>NC_090447.1:1346713461-1347963461 GCF_031143425.1 Pleurodeles waltl | reverse complement strand
GGTTACTTTGTAAATAGTGGGGAACTGGTTAGCACCGTCTTAGCGTAAAGAAAATTACGCTAAGGTGGCGCTGGGGCTTGTAAATATGCCCCATAGTCTAAAATATCTACTCCAAGGAAAATATGCTATTGGCAGGGCCGGCTTAAGGGCAGTGCAACTGGAGCAGCCGCACTGGGTGCTGACCTGTAGGGTAGCACTGACCTGAGAGGGGAGAGGAGCTGTGTTGAGCATCAACTTACGATTTAGAAGCACCTAAGGCACCCAGCTTTCAGGCAGCAATAAAAATGTCAAGATAACTCTTGTGATTAATGTTCATACGAGAGAGAGAGAGATGAGTTTTGCCTAGTGGCACTTTTGACCTGCATAAAATAGCACCAAGGGTTAATGTGCCTGCTCCAAAGACCAGATCTGTGTTTTATGTAGATAGCTGAGTGGATTAGGAAAGCCAGACTTTACCTGCACTTTACAACAAATGCAATGTGTGCGAGAGAGGGGTCAATGGAGAAATGACGGTCAATTTTGTGGGGTGGTAGTGAAGGAATTCGAAGAGGAGGTCGTGGGGGAGGGGTGCCAAAAAACATTGTTGCACCAAGCTCCACCAGCGCTAAAGTCAGCGATGTTTACAGGCTGTATGAAGTAAATGGATTAACATTTTTAAACATTAACATGCCTAAAATACATAGGAGGGGTAACAAATCTGGTAACACCAAGCATTCCTGAAATCTCGCTTTCACAACTCCAACACGCTGTCATCTTAGTTCTTCGGAACAAACTGAAATAATCCATCATCACACTACTTCTAAGGAAATGTATTGTAAGAAAGTGAACTATTCATTTAGGAGGGAGTGAACCAACGTTCTTGATAAGAAACGTTTCTCCAGAGAAATGAGATATGTTGAAGCAGTACCAAAAGAAACATTGAAATCAAGAAAAACCACTATAAAACCATTCAAAGAAAATAAGAACATTTAATTAGGAAAAGATAAAGGCCTTCATTACAACCAAGGCGGGCGGCAGAGGCCGCCCGCCAAGGTTGAACCGCAAGCAATGCTGCCCTGGGGGATTTAAACCGCTGGGACCAAAGTGGCAGGAAACCGCCGGTCCCAGTGGTGCGACCGCGGCGCTTCCGCCTCAGTCGTAATTCCCCAGGAAGCACCAGCAGCCTGTTGGCGGTGCTTTACTCAAAACAGCCCTGGTGGTCAAAGACCGCCATGGTTGTAATGACCCCCAACATTTTTTAAAAGATTGTATTAAGGGACCTTGAAATATGTTTTTTCTAATTTACGTGAGAAATCGCGGAAAGTAACAAGAATATTAGGCCCACATTTATACTTTTTTAGCACCAAATTTGCATCATTTTGTGAAAATATAAAGTTTGCGCCACTCTTGAGTCACAAAATGACGCACATGTGGCGCTAAAAAGTAGAAATATGGGCCTTGGTGTTATAAAAGTAAATGGTTCTCAATTTTAGTCTATATGCAATACAAAAAGAGGTCGCTGGAGGCCACTCTTGCACCAAAGATAAAATCAAAGAAATGTTACCTTGCATGCTGGTAGAATGCTTTCAATCCACCTTATGATCTTATGGGGGACACCAGTCACAGATCCAGTGGTGAGAGAAACCACTATGCCCCTGCTTCCTGCTATAGCCGAGTACCACATTCTTAAAACTGTTGTGCTCCCTCATAGCTCACAGGCTTCTAGGTAAAGCTTGTTCTTTTTTAAGCCAGTGCTCTAACAGGGTCCAGTTTAATTTAGTCCTACAAGGCAAGCTGTCTATTCTCCACACAATGGGGTACTGTCTCAACATTTTTAAAATCTGAGGTACTACCAGAGGACATTCAACTAATTCTTGGAGAGCACTTTGAGCCCATTGGTTCAAGCGGCAAGCAAGAGGCACCACAGCACCATAGGCTTCTTCAAAGTCAGACCAGATAGGTATTTTTCTAATGGGTCTCTCGGATCTAAGTGGTTTCTGATGAGCTGGTGGTGAGGTGTAATTTTTATTGAGTGCCCTAATTAGAGATAGATGCCATTTCCTGGGTGAATATTTACAGAATTCCGATCAGGGGTCGTCCAACCTTTGCAGTATCACCCCTTTTCCTTGCTTGACCCTAGCCCAGCAGCTTTTGTCCTAAATGGCAGAAGGCATGCTCTAATTACCAAATCTCCTATTCCCCATGCATGTCCTGTACTAATGAATTAGAAAACACACACACTTCTTGATCTGGGAAACAATTTCTCCTTGCTGGATTAAAAGACTAAAGTCTGAGAGTGCTCCTCTGAGTAAAAGAATACTGAGGCCTAAAGCTCCTCAGCGCATAGTCACGTGAAAAACCAGTCCCTTTGTTTGGGCACCTGTTTCTGTCTTCTCATGAGTATCATATTCCCAGATAAGACACTAGTGATTGCCCCTGCAAACACTACCTGTTTTCAGAAGAAGTCCTGTTGTTTCAATGGTAGATTAAGTTTTCCTGTCTCATCACATCCTTATCACTGTCAGCAAGTAAGCCAGCAGAACTGAATTACTTATTACTGGAATCTCTAGTCAGCACAAAGTATCATTTTCATATTTTACCTGTCCGGTATATTATTTAAAATGCCCTATCTCATTAAGCCAGATTTTTGATACATTTAAAAGAGACTTTGAAGTGTTTGGTATTTCTACAACAAAGGAACATTTATCACACTTATACCACTCCAGACTTGACTTACCTAATGCATTACATTTGGTTTTATTACATGACAAATAATTTTCCAGTGACATTGTACTGCAGTGTTCTAAGCTGTGGTAAGTGTCATGTCACAAAGATAAGCCTGGAACCATACTTTTTCAGTCTTGCATGTTGGTAATATAAAGGTATACTGCAGCCAGCATGTAATATTTAACTCATCCATTTACTATGGCCTTACTAAAAGGTTAAAGAAGCCAATTTGTTTCAGTGAATTTCATCTTGTGTTGATAGGGAGAAAGCTCTGCGGGACGTGCGCCGTGTTTTCTTCATCGCCCTAAGGAGGAGGGGCAGGAGCCCTTTTTAAAACCCTTTGCGCTCCCGCTTCCCGGGACGCGCGCTTGTTTGAACTAAGGAGGAGGAGGGGCAGGAGCCTCTCGTGTGGACCCAGCGATTCCGCTCTGCGGGACGCGCACCGTGTTTTCTTCATCGCCCTAAGGAGGAGGGGCAGGAGCCCTTTTTAAATCCCTTCGCGCTCCCGCCTCACGGGACGCGCGCTTGTTTGAACTAAGGAGGAGGAGGGGCAGGAGCCTCTCGTGTGGACCCAGCGCTCCCACTCTGCGGGACGCGCGCCGTGTTTTCTTCATCGCCCTAAGGAGGAGGGGCAGGAGCCCTTTTTAAATCCGTTCACGCTCCTGCCTCGCGGGACGCGCGCTTGTTTGAACTAAGGAGGAGGAGGGGCAGGAGCCTCTCGTGTGGACCCAGCGCTCCGGCTCTGCGGGACGCACGCCGTGTTTTCTTCATCGCCCTAAGGAGGAGGGGCAGGAGCCCTTTTTAAATCCCTTCGCGCTACCGCCTCGCGGGATGCGCGTGGGCGGCGCCTGGGCGAAGCCCGGGCCAAGGGCGGGCCCGTCCTTCGCCCGTCATTGTCAGGAAGAGGCAGGGCAGGGCCCCCCTCCCTAACATCCCTCCAAAGACTGTAGGACTAGGCGGCGCGTGTCTGCCTGAAGGTACTGTTTTGGTGATTGCTTATTTGTTTCTTTGTCACTTTGCATTTAGATCTAACTTACAGTATAAGCAAAGCAATATCCCAACACTAGCACTTAGTATTGCATACAGGCTAGGTAGAATATCTATTCACTGTTTCCTGTGTGATAACTAACTAGAGGAAACTATCAACACCATAGCAGGATGGGGAAGGGGAAAGCTACTGGAAATTCCACTAACCAGGGAGGGGCAAAGAAAGTTCCTCAACATGCTGCAGAAAACTGTACTATGACTCAAATTGATGAACTTATTGAGGAAGTAGAAAGCTTGTTAGCTACTAAGCCCTCTAAATCCCGTAAGAAAGAGGAGACCGCTACTACTACTAATGATATAAAATCTTTTTTTGCCCCTGTGAGCAGAGAATCACAGTTACCCACATTACAGGGATCTGATCTAGAACTGAATAGGCTAGGAAATTCAAACAACTTGTTAGAGAGCTCTAAACAGTGCCAGCCAAGCCACCATGGTGGTGTGTTTCCACTTACAAATTGTAATAACCATTTTTCTCCACTCGCCCAATTGACGTCATCTGAATTTGAGAAGAGTATGCGAAGGGAGATAGAGGAGCCACAAAATTCCTTAGGCAGACAGAGGGAAGAACCTGTTGAGTCACAGTTAATAAATGATAAGAGCTGAAATTCTGAGCCTCAGAGAGTACCTCACATCCTTTAGCCATGTGATATGCAAGAAACTGGATGGCATATCTGTTGTAATTGGGGACATAAGGAAACTATCACCCAAACCTGACCCTAACGCCCTGGCCAAGCAAACCCAACTAGCTGGAACATCTATGACAGGAATGTGTAGAGGCAAAAGGACTGAAGTGGTAAAGCAGAATTCTCACAGGGGCAAAGGCCAATCTCCTGGCACGGGTGCCTCTAATAAATGTGATACACTGAGCAACAAAGGACCGAACTGTGAGGTGTACAGAAATGAATTTTTAAACAAAAGGTCTATAGGCCCTTTGAGAAACACCTCCCCTAGTCAGGTCAGACATAGTGATTGCGACATATATATGACAAATGTACCTAAGCTAAGCAACGGCCAAAAGGAACAAGGAGATTCGCTCATAAACAAAGTAATCCATTGGATAAGGGGGACAAAGGAATGCAGCTCTATTATAAGGGATGACATAGTAACCGCTCAGAGATACACAGGAGCAGGTTCAACAACAGACTTCATAGGGCTTAAATTGAGTAGCCAGAGACTAGTAAAGGGTCTTCTGGCACTTGATTTGAGAGTGAGACCGGGTTCTTCATCACAAGTATCACTTGCCCAAAAAAATCCCTCAAGCCTCAGCAAATTTGTCTCTCCAAGAGAGATACAACACCTCAATGACCCTGCATACACGTGCTCTTATAAGGGACCAAAAGAGTAGCCCAACCTCAGCTATAGATTGACGTGAAGCTCCTAGGGGGAAGGATGAGAGAGATGGTATACCCAATTCAGACCCTGTTAAGCCAAGTAATCAGATATTGTACATCAGGGAAGCAGAGCCTGAAGCACATTGTAGTGATCCACTAGAGGAGCTGGATAATGGAGTATTGTCTTGTCTAAATGAGGCTAGAGAGAATCCATTAGATATGGGGAATGGTTGTGATCCTCCGATTAGGTTCCTATTTTAGAATGTGGCAGGGCTGCTTCAGAAATCAGCTAACCCTGACTGGTGTAGTTTTATAGATCAACACCATATTATTCTATTGCAGGAGACATGGGTATCATCAGCGATCAACAGAGAAGGATACTGGACCTTCCAGAAAACTGCGCTTCCTTCACCATCTGGCAGGGCGTCAGGGGGTCTGATAATTTGGTTAAAACACGATCTGTTCCCAAAGGTGAAGGAGCTAACAACTCCCATAAGGGATCTATTAGCCGTTGAGGTGGAATTAAGCACTGCCAGGGGACCTGTCAGCATAGTAATTATAAACATATATGCTAGACCCGGCACCCAAAGATGCATATTGCTCTGATGAGTATGCTAACAGATTTCCTCAACTGTCTACCGGAAGGCCAGGGCTTAATCGCTGCAGGAGATTTCAATATGAAACTGAATGCTAGAGATGTCAATCAGCAAAAAGAAACTCAGTTTGCAGAGCCATGGGACAGATCTGGGCCGGTTCGAGCTATGACCAAGAAAGAAGGGGGAGCACTAAACCTATTAGAAGATCTAATAATATCTAAGGGGTTAAGAATAGTAAACGGGAATACTAGGTCAGATACCCCGGCCGTGCCCACATATAGGAGAGGCTCATACGCTAGCCATCTTGATTATATTTTGGTAGATGATGTTCTCTGGAAATCCCTTATTGACATGGTTGTTCTCCCCCGAGATGATAGCGACCATCTAGCCCTGAGTACAGTTTTTTCTACTACTTTATTTAGTTGTAAAACATTAGCAACATGGGCCAAGGGCAATGCCATAGCCATGACGAATGATCTCAAAAATTTAAAATGGGATTGGGTGGAAGAGGATATTAACTTCCAGCTATCTATTTATAGAATAGTTGCAACAACGCTCCTCCCTTTGAAGCATACATATACTTTATCGGTGGATCTGATCAGCTTGCATAGTATTTTGACCAATTGACTAAAACCACATTTCCCGGTGGTAAGGAGGCACATTGCGATTGGGCCTAGAACGGCAAGCTGGTTTTCTAACTCCTGTCGTAAGGGTAAAATACAGTTATTGGGAGCACTAAAGGCAGGGAGCTACCGAGAGATAGGGGAATCCAGGGCTGCGTACAAAGTAGTACTTAAAGATGCAAAAAAAGAGTGGGAAACTAAATATTGGAATGGGCTGGTAGAAGCACTTCATGAGAAGGATTTCAAATTATTTTGGAAATTAGTGGCAGACAAAGGCAGCTCTCAAGAAATGGAGACTTACCCCGTAATCCAGCCAGGAACCTGATGACACATTTTAATAAGGTATATAGGAAACCTGAAATTAATAGTATTACCATCCCTCTATCCAAATCTAATGAACTTGTTGTTAATATGTCACCTGCTGGGAGAGCTATACCTCCTAAATTTGCTCTGAGTTTTTTCTCTTTAAAAGAAACATCTTTGTCTCTCCAATCGGTACGGAAAGGGAAGGCCCCTGGGTTGGATGGCATCCCAGGAGATTTATACCTGTCCCGACCGACAACTTGGTCTCTGTACTTAAATGCGCTCAGCAATGAGATACTGAGGGGGGGGAGGACTTCCCCCCACGTGGCAAGGAGCAATTATAGTCCCTATTTACAAGAAAGGGCCAAGGGAAGAACCTACAAACTATAGACCAATCAGCCTACTCGATGTCAGCCAAAAAATATTTAGTAAGCAGGTATTGAATAGACTACAGGTATGGATAGAGGACTCTCATATTCTCTCCAACTTTCAGGCAGGTTTTAGGAAAGGAATGAGCACAATAGACCAGGTATTTAGGTTTAACCTCCTTTTTTGGAAATATCTGTCATTGGATAAAAGCCATTTGTATGTAGCTTTTATCTACTTAATCGCTGCCTTTGACATGGTTCCGCGTGACTTATTGTGGAACGTTTTGGAGAGTTACCAACTTGATGGAGAACTATTAAAATTGATTAGGTATCTCCATGACGGGACGTACGCCCAAGTACGATGGTCCCAAAGTGGCGACTTAACAGAAGCTATATCTGTCAACAGGGGGGTCAGGCAGGGGTGTATACTGGCCCCAACCTTGTTTAACCTCCACATTAATGGCGCGGTGGACCAATTGTTACACTGCAACCATGACGCCCCAAAGCTTGCTGGAACCTCTGTCCCCATTTTAATGTTTGCTGACGATACTCTATTAATCTCAAGAATACCCATGGGCTTGCAAAATGAACTGGATGCTTTCTATAAGTTCTGTTATAATAGAGGTCTTGAAATAAATCCATCAAAATCCAAGTTTATGGCTTTTAACCCACACAAACGGTTTAGTGGGGGAATGACCATAGCAGGCCAACCAGTGGAGAGAGTCAGCCAATTTGATTACCTGGGGATTAGGCTAAGCGATGATCAAAAATGGACAGCACAGATTGAGAAGAGTCTGACAGTTTTAAGGCAGAAGTCATCAGTGATAGGGGAGAAAATTGCTAATATTACGCAAGGGGAGATATTACCTGCTATCACTGTATATAAAGCAGCGGCAGTCGCAGCTTCAACCTACGGTGCTGAGCTTTGGGGACATATCAACTCCAGGTGCTTGACTACGGTAGAAAACCGTTTTCTACGGAACTTCTTGCGACTGCCGATGAGCACTCCTCTCATTCCGCTTAGATTTGATCTAGCCTTAAATGAGATCCACAATGAAATTGCACTAAGACCGCTTAAGTATTGGGTGCACCTCTGGACTTCTGAATATTTGCCCACCCTACAGATAGCACTAATGGAGTTTCTTGCAGGTGATCGTGCATCAAAGATCCCTTGGCTGAGCCACATCAGAGACATGTGTAAACTACTTAAAATGGAGGAGGTGTGGAGTGCTCCACAAAACCTGACCAAGGAAGTAAATGAGCGTATAAATAGGTGCTACTGGGAGAACATCTTGGCGCAAATTTGGGTGAGAAATCAAGGCAGTCGGACGCTACAGTTCCTGGATCACAAATGTAGTCCCAAATTTGAGGCCTATATGGACAATGTAAATCCTCCCTATACTAAAACACTTTTTATTAAGTTCAGGTTAGGGATTCTTCCGCTAAAGACATTTACTGCATGATGGAAAGTGGAGGATTGTAATTCAATATTTTGTCATCATTGTCAAAAGTCAACAGAGTCACTCGAGCACTTTATGTTTTTCTGTCCTAGATATTTGGTGCCAAGGAAGAAGTGGATTGCCCCGCTATGTAGGTTAATGGGGATAAGGGAATGGATTACAGCTTTACGTATCCTGACAACTGATACAAATGACAAAATAGTTTTTTCAGTTGCAAGATATTTGCAAAGTGCATGGGCTATAAGAACTAGAGAATTACCATAATCGTGTGTTTTAACATATTGCTTAGGTTTTATCTATTTAATATATCAAGTTGTAAATTGATTGGAATTAAGATATAATAGTCCATCATATCATATATCTAATATCTTTGAATATTAAGATTCTAGATTTTATTTATTTAATATATCAAGTCGTTAATTGATTGGAATCAAGATATAATAGTCCATCATATCATATAACTAATATCTTTGAATACCAAGATCTTAAGAACAATGGCATTGGTTTTACAAAAAGTGATTTTATAACTTAATTAGGGTTTTAAATGTATAATGTGGTATTTCTTGTTGATTCTTATCTATAACTGATATGTTGCTCAATTATGATCTGATATTTTATTGTTTACTTTTATGGCTTCCAGCCGAAATAAAGTATAATCTGAAAGTTGAAAGATATGGAGAAAGCAAATGCACTGAGTTACTGAGTGAACAAGTCCATAAAAGTTTGGAAAATCTAGGGCTACCACATAGAAAAGGCAATGCTTTTAGCAATACCACTGACTCAGGTTTCCAAGCTAGTTGCAGACCAATCTGCGGCCTTTAAATTATTTTTACAAAGCCAGGAAGTGGTAATGTTCAAAGCTGTACCTTGTTGCTCCTTGACCTCTCTGCATCTTTGGCACAGTCAAGAATAACATCTCCCTACCATGATTGGAGACTGTGTTTGATGTTAGAGGATTGTTTCTCAAGTTGTTCAACTCTTTCCTTACTAACCCCACCTTCAACATAACAATTCAGCCCATTTAGTGCAAATATATCTCATATGAGCTTAAAGATCACCTGACTTGCCAGCTATATTCAATACCTGCACGCCTCCTCTTGCAGCAGTCCAAGGCATCTACAATGCCATCTGCATATGTACATCAGTGATACCATAGTATAATTCCAAAAGAACCAGATCATGAAGAGACCAAACAATGTGAAGCTGCCTGTGAAGCTGCCTTCTACACTTTACAAAATGGATGAAAAAATAGTCACTTCTAGCACAGCACTAAAACTGAATTTGTGATCAATGGCCCTGAAGGTCCTTATTAAGTCTTACCTTTCTCTCCAGGATCTCCTCCCATCATTTTTAATTTAGTCAGAAAATTGTGAGTCATCCTCATCAATGAAGAATCCTTCTCTGGTTCAGTCTGTAAAGAAAAGTATAATGTTACACCTCCAAAGCCTGTGTGAGATACCATCACTTGTATAAACTCAAAATGGAATCATACCCAACATCACTGCAACCCTCTTACATATTGAATATAGCAATGGAGTTGATGAGGATCTACCAACTAAAATAATGAACAAACGTCACACAGGCAAATATTTCTGACCACTCCTTTTAGCCTGAACCTCAGATAAACACTTAAGTCACTCCACTGGCAAACCATCAAACACAAGATTGCATTCAATATTCACATGGATAAACGTTGATATATGACAGTGGCAAACGTCATTAAGGAGGAAGATTAAAGACGTTACTTTATGGAAATGGATATTGCTGCTCAAAATGATTCTGTTGTTATAAAATAAATATGGCCTAGGTGTTAGAAATTGGGTCTTTAGTTGGCAGTCAGGTTCCCCTCTGTCCCGGCAAGGTCCCTCACTCTAGTCAGGGTAAAGGAGAATCACCCTCAGTTAACCCCCTTGGTAGCTTGGCACGAGTAGGCAGACTTCACTTCAGAAGCAATGTGTAAAGTATTTGTACCAACAAACACAGTAAGTCAGTGAAAACACTGCAAAATGGACACCACACCAGTTAAGAAAAATAGGTAATATTTATCTAAATCAAACAAGACCAAAACGACAAAAATCCAACATACACCAGTCAAGATATGAATTTTCAAAAGCATAAGAGTCTTCTTCCTTATAAAACAGTGAGAATGCTGTTGTTACACAAAGTGCCTGCTTAGCGTCAAAAATAAAGCCGCACGGACGAGTGTGCGTCAGAAAAGGGTAGCAATGCTATGATTCCTTACTCGCAAATGAGGCTGTGCATCATTTCCTTCTCCAGTGGGTTCGGCAATGCATAATTTTTCTCCCCCGCAGGAGAGCAATGCATCGATTTCTGGACAGGGCACCTCGGATCCGCGCAGAGTCAAGTTGACTTTGACACCCAGGGACGATGCGTGGAAAATCCGGTTGCACGGTATCAGAAAACCACGCTGTGTGGGATTTGCGTTGTTATCAGCCTCTCTAAGTGGGTGTTGCGCATTGTTTCTCCAGCCACAATGTGTCGTTCTCCCATCCAGGATGCAGGTGGGGCTTCGTTTATCAGCCGTGTTGTGGATGGTGCATCGAGAATTTCCCCCACGGTGTTCTGTGCGTGGATTTTCATTTCTTGTCTGCCAGCTTCACCTTTCAAGGGCCCAGGGACTGGATAGGGCACCACTTGGCAGGGCAGGAGTCTCAGCAGATAGGCCAGGTGCTGGCAGAGGAAGTCTTTGATGGCTCTGAGACTTCAAAACAGGAGGCAAGCTCAGTCCAAGCCCTTGGGGATTTTTCACCAGCAGGAATATACCATAAAGTCCAGTCTTTGTCCCCTTTCACAGGAAGAAGCACCAACTGCAGGATAGCCCAACAAAGCATAGTCACAGGCAGGGGCAGCCTGCTCCTTAGCTCTTCAGCTCTTCTCCTTGACAGAGGTCCCTCTTGTTTCCAGAAGTGATCTTGAAGAAATCTAATTTTCAGTTTTATTTGTCCAAGACGTATACCCCTTTCTACCTTTGAAGTAGGCCTACTTCAAAAGGAAAGTCTCTTGTTCAGAAGATCCTGTTTTGCCCAGGCCAGACCCCAGACACACCAGGGGTTGGAGAGTACATTGTGAGAGGGCAGGCACAGCCCATTTAGGTATGAGGGACCACTCCTCCCTCCACTCTAGCACAGATGGCTCATCAGGCTATACCCTAGCTCCCTTTGTCTCACTGTCTAGAGGGGATTCACAAACAGCCCAACTGTCAAACTTCCCAGACAGGCAATCCACAAACAGGCAGAATTGTCACAGAATGGCTTAAGCAAGAAAATACCTACTTTCTAAAAGTGTAATTTTCAAACTAATAATCTAAAAACCAACTTTACCAAAAGATGTATTTTTAAATTGTGAGTTCAGAGACCCCAAACTCCACATTTATATCTGGTCTCCAAGGGAATCTGCACTTTAATAATATTTAAAGCCAGCCTCCATGTTAACTTATGAGAGAGATAGGCCTTGCACAGTGAAAACTGAATTTGGCAGTATTTCACTGTCAGGACATATAAAGCACATTAGTATATGTCCTACCTTAAGCATACACTGCATCCTGCCTATGGGCCTACCGAAGGCCTACCTTAGGGCATGCCATACATGTTAGAAAAGGACAAGTTTAGGCCTGGCAAGTGGGTACACTTGTCACATTGAATTAGCAGTTTAAAACTGCACACACAGACACTGCAGTGGCAGGTCTAAGCCATATTTACAGGGCTACTAATGTGGGTGGCACAGCCAGTGCTTCAGGCCCACTAGTAGCATTTGATTTACAGGCCCTGGGCACCTCTTGTGCACTGTACTAGGGACTTACTGCTAAATTGGGCATACCAATCGTGGAAAGCCAATTACACTTACATTTTACATAGGAACACTTGCACTTTAGCACTGGATAGCAGTAGTAAAGTGCCCAGAGTATCAAAAACAGTTAAAAAAATAGTCCAGCACACATCAACAACCTGAGAAACAGAGGCAATAAGTTAGGGGGGCAGAGAGGAAATGCTTCAGCAAGCAGGGAGCTACCGTTGAAGCAATGGTACCATGAAGGAAGCCTTAAGGCTTTCCCCAGGGTTCCAGAAATACAAAATAAATAAATAAATTTGTTGGGACTGCAGGAGAGCCCTTGATGGCTTCCTCATAGTGTTTCATAGCCCATAAGGGGCAAAAAAAATAATTAAAAGACGAAATTGCTCAGTCTGAAGGTGGCAAACCTTCACAATGAGGGTTGCGGGTTCGAGTTGTGTCCCTCTTTTTTTTATCTCCAAATCTTTAAGGCTCATACTGAAAGGTCATCTTTTTAAATAACAAATACATTTTAATTTTTAATTTGTCCAGAAATATCTCATTCTAATTATGTTATACGTTGAAGCCTAAATAACTATCTCTCTCTCTCTCACTCTCACTCTCTTTCTCTCTCTCTCTCTCTCTCTCTCCCGCTCTCTCTCTCGCTCTATCTTTTACCCACTCACACACCCAGTCAGACACTTACACACCCACTCACAGACCCACTCAGACCCTCACACACCCACTCACAGACCCACTCAATTAATGCACCCACTCACACACCCACTTAGACTGTCACACCACCACTCAGAGACCTAATGACACCCTCATGCACCCACTCACAGACCCGTGCATAGTGACGCACCCACTAAACAATGAACAGTACGCACTCTCACAACCAGACACACACTCTAACAGCCACTATCACCACCAGATACACCCTCTCACACCTATTCTCACACCCAGAGAGGCAGCAGTCAACTTCCACCATGCACGGCAAAAGGAAGGTGCACAGCATGTGGTTGGACGTCTATGGGGGTTGGCCGCAGGGACTGGCTGCAAGCCAGCCCTTGCAGGCAAACCCTACTGCACACAGGCAGAGACCGTGCAAAGTGCAAGGTTGGGTGCTTATAGGGAGTTGCCCTCAGGACCTGGCCACAGGCTAGGCCCTGTGGCCAACTGCTGCCGCGCGTTGTCGTGGTTGGATTACACTATAGTAAAAACAATTACTATATGTTAAAAAACAACAGAAATTCACTAAAAAAAACAAAGCTTACAGGGACATTTTAGTTAGGATCTGAATTTATTCATACAAAACCATAGAAATTCAGCTGTTATAGTTCTTTCAAGTAACTATAACTCGCGCCCTAAGGTAACTATAACTCACGCCTTCGCCATGCAGAGCTAAATACTGTGCATAATATATCCTTGATGGCATCTTCTATCCCAGCTTTCATATTATCACTGCAACATTTGCAATAAAATTATTGATGAGACAACTGTGAATGACAAGGGTGTGAGTTATAGTTACCTTAGGGCGTGACTTATAGTTACTTGAAAGAACTCTAATGATAGTGGCTGAATTTCTATTGTTTAGTACGAGTAAATTCAGAACCAAACTATAAAATCCATGTAACCTTTGTTTTCTGCAGTGAATATGTATGAATATATACTTACATATATGTATATATATATATATATATATATATATATATATATATATATATATATATAGAAATAGTACACTGTTCCAGTAAGTGTGTATGCAGGGAGAGAAAGAGTCAGTATTGGCAGGAGAGCCCTTACGCATCCACTAGGATTCTTAGCATCATCATTGGGCTATCTCCTTCGTCAGACCTGCACTGCAATGTCTGGCGGACCATACCAGCTGACTCTTTCTCTCCCTGCATACACACTTACTGGAACAGTGTACTATTTCTACTTGTATACTTAGGTTTCGGGAGACTGTACACTGGACCACAATTCTCCCAGTCCCTCTAATTTTTTTGTTATATATGAATATATATATATATATATATATATATATATATATATATATATAATATGCATGTCTCCCCCTAGAGTTTCGCATTGATTTTTGTGATTCAACTATTGAGAGCCTTATAGCCTTATTCCATGTTGTCTTATGGGCTCAGTGGGACCTTAGGGCTACTTTTCAGATGGTAGCTTTATGTCACAAGATCGCTTCTTTTGCACCTTTTAGTTTAGGAAGCATGGTTTCAAGAAAAGTTCACATTCTAGTTGTCTCGTTATTCAAGAGAGCATAACATAGTAATGTTGGAAAGTTGTTTATTGGTAAGGGCAGGTAGTTACCTACACTTAGTGATAAGGTCACTATCACAAATTAGGTAAGAAAGACAAAACACACAATAAAAATCCAACACCATTTTGTTAAAATAGGAAACATTTTTATCTTTAAAATGACACCAAAATGACAAAAATCCAATGTAGGGAACCGGAGACAAGAATTATTAAAAATTAAATTTAAAAAAAATTGCTTTATTGTGCTTAAAAGCAGAAAGCGCCAACTGAGGCCATCTGGTCACACCTCACTGGGTCAAAGTCAAAGTTTGAAGCTGACCACGATGGAGCCCAAGTTGGAAACAGAGCGCTACAGGCCTCAGTCAAATTATACCTTTGGACTTAGTGCCTGATTTAGAGCAAATGTGACGGCTATCCCGTCCATCGCATTACAATGCCATTATATCTATGGGAATCGTAATACAGGAAGGACGACTCCATCGGGCAAACTCTAAATCAGGCCCTTAGTTTTTTTGTTATCTTTTTCTTTTGACGTCGAGCGGGTCTCTTCCTCAGGCTGACTTGCGGTTCGATGACAGGAGATTGGCTCAGCGCGATGCCTCTGTCAAATTCTGGCAGTCTCGTCAATGGGGAAGAGTTCCAGAGCTTCAGCGGGGCAAACCTGAAATTCAGGGCGGGATGTGATTCAACATCACTGGCTTGACTCTCAACGACAGGTCAGTCACCTTAACGAGCTTTTACAAAAAAATACTCCAAATGACTCCAAATTTATGGATCTTCTTTTGAAAGGCCTATTCTGGGTTCTTGAAGGGTCCCAACACCAGCCACGCTCCCAGAAGTTCTGAGTTGCTCCTTGGAGAGTTCAACACACTGTACCTGGTAAAATCCTTAAAAGTCCAATGGACTCTATGCAGCTGATCTCTTCATGCAACGCTTAATGCGAGGGACTCTTGGTAGTTCATCTGTACCTGTTGCTTATAAAGTTTCCACTCTTGAATCTTTAGATGCAAGGCAAAGTCCTTTTTGTGATGAAGCGGAAAGTGTGCAGCAGGGCAGTCCTTCTTCTATTGATTTGTTCTAGCAGGGATCTGAGTTGCTGGGCTGCTCTTTCACTTTTATCCAGGTTTCTGGGCTGGCAAGCAAGGGGGCACCCCTGACCAATAGGGTGCAGGATGCCTCTTATGTGATTACCACTTCCTGGGAAGTGTGGCATATTTCAATCCCAGAAAGCACTGTTTCTCAAAAACTCAAGATGGAGAAAATCTCTCCTGGAGGTTCAGGCCTGGCTAAGCCCACCCACAGGTGTGACTAACTTTTTCTTATACTCCTTTTCCAGCCTATCCCCTAATGTAATTACAGAGGTTCCTATCTATCTGGGATGTAGGAAATGGGAGAGGTCTGTTTTCTGTCCCAAGTGTCTTTCCCTCCTTTGGAAACCAGTATGCTCACCTTGCCCCTTCTTTCTATGTCATCTGCTGACGCAGTTCTCCTCCCACCAGACAGTTCCTTTGTCTCAGCCCGGGCCACTTCACACCTCATTAATGTAGCTTGGCTCAGCTTGTCAAAGGCTGGCCAATCAGGGAAGGCTACTAAAGGGCTGATTTTAGGTAACTTTAAGAAAGAGTTTTAAAGCTCTGAAGCTCTTTCCCTGTAATAATTATAATAAATCTAACATTGGCATGTTGTTGGATGTATTCAATCTAATAATTTGATACATTGAATGATATTTTAGCTCACTCCCACAAAATGATCGACTTTATTAATTCAAAATAAAGCCTTCCCATGTTAGCCTATGGCGTTAATGCACTCAAATGGGGGGAAATAAATTGGAAGTTTTTTATCTTACCAGGGTTAAAAAACAACTTTTTGTAATATCCCTGCTTATAATTACACTACAACCTACCCTTGAGACACCTAGGATAGAACGTAGGGGTGACTTTTATGTAAAACTAAGGTTTAAGACTTTGGAAGTACTTTCAATTCCAAAGTCAAATTTGGGCTTAATTTTATTTTAAAAGCAGCCGGCAAGGCTGCTTTTAAAATGACATCACACACCACAGCAGTGCACCCATGAGTGCCTTAACCTAACTGGGGTCCCTAAACCCACATTCCCTACCATATAGTAGGGATTTCTAGGTAAGTTGTCAGAATCACTTATAATTATGCCTAATTACCATATATCTTTTAAACAGAGCACTGGCCCTGGGCCTTGTTAGCAGAGCCCAGGGCACAATCAGAGCCAGTACCTACCAGTATCATTCACAAAATGGGGGTGATCAGGGCCAAAAGGATGACTTTCTCACAAAGAAGAGCATTATCAACATATAGGATCATTTTGCCCAAATCTAATCTCTTCAATTTCTTTAAAGTTCTGTATCATACACTCGAACAGCTCTATGCTCAGCGCAAAAAACAAAGGGCCAGGGTGCACCTTTCTGGGTGTACTGTCTGGGTAAACTGGGCTGATTACAGTGCCCCCTAACTTTTTCTCCCCATTTGTCAATTTGTGCCGGTGTTTTCCTGACTCTAATGGTGCCCTGGGCACTGCTAACCAGTCCCAGGGCCTGTGCTCTGTGTAAAATCAGTATGCAAATTAGGTTAATTATAATTGGCTTTATCAACCTACCTATAGGTCCCTAGTATATGGTAGGGCATGTAGGTTTAGGGACCCCGCATAAGTGGTGCACCCATAGGTGCACTGCTGAGGTGCCCAGTGTCATTAAAGCCAAGCCCTCCTTGCTGGATGCTTTTAAATTAAAGGTAACCCCAAATTTGACTTTGGAATTTAAAGTACTTACAAAGTCTTAAACTACCTTATTTTTACATACAAGTCACCCCTAAGGTGTGCCTTAAAAAAGTGCCCCTAGTGCTCTGTACTATGTAACTATAAGCAGGACCTTATAAAACATGTTTTATAAGCCCCGCTGATGGAAAAATAACCAAATTTATTTTCCCTCACTGTAGTGAATGGGCTCCATAGGATAACATGGGGAGACTTTATTTTTAATTAATAAAGTCTCAAAAGGAGCTAGATATTTCAGGTTTGGTAGCAACCCTGTTGTTATAATAATTCCAACAACTTGTCATTGTGTAATTCAATATAACTAACTCAGGGAAAGAGTTTTAGATCGCTGCCTGAAAGTTACCAGTTTCAGCTCTGTAGTGTCCTTCTCTAAATGGCCAGCCTCTGGGCTAAAGAGGGGTGTGTTAAAGGAACATAGCCACACCAGTGGGTGGGCTCAGCCAGGCCTAACCTCTGAGATTGAATTTTTGCCATCTTTGATTTTGGGAGAATGTTGCTCCCTGGCATTGATTTCTGTTACACTTCCCAGGCAGTGGTCGCTGAAGAGAGTGGTGGCCTGCATGTGGTTGGTCAAGGGGGACCCACTGCTTTCCACCCCAGGAGCAAGGATAAAATTGGCAGAACTGCACCCAACATCACATCCCTACAAGGAACAATGACGGAAGAAGAAGGACTGCCCTGCTGGACCACTGACTGGCTTCAACTGATTCAAGTAGGGACTCCCTGTTTGATACAGGTAGAAAATAGCTAACCAGAGTCCCTTGTACCAAAGCCTGAAGAAACTGACCTACTGACCACTGTCCAGTGGTCACTTTTGAGTTTGAGCCAGATGCATTCTGGGAGTTGGAGTCCTAACCCTCAAGGAGCAACTCAGAGCTTCTGTAACCTTGGGGTGAGTTGTGGAGTCCTAAAGGACCATCAAAGACCTTCTGGAAGGAGACCTAGAAGTTTGGAGAACTTTTGGAAAAAAAGCTCAATAAGTGCACCTATCCGATGTCATGAGTCAAACTGGCTTACGCTGACCCCTACCTGGCCTGACTTGCAGGTTAATCCTGCTGAAGAGCTCCAGAGCCCAGAAATCCACCAGGGGCTTGTAGAAAGGCAATCTGTCGACTTTAAATCGGCTTGCCTTGGAAGGTCGTCCAACGTCAGAGACAATAAAACTCCCAAAAAGTCAGAATGAAAAAAGTTGACCGGGATTTCCTGCACAGCGTATCCGAGGGACGTCAGATCCAGTTTCAAGTTCAGCCCGGACAAAGATTTCCAAAGTCCGAAGGTAGAATTCTTCACTGAGGTCTCCTGCAACGCATATCTGAAGAGGGCTCCAGGGAGGTTTGTTCAGACTTGTGACTCTGTACCCATGAGACAAATCTTCAAGAAAAAAGACTAAGGGCCTCAGTATGACCCTGGCAGTATTAAGATCGCCAGGGCTGTGGTGGCGTTCAGACCACTGAAAATGTGGCAGTCCGACAGCCACATTGCGACCGTGGCGGTTGCACCATGGTCGGACCGCCAGGACCGCCACTTTTCCTTCACTGGAGGGGCTGGCAGTGCTGGCAGTCCTATTCCGCCACAGCAGCGCTGGAAGCAGTTGCTGCCCTGGGGATTATGAGACCCTTCTCTGCCCGCATTTACATGGTGGTAGCCCCGTCATATGAAAGCTGGTGGAGATGGGGTGCAGGGGGCCCATGTCACTTGCAGACAGTGAAAAGCGCAACGGGTGCTGATGCACCCTTCACACCGCAGCATTGCCACGGCTTTATTATGAGCCGGCATTAATGTTGTCGGCTGTTTCCCGCTGGTCCTAGTCCAGTAGGGAACTCGTAATAGGGCGTTTTATTGGCGGCCAAAGTCGTAATTAGGCCCTAAGTCCAAAGGTAAACTTGGCCTCCTGCTTGCTGAAGCTGACACACCTGTCTCCTTAGTTCAGCCTAACTGCTCGTTGTCAAGTTACCAAGGGTTGAGTTAGGCTTAACCTTTTGAGCGCTAAATGGTCCTAGTGGGGGTTTGTGGCCTATTGCTAAGTGTAGGACTTACCTCCCTTTTCAACATGCTGGATGTGGCATTCCCCATAATAAGAGATCATTGCCCTGGGATGTTTATAGTTTACATGATGTCATTTTAATCATGAGGTGGATTGGGGCAGTGCACAACAATACATAAAAGACATCACATTTTTTGTCCCTAACAAATTTGCGAATAACTGTGACTACTGTTTCTAAAATTAAGGTGGACATTTTCCCAGTTTCCTCACAGTGGTTGAAAAGATTGACTAGTTAGCTAGTTAAAAGGCCAATTAATATAGTGTGGTGTTGGCTGCCCGCAGGGGCTGGCTTTACATATGGTAATAATTAATTACTTCACAGTACGTTACATTTAAAAAAAAAAATAGAAATTCCTTGTAAAACTCGTACCCTAAGGTGGCTATAAATCTCACCTCATCATGCACTGCTAATTACCTACATATTACATCACTCATTACATCTCCTATGACATCATTGATAGTATCACAACATTTGCAATTACATTATTGCTGAGAAAACTGTGCATGGTGACAACGCAAGTTATAGTAACCTTAGCACATGAGTTATACTTACTTGATGCACCTATAACTGGTGAATTTCTGTGTTTTTGAACCTAAAATGTTATGTTGTTACTGAAACTAATTATAAATTTACTTTACACTTTGTTTTCACAGTGAAACAATATGTAGAAACTTTAGGCCACAAGTTATAGTTTCTTAACATAAATATGAGTATAACTATAACTGCTACATTTCTATAGTTTTGAATGGGTAAAACGTCAGCCTAACTATAACATCCCTATAACCGTTGTTTTCATCAGTGAAAAAAAAATATATATATATATATATACATATATAAATATATATATTTATATATATATATATATATATATACATATATATGCGTCTCCGGAGACCTCGGTCAAGGATTCTATGTTCGGACTGTCATAGTTGCTCTAGGCATTACTGCTGGTGGGTTTAGGGATGATAGCACTTTTGTTTGTAGGCGACTAGGCCATTCCTACAACAAGTCACAACTGTCGGCCTAACTCTCCCGGCTCACAAGCAGTACCTCACCAAAAACCCAAACAGTATAAGGTGATTTCTGGCAGCCTTTACACATGGACTCTAGAGTGCAACATCTCAGGGGATTTGTGGTAAAAACCGAGATTTCCCTTTTCTCCCATGATCAATAAGTCACAGTCACACACACAGGCAAGGGAGAAGATCCAGTGAAGTTTTCAATCAGTTTATTAACAAGACTGCGATCTACTCTAAAATGCATGAGCTGCAATGATTTGGATAATGAACAAAGCAAGAAGCAGAATGGTAACAATGAGAGTCGTGAATACAAAGACCACCACCATCCTGCAATAGACATGAAATGTAAAAGATCCCTAAAACCCCATCATGGAGAACCTAATCCCTAACCTAACAAGAGCTAGGTGTGTTAAACCTAATCTGCTAGTACCATGTCCATGTCCATGAGAAGAGCCCTCCAACCCTTGGTTCCTTAGAATGAGGTCTCTAGATCAGACTCTGTGGGGACACTAAGGCTGGGTCTGCATCAGGGCGACGTATACCATAGATAGCGTTGGTGACATCTGGTAGGAATCCTTCTGATAACCTTAAATGCATGAGATATATTTATACAGATCTTATAGGACTCTTGACGCAGGTATGTTCCCAAACAATAGGTAAGGAGGCATGCTTGGGGTGGTAATTATATAAACAATTCCCTCCCAAATTACATTATGTGCCTGTTGCACTTAAGTGGGAAAGGGACATGATGCGAATACCTACATATCTCTCTTAACTTTGATGCTGATAGTGATGCCTTCACAGAGTGGCACTAATAACGTAAAATCAAAACATTTCATTAACTATAAACATAGCTGCCAATATGAAAGAAATATTTGAATGAATACGCTAAGACAGAACAAGCTAAGTAGATGAAAAGTCACTAGGTGTTGGGGGCACAAGCCTGCAATCCAAAAGGCTAAGCTAAATTCCTGAGTCCCACTAAAATTAAATAGGATCCACCACACCCTCCCCATTTCTGGAACAAGAATGACGCCACAGTGATGACGCCAGAGAAGGTGTATGATTTCAATCTAAAAATGCTCTGAGCTAAAGACAAGTAAACGCTTATTAAAAACTTGTTAAAAACAGCTAAAAACATACAAAGAGATAAAAATGTTGACCATGACAAGCACAGCAGATCAAAGCCAATTTTATCAGTAACACAAATTTGACATAATACTTTTGAAACATTTGGAATAAAGCCACTAGTCAAATCAGTTTACACTAGTCATGATCTTGAGTAATGTCTCCGATGTCATCAAAAGGAAGTGCATCCAGGAATGACTCCACATTGTCAGATCTCAGATCAATGACAGGATTGGCAGACAGGTCCACGAAGCAGTAGTGTGCAGCAGCCTTGAGCGTAGGATCACCCATGAAGACAGTACCATCCAAAGTGCCTGAAGGAGCCAGACATTTGGCAAGGGGTGGCTCATAGGTGGCCTTGGGACTCAGACTTAGCCTCATGGAGCACAACTGTGAATTAACCTTCATCGGGAACACCAGCACTTCTCAGTCCACAGAAGGCAGAAGCTGAACTGCAATGCACACCGAAAGTAGAGACTCAAAGAGGCACCAGGTGCAATGAAGACCGGCTGCATGCACCATAGTATTGGTCTGAATGACAGTGACCAATCATGCTCCAAGTCCTCCAGCAACGGAGCACCAAAGAACTGCACCATGCGATCACGGCACAACTGGGCTGGTGGAAGTAGCTCCATCACTCCGCTTAGCTGAGAAGGCACAACAGGAACAGCAACAGCAACAGCAGTATCCTGCCAATCAATGTCAAAGTCACTGGAAAGCCACCAAACACACTCGAAAAGAGTGAGTGGATAGCTGATGGGATTACTCCAAAGACAATCTGGAAGATGGAACCAAATCCAGACCCAACAGCCTTAAAGAAGTGCACAATCACTGTAGTGCTTGAAGTGTTCAATATTGTGGATACCAGCTCTCCAAAATGCTTGGGGAAGTTGTTATTTAATAAGGATTTTATCTTGGTTGATGATTTTGCTATCTAAAGAGCATATGTCTCGCTACCCAATGTGACCACAACTTGTTTCTGGAACAGTAGCTCCTTTAGTCTGCTCAGCTTGTCATCATTAACATTAGTAGAATCAATGGGAGGCCACATTTCTGCTACTTTTATCTCTTGTGTGAGGGGGAATAGAACATATCCACAACAAATTACAATCTTAGAGACTGAAATTGCGTAGGCAATTCCTGGTCTCAGACCACAACAACTCTGTTCGTTTAGGACCACTTAACGTCCATTCAAAAGTATATGAAATGCTAGACAAATCAAAGGGACGGGAGCACTCTTCAGAAAACATGCCAAGTTTGAGACCCCCGCTTTGCAAAGGCCATGAAGGGACACCTGTTTGCAAATCATAGCGTGACTAACATTAGTCTCACATTCGCTTCCGCAGGGAATGACCTCTGTATTGCCAATCAGGCATTTATATTCAAAGGACAACGCCCACTCTTCTTCAATAGAGCTATCTCCTAATCGCTCGTATCTGCGCACGGCAAGAAGTTTCAAGCATTTTGTGAAACAAAAGGTGGAAATGGGCAGATTTCTGCAACCGTGAAAGGCAGCTTTTCTAACTTTTCTGTATGAAGCATGGTGAAATTTGCTTTCCTTTTAGCCATTGTCTGTTGTTCCCTGGCAAAATGAAAAGAAGCAAACAGGTCACTACTGTTAATGTATTTCCATGGAACGCGGCCATTCTTCAGAATCTGTAGTGTCCAACCTAACTGCATGATTGAACACAGTTTACTTTGTCCTTGGTGTAAAAAGGACATGTCATTCTGAATTATGTCAATCACAGATGACACTATCACCCTAATTTTGACCCTGGCGGTCTTTTGACTGGCTGGCGGTGTATACCGCCACATTATGAGTGTGGTGGGTTGGCAGCTGCCAACCCGTCACATCTCCACTCATACCACCATGGCATTATGAACTGCCGGGCCAGAGATGTGCAACTCTGACCCGGCAGGCCACACAAAACCACTGGCAGTATAATGAGCCAGCCTACTGCCATGGTTTCCGCAACAGTAGCACTGCCACGAAAACCATGGCAGTAGGGCTACAAGTGACAGGAAATTATTTCCCTGTCAACGGTAGATGGGTCCCCCACCCTCCAGAAATCAACTGACCCCCCCATCTCCTACAGTCATAGCACCCACTACCCCCAGTCCCCACCACTCCTAGAGTCACAGCGTGCCCATCCCCCTCCCCGCATACATGCACACACACAACCACATGCACCACGCATGCATCCATTCACCTCCACTTCCATACACGCATTCACTCACACTTAGCCATACACGCATTCACTCACACATACTCACACACATTCAGGGACGCATCCACACTAGCATGCTCACACGCATACACACTGACATGCAGACACACACTCACTATAACATTCATACACATGTTCACTCACATTCATATACACACGCAGACACTACACACTCACACACAACACCCCTCACCCTCCACCCCCTCCCCTGTCAGACGCCTGACTTATCTTGTCCAGCGAGGAGGTTGTCGGGCAGGGAATGGGAAGGGGCTCTACTACTGCCGCAGAACTCTGCCAGCAGGACACCACCAGGCCGTATCATTGCTTGTAATACAGCTGGTGAAGTCCTTCTGATGGGGCAGTGCAGGTGGGAGTACTGCCCAGGTGCCTCCAACTGCCGGGATGGCTACTGTCAGATTCCCACACAAAGGGGGTCATTACAACCCTGGCAGACGGTGTTAAAGCTGCGGTAATACCGCAAACAGTGTGGCGGATAAAAAAATTGAATTATGACCCTGGCGGAAACCGCCAACAAAGACAGCCACTTTAACACACCGCCCGCCACGGCGGTACAGACAAGCAGTGCGGCGGTCACCGCTAACAGACAGGCGGAAGACAATGTACCGCCCATAGTATCACAACCCGCCAATCCGCCACCTTTTCTGGGGCGGATTCACCGTGGATAAAAACACGGCGGAAACAGTTTCTGCAATGGGAAAACGCTCACCTCAACACATCCCACGAGGAACGAGGACTCCATGGACCCGGAGCTCCAAATACTCCCTGCCCTTGTCTTTCTGCTCCTCTACGACCATCATCTACGTAGGCGCCAAAGACAACGGTGAGTACTGGGATGGGTAGTTGGAGGGGGTCTGGGAGTGGAGGAAGAGGAGGTGGTTGTCTGAGGTGTCACTTTAGGAGTTTTGGGTGCAGGTGCAGGTACTGGAGGCTGTCGTGAGGTGGAAGGATGTTAGGTGTGTGGGTGCCCGCGTTTGTGTACTTTGGGAGGGGGCGTCACAGACACACTGGGAGAGGACACAGGGGACGTGTAGTGGAGGTGGTGAGTGCAGGTGAGCGGCTCGTGGTGCTGGGTCTCCTTGTGCGATTCATGGTGCCTGTAGATGTGGTGCATGCAGGTGTGTGTGTAGACGAGACTGGGAGGGAGGAGGGAGAAGAGGAGGAGGGGGACACAGTGGAGGCAGTGGATGTTGCTGTGTCTGTACGTGGGTGAGGCTTGCGTGAGTGCCTGTGGGTTATGTGGTGCTGATGTTTGCTTGAGCTACTTGTGTGCGCTGACTTGTGTGCATGCTGGTATGTAGGTGTGCTTGGGATGGGCTGGGGTACAGGAGATTGGGTCTGGGTGGAGGAGGTTGGAGGGGGGAGGCTGGACACAGGGACAATGGCTGCCATCAGTGTTGAGGCCAGAGATTGCAGGGTTCGCTGAAGGACAGCCTGACCAGAATGAATGCCTTCCAGTAATGCATTACCGTGTTGCAACTCTCGTTTTACACCCTGGATGGCATTCACAATGGTAGACTGCCCAACAGTGAGTGACCTTAGGAGGTCAATGGCCTCCTCACTGAGGGCAGCTGGGGTGACAGGGGCAGGGGCTGAGGTGCCTGGGGCGAAGGTGATACCCACCCTCCTGGGTGAGCGGTCTAGGGGCGAACGCTGAGGGGCTGCTGGGAGGCCGGTGCTGGTAGGGGAGGTAGCGGCTGTACCTGTGGAAGTGGGGCGCACAGATGGTGCCGCCACCACAAGGGAGCCCCCATCGGCGAATGAGTCTGTGTCGCTGCTTGGTGATCCGGTGGCCGACGTGAAGCTCCCCTCGCCCTCCGTCCCACTGGTGCATTCTGAGTCCATGGTGTGGCCCTCCATGGCCATGTGGGATGCAGCGCCCTCGTGCTCCGGTGCCACTGTACCTCCGCCTGATGATGCTGATGTACAAAAGGACAGGGAGAGCAGAAAAACGGTCGGAGACAGAGGAAAGAGAGTTTAAGTGCATGGCATACCGCTACCGTTGGCGGACAAGACAGACACAGCAGCCCCCTGCATTACGCCGTGCTCCTGCCCTCTGCACATGCAATCTCTGGGATATGGCCTACATGGCTATGGTGGACATCTGCACACATGGATGCCACAGGGGCAACTATACCTATACTTGGCACTCTGCTGAGCTGGGGTAGAGTGCCACATGGCCTGCATTACGGAGGGGCCTAGCCTACGAAACTCGCCCTAGCCTAGGTACACCCACAGGCCTCCTCCCCCTCCCAGACCCTTCCACTGCGCGCAAAGTCCGCAGAATGAGAGAGTACTCACCCCCTTGTGTCTGCTGTGATGCCCTCAAGTGCCCATCCAACTCCGGGTAGGCCACCGCCAGGATCCGGAACATCAGGGGGGTCATGGTGCGACGGGCACCCCTCCCACGTTTGGAGGCCATCCCCAGCTGAGCCTCCGCCGTCTTCTTGCTGCAGCGGCGAATGTCCTCACATCTTTTCCGGCAGTGGGTACCCCGTCTCTGGTGGGCCCCCGGGGTCCGGACCTCCTTGGCGATGGCACGCCAAATGTCCCTCTTCTGGTGGGCGCTGACCTACATGACATGCACAAGGAAAGAGGAACAGTCATTACCAACTGCACCGTCGATGTGAGTGGCCCCCTCCCTACTCTGGCCATGTGGCACATTCATTCCCAGGTATAAATGTTCTATGAACTCTCCCCCCTTCCCTCATCCAACCAGCCCTCTTCACCCAGGCCTAGCCCATACAACGTGCTCCCTGTGTACTAACCTGTTGGTCTGGAGAACCGTAGATTAGCGTGTACTGGGGGAGGACCCCGTCTACCAGTTTCTCCAACTCCTGTGCAGTGAAGCCAGGGGCCCTTTCCCCAGACGCAGCAGCCATCGTCGCTTCCAGACCGAGGTCACAGCAGCACTTGCAGTGTAGGTCCTCTCCTGTCGAAGCAAAGCAAAACACAAACGCTGTGGGATAGCGTAACTGGATGGACGAAATGCGGAACCAATCAAACATTCACCCCCAGTCACAGATCTGGGTTTAATCCATCCATTATTTTGCTCACCATGCCACCCCAGTTTGAACCCAGCCATATGCAAATCAGTCTTGACCCTGTTCCTCATGGGAACAGTCCAGCCCGAACTGCCAGGCCAGGTTCTCCCTGGACCGGAAACAAGCATCCTGGGACCGGTTTCGGGGTTTCACCCCTCATCAGCCAGGCTAGCTTGAATCCAGTGGCACAGTGAGCCCGGGACCCACGTCTGGGCATACCCGGCGCACTTAGGGCGGCAAAAGCAAAGCAAAACACAAACGCTGTGGGATAGCGTAACTGGATGGACGGAATGCGGAACCAATCAAACATTCACCCCCTGTCGAAGGTCAGGTATCTAGTGATTGAACAGATAGAAAATTGCGGTGACGTCCGCGGCGGTGCGCATCATCACCACCGGCGCACCTGTTCATTGGCCCCTGGGACCCATAGGGTCCAATGTTAACCAATGCAGCATTGCGCCGCTGTGTACGACCGCCTACCGCGACGGTGTGCAACGCCAGCGCAGTTACCCCACAATCCCATTGTCCCAGTTTAGAGGTCAGGCAGCCGCCATTTCAGGGGCCCACATGGCTTGATTTGCCTCTGCGTCACACATAGCTAGGCCTACACTCAACACACATACAGGAAGGGATTTGTGAGTGGTGTAGTCTTGTGTGTAACTGTGGGTACATACCTGGAGGAATAATGACTGATTCGTCGCTGTTGTCCTTCGTAGGCACCGTCAGCTGGGACATTTGAGAAGATGGTGGAATCCTCCGGTGTACCGACCGCTGGTGGACCTGTTGACAATGGAAGAGCGACATGTCATCGTCACCTACAGGTTTGACCGTGCCACAATCCAGAAACTATGTACCCAGTTGGAGCAAGACCTGATGTCACCAATCCGCCATCCGACTGGAATCCCCCCTGACGTGCAGGTGCTGTCAGTGCTCCATTTCCTTGCTAGTGGGTCTTTTCAGACAACAGTGGCCATGGCATCAGGGATGTCCCAGCCTATGTTTTCCAACGTGCTGTCCAGAGTGTTGTCTGCCCTGCTGAAACACGTAAGGAGATACATCATTTTCCCTGAGGTGGCAGATTTGCCTACAGTTAAAGGTGACTTCTATGCCTTTGGACAGATCCCCAACGTCATAGGTGCCATTGATGGGACCCATGTAGCTCTGGTCCCCCCCCACAGGAGTGAACAGGTGTACAGGAACAGGAAGAGTTATCATTCGATGAATGTCCAGATGGTCTGTTTGGCAGACCAGTACATCTCGCAGGTAAATGCAATGTTCCCTGGCTCTGTGCATGACGCCTACATCCTGCGGAATAGCAGCATCCCTGATGTGATGGGTCAACTCCAGAGGCACCGTGTGTGGCTATTGGGGGACTCTGGTTACCCCAACCTGTCATGGCTATTGACCCCAGTGAGGAATCCCAAGACCAGGGCAGAGTAACGGTACAATGAGGCCCATGGGCGGACTGGGAGGGTGATCGAACGCACCTTCGGCCTCCTGAAGGCCAGGTTCAGGTGCCTCCATATGACAGGTGGATCCCTATTCTACTCACCGAAGAAGGTGTGTGAGATCATCATCGCCTGCTCCATGCTTCATAATTTGGCTTTGCGACGCCAGGTGCCTTTTCTGCAGGAGGATGATCCAGATGACGGTGTTGTAGCAGCTGTGGAGTCTGTGGAGCCTGTGGACAGTGATGAGGAGGAAGCTGAGGAAGAAGACAATGACAACAGGGAGTCAGTCATACAGCAATATTTCCAGTGACACACGGGTGAGAACATTTTCATGTTTAACATTACATTAACTTTCACAGGTCTACCTCTATCCTGTCTGTCGGTTTCAACCACTATTTGGTAACTGAGTTGTACCTTTCGATTACTGTTTCACAGGTGTGGTTACCAGCGTGTCATCTGCTTGCATCCTTCAAGGACTTGTGATGTGTGACATAGGTATGTTAGCTTACAATAGGAAACGCATTATGACACTGTCATTGATAATACATATTTACTAAATCACAGACTGACTCCGGATTGTTTTGTGTTTCAAGGGTGTTTATTGAAGTGCTAATTATTGGAGGGGGTGGTAAAATGGTGAGGGGTGATGGTGGAGGAATGTCCATGGCAGAGTCCAGTCTAATAGTCTCACAGGTGCACTGCCCATCTGGGCCTAGGAAGTGGAGCTGGGGCAGTTTAAGTATGGACAGGGTACCAAGGTGTGACAGTGGGAGGACAAACAGGGTGGTCTCATTTCCTGGTGGGGGTCTTGCCATCTTGCTCTGTCCTGTTCCTGGATCTCAGGGACCGCTTGCGTGATGGTTGTCCGTCTGCAGGGGGTGGGGTGCTGGTGTGGTGGTCCTGTGGCGGGGCGTCCTGTCCACTAGCACCGGCGGCGGTGGTGGGCAGTTCATCGTCCTGGCTAGTGTCAGGGGCCCCTTGGAGTGCCACGGTGTCCCTCAAGGTCTGCTGTATGTCCTTCAGCACCCCTACGATGGTGCCCAGGGCGGAGCTGATGGTCCTGAGCTCCTCCCTGAACTCCAAATACTGTTCCTCCTGCAGGGTCTCCTGCAACTTGTCCAGGACCGTGGCCATCGTCTCCTGGGAGTGGTGGTATGCTCCCATGATGGAGGATAGGGCCTCGTGGAGAGTGGGTTCCCTTGGCCTGTCCGCCCCCTGTCGTACAGCAGCCCTCCCAGTTCCCCTGTGTTCCTCTGCCTCCGTCCCCTGGACCGTGTGCCCACTACCACTGCCCCCAGGTCCCTGTTGTTGTTGGGGTGGTGGGTTATCCTGGGTTCCCTGTAGTGGTGGACACACCGCTGATTGACCTGTCCTGGGTATGGAGGTTTGGGCCCGCTGGGTGGGTGCTGTGCTGGTGTTACCAGAGGGTGGAAGGTCGGTGTTGGGCTGTGCCTGTGCAAGGGGAACTGACTGTCCTGAGGCCCACGATGGTCCGGGCTGGTCATCAGGATCCAGTAGGGCAGAGCTTCTATCGTCACTGTGGGCCTCTTCTGGGGGTGGAGTGGTGTTGTCTGGACCCTCTGGTGTGGTGACGGTCCTTCGGGTTCCTGCAGGGGCATAAGAGCGTGATTATTGCATGTGTGTGTGTAATGGTGTGCAATGGGTGGGTGAGCGTGTACCCCAGTGCAAGCATTCCTGTGTGGGAGCTTGTGTGAAGGTGGTTTAGGGTGTTGTATGGGTGTGTGCAGTGGGCATGCTTTAGTGCTGGGTGTCCAAGCTTAGTTGTGTCATGCAGGGCTTGGTGATGGGATGTGTGGTTTGTGTTATTAGTATATTAGTGAGGATTTGGGGTGATAGGGGAGGGGTTGAGGGTGGGGGTGTGTGAGAGCATGCAGGTAGGGTGGGGGATATGATAGTTAAGATTTGACTTACCAGTGTCCCATCCTCCACCGACTCCTGCGAGGCCCTCAGGATGCATGATGGTCAAGACTTGCTCCTCCCATGTTGTTAGTTGTGGGAGAGGAGGTGGGGGTCCGCCGCCAGTCCGCTGAACCGCGATGTTGTGCCTGGAGACCGTTGAACGCACCTTCCCCCGTAGGTCGTTCCACCTCTTCCTGATGTCCTCCCTATTTCTTGGGTGCTGTCCCACTGCGTTGACCCTGTCCACAATTCTTCGCCATAGCTCCATCTTCCTGGCTATGGAGGTGTGCTGTACCTGTGAACCAAATAGCTGTGGCTCTACCCGGATGATTTCCTCACCATGACCCTGAGCTCCTCCTCGGAGAGGCGGGGGTGTCTTTGGCGTGACATGGGGTGGTGTGTGTGATGTGTGAGGTGGTGTTAGTGTTGATGTGTGTGGTGATGTGTAGTGGTGTGTGGTGTTTTGTGCGTGGATGTGGGTTGGGTGATGATGTTGTGTGCCTCTGTATGGTGGTTTTGTCTTGGCTGTGCAGTCTCTCTGGCATTCGTCTCTAATTTGTGGTCGTAGGGGTTTGTGGGTGATGTGGTTGTGTGTTTTATATTGTGTTGGGTGTGTGGCAGTGGTGTTTGTATGTGTGTCAGGTGTGTGTATTTTGAAATGCCCAATGTGGCGGTGTTTTGGAGATGTGTGTGTATTTTGAGCGCGGCGGTGTGTACCGCCAATGGAATACCGCGGTTGAAAGCCCGCCGTGTGGATTCGTGGGTCGTAATAGCATGGGCGTGTTTCTGTTGGTGTGGAGGTGGAGGTTTTTTTTTGGCCAGTTTATCACTGACCTTTGGTGTGGCGGTGTTGTGTGAGTGTCTGAATTTCGGCGGATTCAGAGATGTGGGTCATAATAGCTGTGGCGGAATTCCGCGGCGGTGTATTGGCGGTCTTCTGCATGGCGGTAAGCGCCTTTTACCGCCAATGTTGTAATGACCCCCAAAGTGTCCAAAAGCACTGGCGGTCTCCTGGCGCCCATGGCTTTGGCGGTCTCGCTTTGAGACCGCCAAAGTCATAATGAGGGCCTATGTTTTTAAGGGAGTATGTTCTGTTAGACAGAGTATTCATGCCATTACTGACATCAGCTAAAGCCTTTTCCAAATTTTCCTTATCTAGCTTCCTTAAATGCGCAGCTGCTTCCATTTAAGAAAGATTCCAGATCCCAGTGTATATGACATATAGGTATCTTTTAGAGAGTGGTTTTCTGGGACCTAACAATAAATCTTGTAAATCTATTTCTTCAGATATCATATTAAGGAGTTCTTTAACTACTGCTAAGGTGTTAGTATGTAACCATTGTTGGCACAGTTTACCCACACTGTATGTGGTAATTATACCCGGGTGTTGACCCCAGACAAAGTGAGGGTCCAGTCGGCTAATCTTGAAACACCCTGAGGAATGAACAAAACACACCTGATACCCATTTGTGTCTATTGGCCACAATCAGCACCAGCCAATACGGGAAAGTGAAGAATTATAGGTACCAGCCTGAGCCTTTGCATATAATTCTTACTCTGTGATATTTAGGAAGGATTGTCAATTGGTGAATTTGGCTGATGTGGGGATACTGGGAGCATTCATTTACTTCATTTATGCTAACCCTAGGCAGGATGCCTGCTGGACTGTGTCATTTAAAAATTATAATTTGAAGAGGAATAAGGCATGCTCTAAACAAAGTTTTCCTACCCTGAATTTGCCAATTTTGTGTTCCCCATACACGTTTTACACAAATAGTGTTCTTCCAGTATTTGTATCCTTCAGCTGGAAGTCAGGAAACAAAGGAATCTGAATAGTTCAATTTAGTGTTTCTTAGCAATATCTTACTAATATTAGAAGGTGGCAACTTGAAGCAATATGACTCTGCATTTTTAATGTCATGCCCAGAAAAATATGTGAATGTATCTCAATAATGCTTTGGGCTCCCCTTAGGTGGAGCTGAACAGTGCTCCCACTGTGTGTAAAGAAATACTGATCTATGTCTTGTTGCTCAGTGCAGGTAGTAATGTCAACAATTATTATAACAGAACATTCCCCCATAGTTCTTTGTGTTAATATACATATCATCACTTTCAAATACAGTATAGTCTTGCAGCTCAGCAAGCATTGAATCAACTGTTAGAACATCTTAGTCATGAGAAACAACACCAGGTACAAATATATTAGTCAGGGACATTTTAAAAACATAACAAATTTGTATAACCTCAGTAGGCCCGTATACATCAAAAGGGAACTTTATCCCAAACAATCCCATCTGGAATTGGTACTGCTGAAATGTTCACAAGGGGCAAGTCTCTACGGACGTTATGTGAGGAAATATAGGGTTTTAGAACTTCATCATCTGGCTCAACAGTAGAGCGTTCAGGAAGATAATGACCATTTATCAAGAGAAAGAAAACAGTCACACAACTAATCCATAATAGAAAGGCAAGCAATGTCAGAAATATTCATGGATAATTCCATGGAGAAACTAAATAGTTAGTTTCAAGTCATATGTACAGCTTACCTGTCTTTGAAACAGTTTCAGTTGCAGATGACAAGTCATCAATGTCGATGAAGTAACCAGAAGCAGTCTCTGCAAACATAGGAGCTGGTGCATTACTTGCATTCGCTTGGAGGTTCATAGTAGACGGTGTTGTCAGTTTGTGTTGAGTTGGAGTAGAAGCCAGCCACATCTTTATCAGTTGTTGTCGGTGGAGTGGTAACAGGAATTAGCAGAAGACCATTTTCTACCCTTCCCTTGCTTGAGAAAGCATTTATAGCAGTGTTATACATGCTGGTGTATTCAGAAAGTGTTGTTGTCTTTGGAGATGTATATCCTGTTGGGTAGTGAGAAGGAACCGGGGACTACCCAAGGGACCTCTGGGTCTATTGTGCAGGATCTGCCACATGGTGTAGCTTGATGTTGGCAATGGAGACAAATGTTTTTGATTTAGAACCAGGCAGTGGTGGTAGGATGACAGTTCTGGTACCTTGTATTCCAAGGACTTGGACCGTGTTCTGTATCATGGGCCAAATTCCTTCTTCACAGCAATCTTCACATGAATTAGATCCACTACTTTAGTAATCCAGCCAGTAGAAGTTGTTGGCAAATTCCTTATTCCTAAAATGGCAGAACTTGCGGATGAATTATCAGCACAAAATTGTTGAAGCTCCTGTAAGACAGTGAGGCATTCATTTATGTCAAAAGGTGTGTCTGCTGCCACCAGACTAGGGCCATCTAAATTTGGGACATACATAGGTATCCCAAGGAGGACCTTGTAAGGAGTGCATCCTCCCAAGGATGGTCTTGGCAGATTATTCAGTCCTCTCTGGACCCCATATAGGTGATGAAGCAAATTGTGGCCTAAACCTAATACTCTAGCTGTTAAGGACTTCTTTAGATCTCGGTTCTTCCTCTCCTCAACCGAATTACCCTCCAGATGGTAGGGTGAGGAGTAATGAAGTTCAATAACCATCATCCGCATGGTGTCCCTGAATGCCTTAGAGGTAAAGGAAGGGCCTTGGTCAGAATGGAATGCTGCAACTACGTATGTACCGATAAAGATCAGCAAGTCTTTTATAACAGATTAAGCATCAGCCTCCCACTGTGGCCATACCGACAGGAATCTAGAACAAGAATCTACAGTGACTAAGATGTATTTATATGCACCACCAGAATCTAAGGGACCACAGTGGTCCAGGCACAATTATTGTAGTGGCCTATGGGACACAAAGAGGGATGTCTGTGGAGGGTGTTTGATGTTTGGGCTCTTAATCTGCTGGCAAATGTCACAGCAAAGGACATATTGCTTGGTCTGTTTGTATAGGCCTGGCCATCAGAAGCGTTTCTGTAAGAGTGTTTTTTGGGACCGCAACACCAGCATGAGCAGATGCGAACTCGCATGTGCTGGTTTGATGAAATCTAATCTCTGGTCTTGGATGGGGATCACTGGATCTCCAACCCCAGGAATTGTTGAAAGAGTAACGTTCTGTGCACTTATATGGTATGCATATTTTGTAGGATATGCTTCTGGCAGAGACTTGCCTTCAGTCAAAGCTTTCACAGCAGCCAGAATGTCATTAACCAATCTCGGCTCGGAACAAGTCAGTGCAGCAACAGTAGCTACAGCTACTGTGGATTTGGCTGCTTCATCAACCAAAGTGTTGCAATAATGTGTACACCTACACACTGGTGGTCCAATGTATGGACTACATGAACATCAGGTAGCTTATCCTTAAGATCAGCTACCGTCCCCCACAGAATTCTGTGTTTTATGGTGTCCCCCTTTGAGTCTCTGAATCTGTTCAGCTGCCAATGATTAAGATAATCATTGTTGGACTGGATACAGTAGTACAAATCACACACTGGCTGGTGCCAAAAGGGATCATTATCCGAGGGGCAGCGCTGCTTCCAGCACTGCCCTGTCGGACAATGATTCCCTCCACCGTCAGGCTGCCTGTCGGCGGCAGCCTGGTGGTGGAGGAGGGCCGCCTGTGGCGGCCCTCCCTGTGTTGTTTATATGGCAGTTCAGACCGCCATGCCGGTGGCGGTCTTTTCACCGGCCACCCGGCACGGCGGTCCGAACCGCCGGGGATCATAATGACCCCCGAAATTTCCTTTCAGACTCTCTCGGGGTGTGGAGAGTCTGCTCTCTGACTTTGTCTGTCTTTATTTTGTTTTTGTTTCTCCCAGCGCTTTTTAGAGTCCTTCTGTGCTTGCTTGATACCTTCCTTAGGGTACTCTGAATTTACAGGCTATTTTGTCTTAGCTCCCAAACTATCCCATCTTATAGTAGTGTAGGTATCCAAAATAATTTCTGGTAGCTCTTTCTCCTTTACCATGTGTAGAATTTCCCAGAGCCACTGGCATGTAGCCAACGCTACCGCTTCCCCTTTAATATTACAGAGTATAGATGAGGAAACTGCTTTGAAGTTACGCATCAGTTTCATCCCCAAGTCCAGGGCTGATGCACCCCTGTGTTCGTTCTGAATTTGTTTTAACACCTCCGGTAAATTGGCAAGTGTCAGGGTACCTTGTGCATTAGTGTAAATTTCAGCAAATACTGTATCCCATGTGGCACAGTTATCCACTAAGGGAACCATCCAAATGGCAAGCACATTGTGAACATTTCTCTGTTCCTCCTGTGGTCCCGTATGGGAAAAAACAGCTTCCAGCGGATTCGTTTTCTGGCCTATCTAGAATGGGATTTTCTCTCATTCCTTGGGTACCTTGCCTATGATAGAGTGCACCCTCTAGAGTTAATCCCTCTAACGGCCAACTGGTATCCAGCGGGTGCTGGTGGTGCTAGAAGTGCTGGTGTTGTGTTTAAAGTTCGCATTACAAACTGAACAAGTTGTCTATATATTGTTACTAAATCATTGTAAAGGTTACACAGATCAGCTGCCTGCATGTTTTGTACACAGGGTGTGGTGTATATGTGACAAACAATGCCCACATTGGTCCATCATTACTTAAGGGACCTAACCTCACGGATTGTATTGTGTGTTGTAGGGCACCATTAAACCAGTTCTGATGTTCTTGATAAGTTATCAGTATTTTAAGATACAGGTATGCTTGGTACCGCTGTGGTACGTTTGCAACTCTGTACGTATGGAATGCGCATGTTCTAGAATCTTCCTCAGCAAAGGTAACCCAGAAATATAATGTTTCTGTTTGGTAAGCTTCATTAGCTTCTACAATGAAATTGACATCCCCGCCCTCATCTCTTAAGCCATGCCCTATTAGATGAAGTGTTAATTCATGCCTGATATTCTTGAGAATGTCTATGGCATTAGCCATGTTGAAAAATGGGTGAAGAGATGGAACAACAAATGGGGAGAAAGTATTTTAAAGAGTTTGAGCTCGAACAACCTACATCCTTGTTAGGTGCTCCCTGTTCAGCTGAGGAGGATTATCCCAAAGACCACGGACATCTCTGTATAATGGTACTTAGGGTACCTGTTGAGTGTGGGACAGAGATACTCAGGGCATCCGTAAATTAGTGCCAAAAAACCATGTCGTGGTTGGAATCTTGCTCTAGGCAAGACTGCTGGTTTAGGGATGATGGCACTTTTGCTTGTGGGAAAATTGGCCATTCCTACAGCAAGTTGCAACTGTCGGCCTAACCCTCCTGACTCACAAATAGTACCTCACCAAAAACCCAAACAGTAAAAGGTAATTTCTGGCAGCCTTTATGCTTATAGTCTAGAGTGCAACATCTCAGGGGAGTCATGGTTAAAAGATTACCCTTTTCTCACATGAGCAATAAGTCTGTCACACACAGACAAAAAGGAGATGTAGTGAAGTTTTCAATAGGTTTATTAACAAGACTTCAATCTATTGTAAAATGCATGAGCTGCAATGATTAGGATAATGAACAATGCAAAAAGCAGAATTGTAAAGATGAGCATTGTGAATACAAAGAACCCCACCATCTTGCAATAAACATGAAATGTAAAAGATCCCTAAAACCCTAGCATGGAGAACCTAATCTCTAACCAAAAGGAGCTAGGTGTGTTAAACCTAATTTGCCGTACCATATCCATGAGAAGTTCGCTTCAACCCTTGTTAACTTAAAATGAGGTCTCTAGATCACACTCAATGGGGACACTAAGGCTGGGTCTGCATCAAGGAGATGTGTAGCATAGATAGCATTGATGGCATCTGGTAGGAATCCTTCTGAAAACCTGGTCTGCATGAGATGTGTTTATACAAATCTTGTAGGACCCCTGATGCAGGTATGTTCCCAAACAATAGATAAGGAGGCATGCTCAGGGTGGAAATTATGTAAACAATTCCCTACAAAAGTACATTATGGTGGTCATTACAACCCTGGCGGACGGTGTAAAAGATGCGGTAATACCGCAAACAGGCCGACGGACAAAAAAAGGGAATTATGACCCTGGCGGAAACCGCCAACAAAGACAGCCACTTTAACACACCGCCTGCCACGGCGGTACAGACAAGCAGCGCGGCGGTTACCGAAACAGACAGGCGGAAGACAATGTACTGCCCACACTATTACAACCCGCCAATCCGCCACCTTTTCCGGGGCGGATTCACCATGGATAAAAACACGGCGGAAACAGTTTCTGCAATGGGAAAACGCTCACCTGAACACATCCCACGAGGAACGAGGACTCCATGGACCCGGAGCTCCAAATACTCCCTGCCCTTGACTTTCTGCTCCTTTACGACCAACAGCTACGTAGGCGCAGAAGATACCGGTGACTACTGCATCTACAACACAGGGGAGGGGGGAGGCAAAAGTTAGGGGGACACCCACCAAACACCCCCACCCTCGCATATTACAACATACACACCAATGCAGTCACAAAAATCACATAAACAACCCACAATCCCCCCGGAAGAATGCAAAGACAATGCGAATTTCGGCCAAACATTGTAATGTGCCAATATACATGTCATACAAAAATATACAGATATATATCTCTAAATCACTCTTATTTACACATACAATCCGAGAAGTAGTGCAGATATGTACACAACAATGTCCGTGCACCAACAGTCCAAAAAATCATGGGCGAGGCCCACAATAGATACCTGACCAAAATCCGAGAGAACACTGCCGGGGCATCAGATAGAAACACTACAGGCACCTCAGGGGGAAGGGAAGAGGGTGGCACCTCAGCCACATGAATGCGGAGCCAGATCCACGACGGGGCTCCAAGCCACAGTCTCACAAGTCTTTACAGTGGGTGGTTTGCCCACTGTGCCATCCTGGGGAATGCAAAGCCACAGTCTCACAAGTCTTTACAGTGGGTGGTTTGCCCACTGTGCCATCCTGGGGAGTGCAAAGCCACAGTCTCACAAGTCTTTCCAGTGGGTGGTTTGCCCACTGTGCCATCCTGGGGAGTGCAAAGCCACAGTCTCCCAAGTCTCTACAGTGGGTGGTTTGCCCACTGTTCAATCCTGGGGAGTGCAAAGCCACAGTCTCTCAAGTCTCTACAGTGGGTGGTTTGCCCACTGTTCAATCCTGGGGAGTGCAAAGCCACAGTCTCTCAAGTAGATGCAGGTCTCCACTGGTTCTGGAGGGGGACTGGTGCCCAGACTGGATGAGTCTCCCCGTGAAAGTTCCTGTCCTGTCACTGTCCCAGCTGCACACGGGATAAGGATGCCTGATGTGGCAGTCCATTCATTCCTACACGGTGCATGCCCTGTTCAGCGGTGCTTTGCCGTAGCGGTCTTTGCCCTGTTCAGCAGTGCTTTGACATGGCGGTCTTTGCCCTGTTCAGCGGTGCTTTGCATTGCGGTCTTTGCCCTGTTCAGCGGTGCTTTGCCATGGCGGTTCTGGACTGTTCAGCGGTGCTTTGCCATGGCGGTCTTTGCCCTGTTCAGCGGTGCTTTGCCATGGCGGTCTTTGCCCTGTTCAGCAGTGCTTTGACATGCAGTCTTTGCCCTGTTCAGCGGTGCTTTGCCATGGCGGTTCTGGACTGTTCAGCGGTGCTTTGCCATGGCGGTCTTTGCCCTGTTCAGCGGTGCTCTGACATGGCGGTCTTTGCCCTGTTCAGCGGTGCTTTGACATGGCGTTTCTGATACTGACATTGGTGTGTGGCATGACGATCTCCACACTGGACATTGGTGTGTGGCATGACGATCTACATACTGGACATTGGTGTGTGGCATGACGATCTCCACACTGGACATTGGTGTGTAGCATGACGATCTCCACACTGGACATTGGTGTGTGGCATGACGATCTCCACACTGGACATTGGTGTGTGGCATGACGTTCCATCATTGGCCAGCGGGGCTGTGGCATCCTGTCCCCTCCTGGGCTGTGACTCCGGCGGTGGTCTCCTGACCAGTAACGATACTTGTGCCCTCCTGGGCTGTGACTCCGGTGGTGGTCTCCTGACCAGTAACAATGCTTGTGCCCTCCTGGGCTGGGACTCCGGCGGTGGTCTCCTGACCAGTAACGATACTTGTGCCCTCCTGGGCTGTGACTCCGGCTGTGGTTTCTGGACCAGTAACGATACTTGTGCCCTCCTGGGCTGTGACTCCGGCGGTGGTTTCTGGACCAGTAACGATACTTGTGCCCTCCTGGGCTGTGACTCCGGCGGTGGTTTCTGGACCAGTAATGATACTTGGGCCCTCCTGGGCTGTGACTCCGGCAGTGGTTTCTGGACCAGTAACAATACTTGTGCCCTCCTGGACTGTGACTCCGGCGGTGGTCTCCTGACCAGTAACGATACTTGGGCCCTCCTGGGCTGTGACTCCGGCGGTGGTCTCCTGACCAGTAACGATACTTGGGCCCTCCTGGGCTGTGACTCTGGCAGTGGTCTCTGGACCAGTGACAACGGTGCTGGCGGTTGTGTCTGGACTGCCGGAATTGATGGCGCACTTCTCCGCCGTGACACTCACAACAGGCTGGGGAGACTTCCTCTGGACCTTCACCACCTTTTTTGGAGTTACAGCTGACTCACCAATCGCCTTCGATCCCATTTCACTTGTTGTCCCACCAGGAGTCTTGACACGGTCCCGTCGTCCACTCTCCAATTTCAGAGCCTTTACAGGGGGTGGGCTGCCAGTGCCTTGGCTCCGGGTCCTACTGCCTGCCATGGTGGACGGTGCACTCCAAAAACCTGGAACACGCACCACTGGTACTGGAGGCTTTTTGGCTGAGGCGCTACGACGGGACTGATGAATTGGAGGGGGGTGGGGGCAAAAAGGTCAATTTGACATAGGGACAGTTTCTGACGGACACTGGGATGGGTAGCTGGAGGGGGTCTGGGAGTGGAGGAAGAGGAGGTGGTTGTAGGAGGTGTCACTTTAGGTGTTTAGGGTGCAGGTACTGGAGGCTGTTGTGAGGTGGATGGATGTTGGGTGAGTGATTGCCGGCGTTTGGGTACTTTGGGAGGGGGCGTCACAGACACACTGGGAGAGGACACAGGGGACGTGTAAATGGCAGTGGAGATGGTGAGTGCAGGTGAGCGGCTTGTGGTGCTGGGTGTCCTGGTGCGAGTCCTAGTGCCTGTAGATGTGGTGCATGCAGGTGTGTGTGTAGACGAGACTGGGAGGGAGGAGGGAGAAGAGGAGGAGGGGGACACAGTGGAGACAGTGGATGTTGCTGTGTCTGTATGGGTGTGATGCTTGTGTGAGTGCCTGTGGTGTGTGTGGTGCCTATGTTTGCTTGAGCTACTTGTGTGTGTTGACTTGTGTGCATGCTGGTCTGTAGCTGTGCTTGGGATGGGCAGGGGTACAGGGGATTGGGTCTGGTTGGAGGAAGTTGGAGGGGGGAGGCTAGACACAGGGACAATGGCTGCCATCAGTGCTGAGGCCAGAGATTGCAGGGTTGGCTGAAGGGCAGCCTGACCAGAATGAATGCCCTCCATGAATGCATTACCGTGTTGCAACTGTCGTTCTACACCCTGGATGGCATTCACAATGGTAGACTGCCCAACAGTGAGTGACCTGAGGAGGTCAATGGCCTCCGCACTGAGGGCAGCAGGGGTGACTGGGGCACGGCCTGAGGTGCCTGGGGCGAAGGTGATGCCCACCCTCCTGGGTGAGCGGGCACGGGGCGTATGCTGAGGGGCTGCTGGGAGGGCGGTGCTGGTAGGGGAGGTGGCGGCTGTACCTGTAAAAGTGGGGCGCACAGATGGTGCCGCCACCACAGGGGAGCTCCCATCGGTGGACGAGTCCGTGTCGCTGGTTGGTGATCCGGTGGCCGACGTGAAGCTCCCCTCGCCCTCCATCCCACTGGTGCATTCAGAGTCTGTGGTGTGGCCCTCCATGGCCATGTGGGATGCAGCTCCCTCGTGCTCCGGTGCCACTGTACCTCCGCCTGATGATGCTGATGTACAAAAGGACAGGGAGAGCAGGAAAAGGGGGGGGGAGACAGAAGAAAGAGAGTTTTAGTGCATGGCATACCGCTACCATTGGCGGACAAGACAGACGCAGCAGCCCCATGCATAACGCCGTGCTCCAGGCCTCTGTACATGCAATTTCTGGGATATGGCCTACATGGCAATGATGGACATCTGCGCACATGGATGCCACAGGGGCAACTATACCTCAACTTGGCACTCTGCTGATGTGGGGTAGAGTGCCACATGGCCTACATTACAGAGGGGCCTTGCCTACCGAAATCGCCCTGGCCTAGGGACACCCACAGCCCACCTCCCCACCCAAACCCCTCCACTGCACGCAAAGTCCGCAGAATGAGGTTGTACTCACCCCCTTGTGTCTGCTGTGATGTCCTTAAGTGCCCATCCAACTCCGGGTAGGCCACCGCCAGGATCCGGAACATCAGGGGGGTCATGGTGCGACGGGCACCCCTCCCACGTTGGGAGGCCATCCCCAGCTGAGCCTCCGCCGTCTTCTTGCTGCAGCGGCGAATGTCCTCCCATCTCTTCCGGCAGTGGGTGCCCCGTCTCTGGTGGGCCCCCAGGGTCCGGACCTCCTTGGCGATGGCACGCCAAATGTCCCTCTTCTGGTGGGCGCTGACCTACATGACATGCACAAGGGAAGAGGAACAGTCATTACTAACTGCACCGTCAATGTGAGTGGCCCCCTCCCTACTCTGACCATGTGGCCCATTTATTCCCATGCTTTACTGTAGTATGAACTCTGGCCCCTTCCCTCTCCACCCAGCCCTCTCCACCCAGGACTAGCCCATACAACGTGCTCCCTCTGTACTAACCTGTTGGTCTGGAGGACCGTAGAGTAGCATGTACTGGGGGAGGACCCCATCCACAAGTTTCTGTGCAGTGAAGGCAGGGGCCCTTTCCCCAGACGCAGCAGCCATCGTCGCTTCCAGACCGAGGTCACAGCAGCACTAGCAGTGTAGGTCCTCTCCTGTCGAAGGTCAGGTATCTAGTGATTCAACAGATAGAAAATGGCGGTGACGTCCGCTGCGGTGACGTCCGCGGCGGGGCGCATCATCACCGCCGGCGCACCTGTTCATTGGCTCCTGGGACCCATAGGGTCCAATGTTAACCAATGCAGCATTGCACCACGGTCTACGACCGCCTACCGCAACGGTGCGCAATGCCAGCGCAGTTACCCCACAATCCCATTGTCCCAGTTTAGAGGTCAGGCAGCCGCCATTTCAGGGGCCCACATGGCTTCGTTTACTACTGTGTCACACATAGCTAGGCCTATACTCAACACACATACAGGAAGGGTTTATTGTCTGGTGTAGTCTTGCGTGTAACTGTGGGTACATACCTGGAGGAATAGTGACTGTTTCTTCGCTGTTGTCCTTCTTAGGCACCGTCAGCTGGGACATATGAGAAGATGGCGGAATCCTCCAGTGTACCGACCGCTGGTGGACCTGTTGACAATGGAAGAGAGACATTTAATCGTCACCTACAGGTTTGACTGTGCCACAATCCAGGAACTATGTACCCAGTTGGAGCCAGACCTGATGTCACCAATCCGCCATCCGACTGGAATCCCCCTGACGTGCAGGTGCTGTCAGTGCTCCATTTCCTTGCAAGTGGGTCTTTTCAGACAACTGTGGCCATGGCATCAGGGATGTCCCAGCCTATGTTTTCCAACGTCTTGTCCAGAATGTTGTTTGCCCTGCTGAAACACGTAAGGAGATACATAATTTTCCCTCAGGTGGAGGATTTGACTACAGTGAAAGGTGACTTCTATGCCCTTGGACATATCCCCAACGTCATAGGTGCCATTGATGGGACCCATGTAGCTCTGGTCCCCCCCGCAGGAGTGAACAGGTGTACAGGAACAGGAAGAGTTATCATTCAATGAATGTCCAGATGGTCTGTTTGGCAGACCAGTACATCTCGCAGGTAAATGCAATGTTCCCTGGCTCTGTGTATGACGCCTACATCCTGGGCAATAGCAGCATCCCTGATATGATGTGTCAACTCCAGAGGCACCGTGTATGGCTATTGGGGGACTCTGGTTACCCCAACCTTTCCTGGCTATTGACCCCAGTGCCCCAGTGAGGAATCCCATGACCAGGGCAGAGGAACGCTACAATGAGGCCCATGGGCGGACTAGGAGGGTAATCGAGCGGACCTTTGGCCTTCTTAAGGCCAGGTTCAGGTGCCTCCATATGACAGGTGGATCCCTATTCTACTCACCGAAGAAGGTGTGCGACATCATCATCGCCTGCTCCATGCTCCATAATTTGGCATTGCAACGCCAGGTGCCTTTTCTGCAGGAGGATGATCCAGATGACGGTGTTGTAGCAGCTGTGGAGCCTGTGGAGCCTGTGGACAGTGATGAGGATGAAGCTGAGGAAGAAGAGAACGACAACAGGGAGTCAGTCATACAGCAATATTTCCAGTGAAACACAGGTGAGTACATTTTCAGGTTTAACATTACATTAACTTTCACACGTCTACCTCTATCCTGTACCGACATTTCACTCACTATTTGTTAACTGAGTTGTCCCCTTCCATTTCAGTTTCACAAATGTGGTAACCTACGTGTCAACTGCTTGCATCCTTGAAGGGCTTGTGATGTGTGACATTGGTATGTTAGCCTTCCAATGGGTAACCCATTATGACACTGTAATTGATAATACAAAGTTCCAAATCATAGACTGACTCCAGTTTTTTTTGTGTTTCAAGGGTGTTTATTTAAGTGCTAAAAAATGAAGGGGGGTTGTAAAATGGGGATGGGTGATGGTGGAGGAATGTCCATGGCAGAGTCCAGTCTATTAGTCTCACAGGTATATTGCACATCTGGCCTTTGGAAGTGGAGCTGGGGCAGTTCCGAAGTGGGACAGTGGGGGGACAATCAGGGTGGTCTTATTTCCTGGCGGGGGTCTTGTCATCTTGCTCTGTCCTGTTCCTGGATCTCAGGGACCGCTTGCGTGGTGGTTGTCCGTTAGCAGGGGATGGGGTGCTGGTGTGATGGTCCTGTGGCGGGGCATCCTGTCCACTAGCGCCGGCGGAGGTGGTGGGCAGTTCCTCGTCGTGGCTAGTGTCAGAGGCCCCTTGGAGTGCCACGGTGTCCCTCAAGGTCTTTTGAATGTCTGTCAGCACCCCTACGATGGTGCCCAGGGCAGAGACGATGGTCCTGAGCTCCTCCCTGAACCCCAAATACTGCTCCTCCTGCAGACGCAGGGTCTCCTGCAACTTGTCCAGGACCGTTGCCATCGTCTCCTGGGAGTGGTGGTATGCTCCCATGATGGAGGAGAGGGCCTCGTGGAGAGTAGGTTCCCTTGGCCTGTCCTCCCTCTGTCGCACAGCAGCCCTCCCAGTTCCCCTATGTTCCTGTGCCTCCGTCCCCTGGACTGTGTGCCCACTACCACTGCCCCCAGAGCCCTGTTGTTGTTGGGGTGGTGGGTTACCCTGGGTGCCCTGTAGTGGTGGACACACCGCTGATTGACCTGTCCTGGGCAGGGAGGTTTGGGCCCGCTGGGTGGGTGCTGTGCTGGTGTTACCAGAGGGTGGAAGTTCGATGTTGGGCTGTGGCTGGGCAAGGGGAACCGCCTGTCCTGAGGCCCATAATGGTCCGGGCTGGTCATCAAGATCCAGTAGGGCAGAGCTGCTATCGTCACTGTGGGCCTCTTCTGGGGGTGGAGTGGTGTTGTCTGGACCCTCTGGTGTGGTGACGTTCCTTCGGGTTCCTGCGGGGGTATAAGAACATGATTATTGCATGTGTGTGTTTCATGGTGTGCAATGGTTGGGTGTGCGTGAACCCCAGTGCAGACATTCCTGTGTGGGGGCTTGTGTGCTGATGGTTGGGGGGGTGTTCTGAGTATGTGCAGTGGGCATGCTTTAGTGATGGGTGTCCATGCTTAGTTGTGTCATGCAGGTCTTGGGGTTAGGATGGGTGGTTGGTGTCATGGGTAGATTAGTGAGGAGTTTGGGTGATAGGGGAGGGTGTGAGGGTGGGGGTGTGTGATAGCATGCAGGTAGGGTGGGGATGTGATAGTTAAGATTTGACTTACCAGTGTCTGTTCCTCCAACGACTCCTGCGAGGCCCTCAGGATGCAACATGGTCAAGACTTGCTCCTCCCATGTTGTTAGTTGTGGGGGAGGAGGTGGGGGTCCGCCGCCAGTCCGCTGCACCGCGATGTGGTGCCTGGAGACTGTGGAATGCACCTTCCACCGTAGGTCGTTCCACCTCTTCCTGATGTCATCCCTATTTCTTGGGTGCTGTCCCACTGCGTTCACCCTGTCCACTATTCTTTGCCATAGCTCCATCTTCCTGGCTATTGATGTGTGCTGTACCTGTGAGCCAAATAGCTGTGGCTCTACCTGGAGGATTTCCTCCACCATGACCCTGAGCTCCTCCTCGGAGAAGCGGGGGTGTCTTTGGCGTGCCTTGGGGGTGTGTGGGTGATGTGTGGGGTGATGTATGTGGTGATGAGTGTGGTGAGTGTAGTGGTATGTGGTGTTTTGTGCTTGGATGTTGTGTGGGTGATGGTGTTGTGTGCCTCTGTGTGATGGGGTTGTCTATTCTGTGCTCTCTCTCTCGCCTTCTCTCAGAATTTCAGGTTGTAGGGGTTTGTGGGTGATGTGGGTGTGTGTTTTATATTGTATTGGATGTGTGGGAGTGGTGTGCGTATGTGTCTCAGGTGTGTGTATTTGTAATTGTCCAATGTGGCGGTGTATTGTAAATGTGTGTGTATTTGGAGCGCGGTGGTGTGTACCGCCAATGGAATACCACGGTTGTAAGACCGCTGCGTGGATTCGTGGGTCGTAATGGCATGGGCGTGTTTCTGTTGGCATGGAGGTGGAGGATTTGTTTCCGTCAGTTTATCGCTGACCTTTGGTGTGGCGGTATTGTGTGGGTGTCTGAATTTCGGCGGATTCCGTGATGTGTCATAATAGCTGTGGCGGTCTACCACGGCTGCGACGGTGTATTGGCGGTCTTCTGCACAGCGGTAAGCGCCTTTTACCGCCAATGTTGTAATGAGGGGCTATGTTCCTGTCACACATAAGTGGGAAAGAGACGTGATGTGAATACCACACATATGTAGCTCACTTAACTTTAGTGACGCCTTCACAGAGGGGCACTGATAACGTAAAATCAAAACATTTCACAAATTAGAAACCTAGCAGCAATTTTGGAAGAAATAATTAAATAAATAGGCTAAGACAGAGCAAGTTAAGTAGGTTAAAATTCACTAGGTGACGGGGCGCAGGCCAGCGAACCAGAAAGCTAAGCTAAACTCCTGAGTCAACTAAATAGGATCCACTACAGGAGTTAGATGATTTTTCATTACAGGAATCTTTGTCTGGGACCAACTTGAAATTTAAACTGACCTCCCTGGAGCCCTTCTCTGGTCCACTGTGCGGGAAGCCCTTGTCAACTTTTTACGCTTGGACTTAAAACCTTTTTGGAGCTTTTTGTCTCCAATGTTGGACGACCCTCCACAACAAGCTGACATTGCCAGATTGCCATTCCACAAGCCCTTGGTGAAATCCTGGAAGTCTTCGGCTCTGGAGATTTTGAGCGGGGCAAACCTGCAAGTTAAGCCGGGTTGCGGTCAACGTAAGCTGGTTTGACTCACAACGTCAGGTTGGGCCACTTATGGAGCTTTAGTCCAAAGTTGTTCCAAACTTCTCCAAACTTCTGGATCATTTTCCAGAAGGTCTTTGAAGGTCCTTTAGGAGTCCACGACTCACCCCAATGTTCCAGAAGTTCTGAGTTGCTCCTTGAGGGTTAGGACTCCAACTCCAAGAATGCACCTGACTCAAAAATGACCACTGGTCACTGGTCAGCTGGTCAGTTTCTTCAGGGCTGGATGCAGGGGACTCTGGTCAGCTATTTTCTACCTGTAGCAAACTGTGAGTCCCTTCTTAAGGCAGTAGAAGACAGGCAAAGACCTTTTAGTGGCCAAGTCCAATGTGCATCTGGTGCAGTCCTTCAGAGTGTTGAATCCTGGTGCAGGCCACGGGCCTAGCAGGGCAGCCCTTCTTCTTCTTGTCTTTTTCCTTTTAGGGATCTGAGGTGGGGTGCAGCTCTGCAAATGTTGTCCTTGCTCCTGGGGTTGAGAGCAAAGGGGCCTCATGACCAATCATGTGCAGGCCTCCACCCTCTTGAGTGACCACTTCCTGGGAAATCTGGCAAAAATCAATCCCAGGGAGCAACATTCTCCAAAAATCCAAGCTGGCAAAATTTCAATCTCAGGAGTTAGGTCTGGCTGAGCCCACCCACTGGTGTTGCTAAGTTTCCCTTAAAACACCCCTTCACTAATCAAAATCAGGGGGCACCTGGCTGTCTGGGTTTGCAGGAAATGGGGAGTCACAGTTGCTGTCCCAAAAGATTCTTTCCTCCTTCGAAGACCAGTTTGGCTTCTCTCCCCCATCTTGTTCCTCCATCTGATGAGGCAAATCGCCTCCCACAGAGTCTTTCTTTGTGTTAACCCAAGGCCACATCACACCTCATCAAGCCAGCCTGGCTCAGGCTGCCAGAGGCTGACCAGTCAGAGCAAGGAACTGCAGGGTAAAACGGCTAAATGTTAGTAAAACATTTTTTAGGTACAAGTTATATGAAATTCAACAGTGACAAGTTGTTGGATATATTATAACTTTTAATTTGACATTAAACATGTTATACTTAGCTCCTTCCTATGGAAAATGAGACTATATTATTACAAAATAAAGTCTCTTCAGGCTAGCCTATGTAGCCCATTCACGATAATAGGGAAAAACAAATGTAGCTATTTTTCCGTCACCAGAGAGAAAAATGTTTGAAAAACACAAAAAAAGTTCTTGTTAGATCCGTCTCTTTTATTTTAAAAAATGGGTGAGTGACTGATGGCATGAATGGCTGTATGAGTGAGTGAATGGGTGTATGATTGGGTGTATCGGTGAGTGACTGGATGGATGAGTGGATGTATGGATGAGTGAATGGGTTTCTGAATGGGTTTGTGAGTGAGTGAATGAGTTCATGGGTGTCTCTGTGAGTGAGTGTATGGGTGCACGAGTGGCTGTATGAATGACTGTTAGGCTGCATAAAAGGATGCATGGGAAAGTGAATGGGTGCATGACTGGATGTATTGTTGAGTGAATGGGTGCATAAGTGGCTGTATGGGTGAATGAGCAGGTGTGTGAGTGGGTGCATGGGTAAGTGACTTGGGGCCTGATTACAACTTTGGAGGAGGGTGTTCATCCGTCCCAAATGTGGCAGATATCCTGCCCACCGTATTACGAGTTCCATAGGATATAATGGACTCGTAATACGGCGGGTGGTATATCCATCACATTTGGGACGGATTAACACTCTCCTCCAAAGTTGTAATCAGGCCCTTGGTGCATGAGTGACTGTATGGGTAGGAGAATGGGTGCATGAGTGCCTGTATGGGTGAGTGTCTGGGTGCATGAATGGCCGTGTAGGTGATTGACTGGATGCAGGAGTGGCTCTATGTGTGAGTGAATGGGTGCATGAGTGCATAAAGGGGTGAGTGACTGGATGTACAGTCAGATGTCTGGTTGAGTGAATTGGTGCATGAGTGGGTGTTAATGAGTGAGTGACTGAGTGCGTGACTGTCTCTATGAGTAACTGAGTGGGAGCATGAGTGGCTGTATGACGCACTGATAGGGTACATGACGGGATGTATAGGTGAGTGAATGGGTGCATGACTGGATGTATGGGTCAGTGAATGTGCGCAAGAGTGACTGGTGTCTGAGTGGGTGTATGGGTAAGTGGCTCTGTGCATGACTGGGTGTACAGATAGGAGAATGGGTGCATGAGAGACTGTATGGGTGAGTAAATGGATGCATGAGTGACTGTATGGGTGAGTGTCTGGGTGTGTGAGTGGCTGCATTGGTGAGTGACTGGTTGTTTTAGTGGATGTATGGGTGAATGAATGGGTGCATAAGTGGGTGTATGGGTGAGTGACTGGGTGTGTGAGTGTTTCTATGAGTGAGTAATTGGGTCCATAAGCGGCTGTATGAATGTCTGTTAGGGTGTACGAAAGGATGTATGTGTGAGTGACTGGGTGCAAGTGTGGGAGTACGGGTGGGTGACTGAGTGTGTGAGTGGCTGTATGGGTGAGTGAATGAGTGCATGGGTGACTGTATGGGTAAGAGTCTGGGTGCATGGATGGATGTATGGGTGAGTGACTGGATGCCTGAGTGGCTCTATGTGTGAGTGAATGGGTGCATGAGCGCATATAGGGGTGGGCGCCTGGATGTAGAAGCGGATGTGTGGGTGAGTGAATTGGTGCAAGAGTGGGTGTTAATGGGTGAGTGACTGAGTGCGTGACTGTCTCTATGAGTAAGTGAGTGGGAGCATGAGTGGTTGTATGAAGCAGTGTTAGGGTACATGGTGGGATGTATGGGTGAGTGAATAGGTGCATGACTTGATGTATGGGTGAGTGAATGGGTACATGAGTGGCTGTATGGGTGAGTGAATGGGTGCATGAGTGACTGTATGAATGAGAGTCTGGGTGCATGAGTGACTGTATGGGTGAGTGACTGGATGTGTGAGTGACTGTACACATGAGTGAGTGGGTGCATGAGAGACTGTATGGATGAGTAAAATGGTGTATGGGTGACTGTATGGGTGAATGTCTGGGTGTGTGAGTGATGATGAGTGAATGGGTGCATGAGTGCATAAAGGGTTGAGAGACAGGATGTACTAGCGGATGTACGGGTGAGTGAATTGGTGCATGAGTGGGTGTTAATGAGTGAGTGACTGAGTGTGTGACTGTCTCTATGAGTAACTGAGTGTGAGCATGAGTGGCTGTATGAAGAACTGATAGGGTAAATGACGGGATGTATGGGTGAGTGAATGGGTGCATGACTGGATGTATGGGTGAGTGAATGTGCCCAAGAGTGACTGGTGTCTGAGTGGGTGTATGGGTAAGTGGCTCTGTGCATGACAGGGTGTATGGATAGGAGAATGGGTGCATGAGAGACTGCATGGGTGAGTAAATGAATGCATGAGTGACTGTATGGGTGAGTGTCTGGGTGTGTGAGTGGCTGCATTGGTGAGTGACTGGTTGTTTGAGTGGATGTATGGGTGAATGAATGGGTGCATAAGTGGGTGTATGGATGAGTGACTGGGTGTGTGAGTGTTTCTATCAGTGAGTAATGGGTGCATAAGCGGCTGTATGAATGTCTGTTAGGGTGCATGATGGGATGTATGTGTGAGTGACTGAGTGTAAGTGTGGGTGTACGGGTGGGTGACTGGGTGTGTGAGTGGCTGTACGGGTGAGTGAATGGGTGCATGAGTGACTGCATGGGTAAGAGTCTGGGTGCATGATTGGATGTAATGGTGAGTGTCTGGGTGCTCGAGTGGCTGCATGGTGAGTGATTGAGTGTGTGAGTAGATGTATAAGTGAGCAAACGGGTGCATGAGTGCTTGTATGGGTGAGTGTCTGGGTGCATGAATGGCTGTTTAGGTGAGTGACTGGATGCCTGAGTGGCTCTATGTGTGAGTGAATGGGTGCATGAGTGCATATAGGGGTTAGTGACTGAATGTAGAAGCGGATGTATGGATGAGTGAATTGGTGCAAGAGTGGGTGTTAATGGGTGAGTGACTCAGTGCGTGACTGTCTCTATGAGCAAGTGTGTGGGAGCATGAGTAGTTGTATGAAGCAGTGTTAAGGTACATGATGGGATGTATGGGTGAGTGAATGGGTGCATGACTGGATGTATGGGTGAGTGAATGGGTACATGAGTGGCTGAATGGGTACATGAGTGGCTGTATGAATGAGATTCTGAGTGCATGAGTGACTGTATGGGTGAGTGACTGGATGTGTGAGTGACTGTACACATGAGTGAGTGGGTGAATGAGAGACTGTATGGGCGAGTAAATGGGTGTATGAGTGACTGTATGGGTGAGTGTCTGGGTGTGTGAGTGGCTGCATGGGTGAGTGATGATGTTTGAGTGGATGAATGGGTGAATTAATGGTGCATAAGTGGGTGTATGGGTGAGTGTCTGGTGCCTGAGTGGGTGTATGGGTAAGTGACTCTGTGCATAACTGGGTGTATGGGTAGGAGAATGGGTGCATGAGTGACTGTATGAATGAGAGCCTGGGTGCATGAGCGACTGTATGGGTGAGTGACTGGGTGTGTGAGTGACTGTACACATGACTGAGTGGGTGCATGAGAGACTGTATGGGTGAGTAAATGGGTGTATGAGTGACTGTATGGGTGAGTGTCTGGGTGTGTGAGTGGCTGCATGTGTGAGTGATGATGTTTGAGTGGATGAATGGGTAAATTAATGGGTGCATAGGTGGAGGTATGGGTGAGTGACTGGGTGTGTGAGTGTCTCTATGAGTGAGTGTTTGGGTGCATGAGTGGCTGTATGAATGTCTGTTAGGGTGCATGACGGGATGCATGTGTGATTGACTGAGTACAAGTGTGGATGTACGGGTGGGTGACTGGGTGTGTGAGTGGCTGTACGGGTGAGTGAATGGGTGCATGAGTGACTGTATGGGTAAGAGTCTTGGTGCATGATTGGAAGTATGGGTGAGTGTCTGGGTGCTTGAGTGGCTGCATGGGTGAGTGATTGAGTGTGTGAGTAGCTGTATAAGTGAGTGACTGAGTGCATGAGTGCCTGTATAGATGAGTGAAATGGTGTATGAGTGGATGCATGGGTGAGTGACTGAGTGCATGAGTTTTTGTATGGGTGACTGACTGGGTGTCCGATTGGCTGACTGGGTGAGACACTGGGTGCGTGAGTGGCTGTATGGGTGAGTTATAGGGTGTATTAGTGTATGTATGGGTGAGTGACTGACTGCATGAGTTGCTGTATGGGTGACTGGTAGGGTGTATGATTAGGTTCATACATGATTAGCTGGATGTGTGAGTGGCTGCGTGGTGACAGATTAGGTGCATGAGTGGCTGCATGGGTGAGAGAAGGGGTGCATGAATGGCTGTTTGAGGGAGTGATTGGATGTATGAGTGACTGTACGAATGACTGATATGGTGCATGATTGGATGTATGCGGTTGAATGGGTGCATGAGTGACTATATGGGTGAGTGACTGGGTGTGTGAATGGCTGTATGGGTGATTGAATGAGTGCAGGAGTGACTATATGGGAGACTGACTGGGTATATGATTGGCAATATGGGTGAGTGAGTTGGTGTGTGAGTGGCTGTATGGGTGACTGACTGGATGTGTAGTGCCTATATGGCTGAGTGAATGGGTGCATTCCTGACCTTATGGGTAAGTGGGTGTGTAAGTGGCGGTATGGATGACTGATAGGGTGCATGAGTGGCTGTCTGGGTGAGTGAATGGGTGCATGAGGGGCTGAATGGGTGAGTGAATGGGTGCGTGAGTGAAAGGGCGAGCAACTGGGTGCATAAGTATATGTGTGGATTTTCTATTAATGAAGCAACTTCTAATTACTTACCTGCTTTCTTGCTACAAAATTGTCCTTTGATATGTATTTAAAGAGAATGAAGAGAAATAATAGTTAAAGTTTGATATAATTATTGTAGCCATTATAACTTGTTAACCTGTAATATAAAATATATTAGTATTAACAAAACACAAGCAGCTTTTGTTTTTATATGGCAAGTATACATATTATGTAGACATGTTATGTTCACTTGTCCACTGTTCTCAGCTTCTATACTTTTTTCACTATAAACGAAGTGTGTATAGCTTCTCATCACTGAACAGTGGGGGGGGGGTAAACAGTCATATGGACAAAGCACGTTATTCAATATTAGCATTGCTATGAATTACTGTTGTAACTTCACAGTATTTTACTCCAAATAAATGTTACTGTGATTTGCACTATAATTTCTAAATACATTTACTTAAGCTACAGTTACTCAAGTGAAGAAAAGTACGGATGCTAACAACTTGTTGCTTCATTATTATACCTAGTACAAAAGTTAAAACAGATGTAATGCAGCATTTTTCATTTTCTTTTGTATACATGGGCCCCAGTAGGCTAAATATTGTCTTAAAGAGTTATTAGTTATTTACAAAGAAGACTGCATTGGTAATTTTTCCCTATAACTATTATGAAATATTCATCCACATTTAATTTTTCCATAGCTTTTCTTGACATCACTCTTTATAGGCCAAATGATATCTTAATCAGTTATGAGCAACGTATAGAGAAGAATGTATGCCCACTTGTTTCCAGTTAACTATTTGAATACATTTCATGCACAAAAGATGTTTTCACATTGTTTTGAAGACATCAACCCGTGTTAGGCCGAATGATGTGTTAATTGGTAATGATCCACATAGGAAGTGTAGGAAGCTGGCCTGGTGTGTGGTGAGCACCTATTGTGTTATCACCTTCTACAAGGTCCAGATAGCTCTCATTAGTGAGGTGTATGCAGTGTCTAGGCAGCCAGGACTCTCTAGAGGTAGCTGCGGATGAGCAGCCAGGACATATCTAGGAGACATGCCAAGCTTACACAACAAAACTACAGTCACACAGCACTTACACACATGAAAGGACCACACAGTGTTAGAAAAATAAAGGTACGTTATTATAGAAACACAAACACTAAAATACTGTAGAGGCAATACTCCACTAGGAGGTGAGTAAACATTAGAAGTCAGTGATTAATATAGGAAGCAATAGCAAATAGAAAAACCAACAGCATATAGTGAAGGGAAGGTCCTAGGGTGAGACCAAACCATATACTAAGCAAGTGGATTGTGGAAGGCAGTGCCCCACTCAAGGAAGTGGAATCAGTAGAGGAGAGCTGTAGGAACTAGGAACCCCAAAATGTAAGTTCCAGGGTGCCCCCAGTGACCAGAAGAGAAGAGGTAAGTACCTGTTTTTCGCCAAACCCACAGGAGAATTTTGGAAGAGGAATGTGCAAGACCCGGACAAAACTGGTAGAAATAAAAGACAGATCCTGACAGAAGAGGGCCTGCAGAAGAAGGAGACCAAGTCCAGTTCGAGTTGGAGTGCCTGGCTGTGGCAGGAGCCACGATCCACCCTTTTGTGGATGCAGGACCAGGTTGACGGTGGATGAAGAAAGTCAACAGTGCAGCACAGGAGCGTAAGAGAAGTTCCAGAAGTGATGCAAATGATGTCCCATGTAGGTGGTCGTGATGCAGTCAGTCAGTGGTGCTGGAAAACTACCAACAAGCCTTGGCAAATGCAAGAGTCAGTGAAGAAGATTTTGCAAGGCTGAAGAGGACCAGCAAAGGTCCAGGTGACTCAACCCAAGGAGGGGAGTCTGAGGTGACTCTCAGGAACTGGTAGAGTCACAAGAAGAGGAGGCAGCCCCCACAGGTGACCCACAGGCAGCTGACACAGGAGGCCCACTCAGCACACATGGAGAGGAGTCCCATGTTACTGGACCAGCAGGCAGGAGAATTTGCTTTGCAGGGAAGAGTTCTGGAGGCTGGGACTGCAAGGGTGAAGATCCCATGGAGGAGGAGCAAATAAGCCTTGGTAGCTGCAAGAGTGTTGGTGATCAGTTGTGATGTCCTTCAAGGAGAGGCAAGGGCTTACTGTCTCCCAAGTTGGACAGCTGGTAGAGAAGTCTAAGGCAACCACTTCAGACCATGACCTGTGATGCAGGATCCATGCCATTCCAGAGGAGAGAGGATCCATGCAGCCGGTCGTCATTGCAGTTGGTGCCTGCGGATGCAAGGGAATGACTCCTCTACTCCAAGGGAGATTTCTTCTTACTTCTTGTGCAGGCTGAAGCCTCATCACTCTCAGAGGATGCACAGCCGGGGAAATATTGCAGCTGCTGGAAGGCACCAGAGAAACAAGTTGCAAAGCGGAGTTGCCGCTGTAGTTGTAGATAGTCAGTTCCTGGAGGGATGAGTTGCTGTCCCAGTGGCCAGAAGATGAAGTAAATAATGCAGAGGAGTCCTCCTACAATCTCGCATGTTGAAGCTGAAGACCCACATGGGAGGGAGACCCTAAATAGCCAAGGAAGGAGTATTGGTCATCTAGCAGGGTGACCACTTATCAGGAGGGGGCTGTGACATCACCTGCCTGTCCTAGCCACTCAGATGCTCCAAGTGGCCACCAGGAGGAGCTATAGCCACCACCCCGGGTGGTGATCGACAAGGAAGTGATCACTCTCTTTTCCATCGTCCAGTTTCACGCAAGAGCAGGGACCAGGACTCCCTGGACTGGTGATACCTGGTTTATGCAAGGAGGGCACCAAATGGGCCCTCCAAAGCATACCGGTGGCTTGAGGAGACTACCCCTCCCATGCCATGTAACACCTATTTTGAAAGGGACAGGGTATTGCCTCCCTTTCCAAAATGAAATCCTTTGTTCTGCCTTCCTCTGCTTGAGCTGGTCAAGCAGCAGGAGGGCAGAAACCTGTCTGAGGGGTGGCAGCAGCGCGGGCTGCCAGGAAAACCTAAGAAAACTGGTAGGAGCAATGCTGGGGGTCCTCTAAGGAGCCTCCAGAGTGCATGGAATCATACAACCTATACTGGCAACAGTATTGAGGTATGAGTCCGACATTTTTCATACCAAACATGTCCAGGTTCGGAGTTACCATTATGTAGCTGGACACGGGGGTGGCCTGTGTCCAGTAAACGGCTTAAATAGCTTCCCCGCTCTTACAAAGTCCAGGGTAATGGAGCTAGAGTTCATAGGAGCACCTCTACTTATGCACGGGTGCCCTCACACACAGGTACGTGCACCCTGCCCTCTGGGCTAGGAGGGCCCGCCATATCGTGACTTACAGTGATCCGGTGCAGTGACCTGTAGTGAAAGAGTGCATGCACCTTTTCACACAGGCTGCAACGGCAGAGCTGCAGATACATGTTCCATATGCCCCATGGGTGACACAATACATGCTGTAGCCCATGGGGAACCCGGTGTGCCTCAATGCCCTGGGTACCTAAGTACCATATACTAGGGACTTATATGGGGCACCAGTATTCCAATTGTGAGATGTGATATGTCCTCAGCAACCACATTTAGAGCTACAGAGAACAGTCACTGGGGTCCTGGTGAGCAGGATCCCAGTGAACACAATCAAAACAAACTAACAGCAGGCAAAAAGTGAGGGTAACCATGCCAAAAAAAGGGTTCTTTCCTACAGGAAGAACACTGTATCCAATATTATACCACTTATTCACATTGGAACTTTATTTGAAGGAACAATAAATAAAAGTGTGAAAGGTAGTTTTTGCTTGAAGTGCAGACTGCTATCATTGCATAATGTCCATCCAGTTTGTACTTTTAAATATACAGTATAATGTCCAGAAGTAATATCAAGGCCTCTATGGAAGGTGATAGCCAAAGTACAGTGCTTTCTCCCAGATACTGATATTTGACCTGCTTAAAAGTGTGTAATCTCAGTATCCAATTTTGAACCATCTGCTCTACATCATTGAAACATTGCTATAATGTATTTACCACTTCTCTGTATAAGCAATGTAGACAACAGACATGGGCCTATATTTATACTTTTTTAGCGCCGCATTTGTGCCGCTTTTTGACGCAAAAGCGGCGCAAACTTACAAAACACAATTGTATTTTGTAAGTTTGCACCACTTTTGCATCCAAAAATGAAGCAAATGCTGTGAAAAAAAGTATAAATATGGGCCTTGATTTACAAGTTGGACAAGTCATGTTTTGGTCACTCTTTTTTTATTAGTTTATCAAAAGACACAATTGGATTTCAGTGGTAGATTAGAAAGAACAATCTTCAAACTCATGGTTCCATGTATAACTGAGTCAAATATGTCATTAATAGTCACACCTTCTTCTACTAAGAATCCAAGGGTGACCATAAAAAATTCCTGTGCATCATGTTGAGCGTTTAGAATAAATACTACATATTCACTATTTTTGTCTACTAGTTGTAGGATGCCTAAAGCAGAATGCATTACAGTTCTGTCACAAGATAAGTGTTGAAGGCAATTACATAATGCTGTGCACAATGTGTTCCTTGGTTTGTCATGGATTGCATTTACAACATGTGGTAAATGGAAGAGAACCTTGAGACATTAGCATAGCAGTTAACACCACTAGGATTATCCAATCGGTAAATTACAATATCCCCATTATTTTCCAGTTTTCTTTTCTTCACACCTTCTTCTTTAAATTTGCTTTCTGTCTTTTCTATAATCTTTTTTGATTCTCTTGTCAGTTTCTGCTTAGGACATAATGACATTTTTTATAAACAGGAAACTGTCCTAAATGAGGAGCATATATTTCTTCTTAATCTGTTGTACACTGTTGCACAATTTGCATCTGCACTAAACTACTTCTCTTCAAAATCAACCTGAATCAAACCAGATAGCGTTCAAACTTGTGACAATGCCACATATGACATTCTTGCTTTAAAAACTGTACTTCTGATATTAATCAATGCAGCAAAAACACTTAAACCTTGAGACTTGTGAATCGATACGAAATACCAAAGAAAAACTGGAAACTGTTTTTGTTTGACATTCAAATCTTTCATAAGCAAAAAGCGTACAACACATCATCAAATTTGCTTCACGCTATGAACCTGATCAAACTTTATAGCTAAAAATCCAACCTGATCACTGTTAGGAAAATCAACAACTGTAACCATTTATCATTAATTCTTCAACATTTAAATTATATCTTAAAATTACTCAACAGTTTCGTTGAACACGTAAACACTTCTCCAGTCCAGCAGTTCTGGATATAGATTTCTCCAAAGAGTTCAATTTATCTTGTAATTTTTTATTAAGCTGTACAGTCACTCCTTGGTGATCCATTTTTCAATAGCAGTAATTTCCAAAACTTCTTCCTTCTCAAGTTTTAATAATTCTTCATTAAATACAGCACATTATTGTAGTCATCAAAGAAACTATGGTCCTGATGTAAGAAAAGTGGCCTTCATGTCATGAAGCGCCACTTTTCTTATGGCCCAATGCACCCCCCTAACGCCACCATGTGTGCATAGTATTTAACATACAGCACTCCATGGCACATGTTAAGGACAATAGCATCAATCATTGTTTTTGATGCTATTGTTGTACTTTGCAGGATTAGCACCAAAAATATTTGTGCTAATTCTGCTAAGTACATAGAGGCCCATTATAAATAATGGTGTGCTTCCATTTCATGTCTGTTCTGTGCAGGTGTTAAAAATGGTGTGAAAAAAGGCGCAGTAGAATCTGATTCTACTGCACCATTTTTGCCAATCCCCTAATGGGGGAATACCCCCCTTGCATACATTATGCCTGGCGCAGGCATAATATGGCACAAGGGTTTACACAGAAGCATTAATGTGGCAATAGTTTGCGCTAGGCCCTTTTAAAATTTGTGCCTATATGTTTTCCTTCTTTATAAAACTTATACATTAGCTCTGCTGCCATCTTCTCAGAGGAAAATAATTTCTTAATAAGTAAACTTTCCAACATAGGTTTTCCCTTCTCTGTCAGAACTCCTAATCTAATGTCCTTTAGAATGTTGCCATGATCCATGTCAGAAGCTTGACACATATTTTTCAGAACTTCCTTGTATTGAAAACATTGCCAAATGTTGACTTTGCCAATACTTCCCAATTACTTTAGAGTCTCTTCATGTGAAAGAGTTTTAAGAACAGGCTGTCCTTTTACAGGAGTACATTGTAATAGGTTTCTAAAAACAATGAAATGCTTTCCCCCAAACAAGAGGTAGTATTCAGTTTTTAAAGTCTTCCATTTGCTGGGGGACAAAAGCAACCATTAGATTTGTTACCATGCTTACCTCATCAATAATCAGAAACTTTGTTTTCCTCAAAACTCTTGCTATCTCATGAGAAGCTTCACCAGGTGCGGTCTGGAAGTTCGGTTTATTCTCATGTTTAATCGGTAGCATTAGTAGCCTATGTGAAGTTATTCCTTTGATATTGTGTGCAGCTAATCCAGTAGGTGCTGTCACTATACATGATAAGTTTGAATCTGTAGGTTTCTGGAAGTAAGTAGAGACAACCTTGATTAAAAAGCTTTTTTCAGTACCAGCCTTACCACTAATATATAATAGTATTGGCTTGACTGATGAACAATTGCATTCTTTTTTCTAATGTTTAATTCATTGTAAATCTCTTTCTGTTACTTGTTGTTCCAGATCTACCGATTCCTGTCTAGCTTGTTCCATGGCACTTTCCACTTCATTCATAGCTATTGCAGCTTCATTTTCAATAATAGATTTCCCAAGAAGATCCTAACTCAAAGGTACTGAATCTTGTCTGCTTTGAGAACTATCCTTAGCTACCTCAGCAACAATCATTTCCTCCTGTTGTATCTCATAATTTAACATTTGTAAGTAGTTATTGAACATGGGACACTGAATACTATCTTTGGCAGCATTAAAAGAATCTCCATAGCAGTTATAATCTTCAAATAATTCTAATTCAATATGCCAAGGCTTGAACAGTTGAAGAAGTGCTAAATAGGAAAAAAAAAAAAAAAATCAGGAGTTTGACAGCTAAGTTTTCGATGGTTAATTACAATTTGTTTGTCATGTTAAACTAAGCATCTATCACATCCATGAACTGCATATTTTCTTTCTTCTATGTTTTCACTTACATTACTTCTATATCTGTAGTTTTGAAGACTTTTATAAAGGCACTTGTCTTCTAGATGTGGACTTCTTGGATAGTATATATTCAACATATTTGATTTTACAATAGCTGTACTGAAGGGAAGCCTTCGTTTTTACCCTGGTCACTCCCAAACTTTTTGAATAGATACTGGTGGTTACTAACTCTTGACTGTGCCCTGGGTAATGCTAACCAGTCCCAGGGCCAGTGCTCTGTGTAAAATGGCTTATGCAAATTAGGCTAATTATAATTGGCTGCATCAACCTACCTACAAGTCCCTAGTATATGGTAGGGCCTGTAGGTTTAGGGACCTCAGCATAGTTAGTTTACCCATAGGTGCACTGCCAAGGGGCCCAGTGTCATTTTAAAGGCAGGCCTGCCTTGCTGTCTGCTTTTAAGTTAAAGTTAACCCCACATTCGAGTTTGGAATTAAAAGTACTTCCAAAGTCTTAAGCTACCGTATTGTTACATATGTCACCCCTAAGGTGTGGCCTAGGTGCCATCAGGGTTGGGTGCAGTGTCACTATAAGCAGGGACCTTATAAAATATGTTTTCTATGCCCTGATGTGGGAAAAATAGCTACTTTTGTTTTCACCTATTGTAGGGAATGGGCTCCATAGGCTAACACGGGGAGACTTTATTTTAAAATAATAAAGTCTTATTTTCCATAGAAAGGATCTAAATATGGCATGTTTAGTACCACATTAAAAGCTATAATAAAACCAACAACTTGCCACTGTTGTATTTAAAATAACTTACATCTAGAAAAAGTTATAGAACTATTTCGAAAACTTACCAGTTTCAGTTGTGTAATGCCTTTCTCTCATTGGCCAGCCTCTGGCAGCCTGCCTAGATGAGGTGTGAAGTGGCCTGGGCTGAACAAAAGAGATGTGCCCAGGGGAGGAGAACTGCCTCAGAAGATGGTGAAACAGGATGGGGTGAGAGCAGCCAAATTGTACTTTAAAGGAGGAAAAGATATTTGGGCCAGTAAGTGGACCTCCCCATTTCCAGCAAAACCAGACATCCAGGCACCCACTAATTAGATCAAGAGAGGGCTGGAAAGGAGTGTAGAAAGGGAAACTTAGCCACGCCAATGGGTGGGCTCAGCCAGACCTAGGGGGTCATTCTGACCCTGGCGGTCCATGACCGCCATGGTGGAGGGCGGCGGAAGCACCGCCAACAGGCTGGCGGTGCTTCCTGGGCTATTCTGACCTCGGCGGTAAAGCAGCGGTCAGAAAAGGGGAACCAGCGGTTTCCTGCCGGTTTTCCCCTGGCCCAGGGAATCCGCCATGGCGGCGCTGCTTGCAGCACTGCCATGGGGATTCCGACCCCCTTCCCGCCAGCCTGTTTCTGGAGGTGTCCACCGCCAGAACCAGGATGGCGGGAACGGGTGCCGTGGGGCCCCCTAAAAGGGCCCCACAAAGATTTTCACTGTCTGCTTTGCAGACAATGAAAATCGCGACGGGTGCCACTGCACCCGTCGCACCCCTGCAACTCCGCCGGCTCTATTCCGAGCCGGCTTCCTCGTTGCAGGGGCTTTCCCGCTGGGCCGGCGGACGGCCTTTTGGCAGTCGCCCGCCGGCCCAGCGGGAAAGTTGGAATGACCGCCGCGGTCTTTTGACCGCGGTGCGGTCATTCGGCGGTAACCGCATGGCGGGCGGCGACTGCCGCCCGCCGCGGTCAGAATGACCGCCCTAGTCTTTGAGATTGAATTTTTACCATCTTGGATTTTTAAGAATATTGCTAACTGGGATTGATTTTTGCCACACTTCCCAGGAAGTGGTCACTCAACATGGTGGGGGCCTCCACATGATCGGACAGAGGCCCCCCTCCTTTTAACCCCCAGGATCAAGGATAAAACTGGCAGAACTATATCCCACTTTGGATCCCTACAAGGAGCAAGACAAAGAAGAAGAAGGTCTGCCCTGTTGGACCCCTGACCTGCACCTGGGCACTGCACTCTGAAGGACTATACCAGCTGCACATTTGGGCTTCACCACTAAAAGGACTTTGCCTGTCTTCAACTGCTTCAAGAAGGGACTCCCTGTTTGCTGCAGGTAGAAAATAGCTGACCAGAGTCCCCTGCATCAAAGACTGAAGAAACTAGCCAGCTGACCAGTGAGGAGTGTTCATTTTTGGAATTGAGCCTTGTGCATTCCGGGAGTCGGAGTCCTAACCTTCAAGGAGAAACTCAGAGCTTCTGGAACCTTCGGGTGAGTTGTGGAATCCTAAAGACCCTTCAAAGACCTTCTAGAAGAAGATTCAGAAGTTTGCATAAGTTTGGAGCAACTTTGGAAAAAAGCTCCATAAGTTGACCGACCCGGCCTGAAAAGCTTTGTAGCCCCAGACTTCCAGGATTTCACCAAGGTGTTGTGGAAAGGCAATCCAACAATGTCGACTTGAAATCAGCTTGCTGTGGAGGGTCATCCGACATCAGAGAAAAAAAGCTCCAAAAAAGATTCTAAGTCAGAACGTAAAAAGTTGACCAAGGCTTCCCATGCAGTGTTTCCGAAGAAGGCTGGCTATAATTTCAAGTCTTGGATGAAGATTTCCATCACGTAAAATCATCTAAGCCTGAATGCAGAATTCTTCAACAAGGTCTCGTACAACGCTTATCCGAAGAGGGCTCCAGGGAGGTTAGATGTGACTAGTGACTTCGACCCAGTGAGAAAAATGTTCAAGAAAAAGACTAAGGCGCAGATTTAAGAGGGCCTAGCACCATTCCAACACAACATTAGCGTATTTTTTTATGCCAAAAACTCAGCACCATATTTACAAAGTGGTGCAATGCATGCATTGCGCCACTTTGTAACCCTTTGTACTACATCATGCCTGCGCCAGGCATAATGGATGCAAAGGGGGCATTCCCCACTTAGGTGGGTGATAAAATGGTCCAAAGAAATCTAACAGATTTCCTTGTGTCATTTTTTAATGGGATTTTTAAAATGTGCTCAGAGGAGACGTTAAATGGAGATGCCCATTAGTTTCAATGGTCCTCTGGGTGCTTTACTGGATTAGCATCAACATTTATGACGCTAATCCTGCAAAGCACCGAACTAGTGTCAAATATTTTGATGCTAGTTCCCTAATAACCGCCATGGTGTGCCAAACCTTATATATGCCACACACATGGTGGTGGCAGGGGGGCACTATGGGGCACAAAAAAAGGGGGCTCTAAGGGGCACAAAAAAGATGGTGCTGCACTGGTTCGGAGATGAACATCTCCGGCCCGGTGGTTGATACCGCCATGGTGGTATGAGTAGAGGTGTGGCTGGTTGGCAGCGGCCAACCTGCCACACTCATAATGTGACAGAGGCTGGCGGTGATATTGCCACATTCATGATAACCACCTTAGTGGATGTCTCACTGAAGCAAGTAACTGTCTTGTTAAAAATGTTTCTGCGGACCTGTATATACGACAACAGTACTTCCCACATCTATGTGTTTGAAAACACAAAACATATTCTCTGACACCTTTTTCACCACTCTGTTTTGGTATAGCACATGTGGCATACTGTTGTATAAAAGACAACACAGACTCATCTCTTTCTGCTCCAAATTTGGGTGCATCTTTTATTCATAGTAGCACATGAATGTGAGGAGCACCGCTTGCCTGATACTCTTTCTGCTAAAATAAATCACTTACTTTTTCAAAAGGAGGATTGCTTTTGTGGCAGATAAAAGCAAAAATAGCTTGCTACCTGTGGTTAAAATATCTACAAACATTAGCAGGATTTGATGGTCACAGTTCTCCAGCTGCCTTCAAATTGATATATTTTAGATTAGCGTTTGCTTCTTCAAGAATTCAATAAGATCATCCCATTCATATTCTGGACAAGTCAAAAACCAGGTTGGTGGTCCTAGGTTTTTCAGTATACACTTCGGTTCTCCATGAAGACGGTACCAGTATTCGTTCGTGCCACTTTGACATGCCATTAAATTAAGCAAGTTGTATTCTAAGTTTTCATCCTTTTCTTGTACTTTCTTAACAAAATCTCATGCAAACATATTTTGAAGATTAACTACTGTTTTTAGAATGTGATTCACTGCATACTAAAATCCAGACAAGTCACTCTCAAATCGAAGGTGAAATAATTGTGGGATGCACTGTCTGAATCGTTGATCCTCTGAATATAATTGTGATGATTGGCATTTAGTTTCTGGTATTTGTATGGGACGGTCATCATACCGACCTCCTACTCCAGAGAGAAACAAGTTGGGGAAACAGCGAGTCTCTAAACTGTTTTCCTACACACTTATAGAAGCTCCTTTAGCTTGCTTTGTTTGAAAAAGTTGTATAGTATCACAAATGACTTCTTTGGAATGTAATGGATGGATGGTGTAGTGCTCATAAATGTTTTCTGATCGGGCTAGGTCAACTTTTTCTATATGTCCACTTGGTAGCAAACTGCCACCATCATCATCACTAACATTTGGAACATCCAGCTCAATATTACCATTTTTATAATAGACATTATTTTATACCAGGTATGATGCTGCTTGCTTAACTTTATTAACATCAACCAATTATTGCCAAATTATTTTATTCTTACTCGGTATAGCATGTACCAAGATAATAAGTGGCTCTTTACTGTCTTTGTTTATTTCTACAGAAAATACACTACTCTTCCTTCAAGGCCTTTAAATAACTCTGTTGAATGCAATTCACCTGTTTTTGATTCCAATCATTTAATTGCTAGAAATTGATGTACAGATTGTATAAGGATAGATTTGTATACAGTTAAGTCTTATAGTTGTTCTGGAATACTCACAGGTTCTAACCGATTATATGTTGCTCTAGCTTGTGTTTTCTTATCCTCTACCTCATCATAGCAGTACTTACATATAACTTGCAGTCTGGACAATCAAAATGCTCCTCTGTAAATGAATAAGCATCAAATTCAAGCCACGTTTCTCTATTTTCCCCTTCAGCTCTGGAAAATACGTCTGCATTCCATATTTGACTTTTATAGTGAGTACGTCTACAGGAAATGCAGACATAGTTTGGCTTTACAGAACAAATTGGAGTAAATTTCATTATATTTTCTGCAAAATTCTCAATAGCAATACATGTGCTCTCTTCTTCAATACCTGTACCGACCAATTCCTCATTCTCCCTAGAATCTTCATCAAGACCAAAAGAATAAAAACTGCACATCCCCACAAACCTTTTCTACCTCTTGTATGGTACCATGCAAAAGTGCTCTATTCATCTCACCAAAAATGAATGCTAGTGTCTTCACATAGTAAAGTCTCCTAACAAAACTTTGTATTTTTGAATGGTGAACTGCCAACATTCTAAAGTGATGAAAGGTGCTTTGCCACACTTTCTTGGATAAACATGCTAATGAATGTCCTTGTAAGTTGGTATGCTTTCTTATATTACATGGATCTAATTCATGCTAAATTGAATTTTTTCTCTTCAAACTTCTACATTGAGAGTCACATACAAATGTTTGTAATAAATCAATAGATTGCTGACGAATGCTACAAATACTACTACAATTTCATTTGTAAAAAAAGGCCCTGTCTACACCTTCCCTGAACGTCCTCAGTTATTACCTCTTCCATATTTCTAGGAACAATCTCCTCTTTTTCAATAGGACTCCCACCCTTAACCTCATAACATCTATCAGTTGAATCAACTGCATGTACAAATGTGTTCTCTTGGAAATAGCCTTCTTCGTTGAAGAAAGGTTCCATACATGACGTATGTTTCTATTCTTCACTAAATAGTTTAAAAACAATTGTTTTATTAACAATTCTTTTTCTTTGGCTGCATCTCTTCATACCCAACATAATTGTATCCAATGTTCTCATTCTATTAATAATTCAAATGAAAAGCTTCCTCTTTGAGGCAAATGCCTTATCATCTAAAGCCTGAACACATGTTTTTGTTTCACTACTTCTCTTTACCCTCTGCATCTCCTCATATTGTTTATGAGATTCTGAATTACCCTAGCCCCAAACATTCTCACTCTGATTTGTTTTAACTGTTGCTGCCTTCTGGTTGAGCTTTTGTCTTCCTTCTTCTACTTCTTGGTTCTAGTCTGACAACTTTTTTGTTTGTTTCTGTGACTGATTTAAAAGTGTCCTTATTGTTTTCTTCATTTTGCAAACATTTCAGTTTCCCACACACAGTTTTAAAAATATTTTGGTTTTCTTACCAGCATCTCCTTTTTGTCTAGTGACACTGTCCACATGTTGTATTTGTTTTCTCTAACTTGTAAGTAGATAATATAATTTCCTCAATCTTTTTTTTTCTTGTGTTTTCTTTGGCATTTTCAGTATGTCTTATAATGCAGGAATAGATCTCTAAAACAAAAAATACCAACATGTATGCCTTCTCATCATATACTACTCAATGTTATACTATAACCTCATCAATGTAATAACAAATGATGTGGTCACATTCTACATATTTTAGTTTTCTGTTTAAATAATAGTACATCTCTCTTTGTTATCATAAGTATGACCGACTCATTGTTTGAGTTCATGAATGAATGTGTGTTTCACTGTGGTATAGTGTGTATCAATTAGGGCTTGGTGAAAAATACCGCACTGCTGGCAGAGTTTGCATAATTTGGCAAATCCACGTTCCGCAGAGAACACAGATTTACCGATAGATTTTGGAATCCGCAATGTAGTAGAGTTTTTTCTGTTGTTCCCCCATTGGTGAGATGAGAGACTTTCGGTCTCTTGCAAGCACAAATGAGATTTTTTTACCCGCTTGTGTGAGTTAGCGCCACAATAGTGACTTCTGACATGTCTTTTGTGACGTAGGCAAGCGGGAGTGAGTGTGATCAACTGCTGCTGAAACCTGGTGTAGCTGAAGCAGCTAAAATCTACAACTTTGAGTGAAAAATCTTCTCTAATTCACCGATCGCTATGATATTGTTGTGCGAGGAGTATTTTTTTTTTTCTCCAAAAACAGGAAGTGTCCCAGAGAATCCAGTTTCCTGTTCCTGTCCAGCATGTTCCTCCCAGTGCTTTGTCCATCTCCTGGTCACTCTTCACTTGGATTTCGAACTGAAAGGATCATTTATTTTGTCTCATGCATATATCATTGGATTCAAGGACTTTGTTTTATTTGGGATTTCACAAGTAAGTTAAAAAACACTTTTATAAGGGTGTTGTACAAATTGTTTATTTGATAGGGGGCATGCCCCAGGATTTATCTTTTTTTTTTTATTGTAGTGGGTGTCCTGCATTTGAGGCATAGTTATAGTTTTACTTGTAATTTTTGTTTAACAAAGGAAACACACACTACAGTTTACTACATTTTCTCCATGTTTTGTTTGTAAATTTGCAATATTCATTAAATTGAATGTTAATGTTAAGTGGCCTAGCCTGCCAATGGAATGGGCCTTGCAACTGTAGGCCCAGTACTAGTCATGGGTGCACGATGAAACAACAAATGTTTGTATTAAAGATAACAAAATGTTTTTTGAAGGTATTTCAATGTCTTTTTCTGCAAACAGTGTATGGTGGGGTTAAAGTACCTGATGCCTTTGTATGATGTGTGTTGTTGTTGTAAACCTTTTATTTAGCCCCTTTAGGTTTAATTTTTGGAATTATTGACATAATGCTGTTTTTTTCTCCTTTGCCAATGCCTTCTTTGTCTGGTGAGTGTGAGAGACTGTTTGTCATAGGCCACCATCTGTCTTTGTTCCCCGTACCATGTGGCCTATACCTATATGACTTTTTTTCTTTTTTAATCATCCTGCTTGTTGTTTGACCATGTGGCTGGTGGCCATTTTGTTTAGGCAACCAAAAGTCTTGCATGTGCTTCTTTGTTGTGGTGGCCACGCCTCCTTGCTGGTTGTTGTTTGACCATGTGGCTGGTGGCCATTTTATGTAGGCAGCCAGTGTGATTTAGGCCTGCATGTGTTCTTCTTTGTTATGGCGGCCATGCCTCCTTGCTGGTTGTTCTTTGACCATGTGACTGGCTGCCATTTTGTGTGTTATTCAGGTCTCGTAGGTCAATGCTTATTACAAAATGTAATGTATAAGCAGTTTTTTATATTTTGTTATATACTTTCTTTTACATTTTTCACCTCCATCACTTCTTGCCTCTCAAATACCTGTGGTTTTTCATGCTAGTCCCCTTCCCCAAGTACATCAGCAATTGAAATCAATTTTTAAAAATGTTCTCCATTTTTCTACTTTGTTTCACAAATTGTATTTTATGTAAATTTATAATAACAGTCTAATAATAATATTAAATTGTTTTTCTTGCTTTTTGATTTAAAAATTAATAAATTAAATAAAAAAAAAAACATTTTTCCCATTAGGCCCATGTCTGTCAGAGGCGCACAGTTGCATTATATCAATAACATTACACTATTCAAGGATTATTATTCCATTTGTCACCATCACCTCCCTGAGTGCCACATGCCCACTTGATGCAGACAAAGCTAACAGTTACATTCTGTATGTTACAGTTGTTGCTCTTTCTTATTCTTCATGACTATACATGATAATGAAAGATAATGTTGGTGTGCTGGTTTATGATTGGATAAACTGTATTTCATAATTATGTATACAATTATTTAAGTAACCATTAAATGATATTGTTTGTTTTTACTACTAATACAACAGCATTTCACTGATCCTTCTTGCATGTTTGCTCTTAGGTGGATGGAGAGAAAGAGACATCACCCACGGTACTGCCAGACAGAATGCCGGTGCACAATGTGATAAGTGCCCACACTCACAACCACACCGACATCTCTTCAGCTTGTGAAGCTAAGTGCTACTGCCAACTGACAGCTTCAAGATGGCCCCAAAGAAAGCTGCAACCAAGAAAGCAGGCCAGAGATAAGAAGGAGCTTCTCACCACTGGTATGTCACCCCAGACCTTTTTTGGGAAAGGACGTGTGCCTGCCACACCAGCCTTTGGGCAGCAAGCAGGGAGCATGACTCCTGCATCAGCGATTCCATTCCAAACTAGGCCCAAGCCCATGTCTGGCACAGAGGTAGTCTTTCTAATCACAGGAATGCAGACGAGCAGTGACGTTGAATTGGACTTATCTCATTCTCAAAGTAGTACCCAATTGCTGAAGGAAACTCAGGCCAGTGGACAATAACATCCGCAGCCAGCAATAGAAGTTCCTCCCAATGAAGGAGCACAGCAGGATGTTGAGCTTCATGTAGAGGAAGCCGAAGAGGCCCCTCTTTCACAATATCCACTGTCTTCCGGATCTCCGCCATCTTCTTCCTCAAGTCCCCTTCTGATGATGAAGACTCCACTTGGATGCCACCTCCGTATGAGACATGCCAGGAGAGGCAAGGAGTGAAAAGGAAGGTTCCTGAAAGACAGAGTTATGGATAAAGAAGAGGAGGATGACGAGTCTGATGATGAGACAGTCATCATGGATGTTAGCCCAGCCACAGTGGGGTTAAATATTACCCCATCTTCTCAACCTGCTCAGAGGGATGTGGCACCGATACCACCACCTCCACCAGCTTCCATATTTATAAGGCCCCGGGTTTGACCTACATCCACAGTCACCTCAGTAGAAGAAGGCACTGCAAAGAGGCAAACATAATCAAAACAACATCTACCTGCTGCTCCTTCGTCAGACATTGGCAGTGGCACCAGTGTTAGAAAGTTGACCTCCCCAGTTTGGGACCTCTTTACAGTTAGTGAAAAGGAGCCAAACATTGCCATATGCTCCATTTGCCAAGCAAGTGTTAGTCAGGGTAAGCTTCATAAAAACTATGGAACTGGAGGCCAAACAACCCATTTAAGAAAACACCACGCAATCCACTGCAAGGTGCACCTTAGCGGCCAAAAAGAAAAGCCTGTAAGTAGTGTTAGTGAAGGGGTTGTAAGCAAGCAGAGAATCTGATCTGATCGTGGGGGAAGGTGAAAGTGAAGAAGAGGGTGACATTTTTGTTACACAGATCAGCCATGTCCCCAGCATTACAGTAGTATCGTTGCCCACATCAGCAACATCGCAATGGCACAGGAAGACTCGGAGTCAGGTTGTAACACCAAGGAGAGAACCTACAGTGGCTGCCCCCTTGAGATGCACATTGAGCCTACCACCACCTCCTAAGTCACCTGCACCAATGGCACAATGAAAGAAAAATAGCCAGTCTACTATTACTGCCATGATTGCACAGGAGTGGCAGTACGAACGCAACCACCGAGCGGCACGCTTGTACAATGGGAAGAAGGCTAAAATATTAGCGGTAGACCTTCTCCCTTCTTTCGTGAAAGGGATTGGTTTTCTAGAATTTGTGGTGATTATTTGCCCGAAATGGAAGGTTCCCAGCCATACCTATTTTGCCAGAGTTGTTGTTCCAGCTCTACATTACAATGTGCTGAAATTGGTCGGACAAGCTTTGCAGCAGAGTGCTGTCCACATAATCCACCTGATGACAGACATGTGTCAGGGAAACCAGATCCTCAGAGGTCTGCGCACGTTCCCAACATGTCCACCACTTGACAGCTCCAAGACTCTGATAGATAAAATCACAGAGACTGAGAGAGTCCAAGCGGGGGAAAAAGGGGCTAGGATGGGAACAGCTGGGAAGGAGACCTGTAGGAAACAAAAGGTTAAACCACACAATATCAAGATTACATCACATTGACTTTTACTAGACTATGGGGGTGATTCTGATTCTGGCGGGCGGCGGAGGCCGCCCGCCAGAATTCCGCCCCCATTATACCGCTCCGCGGTCAGAAGACCGCGGAGGGTATTATGAGTTTTTCCCTGGGCTGGCGGGCGGTCTCCAAAAGACCGCCCGCCAGCCCAGGGAAAAACTCCCTTCCCACGAGGATGCCGGCTCGTAATCGAGCCGGCGGAGTGGGAAGGTGCGACGGGTGCAGTGGCACCCGTCGCGTATTTCAGTGTCTGCAAGGCAGACACTGAAATACTTTGTGGGGCCCTCTTACGGGGGCCCCTGCCGTGCCCATGCCATTGGCATGGGCACGGCAGGGGCCCCCAGGGGCCCCGCGACCCCCCCTACCGCCATCCTGTTCATGGCAGCTTTCCCGCCATGAACAGGATGGCGGTAGGGGGGGTCAGAATCCTCATGGCTGCGGAGCGCGCTCCGCAGCCATGGAGGATTCCAACGAGCAGCGGAAAGTCAGCGGGAGACCGCTGACTTTCCGCTTCTGACCGCGGCTGAACCGCCGCGGTCAGAATGCTCGTTGGAGCACCGCCAGCCTGTTGGCGGTGCTCCCGTGGTCGGTGGCCCTGGCGGCCACCGGCCGCCAGGGTCAGAATGACCCCCTATGACTCTAAACATTGTTATACTGTAACCATGGATAACTTAAGAAAGGGCTAATAACTAGACCTCAAGACGTCTGGGTACTTGGGAAGGAATCAAGAATAATTAATACAACTTCTCAATGAAACTTTTCATGAAATGTTACACATTGCCTAGGAATATAAGAACCTTCTAGAACAAAAAGGTCATCTGAAACGTTTATTGGCACACAATAGGAATTGTATTAAGGACTTAATATGCATATATAATGTAACATGTAGAATTTTAACACCTAGTTTTAAATGCGGTGCCTTTAAGCAGTCAAAATCAATTCCAGCAACAACAAGAGGAACAGGATCAGCAGCCCCAAAATCTGCATTTGATTAATTTCTAAAGGCAGGGCTTAAGTCCACTGCAGAGGTAAAGACAAAAGAGCTTGAGAAAAGTGAGATCTCTCTGGATCAAAACCCATTAGTTTATTTGCATAGGAAGAGGAGCCAATGGCCGGTGCTCCTCAGACTGGCAATAAAGTATCTGGCTTGCCCTGTAGCCAGTGTGTCCTCTGAGCGTGTGTTCAGTGTAGCTGGTTCAGTTGTGACAGCGAGAAGGGCCAGTCTCTCATCCCAAAACATTGAGAGATTGACCATGATCAAAATGAATCAGCACTGTATACCACCAAATTACAGGATATCTGAAGCCCAACAGGTGGTGGATGAGGGTGATGATTGGTCAGACTCAGGTCATGGTAGTATGTTAGCTGACCAACTTCTGGGTGAACCACCTGAGTTTGAGAATGAACGCTACTTCCCTGACTAAACCTGGGGCACCATAGATAAAACAAAATAGCTATCCGGGGGAACTTTATTATTTTATACTGTTTGTTTCTGTCTAAATGACAAATGAGTTGCAACTGTTTTAGGCACATGTAAGGCCAAATTGTAGTTGGACCAGTGTGCATTGAAGAAGTCCTAAAATCCCTAAAATCAATTCAAGGAGATTTGAGAGACAATGCCTGGCTCCATTCTGTGCCTATCCTTTCTTTTGTCCTTTAGCAGGACTGCCCAAGATATTTGAGTTACAATATACTGGCCAATTTGTGTTTCGTTTCCTGAATCAAAGAGGATCAGCAATGTGTCACTCTGCTTGATTGGAACACGTAAGTAGTATGGGTATATGTCGCAACAATTGATACTTGTTTCAGTGTTGAGATGGTTTGTATGACTCATCTCTAGTGGTGGCAGATAGTGGGAGTGGGTATTTAATTTACATTGTTTAACTATATTATTAAGCTGGCTCGTGTTTGTGTTGTGATTGATTTACAATGTTGGTGGCATAATAATAATGTGTGATAATTGTTTTCATGAAGGTGTTTTTTCTCTTCCTCTTTGACACTTAGTAACATTTGTTTGCTGGTGTTTTCACACTCCTTTGTTTTTTGGTGCTTTGTTTTCTTGTTCACATTTGTCAAAGAAGACCCGACCAGTCCATTTAGCTAACAAACAAAATTCTAGTTCAGAAAAAAAACCTACTCAATGTTTATCTGGTATCTAAACACAGCTATATCGTACAGGGGCACTGTATGTCAACTGGGTCGGGAAACTGTGACTGTCGGGAGCAGTTGGTATAGAGTTGGACATAATTATCTTTAATCAGAGTCTGGAGGATGATGGAAGGAATCAGAGCGTGATTTGACAACTTAAACAACTGCCAGAAGAAGGAAGTTATCAACTTCATGGAAATCAACATGGATGATGTGAGGATGAATCTAAGAGGCCTACTCCAAGCTGTGAACTGATGGGTAGAGGTGCATTGATTACTTGATTTGGAAAATGCAATGCTGCTCTTTGTGTCTGCAGGCTGGCTCAAACTTGAAACTATGTGGTGGTTGGGGGGGGCTGCTGTAGGAAACTGGAGGAGACAAACATGTGATGGATAATATTGTCACATGCTCTGGGCTAAATGTTATTTATGATGATCATGACAGTTGCAAGTTTGATCATCCCGATACCTGCGGCCATTTGTCTGTGATTGTTGGTTGTTATAATTGCTGTTACCTAATTGATCACACATCCGTCATAAAATGTATGATAGCACAGGTCTTTGCTCTTGCTCTGCCACCTCTGAGTCTTCTTGGTACACTACTCCTCATGAAGCTTACCTTCCATTTCAATCCTTCTCGATTCTATATCATGATAATAATTTCAGTTTTACATTCCGCATGCCTTCTCTTCTCCTGCACCATAACACTGAAACTTACCTTTTCGGACCGCTTCAGGCAGGCACCCAAGAAAATTGACAGGCCAATCCAAGAAGCCTGCAGGTGCACCCCCCAGTTTGGAAAGACAGACTAGTATCATTTTTCTTTCCATATTCTTTTTTTCAGAACTGTGTTTGTTAGCTTCACGCCAAGACTAGTTATATGTACTATGTTACAAACGTAGGTGACCCAACATTTTTAGATACATATATATGTAGCTTGGGTCTCACTGGGGCTGACAGAATGTAAACGTTATCTGTGTGTTATACATATTCATGTTTTTCTATTCCTCCCACAACAGCCTGACGATCATCTTTTCCCACATGAATATTGTGTTTGGGTAGTGTTTGTCTTTTTGTCACACCTTTCCCAAAATCCCTTTCCCATCCATTCATGAAATCCCTAACCCTCTTCCCCAAGGCTGTGTGATATATTGAGATGTTAATTAATAATGTACACCATTAATTAATCACACAGTTGGTGGGGCAGATGTGGTAGAAGCAATGTGAACTCAGTGTAGAGGATCTTAATTTGAGTTTTGAGTTTACCTATGTGGAGTGTGAACTTGCTTCTGATACCTTCGCAGCTAGTTCATTAGCATGCTACTACTACAGCTTAAGAAACCATTCAGCCGTCTCTTCATCCATTCAGGCAAGAGAATTATGGAGCATTGTTATACTTTTAGCTTAAGTAATATAATGGGCAATGGCAAATCTCTTCGCCCCACTCCAACGGGTCACGTTTTGCAGAATGTACTGCAGAGACTAGAAGAGTATTAGGACAAGTTTACCCATACATAACACATAAATAATTGTTATACACTGTCAGCAGTTTTGTAAAACATGCTGTGCTAAAAGGAATACGCTATCAGCAGATTTGAAAAACTCACTGCACAAAGGCTGCAATGCAAAGTTAAACACCCCACAAAAGATTTTAGGCATCAAAAACTGAAAATTTATTTTTCCCCATCCCTAACAAAAAGAATAAATGCTCACCCCTTCCATCCATAACTGGCCCACCCCTATTCCCAAACAAATGCCCCTTTTCCCAACCAATGTTGCAAAAAAAACCGTGTCTATTTGTCCATGTTGAATTAAAAAAAAAGTCCTGCACAAACCCAATCCCACTGTCTCCTCCCCAACAAGTCCCACCCACCAAAATAAAATATTAAAAAAGGGGCAGAGGAAGGCACTTGACTAAAGTCAGACCGGGATTCCTCTGAGGAGTCCTTCCATACATGCCTGACCGGCCTCAGTCAGTGCCAGACTCCGAAGGATGAGGCGTTGGAACACAGTGTCGGAGGGGGACAGCAGGGATGATGTGATGGCGGGCGGTTGCCCCGGCACTGCGGCATAGGTATTGCTGGGCTGGAGGCGCTGGGGCCTGGCTAGGACCCTGAGTACCTCCAGCAACTACTGCTGCCTCCTCATCCTCTTCCTCAAGAAACACAAGCTGCTGGTACTCGGCCTGTTTGACCTCCAGCTTTGTCCACCATTGCCGGACTGTGATTTCCTCCTGTGATGGTGGACTGGAAGGAATAGCTATATCAAGAAAAAATGTAAACAAAACACTTGTTTAAAATCATGTAGTGAAGTGGCACAGTAACAGTTTATTTGGTGGTCACCTCAGGCCATTCAATTTTAAGGTAAAAACTGTCACAGCCATATGAACCATGGAGTGCCAGTATTCTTCTCTCTCCAGTTGTGCTAAATTAATGGTGGCATTGCTAGCTCAGCTGGCACCCTAGTCGTACTTGCTATCGGCAGCTGGGCACCTGTACCAGAAAATTATTTTATTCCAATGGCCCTGTTCTTCTTTGTAACTGGACTACAATGCCGATGAATACTAAGAATGACTACGTACATATTAAAATATAATCAATCATGCAGCTATCCTGCCTGCCATAAGTAGGCAGTGGGAAAAGCGATATACTGCAGTACAGGGAGAAGACTAAGAAATTGGATATAGTATTTGGCGTAATCACATAATCACAGACTATCCCATTCAGGAAAATCAAGGCACTTACTTATGCACAACTTTACTTACTGTCATCATGCCCCTCCCTCCACCACACTTTGTAATAACTACTTTAAAAAAAACCAAAAAAAACATTTGCTTTGTTGTAAGGAAATGAATCTCCTTAACATATTTAACTGTTGGGTAAGGTAGAGGGGATTAGGATGGGCAGGCAGAGTACATACTTTACTAATCAATCAATTCCTCATTATCATGGGTCGAAGGTTTGGCTAGTGGTGTGACTCACTGTGGTTGGTAAATGTTGAAAGGGATAAACTAGAACAGAAGTCAAGTTGTAATGGAAGCCATAATGAATTATGTTTATCAGCTGACTTGAAAAATGTGGCACAAGCAAATAATGGATATCTCATATTATTCAGAAGTCTGGGAGTTAAGAAAGATTAAAGGAGTGAAGTATCAGGAAGTGACTGACACAGTAGACACTGGGAGGAAAGGAAAACTCACCTTGTTTTCGCATTGCCATGCATTGAAAAGTGTTTGACACATTAACATAACTTAAGCTGGCAGACGCACATTGCACAGAAAACATTGTAGTGCCGATTCTGCCGAATTGAACCATGCAGCTCTTAGGTCATTATGGGTGGCACTGGTGAAAGGCCATAGCGAAGAAGGAGATGGTAAATGGATGCTGGCCTAGAATACATATTATCTGCTTTGCTTGAAAAATACTGTGAGTCAAGGGAATATTCTGAAATACCATTCAAACTTTTGCATCAAACCTTTGATAAAAATCATTCCAAGTAGGTAAAGTAGGTTAGAAGAACACCCCTATCTAGAAGAGCTCCCTTGTTTCTTCATTCCAAGCATTTATCTATTCATCTTTGCAAATGTGTTCTTCTAGTACTCTTATTGTTCGTTGTGTTACCCTTGGCTTTGATATACACCATTTAAGCTAAGCTTTGCATTCTCTCAACCAGTCCTTTGCCTTCTAAAACCATCCCAATTGCAAACATGGCTCTCTACTAATCTTTAACCAACATCTATTTACTCGTTAACCACCCATGCATCCTTTTACCCATTCACCTATCCAAGAGATGTAACCCACCCGAGGTGTCTGTTCACTCATCCAGGCATGGAATCATTTCACCCATACCCTTTTACCTACCTGGGCTATCATCCTTTGACCCGTATACCCCTTTATCCATCTTTCACCCACCCATGCATCCTATCATCCTCTTCAACACCCACTTAAATGATTATTATGCACCCTTTCATCCACACACACATCCTTTTGTTCATATTATATTTCACCCATCCATTCTACTTCCATACTTCTTTCAATTTTCCAAAACACATCATAGTGCAAGTTCATTTTATAAACATTTGTCTGCTGAGTTGCAGATAGAAGAGGCTTTAATACATACTTTACTTCAGCTGCATCTGCCTAAGCAGGGTATCGACAAATGAGTCAACAACAAAACTAGTACACCCTTGTACTGATCAATTAATCAATAAATTTTGGTAAAGCACGGCTACTCACCCGTGAGGGACTCAAAGCACTGGGGGGGGGGGCTCATCCAAAGAGCAATGTCTTGAGGTTCTTCCTGAAGAAGGACCACCACACCAGCACCCTACCCCCTGCAGATGGAGAACCACCCCGCAAACGGTCCCTGAGATCCAGGAACAAGACAGAGCACGATGCCAAGACCCCCGCCAAGAAATGAGACCACCCTGATTGTCAACCCACTGTCCCACTTTGTCACTCTGTCCATATTGAAACTGCCCCAGCTCCACTTCCTATGCCCATATGGGCAATGCACCTATGAGACAAATAGACTGGACTCTGCCATGGACACTCCTCCGCCATCACCCCTCACCACTTAACTTCCCCCTCCAATATTATTTTATGTAAATAAACACACCTAAAGCACCAAAAGATCTGGAATCTGTCTGTGATTTTGAAATAGTGTATTTGCAATTACAGTGACAAAATGTTCAGGAAATAGTAATGTCAACATACCTATGTCACACAGCTCTAGTCCCTGAGGAATCTAAGCAGATGACACACGTTGGGACCCACACCTGTGAAACCGTAAGGGAAAGTGACAACTCAGTGACCATACACTGGGTGAAATCGACAGACAGGATAGAGGTAGAAGTGTAAAAGTACTTGTAGTACGCAGGAATGTATTCTCACCTGTGTTTCACTGGAAATAGTGCTGGATGACTGAGTCCCTGTTGTCAATGTCTTCTTCCTCTGCCTTCTCCTCATCACTGTCCACAGGCTCCACAGCTGCCACAACACCGCCATCTGGACCTCCCTCCTACAGAAAAGGCACCTGTCGTCGCAAAGCCAAGTTGTGAAGCATACAGCAGGCCACGATGATCTGCCACACCTTCTTTGGTGAGTAGAAAAGGGATCCACCTGTCATAGGGAGGCATCGGAACCTGGCCTTCAGGAGGCCGAAGGTCCGCTCGATCACCCTCCTAGTACGCCCATGGGCCTCATTGTAGCGTTCCTCTGCCCTGGTCCTGGGATTCCTCACTGGGGTCAGTAGCCATGACAGGTTGGGGTAACCAGAGTCACCTAATAGCCACACACGGTGCCTCTGGATTTGCCTCATCACATAAGGGATGCTGCTATTCTGCAGGATGTAGACGTCATGCACTGATCCAGGGAACATGGCATTCACATGGGAGATGTACTGGTCGGCCAAACATACCATCTGTACATTCATCGAATGATAACTCTTCCGGTTCCTGTACACCTGTTCACTCCTGTGGGGGGGGACCAAAGCCACATGGGTCCCATCAATGGCGCCTATGATGTTGGGGATAAGTCCAAGGGCATAGAAGTCACCTTTCACCTTAGGCAAGTCCTCCACCTGAGGGAAAACGATGTAGCTCCACATGTGTTTCAGCAGGGCAGACAACACTCTGGACAATACATTGGAAAACATAGGCTGGGTCATCCCTGGTGCCATGGCCACAGTTGTTTGAAAAGACCCACTTGCAAGGAAATGGAGCACTGATAGCACCTGCACTTGAGGGGGGATTCCTGTGGGATGGTGGATTGCTGACATCAGGTCTGGCTCCAACTGGGTACACAGTTCCTGGATTGTGGCATGGTCAAACCTGTAGGTGATTATCAAATGTCGCTCCTCCATTGTCGACAGGTACACCAACGGTCGGTACACCGGAGGATTCCGCCATCTCCTCACATGTCCCAGCGGACGGTGCCTATGAAGGACAACAGCGACCAGAGAGTCAAACAAGTCAGAGGTATGTACCCACTGTCTACACAGAACACGATTCATACACAAAATCTGGCCTGTATGTGTGTTGAGAGTAGGCCTAGGTATGTGTGACGCAGTTGGTAATTAGGCCATGCGGGCCCCTGAAATGGCGGCTTCCTGACCTCTAAAGTGGGACAATGGGATGTGAGGTAACTGCGATGGTGTTGTACACCGTCGCGGTAGGCGGTCGAAGACCGCGGCGCAATGCTGCATTGGTTAACATTGGACCCTATGGGTCCCAGGAGCCAATGACGATGAACGCCGGCGGTGATGGTACGCACCACTGCGGACGTGACCGCCGTGGACGTGACCGCCATTTTCTATCTGTTGAATCACTCGGTACCTGATCTTCGACAGGAGAGGACCTACACTGCAAGTGCTGCTGTGACCTCGGTCTGGAAGAGACAATGGTTGGTTTGTCTGGGGAAAGGGCCCCTGCCTTCACATCGGAGGAGTTGGAGAAGCTCATCCACGGGGTCCTCCCCCAGTACACGCTACTCTACGGTCCTCCAGACCAACAGGTAAGTACACAGGGGGCATGTTGTATGGGCTATGCATGTGTGGAGAGGGCTGGTTGTAAGAAGGAAGGGGGCAGAGTTCTGAGTGCATGAAAGTCGGTGGGTGCATGTGCCACATGGCAAGGGTAGGGATGGGGGCCACTCACTTTGACGGCGCATTTGGTAATGACTTCTCTTCTTCCCCTGTACATTTCATGTAGGTCAGCGCCCACCAGAAAAAGTATATATGGTGTGCCATCGCCAAGGACGTCCGGACCCTGGGGGTCCACCACAGACGGAGCACCCACTGCCGCAAGAGATGGGAGGACATTCGCCGCTGGAGCAAGAAGACGGCGGAGGCTCAGCTGGGGATGGCCTCCCAACGTGGGAGGGGTGCCCGTCGAACCATGACCCCCCTGATGATCCGGATCCTGGCGGTGGTCTACCTGGAGTTGGATGGGCGCTTGAGGGCATCACAGCAGACACAAGGGGGTGAGTACACTCTCATTCTGCTGACTTTGCGCTCAGTGGAGGGGTCTGGGTGGGGAGGAGGACTGTGGGTTTCCCTAGGCCAGGGCGAGTTCCGTAGGCTAGGCCCCTTCATAAGGCATGGCCCTGTGGCCCCCCACCCCACCTATGTAGAGTGCCAAGTACAGCTATTCATGCACCTGTGTCATCTATGTGTTCAGATGTCGTCCATAGCCTTGTAGGCCATTTCCCAGGAATTGCACTGTAGAGCCCAACAGCGCGATGTAGTGCAGGGGGCTGCTGTCTCTGTCTATTACAATGGTTACACTCATTTCCTTTTGTCTTTGCATTCTTCCGGAGAGGTTGGGGGTGTTACTGTTATGTTTGGATATGCATTGGTGTGTGTGTTGTAGTGGGTGAGGGTGGGGGTTGGGGTGTTGCGTGTGAGTGGCCCTGTTTTTTGCCTCCCCCCTCCCCTATGTCGTAGGTGCAGTACTCACCGTAGTCTTCGCCGCCGGCATTGGTGCTCCTGGTACAGGAGCAGGAAGACTAGCGTAGGAAGAATATGGAGTTCCGGCTCCATGGTGTCGTCGTTCCTCGTGGAGTGTGTAGAGGTGAGCGGTTTTCCTTCGAAATGCCAGTTTCCGCCGTGTTTTTATCCACGGTGAATCCGCCCGGGAAAAGGTGGCGGATTGGCCTGTCATAATAGTGTGGGCGGTACATTGTCTCCCGCCTGTCTGTTGGCGGTGACCGCCGAGCTGTTTGTTTGTACCGCCGTGGCGGTCTGAGTGTTAAAGTGGCTGTCTTTGTTGGCGGTTTCCGCCACGGTCGTAATTGCAAAAATGTTATCGCCGGCCTGTTGGTGGTCTTACCGCCGCTTTAACACCGTCCGCCAGGGTTGTAATGACCACCTTGGTCTGTCTTTCGTCCTACAGCAAATTTAGACTTCTGTAGAACTAGGATTGATTTATTTCTTTTTGTACGCAAACTGAAATTGAGAAAGGTTTTTTTTCAAGAGGCTCAGAAAGGCAGACATGGTTCCAATTTGTTAATTGCACTGGCATGTGATGCTACCTTTGATAATTTGTGTCTTGGTTATATAGAAAGTTTGTCAACCTTGGTGAATTTGGAGGGTGGTGGCACAAAATGGACAGAGGAAAAGGAATTATTGGAATCCATGAATTTGGAACTGGACAGGGAAGACACCACTCCTTTTAGACCCATACTGATGTGTAATCCTTCCACCCTGCATGACTCCATTGATACTTTTCATGAGGTCATTATTTGTGATCTCATGAAGATTTGGCACAGTACAAATAATAACTATAATCTAAGTAGCGAAAAGAGAGGTGCCCTAAAAACTCTTTAGGGTTACCCTGACATCATTATTAAACACGCGGATAAAGGGGGAATGTTGTCCTTTCGGATGTTAACAAATACTATAATGAGGCATAGGGACAGTTGGATAATAAGGGGAATTATGGGCGAATCCCCATTCTAGCTTGTAATGTGACCATAGGGCAATACCATTCCAGCTTGCTAGATTGGAGAGATAGGGTTTTGCTCACCATGGAAGAATATCAATTTCTTTTTGTTAAGAAACTGGCAGCTCCTTGTTTCTATATGTTACCCAAGGTGCACAGGGATAGGGAAAATTCACTAGGAGACTGATCATTTCTGCTAATAATAGCCTTTCAGAACATACTTCCATTTATCACCCAATTGTAGGGACAGTACTGATTTTATCACCTAAATAAATGGCATTCCTTAGGAATTTCATTACTTTCTTGTAACCATGGATATGGTATTATTATACACCTGCATTGAGCATGACCTATGCATTCAGGAATGGAGATAATTTTTCTGTGATAGGCCAAAATGCAAGTATGATCACTCCATGATGCTACTGAAAATGTTTAAAAAAAATTTGGACAGTAACTTCCTTGTGCTTAAGGATGCCTGGTTCCACCAGTTAGTCAGCACAGCGATGAGGAATTGCTTTGCCCCATGTTATACTGGGATCTTCATGGGATGGTGGGTGCCACTCATTTGTGGGTGGAGGGCAATTAAAAGTGGACCAGACACATTACACTTTGGACACAATATATCAATTACCTCTTTATCATCTGGGAGGGATCAAGTCAGGAGCTTGAAGAATTCTTGTAACATATTTCCCAGAATACTTTAAATTTGGCATTCACACTAAAATGGATTTTCTTGATGTGTCAGTGGAGGTTGTGGGGGACAAATTGCAAACAAAGTTACACCTCAAAAGCACTGCGGGGAACAGTATTCTCCATGCTGGCAGTTACCACTCTCAGAATTTGAAGTGGAGTATCCGGTATGGGGAGCTGCTCAGGGTCAAACATAATTGTAACACCAAACAGGCTTATAAGGAGGAAGATGAAAGAATGATCAGCAGGTTTAGAGCTAGGGACTATCCCATGAAAGTCCTCAGAAAAGCAAGTATGAAAGTGTCAAATGATAAGCGGGAAGCCCTTTTGACCAAGAAAAGAAAGGATGATGAAAACCAGTATGTGATCAGATTAATCACAACTTTTAATAGTGAGAGTGTGGCTATTAAGGGGATGGTGATCAAGAACTGGCATTTAGTTAAACATGACCCAGTGATTGGTAAAACAGTGACTCCTTTTCCCCAGATCACTAATCGCAAACCTAGATCTTTGCATGGCATTTTGGTACGCAGTTGCATGAGCACACATCACACAAAGACAGGTTGGGTACAAGATCAGAAAGGTTTTTATAAATGTGGGAGGTGTAAGGCATGTAAAAGGAGTAAGAATGTTGAAACATATAGGGGGTCATTATGACCCTGGCGGGAGGCGGAGAACCGGCGGTAAGAACGCCAACAGGCTGGCGGTCTTACCTTGTGGAATTATGACCATGGCAGTTTCCGCCATGGTCATCCGCCGGTTCTCCGTTCCGCCCGCCGAGCTGGAGACTTGCGTCTCCAGCCCGGCGGTCGTCACTATACCGCCGGCGATATTTGGATGCGGCTTACCGCTGTGGATTTCCAGCGGTTTGAACCACCATGAAATCCATGGCGGTAAGCACTATCAGGGCCAGGGAATTCCTTCCCTGGCACTGATAGGGGTCTCCCCCACCCCACACCGACTCCCTCCCCTACACCCCCCACCACCCCTGCCACCCCCCAAAGGTGGCAGGGCCCCCTCCCCACCCCGACCCCCAACATCACATAACTCACACACACCCGACACGCATGCAGGCACCACCAACACACACACGCACACACACCGACATACATGCCAACATCCACACACACAGTCAGACACGCACACCCACATTCTAACATACACGCACACATCCATACAGACATACCCAGAAGCATACATGCACTCACACACCCCCTCTACATACTCAGACGGACACCCACATGCACGCACACAACACACAACAATCCCCTAACGGACGATCGACTTACCTGGTCCATCGATCCTCCGGGAGGGGACGGAGTCATGGGGGCAGCCCCGCCGACACCACACCGCCAACAGAACACTGCCACGGCGAATCACAGGACGTGATTCGCTGGGCGGTGTTCTGTTGGCGTGGAGGTGGAGGTGGAGCAACCTCCACTTCCCCGCCTCCCGCCAGTATGGTTGTTAGCGGATCTCCGTCCGTAAAGGGACCGAGAGCTGCCAACGGTCATAATAGGCCGAGCGGCAAACCGCCTGCACTGGCGGTCTTCCGCACGGCGGTCCCCGAGGTCACAATGACCCCCATAATACTGTTACAGGTAAAACTATGAGGATTGACAAATTTATCACTTGCGGATCTGATTATTGTGTTTATGTTCTACAGTATCCTTGTGGGCATCACTGAGTGGGCAGCACAATTGGCCTGGCCAAAAGGAGAGTTCTTGAACATTACAGAACAATAAAACATTTTTATATATATTACCCTCTTGCCAGGCATTGGACTGAAGTACAAAACCAGAATGCTGATCTTTTGATGTGTTTTGGTATTGATAGGATTGAGAAGAGTGTACGGAGTGGAGAAAGAGAAAGGAGACTCAGAATCAAGAATCGGCGTATCTCATTTTGCTTGTTAGCAAATCCCTGGGAGGATTAAATGAGGATGAAGAACCTTGTGTACACATCGGCTGATGTGATACTATCAAGCTGTTGTAGCCACCCCAGTGTTCGGGACTTTTTCTCCTTCACTTTCCCTCCTTTTTCCCCCTTTCTTTGTTTCTCCCCTTTTCATACTTTAATCTGATTCATGGACAAAAACTTTTGATGTTTTACCTGAATCTACAGTTTTTGATGAGAAAATTGTGCAGGTTTTGTTTACTGATATACATTTTCCTTGATTTTATGTTTCTTTTTTCTTTTTTCCTTTTCTATGGGTATACTTAGGGTTCTAAAGGTAGCTGGGGTTTTCAATGCAAGTGTCAGATAAGGTAGTATATGGTATTTTGATATCCTGAGTAAATTGGATTTAAATCTGGAAGATGATTCCTTTTAATTTGGGACAGGTTTCTTTTGGGCCACTTGGCCCTCTGTGACATGGTCATTATGAATTTTATAATTCACAATTTGGTTTGTGTGTCAAGTTTAGCATGATTACATTTATTTTGGCTGTTTGGCCTCTAGGCCTTCATTTGGAGGTGATCTATAAATCATTGTTCCCAATATATAATAATATAATCATAGCTTTTAACAATAGCTAGATTTTTATTGTTTATATACCAAAAGCTTACATTTAAATGACTACAGTTAAAGCCTCTTCTCATTTTTTAAATTAAATTAATTTACTTGTTTTGCAATGAACGACACATTCTAATATTTTGTAATTTAAGATTTAGGTTAATTATTGACTTTGAAAAGAAAAAGAAAAAGTATTTTTTCTTTTTTTCTTTGCTTGGTTTTTGTATATTTCATGGTGAATTTGGGCACAATTTTCAAATGAGGCCATGATGAAGACTGCTTGCGGGTTGAAACGCATTGCCAAATAAATCACTTATAGACCCTGAGACATTGTGTGCAGTCTTTCCTTTCGCAATACAACACTGGGTAAATATATATATGTATATATATATATATATATATATATATATATATATATTTATATGTATATATATATTTATATATATATATATATATATATCTGTAAAGCATGCACCTATGGGAAAAACATGATGCAGTTTACAATATTCAACGGTAGAACAATGAAAGTATGGAAAGAATAAATTGTGAAACTCCATCTGTAATTCATGTATTGGAATGTGCCTGCGGTAAAAAATATGTGGGCAGCACAGTAAATAAATTAAAATTACCTATATTACAACACATTAGGGCAATCAATAATCAGGATTTTACATATTCAATGGCAAAACACATATAGGAGCAACATCAAGGTGAACAAAAGGGTTTAAGATACTATGACATTCAACATATTAAAAAGAATGACAGAGGAGGAGATTGTGAACAGAGACTAAGGAGAATGGAATCGAAATGGATCATCCTGATTGGAAGTGAAATGTCTAAATATGAATGCAGAGTTACACAGACATTTATGAAAGATAAAAAACTGAGAACAAAGAAACAGTATTTGAGAATACGATGTGTCCTAAGAGAAATAAAAGTAAATTATGATCCAAATACAGTACCCCTTGAGATGCTAAAATGGATACTTCATATATAAAAATATCTTCACATATGACTCTAAAACTATGGTGGATATGGAAAAAAACATAGAACAAACAGGGTAAAAGAGAGAGAAAACAAATACATGAGAATGATAATGTTACATATGTGTTAGAAACGATTCATTGGATTTAAAAATTATGAGGGATATTCAAACTTTTGGTTAGTAAGAAATGTCAACCTTTCTTAATTGGTGTGGGTGTCAGAAAAATCTTGTGAAATGAAAAAATCAAAGGGGGTCTTAGTTCCACCATTTCCAACTCTAAGGAAATTAATTTGTCCCCGATAAAAGGTACTTCACCAATATTTGAACCCAACATGGATCGATTTGTATAAGAAATAGAAATATGATAAGCTGCTGATAAAATAGTTCAAATTGTAATGGGGCAAATGAGACATTGAAAATTATAACTTGGTTAGCATGGCCTAAGCTATAAAATCATGTATAAAGAGGTACTTTACCTTTGTATATGTAATTTTAAGACCTTAAATAAATATAGGGACACGGATATATTTAAGTATTTAAAAAAAAAGAATAATTAAATGTTATTAAGAATTTATGATTACGTGAAAAAATAGTACCTAATTACACTCAGCAGAAAACACAAAACTACCAAAAGGACTAATGATGGGTATAAAATAGACAATGACATCATTAAGCGATGAAAAACGATAAGTGGTTTTTAATTGGTGTATGGTAGGTGATCACATGATTTACATACACTGACATTGCACACAACTCTATAGCCAGTCGAAGGCTCAGGCCGACACACGTTGCCATATTTGTTTAGATTAGCACTTTTGCACTTTGTACTTCGCATTATGAAATAAAGAAGATACCTTCCGAGCTGATTGACGGTGCCGGCGTCATTCTTGCGGCGAGAAGCTGGTAAATCTTGATTCCCGAGTGCTATACAGTGACTGTTGGTGAAATATATCTATAGCTATATCTTTGTATATATATATCTATATCTATCTATCTATCTATCTATCTATCTATCTATCTATCTATCTATCTATCTATCTATCTATCTATCTATATATATATATATATATATATATAAATATATAGATAGATAGATAGATATAGATATATAGATATTTTACTTAGCAGTTTTTTACTTGACTATCTCTTTGACGAATCTTCATAACATTTTCCCAAACAATTCAACAGTCATGTCAGCTGCTCTCTGGAAAGTTTTGAGGTGATTTGTAAAAGGGGGGTCGAGAAAAAGGGGGGGTCAAAAAAGCATCATTTTCTATGTTAATTCATGTAAGGATTTTGAACAGTGATATTTGGTGAAAATCCGCTCATTAATTTTTGAGATATTAAAGAAAATCCAAATTTGTATATGTAGGGATGTGAAGGATTGGTGACCCCACCTGATCTCATGCTGAGATCTGATTGGCTATCAAAACTTCAACAAGGAACTGTTGGCAGCCATGTTGTGACTTGGCTCCAGCCGAGTCCCAGAAAAAAGAGTAAACACAAAAGGGGCCAGCGTAGAGTCACTCTGACCATAAACTCTGGTGCTGCAGTCTCAAAGGGACCCCCAAAGCTAAAAAACTTTTTTAATTGTTTTAGCTGCAATTCAAGGCAGATCTCCGGATCCTGTGCTTATTTAACTGTATCCCCCTTGTGGGCCAAGTCCTGGGGACATTCATTTTTTAATGTGAGGGGGCACCCAGCCCCCGCTGCCCTGGGGACCACCACCTCCCTGGTGCAAATAAAATGATGGCCCTCATTACGAGTTTGGCGGTTTTCAGCCAAGACTGCAGTGCGAAATGGTGCCACCATACCGGCAGTGGTGGTGTTATAGCGACCGCTGGATTACGAGTCATAAAACACAAACCGCCCAAATACAGACACAAAACCAACACAGTCAGGCCAATCCACGGTGAAAGAGTGACTGATCAAACGCCTGCCCAGCCACGCTGACACCATTCTGACTGTCATGTTATGAGGCAACCTCTAGCACAGCGGAACATGTATGGCAGACACCATGGGCTGTTCACAACGCAGTGGAACAAAAAGGCACTGCGGAAAGTAGCCAACACCACATTGGCTATTTCAAATAACCCACACCTCACGCACACCTGACCACGCCACCATATAACACATCTCACCAACAATCCCTTGTGACAAATACGAGCAGCCACAGCCACACTCAAGATCATCAGCAAACACATCCAAACACCCCCACATCACCACACACCCCGCACTGCACCCAACACCCACAACACATACCCACCTCACAACATGTCACACCAGAAGCACCCACGGTTCACCAACAATGAGCTGCGGGTCATGGTGGACGAGATCATCGGAGTACAGCCACAGCTCATGGGAGTCCAGGTACAGCAAACATCCATAGCCAAAAACGTGGAGTTATGGTAGAGGATTGTCCACAGAGTCAACGCAGTCGGCACATACCCACGCACAAGGGAGGACATCAGGAAGAGGTGGAATTACCTCAGGGGAAAGCTCCATTCCATGGTATCCAGGCAGAGGATAGCCATTAACAAGACGGGCACTGGCCCCCACCTCCTACCCTACAGTTGATATCCTGGAAGGAGAAGGTCCTGGACATCATGTATCCTGAGGGCCTGACTGGCATCAGCAGAAGGCTCGACTCTGGTAAGTCAGCAATACTCACCAAGCACCAACCACCCATGCCCAGCATGCCTCACCACCACTCTCCAACCCACTGCAACCCACCCCCCCATCCCAAACACCCTACACCCCTCCTCTGCATGCCACACCACCCCACTCCCACCATCTCTACTCACACATCCCTAATGCACGGATGCCAACCACAATGTGAAGAACCACGGGACCCATCAAACAGAGGTGTGCCCCATAGTAGAGGGGCCAGAGTCAAGGGCACCCATCCCAGACAATGAAGGGTCTGCTGCTACTGGGAGTGGGCACAGGCACAGGGGCAGTGGGAGGGTAACAGTGGCCCAAGGGTCGGGACAGCCACACCAACAAACTGCCCAGGAGGGCCTCAACCAAGTCCTGGGTGTATACCAGCTCACCCAGGGATCAGTTGTCCAGATCCTCGCTACTGTGTAAGAGACCCAGCGGCCATGGTGGCAATACCATCAAGAGGCCATGTAACAGTAGTAGGCTCACAATACCACCATGGCCTCAATAGTAGGGGTGCTCAAGGACCTGACCACTGTCATGCATGAGTCCACCATCCATCAGCAGGCCCCTACCACTGGCCACATCCCATCACAGCCCTCCATGTCAGCGACAGCCAGTGTCACAGAGGCCCTGCCACAGGGCTCGCAGGACACCAGCACCCCAACCCCTGTAGCTGAGGAACCCCCACACAAGCGATGGCTTCCAAGTAGACATCCAGCTGAACATGATGGCCAGACCACGACCACCGCCAGGAAGTGGCCCTCTGCTGAACACTCTTCCTTTTGTGTGACTGTGACACCTTGTCAACTGTCCACTCACATATCTCTGTCTACCCATGACCAGCAGACTAGACCTGGACTACCTACAGCGGGCCTCACCACTCTGATGACCTCAGCCTCCATGACCCCACTCATCATCCCTTACACTTGTACATCCCAAATAAACGACAATTGAGCACAGTGCATGTCTACGTATTTATTTGCCATGAGTACGCATGGAACTTCCAATACGTGTACAGGTGGCAACCCATCACCCAGCACATTCATGGGAGGGTGAGAGAGGGGTGAGCAAAATGTTGGGAGGTCGATTGTGGAGCAGGCAGTGGCTGGAGATATGTGTCAATAGAAGTAAAAGTAGGCAGAGAGCACAGAACATCACAACATTGTCCTGAAAGTAGAGCAAGACAGGGACAACAATCACTGTAGGAGTCACAGATACCAACTCCACACAAATGCACTGTAGGAACAGGTATCCAAGGCAGATATGCCAGTCACGTCCACAACCATATGACCAGTACCAACACACATAAACAACACATACCAACCCAATGGTCTCACCATCATAGGACCCAGCGCCAGACCTGACCCCATACCCACTGCCACCAATAACAATGTAGCAGTGCCAGCCAATGTCGACTCTCAGGATAGGTGCTGCACAGATGCAACAACCCTGTGTTGCACACACATAGCACTTGAACTGGCAACTCAGGGAACATTGTACATTCACATTGATGGCACTAGTGCACCAGCACAACACCTGCCTGACTACAAGACTGACCGTGTACACTGTGACTACCTTAGTCATGTGCACAGGTGACACCCCCTCAACGCACCTAGAGTCAGAGCTGCAACTAATACCGTCAGTGGTCACAGACAACAATGGCATCAGGGACATGCCAGACAGTTGTAGAGGACACAAACCACACAGTTTACACATATGGGCATCTCAGCTGAAGTAATGTCGAATCAGCTCCGTCCTGGAGTCAGCTTCATCCTCATCATCCTCCTCTTCATCACTCCCTATGTCCCCTTCATCAGCCACTGGCACATCTACCCTCTCCTCTGCATCCAGCAGTAGGATGCGACGCCTCAGGTCCAGATTGTGCAGCATGCAGCAGGCGACAATGATCTGGCACACCTTCTGTGGGTTGTAGACTAGGGCACCCCCGGAGACATGTAAACAGTGGAACCTGGCCTTCAGCAGGCCGAAGCTTCTCTCAGTGGCCCGTCTGGTATGACAGTGGGCCTCATTGTAACCGTCCTCTGCAGCTAAGGTTGGACGCCTCATGGGTGTCAGGAGCCAGGGCAGGTTGGGATAGCCAAAGTCACCTGTGTGCATAGAAGGAACAGGCATCTCAAGACCGGGAGGGCAATAGGGCAGGGACACAAGGGTGCAGTGAGCTGAGGGGTACACATATGCAGGGGTACATACTGATGAGCCAGGCCCGGTCCCTCTGGAGTGGTGCCATCATCTGTGGGACACTGCTGTTCTGCAGGATGTAGGAATCATGCACAGAGCCTGGGTACCTGACCATCACCTGGGAGATGTACTGGTCCGCGAGATAGACCACCTGTACATTGACAAAAAGAAAATGTTTGTGATTTATGTACATCTGTTCATTCCTCCTGGGTGGCACCAGGGTAATGTGGGTGCCATCAACGGCCACCAATGACATGTGGGACATGTACCACAGCGTAGAACGCTGCCTTGACAGTGGGCAGTTCTGCACGTTGGGGGAACAATGCTGAACAGGGGCTGCGACATCCCAGTTGCAAGACCCACTGTGACCTGGAAGGAGCCGGAGGAAAGGTGGTGGAGGGCTGACAACACCTGCACTGTGGGAGGTATGGCATTGGGATAGCGAATGGCAGGAAACAGATCCGACTCCAACTGGGCCACTAGTTCCATTATGGTCACACAGTTCAGGCGATAGGTCTGGATGATGTGACTCTCCTCCAGGGAGGCAAGGTCTACTAGGGGCCTGCACACTGGTGCATTCCTCATTCTCAACCATCCATAGTACCTGGGAACAGGAGAGAGTTGGTTTAATGTCATGCACCATAGACTGTGTTGACAGTGTTGATGTGGCCGCAGGCCAGCATATGTCACCCATGATGCACTAACTTTCACACACATTACACATTGGATATGTAAAATGGTAGCCGCCTGTCTGAATGCATGTGAAAGTGAGATAATCCCGTTGGCATAACACATCATAGGGGTAGGTGGTTACGACCGCTGTACAACTTACCATTGGTTAACACTGTTGCCTGTGGGAGGCGGGAGCCAATGGTGATCGCCGCCGGTGGTGACGGTGATGTCTGCAGGGGGCGTGCCCACCATTTTATGCTCACTTGCCTCCTGAATCTCGTGCACTGAAGACCTCCACTGCATGTGCTGCTGTGTTCTGACTCTGATAGCCAAGATGCCACATCCTGCAGGATAAAGGGCCCCAGCCTTCACCCAGGAAGAGTTGGAGTGGCTCATGAACGGGGTCCTGCCCCTGTATGGACAGTTGTATGGGGCACCAGAGCAGCAGGTGAGCCCAATGTTATTGTCCTATATGTGATTTATGCGCATGGGGATGGGAGCCTTGGTAGGTGGCAGTGTGTCTGGAGCATGCATATGAGTGAGGGGCCTAAGGCTACATTGGCTGACGATGTGTGAGTATGGAAGTGTGTTGTGTGCTGTTCACTACTGTCCCAAGGATGCCACTCTACATGACTGTGTCCTTCTGTCTGTGTCACCCATGCAATCCAGGGCCAGAGCCCATCAGAAGAAGGGGATTTGGTGTGGCATCGCCAAGCAAGTACGGACCCTGGGGGTCCATGCCCAGCAGAGCACCCACTGCAGAAAGTGGTGGGAGGACCTGAGACGCTGTGTCCGGAACACCGCGGAGGCCCAGCTGGGGATGTCCTCCAGATGAGGGAGGGGTGCCTGTCGAAACCTGACCACCCAAATTGCCTGCATGTTGGCAGTGGCCTACCTTGAGGTAGATGGGCGCTTGAAGGCAGCACAGCAGCCACATGGGTGTAAGTACTAACTCTCACTTGCAACATGTGTTGGCATGGTGGTTCTAGGTGGGCACCATTGGGTGACTGTGGTGTGGATGCTAGGTACAATGATGTCCACTATAGGTTGTGTCCATCTGGGCAGGATTGGCATCACAGGTGTAAGTAATGCCATGCAGTCAGTGGTAGCAGTGCATACTCCTCCAAAGTTTAAAATGTGTGGCCACATACTAGCTAGATGTGCTTACCAGTTCATGGCAACAGGATGATTAGACCTGGAGTGTTAGGGCATTGTGATTGGTCCTGGCCAACAACGGTTCCAGGGGTGGATCCATGAACTCATTCATCTGGCAGGCACTGTATGTGTAGTGGAGTGAGTGCACCAAGTGGTGACAGTGCTACTTGACAATAGCCAAGTAGGCTGCCAACCAGCCATGCAGGATCCTGTTGGGTGTGCATTCCTCTGCATGCCTGTATCAACGGCCACTAGTCATGGGCAGGTACTGGACAGGTGTAGCGGGTATGACTCCTTATGTTTTTGTTTGCATTAGTCAGCCCATCAGCAGTTGACATGTTCATTGTTGTGGTTCCCCCATGGTGTTCCCAAGTTGTAGGATGTTCAGAGGTGGGCATAGTGTATCATGGCATGGCATCAAATGCTGATGTTCTTCCCTATGTGACTGTTGTGCTGGCATTGACCCATTGCACCCTGTCCCTCTTTTTCTCCCTCTGTGTCCTCTGCTGTCTTTCTGTGCAGCAGCATCATCTGGTGAAGGAAAAGGAGCACCAGCAAGTGGGGAACCTGCAGCCCACGGAACCCAGGAGGCTGACACCAGCGGAGCCAAGAGGACTAGGGGGACGAGGGTGAGGGGAGTGCCATGGGGGAGACCGGATTGATGGCTACGTTGTCTGATTCCTCCTCCGATGGACGCTCATTGGCAGTGGTGGACCCATCTGGGACCATCACAGCACCATCATTGTCCACTATCCCCATTACCAGTCCCCCTTCCTGTAGCTCCCCACCTAGTTGCCCATTCCCGCTCAGCCAAGAGGGTGTGCATCTCCTTCGTTGCAGGCATCTCTGCCCCTGCCTCAGTCAACCCTGCTGCCCTCAATGAGGTCCATCTCTGTGGAGCAGACAACTGTGGTGAATGCCATCCAGGGGCTGGCATCCAAGATGCACCAGTGCAATGCATTCCTGGAAGGCATCCACAGTGCCTTGTTTGGCCTACAGAGATCATTTCAGGCTCTGGCCTCTTCCTTGAAGGTAGCCAGTGTCCCTTCTACTTCCGTTCCCCCTCCAGGTACCTCTTCCCATACCTACATCCCACTCACCTCACCCATCCAAGGCACACCTACAGACACATATGCATCCACATCAACAGACAAGGTACGCAAGGTCAGATATAAGCACCACAGACGCCACCACCACCATGCACACTCTCAACAGACACATGCAGACATGACAACATTCACACCCTGAACCGACTCCCCATCATCTTCCCCCAACTGTTGACACACCACTCACACCTGCAGTCAGCACCGCATCAGTCACTGATACTGTCACATGTGCCCTCACTGCCACCGTCACCACATCTTCTGACCCACATTTATGCACCCCATACACCACTGGTGCAGACACCACAATTGTCAACACTTCCACATGCAGCACATCCATTTACCTGCAAATACCACCCCAACATACAATCACACGTCCGCCCTGCCATCTCCCTGCATATCCTCCCCATCTCCTCTCAGTACACCTCAACCTCCGCACTCATCCACCCAACAGTCCCCCAGCACACACATATCATCCATCCATGCACTTGCAACCAAGACAGTTACAAGTACACACCTTGCAACCATACCCACTCCCTCCACTCCCAAACGTCCTTTCCTTGACCTCCCATGTGCCCCCATGAAATGGTTCCTTTATGATATCTTCCTGTTCCCCACCATTGAACCAGACCCTGTTCCCTCCAATCACCCTGCTACCCTTCCAATGCCCCTGCTTTCTGCCTCCAAGTGTGCCACTGGCCCTGCCCATGCACCTCTGCCACCTGCCACTTCCGCCCATCACAACCACAGCTCCTGCTACCAAACCCAAGCCCAAGCTCACTCCCTCCACTTCCAAGGCCAAGCCCACTCCCTCTACTTCCCAGGTTAAGCCTACTCCCTCCACTTTCCAGGCCAAGCCCACTCCCTCCACTTCCAAGGCCAAGACCACTTTTTCCACTTCCAAAGCAGGCCCAAACCACCCCCCTGTTTAACCCCTCCTTCCAAGGGCAAGCCAAAGGACCCCCCATCCATGTGGACCCCTATGGACCCCCCTCCGAGCCCAGACGAAAGGACCCACTTCCAAGCCCAAAGACCCCCACCACTGAGGTGCCTGCATACCCCATTGATGCCCCTGCCCTGTGCAGACCTGCACTTTGCAGTCAGGGGTCAAGTTCAGGTGTCAGCTTGTGATCAGTGTGCTCAGGGCACTGTGGACTATTGGACATAGTTCCATTCAGAATTATCACTTTTCTAATATACCTATGCCACCACATCGTTGGCGTCGATGGTACCTACCTTGTCCTGGCTTTCCTTCCACATCTATGTGTGGTGGTTGTGGGTATTAGCATGTATGCGTGTGTGTAAGTGTGTGTGTGTGTGTGTGTGTGTAGTTACAAATGTTTGTTTGCATGTGTTTGTGGGTACAACTTCCCCTGTTGTGTGTGTTGTGTGTGTGTGTATACTAATGTAATCCCCTCCAGTATGATGGCTACATTGTCTGATTCCTCCTCCGATGGACGCTCATTGGCAGTGGCGGACCCATCTGGGACCATCACAGCACCATCATTGTCCACCATCCCCCTTACCAGCCCCCCTTCCTGTAGCTCCCCACCTAGTTGCCCATGCCCGCTCAGCCAAGAGGGTGTGCATCTCCTTTGTTGCAGGCATCTCTGCCCCTGCCTCAGTCAACCCTGCTGCCCTCAATGAGGTCCATCTCTGTGGAGCAGACAACTGTGGTGAATGCCATCCAGGGGCTGGCATCCAAGATGCACCAGTGCAATGCATTCCTCTGCCAACTGCCACCGCACACAGCTGAAGGCTGTGTGTGGTGGTGGTTTGATTAACGCATAGTAATGAAAATTACTTTACATTAAAAAAAACTGTACAAAGCCGCTGAAAAAAAACGAAGGTTACAGGTGCCTTATAGTTATATGCGAGCAATGCCAGCTCCTGGACTATGGATGGAGCTGGCTGGGGCAGCACAGGACCTAGGGCCGCCAATGTCTTTTTTGGACATCAGCCTGCTGCCCCTGGGGAGGGGGTTCCTGAGAAGACTTGGGGAAGGGTGTTGTACAGCTCCCACCCTTTAAAATAAGATGCTACCCAAGGGATGGAGTTCCCAAGGCTTGAGAAGGCTTGGGGATGGGGCCACAAATTAAAGCATGGGGGTGCCCATCTCTGGGGGTGGGTTCGCAGAATTGTTTATGTGTGAAGTTCCCCATCTGACTGCAGAATCTCTGTACTTGTAAACTTCCTATTCAAATACAGTTTTGTGGATTCCAAAACAAATGTAAACCTACACAAATATGTAAGTTTACCTTTGTGAATCAGGCCCTAAATTGGAAAAACTAGAAGAAATAAAAAATAAAAAACAAAGGACATTCTATTGTGGTTATAAGGATTATCAGAATAGTCAAGTGATAACCTTTGGTAGAAAATTTGACCATTTATGGAAAGGGCAACAAAAGGTTGAAATTCCAAAAAGGGCAGATCAACATGATGCACCATGATGAAGCACAAGAGAAGGCAAGGACTGATGAGGAAGCATGTGAGCACAATAGTATTAATGATGGTGATACACCATTAAGTCTGACTCAACTAGAGAGAAACCAATTTTTAAAGGAATTTCACCTACTCATTCTGGGTCAGCTAGAATCACAATGCATCATAGGCTCTTGAAGACGAAGAGGTACCCAAGGAAGAAGCTTAAACCAATCAGGTATCCGGAAAACAGAAGGCACCAATGGCTCTTTGGGAATGAGAACAAGGGGGCCAATCATCAATTAAATGATGGAGCACCATAAAAAAGTGGTAAATTTATCAGACATTATTTTTAACAAATCTCAGATTGAGGTGCTGTCATTAGGACTTTAATTTTGCCTCACCTCTGACTTGAACTATACAAATAGGTACACTGTTCCAAAGTATGACAAATAGTGAAAATGTCCAGGTTGTCTTCAAGTATGGCTACTTCAGAAGCAAAGGCCTTTAAGTATCATTATTGGGCTTGCTCCACATCAGACTGGCACTGCAATATCTGACGGGACCCTAATAGCGGCCACTTAGCCAAGTTAGATAGTTATCCAAATGATGTTGGAAAAAATGGATGCAAATTTGGTGTGGGTAGCTTATGTGGACAACAAATTATGAGGTCCTTTGAAGGCAGACATTGTGCATTTCGATGGTGCTCCACAGGGGAGTCCCAGCACTGCCCATGTCATAGGCATGGGCAATGCAGGGGCACCTCTGTAGCCCGCACCACTTGTTCTCCACCAGCCTATCCATGGCGAAGTCCCCATCATGAAAAGGCTGAGTTCAGTGCTGCCTTGGTGGACTACAACCAAGACCACAGTCACTCTGTCGCGATCTGTGATCCTGGCGGGGACAGTGGTCTTTAGGTGGGTCATCCTGCCTAACTTTTAATGTGGCGGTCAGACCGCCATGACAGTCTGACTGCCACCGCGAGGCAGGTGGTCAGAGTGAGGACCTCAGTAATATAAATAAATAAATTGTAATTAAATAACAACACCCAAACTTTTTAATCAAAAACAAAATTAAAATGTTTTCTATTTATATTTCTGCAATATAACAAATATCAAGGAAGCCTAGCTGAAAATTAGAAGACAAAACTAGAATATAATGTATCTATCCCCTAGCTCGACAAATAAACTGTGGCAAGTAAGTAAATATACCTTAATATAAAGCAACCAAAATCCTGTATATTTTAAAAATAAGAGTAAAATAAAGACATAAAGAATGCAAAATTATTTTTTCAAATTTCTACTCCTCACAAATATATTTTTCTCTAAAAGGCAAAAATCAAGCACCTGTTCTAAAATGTTGCACCAAAAGCAAAGACCCTGGCAAAGCATCACATATGTAAAGAACAAAACAAATATAATGCACATTTAAATATTAATGAAACTTATATTGTTATTCCAGCCATATATTTAATATTGAATTCTGAAACCCTCGGACGAAGGGCCTCATTTTGAGTTTGGCAAACGAGATAGCCCATCCACCAAACTCCCGACAGGGTGCTGCTGCCGTAGTGGCGACCACCCTATCTGACCTATTAGGTGTTTCGCGATATTGCTGACAGGTGGAAACCGAAGACAATATTGTCTCCATCAGGTGGTAATATTGTCTCCGTTTCGTAATCAAGCCTGTGGAAATGCTGCTGCCCGCAGGGTGCACCAGCACCTTTACAATACTCACTGTCAGCACAGCATGACAAACTAGGAAATATCCTAGTAGAATTCTACTGCAGTGGCCAATTTGTCTTGGCATTACTCGGACTTGACTGAAACATACTTTGTAGGTCTGAGTGAGTCACCACACCTTTAAAAACAGTGGGCTTCAAGTCTGTCCTATTGTTGTTCCCATTCCACTGAGTTTTTAAGGGGTTCCATGGAAGGCATAAGGTATGTCAATGCACATTAGGTGGTACACACCTTTCCACATACAGTGCATTCTGCCTCATTCAATGTTTCTCTCTCTTTTCCTATTTTTCTTGAATACAGGCAAGCCATATGAAGAGTCTTTATATACTGAACCAGCAAGTGTGATTCCTTTATCCTTCACACTTGGTGACAAAAACCGTAGTCACATATTTATGCTCTATCTACTGCATTTTCTTGCTGACCCAATCTACCAGCCCTTGTCCTGACGAGACCCTCAAGGCATGAGGGGTCAAAATGCGGTGACTTGTGATGGTCAAGCAAGGACCTGAAAACAGGCTCTACCGGTAGGTCTGTCCTGAACAAGTGTTGTTGGCCCTCTGCCTTACCTGTTGACATTTATAGTGGTTTTTAAAACGCTCATGCGTGCTTGCAGACATTATTCCCACTTGTGCCTACCAACAAATAGACTGGCATATAGGGGCTATATACATTTTTACATTTTGTATATGGAAGTATATTTCTGCATTAAATTACCTTTGATTTTAATTCAGAAAGTGGTGGATACTAACTCACTCTTCTCTGCACATATTTAATTTATTTTTTATGTAAATATATGGAACTTGACATATTGGGCCAGATGTAGCAAAGGTTTTAACCCATTCTGTGTCAATGGTAAAAAGTGTTCGTACATATGGCCCATTGTTATTAAACTAAAATGTACATATTTCAGAACATGCTCCTTTGCATATAATACAAATAATATAAAAAGGTTTAATTGTACATACTATTGGGTGGTTTATTCGCTTACAATGGAATTACTAACGTTATAGGAGTTTTTTTAAGCAAAAACGGAGGACATTTTTGTTTATATAGTGTTGCAGAGTTTTGGATTTTTTTAGATGTCTACTAGAGGTGTACGAAGCTTGCGTAGTTTGCTGTCACGTAATGATGAGAATTAGGGTAAAATTATCCGAAAGCATGTTTAATTATGTTAAATGCATCTCGCACTCAAAAAATAAGAAGGGAGGAGGTAGCAGATGGCAGCATTTTTTTAGATGCTACTAGGCAAATCGTGGGAAATTTTCTGTAGCATAAATATGCAAAATTACCCCAAAAGTAGGTGTAATTATGCTAAAGACACCTTATACCCAAAAAACGGTCTCTTCCCGTGATATATCAACTCAAAATATTATTTCCACTTGATTTCGAGTTGCTCACATCAAAAACACTGAAGGTCGAGCTCACATTTGCAGAGTTGCACCCAAAAATTACCTCAAGGGTACGCTTGAGGACAAAATCTATCTGAAGTGTTTATTGCCTACCCACGTTAAAGGAACTGCCTCATGCGTTCATAACACTGCCACTCAGATGTGTAGTATTATGCTCAAAAATTACCTGAATGGTCCCCTAGGGTAAAACATCTACCCAAATGGTATATCTTGTGTTAAAAGTTCTCCCCAAAATTACACAATGTGGCCTAATAGAGTAATCGCTGTCATTTTGTGTAAATGTGTTACTCAAAATTACCCAAATTACACCAGCATAATCAAATTTTGCCCATGCGGTTGAATCTGAATCTTCAAAAGTGTGTGAGCAAGGGACCTTGTAAAGGGTATTGAGTTAGTCTTGGACATGTTTCATGAGATTGCTATTATGTTCCTAAATTCATAGAAACTATACATACTTAAAGCTTTTAAAGGGTATTATTGTATAAAATATGTCAAATATAATTATTTGTTTTGCATTTTGATACTGACTCAAGAAGGTTTTGAATCGGAAGATGTGTGGTTGTGCAGTGTTTGGGAAAAATGGTCCCGTTTTTTCATAGGGGTGTGGTTTTTTGGGCGAAAACGTCAGGAAAACCTTCAGAACCTTAAATATCGAAAAAAAAATGCAAAAGAATGGTTACTGAAAATGTAACATGCTAGCTTAGAACGTATTCCCATAAGCAGCTACATCTTTTAAGCCTTGTTTGTGAAAATGCTCTCTGTATAAATACCCACCTCTCCTATTGGACATGTGCTGGCACAGGGAAATAGCTGTTTTACTTTCAATCTGTTTTCTCCATGTAGAGGCACACCTATTCCTATTGTGAAAGTACTTTGACATGAAAATATTACCTGAAAAATGATTGTCCTCAAGTCCGAGACTGCTTCATGCACAAGCCTCATCTTTGGAATAAAATAACTGCTACCAAAACAAGCATTTTCAATACAAAAGGCCTCACATTTTCTTGATTCAGAGCTATTGACATAGTAAATTCATAACTGGACTTTTCTTGTCACATAAACTAGTCAACCCTGCCTCACAATTTTGTCTTTTCCTGCCATATAATTCCAGTGGCCCAGCATTTAACTAAAGCACCTCCATTTACCTTCTTCCTCTAACTTAAAACATGTACAATTATCATAAAAACCTTTATCAGAAATAAACTTTTGGCATTAGAGTGTAATGCTCAAAACACCATAACAAAAATATAATTTGGGATGGATTGGAGGGTGAAAGGAAAGAGGAGTCTGGATAAAAGATGGAGAGGACAAGTAGCGTAGTAACAGTGTCATGGCCCCTGGGGTAGGAAAGGAAAATGGTTGACTGCAATTTCGGTAGGAAAATACAGCACTATCTAGAGTTGAGTGAGGTCCATAGGTCTCCGGGCCCCGGTACCACTGCACCTGTTGCTCCATTGATTAATAGCCCTCATTAGAGAAAGCGGATGGGGCAGAGAAAGAGAAGCTAAAGGAATACAACAGACAAAAGGAAGAAAGAGAAGGGGTCACAGAAAAATAAAAGAAAGAAAGGAAAGAAAGAATGAGAAAATGAAAACGCAGCTAAGAGAAGAAATAGAGAAAACGTGTGAGACAAAAGAAAAAAAGGGAGGGAAGCTAGCAAACGAAAGATAAAGAGGAAAACATAATGAAAGAAGGGTGAAAAGAAAGAGAAAAATTAGCATTAGAGAAACAAGAGAAATGGTGAGAGAAACAAGCAGCAAAAGAACTAGGACATGTATGTACTGGCACATTTCTCACAGAATGAGAAAACCACTGTAACACTTCGGGTCTCGACAAGTATCTTGTGGCGTCCACATACAGATGGGAAAAAGAGGGATTTATAGTAAAATGTGAATTGATAGATAAAGATAAGAAAAAAATGAGAAAAAGGAAGGAAGATCTAAAAATAAAAAAGTGAAAGGACGCATACTAAGTCAAAGGAAAGAGTAAATAAAGAAGACAAAGAAAGAATGAAAGGAAGAGAAACAAGCATTTGCAATGCAATGGGTCTTGCGTTTGCTCGAGTTAGAACTATTAGCGTTGTAAATTCCTAACTGGACTTTTCTTGACACAAACTGAAAATGAAAAGTAACACAGTTGACATAAGTAAGCCGATTCAAAGTGCCATAGCTGCAAGGAGTGTGAACCTGAATGAGACACACAAAAGGAAAAAGAGGTTCGCTCGCAGTCAAAGTATCGGCAAAAGTGCAATTATCCATATAACATGGTCGATGGCTAAGGCGGTAACAAAACCACCCCAAAGAGAGACAAACGTAAAGCATTTACCAATGATAACAAAGGATTTTAAAAAGGTAAGCCCATGAATGAGTGATAGTGATGGGTGTGCGGAGGGCATGGTTAACAGCCCAGTTACATACCAAAACGTTGGAAAAGCAGGTCTTGCGCGTTGCTATGCTCAACCTAAAAACTAGTGAAAGAATGAATGCCTGATGAAGGAAAAAGAAGAATGAAACAAGGAAAGAAACAAACAAGTTTTTGCAAATTTGAAAGAGGAGGTAGCAAGAGGAAGAGGGAAAATAAAAAAAGGGAGAGAAGTAGAAATAAAGGGTTGAAAGAAAGAGTGAAACTGTTAACATGTGGATTTTAAGAGCTGGAAAGAGAAAAGTAGGGGACAAAGAAAACATTGAGAGTAAACAGAGTAAAGAAAAGAACGGAGTGAGATAGGTGAATCAGATCCTCCCAAATAAAGATGGCAGCTAAGAATAGATTTAATTGGATCCCTCACATCCTCAAACCAAAGGGAGAGTATGGGTGGATTAGCAGAGTTGAATGTGAATCCCAATACAGCAATATTGGGGCGCTTCAGATCAGGATTGGGAGTATAGACCCAGCTGTGTCCTGGTCCAGTGCTGGTATAATAGAAAGGCAGCAGGTGAGGAATGAGAAACGGAGCACCGTGTAATTCCTGGTATTGTAATGATGGGGTGATGCAGGTTAGGATTGAGGTGCACTGACAGAGTTGTATGGGGGCTGCAGTACTGAAATAGTAACAGGCACACAAAGTCAGAAGTGAGGTATTTTAATGGAGCTATGTGTGGAACCTAGTATTGGCGTGCAGTATTAGCCTGGAGGTGCCCTGGTGAAGGTGCGAGTAGGGCCCAGTGTGGGAGTGGCACTGCCTCTGAACCACAGAAGTGAGGAGTCCTGAGTACTGAGAAGAAATGTGCACTGAATGATAGAATTGAAGGATTCTGGCAGAGCTATGGTGCTTCCCATCAACAGTGGCATTAGATGTTAGATGAGGTACACTGGCTCACCTGTGTTTTGCTCTTTTGGGTCCAGAATTTGGGCAGTGGGACTGAATATTAGAACTGAGCTGCTGTAATGGAACTGTATGTGAGCAAGGTCCCAGTATAAGAAAGGAAGTGACCTCGCTGGGGTAGAACTGAAGTGCACTGGTGGAGCTGTGCCCGATGTCCTAGTACTGGAACAGAAGAGTGTACTGACTGTAAGAACTGAGGTTCTCTGGCAGACAGCATGTGTGGGGTTCCTGACACAGGCATGGCTGAGGGATTGGAGTGTGAGAAATGAGGTGCACTGATGGAGATGTGCCCGAGGTCCAAATGCTGGAGCAATAGAGTGTACTGACTGAGAGAACTGAGGTGCTCTGGCAGGCAGTGTGTGTTGTGTTCCTGGCATTGGCACGGCTGAGGGCTTGGAGTGTGTGAACTGCGGTGCACTGATGGAGCTGCACCCGAGGACCCATGTGATGGTTGGTGATGGCTGACTACACTACCTGATATCCAGATGCCCTATCTTTGAGGCACCTAGGCACCTCTCAAATAGCCTCAGCCATGATCGAAGTATTTCAACACAACAGATTCCTGAAAACATACGTACAAATCAGGAAAGTTTATTTGTGCCTATATTAATGGCCCAAATATGTGAACAGTTGGGGGTAAAACAATTATGTACATACGTTGATCATCCCGAGTGGTTTAGTGCAGTGGTACAATGTTACTCTAAAATAGACACTAAAAAAGTTGTGTGATTTGAAAAGAAGAACTGGGGCATAATTCTCCTTTGGGCCCTCTTTGCTGTTCAGTATCAAAATGAGGCTAGCCTTAGATTTTCCTCTTTTGAGCTACTCTTTGATCGGAAGCCACTAACTGTGCTAGAGTTTAATAAACAAGTCTGGAAAAGTCAACCTATCCTGAGAGAATCTAATTAGAGTATGTGGTCCAGTAGTTCGTGCAAGAGAAGGTAGAAGCTGCACAAGGGAAACCACATCTTTACAACGTTTGTAGTAGCAAACTCTGGCAGTGCCACCTGGGTGAGTAGGTTGGGATACTTATGGCTTCCACCGACTGTTGGCCAAGTGGCAAAGGCATTACAAGTCTAGTAGGAATGGGCAAAGTCATCTAGAACTCTCTAAAAGGAGAAAGGAAACACATCTTTCCTCTCAACCGTTTAAAAAAGTCAAAGGCTTTAATACCTTCGGAGTGCATTTTACAAATCGCAAAGCGAGGCAAACCTCCCCTGGAATAAGTAGAAATAGGGCTTAAGCTCTCAGATGAGGAACATGACAGACTATGGGGACTTCTAACATCTTTGCAAGACTTAGGCCCTCATTACAACCGTGGTGATAAATGCCGCCTACCGCCGTGCTGAAGGCCACCAACATACCGTGCCCGCGGCGCTATTCTGCTACGGGTATTATGACCAACACTGAGAATTCCGCCACTATACAGACACCCACACAAGCCTGCCAGCCCAAAGGTCAATTATAAACTCACAAAAGGAAAACCCACACTGTTACGCCAACAGGAATACGCCCACAGTATCACAACCACGAATCACTGCGGCGGTCTTTCAAATGCGGTACACCATTGGCGGTACACACCGCCGTTCTCACAATACACACATTTAGAAAACACCACCACATTGGACAATTCAAAATACACACACCTGACACATATACACACACCAAACACACACACTCACACCACTGTAAAACACACATCCACATTACCCACAACCCTTTCAACAAAAACATGATTGTCAACGCAGAGAGACACAAGCCAGGAGCACCCACTCAATGAGAGGCACAGAACACCATCACCCATACACCATCCACACACATCACAGCATACACCCCAACACATCACCCACCCCATCACCTCACACATCCTCACACATATCACTCACACCACATCCATGGCACCCCAAAGGCACCCCATGTTTTCAGAGGAGGAGCTAAGGGTCATGGTGGAGGAAATCATCCGGGTAGGTCCACAGCTATTCGGATCACAGGTGCAGCAGACGTCCATTGCTAGGAAGATGGAGCTATGATGGAGAATCGCGGACAGGATCAACGCCGTGGGACAGCACCCCAGAACAAGGGATGACATCAGGAAGAGGTGGAACAACCTATGGGGAAGGTGCGTTCTGTGGTTGCAAGACACGAGGGAGCAGTACAGAGGACTGGCGGTGGACCCCTACCACCTCCCCCACAACTAACAACATGGGAGGAGCAAGTCTTGGCAATAATGCATTCTGAGGGCCTCGCAGTAGCAGCAGGAGGACTGGTCTCTGGTAAGTCAAATCTTTACTACTTTATCCCCCCGCCCTACCTGCATGCTATCACAAACTCCTACCCCTATCCTCACCCCCATCCCTCCACCACCTCACACATACCCCACCATCACAACCCACCCATCCCAAAACCAAGCCCTACATGTAACACCAATGAATGGACCCCCAACACAGACCTGCATGGACACCCATCATAACAGCATGCCCAGTAGAGAGACTCGCCCAGCCCACAAAATCACCACTCACACAAGACAAAGCTGACAGGGAAATCACAATCATACAGCAACACACCCATGCACAAGATGGCACATGCAGATACAATAATACTGCATTTGCATCCCCACAGGACCCATAATCAATGTCAGAGGAGAGGAGGTGCCAGCTACATCCAGTCCCCCCCTGAAGAGGCCCACAGTGACGACAGCAGCTCTGCACACCTGGATCAGGATGACTAACCTGGCCCATCACGGACCTCTGGACAGTCAGTTGCCATGCCACAGTCCCAACCCACCACAGAGCCTCTCCCCTCAGGAAACACCAGCACAGCACCCACCCACCGGGCCCATGCCACTGTCCCCAGGGCACATCAATCAGCAGTGTGTCCACCACTACAGGGACCCCAGGCAACCCCACAAACCCAGGATGATCAGGGACCTGAGGTCAGTGGCAGTGGGCACACAGTTCAGGGGACAGAAGCACAGGACAACAGGGAAGCTGGGAGGACTGCTGTGTGACAGGGGGAGGACAGACCCAAGGATACTCACTCTCCACGAGGCACTCTCCAACATCCTGGGAGCATACCAACATTCCCAGTCGACGATGGGCCAGATACTGGCCAAGTTGCAGAATTCCCAGCAGCTGTAGGAGGGACAGTACCTGGGGATCAGGGATGATCTAAAAAACATCTACACCATCCTGGTCACCATTGCAGGGGTGCTGGCTGACATGGGCAAGACCATGAGGGAGGCAGTGGCACAACAACAGGCGCCTGACACTAGCCAAACCGATGAACAGCCTTCCACCTCCGCCGGTGCTAGTGGGCAGGAGGCCCCGCCACAGGAACAACAGGCCACCAGCACCCCACCCCCTGCAGAAGGAGAACCACCCCGCAAACGGTCCCTGTGATCCAGGCAGAAGCCAGAGAACATAGCCAAGACCCCTGCCAGGAAATAAGACTCTCCTGATTGTCACTCTTCTGTCCCACTCTGTCACCCTGTCCATCTTGAACTGCCATTGCTCCCCTTCCTATGCCCCATTGGACAATGCACCTGTGATACCAAGAGACTGGACTCTACCATGGACTTTCCTCTACCATCAGCCCAGCCCATTGCACATCCCCCTCTACTTATTCTTCAATTAACACCCGTGGAACAAATACTAATCTGGAGTCTGTCAGATGATTCACATATGTATTAGTACAACATTATCAAAGCATTGCAACTCAAATGTACAGTGAAATATACTTTGGAATGACCTTTGGTGGGCAGCAGGACACATAGCAGGAGCCAGAGTGCGGCACAGAGATCTGAAAATAGAGATGCCAAAGGGTACAGTCAGTGGCCATAGACATAGGGAAACAGGCTGCCATGTACAATGTCCAACAGAAAACTGAAATATAAAGTGAACTTACAGTGTCTTACCTGTGTGTTACTGGAAGTACTGCAGAATTACATTGCTTCTGTTGTCAAAATCTTCTTCCTCAGCCTCCTCTTCCTCACTGTCCACAGGCTCCACCGCTGCCACAAAACCATCTCCAGGCACATCCTCGTGCAGAAAAGGCACCTGGCGTCTCAAGGCCAGGTTGTGCAATATGCAACATGCAACGATGATCTGGCACACCTTCTTGGGTGAGTAGCACAGGGAGCCACCTGTCAGATGGAGGCACCGGAACCTGGCCTTCAGGAGGCCGAAGGTCCTTTCAATAGTCCTCCTTGTATGCCCATGTGCCTCATTGTAACATTCCTCTGCCCTTGTCCTGGCATTCCTCACTGGGGTCAGTAGCCATGAGAGGTTGGGGTAACCAGAGTCACCTGCAAATATCGAGGGACAACTGTTAGAAACACACTAACCCTTAGGGCCAACCCATACCCAGACACCTACTCATAGTGTGTGGGGACCTTGGTCTCACCTATTAGCCACACCCGGTGCCTCTGGAGTTGTCCAATCACATATGGGATGCTGCTATTCCTCAAGATAATGGCGTCATGCACAGAGCCAGGATATTTGGCATTCACATGGGAGATGTACTAGTCCGCCAAACACACATTCTGCATGATAGCTTTTTCTATTCCTGAAAACTTGTTCATTTCTCCGGGGGGGGGGACAAATGCCACATGTGTACCATCAATGGCACCAATGATGTTGGCATAAAAGTCAGCTTTCACTGTGGCCAAATCCTCCACCTGGGGGAACACGATGTAGCTGCGCATGTGTTTCAGCAGGGCTGACAACACTCTGGTCAACACATTGGCTGGGTAATCCCTGATGCCATGGACACTGTTGTTTGGAAGGAACCACTAGCCAGGAAATGGAGCACTGACAGGACCTGCACTAGAGGGGGGATACCTGTGGGCTGGCGCATAGCTGACATCAGGTCTGGCTCCAATTGTGCACACAGTTCTATGATTGTGGCACGATCAAGTCTGTAGGTAATAATAATGTGTCTGTCCTCTATTGTCGCAAGGTCCACCAGGGGTCTGTACACGGGAGGATGTCGCCATCTCATATTCAGCCTCAGCGGTTGAAGCCTATGGAAGAAAACGGTGAGCAGAGGGTCATAGTCTCACATCTATTGCACTAATGATAATTTGTTTACTTTACAGAAACAAGATGTGAATCCGACAATCAGTTGCTGTGCCAATGTCTGCTGTGACGCAGTGAGGTGCCATGCCCTGTGCCCCTCTGAAATGGCAGCTGACTGACCTGTGAGGAGGGACAAGTAGAAATGAGGTAAATGCGCTGGCGTTGTGTGCCGTCGCAGTAGGCGGTCGAAGACCCGTTCGCAACTTCACATTGGTTATCATTGGGCCCTATGGGTTCCAGGAGACAATGGCGATATACACTAGCGGTGACGGTACGCACCGCCGTGGACGTCACTGCCATTTTCTATCTATTCACTCACTTGCTACCTGACCTTCAACAGGAGAGGACCTACACTGCAAGTGCTGCTGTGACCTGTGTCTGGAAGCGACAATGGCTGATGTGTCTGGGGAAAGGGCCCCTAACTTCATTGTGGAGGAGTTGGAGAAACTGGTGGATGGGGTCCTACCCCAGTACACGTTACTCTACGGTCCTCCAGAAAAATAGGTGAGCACACTGTGAGCATGAAGCATGGGCCATGAATGTATGGAGTGCTGTGTATATAAGCCACGTGTAGAGGGGGCAGAGTCGTCCTGGCCAGAGTGCTGCATGTAAGGTGGTCAATGTATGTGCGTCAGGGGATGGGAGGGATATGGTGGGCCATGAGTGTGATGGTCTGGACGGTTGACTAATTCCTTTTTCTGCTGTCTTTTCCATGCAGGTCAGCGCCCACCAGAAAAAGGGTATTTGTTGTGCCATCGCCAAGGAGGTGCGGACCCTGGGGGTCTTTGACAGGCGGAGCACCCACTGCTGCAAGAGGTGGGAGGACCTTCACCGCTGGGCAAAGAAGACAGCGGAGGCCCAGCAGGGGCTGGCCTCCCAATGTGGAAGGGGTGCCCGTCGCACCATAACCCCCTGATGTTCCGCATCCTGGTGGTGGCCTATCCGGAGTTGGATGGGCGCTTGAAGGCATCACAGCAGCCACAAGGGGGTGAGTACAGATTCCGAATCCTGACTTTGAGCGCGTTAAGATGTACCTAGGTGGGGAATGTGGGCTATGGGTGCCCCTAGGGCAGGGCGAAGATGGCAGGGTAGGTCCCTTGTTGGGCAGGCTCTGAAGCACTCCGACCCCAATAGTGTTAGTGGGCATCTACTACTGGGCAGGGTCCTGTGGGTTTCAGGTGTGCAGCTAATGCCATTAGGCATTGTACCCCATGGGCTGGTGACTATCTTAGTAAATGGTTGGGCATGGCTAGTGCATTGGGCTGCTCCCTGTGTGTTGTGTACGCCAACAGTAGTGGTGTTGCTGGCATTGACCATGTGTATCCTCTGTCTCTCTCCCCCATTTTGTTTTGCCACCCTGTCCTTATGTGCATTAGCATCATCTGGCGGAGGAGCAGAGAAACCGGCGACGGAGGGAGCTGCATCCCACATGGGCCTGGAGGTCGAATCCACCAACAGTGAGGGCACCAGTGGGACAGAGGGCGAGAGGAACACCACGACGGGGGCAGGAGAGGAGACCACAGACAGTGACTCCTCCTCCGATGGAAGCTCCTTGGTGGTGGCAGACATCTCTGTGCCCACCCCAACAACAGGTACAGCCGCCACCCCCCTACCAGCACCGCCCTCCCAGCAGCCCCGCAGGAGGGTGGGCATCTCCTTTGCCCCAGGCACCTCAGGCCCTGCCCCGGTCAGCCCTGCTGCCCTTAGTGAGGAGGCTATTGACCTCCTGAGATTCCTCACTGTTGGGCAGTAAACCATTCTGAATGCCATCCATGTGTCGAGAGGCATTTGCAACAAACAATGCATACCTGAAGGGCATTCACTCTGTCGTGGCAGCCCAACAGAGAGCATTCCAGGCTCTGACCTCCGCACTGATGGCAGCCTTGTGCCTGTCTCTAGCCTAGCCCCGGCCTATCCCAAGCACACCTTCAGACCAACATTCACACAAATCAACACACAGAAGTGACTCAGGCAAACACAAGCACCACACATCATCCCACAAGCACCCACACAAGCACCATCCCCATGCAGACACACCAACATCCACTGTCTCCACTGTGTCCCCCTCCTCCTCATCGTCCACCTCCCTCCCAGTATCATCTCCACTCACACCTGCATGCACTACATCCTCATCCACTACCTCCATCACCAGCATGCCAATCACTACTCACCCCTCACTGGCACTGACCACCCACACATCCATGCACATGTCCCCTATGTCCTCTCCCAGTGTGTCTGTGACCCCTCCTCCCAAAGTACACAAATGCAAGCACCCACCCACCCAACAGACATCCACCTCACAACAGCATCCATCCCATGCACCTTCACCCAAACTCAGCAGACAGACACCTCCTACAACCACTCCCCCTTCCTCCACTCCCAAACCCTCTCCCTCTTCCCACCCCAGTGTGTCTAAAAAGATTTTCCTGGCAAACACTGACGTCTTCCCTACCCCTCCACCCGTCCTTCCCTTTGTGCCAGGGTGTCCAGAAGCCAGGCCAGCACCTCAGCCACCAATTTGGAGTCCGACGTGGTACCTGCAACTCACAGAGGTTCAAAGGGAGCAACTGTCAGCCCAGCCAGTGTGCCACCAACCCCTGCAAAGGACAAAACTATTCCACTACCTGCCAAGATGAAGAAGGGGACAGCATGCAGCAAGGGCAAGGAGCACGTCCCACCCAGCAAGGCCTCCTCCAAAACTCCAGCTGCCAGAGCCAAGGTCACAACAGCATCTGCCAAGGTGAGGAAGGGGCAGAAAACCCAAGGCAAGGCACTTCAGCCGTTGATTTGACTCAATTAATTTTGTCATTGCGTTCTTCCAGGGGGTTACGGGGTGTAAATGTAATGTTGTTGCATGTGTTTGTGTGTATGGTGTTCTGGGTGAGGGTGGGGGTGGGGGGGTGGCATGTTGCATGTGTGTGTCACTCTCTTTTTCATCCCCCTCTCCCCTGTGTACTAGGTGCAGTACTCACTGTGGTTGTCGCCACTGTCGTTGGTATTCCTGGTAGATCAGGAGGTAGACCAGCAGGGGCATGACCTGTAACTCGGGCTCCATGGTGTCCTGGTTCTTCGTTGAGTGTCGAGGGGTGAATGGTTTCCCTTCTGTGTTCTGTTTCCGCCATGCTTTTGATTCCGTTGGTACCACCCCAGAAAAGCTGGCGGATTGGCGGGTTGTGATGGGGTGGGCGGTACATTGTCTTCCGCCTGTCTGTTGGCGGTGACCGCTGCGGTGTTTGTTGCTACCGCCGTGGCGGTCAGAGCGTTAAAGTGGCTGTCTGTGTTGGTGGTTCCCACCGTGGTTGTGATCCCATTTTTGTTACAGCCGGCCTGTTGGCGGTATTACCACCGCTTTAACACCGACCGCCACGGTTGTAATGAGGGCCTTATTCTCTGAATAGCCTGGGAGGACTCAAAAAGTGAGACTGAACCAGGGTAAATTGTAAATTCAATGTGGGAACTTCTGCTTTTGCCGACAGCTCTGAAGAAACGGACGACGTTTGTTCTCTCATTTACCTTTGGAGAAGAGACAGGGCACTATTAGCAAGGGTGTAGCTTGGTCAGTAAGAGTTGGGGCCGGTGGGGCAGTTTAGCTTCAATTTTTCTAACAATCAGACTAGCATATGATGTTTGAATATCCAACAAGCAGGGTGCATGAGAGGAACAGTGGAAAGGTGGAGAATGCAGATTGGTATGAGTATGAGTAGAGAAGAAACAAAGGGCCGCATGTAAGAGGTGTGTGCCCAGGGCGATGCAACAAGTGTCTTGCTGCACCACCCTGTGGCAGCAGGAAAGTGCAGAATTGTGCCGTATCTACAAGCTATGGCGCATTTCTGTTCTATCCCCCAACACTGGCACACAGATTGCTGCCTAGCGCCAATGCAGGCACCATTTAACCATGGTGCAAGGATGCCTGCGTTGCAGGGATGATTGTTTTTGTGGAGGAAAGGTTCACAAGAGGTGTTTTCCTCTTTCTAAGTGTCCTGCAGAATGGTACACCCACAGCAAACCCATGGAATGCCCCTTTTGCGCAGTGTTATGTGTGAAACAGGTCCATATTTACAAGGCCATGAAAAGCCACAGAAGGTGGCTTTGCATTGCCTTGTAAATATGGGCTGGCACACTGCGCCGCCAGACCACTTCGGTGGCGCAATGTGCCGTTAGGGCCTCGTGAATGAGGCCCAAAATTTGGTAAAATATCTGTTAGAAATGGGGTTTCTGGTTGGCTAGGGTATGCACCTCAGCCAGGCAGAACTTGCCCACTCTAGTCAGGGCAAGGGAGTTACGCATGCAAGATAACCCCTGCTCACCCCCTTGATAGCTTGGAACAAGCAGTCAGGCTTATCCAAGAGGCAATGTGTAAAGAGTTTGCACAACACACGTGACGCAATATCCCCACCACAAAGGAAACACAACACCAGATTATATGAAAATATACTGTATTATACACAATGCAATTATTAGACCAAACATCTCATATCAGTACTATCCTGCTACCTTAGCAGTTCTCAGAACGTTACACATTACTTACTCTGCAAACTAGCAGTAGTTACACATAACACACAGGTTACTCAGTATTCTGCAACATAAGCAGTAGTCAGGAAACACGTTATTACACCAAAGCACTTGTCATAAGAATATCATAAAAGGCCCATAGTAGGAACATAGGAAACATATGGAAAGTTAGAAAAAACATATTAGCAAGCATGTCCAAAAAAGGAACATTTGCACACATGTATAAAAACATCATAAAACAGGTAGGCAACATATAATACAATAAAGTCTCTAATAAGAACTTTTGGTATATACATTGTCACGTAGAAATACATGGTTGATGATAAAGGCACCTCCAGTGCCTAGAAGACAAAGAAGAAAGGAGTGCCCGGCGCTGCTCTGCGCAATGTGGGGGGCTCCTTAAAATTCTGGGGAAGAGGGGGCGGCACGCACCCCCTCTACACTACTGACAGGCCCCTTCTGGGGCCTGGGATCCCTGGGGGCCCCCCGGGCCTCCACCGGCCCTCACGTGGGGGGCCAAGGTCACCCAATACTTTTATGGAGGAGGGGGGTGCCACGCACCCCCTCTGATTCACGGGTGGGCCCCTCCTGGGACGCGCGAACCTTGTAGGCCCCCCCGGGCCTTGACTGGCCATCCACAAAGGGGGGAGCCAAAAGATCCCAAACTGGCCCACACAAGGGCGAAATCCAAGGATCAGCGGTGCAGGGGGCCTCTGGTGAGGCTTCCGCCCCGCCCGCGGTCCAAGAAGGAGCAGGACGGCCTCGTTGGGGCCGGAGGGAACCTCCGATGAGGTGTCCTTCCCCTCGCCCGGCGTCTAGTTTTTACGTGCAGCCCGCCCGGCTGTAGAAGAAGAGGCAGGCCCCAAAGTCAGTGCCTGCCAGTGCCCCGGGGGTGCTCCAAGGAGCGCACTTCTCCCCGGGGGCATGACAGGAGCACTTGTGCTCCGAGTTGGTAAAAGAGGATTCTTCGGGTGCGGCAGGGGCACGAGGAGGAGCACGCCGGCTCCCCTCTTTCTCTGCCAGTGCCCTGGGGCTGAAGATACAGCGTGCTCTAGCACGCTCTAGTGATTCGTGAGGCCCAGCTGCGGCGGTGATTTTCAGCGTCGGGAAAGCGCTTCTACAGCACAATAAAAAAATAGAATGACGCCACAGCCCTCACTAGGCACTAGGCATTTCAAGAAAAAGTGCTCCTCATGCGCTTTGAAAGCAGGTGGTTACAGGGGTCAGGGGCCACAGCACCCTGCCCCTGGTGAGCAAAGGTTCAGGAAAAGGCCCACAAGGGAAAGGCAGTAAGTGGCAAGTCCTTTACAGTGACCAAGCAGGCCACAGGTAAGCACATCAGCAGCAGTCCATGGCAGTCCCTGGTAAGTCATTCCAGCATTTCTGTGTCCAGTTCCATGATGTTCAAAGAGTCTCCAAATTGTGGGGAAAATTCCCCTATACTTATACTCAGTCCTTACAATGTTTTGCAATGGTAGGGAGAGGAGGTTCCAGCCAGTTACAACTGGTTCTGGCAGTGCCCCCTCTCTCCTTTCAGTACAGGCTCCAAAATTCAGTGGGGGGTTAACAACCCTATTGTGTGAGGCCAGGGCACTGCCTTTACAAATGTAGGTGTGCCCCGCCTCTCCCTTCTCTCAGCCCAGGAAGACTATTCAGTATGCAGATGCACCTTTGTGACACCTCCACCCTCCCTGTGTTCCGGCTGTCTGAAAAGTATGCACAAAGCCCCAACTGTCACTCTGCCCAGACGTGGATTGAAGTCAAGCTGCAAAACACCAGAGTCATAAGCACAGATAAATGCGCACTTTCTAGAAGTGGCATTTCTGTGATAGTAATAAAAAAAAACACCCACACCAGTAAGCAGAATTTATTATCACCATCACAACCATACCAAACACGCCTACGCTACCCCTCATAAATCAGACAATACCCCTTACACATAAAGCAGGGCATTTCTACTGCAATCCTATGAGAAGGCAGCACTCACAGCAGTGAGACACCAAGCTAGGCTGTTTGTCACTACCAGGACAGGCCACACAACCTGGCACATGTCCTGCCTTTCTACATACATGGCACCCTGCCCATAGGGCTAGCTAGGGCGTACCTTAGGGGTGACTTACATGTAGTAAAAGGGGAGTTCTGGGCCTGACAAGTAAATTTAGATGTCAGGTCCCTGTGGCAGAAAACTGCACACACAGGCCCTGCACTAGCAGGCCTGAGACAGGTTTGAAAGTCTACTTCAGTGGGTGGCGCAAGCAGCGCTGCAGGCTCACTAGTAGTATTTAATTTACAGGCCCTGGGTATAGAGATACCACTGTACTAGGGACTTATAGGTAAATTAAATATACCAATTAGGTATAAGCCAATCATACCAACTTTAGATGGGAGAGCACCTGCACTTTAGCACTGGTCAGCAGTGATAAAGTGCTCAGAGTCCTAGAGCCAACAGCGAGAGGTCAGAAAAACCAGGAGGAAGGAGGCAAAAAGACTGAGGATGACCCTGAGTAAGGAAAAACATCCAACAATATCCAACTTTTTGAGGACTTTCAAAGCAGAGAGTGAGAGTGTGGGTGTGTGTTTTTGTCTGTGTGTGTGTGTAAAAATCCCAGCTAAAATCCGACAGATATGTCACAGTAACCGTTTGAATAAGTTTATTAATATTTCTTTACTGGACCTAAGGTGAGAATATTGTTGTAAAAGAGTGATTGAGCCTTTTATATGTTACATGATTTATGTTTACATGTGTTATATTTGTTGTGATTGATGCTGCTTTGGCTCCATGCCATACTTACACAAGACAATAATTCTGGGGCATTATACAGCCGAAGTCCTGATGAAAGCCCAGAACCCACTAGTCCATGGAGCATAGGGCTAAAACAAGTCAACTTTATGTAGCGTGTTGGACTATTATCTCCAACACACACCCTTTTTTGTATTGCTTTTAATCATACCAGGAACACCACTAATAAAGGGATAACTACGTACTTCAAGGTATTTTCATTCTAAAACTCTGCAGGAAACTCTCGAAATTGCCCCCTGAACTATGGCTGAGCTGATCCCGGTTTTTAGTGACTGGCATGAGACCTGATGATGAAGCATGCCACCAATGAGGGTCTAATGAATAAAACAAGAATTGCTTCTATCCTTTAGGGTCAATCCTCCTACCCATTCATAGTATTTTTGTGTTCTTTGCTTGGTTAACATATAGGACACTTTATGGTGTATTGACTTTGATTATTCATGCATTCCATATTTGTACTTTGGGGACCATAAGCTGTGGACTTATCGGAACGTTAAATATGTCAATTAGGTGTTGTGAGAAAGTGGATTATTAGTTGGGGTGGATGGTAGCCCACCACAAGTAATAATATCACTATTCATTTTAAGTCTAGTAAAGGTTTCAGTAATTTGAACCTCAGCTTTACCCCTAGTAGCTAATGTATACAGCAGATGGGCGTAACTTAAGAAAATGTGTAAAGTATTTAGAAGCACTGAAACAGTAAAAAAGTAAAAAACAAAACACAATATATAATTTTTTTAAGCAGCAACCATTGCAACTGGTCACACTAGACTGGGAAATGGGTGAGGTTTCATGCTGATTTTGATGGACCCCAGGTCGTATAAGAGTACCTGGTTGGTCCTGGCCAAAGATTTATCTTCGAACTTAGAACATTACAGAGAAGCAGTGGAGCAAGGCTACATGCTGAATCTGGAGACAGGCGTGTAGTTTTGGGGTTGATTATGGATGGTGAGGTCTCACTGAACGTGCCAATGAAGTTAGGAAAATCTTTGTGTGGAAAAAATCCAGAGTTTGAGCCAAGGAGTCTATCAACAGTGATTGGATGCTCCTCCAGATCTGGCCTGGTGAAGATTTCTATATTCAGACTTTGGTCTCTATTATGAGTTTGGCGGATGGGAACACTTGTCAGCCAAACTCCCGACAGGATGGTTGCCACCATGCTGGCTACCTCCCCTCCGGCCCCATTAAGACTTTTTCCGCTGGTCAGCCCAGCAGGAAAGTGGCAGCAGCACTGTTGCCGGCTCATAGTCGAGCTGGCGGCAATGATGCCGCCTGCTGGAGGCACCAGCACCCTTGTAATGGGCAGTGTCTGCATAGCCCATTACGAGGGTGCAGGGCAGGGCAACCCCTGCGCTGCCCATGCCACGGGCATGGGCAATGTAGGCTTCCTCTGTGGCACCCTTGACTTCTTCTCTACCAGCCTTTTCATGGTGGTGAAACCGCCATGAAAAGGCTGGTGGAGAACCAGGTTGTAATCAGCAGGGCAGTGCTGACTTCCTACAACCTGCACTGCTGTCAGCCTGTCGAGATCTACGATCCCGGCAGAGATGACGGTAAATTGGAGGGCTCCTCTCCAACCTTTTGATGTGACAGATGGATCACCACAAGTGCGGTGGTCTGACAGCCACCGGTAGTGGGCAGTCTGTAGACCACCACACTGGTAATTAGGCCCTTTGACTCTATCCTGGAAGTCAGATTTCCTCTCTGCTGGCAAGAGTGTAGGTTCAACATTGTCAGATGCCGGTTACCATGGGACAGCTGAATTGGATTTGCTTCTGCTATGAGTAACATAGTGGGAATTGTGACAAAGTCAGGCCCACCAGCAATGAGCCTTTGATGGATCGGCTGGCAGGTCTTTCCTGGTCCCACAATAGTTCTCTAGGCAAAAATTATTGAAAAAGATTCTATGGTTAGGCGGGATGAGTACTGTCTGACATCAGCGAAGGGTTCCAGGAACTTGGGAACAGCACTTCTGTGTCAGAACTCACTCTATCAAAAGCCACCAGAAGGGTCTAGGGCAGGTCCAGTGGAGGCTGGGGAGCTGGGCTTTTTTGGGAAAGTGGGCTTCTTGCAGCTTTTGTGTCCCTACTGCTTAACAGGAGGTCAACTAAATGAACGTTTTTTCTCTACTTCTTTGCTGTGGTTACAAGTGGGAGCAGGTCTCCTCACAGGTCTTAACAGTAACTGCAGTCCTTTTTCTGACTTCCACAGGTCCAGAAGTATTCTGAAGAGGGTGCCACGGGGTGCTACATGTTTGCCTCATACTAGCCTCTGGGTATTGGTGACTACTGGCTCCTTCCTAACCAATGAAGAAAATATTACCAGGGTTTTATAGCTGTTCATGTGTGCCATACTACAATGATTGAGTGCTACTCTCTAGCTGAATCCAACATGGCAAAAACCTTCTTTTCCTGTGCAGAGCACCTGTGGTCCCCTGGAGCCGTGGCCAGGGCAATGAACAAACCCTCCCTATGGGCCCTCAGAACCACTGATTTGTGCCTGGCTGGATGGGAGGACATAAGAGGGGACAGGCCCAGTTGTGAGCTACATCTGCCTGTGAGAAGACAGGCCCCTTTGAAGGTAATTACATTTATGGACACTGCTCAGATGGTTATACTATCAGAGGAACAGCACATCTCCCCATAACCTGGACCTTAAATACAGCTCTTTGAGCCAATTCTCATCTTATTAAGCAGCTATTCAACACCTGTATGACAGTTGGAGGCTCATGTATATGTACTTCCAGGTGCTTTATGCAGGTAAAACGTGACTTTTTAAAAGTGCCTGTTGTAAAATATGTGTTCCAAATCCAATTGTACCAATGAATTTGATTTGTAATAGTTATTCTAAGAAGTCCAATAATTAACTTTTTATATGGCTTAAAGGAAGAGATAACTTTATGAACTTTAATAATGTGTCCCAGTGCTTTCCTGTGAAACAGCTGACCCCACTATAGTGAAAATAGCTTTTATTGCAGTGTCGATGTAATTATAGGGACATGTGTAACATTTTAAATTTTACATGCCTTTGAGCATTTGAGACTTACATAGAAGTGCCCTGTTAGTATTTAAAATGTGAGTTTTGGAGGGTCAAAAGGAGCTATTGTGACAGATACATTTTTGCAGTTTAAAGCTGCGCAGCCAAGTTACTGGTGGTAGGCCTGCAGTCATGTTTTCCATTGTCACTTTAGTGGTGACACAATATGTGATGCAGTCCACTTGTGACATTTAACATACAGCCCCTGGGTACAAGTTGTATCATATACTAGGGACTTGTAAGCAAGGTGAATATGCCAATTAGGAATATAGCCAATTTGGACATGATTTAGTGATCACGGTGCATGCACAGGGGCCTGGTTAGCAGAGTTCCAGTGGACAAAGTAAAAAAAACAGCGGCATTAGTGCACAAAAAGGGGGTTGATCATGAAAAATGAGGCATTTCCTTACATGTTAGCTACTTCAACAAGTATCTAAGGGTTATAACACATGCACTGGAGCTCGGTGAGCCCTGCCTATTTGCACTGTCATACAACCCACAGCATCAGTCAACACAAAATGGGGGTGACCATGCAAAAAGAGGGATTTTCTCACAGGCGTATTAAACTGTAAAGGTAGAAGGTAGCTTCTATACAATCTACCTACAACAAGAAAAGATCTTAGAGACTTCTTGGGGCTCATTGGCTACTACTAAAGGTTAACTTTACAATTCCCTCAAATAGGAACCCCTTTAACTGACCTACAGAAAAAGCTTGAGTGCTAGCATGCAGATAAAGGTCCAGATGAACAATGTGTTTTCCTGGTCGCAAAGGACTCAGGACGTTTGCGACAAGATAAAAAGCATTAATGGATGTACAAACCCCATTTTGCAATTCAGTAATCCATTACCTAATCGTTAAATGTTTTTGTGAGTTGCTATTAGGAAGGGGCGTGCCAAGGGCATCCCTTCATAATAGTGAGTCGGAGGGCCATGTAAGATTTTTTTGCAACCGTAAATGTGGTTGCCACACAATTGCAGTTACCACCAACTTCAAGTTGGTGGTATCCCACTCGCAAACAGGAAGGGGTCCCCACGAGACCCCTTCCCCTTTGTGAATGCAAGTGAAAATATTTTTCCCACGGACCACTGCCTTCTCTGAAATAATGAAAAGAAAACTTTAATTTTTTTGTTTCAAATGCATCCCCTTTTCCTTTAAGGAAAAAACGGCTTTATTTAAAAAGCAGTCACAGACATGGTGGTCTGCTGTCCCCAGCAGGGCACCATCCCTGTGAGTGCAGCCATTTCCAATGGGGTCACAAATTGCGATCTACCTCATGAATATTGATGAGGTAGGTCTTTGAGACCCCATTGGGAATCGCTAAATGTGTCACTAACCATGATCCACTTAATGTTTGCCTCAAAATAAAGATAACAACTCAAGAGTCATTAGGTATTTCAGAACCTGATAAGTTCCAAGGCAAACATAGAAAAGGGAAAAATCAAGTAAATGTAGATTTTCTTTGTCCCAGTTTCCCACCTCTATTCTTCTGGAATTGTAGAATGTTGGGGAGGGAGGTGAAATGTTTGACAGGAACATACCCTAAGGCCCCTCTGTGTTCCCACAACTTCCTCTAGGAGACTGCCGGGAGTGACTAAGTCCTAGGCAAAGAGAAAGTATAGTAAATAGTGAAAAAGGACAGGCCTTTGAGGAACACTGTGCATCAGGGGGTAGGGAGGCCAGAAAGGATGCTGCACTCTGTGAGATGGCCTCACTGTCACTTCAGAAGCTGGGCAAAGGAGGAAGGGAGTTCCCACCAATGGACACTCCCCTACAGATGATGTCAACAAATAGTAGGGATGCCACACCAGGAGCAAAATAGTTGCACAAAGAGAAAGATGAGCATGATGTCATTGGGGCAATAGTGGGCAAAGAGTACACCAGAAAAAAGAAGGCAGGTACTCTCCATGCCTCCATCTATCAACCCATACGTCCCATCACAGTTCTAGGGGAGAACTGCAGCAAGCACAAATTTGTGGGTGTGGGCAAGGTTTTTAAAATTAGTATTATTCACTTTTTTGTAAGCATCGGTGGTGGGACAAGCTGGCAAGTCACAGTAATGCAGCCATGAAGGCAGAGTGTTGAGGAGACCCCTTGTACAGATAAGAGGAGACAAGGCATAGGGATGAGGAAAAGCCAAAACCGCCACCCACCCAAATCAGTAATAAGCGAGAAACGATATTGGGAAATCAAAAAGTGAGCTGGCGAACTACACCATTAAGCTGAGTTAGGCTACAAGATAGGGTTGTACAGGTAGTTCCTGGGGACCTAAGTGCTAGACATGGAGCTCTACCCAAATAAGTCAAGAATCTGAAAGCTATCAGGCAAAAGGAATGTTAGAAAATTAGTCATTGGTTCTGTGGTCTGCACAATTAATGGATATACATTTGTCCTCCACTGGGAACCAAACACCCCATTGTAGCACTTGTCTCTAACAGGGGAGCGAAGCAGCACAGTCCAAGGCTTTCTCAAGGGAAGTGGTGTGGACTAGTAATCACCATTGCACAATAATGATTGTCTAGTCTGTGCTTTTTCTTTTGAAAAAGGAAAAAACTACATTTATTACATGCACATTATTATACAGCAATTCACAAATATGCACAAGCTGATAGAACTACTTCTGGATGACATTGCGTAATCATTTTTGCTCTCCCAGAGGAAGATTTAAGCCAACAAATCACGTCAAAAAAACATTCACTTGTATTCCGATGCAATATCTGAGCATTAGTTGGGGTGCAAGCACTTAATACTGTCAGTAAAGCATATGTACTATGATCACAAAGAGACTGTCTGTCTCATTATTCAAATAAAACATTTGCAAGAAGATGTTACAGGTATATATGACTGATGTATGCTATCATGCCTACAATCAACATAAAATCTACAGTTTAAACACAGCCCCTAAATGCCACCACTTTGATAATTACACCCCCATGTAATTATAGACGTTCACCCCTAGGGAGTATTTGCAGTTTTTCACCACTTTCAACATAAAATATCACAACGTACTGCACACACAGTTCAACCCCTAAGGGACCTCACCTTGGTAACAACATAAGTGTCATGACCACCTTTAACCTTCAGAGGGTGATTGTTATTGTGAAAAACTCACATTATACAGGTTTAGGCCACCGACACTGTAGTCACACTCTCTGCCTCTAGAGCGCGCAGCATTCCCGGCTGTTGAGCAAAAGCTTCAGCCTGGGAAATGCTTGAAAACATACAAAAACACTTAAGGGGTTATCACTTAGAAGTCTTCCTGCAACTTCCCCCATATTTTAGTATTTTAGTATCCTCTGGTGGGGCCACCAAAACAAGTGACTTTTATGAGACAAATGTGGCAAGGGCCCGCAGGGCATTATGGGTGCTCCTTGTGTGATTTGATGCATATGTGAGCAGCGATTCTCCTGCTGGTCTGGAGAGAGACACTCTATTGAACCGTGGTTCTGCAGGCTTTGTGAGTGGTCTAGCGCTGCAGTCCTGGGGGATGCCCTGTCCAACCAGGACACCCAGTTAGCAGGTTTACGATGGAGAGTGGTTTAAGGAGCCTTCTTACGGCCACTCTCGCCGGCTCACTGCATGGCCAGCACCCTTGTATGCTACCCCGGGTGCCGGAGATTCACACTGGTCTGACCACTCCTGCATGCAGATGCATGCAGTGCTACCAGCCTTCCCTAAAGGACTCCAGCCACATGGGGGAGTGTGGCAGCACTCCACCTCTTCTTCAGTTATCACCGGGCCCAGGGATGGGGTCCTGGGTCCCACTTCAGGATTGCTGGTGAGCACAACAGCGCTCCCAGCATTCATCTTTGCAGAAGCAGGGATGCAGAGTTGGGATCCCGAGCCCAAATGAATTAACAAATGGCTACAATGGTGCACCCGCTTCCTCTTTGGCTATGGGGCACCAGAGATGAGGTCCCAGCCCACCCATAAGTAGCGTGGCCCCGGGCTTGGAGACCCTGGGCTTCCTGCTCTCAGGGGAGGGGGCTCCATACATGACCACTCCCACATGGAATGATCCTGTGCTACAATCCCCTGGGCTTGGCCCTTTACGGGGGACAGAAATCCTCTGTCCGCAGGGCTCCACTTGCTCAAGGATCATGTTGTATGTCAAAGTTCAGGGAGCTTCAAACAGCCATAATTTGGGCCCCATTAAGCCGACCTTAAAAATCTTGGTCTCCTTCTACTCCTGGTGGTAAGCCCTAGCTAACTGGAGCACTTCCTTCAACCGTCCCGGCCTCCAAGCCATAAACTGTGTGAGAAACAGGTTTCACTGGTTTCCAGCACCAGCCTTTCGCCTTGTTCCTGCACAGAGCCCAGTCTTTCCCTCCAATGGGGCCTAGGGCCAATCACAAGCAAAGTCTTTGATCCAGTGGGCAGTCAGGGGTTTTTCCTTCCAATTGTCCATGGTGTCAGCCTCAAGTCCCAGTGTTTTGCTGAAAAGCTCATCCAATACAGCTCTCTCCCCTATGCAGGACCTTTTAAGAGGAGATGAGATTGTCCAGCAGGGCTGTACCTCTGGCCTATTGTGATGAGCCACATCACCTTTCCCCCCCCCCCCCGTCCCAACCTCTCTGCACAGTCTTCTGGGATAGCTCAAAATGGTGTCTCCCAGGAGTCACTTGCCACATGTGCTAGAGGGGACTCAGCTCCACCCCTTGCTGACATCACTGCCAGGACCTTCCCCCAGAACATCTTCAAAGGAGTCCCCATCTGGTTTGGCTCCAGAGAGCTGGACTTTCTTCTTTGTTGAATGGCCTGGGTCAGGCTCTTTTCTTGGCACAGCATGACAGCTGGCCGATTGATGCAGAGCAATTTACCCTATTGCTTCCTCCTTCAGAGCTGACTTAAGTACTGTTAATTGCTTCCTTTGATGTGTGAGGACTTTATTCCTGCAGCTGGATAGAAAAGTAATTAATCCAGCCCACAAGGTCACAAAAGGCCAGGGCTCTGATCCTGAACTCAGTCAGAGAAATATGACTTTCCTGGATGACCCAGGAAGGGCCCTCACTCTAGTCAGGGTAAGCCACACACAATCCAACTTATCCTGTGTCCACCCTCTGGTAGCTTGGCACTGAGCAGTCAGGATTACCTTAGAAGGCAAAGTGTAAAGTATTTGTGCAATAAGTCATGCAATAACACAATATAGCACCACAAAAATACACCACACAGTGCTTAGAAAAATGTACAGTATTTATCTGGATAAATGCAGGTCACAAATGATTAAAATGCAATAAGTAAATGTTGAGATTTCACTGAAAAGTGATATAAAGTGTCCCGGACCCGAGAGTGCTGACTGGATCGATGCATCGCTCTCCTGCAGAGAGAAGAAACGATGCGCCCGACCCGGCAAAAGGATAAATGATGCAAGGTCTCACTTTTGAGTTGAATCGATGCATCGCAAGCCCTTTTTGACGCACACTTACCCATGCGGGGTTATTTTTGACGCACCCAAGGTACATATTCACGCTAACCGTGTTAGTGTGTGTTTTAAACTACAGAAAGACTCTTTGCTTTTTAATTGATAACTTGACTTGTGTATTGTGGATATTTGTCATTTTGGTCTTGTTTTGTTTAGATAAATATTCTCTATTTTTCTAAACCTGTGTTGTGTCATTTTGTAGTGTTTTTACTGTGTGTGTTGGTACAAATACTTTACACCTAGCACTCTGAAGTTAAGCCTACTGCTAGACCAAGCTACCAAGGGGGTAAGCAGGGGTTAGTTGAGGGTGATTCTCTTTTACCCTAACTAGGGTGGGGTTCCTTGCTTAAACAGGGGGTAACCTGATGGTCAATTAAAGACCCCATTTCTAACACTGCTGATCACCACTCAGGTGTGGAAAATGCAGATCTCTCTTTGGCTCCTTCAGTCAAGGTGATCTGACAGTACCCTGATGTAAGATCAAAAGTACTGAGGAATTTGGCAGCACCTAGCCTGTCAATGAGCTCATCATCTCGTGGGATGGGATGAGAGTCAGTCTGTGTGACTAAGTTGAGACCCCAGCAGTCCATGCAGAACTGGAGTTCTGGCGTGGCACCGGGTGCAGCAGCCTTGGGTACCAGCAGCACAGGGCTGGCACAGGGACTACTAGATTTCTCAATAACCCCTAGAGCCAACATCTTGGAGACTTCCTCCTTGATGCTGGCCTTCACCTTATCTGACAACCTTTAAAATGTGTTCTTTACAGGGGGCTATCTCCTGTGTCAATATCATGGACACACAGGTGTGTGAGTCCACGGGTGAGGGAAAACAGGGAGGAGTACTGTTTCAGTAACTGGTAGCAGTCCCCTTTCTGGTCTAGGGTCAGGGAGTCAGAGAGAATGACACCCTCCACTGACCCATCACCTTCCTTGGCAGAGAGGAGGTGGGGGAGAGGTTCACTCATCTGTCAACAGAAGCATGTTGATCTCTGTCCTCTCAAAGTGAGGCTTCAGTCGGTTGACATGGAGCACCCTTAGGGGGTTCCTAGGGGATTGGAGGTGCACTAGGTGAGTGGCCTCCCCTTCCGCTTCTTTGCTTCAAATGGGCCAGACCAGCGGTCCTGGAGAGCTCTAGGCTCTACTGGCTCCATTACCCATACCTTGGCTCCAGGTTGAAATTCCACCAGGGTGGCCTTCTGGTCATACCAGCAGTTCATTACCTCTTGACTGGCCTCAAGGTAACTTTTGGGCATTTTCCATAAGAGGTGCATCAGGTTGCGGAGGGCCAGCATGTAGCTGACCACATACTGGGGGGTGCCTTGGGAGCTTTCTCCCACTCCTCCTTGACAATGCTTAAGGGTCCCCTGACAGGGTACCCATAGAGAAGCTCAAAGGGACTGAACCCCACCCCCTTCTGGGGTACTTCTCTGCAAGCAAAGAGAAGGCATGGTAAGAGGACGCCCCACTTACGCTTCAGGGCCTCAGGGAGGCCTGTGATCATGCCTTTTAAGGTCTTGTTGAATCTCTCCACAAGACCATTAGATTGGGGGTGATAGGGTGTGGTGAACTTGTAGGTTGTACCACACGCATCCCACATGGACTCCATGTATGCAGACAAGAAGTTAGTGCCTCTGTCAGACACAATCTCCTTTGGGAATCCCACACAGGTAAATATCCCCATTAGAGTGCTGGTCACCACTGGTGCAGTTACGGTCCTCAGAGGGATGGCCCACCAAAACCAGGATAAACCTGTTGCCTAGGGTAGGTTTGGGGTCCAATGGACCAACAATGTTGATGCCCACCCTTTCAAAGGGGTTGCCAATGACAGGGAGTGGGATCAGGGGGACTTTTAGCATTTTCCCTGTTTTCCCACTGGCCTGGCAGGTAGGACAGGACCTAAGGAACGCATCTGAGTTTGTCTTCATCCGGGGCCAATTGAAGCGGGTGACAAGCCTGGCAAAAGTCTTGTCTTGCAACAAATGTCCTGCCAGGGGGATGTCGTGAGACAGACCCAGTAGAACGGTCCGGTAACACTGGGGGACCACCAGCACGTGCGGTGACCCAATGGCCGGAACCTTAGGCTCACTGTAAAGGAGATCATTCTCCCAATATATATGGTGATCGCCAGAGGCTTCACCTGCTGCCTGGGCTGAGGCCTGTTGCCGCATGCCCTCCAGAGTGGAACATTCTTTCTGTGCCTTGCAGAATTCCTCTCTGCTGGGCCCATCCTAAACTTGCCAGCCAGCAAGCTCAGGTAGGTCACCTAGGGCGGCACTGTCTTTCCCAGTTGGCTCTGGGGCCTCCTTTTCAGGAACCCCATCAGCCACCGCAGGAATTTCTGGAACCGGTTTCCTGTGCCCCTTGCCCCTCCTCTTCGCAGCTGTCTGGGCCATTGTTCCAGGCTCCAGACGCCCTTGACTCCCCTCCCAGGCAGCTATGGGCCATGTGGTCATGCAGACCCACTCAGGCAATCCCAACATCTCCAAGTGAGACCTTAGTTCTACCTGCTTCCAGGTAGTGTGCTCAAGGTCGTTGCCTAGCAGACTATCTACAGGCATGGCAGGACTCACGGCTACTTTTAGAGTACCAGAGACCCCCCCCACTCAAAGGGAACCAGAGATGCCGGTAAGTGGCTCTCACAATTGTCGGCGACTATGACTTGGTGGAATGTATTTGGGAGGACCTGCTCTGCTGACACCAGCTGACCACTGACAGTGGTCATGCTGGTTCCTGTGTCACATAGAGCCTCCACTCTTTGGCCATTGATGGTGAGCCACTGCCTATACTTGGAAGTATTGGCAGGCATGTGGGTTTTTGTCACCATCTCTGCATCCCCCAGGGACACTAGGGTTACCTCTATCTGCTCCCCAAAACTATCTGGGACTACCTCCTCCCCGAGTGCTACACTAGCCAACCCAGATGTCTGCCCTCCTTTGGGGGCTGTGCCCTCTTGGGACACTTGGAGTCACCCTCAGAGTGCCCATACTTATGGCACTCTGTGCATTGGGGTACAAACCACCTTGTCTTTTGGTCAATGAACCCCTTCCTTTTGAAATCAGACCGGGACTGGTTACAGCTATTCCCTTGGGAACTGTTTTGGGGGCCTTTTGAGAACTCCTTGTTTTTAAATTTTTCTCCCCCCTCTTTCTTCTGATGGGAACCCTGACCACCTTTCTGGTTGTCCCCCCAGATACCTTTCTGGACACTCTAGTGCTAGTCCAGAGGTTTGCCTCCTCAGCGAGCTTCCTGGGATCAGTCAGCTTACTGTCTACTAGGTGCTGGCGCAACTCTGTAAAACAAGTACTGAGAATATGCTCTCTCAGAATCAAATTATACAATCCTGTGTAATCATCTACTTTGCAGCCCGCACCCATCCATTCAGTGCCTTACTGGAAAAGTCAAAGAAATCTACTCATATTTGTGTGGACTGTTTAGTGCTGTCCCTGAACCTCTGATGGTATTTCTGAGGGGTGAGCTCAAACTTAGCAAGTAAAATGGCTTTCATGTGTGAGTATGTGTTTTAATCCTTTGGTTCCAATGTGAGAAGTGTGTCCCTTCCAATTGCTAGCACATACCCCTACATAGCTGTACCCCATTGCTCTTCAGGAACCCCATGAGCCCTTAGTGCAACTTCATATGCAGCTAGCCATTTATCAATATCATCTCCCACCACAAAACTGGGCACCATAGTTTTGGGTATACGAACCTTCTTTTCTCCAGCAGGTCCTGCCTGTATGCTGCCACCATTACTGCTGGACTCAAACTGCTTCATCTGAAGATTCAGCTCCTTGAGGCTCAGTTGATGAGCCAACAAAAGTTTCTTCTCAGCCAAAGCTCTCTCTGCCCTCCTTTCTTTTTGTTGAGCCTCAATTTTCAGCCTTGCCATTTCAAATTGAAACTCTCTCTCACCTCCCTCCTTTCCTCTGTTGTCAGGCCCTGATCAGAGACACTGCTCCCTGGTTTGGCCTGGGGGCAAAATTGCAGTGGTAATATCATCCACTGATGGCAAAAAATCCTCTGGGGGGCCATCTTCTGGCTCCTCCTCCTCAGCACCCTCCTCTGAATGGGCTTCTGCCCAGGCCCTCAACGCTACTTGATATTCCTCCTTTCTGGAGGCACCTGGGTTGGGTACTCCTATCTCCCTGCAGAACACTTTTAGTTGTTTGACAGTATATGTCTCCAACAGGGCCAGGTTAAAATCTCCTGCTTGAGACCCAGCCAGAGACATGCTGAGTGAGGATTTTAGCTTAGAAAATTGTTAGGAAAAAATGAATTTGCAAAAGAGATAAAAATCAAGTTGACCTTCAACTGCGGGTAGGTAGTGAAATACTTAGCTACTGTATGTTACTGCACAATTACAAGTCCTATCCTCACCGCTTGTTGGAATTTTGCCCTTTTGCAGGGTCTTCCCCAATCTTTTTGCCTCCTGCCTCCTATTTTTTATGACCTGTTTCTGTTGGCTTTTGAAATCTGAGCACTGTATCACTGCTAACCAGTGCTAAAGTACACAAGCTCTCTGTGTAAATTGTATTGTTGATTGGTTTCTCCATGATTGGCATATTTGTTTTACTAGTAAGTCCCTAGTAAAGTGCACTCGAGGTGCTAGGGCCTATAAATCAAATGCTATGTGTGGGCCTGCGGCACTGGTTGTGCCACCCACATAAGTAGCTCTGTAATCTCAGACCTGCCACTGCAGTGTCCGTGTGTGCAGCTTGTAAATTTGACTTGGGAAGTGTACCCACTTGCCAGGCCTAAACCTTCCCTTTTCTTGCATGTCAGATACCCCTAAGGTAGGCCCTAGCTAGCCTCAAGGGCAGGGTGCAGTGTATGGTTAAGGTAGGAAATATAGGCCCTCATTACAACCCTGGCAGTAAATGCTGCCTACCGCCGTGCTGACACCCGCCAAGATACAGTGACCACAGCGGTATACCGCTATGGGTATTATGACCCACACAGAGAAATCCGCCACTATACAGACACCCACACAAGTCCGCCAGACCAAAGGTCAGTGATACATTGGCAGTCCAAAACCCACACTGTTACGCCAACAGGAATACACCCACAGTTTCAGGACCCACAAATCACTGCAGCAGTCTTTCAAGCGCTCAAAATACACACACACTGACAAAACTATACCACATTGGACAATTAAAACTACACACACCTGACACACATACACACACCACACCCACACACTCACACCACTATAAAACACACACCCGCATTACCCACAACCCTTTCAATAAAAAAAAAGATTTCCAACAGAGAGATACAAGCCAGGAGCACCCACTCAGTCTGAGCCATAGAACACCATCACCCATACACCATCCATGCACCTCAAAGCACACACCACAACACATCACCCCACACATCACCCCACACATGCTTACACATATCACTCACACCACATCCATGGCACCCCAAAGACAGCCCAGGTTTTCAGAGGAGGAGCTAAGGGTCATGGTGAAGGAAATCATCCGGGTAGAGCCACAGCTATTTGGATTACAGGTGCAGCAAATGTCGATTGCTAGGAAGATGGAGCTATGGCAGAGAATCGTGGACAGGGTCAACACCGTGGAACAGCACCCCAGAACAAGGGATGACATCAGGAAGAGGTCGAACGACCTACCGGGGAAGGTGCATTCTTTGGTTGCAAGACACCAGGTAGCTGTACAGAGGACTGGCGGTGGATCCCCACCTCCTCCCTCACAACTAACAACATGGGAGGAGCAGGTCTTGGTGATAATGCATCCTGAGGGCCTCGCAGGAGTAGCAGGAGGACTGGACTCTGGTAAGTCAAATCTTTACTACTATATCCACCACCCTACCTGCATGATATCACAAACTCCTACCCCTACCCTCACCCCCATCACTCCACCACCTCACATATACCCCATTATCACAACCCACCCATCCCAATACCAAGCCCTGCATGCCACAACAATCCATGGACCCCATCACAGACCTGCATGGACACCCATCACCACAGCATGCCCATTAGAGAGAATCACCCAGCCCACAAAATCACCACGCACACAAGGCAAAGCTGACGTGGCAATCACAACCATACAGGGAAACACACCCATGCACAAGATGACATATGCAGATACAATAACACTGCATTTTTATCCCCACAGGACCCCTACTGAACTTCACCGGAGAGGAGTTGCCAGCAACATCCAGTCCCGCCCCAGAGGAGGCCCACGGTGATGACAGCAGCTCTGCATGCCTGAATCACGATGACCAACCTGGCCCATCAGGGACCTCTGGACAGTTGGTTACCCTGCCACAGTCCCAACCCACTGCAGAACCTCCCCCCTCAGGAAACACCAGCACAGCACCCACCCAGTGAGCTCATGCCACTGTCTCCAGGACATGTCAATCAGCAGTGTGTCCACCACTACAGGGACCCCCGGCAACCCCACAAACACAGGACGATCAGGGACCTGGGGTCAATGGCAGTGGGCACACAGTTCAGGGGACAGAGACACAGGACAACAGGGAAGCTGGGACGATTGCTGTGTGACAGTGGGAGGACAGGCCCAGGGAACCGACTCTCCGCGAGGCACTCACCAACATCCTTGGAGCATACCACCATTTCCAGGAGACCATGGGCCGGGTACTGGGCAAGTTGCAGGAGACCCATCGGCTGCAGGAGAGACAGTTCCTGGGAATCAGCGAGGACCTCAAAAACATCTACACCATCCTCGTCACCATTGCAGGGGTGCTGGCTGACAAGGGCAACACTATGAGGGAGGCAGTGGCACAACAACAGGCCCCTGACACTAGTCACACCGAAGAACAGCCCTCCACCTCTGCTGGCAGTAGTGGACAGGAGGCCCCGCCACAGGAACAACAGTCCACAAGCACCCCACCCCCTGCAGAAGGAGAACCACCCCGCAAACAGTCCTTGCGATCCAGGCGGAAGCCCGAGAACATTGCCAAGACCTGCACCAGGAAATAGGACTTTCCCGATAGTCACCCTTCTGTCCCACTCTGTCACCCTCTTCACCTTAAACTGCCATTACTCCCATTCCTATGCCCCATTGGACAATGCACCTGTGATACCAAGAGAGTGGACTCTAACTGGACATTCCTCCACCATCATCCCAGCCCATTGCACAGCCCCCTCTACGTATGAGCACTTAAATAAATACCCTTGAAACAAATACAAATCTGGAGTCTGTCAAATGATTGAAATATGTATTAGTACAACATTCTGAAAACATTGTAAGTCATATGTACAGTTATATACACATTAGTATGACCTGTAGTGGGCAGCAGTAAACATACCAGAAGCCAGAGTGGGCCACAGAAATCTGAAAATAGAGATGCCAAAAGGTACAGTAAGTGGCCATAGACATAGGGAAATCAGGCTGCCATGTACAATGTCCAACACAAAACTGAAAAGTAAAGTGGTTACAGTGTCTTACCTGTGTGTCACTGGAAGTACTGCTTAATGATATTACTTCTGTTATCCACATCTTCTTCCTCTGCCTCCTCTTCCTCACTGGTCCCAGGCTCCACCACTGCCATAAGAGGCGTCTCAAGGCCAGGTTGTGCATCATGCAACATGCAACGATGATCTGGCACACCTTCTTGGGTGAGTAGTACAGGGATCCACCTGTCAGATGGAGGCACCAGAACCTGGCCTTCAGGAGGCCGAAGGTTCTCTCAATTATCCACCTTGTTCGTCCATGTACCTCATTGTAACGTTCCTCTGCCCTTGTCCTGGCATTCCTCACTGGGGTCAGTAGCCATGAGAGGTTGGGGTAACAAGAGACACTGCAAATTTCGAGGGACAACAGCCTAACTCTTAGGAACAACCCCAGACACCAATATGTACTGGGTGGGGACCTTTTGCTCAACTATTAGCCACACCTGGTGCCTCTGGAGTTGGCCCATCACAAATGGGATGCTGCTATTCCTCAAGATAAAGGCTTCATGCACAGAGCCAGGATACTTGGCATTCACATGGGAGATGTACTGGTCTGCCAAACACACCATATGTACATTCATAGAGTGATAGCTTTTTCTATTCCTGAATACTTGTGCATTTCTGTGGGGGGGGGACAAATGCTACATGTGTACCATCTATGGCACCAATGATGTTGGGGATATGTCCCAGGGCATAAAAGTCAGCTTTCACTGTGGCCAGATCCTTCACCTGGGGGAATACAATGTAGCTGCACATGTGTTTAAGCAGGGCTGACAACACTCTGGTCAATATGTTGGAGAACATTGGCTGAGACATCCCTGATGCCATGGCCACTGCTGTTTGGAAGGAACCACTTGTCAGGAACTGGAGCACTGGCAGCACCTGCACTAGAGGGGGGATACCTGTGGGCTGGCGGATAGCTGACATCAGGTCTGGCTCCAACTGGGCACACAGTTCTTGGATTGTGGCTCGATCAAGTCTGTATGTTAGTATAATGTGTCTGCCCTCCATTGTTGCAAGGTCCACCAGGGGTCTGTACACTGGAGGATGTCTCCATCTCATATTCATCCTCAGCGGTTGAAGCCTAGGGAGGAAAACGGTGAAGAGAGGGTCATAATCACACATCTAGTGCAATAATGATGCATTTCTACATTTACAGAACCAGTATGTGAATCCGAGAGTCAGCTGCTGTGCCAATGTCTGCTGTAACGCAGTTAGGTGCCATGGCCTGTGCCCCCCTGAAATGGCGGCTGCCTGACCTGTGAGGAGGGACAAGTGGAAATGAGGTAATTCCTCTGGTGTTGTGTGCCGTTGCGGTAGGCGGACGAAGACCACCACGCATCTTCGCATTGGTTATCATTGGGCACTATGGCTTCCAGGAGCCATTGGCGATGTACGCCCGCGGTGATGGTACGCACCGCCGCAGACATGACCGCCATTTTCTATCTCTTTACTCACTTGCTACCTGACCTTCAACAGGAGAGGACCTACACTGCAAGTGGTGCTGTGACCTGTGTCTGGAAGCGACAATGGCTCATGTGTCTGGGTAAAGGGCCCCTGCCTTCACTGCGGAGGAGTTGGGGAGACTGTTGGATGGGGGTCCTACCCCAGGACACGTTACTCTACGATCTTCCAGACAAACAGGTGAGTACACTGTGAGCATGATGCGTGGGACATGAATGTATAGAGTGCTGTTTTTGTAAGCCAAAAGTGGGGGGGGGGCTGAGGCGTCCTGGCCAGAGTGCTGCATGTACGGTGGTAAATGTATGTGCGTCAGGGGATGGGAGGGATATGGTGGGCCATGAATGTGATGGTCCGGACGGTTAACTAATTCCCTTTTCTGCTGTCTTTTTCCTGCAGTTCAGCGCCCATCAGAAAAAGGGTATTTGGCGTGCCATCGCCAAGGAGGTGCGGACCCTGGGGGTTTTTGACAGGTGGAGCAACCACTGCCGCAAACGGTGGGAGGACCTGCACCGCTGGGCAAGGAAGACAGCAGAGGCCTAGCTGGGGCTGCCCTCCCAATGAGGAAGAAGTGCCCGTCGTACCCTGACCCCCCTGATGATCCCTATCCTGGCAGTGTCCTATCCGGAGTTAGATGGGCGCTTGAGGGCATCACAGCAGCCACAAGGGGGTGAGTACAAATTATGATTCATTACTTAGCGCGTGTTAAGCTTTTACCTGGGTGGGGATATGGACTGTGGGTGCCCCTAGGCCAGGGCAAAAATGGCAGAGTAGGTCCCTTGTTGGGCAGACTCTGAAGCACTCCAAACCCAATAGTGTTAGTGGGCATCTACTACTGGTCAGGGCACTGTTTGTTTCAGGTGTGCAGCTGATGGCGTTAGGCATTGTACCCCATGGGCTGGTGACTGGTATTGTAACTGTTAGTGCATGGCCTAGTGCATAGGGCTGTTCCCTGTGAGTTGTGTACGCCAACTGTAGTGTTGTTGTTGGCATTGACGAAGTGTATCCTCTGTCTCTCTGCTCCCTTTTTATTTTGTTACCCTGCCCTTGTATGCATTAGCGTCATCTGGCGGAGGAGCAGAGGCACGGACAATGGAGGGAGCTGCATCCCACATGTGCCTGGAGGCCGAATCCCCTGATGGTGAGGGCACCAGTGGAACGGAGGGAGAGGGGAGCACCACGACAGGGACAGGAGGGGACACCACAGACAATGACTCCTCCTCCGATGGAAGCTCCCTGGTGGTGGCGGACACCTCTGTGCCCACCACAACAACAGGTACAGCCACCACTCCCCCTACCAGCACCGCCCTCCCAGCAGCCCCTCAGCATGTTTCCCATGCATGCTCACCCAGGAGATTGGGCCTTTCCTTCGCCCCAGGCACCTCAGGCCCTCCACCACTGGCAGCACTCCCACCGGCACTGGCACTACCACCAGTGCAGCTGTAGCCACCGCCGGATGGACTCTAGCCCTGCAACCATGGACTATCATGCATCCTGGTCACTGCAAATCTCGTGGCTCAGACACCCAGGTGAGAGACTTTGAACTACCACACCCCAAGTGTTCCATCACTGGACACAAAGCCCCCTCCAGAACCAGTGGAGAAATGCATCCACTCACCCTATCCTTGGCAGGATGAAGCACACTGGGCACAAAGCCCCCTCCAGAACCAGTGGAGAAAGGCATCCACTTGAGAGACTGTGGCTTTGTACTCCCCAGGACCAGGAAGTGGGCAAACCACCCACTTGAGAGACTTGAGAGACTGTGGATTTGCACTCCCCAAGACCAGGCAGTGGGCAAACCACCCACTTGAGAGACTTGAGAGACTGTGGCTTTGCACTCCCAAGGACCAGGCAGTGGGCAAACCGCTCCAGGAGCAGTGGCGTTGTCCCATCTTCCGGCTGAGTTGCCTCTCCCCTTCCCAATCCCCCTGAGGTGCCAGTGTGTTTTCAACCCGATGCCCCTGCAGTGTTCTCTCTGTATTGGGGCAGGACTCAAGTGTGGGCTTGGCCTATGTGATGGCCCTGTGGCCCACAGACATTTTGAGTGGACAATGTCCGCCTTATGTACATATTGTATATATTGTAAATACTGTTTTTGAATTTGTAACTTTCTAATATGACACTCATTTGACTCAATTCCTTTTGTCCTTGCGTTCTTCCAGAGGGTTACAGGGTGTATATGTAACGTTGTTGCATGTGTTTGTGTGTAGGGTGTTGGGGATGAGGCTGGGGGTGGGGGTGTTGCCTGTTGCGTGTGTGTGTCACTCTCTTTTTCCTACCCCCTCCCCTGTCTGCTAGGTGCAGTACTCACCGTGGTCGGAGCTGCCGATGTTCGTACTCCTAGTAGATGAGAAGATATACCAACATCAGTAAAACATGTAGTTCGGGCTCCATTGGCGTCCTAGTTCTTTGTTGAGTGTCGAGTGTCGAGAGGTGAGTGGTTTCCACTCCGTGTACTGTTTCTGCCGTGCTTTTGATGGCATTGGTACTGCCCGGGAAAAGCTGGCGGATGTGCGGGTTGTGATGTGGTGGGCGGTACATTGACTTCCGCCTGTCTGTTTGTGGTTACCGCCGCGGTGTTTGTTACTACCGCCGTGGCGGTCAGAGTGTTAAAGTGGCTTTCTGTGTTGGCAGTTTCTGCCGTGGTCGTGATTCAATTTTTTTACCGTCGGCCTGTTGGCAGTGTTACTGTCGCTTTAACACCGACCACCAGGGTTGTAATGAGGGCCATAGTAATGTGTTCTATATGTCCTGACAGTGAAATATTGCTAAATTAATTTTTCACTGTCCCTCTCATAGGTTAACATGGGGATACCTTTAAATCTGATTAAAGTGTAGACTCCCTTTGGGAGCAGATGGAAGTGTGGAGTTTGGGGTCTCTGAGCTCACAATTTAAAAATACATCTTTTAGTAAAGTTGATTTTAAGATTCTGTTTTGAAAATGTCACTTTTAAAAAATGTGCATTTTCTTGCTTATACCATTTCTGTGACTCTGCCTGTTTGTAGATTCCCTGTCTGGGTCAGTTTGACAGTTGGGCTGGTTGCACCTCACACTAGACAGTGACACAAAGGGAGCTGGGGTGTAGTCTGCGTTTCCTGATGAGCCATCTGTGCTAGAAGGGAGGGGAGGAGTGGTCAATTACACCTGAAAGGGCTGTGCCTGTCCTCACACAATGCAGTCTCCAACCCCCTGGTGAAGATCTGGGGCCTGGCCTGGGCAAGGCAGGATTTCACATTCAAAAGAGACTTTACTTTGAAGTAGGCCTACTTCAAAGGAGAAATTGGGTATAAGAAGGGCACCCAAAACTACAGACTTGAAAACACTTCTGGAAACCAAGAGGAACCTCTGCCTGGAGAAGAGCTGAAGAGCTGAGGAAGAAGAGCTGCCCTGCCTGTGACTGTGCTTTGTGGAGCTATCCTGCAGTTGCTGTTTCTGCCTGTGCTAGGGGACAAAGTCTGGACTTTGTGGTATATTCCTGCTTGAAGAAGATCTCCAAGGGCTTGACTTAGAGCTTGCCTCCTGTTGTTTGAAGTCTCAGGGACAGCAAAGACTTCTCTAGGCCAGCACCTGGAGTCTCTGGAGAGACTCCTAGTCTGCCCTGTGGTGCCCATCCAGTTCCTGGGACTCTGAAAGGAGAAGCTCGCAACCTAAGAGGAGGAAACTTCACGCCCAGAACGCTGCTCGAGGAAAAGATAGACGCAACTCCGATCTGGGGCTGAAGAAATGATGCGCAGCCGGCTCCGCAGCTGAAAACCGATGCTCGCCGAAAATGCGACAGAAGAATCGACGCACAGAGCAGGAGAAACGATGCGCAGTATCGTTGACGGAGGCTGGGAGATCGCAACCCGCCCTGCGTGGTTTTCGGATCATCGTGCGGCTGGATTTCCGATGCAAACACCGCTGGGTGTGTAAAAAAAATGCAAGGCCTGCCCGGTCCCAAGAGTGCTGACCGGATCGATGCATCGCTCTCCTGCGGAGAGAAGAAACGATGTGCCCAAACTTGACAAAAGGAGAAACAATGCAAGGCCTCACTCGTGAGTAGAATCGACGCATTGCAAGCCCTTTTGGCACACACTCGCCAAGGTACATGTACATGCTAACAGTGTTAGTGTGTGTTTTAAACTACAGAAAGATTCTTTTTGATTTTTAATTGATAACTTGACTTCTGTATTGTGGATTGTTGTCGTTTTGGTCTTGTTTTGTTTAGAGAAATATTAATATTTTTCTAAACCTGTGTTGTGTCAATTTCTAGTGTTTTTACTGTGTGTGATGGTACAAATACCTTACACCTAGCACTCTGAGGTTAAGCCCACTGCTCTGCCAAGCTACCAAGGGGGTAAGCAGGGGTTAGCTGAGGGTGATTCTCTTTTACCCTGACTAGAGTGAGGGTCCTTGCTTGAACAGGGGGTAACCTGACTGTCCATTAAAGACCCCATTTCTAACACCGCTGATCACCAATGTTAAAAATTGGGTCTTTGGTTGGCAGTCAGGTTACCCCCGTCCAAGCAAGGACCCTCACTCTAGTCAGGGTAAGTCACACATAATCCAAATTATCCTGTGCCCACCCTCTGTTAGCTTGGCACTGAGCAGTCAGGCTTAACTTAGGAGGCAATGTGTAAAGTAGTTGTGCAATCAGTCATACAATAACATAATATAGCACCACAAAAATATATAATATGTATCTAGTATCTAGTAAAATGCAATAAGTAAATGTTGAGATATCACTGAAAACTGTTATAAAGGGCCTCATTATGACCCTGGCGGGCGGCGGAGGCCGCCCGCCAGGATCCCGCCCTCCAAATTACCGCGCCACGGTCAAAAGACCGCGGCGGGTATTACGAGTTTTCCCCTGGGCTGGCGGGCGGTTCCAGTAAAACCGCCCGCCAGCCCAGGGAAAAACGACCTTCCCACGAGGATGCCGGCTCGTAATCGAGCCGGCGGAGTGGGAAGGTGCGACGGGTGCTACTGCACCCGTCGCGTATTTCACTGTCTGCAAGGCAGACAGTGAAATACATTTTGGGGCCCTCTTACGGGGGCCCCTGCCGTGCCCATGCCATTGGCATGGGCACGGCAGGGGCCCCCAGGGGCCCCGCGACCCCCCCACCGCCATCCTGTTCATGGCGGCTTTCCCGCCATGAACTGGATGGCGGTAGGGGGGGTCAGAATCCTCATGGCTGCGGAGCGCGCTCCGCAGCCATGGAGGATTCCAATGAGCAGCGGAAAGTCAGCGGGAGACCGCTGACTTTCCGCTTCTGACCGCGGCTGAACCGCCGCGGTCAGAATGCTCATTGGAGCACCGCCAGCCTGTCGGCGGTGCTCCCGTGGTCGGTGGCCCAATGACCCTCAAAGTGTCTTAAGTCTTTTAAAAGCAATCGAAGTCTCTTTCAAGCACAAAGTACCTCGTTTGCATGAAAGATCTCCACAAAGAACTGCAGAGGAGGAGATTCGTGGAAACAAAGGGTTGTGCATCAATTTCTCCCGCCGCACACGGCGATGCGTCATTTAGTTTTCATGCAGGGATGGCTGTGTGTCAATTTCCAGTGCTCGGTCGTGGATCCTCTCCGGGTTGCGGGGTTTTCAGATGCCCCTTGGACGATGCGTGGATTTCCGGTGCTGACAGGAGGAAGTCACAGGGGCTGCGTCGATCAGGTAGGCGTTGCGTCAAATTTTCTACCGCACAGCAGGCGTGGCGTCGATTCCTCTCTGGAAGTCAGGCTACATTGTTCCGGCTCGGCTGTGTGTTGATCCGGTAGGGCAGTGCATAAAATTTCCACTCGCTACGCTGCCGCTGCGTCGATCTTCTCATTGCAAAGTCAGGCTGCATCATTCTGGTTCGTGTGCGGTCCAATTGTCACTGCGGTGCAGGCTGTGCGTCGTTTCTGGAAGGCTGTGCATCACATTTTGCCTCACAAGGAGTCCTTCTTGTAGAGTTCAAGTCTTTTTTGTCCTGAAACTTCAGGGAACAGGAGACAAGCTCTATCCAAGCCCTTGGAGAGCACTTCTTCACCACAGTAAGAGAGCCGCAAGGCAGCAGGACAACAGCAATACAGCAGTCCTTCACAGAAATAAGACAGGTGAGTCCTTTGGGCAGTCAGGCAGGTCTTCTTGGCAGGATACAGGTTCTGGTTCAGGTTCTCCTCTCCTGGAAGTGTCTAAGTTGGTAGGGGCAGAAGCCCTGTTTAAATACCCAAATGTGCCCTTGAAGTGGGGGAGTCTTCAGAGAGTGGCTTAGAAGTGCACAAGGTCCCCTTTCAGTCCAATCCTGTCTGCCAGGGACCCAGTAGGGGGTGTGGCAGTCCTTTGTGTGAGGACGGGCTACTGTCCTTTGTCATGCAAGTGTCAGGCCCTCCACCCTCCCAGCCCAGGAAGACCCATTAAAAACTCAGATGTATGCAAGTGAGGCTGAGTGTCCTTTGTTTGGGGTGTGTCTGAGTGAATGCACAAGGGAGCTGTCGACTAAGCCCAGCCAGACGTGGATTGTAATGCACAGAAAGATTTAAGTGCAGAGAAATGCTCTCTTTCTAAAAGTGGCATTTCTAAAATAGTAATATTAAATCCAACTTCACCATCAGCAGGTGTCACATTGTCCTTTCCTCTGGATCTGCACGCTGCTTAACAAAAGGCCCACCTCCCAGCGTCAACAATTCAGAAAGCAATTATAGCAAAGAGTTATGATGAAGCCAGGCGGGGGAAGCGAATTAGGGTAGGGAACTGCAGTGAGAGAGATCTCAAAAGAAAAGGTTAGAACAAATATGCAAATACCCATTCATAACAGAATAACTCACCAATAGACTCTTACACAAAGGCGTCTCCGTGATATCAGATTGAGACCCTTTGTGAATTGGGCGTAGCCCCTTCTTTGAATCATGGAACAAGAACAAACTGCAACCTCTGAACCTAGAGATGGCAAGAGCCTTGGACTATGGACATACTCTGAATATCAATCATGTAACCACTATACATTCATAAACATAAACGTTTGATCACAGCCTAGAAATTCTCAAAGACTTAAATATGTATCTCACATATTCTCAAATACTTAAATATGTATCTCACATATTATGCTTCCCAAAAAACAACGAAACTATAATTTGCTTCTCTCCAAAACATTTTCACATTTACTACCTAGGCCTGAAAGTTTTACTCATTGAACTTGAAGCGCTTTGTTCGTTGAGTAGAAGCGCCTTGCTTGGTATACATGAAGCGCTTTGTTCAATATGCTAGAGATCGCTTTTACTTGCTACGCTAGTTATGCTTAGGGGCGCTTTACTCGTGTGGCCTGAAGAGCTTTGATTGCCGTGCCATGGGCGATTTACTCATGTGGGCTGAAGCGCTTTGATTGCCTTGCCAAGGGCGCTTTACTCATGTGGACTGAAGCGCTTTGATTGCAGTGTCAAGGTCTCTTTACTCATGTGAACTGAAGTGTTTTGACTGCCGTGCCAAGGGCGCTTTACTCATGTGAATTGAAGCACTTTGATCGTCGCGCCATGGCCGCTTTACTCTTTGAACTGAAAACGCTTTGCTCGTTGTGCTAAGGGGCGCTTTACTTTTGGAAGTAACAACTCCCTTCAAGATTGGGCTCATCAAGACCTTACCGCTACGAGTACGACCTACTTGTATTTGGATTCACCATGGAAAAAAGGATACTCTGATTTACTGTCAATCTGCCATGCAGGAAATCTGCTCTTCTTCAGAGGAACCCCCACAAGGTCTGACTGCATCGAAGTCTTCAAAATAGTGAGCAATGTGCTTAGGTGTGGCTGGGCTTCATAGGCCTGCCACACCCCAAGATGGCAGCTGCCTCTAGAAACCTGGCAATTGTAGTCCATTCCTAAAATAGCACTGATAAGTGCATCTTGTCCACCAATGTCCTGACCCTGCAGGTACATGAGCTTTACCACAGGGCAGGCAACGCTGATGACCACTTTTAGAACAAGAGGGGATGACAAGTGGTGCACATGAAGTGCCGCAAATACACGCAGCGGAGTTTCGGGCGGGACCTGGACCGCGCACAGCTTTATTTCTGACAGCAGGATTGTGTATTACCATTCTCACCATACTAAATATGACCTTCCTACTCCTTTCTGAGCAGCAGCTACCACTCAAACAATGTATAAGGGCAGCCCTAAAGTTAACCTATGAAGGGAGCAGGCCTCACAGCAGTATAAAAATGTATTTATGAATTTTACACTACCAGGACATGTAGACTACATAGGTACATGTCCTGCCTTTTGCCTACACAGCACCCTGCCCTGGCGGGTTACCCAGGGCACACCTTAGGGGTGACTTATATGTAGAAAAAGGGGAGTTTTAGGCTAGTACTTTTAAATGCCAAGTCGAATTGGCAGTGAAACTGCACACACAGGCCTTGCAATGGCAGGCCTGAGACAAGTTAAGGGGCTACTGGAGTGGGTGGCACAATCAGTGCTGCAGGCCACCAGTAGCATTTAATCTGCAGGCCCTGGGCACATACAGTGCACACTACTACGGGCGTATAAGTAAATTAAATAGCCCAGTTGGGTATGATCCAATGTTACAATGTTTAAAGGGAGAGAGCATATGCACTTTAGCACTGGTTAGCAGTGGTAAATTACACTGAATCTAAAAAACCCGAAAAAACAGTATCTCAAAAGTGGAGGGAGGCAGGCAAAAAGTTAGGGGTGACCACCTTAAGGCTGTCAGGTCTAACACTGATGCTGGAGAGAAAAGTAAATATTAATCCAGCCCACAAAGTCACAAAAGGCCAGGGCTCTGATCCTGAACTCAGTCTGAGAAATATGACATTCCTGGATGACCCATAAGCTGTACAGATATCCTTTTGGACTTCACAACAATCTTTTCATACAGGTTACAGTGTACAATGGTGCGACTCTGGAGTCTGTGAACCCTAGGGAACTGGAGTTGTGCCTTAGGGCAGCCTTTCCCATAGGAGCATAATGGAGTGTCACTACAGTCACTACAGTAAAGCACACTGACATTCCATACATGTGTAAATCCACATTATGAGGTTTTATCCAGGTCACCATCCACTCTGCATAGTCCCTTCTGCACCAGTCTACCTGTGCTCAGTTCTTAGGCTGCGCATGACAGGAGTCTCCCACGGGCAGCCCTCACACATGTGTGTGCCAACATGTCCATGTTTAACCAGCCAGGTGCCTCTTATCTTGCTGCATTACAGCAGTCTTGTCCTAAAAGGTGGGCACTGGTGGTAAACACGTTCAGTCAATTTTACCATGAGTTTACTGAGGTGAGTCGTACGTTATGAGGCTACCCCCCTGGAAAAGACTAAAAAACAGGTTATCAAAATGCAAAAAATCTGGGCGGATTAGATGAACAGAACCACCTTCTCACAAGGAAATAATAAAGTTACTGAAGTGAAACATAGAGACGACACAAAAGGAGATTATATACTTTTGTTTATTATAAATTCAGTTTATGTTAGTCAAGCAGGTGGCATGGCCAGAGGAGTGAAGGGGATATTGCAAGGAGAGTTGGCAGCATCGTAATTCTGTTCGCCTCACCCATAAGAAGAGGAAAGACGCTTTCTGACACTTTTATTTGCTGTTGTTAAATTTGAGCTAAATAAAAAATAGGTATTTCCGTTCAAATGGACCTCTTTTGTTGTCTGGACTGAACGCCTTTATTTCGCGCAACAATACAAGTGAATCATCTTCATGGTCAAACTACAGAACATAAGTTTAGACAGGCTCAGAGGATGCAGAACAGCATGAAAATCCGGTTTGTTCAGGGTTGGCCATCCTATATGTGATGCCTACTGCAGCATCATCTGACATTATCAAAATGCCCGCTTCTAATCTCAGTGTGTTATTACACCTGTGCTTTCACGTCTGGGTTAGTGAGAAGGGGTATGGGTTTGAATCCAGCTGGCACTCACATAGGCGTTTATCCTTATGAGCTTCATACAATGGATGCTCTTGGGTAGGGAACAATTTATACCTGCTGTTAGCACTGTAAAGGTCAGTCCTGTCTTAGTAGACGCTCACAGAAAAGATAGATAACTGCTGAAAGCACATTTGGCCCAACACTTCAAGAAATTACAAGAAATACTGGTATATGCTTATGCCTGCCTACTAGCTCTTTACTACATTTACAAATGTGTGCTAAGTTTTTTCATTCACAACTTTGTGAAAGTTTTCATTTGAACTTTACAATATCCGTGAGTACTGTGAAGGAGAAGGGGGGTTTGCATGAGAAAAAAATAGCAATATCACCACATTTTGTTTGCTAGAATTTCTTTGCACCTTGGTTGTCTTTAGTGAACTCTGCAAGTGTTGCAAAATTTGACAACCTCTCTCAACTTCGCATCTTCTTGAGATGTAGAAAAAAATTACAGGGAAGTTGTGCCAGTCATACCTCTCTGTGGCACTTGCCTATACGAACTGTAGCAAACGCTAATTTCTGAATTAGTAAATATGATGCATTGGCGCATTTGCATTGAATAACGCATATCTATTCTTAGAGAACCCCGTGCCCTAAATCCTTTGTCTACTTTGGGAGCATGTTATACCCCTTCTCATACCAAAAATTTAGTTTCTTCTGAGCTTGACAGGAATTGATATACAGTTGTTTTTATAGTGGAAGTCTACCTGTTAAACGTTTGTGAATACCCACAAATCACTCACTCTTTGAAAGTATCCCTGCCCTGGAACACCCTACACCTATCCCAGTGCCGACATTTAATTTCACTTGAATTTACACTAAACTGGCATAAATCGATCAATGTCTAATCCATTTATGCATGCCAAATCACATATTGTGAAGTACTAAAATATTTTTGTTATGCAGAAATGAATATGTTTGCAAATATAGCTCTGTGAATCCGGCTGCACCAAATGGGATTTTCACTAAGTCGTGCCCAGGTGGCACTCAGCAATGTGCTGAGCCCATCGCCTGTTAGATCGGTGAGTAAAACAACATTTATTTAGTAAATAGCCTCTGAGTCTAAACAAGGCCGATCTAACATCTTTTTAGGGTGCACTAATATTAGTATGGATATCCTCCATTCTTTCCTTGCCCATTTCCATGTACATTGAAAGGTACCAATATCTGAAGTTATGAGTGGGTGGCCAGGACCTACAACATTCATTTAAAGTATATATTTTCCATAGTCCATTCTCAGGGTTCTTTTTCTTTTTTTCTTTTGTTTACTGCAAATTTACACAGAATTTGAAACACACAAAAATATCTTATTTTGCTGTTTCATACTAGACGTTCGAGTTCACCATATATAAATGGTCGCTACTCAAGTAGGCTCCCTTTGCGTTTTTAGTCACATAGGCCCAAATGTGCAAAGGTTTTGCAACACTTGCCCATTACGTTCGTTAATGCAGGCCTACTTTTTGGTACTTACCCAGTAACGCAATTTGATATTTGCACTGCTTTAGGGGAAAAAGTAACACAACTTGAGTTTTTTTGCATCAAGAAGGTGATCCGTGGGTGGTGCATGAGCATTCACCCATGGATTTTGATGCAAATCCACACCCACAAAGAATTGTAGACGACATGGGTTTGCACGAAAATGATGCTCCTGCCTGAGGCTGGCTTAACGAGAGAAATTATATTTATTTCTCCTCGTTTTTTTTCCTCCCTTCATTTGTGCTGTATTCTGCAGCACAAGTACAAAAGGAACTTGATTTTTAGCACAACATTTAAGCAGGAAAGGAACACTTCCTGCACAAATACTATGTTAAACAAAACACAGACACCCTTTCATTAGGGTGCAAGCCACATGTGCCACGGCGCATAAAGAGAGCTGAACAGTGCCACACCTTAGTAGATATGCCACTGGTCTGTTCTCTCCTATTCACTCAACCCCCTCTCTTCAATACATTGTGTGATTTATATGTGAATCTGGGCCTGAATCTACTACTGCAGAGAAAATTACAATTTATTCTAGTTGTGCCTCAGAGTCAGCAATGCGTTTTAGGGAACTTGGCTTCTATTACCATTTTTCTTTAACCATCGAAGGCACATATTGAACAATATAAAAAAACTCATACACTAACTTGTTCAAGGGAAACCATTTGTAATTCGTCCACTAGCATTTCCGCTATGGTGCCTTCACTTCAGATAGGACTAGAACTGTCATTAGTGCAACAAATACAACGACATTAGGAACCCATGTTGCGAGGAGTACACATCACCCCCAGATATGCTGGATTCATATTTTGAATTTGCTTACGTTGGGGTCCTCTCCATTCTTGTTGCTTCACTACCTGTGCTTTAGAATGTAGTCATCTTTAATTTAGAAATGTATTGAGGGAATGTCCAGTTTGCATCCTGGGCCAGTTGATGTTTACAGCCAGTCAGAACTATGACTTGCAGTTTAACTGAAGCATTCTTCCAACCTCAAACTGACAAAAGTGGTTTTGATTTACAACGCAGAATTTTAAAAAATGGTAAGCCCTAAATTATAATTAACACCAACACACGTGCTTTAATGAAGGAGAGGGTAGTTCAGACATCCAAGCTGTCACTAAAAACAAAACAACATGTTGTTGTCACTACAAAAAAAAATGATATATGAAATGATTCAATAACAACACTAGACCACAAAACGTATTTAATGTTCCAGTCAATATTTCACGTTCTAAAATAAAGCCACGAATGAAGAGAGATTTATGATTTGTACTCAAACATATCAACCTGACTAAAGTTTTTTAAGTAAGTTATTTTGCCTAAAGTATTTGCCAGTCACAAACCGACCTATGGCAACATTTCTGCTCGCACATATTTTACAAATCTTTTCTCTGAATTGCTGTGATCTTTTTTTTACTATGTTTCCTAGTAGGAGATAAACATGTTCAAGGTTTTTGGTGGGAAGTTATAGTTCCCAGCTGAGGAATGTTCCCCCATACGAGAAAATCCTAAGAATTCAACAAAAGTTTTTTATTACGCTTTGAAAAAAACACACATACCACATCTGTCTCCATTTGAACCGGTCAGGAAATGCAAGGGATTTGATGTAAGAAGAGAACTCCGCCGCACCAGACACCCGGCACTGAACAATTTATACAAACTAATATAAACCAATAATATGCAGCAAACAGTCCAAAAATCTAGCTCTTTGGTGTTTGAAGCTGATTGTGTTCCCAATCGCAGCTCGAAAACTACTTAGAGAAAAAAGGACAGTTTATTGCTAGCCATCTGTGTAATAACACATCCGAGCACGCCAAGTGCTCCAGAGTACATGAAGAGGAGGTCAGACTAAGAGCAACTTCACCTCTCTCCGTCTAGGAGTTTTGCATAAGTATGTTTCACACTTTAAAGGGCACAGATGGAGGTCAAGATCCACAAAAGTTTTGCATCGCGTTTGCTATTTTTTAAACACAAACCCGAAGCAAAGTCTTTATTTGGAATTTACAAACCAACGCAAATTATTATTTTCGTTGGCGTGTAAGGAAAAGTAACGCAAACCATCAAGAAGCGCTACTTTGTGGTAATCAGCGTCAAGAGGGCGTTACATGGGTGGTATATTGGCGTACCCATGCAGCAACCCATGCTTTTTGATGCCAAACCCTATCTACTCACATTAGTAGACAGGATTTTGCACCAAAAAAACAACGCTTCAGGAAAACAAGCAATAAAAGGAGAAATGCTTTCATTTCTCCTTTTTTTCCACTTTGCAGGAGTGCTGCACTGTACAGCACACATACAAAGTAGGAAAGGTTTTAAAATTTGCCTAAACATGATATTTTGTATTGAAGGTCACTCTTCCAGTACAAAACCTATAATAGATTCACGCACACACCCTTGGACTTTAGAGCAAAGGTGTGTGCATGGTGTTTGGCAGCCCAAATCTGCCATAGGAGGAGAGTGCCATATCCTGGTATGTATGGTGCTCTCTCTGTCACAGAATGTAGCATCTTTGGGTGCTCTGTTTCCTGACACTTTTGTGAATCTGCCCGGAGTCTTTTAGCAAACAGCATAGTACCCACCAAGCAACATCTTTTCTTTCATATTTGAACAAAATGCAAATATACTATAATACTTGTATTGAAAATGGTGTAGGGAGAGATGCACATGCCACAGCCAGAAGCACACTCCATGGGTGTTAGACCTGACAGACATAGGGTGGTCTTCCCCCAACTTTTTGCCTGCCTCCCTCCATTTTTCTGATTCTGTTTTTGCTGGTTTTAGGTCTCTGCTCACCAGTGCTAAAGTGTATGTGCTCTCTCCCCCAAACATGGTAGCATTGGGTCCTATCCAATTGGCATATTTAATTTACTTGCAAGTCCCTAGTAAAGTACATTAGAGGTGCCCAGGGCCTGTAAATTAAATGCTACTACTGGGACTGCAGCACTGATTGTGCCACCCACATAAGTAGCCCTTTTACCATGTCTCGAGCCTGCCATTGCAAGGCCTGTGTGTGCAGTTTCACTGCCATTTCGACTTGCCATTTAAAACGTCTTGCCAAGCCTTAAACCCCCCTTTTTCTACATAGATATCACCCTTAAGGTAGGCCCTAAGTAACCCATAGGGCAGGGTGCTATGTAAGTAAAAGGCAGGACATGTACTTATGTGTTTTACATGTCCTGGTATTGAAAAACTCACAAGTTCGTTACTCACTATTGTGAGGCCTGCTCCTCTCATAGGCCTGCGTTAGAACTGCCCTTACATATTTTTAAGTAGTAGATTTTGATCTCGAAGGAGTAGCCCTGTCATGTTTAGTATGGCCAGAATGGTAATGGAAAATCCTACTTACTGGTGATGCTGGATTTAACATTACTATTTTAGAAATGCCACTTTTAGAACGTTCCTGCACTTACTGCTTTTTGTGCCTTACAGCCTGTCTCCAATCCACCTCTGGGCTGTGCTGGTTGACAGCTCCCCTTGTGCATTTCAACCAGTCAGCCATAAACACAGAACACTCAGTCACATCTGCATTCATCTGCACATTGAATGAGTCTCCCTGGACATGAAGGGTGGAGGGGTTCTCACTTACACTCCAAAGCCCAGTGGCCTGATCCCACAAAAAAGGACTGATAACCCCCCACAGGAATTCTGGCAGACAGAGCTTGGTTGAAAGGGGTCATTCTGCACTTCATAACCACTCTTTGAAGTTTCCCCCACTTCTAAAGCATTTTGGGTATATCTACTTGGTCTGTGACCCTCTAAAATCAGACACTTCTGGATCTACAACCAGACTCTGTCAGAGGGACTGCCTGGCTACCCAAAGAAATCATCTGGACTGCTTTGCTGGAAGGACTGCTTACCTGCTTGCTGCCCTACTGCCTCCTGGCCCCTGACTCTGCTGGAATGACTCTGCCTTCCCCACAAGTGTTTTCCAAGGGCTTTGATTAAGCCATCCTCCTGTTCTGAAGTCTCAGGGCCAACAAAGACTTCATCTACTAGCTCCTAGCTAGTTCACTGACTTCAGCGACTCCAGAACCGGTGTTGCTCTCTGATGCCGCACCACTGCCTTCTCTAGCTCTGTGGTCCTCACTGAACTCAATGATCACGACCCACAACATAAGCCTGCCATTGCATCGATGCCGCTGAAGTCCAGTGGTGTGTTCACAACACTGCAAAGTCTATACATCTTGTCTTTACCTGCTAGACTCAATGACCCTGCTGGGTCACAAAGAACCGATGCCTCGCCACCAAAGCCACATCACCTCCCCTGCAACCAGATGGAATTGACAGCTCGCCTCCGCTGTGCATCAGTTTGGAACTGACACCTCACCTCTCCGGCCGCAGCCAGGAAACAACGGTGCCACCTCATCTCCTCGACTCCATGCTACATCTATCTTTCAACGTTTACCAAAGCTACTGTGCCTGGAGTCCATACAACTCTGTGACAGCCTGAACTCCCCCACGAGTGACTCAGACTTTTGGGTGAGACTCTGTCACGACGTTGTAAAAGCCCCAGTTGGAGCTATTGTGTTTCTAAGCACTATATTATTATTTATTCTTGCAAAATTCATAACTTTACTCACATACATTGGATTCTTGATAGTTTGGTCTTATTTTATTCACATAAATATTATCTATTTTACAAAACCGGTGTGGAGTACTTTTGTGGTGTTTTCACGGTGTTACTGTATGAGTTATTGCACAAATGCTTTACACATTGTCTACTAAGGTATGCCTGCCTGCTCTGTGCCAAGCTAGAGGAAGGTGAACACAAGATATTTTGGATTGTGTTGTGACTTACCCTGACTAGGATTGTGGTCCCCACTTGGACAGGGTGCATAGCTCTGCCAACTAGAGACCTTATTTCTAACAATGGCCAAAGTGGGCATGAGGCAACTATTGAGAGTGTGTGTTTTATTTCTGAAAGTGGCAATTGTAGGAACATACCCTCTTTTTGACATGGTTACCCCCACTTTTTGCCTGCTGTCAGTGTGTTTTTGACTGCACTCACTGGGATCCTGCTAACCAGGATCCCATTCACTGTGTTCTCTCCCTCTAAATTTGTTTGTTCCTGACTTTGTGCACCCACAATTGGCATACTGGTGCCCCCATGTAAGTCCCTACTATATGGTACCTAGGTACCCAGGGCATTGGGGCACCAGGGGTTCCCCATGGGCTGCAGAATGTATTGTGCCACTCACTGCACCAGGTCACTATAAGTCACTCCTATGGCAGGCCCTCCCTGTCCAGAGGGCTGGGTGCAAGTACCTGTGTGTGAGGGCACCTCTGCATGAGCAGAGGTGCCCCCTGTGAACTCCAGCTCCATTTTCCTGGACTTCGTGAGTGTGGGGAATCCATTTCACCCGTGTACTGGACATAGGTCACTTCCTATGTTCAACTACAAAATGGTAACTCGAAACCTAGGCATGTTTGATATCAAACATGTCAGAATCATACCCTAAAACTGTTGCCAGTATTGGTGTATGATTCCGTGCACTCTGGGGGCTCCTTGGAGGATCCCCAGATTTGCTCCTACCAGTTTGGGTGGTTTTCCCGGGCAGCCGGCGCTGCTGCCATCATTACAGACAGGTTTCTGCCTTTCTACTGCTTGACCAGCTCAAACCCAGGAAGGCAGAACACAGGATTTTCCTTTGGGAGAGGAAGGCAACAACCTCTCCCTTAGAAAATAGGTGTTACATGGCTTTGGAAAGGTAGCCTTCCCAAGCCACTGGTATGCTTTGAAGGGCACATTTGGTGCCCTCCTTGTATAAACTGATTTACACCAGTCCAAGGATCCTCAGTTGCTGCTTTGGGGTGAAACTGGACAATGGAAAGGGGAGTTACCACTCCCGTGTCCATCATCACCCCAAGGCTCCTCCATGTGGCCACTTGATTCTGCTATCTTGAATCCAAGGTGGGCAGAGGTCTCTGGGAGCACCTTTGTGGCTAGGTCAGACAGGTGACGTCACAGATCCCTCCTCATAGGTGGTCACCCTGCTTGGTGTCCAAATATTCCTTTTTAGGTGTATATAGAGTCTCTCTCTTAGGTGGCTTCTTAGATTCGACATGCAAGATTCCAGAAGGACACCTCTGCAATGTTTGCCTCGACTTCTGGCCACTGGAACCACAACTGGACTTCACAGGAGCATACAATCTGCAGCCCCAGCAACGACTTCGCTCTACAACATTGTTTCTCCGTCTCCTTCCAGCAACTGCAACATATCCCTGGCTGTGCATCCTCTGAGGGTGGCAAGTCTTCAGTCTGCACCAAGAAGCAAGAAGGAATCTCCTTTGGAGTGAAGGAGTGACTCCCCTGTATCTGCTGGCACCAGCTGCAATGATGACCGGCCGCGTGGTTCCTTTCTTCTACAGCTCTTTGTGGATCCTGCAACACAGGTGGTGGTCTTGAATGGTCCCCTCGATCCCCTCAATCAGCTGTCCAACTTTGGAAGTGGTGAGTCTTTGCGGCTCCTTGCAGTACAGTACCCCTGTGTACCGCAACTCTTACAGCTACCAAGGCTTGGTCAGTCTTCTTCCAAGGGATCTTCAGGTTCCATGTAGGCCTCCAGCATTCTTCTCAATGTGTAGTCTCCTGCCTGCTTCTCCGGCAACGTGGGACTCCTTTCCAGGTGTGCTGAGTGGGCCTCACTGCAGCTCCTATGCCTGCTGCCTATGAGTTGCCTGTGGGGGCTGCATCCTCGACTTATGGCTGTCCTTACTGACGTGGGTCACCTGGGTCTTCCCTCCTTGGGTTGAGTCCCCTCGGACCTTTCTGGTCCCCAGCAGCTCTGCAACTCTTCTTCTGCAACTCTTGCCTTTGCCAAGCCTTGTGGTGGTTTTTGCACACCATCCATGGACTGCAACTCTTTTTCCGATGTGGGACCTAGACTGCATCACTTCTGGAAATCCTCCTCTGCTCCTATGCTGCATAGCCGACTCCTGGTCTTCACCATCAACCTGGTCCTGCATCTCCAGAAGGGTGGGTAGTGGCTCCTGTGCCAACTGGAAACTCCAACTGGAACTGGACTTGGTTCCCTTAATTTGCAGGACCTTTTCTGTCTGGATCCATCTTCTGTATCTTCCAGTCTTGCTTTGGTCTTGCACATACCTTTTACAAAGTTTCTCTATGGGTTTGGGAAAAAACAGGTACTTACCTCCTCTCTCCTGGTTGCTGGGGGGCACTCAGGTACTTACCTTTTGGGGTTCCTAGTTCCCCAAGTTAACCTCTACAGATTCCACTTACCTGGATGGGGGTCTGACCTTCGCATTCCATTTTGTTAGTATATGGTTTGGTCTCCCACTAGGGTCTCTATTGTTTACTGGTATTGCACTGTTTTCTATGTTTTCTATTGCTTTCTATGCCCATTCCTGATTACTAAGGTGTATATAATAGTGTCTTTACTCACCTGCTAGTAGAACAGTATTACCCATATAGTATTTTAGTTTTTGCATCACTAAAATAAAGTGCCTGTTTTTTTGTAACAATGTGTGGTTCTTTCATGTATGTAAGTGCTGTGTGACTAAAGTGGTATTGCATAAGCTTTGCATGTCTCCTAGATAAGTCTTGGCTGCTCATCCACAGCAACCTCTAGGAGCCTGACTTCCTAGACACTGACTACACCTCACGAATAGGGGATACCTGGACCTGGTATAAGCTGATAACACCATAGCTGCTCTCCACACACCAGGCCAGCTTCCTACGGCAATCCATTTGTGAAACTATAATTTTTTGCTTCAGTAGTTGTTTAGGATTCCTTACTCTGAGTGCACTGGTATTAATGTGAGGTAAGTTTCCCCATGTAAACTCATTACCACATTCTGCTTTTCTTTTGCCACCAAGACAAGATAGCTACACTGGTCTGAGTTTACATGCTCCAGTGTGGTATGATGTGCCAAAGCAGAGTTATCACTCAAGAGTGGTTCACATTGTCCTCATTTCAACCAACTGTCCATGTGCAATGGTCAAACTCTTCATGGGCAAAATTAAAGGTGTGTGTTATTACCACAAAAATCAGAATACCGAGCTCAGGGGAACAAACTGCGCAATTCCAGTACTTCAGACGCACTTGGAAGGAGGGCCGAGGTGCTTGTGACAATTTCCATGTTTTGTATATGTGATAATCTTGTAAGCTAATACAATGTAATCATATATAGAAACAAAAGGACCACCTTCTTGTGTCATTTGCTGCATTGACCAGTCATTGGTTAATTGTAACTATGATTCATGACATAAGACGTTTTGCTTTTGCACTGATTTAAGGGCATTTCGTTCACACAGGCACACACTCAATGCACTGCACTGGAACTTCCTTTCTCATACAAATGGCAAAAATCGTCTCACATTGGTACCACAAGCTTTGGCTAACACAAGAAATGTGGACTTGCTGTGCCTGAAAGTGATGCTATGAGTCATGCCGGTATTACACACCAGGCATCAGTAAGTTTAAGGCTTGTTCCCACACTGTCTCCTCTCCTCACCATATTGGTTATGTTCTAGTGGGCCCCATATGTCAATCCACTGCTGTATCATTTTTTTGGCATTTTTGCTTACTTTACATGAGACTCGCTGAGTTGAAGATGAGGATCACATTTCTAGAAACAAAAGGGTTTCTTTAATTCTTGACTTTCTTATGTTTTGATGACAAATGCTTACTTGTTTGTTATTTGCTTCAAGGCGTTAATCCAAACTTTCTAATAACAATTGCATCCGTAGCTATGCTGACCGTCTGGGATCACGTAGTTCTATTTTGTGTTTTGAAATTTTATATCATAAACATATACAACAATTATATACCACATAATATTGAGTGGTTAACCCCTTCTGTGCCGCGGACGTAGTGGTTACGTCCCGCGGCACAGTGCTGCTGTGCCGAGGACGTAACCACTACGTCCTCGGCACACAGCCCAGAGGGAGCGCTCTCGTTCCCTCTGTGTGCTTCCCTCCCACCCCCCAAAGTCGGGGATGGAAGGGGAAGCCCTTCCCCTTCCACCCCCGACCCCCCCACCCCCCCATAATGACGTCAGCGCGCAATCGCGCGCTGTCTTCATTATGGGATCGTCGCCGCACAGGAAGCCATTTGCTTCCTGTGCGGCGACAAGAGAAGAGGTAAGAATCTCTTCCCGGTGGGTGGGGGGGTGGGGCTAAAGAGGCACCGGGGAAAAGGAAAGGCTTTTCCTTTTCCCCGGTGTCTCTTTGAGCATTCCTGCTGCCCGATCGCATTGCGATCGGGCAGCAGGAATGCCCACTAGACACCAGGGATTTTTTTTTTTTGTTTACTTACCTGTTTCTGGCACGCGGGGAGCGGCCCCTTGGGCAAGGGTCGCTCCCCTTTGGGGGCAATTAGTTACGGCCATTTCTGCCCCCCTTGGGGGCAGATCTGGCTACTTTTTAGCAGGGATGTATATTGTTATGTGCATTTATGTGTGGGGGGGTGCCCCCTTGGGCAAGGGGCGCCCCCCCCAAGGGGGCAGAGAACTGTTGGCCTTTTCTGCCCCCCTTGGGGGCAAATCGGCCTATTTTTTTTAGGTCCATCTGCCCCCAAGGGGGGCAGAAGCCACTTAGGCACCAGGGATTGTGTGTGTAGTGGATGGGGGGGGGCGCCCCCTTGGGCAAGGGTCGCTCCCCTTTGGGGGGCATGTCTTTTAGGGCCATTTCTGCCCCCCTTGAGGGCAGATCAGCCTATTATTTTTAGGCTGATCTGCCCCAAGGGGGCAGAAACCACTAGAACGCCAGGGATTTTTTTTTATTTGTTTATTTTTGTGGGGGGCGTCCCCTTGGTCACGGGGCACCCCCCCAAGGGGGCCATTGACCTGTTGGCCATTTCTACACCCCCTGGGGGCAGATGGGCCTATTTTTTTAGACCCACCTGCCCCCAAGGGGGGCAGAAGCCATGTAGACACCAGGGACAGTGTGTGTGTGTGTGTGTTAGTGGATGGGGGGGGGGCCTTGGGCAAGGGTCGCCCCCCCACTTTGGGGCCACATGTACCCAGGCCATTTCTGCACCCCTTGGAGACAGATCAGCCTATTATTTTTAGGCTGGTCTGCCCCCAAGGGGGGCAGAAACCACTAGAACGCCAGGGATTTTTTTAAATTTGTTTATTTTTGTGGGGGGGGCGTCCCCTTGGTCACGGGGCGCCCCCCCAAGGGGGGCATTGACCTGTTGGCCATTTCTACACCCCCTGGGGGCAGATGGGCCTATTTTTTCAGACGCACCTGCCCCCAAGGGGGGCAGAAGCCATGTAGACACCAGTGATAGTGTGTGTGTGTGTGTGTTAGTGGATGGGGGGGGGCCTTGGGCAAGGGTCGCCCCCCCACTTTGGGGCCACATGTACCCAGGCCATTTCTGCACCCCTTGGAGACAGATCAGCCTATTATTTTTAGGCTGGTCTGCCCCCAAGGGGGGCAGAAACCACTAGAACGCCAGGGATTTTTTAAAATTTGTTTATTTTTGTGGGGGGGGCGTCCCCTTGGTCACGGGGCGCCCCCCCAAGGGGGCCATTGACCTGTTGGCCATTTCTACACCCCCTGGGGGCAGATGGGCCTATTTTTTTAGACCCACCTGCCCCCAAGGGGGGCAGAAGCCATGTAGACACCAGGGATAGTGTGTGTGTGTGTGTGTTAGTGGATGGGGGGGGGCCTTGGGCAAGGGTCGCCCCCCCACTTTGGGGGCACATGTACCCAGGCCATTTCTGCACCCCTTGGAGACAGATCAGCCTATTATTTTTAGGCTGGTCTGCCCCCAAGGGGGGCAGAAACCACTACAACGCCAGGGATTGTTTTTTTATTTGTTTATTTTTGTGGGGGGGGGCGTCCCCTTGGTCACGGGGCGCACCCCAAGGGGGGCAGGCCATTTCTGCACCCCTTGGAGACAGATCAGCCTATTATTTTTAGGCTGGTCTGCCCCCAAGGGGGGCAGAAACCACTAGAACGCCAGGGATTTTTTTTTATTTGTTTATTTTTGTGGGGGGGCGTCCCCTTGGCCTTGGCCTGTTGGCCATTTCTACACCCCCTGGGGGCAGATGGGCCTATTTTTTTAGACCCACCTGCCCCCAAGGGGGGCAGAAGCCATGTAGACACCAGGGATAGTGTGTGTGTGTGTGTGTTAGTGGATGGGGGGGGGGGGGCCTTGGGCAAGGGTCGCCCCCCCACTTTGGGGGCACATGTACCCAGGCCATTTCTGCACCCCTTGGAGACAGATCAGCCTATTATTTTTAGGCTGGTCTGCCCCCAAGGGGGGCAGAAACCACTAGAACGCCAGGGATTTTTTTTTATTTGTTTATTTTTGTGGGGGGGCGTCCCCTTGGTCACGGGGCACCCCCCCAAGGGGGGCATTGACCTGTTGGCCATTTCTACACCCCCTGGGGGCAGATGGGCCTATTTTTTTAGACCCACCTGCCCCCAAGGGGGGCAGAAGCCATGTAGACACCAGGGATAGTGTGTGTGTGTGTGTGTTAGTGGATGGGGGGGGGCCTTGGGCAAGGGTCGCCCCCCCACTTTGGGGGCACATGTACCCAGGCCATTTCTGCACCCCTTGGAGACAGATCAGCCTATTATTTTTAGGCTGGTCTGCCCCCAAGGGGGGCAGAAACCACTAGAACGCCAGGGATTTTTTTTTATTTGTTTATTTTTGTGGGGGGGCGTCCCCTTGGTCACGGGGCGCCCCCCCCAAGGGTGCCATTGACCTGTTGGCCATTTCTACACCCCCTGGGGGCAGATGGGCCTATTTTTTTAGACCCACCTGCCCCCAAGGGGGGCAGAAGCCATGTAGACACCAGGGATAGTGTGTGTGTGTGTGTGTTAGTGGATGGGGAGGGGGGCCTTGGGCAAGGGTCGCCCCCCCACTTTGGGGGCACATGTACCCAGGCCATTTCTGCACCCCTTGGAGACAGATCAGCCTATTATTTTTAGGCTGGTCTGCCCCCAAGGGGGGAAGAAACCACTAGAACGCCAGGGATTTTTTTTTATTTGTTTATTTTTGTGGGGGGGGGGCATTGACCTGTTGTCCATTTCTACACCCCCTGGGGGCAGATGGGCCTCTTTTTTTAGACCCACCTGCCCCCAAGGGGGGGCAGAAGCCATGTAGACACCAGGGATAGTGTGTGTGTGTGTGTTAGTGGATGGGGGGGGGGCCTTGGGCAAGGGTCGCCCCCCCACTTTGGGGGCACATGTACCCAGGCCATTTCTGCACCCCTTGGAGACAGATCAGCCTATTATTTTTAGGCTGGTCTGCCCCCAAGGGGGGCAGAAAACACTAGATCACAAGGGATTTATATTGGTATGTGCATTTATGTGTGGGGGGGTGCCCCCTTGGGCAAGGGGCGCCCCCCCCAAGGGGGCAGAGAACTGTTGGCCTTTTCTGCCCCCCTTGGGGGCAGATCGGCCTATTTTTTTTAGGTCCATCTGCCCCCAAGGGGGGCAGAAGCCACTTAGGCACCAGGGATTGTGTGTGTAGTGGATGGGGGGGCGCCCCCTTGGGCAAGGGTCGCTCCCCTTTGGGGGGCATGTCTGTTAGGGCCATTTCTGCCCCCCTTGAGGGCAGATCAGCCTATTATTTTTAGGCTGGTCTGCCCCCAAGGGGGGCAGAAACCACTAGAACGCCAGGGATTTTTTTTAATGTGTTTATTTTTGTGGGGGGGTGTCCCCTTGGTCACGGGGCGCCCCCCCCAAGGGGGGCATTGACCTGTTGGCCATTTCTACACCCCCTGGGGGCAGATGGGCCTATTATGTTAGGCCCACCTGCCCCCAAGGCGGGTAGAAGCCACTTAGGCACCAGGGATAGTGTTGTGTATGTGTTTTTTTTTTTTTTTTGAGGGCTGTCCCCTTTGGCAAGGGTCGCTCTCCATGGGGACACACTACTAAAGGTATTTTCTGGCTTCCTTGGGGTAGACAGGCCTATTTTATTAGTAGGCCCATCTGCCCCTATGGCAGAATCCACTTAGGCACCAATTTCTAAATGTTTGATGGTGGGGTGTTTGTCAACTGAAGAAGTCTTTGCATTTGTGATAAAAAATGTTTTCCTCCTTTTTGTTCTAGTTCAAAGCTTTTGCTTTATTTGCTGTGGCTCCTTGCGGTTTTGGCGGTGGTTGACCTGCAGTTTGCTCAGTTGCATGTTTTAGGTAAGTAAAAACAATTTTCTCCAAAGGAGTATTGTTGCCATGCATGAATGACATGTTTGTAGGGGGTGTACTAAATGCAGGATTGTGTGTGAAATTGTCCTTAGGTTTGTGTACAATGATATTTGTTTTGTCTTATTTCTAATTTGCCTTTCTTTCTTTATTTTTAGTGGGATATCATTGGTGATTGCTGTGTAGTAGCTGGTGAATCAAGCTTTTTCAGGCAAGTGAGCGGTATAGTTTTTGAGTTTATAACTCTTACTAACAAAGCTACACTTTGTTACTTGTCTTACACAGTGCTGGTTGTTGGTGGTGAATTTGTCCAGTTAATTTTAGCAGGAGAGATCATGGCTAGCCGCAGGATGACCGCTCAGCAGGTGGTTGGTATGCTTTTTGAGTCACAGTCTGATCATGACTATGAGACGGACTCTGCATCTGAGGCAGAGGAGGAAGTCAGAGATTCTGGCAGTGATGTTTCTCTTGGAGGGGAATCTTCTGATGATGAAGGCACACTCAGTGCAGATGAAGGGCCTGTTTTAGAGGAGGACATTGATGTGCCAATAGTGCAGCAACCTGGGGCTGAAAGGTTTCCCGTTATAAGACCTGATGTCTGGGTTGCCCCAAACATGGAGCAGCCAGAGTTGCCTGCCTTTACTGGTCTCCCGGGGTGTAACGCCAATACAGAGAACTTTATGCCTATCAATTTCTTTGAGTTATTCATGGATGATGTGTTTTTGGAAGAGATTGTTGAGCAGACTAATTTGTATGCGGAGCAGCATTTGAGGGACAACGCTGCTAGACTTAGGCCACACTCTAGAGCTGCCCAGTGGATTCCCACAAATTTGGAGGAGTTAAAAAAGTTTTTGGGTTTGACTTTTTTGATGGGGTTGATAAGGAAGCCGTCACTGGCTTCTTATTGGTCTACTAGTCCCTTGATGGCAACAGCTATATTTCCAGCGACCATGAGTCGTAATCGGTTATTTGCTTCTTCTTAGGATGCTGCATTTTGTTGACAATGCTTTAGCCTTGCCACGAGATCACCCAGATTCTGACCGTCTTTTTAAGATTAGGCCTGTCCTTGATCATTTTGTAGATCGGTTTTCGGAGGTCTATGTTCCAGGCAAAGAGTTAAGTGTGGACGAGTCTTTGGTCCTCTTCAAGGGTCGTTTGGTTTTTAGGCAGTACATTCCTAGCAAAAGGGCACGATATGGAATTAAATTGTATATGCTGTCTGAAAGTAGGACAGGATATGTGTATAGTTTCCGTGTGTACACTGGTAGGGATTCCAATATTGACCCCCCTGGTTGTCCTCCCACTTTTGGAGTTACTGAGAAAATTGTGTGGGATCTTGGTAGACGACTGTTCAACAAAGGTCACCATTTGTATGTAGATAACTTCTAAACTGGTGTGCAATTGTTCAAGGAATTGTTTAGAGGGGACACAGTTGCTTGTGGCACAATCCGTTCTAACCGGAAAGGCTATCCAAGGGAGCTTGTCTGTAAAAAACTTGAGAGAGGACAGTGCTCTGCCTTGCGGAACGAGGAGCTGCTAGCTTTGAAATTTTCAGACAAGAGGGATGTCTACATGCTAAGTACCATCCATGATGAGAGTACTTCCCCTGTGACTGTTTGGGGCCAGGTTGCTGAAGTGCGCAAACCTGTGTGCATTTTAGATTATAATAAGCACATGGGAGGTGTAGATAGAGTTGACCAGAGGTTGGAACCTTATACTGCTATTCGTAAGTCTTACGTTTGGTATAAGAAGTTAGCACTTCACCTCTTCCACTTAGCAACCTTCAATGCTTTTATTGTGTTTAGGGATAGGTCTTCAGAGTCAAAGATTACATTTGTGAAATTTCAGGAGTCAGTGATAGAGAGCCTTATTGTGGTGGAACAGGCCAGAGTTCCTAGAGGAGCAGTGGTGGAGGATGTGGCTAGATTGAAAGATCGCCACTTTGCTGAGCACATTCCTCCCACACCCAAAAAAGACTTTCCAGCTAAGAAATGTAGAGTGTGTTTTCGAAGAGGTATCCGGAGGGAGACTCGAATGTACTGCCCAGATTGTCCTTCAAAGCCTGGGCTGTGTGTCGGTGCTTGTTTTAAGAATTACCACACCCAGAAGAATTTCTGGGAACAACCATGAGTGTAAACTCATGTCTGTTTTGTATTTTCATGTGTTTAGTTTCATGGTTAGCATTTCTGTCATGTTCTTAGTTAGAGCTTTTGTGTTTGTAGTTTTGTAATTCTTTCTACTTAGTTAGGGGTTCCTCTGTTAAAAAAAAAAAAAAAATGATGCCATTGTGGGTGGAGTGGGGCTTGGCTGAGAGTGTACATATTGACTTGCTGTTGGCTACTGCAACACACTGCCAGCCAAACACCAGTCCACACACTCCCATTAGCTGGTGTGATTGTTGTATCAGGCATGTGGGCGTATGTAAGTGATGGGCCCTTGAGTGGCGCTGTCTGTCGATGTGAGTGTTGTAATGTGCTGGGCCCGTGGCTGGCAGTGTGAATGGCCTTGTGTGTGTCATGTATGAAAGTTGTGTGAATGGACTGTAAAGCGGTTGGTGCCTTGTCGCGGCTTTACAGCTCACGAGCTGTGAGTCATTGGTTCAGTTTTTTGCCTTTCAGTTACTAACAGTGCATTTCATTTTTGTGAAAGCTCTTGTTAGTAAAATTTGATCCACTGAACCATCACTCACCCTCGTGCCAAATCCAACCAGTATGTGTGGTAAAAATGACAAAACCTGCTCCGCTGTAATCAGGCGTCGCAGCACACCTGTGACACGCTAGGTGCCTCAGGTGGGACCCCAATGATGAAGCATGCCACCAACTTGGTTGGTGGGTGAGGGGTCTTTTTCACATAACCTAACTGTGTTTCTTTTCAAAATTTTAGTGTTTGGCACATCACGGACGTATGTGGGCACATCAAAACGATATATTACAAAACTACCTGTGTTTGGGGGGGAGAGGGCACCTATGTTTTTGGTCCTGTGTGCGGCCTTCATCTAGGGAAACCTACCAAACCCAGACATTTTATAAAACTAGACACCCCAAGGAGTCCAGGGAGGTGTGGCTTGCGTGGATCCCCCAACATTTTCTTACCCAGACTCCTCTGTAAACCTCAAAATGTGCTTAAAAAAGCATATTTTCCTTACTTTTCTTCGTAGGATCACCACTCCAGCACAAAATTCCTACTCCCCAGTGTTCCCCTCAGCCTCCCAAGGAAAATGACACCTCACTTATGTGGGTCCCCAAAGCAGAGTCAGTCTAAAGATGTATAAAAGAATATGTCCTTATAAACTTGTTGTGCTATTCCCTCTATCTCTACAAGTTTTGGGCCTTATTCTGTTGCAGGCACCTGGCCCACCCACACAAGTGAGGTATCATTTTTATCGGGAGACTTGGGGGAACACTGGGTGGAAGGAAATTTGTGGCTCCACTCAGATTCCAGAACTTTCTGTCACCGAAATGTGTGGAAAATGTGTTTTTTTAAACAGAATTTGAGGTTTGCAAAGGATTCTGGGTAACAGAACCTGGTCCGAGCCACACAAGTCACCCCATCTTGGATTCCCCTAGGTCTCTAGTTTTCAGAAATGCACAGGTTTGTTAGGTTTCCCTAGGTGGCGGCTGAGCTACAGGCCAAAATCTACAGGTAGGCACTTTGCAAAAAACACCTCTGTTTTCCTTCACAAATTGGGATGTGTCCACGTTGCGGTTTGGGGCGTTTCCTGTCGCGGGCGCTAGGCCTACCCACACAAGTGAGGTCTCATTTTTATCGGGAGATGTGGGGGAACGCTGGGTGGAAGGAAATTCGTGCCTCCTCTCAGATTCCAGAACTTTCTGCCACAGAAATGTTAGGAACATGTGTTTTTTTAGCCAAATTTTGAAGTTTGCAAAGGATTCTGGGTAACAGAACCTGGTCCGAGCCACACAAGTCACCCCATCTTGGATTCCCCTAGGTCTCTAGTTTTCAAAAATGCACAGGTTTGGTAGGCTTCCCTAGGTGCCGGCTGACCTAGAGGCCAAAATCTACAGGTAGGCACTGTTTTCAATGAAAAAATGTGATGTGTCCACGTTGCGTTTTGGGGCATATCCTGTCACGGGCGCTAGGCCTAGCCACACAAGTGAGGTATCATTTTTATCGGGAGACGTGGGGGAACGCTGGGTGGAAGGAAATTTGTGGCTCCTCTCAGATTCCAGAACTTTCTGCCACAGAAATATGAGGAACATGTGTTTTTTTAGCCAAATTTTGAGGTTTGCAAAGGATTCTGGGTAACAGAACCTGGTCCGAGCCACACAAGTCACCCCATCTTGGATTCCCCTAGGTCTCTAGTTTTCAGAAATGCACAGGTTTGGTAGGTTTCCCTAGGTGGCGGCTGAGCTACAGGCCAAAATCTGCAGGTAGGCACTTTGCTAAAAACAGGTCTGTTTTCTGTGATGTGTCCACGTTGCGTTTTGGGGCATTTCCTGTCACGGGCCCTAGGCCTACCCACACAAGTGAGGTATCATTTTTATCAGGAGACGTGGGGGAACGCTGGGTGGAAGGAAATTTGTGGCTCCTCTCAGATTCCAGAACTTTCTGCCACAGAAATGTGAGGAACATGTGTTTTTTTAGCCAAATTTTGAGGTTTGCAAAGGATTCTGGGTAACAGAACCTGGTCCGAGCCACACAAGTCACCCCATCTTGGATTCCCCTAGGTCTCTAGTTTTCAGAAATGCACAGGTTTGGTAGGTTTCCCTAGGTGGCGGCTGAGCTACAGGCCAAAATCTGCAGGTAGGCACTTTGCTAAAAACAGGTCTGTTTTCTGTGATGTGTCCACGTTGCGCTTTGGGGCATTTCCTGTCACGGGCCCTAGGCCTACCCACACAAGTGAGGTATCATTTTTATCAGGAGACGTGGGGGAACGCTGGGTGGAAGGAAATTCGTGGCTCCTCTCAGATTACAGAACTTTCTGCCACAGAAATGTGAGGAACATGTGTTTTTTTAGCCAAATTTTGAGGTTTGCAAAGGATTCTGGGTAACAGAACCTGGTCCGAGCCACACAAGTCACCCCATCTTGGATTCCCCTAGTTCTCTAGTTTTCAGAAATGCACAGGTTTGGTAGGTTTCCCTAGGTGGCGGCTGAGCTACAGGCCAAAATCTACAGGTAGGCACTTTGCAAAAAACACCTCTGTTTTCCTTCACCAATTTGGCTGTGTCCACGTTGCGCTTTGGGGCGTTTCCTGTCGCGGGCGCTAGGCCTACCCACACAAGTGAGGTATCATTTTTATCGGGAGACGTGGGGGAACGCTGGGTGGAAGGAAATTCGTGGCTCCTCTCAGATTCCAGAACTTTCTGCCACAGAAATGTGAGGGACATGTGTTTTTTTAGCCAAATGTTGAGGTTTGCAAAGGATTCTGGGTAACAGAACCTGGTCCGAGCCACACAAGTCACCCCATCTTGGATTCCCCTAGGTCTCTAGTTTTCAGAAATGCACAGGTTTGGTAGGTTTCCCTAGGTGGCGGCTGAGCTACAGGCCAAAATCTACAGGTAGGCACTTTGCAAAAAACACCTCTATTTTCCTTCACTAATTTGGCTGTGTCCACGTTGCGCTTTGGGGCGTTTCCTGTCGCGGGTGCTAGGCCTACCCACACAAGTGAGGTATCATTTTTATCGGGAGACGTGGGGGAACGCTGGGTGGAAGGAAATTCGTGGCTCCTCTCAGATTCCAGAACTTTCTGCCACAGAAATGTTAGGAACATGTGTTTTTTTAGCCAAATTTTGAGGTTTGCAAAGGATTCTGGGTAACAGAACCTGGTCCGAGCCACACAAGTCACCCCATCTTGGATTCCCCTAGGTCTCTAGTTTTCAGAAATGCACAGGTTTGGTAGGTTTCCCTAGGTGGCGTCTGAGCTACAGGCCAAAATCTACAGGTAGGCACTTTGCAAAAAACACCTCTGTTTTCCTTCACCAATTTGGCTGTGTCCACGTTGCGCTTTGGGGCGTTTCCTGTCGCGGGCGCTAGGCCTACCCACACAAGTGAGGTATCATTTTTATCGGGAGACGTGGAGGAACGCTGGGTGGAAGGAAATTCGTGGCTCCTCTCAGATTCCAGAACTTTCTGCCACAGAAATGTTAGGAACATGTGTTTTTTTAGCCAAATTTTGAGGTTTGCAAAGAATTCTGGGTAACAGAACCTGGTCCGAGCCACACAAGTCACCCCATCTTGGATTCCCCTAGGTCTCTAGTTTTCAGAAATGCACAGGTTTGGTAGGTTTCCCTAGGTGGCGGCTGAGCTACAGGCCAAAATCTGCAGGTAGGCACTTTGCTTAAAACAGGTCTGTTTTCTGTGATGTGTCCACGTTGCGCTTTGGGGCATTTCCTGTCACGGGCGCTAGGCCTACCCACACAAGTGAGGTATCATTTTTATCGGGAGACGTGGGGGAACGCTGGGTGGAAGGAAATTCGTGCCTTCTCTCAGATTCCAGAACTTTCTGCCACAGAAATGTGAGGAACATGTGTTTTTTTAGCCAAATTTTGAGGTTTGCAAAGGATTCTGGGTAACAGAACCTGGTCCGAGCCACACAAGTCACCCCATCTTGGATTCCCCTAGGTCTCTAGTTTTCAGAAATGCACAGGTTTGGTAGGTTTCCCTAGGTGGCGGCTGAGCTACAGGCCAAAATCTGCAGGTAGGCACTTTGCTAAAAACAGGTCTGTTTTCTGTGATGTGTCCACGTTGCGCTTTGGGGCATTTCCTGTCACGGGCCCTAGGCCTACCCACACAAGTGAGGTATCATTTTTATCAGGAGACGTGGGGTAACGCTGGGTGGAAGGAAATTCGTGGCTCCTCTCAGATTACAGAACTTTCTGCCACAGAAATGTGAGGAACATGTGTTTTTTTAGCCAAATTTTGAGGTTTGCAAAGGATTCTGGGTAACAGAACCTGGTCCGAGCCACACAAGTCACCCCATCTTGGATTCCCCTGGGTCTCTAGTTTTCAGAAATGCACAGGTTTGGTAGGTTTCCCTAGGTGGCGGCTGAGCTACAGGCCAAAATCTACAGGTAGGCACTTTGCAAAAAACACCTCTATTTTCCTTCACCAATTTGGCTGTGTCCACGTTGCGCTTTGGGGCGTTTCCTGTCGAGGGCGCTAGGCCTACCCACACAAGTGAGGTATCATTTTTATCGGGAGACGTGGGGGAACGCTGGGTGGAAGGAAATTCGTGGCTCCTCTCAGATTCCAGAACTTTCTGCCACAGAAATGTTAGGAACATGTGTTTTTTTAGCCAAATTTTGAGGTTTGCAAAGGATTCTGGGTAACAGAACCTGGACAAGCCACACAAGTCACCCCATCTTGGATTCCCCTAGATCTCTAGTTTTCAGAAATGCACAGGTTTGGTAGGTTTTCCTAGGTGGCGTCTCAGCTACAGGCCAAAATCTACAGGTAGGCACTTTGCAAAAAACACCTCTGTTTTCCTTCACCAATTTGGCTGTGTCCACGTTGCGCTTTGGGGCGTTTCCTGTCGCGGGCGCTAGGCCTACCCACACAAGTGAGGTATCATTTTTATCGGGAGACGTGGGGGAACGCTGGGTGGAAGGAAATTCGTGGCTCCTCTCAGACTCCAGAACTTTCTGCCACAGAAATGTTAGGAACATGTGTTTTTTTAGCCAAATTTTGAGGTTTGCAAAGGATTCTGGGTAACAGAACCTGGTCCGAGCCACACAAGTCACCCCATCTTGGATTCCCCTAGGTCTCTAGTTTTCTGAAATGCACAGGTTTGGTAGGTTTCCCTAGGTGGCGGCTGAGCTACAGGCCAAAATCTGCAGGTAGGCACTTTGCTAAAAACAGGTCTGTTTTCTGTGATGTGTCCACGTTGCGCTTTGGGGCATTTCCTGTCACGGGCGCTAGGCCTACCCACACAAGTGAGGTATCATTTTTATCGGAAGACGTGGGGGAACACTGGGTGGAAGGAAATTCGTGGCTCCTCTCAGATTCCAGAACTTTCTGCCACAGAAATGTGAGGAACATGTGTTTTTTTAGCCAAATTTTGAGGTTTGCAAAGGATTCTGGGTAACAGAACCTGGTCCGAGCCACACAACTCACCCCATCTTGGATTCCCCTAGGTCTCTAGTTTTCAGAAATGCACAGATTTGGTAGGTTTCCCTAGGTGGCGGCTGAGCTACAGGCCAAAATCTACAGGTAGGCACTTTGCAAAAAACACCTCTATTTTCCTCCACCAATTTGGCTGTGTCCACGTTGCGCTTTGGGGCGTTTCCTGTCGCGGGCGCTAGGCCTACCCACACAAGTGAGGTATCATTTTTATCGGGAGACGTGGGGGAACGCTGGGTGGAAGGAAATTCGTGGCTCCTCTCAGATTCCAGAACTTTCTGCCACAGAAATGTTAGGAACATGTGTTTTTTTAGCCAAATTTTGAGGTTTGCAAAGGATTCTGGGTAACAGAACCTGGTCCGAGCCACACAAGTCACCCCATCTTGGATTCCCCTAGGTCTCTAGTTTTCAGAAATGCACAGGTTTGGTAGGTTTCCCTAGGTGGCGTCTGAGCTACAGGCCAAAATCTACAGGTAGGCACTTTGCAAAAAACACCTCTGTTTTCCTTCACCAATTTGGCTGTGTCCACGTTGCGCTTTGGGGCGTTTCCTGTCGCGGACGCTAGGCCTACCCACACAAGTGAGGTATCATTTTTATCGGGAGACGTGGAGGAACGCTGGGTGGAAGGAAATTCGTGGCTCCTCTCAGATTCCAGAACTTTCTGCCACAGAAATGTTAGGAACATGTGTTTTTTTAGCCAAATTTTGAGGTTTGCAAAGAATTCTGGGTAACAGAACCTGGTCCGAGCCACACAAGTCACCCCATCTTGGATTCCCCTAGGTCTCTAGTTTTCAGAAATGCACAGGTTTGGTAGGTTTCCCTAGGTGGCGGCTGAGCTACAGGCCAAAATCTGCAGGTAGGCACTTTGCTAAAAACAGGTCTGTTTTCTGTGATGTGTCCACGTTGCGCTTTGGGGCATTTCCTGTCACGGGCCCTAGGCCTACCCACACAAGTGAGGTATCATTTTTATCAGGAGACGTGGGGTAACGCTGGGTGGAAGGAAATTCGTGGCTCCTCTCAGATTACAGAACTTTCTGCCACAGAAATGTGAGGAACATGTGTTTTTTTAGCCAAATTTTGAGGTTTGCAAAGGATTCTGGGTAACAGAACCTGGTCCGAGCCACACAAGTCACCCCATCTTGGATTCCCCTGGGTCTCTAGTTTTCAGAAATGCACAGGTTTGGTAGGTTTCCCTAGGTGGCGGCTGAGCTACAGGCCAAAATCTACAGGTAGGCACTTTGCAAAAAACACCTCTATTTTCCTTCACCAATTTGGCTGTGTCCACGTTGCGCTTTGGGGCGTTTCCTGTCGAGGGCGCTAGGCCTACCCACACAAGTGAGGTATCATTTTTATCGGGAGACGTGGGGGAACGCTGGGTGGAAGGAAATTCGTGGCTCCTCTCAGATTCCAGAACTTTCTGCCACAGAAATGTTAGGAACATGTGTTTTTTTAGCCAAATTTTGAGGTTTGCAAAGGATTCTGGGTAACAGAACCTGGACAAGCCACACAAGTCACCCCATCTTGGATTCCCCTAGATCTCTAGTTTTCAGAAATGCACAGGTTTGGTAGGTTTTCCTAGGTGGCGTCTCAGCTACAGGCCAAAATCTACAGGTAGGCACTTTGCAAAAAACACCTCTGTTTTCCTTCACCAATTTGGCTGTGTCCACGTTGCGCTTTGGGGCGTTTCCTGTCGCGGGCGCTAGGCCTACCCACACAAGTGAGGTATCATTTTTATCGGGAGACGTGGGGGAACGCTGGGTGGAAGGAAATTCGTGGCTCCTCTCAGACTCCAGAACTTTCTGCCACAGAAATGTTAGGAACATGTGTTTTTTTAGCCAAATTTTGAGGTTTGCAAAGGATTCTGGGTAACAGAACCTGGTCCGAGCCACACAAGTCACCCCATCTTGGATTCCCCTAGGTCTCTAGTTTTCTGAAATGCACAGGTTTGGTAGGTTTCCCTAGGTGGCGGCTGAGCTACAGGCCAAAATCTGCAGGTAGGCACTTTGCTAAAAACAGGTCTGTTTTCTGTGATGTGTCCACGTTGCGCTTTGGGGCATTTCCTGTCACGGGCGCTAGGCCTACCCACACAAGTGAGGTATCATTTTTATCGGAAGACGTGGGGGAACACTGGGTGGAAGGAAATTCGTGGCTCCTCTCAGATTCCAGAACTTTCTGCCACAGAAATGTGAGGAACATGTGTTTTTTTAGCCAAATTTTGAGGTTTGCAAAGGATTCTGGGTAACAGAACCTGGTCCGAGCCACACAACTCACCCCATCTTGGATTCCCCTAGGTCTCTAGTTTTCAGAAATGCACAGATTTGGTAGGTTTCCCTAGGTGGCGGCTGAGCTACAGGCCAAAATCTACAGGTAGGCACTTTGCAAAAAACACCTCTATTTTCCTCCACCAATTTGGCTGTGTCCACGTTGCGCTTTGGGGCGTTTCCTGTCGCGGGCGCTAGGCCTACCCACACAAGTGAGGTATCATTTTTATCGGGAGACGTGGGGGAACGCTGGGTGGAAGGAAATTCGTGGCTCCTCTCAGATTCCAGAACTTTCTGCCACAGAAATGTTAGGAACATGTGTTTTTTTAGCCAAATTTTGAGGTTTGCAAAGGATTCTGGGTAACAGAACCTGGTCCGAGCCACACAAGTCACCCCATCTTGGATTCCCCTAGGTCTCTAGTTTTCAGAAATGCACAGGTTTGGTAGGTTTCCCTAGGTGGCGTCTGAGCTACAGGCCAAAATCTACAGGTAGGCACTTTGCAAAAAACACCTCTGTTTTCCTTCACCAATTTGGCTGTGTCCACGTTGCGCTTTGGGGCGTTTCCTGTCGCGGACGCTAGGCCTACCCACACAAGTGAGGTATCATTTTTATCGGGAGACGTGGAGGAACGCTGGGTGGAAGGAAATTCGTGGCTCCTCTCAGATTCCAGAACTTTCTGCCACAGAAATGTTAGGAACATGTGTTTTTTTAGCCAAATTTTGAGGTTTGCAAAGAATTCTGGGTAACAGAACCTGGTCCGAGCCACACAAGTCACCCCATCTTGGATTCCCCTAGGTCTCTAGTTTTCAGAAATGCACAGGTTTGGTAGGTTTCCCTAGGTGGCGGCTGAGCTACAGGCCAAAATCTGCAGGTAGGCACTTTGCTAAAAACAGGTCTGTTTTCTGTGATGTGTCCACGTTGCGCTTTGGGGCATTTCCTGTCACGGGCGCTAGGCCTACCCACACAAGTGAGGTATCATTTTTATCGGGAGACGTGGGGGAACGCTGGGTGGAAGGAAATTCGTGCCTCCTCTCAGATTCCAGAACTTTCTGCCACAGAAATGTGAGGAACATGTGTTTTTTTAGCCAAATTTTTAGGTTTGCAAAGGATTCTGGGTAACAGAACCTGGTCCGAGCCACACAAGTCACCCCATCTTGGATTCCCCTAGGTCTATAGTTTTCAGAAATGCACAGGTTTGGTAGGTTTCCCTATGTGGCGGCTGAGCTACAGGCCAAAATCTACAGGTAGGCACTTTGCAAAAAACACCTCTGTTTTCCTCCACCAATTTGTCTGTGTCCACGTTGCGCTTTGGGGCGTTTCCTGTCACGGGCGCTAGGCCTACCCACACAAGTGAGGTATCATTTTTATAGGGAGACGTGGGGGAACGCTGGGTGGAAGGAAATTCGTGCCTCCTCTCAGATTCCAGCACTTTCTGCCACAGAAATGTGAGGAACATGTGTTTTTTTAGCCAAATTTTGAGGTTTGCAAAGGATTCTGGGTAACAGAACCTGGTCCGAGCCACACAAGTCACCCCATCTTGGATTCCCCTAGGTCTCTAGTTTTCAGAAATGCACAGGTTTGGTAGGTTTCCCTAGGTGGCGGCTGAGCTACAGGCCAAAATCTGCAGGTAGGCACTTTGCTAAAAACAGGTCTGTTTTCTGTGATGTGTCCACGTTGCGCTTTGGGGCATTTCCTGTCACGGGCGCTAGGACTACCCACACAAGTGAGGTATCATTTTTATCGGGAGACGTGGGGGAACGCTGGGTGGAAGGAAATTCGTGGCTCCTCTCAGATTCCAGAACTTTCTGCCACAGAAATGTGAGGAACATGTGTTTTTTTAGTCAAATTTTGAGGTTTGCAAAGGATTCTGGGTAACAGAACCTGGTCCGAGCCACACAAGTCACCCCATCTTGGATTCCCCTAGGTCTCTAGTTTTCAGAAATGCACAGGTTTGGTAGGTTTCCCTAGGTGGCGGCTGAGCTACAGGCCAAAATCTGCAGGTAGGCACTTTGCTAAAAACAGGTCTGTTTTCTGTGATGTGTCCACGTTGCGCTTTGGGGCATTTCCTGTCACGGGCGCTAGGCCTACCCACACAAGTGAGGTATCATTATTATCGGGAGACGTGGGGGAACGCTGGGTGGAAGGAAATTCGTGCCTCCTCTCAGATTCCAGAACTTTCTGCCACAGAAATGTGAGGAACATGTGTTTTTTTAGCCAAATTTTGAGGTTTGCAAAGGATTCTGGGTAACAGAACCTGGTCCGAGCCACACAAGTCACCCCATCTTGGATTCCCCTAGGTCTCTAGTTTTCAGAAATGCACAGGTTTGGTAGGTTTCCCTATGTGGCGGCTGAGCTACAGGCCAAAATCTACAGGTAGGCACTTTGCAAAAAACACCTCTGTTTTCCTCCACCAATTTGTCTGTGTCCACGTTGCGCTTTGGGGCGTTTCCTGTCACGGGCGCTAGGCCTACCCACACAAGTGAGGTATCATTTTTATCGGGAGACGTGGGGGAACGCTGGGTGGAAGGAAATTCGTGCCTCCTCTCAGATTCCAGCACTTTCTGCCACAGAAATGTGAGGAACATGTGTTTTTTTAGCCAAATTTTGAGGTTTGCAAAGGATTCTGGGTAACAGAACCTGGTCCGAGCCACACAAGTCACCCCATCTTGGATTCCCCTAGGTCTCTAGTTTTCAGAAATGCACAGGTTTGGTAGGTTTCCCTAGGTGGCGGCTGAGCTACAGGCCAAAATCTGCAGGTAGGCACTTTGCTAAAAACAGGTCTGTTTTCTGTGATGTGTCCACGTTGCGCTTTGGGGCATTTCCTGTCACGGGCGCTAGGCCTACCCACACAAGTGAGGTATCATTTTTATCGGGAGACGTGGGGGAACGCTGGGTGGAAGGAAATTCGTGGCTCCTCTCAGATTCCAGAACTTTCTGCCACAGAAATGTGAGGAACATGTGTTTTTTTAGCCAAATTTTGAGGTTTGCAAAGGATTCTGGGTAACAGAACCTGGTCCGAGCCACACAAGTCACCCCATCTTGGATTCCCCTAGGTCTCTAGTTTTCAGAAATGCACAGGTTTGGTAGGTTTCCCTAGGTGGCGGCTGAGCTACAGGCCAAAATCTACAGGTAGGCACTTTGCAAAAAACACCTCTATTTTCCTTCACCAATTTGGCTGTGTCCACGTTGCGCTTTGGGGCGTTTCCTGTTGCAGGCGCTAGGCCTACCCACACAAGTGAGGTATCATTTTTATCGGGAGACGTGGGGGAACGCTGGGTGGAAGGAAATTCGTGGCTCCTCTCAGATTCCAGAACTTTCTGCCACAGAAATGTTAGGAACATGTGTTTTTTTAGCCAAATTTTGAGGTTTGCAAAGGATTCTGGGTAACAGAACCTGGTCCGAGCCACACAAGTCACCCCATCTTGGATTCCCCTAGGTTTCTAGTTTTCAGAAATGCACAGGTTTGGTAGGTTTCGCTAGGTGGCGTCTGAGCTACAGGCCAAAATCTACAGGTAGGCACTTTGCAAAAAACACCTCTGTTTTCCTTCACCAATTTGGCTGTGTCCACGTTGCGCTTTGGGGCGTTTCCTGTCGCGGGCGCTAGGCCTACCCACACAAGTGAGGTATCATTTTTATCGGGAGACGTGGGGGAACGCTGGGTGGAAGGAAATTCGTGGCTCCTCTCAGATTCCAGAACTTTCTGCCACAGAAATGTTAGGAACATGTGTTTTTTTAGCCAAATTTTGAGGTTTGCAAAGGATTCTGGGTAACAGAACCTGGTCCGAGCCACACAAGTCACCCCATCTTGGATTCACCTAGGTCTCTAGTTTTCAGAAATGCACAGGTTTGGTAGGTTTCCCTAGGTGGCGGCTGAGCTACAGGCCAAAATCTGCAGGTAGGCACTTTGCTAAAAACAGGTCTGTTTTCTGTGATGTGTCCACGTTGCGCTTTGGGGCATTTCCTGTCACGGGCGCTAGGCCTACCCACACAAGTGAGGTATCATTTTTATCGGGAGACGTGGGGGAACGCTGGGTGGAAGGAAATTCGTGCCTCCTCTCAGATTCCAGAACTTTCTGCCACAGAAATGTGAGGAACATGTGTTTTTTTAGCCAAATTTTGAGGTTTGCAAAGGATTCTGGGTAACAGAACCTGGTCCGAGCCACACAAGTCACCCCATCTTGGATTCCCCTAGGTCTCTAGTTTTCAGAAATGCACAGGTTTGGTAGGTTTCCCTATGTGGCGGCTGAGCTACAGGCCAAAATCTACAGGTAGGCACTTTGCAAAAAACACCTCTGTTTTCCTCCACCAATTTGTCTGTGTCCACGTTGCGCTTTGGGGCGTTTCCTGTCACGGGCGCTAGGCATACCCACACAAGTGAGGTATCATTTTTATCGGGAGACGTGGGGGAACGCTGGGTGGAAGGAAATTCGTGCCTCCTCTCAGATTCCAGAACTTTCTGCCACAGAAATGTGAGGAACATGTGTTTTTTTAGCCAAATTTTGAGGTTTGCAAAGGATTCTGGGTAACAGAACCTGGTCCGAGCCACACAAGTCACCCCATCTTGGATTCCCCTAGGTCTCTAGTTTTCAGAAATGCACAGGTTTGGTAGGTTTCCCTATGTGGCGGCTGAGCTACAGGCCAAAATCTACAGGTAGGCACTTTGCAAAAAACACCTCTGTTTTCCTCCACCAATTTGTCTGTGTCCACGTTGCGCTTTGGGGCGTTTCCTGTCACGGGCGCTAGGCCTACCCACACAAGTGAGGTATCATTTTTATCGGGAGACGTGGGGGAACGCTGGGTGGAAGGAAATTCGTGCCTCCTCTCAGATTCCAGCACTTTATGCCACAGAAATGTGAGGAACATGTGTTTTTTTAGCCAAATTTTGAGGTTTGCAAAGGATTCTGGGTAACAGAACCTGGTCCGAGCCACACAAGTCACCCCATCTTGGATTCCCCTAGGTCTCTAGTTTTCAGAAATGCACAGGTTTGGTAGGTTTCCCTAGGTGGCGGCTGAGCTACAGGCCAAAATCTGCAGGTAGGCACTTTGCTAAAAACAGGTCTGTTTTCTGTGATGTGTCCACGTTGCGCTTTGGGGCATTTCCTGTCACGGGCGCTAGGCCTACCCACACAAGTGAGGTATCATTTTTATCGGGAGACGTGGGGGAACGCTGGGTGGAAGGAAATTCGTGGCTCCTCTCAGATTCCAGAACTTTCTGCCACAGAAATGTTAGGAACATGTGTTTTTTTAGCCAAATTTTGAGGTTTGCAAAGGATTCTGGGTAACAGAACCTGGTCCGAGCCACACAAGTCACCCCATCTTGGATTCCCCTAGGTTTCTAGTTTTCAGAAATGCACAGGTTTGGTAGGTTTCCCTAGGTGGCGTCTGAGCTACAGGCCAAAATCTACAGGTAGGCACTTTGCAAAAAACACCTCTGTTTTCCTTCACCAATTTGGCTGTGTCCACGTTGCGCTTTGGGGCGTTTCCTGTCGCGGGCGCTAGGCCTACCCACACAAGTGAGGTATCATTTTTATCGGGAGACGTGGGGGAACGCTGGGTGGAAGGAAATTCGTGGCTCCTCTCAGATTCCAGAACTTTCTGCCACAGAAATGTTAGGAACATGTGTTTTTTTAGCCAAATTTTGAGGTTTGCAAAGGATTCTGGGTAACAGAACCTGGTCCGAGCCACACAAGTCACCCCATCTTGGATTCACCTGGGTCTCTAGTTTTCAGAAATGCACAGGTTTGGTAGGTTTCCCTAGGTGGCGGCTGAGCTACAGGCCAAAATCTGCAGGTAGGCACTTTGTTAAAAACAGGTCTGTTTTCTGTGATGTGTCCACGTTGCGCTTTGGGGCATTTCCTGTCACGGGCGCTAGGCCTACCCACACAAGTGAGGTATCATTTTTATCGGGAGACATGGGGGAACGCTGGGTGGAAGGAAATTCGTGCCTCCTCTCAGATTCCAGAACTTTCTGCCACAGAAATGTGAGGAACATGTGTTTTTTTAGCCAAATTTTGAGGTTTGCAAAGGATTCTGGGTAACAGAACCTGGTCCGAGCCACACAAGTCACCCCATCTTGGATTCCCCTAGGTCTCTAGTTTTCAGAAATGCACAGGTTTGGTAGGTTTCCCTATGTGGCGGCTGAGCTACAGGCCAAAATCTACAGGTAGGCACTTTGCAAAAAACACCTCTGTTTTCCTCCACCAATTTGTCTGTGTCCACGTTGCGCTTTGGGGCGTTTCCTGTCGCGGGCGCTAGGCCTACCCACACAAGTGAGGTATCATTTTTATCGGGAGACGTGGGGGAACGCTGGGTGGAAGGAAATTCGAGGCTCCTCTCAGATTCCAGCACTTTCTGCCACAGAAATGTGAGGAACATGTGTTTTTTTAGCCAAATTTTGAGGTTTGCAAAGGATTCTGGGTAACAGAACCTGGTCCGAGCCACACAAGTCACCCCATCTTGGATTCCCCTAGGTCTCTAGTTTTCAGAAATGCACAGATTTGGTAGGTTTCCCTAGGTGGCGGCTGAGCTACAGGCCAAAATCTGCAGGTAGGCACTTTGCTAAAAACAGGTCTGTTTTCTGTGATGTGTCCACGTTGCGCTTTGGGGCATTTCCTGTCACGGGCCCTAGCCCTAGCCACACAAGTGAGGTATCATTTTTATCGGGAGACGGGGGGGAACGCTGGGTGGAAGGAAATTCGTGCCTCCTCTCAGATTCCAGAACTTTCTGCCACAGAAATGTGAGGAACATGTGTTTTTTTTGCCAAATTTTGAGGTTTGCAAAGGATTCTGGGTAACAGAACCTGGTCCGAGCCACACAAGTCACCCCATCTTGGATTCCCCTAGGTCTCTAGTTTTCAGAAATGCACAGGTTTGGTAGGTATCCCTATGTGGCGGCTGAGCTACAGGCCAAAATCTACAGGTAGGCACTTTGCAAAAAACACCTCTGTTTTCCTCCACCAATTTGGCTGTGTCCACGTTGCGCTTTGGGGCTTTTCCTGTCACGGGCGCTAGGCCTACCCACACAAGTGAGGTATCATTTTTATCGGGAGACGTGGGGGAACGCTGGGTGGAAGGACATTTGTGGCTCCTCTCAGATTCCAGAACTTTCTGCCACAGAAATGTGAGGAACATGTGTTTTTTTAGCCACATTTCGAGGTTTGCAAAGGATTCTGGGTAACAGAACCTGGTCCGAGCCACACAAGTCACCCCATCTTGGATTCCCCTAGGTCTCTAGTTTTCAGAAATGCACAGGTTTGGTAGGTTTCCCTATGTGGCGGCTGAGCTACAGGCCAAAATCTACAGGTAGGCACTTTGCAAAAAACACCTCTGTTTTCCTCCACCAATTTGGCTGTGTCCACGTTGCGCTTTGGGGCGTTTCCTGTCACGGGCGCTAGGCCTACCCACACAAGTGAGGTATCATTTTTATCGAGAGACGTGGGGGAACGCTGGGTGGAAGGAAATTCGTGGCTCCTCTCAGATTCCAGAACTTTCTGCCACAGAAATGTGAGGAACATGTGTTTTTTTAGCCAAATTTTGAGGTTTGCAAAGGATTCTGGGTAACAGAACCTGGTCCGAGCCACACAAGTCACCCCATCTTGGATTCCCCTAGGTCTCTAGTTTTCAGAAATGCACAGGTTTGGTAGGTTTCCCTATGTGGCGGCTGAGCTACAGGCCAAAATCTACAGGTAGGCACTTTGCAAAAAACACCTCTGTTTTCCTTCACCAATTTGGCTGTGTCCACGTTGCGCTTTGGGGCATTTCCTGTCACGGGCGCTAGGCCTACCCACACAAGTGAGGTATCATTTTTATCGGGAGACGTGGGGGAACGCTGGGTGGAAGGAAATGTGTGGCTCCTCTCAGATTCCAGAACTTTCTGCCACAGAAATGTGAAGAACATTTGTTTTTTTAGCCAAATTTTGAGGTTTGCAAAGGATTCTGGGTAACAGAACCTGGTCCGAGCCACACAAGTCACCCCATCTTGGATTCCCCTAGGTCTCTAGTTTTCAGAAATGCACAGATTTGGTAGGTTTCCCTAGGTGGCGGCTGAGCTACAGGCCAAAATCTGCAGGTAGGCACTTTGCTAAAAACAGGTCTGTTTTCTGTGATGTGTCCACGTTGCGCTTTGGGGCATTTCCTGTCACGGGCCCTAGCCCTAGCCACACAAGTGAGGTATAATTTTTATCGGGAGACGTGGGGGAACGCTGGGTGGAAGGAAATTCGTGGCTCCTCTCAGATTCCAGAACTTTCTGCCACAGAAATGTGAGGAACATGTGTTTTTTTAGCCACATTTCGAGGTTTGCAAAGGATTCTGGGTAACAGAACCTGGTCCGAGCCACACAAGTCACCCCATCTTGGATTCCCCTAGGTCTCTAGTTTTCAGAAATGCACAGGTTTGGTAGGTTTCCCTAGGTGGCGGCTGAGCTACAGGCCAAAATCTGCAGGTAGGCACTTTGCTAAAAACAGGTCTGTTTTCTGTGATGTGTCCACGTTGCGCTTTGGGGCATTTCCTGTCACGGGCGCTAGGCCTACCCACACAAGTGAGGTATCATTATTATCGGGAGACGTGGGGGAACGCTGGGTGGAAGGAAATTCGTGCCTCCTCTCAGATTCCAGAACTTTCTGCCACAGAAATGTGAGGAACATGTGTTTTTTTAGCCAAATTTTGAGGTTTGCAAAGGATTCTGGGTAACAGAACCTGGTCCGAGCCACACAAGTCACCCCATCTTGGATTCCCCTAGGTCTCTAGTTTTCAGAAATGCACAGGTTTGGTAGGTTTCCCTATGTGGCGGCTGAGCTACAGGCCAAAATCTACAGGTAGGCACTTTGCAAAAAACACCTCTGTTTTCCTCCACCAATTTGTCTGTGTCCACGTTGCGCTTTGGGGCGTTTCCTGTCACGGGCGCTAGGCCTACCCACACAAGTGAGGTATCATTTTCATCGGGAGACGTGGGGGAACGCTGGGTGGAAGGAAATTCGTGCCTCCTCTCAGATTCCAGCACTTTCTGCCACAGAAATGTGAGGAACATGTGTTTTTTTAGCCAAATTTTGAGGTTTGCAAAGGATTCTGGGTAACAGAACCTGGTCCGAGCCACACAAGTCACCCCATCTTGGATTCCCCTAGGTCTCTAGTTTTCAGAAATGCACAGGTTTGGTAGGTTTCCCTAGGTGGCGGCTGAGCTACAGGCCAAAATCTGCAGGTAGGCACTTTGCTAAAAACAGGTCTGTTTTCTGTGATGTGTCCACGTTGCGCTTTGGGGCATTTCCTGTCACGGGCGCTAGGCCTACCCACACAAGTGAGGTATCATTTTTATCGGGAGACGTGGGGGAACGCTGGGTGGAAGGAAATTCGTGGCTCCTCTCAGATTCCAGAACTTTCTGCCACAGAAATGTGAGGAACATGTGTTTTTTTAGCCAAATTTTGAGGTTTGCAAAGGATTCTGGGTAACAGAACCTGGTCCGAGCCACACAAGTCACCCCATCTTGGATTCCCCTAGGTCTCTAGTTTTCAGAAATGCACAGGTTTGGTAGGTTTCCCTAGGTGGCGGCTGAGCTACAGGCCAAAATCTACTGGTAGGCACTTTGCAAAAAACACCTCTATTTTCCTTCACCAATTTGGCTGTGTCCACGTTGCGCTTTGGGGCGTTTCCTGTTGCGGGCGCTAGGCCTACCCACACAAGTGAGGTATCATTTTTATCGGGAGACGTGGGGGAACGCTGGGTGGAAGGAAATTCGTGGCTCCTCTCAGATTCCAGAACTTTCTGCCACAGAAATGTTAGGAACATGTGTTTTTTTAGCCAAATTTTGAGGTTTGCAAAGGATTCTGGGTAACAGAACCTGGTCCGAGCCACACAAGTCACCCCATCTTGGATTCCCCTAGGTTTCTAGTTTTCAGAAATGCACAGGTTTGGTAGGTTTCCCTAGGTGGCGTCTGAGCTACAGGCCAAAATCTACAGGTAGGCACTTTGCAAAAAACACCTCTGTTTTCCTTCACCAATTTGGCTGTGTCCACGTTGCGCTTTGGGGCGTTTCCTGTCGCGGGCGCTAGGCCTACCCACACAAGTGAGGTATCATTTTTATCGGGAGACGTGGGGGAACGCTGGGTGGAAGGAAATTCGTGGCTCCTCTCAGATTCCAGAACTTTCTGCCACAGAAATGTTAGGAACATGTGTTTTTTTAGCCAAATTTTGAGGTTTGCAAAGGATTCTGGGTAACAGAACCTGGTCCGAGCCACACAAGTCACCCCATCTTGGATTCACCTAGGTCTCTAGTTTTCAGAAATGCACAGGTTTGGTAGGTTTCCCTAGGTGGCGGCTGAGCTACAGGCCAAAATCTGCAGGTAGGCACTTTGCTAAAAACAGGTCTGTTTTCTGTGATGTGTCCACGTTGCGCTTTGGGGCATTTCCTGTCACGGGCGCTAGGCCTACCCACACAAGTGAGGTATCATTTTTATCGGGAGACATGGGGGAACGCTGGGTGGAAGGAAATTCGTGCCTCCTCTCAGATTCCAGAACTTTCTGCCACAGAAATGTGAGGAACATGTGTTTTTTTAGCCAAATTTTGAGGTTTGCAAAGGATTCTGGGTAACAGAACCTGGTCCGAGCCACACAAGTCACCCCATCTTGGATTCCCCTAGGTCTCTAGTTTTCAGAAATGCACAGGTTTGGTAGGTTTCCCTATGTGGCGGCTGAGCTACAGGCCAAAATCTACAGGTAGGCACTTTGCAAAAAACACCTCTGTTTTCCTCCACCAATTTGTCTGTGTCCACGTTGCGCTTTGGGGCGTTTCCTGTCGCGGGCGCTAGGCCTACCCAAACAAGTGAGGTATCATTTTTATCGGGAGACGTGGGGGAACGCTGGGTGGAAGGAAATTCGAGGCTCCTCTCAGATTCCAGCACTTTCTGCCACAGAAATGTGAGGAACATGTGTTTTTTTAGCCAAATTTTGAGGTTTGCAAAGGATTCTGGGTAACAGAACCTGGTCCGAGCCACACAAGTCACCCCATCTTGGATTCCCCTAGGTCTCTAGTTTTCAGAAATGCACAGATTTGGTAGGTTTCCCTAGGTGGCGGCTGAGCTACTGGCCAAAATCTGCAGGTAGGCACTTTGCTAAAAACAGGTCTGTTTTCTGTGATGTGTCCACGTTGCGCTTTGGGGCATTTCCTGTCACGGGCCCTAGCCCTAGCCACACAAGTGAGGTATCATTTTTATCGGGAGACGTGGGGGAACGCTGGGTGGAAGGAAATTCGTGGCTCCTCTCAGATTCCAGAACTTTCTGCCACAGAAATGTGAGGAACATGTGTTTTTTTTGCCAAATTTTGAGGTTTGCAAAGGATTCTGGGTAACAGAACCTGGTCCGAGCCACACAAGTCACCCCATCTTGGATTCCCCTAGGTCTCTAGTTTTCAGAAATGCACAGGTTTGGTAGGTATCCCTATGTGGCGGCTGAGCTACAGGCCAAAATCTACAGGTAGGCACTTTGCAAAAAACACCTCTGTTTTCCTCCACCAATTTGGCTGTGTTCACGTTGCGCTTTGGGGCTTTTCCTGTCACGGGCGCTAGGCCTACCCACACAAGTGAGGTATCATTTTTATCGGGAGACGTGGGGGAACGCTGGGTGGAAGGAAATTCGTGGCTCCTCTCAGATTCCAGAACTTTCTGCCACAGAAATGTGAGGAACATGTGTTTTTTTAGCCAAATTTTGAGGTTTGCAAAGGATTCTGGGTAACAGAACCTGGTCCGAGCCACACAAGTCACCCCATCTTGGATTCCCCTAGGTCTCTAGTTTTCAGAAATGCACAGGTTTGGTAGGTTTCCCTAGGTGGCGGCTGAGCTTCAGGCCAAAATCTACAGGTAGGCACTTTGCAAAAAACACCTCTATTTTCCTTCACCAATTTGGCTGTGTCCACGTTGCGCTTTGGGGCGTTTCCTGTTGCGGGCGCTAGGCCTACCCACACAAGTGAGGTATCATTTTTATCGGGAGACGTGGGGGAACGCTGGGTGGAAGGAAATTCGTGGCTCCTCTCAGATTCCAGAACTTTCTGCCACAGAAATGTTAGGAACATGTGTTTTTTTAGCCAAATTTTGAGGTTTGCAAAGGATTCTGGGTAACAGAACCTGGTCCGAGCCACACAAGTCACCCCATCTTGGATTCCCCTAGGTCTCTAGTTTTCAGAAATGCACAGGTTTGGTAGGTTTCCCTATGTGGCGGCTGAGCTACAGGCCAAAATCTACAGGTAGGCACTTTGCAAAAAACACCTCTGTTTTCCTTCACCAATTTGGCTGTGTCCACGTTGCGCTTTGGGGCATTTCCTGTCACGGGCGCTAGGCCTACCCACACAAGTGAGGTATCATTTTTATCGGGAGACGTGGGGGAACGCTGGGTGGAAGGAAATTTGTGGCTCCTCTCAGATTCCAGAACTTTCTGCCACAGAAATGTGAAGAACATTTGTTTTTTTAGCCAAATTTTGAGGTTTGCAAAGGATTCTGGGTAACAGAACCTGGTCCGAGCCACACAAGTCACCCCATCTTGGATTCCCCTAGGTCTCTAGTTTTCAGAAATGCACAGATTTGGTAGGTTTCCCTAGGTGGCGGCTGAGCTACAGGCCAAAATCTGCAGGTAGGCACTTTGCTAAAAACAGGTCTGTTTTCTGTGATGTGTCCACGTTGCGCTTTGGGGCATTTCCTGTCACGGGCCCTAGCCCTAGCCACACAAGTGAGGTATCATTTTTATCGGGAGACGTGGGGGAACGCTGGGTGGAAGGAAATTCGTGGCTCCTCTCAGATTCCAGAACTTTCTGCCACAGAAATGTGAGGAACATGTGTTTTTTTTGCCAAATTTTGAGGTTTGCAAAGGATTCTGGGTAACAGAACCTGGTCCGAGCCACACAAGTCACCCCATCTTGGATTCCCCTAGGTCTCTAGTTTTCAGAAATGCACAGGTTTGGTAGGTATCCCTATGTGGCGGCTGAGCTACAGGCCAAAATCTACAGGTAGGCACTTTGCAAAAAACACCTCTGTTTTCCTCCACCAATTTGGCTGTGTCCACGTTGCGCTTTGGGGCTTTTCCTGTCACGGGCGCTAGGCCTACCCACACAAGTGAGGTATCATTTTTATCGGGAGACGTGGGGGAACGCTGGGTGGAAGGACATTTGTGGCTCCTCTCAGATTCCAGAACTTTCTGCCACAGAAATGTGAGGAACATGTGTTTTTTTAGCCACATTTCGAGGTTTGCAAAGGATTCTGGGTAACAGAACCTGGTCCGAGCCACACAAGTCACCCCATCTTGGATTCCCCTAGGTCTCTAGTTTTCAGAAATGCACAGGTTTGGTAGGTTTCCCTATGTGGCGGCTGAGCTACAGGCCAAAATCTACAGGTAGGCACTTTGCAAAAAACACCTCTGTTTTCCTCCACCAATTTGGCTGTGTCCACGTTGCGCTTTGGGGCGTTTCCTGTCACGGGCGCTAGGCCTACCCACACAAGTGAGGTATCATTTTTATCGAGAGACGTGGGGGAACGCTGGGTGGAAGGAAATTCGTGGCTCCTCTCAGATTCCAGAACTTTCTGCCACAGAAATGTGAGGAACATGTGTTTTTTTAGCCAAATTTTGAGGTTTGCAAAGGATTCTGGGTAACAGAACCTGGTCCGAGCCACACAAGTCACCCCATCTTGGATTCCCCTAGGTCTCTAGTTTTCAGAAATGCACAGGTTTGGTAGGTTTCCCTATGTGGCGGCTGAGCTACAGGCCAAAATCTACAGGTAGGCACTTTGCAAAAAACACCTCTGTTTTCCTCCACCAATTTGTCTGTGTCCACGTTGCGCTTTGGGGCGTTTCCTGTCACGGGCGCTAGGCCTACCCACACAAGTGAGGTATCATTTTTATCGGGAGACGTGGGGGAACGCTGGGTGGAAGGAAATTCGTGCCTCCTCTCAGATTCCAGCACTTTCTGCCACAGAAATGTGAGGAACATGTGTTTTTTTAGCCAAATTTTGAGGTTTGCAAAGGATTCTGGGTAACAGAACCTGGTCCGAGCCACACAAGTCACCCCATCTTGGATTCCCCTAGGTCTCTAGTTTTCAGAAATGCACAGGTTTGGTAGGTTTCCCTAGGTGGCGGCTGAGCTACAGGCCAAAATCTGCAGGTAGGCACTTTGCTAAAAACAGGTCTGTTTTCTGTGATGTGTCCACGTTGCGCTTTGGGGCATTTCCTGTCACGGGCGCTAGGCCTACCCACACAAGTGAGGTATCATTTTTATCGGGAGACGTGGGGGAACGCTGGGTGGAAGGAAATTCGTGGCTCCTCTCAGATTCCAGAACTTTCTGCCACAGAAATGTGAGGAACATGTGTTTTTTTAGCCAAATTTTGAGGTTTGCAAAGGATTCTGGGTAACAGAACCTGGTCCGAGCCACACAAGTCACCCCATCTTGGATTCCCCTAGGTCTCTAGTTTTCAGAAATGCACAGGTTTGGTAGGTTTCCCTAGGTGGCGGCTGAGCTACAGGCCAAAATCTGCAGGTAGGCACTTTGCTAAAAACAGGTCTGTTTTCTGTGATGTGTCCACGTTGCGCTTTGGGGCATTTCCTGTCACGGGCGCTAGGCCTACCCACACAAGTGAGGTATCATTTTTATCGGGAGACGTGGGGGAACGCTGGGTGGACGGAAATTCGTGGCTCCTCTCAGATTCCAGAACTTTCTGCCACAGAAATGTGAGGAACATGTGTTTTTTTAGCCAAATTTTGAGGTTTGCAAAGGATTCTGGGTAACAGAACCTGGTCCGAGCCACACAAGTCACCCCATCTTGGATTCCCCTAGGTCTCTAGTTTTCAGAAATGCACAGGTTTGGTAGGTTTCCCTAGGTGGCGGCTGAGCTACAGGCCAAAATCTGCAGGTAGGCACTTTGCTAAAAACAGGTCTGTTTTCTGTGATGTGTCCACGTTGCGCTTTGGGGCATTTCCTGTCACGGGCCCTAGCCCTAGCCACACAAGTGAGGTATCATTTTTATCGGGAGACGTGGGGGAACGCTGGGTGGAAGGAAATTCGTGGCTCCTCTCAGATTCCAGAACTTTCTGCCACAGAAATGTGAGGAACATGTGTTTTTTTTGCCAAATTTTGAGGTTTGCAAAGGATTCTGGGTAACAGAACCTGGTCCGAGCCACACAAGTCACCCCATCTTGGATTCCCCTAGGTCTCTAGTTTTCAGAAATGCACAGGTTTGGTAGGTATCCCTATGTGGCGGCTGAGCTACAGGCCAAAATCTACAGGTAGGCACTTTGCAAAAAACACCTCTGTTTTCCTCCACCAATTTGGCTGTGTCCACGTTGCGCTTTGGGGCTTTTCCTGTCACGGGCGCTAGGCCTAACCACACAAGTGAGGTATCATTTTTATCGGGAGACGTGGGGGAACGCTGGGTGGAAGGACATTTGTGGCTCCTCTCAGATTCCAGAACTTTCTGCCACAGAAATGTGAGGAACATGTGTTTTTTTAGCCACATTTCGAGGTTTGCAAAGGATTCTGGGTAACAGAACCTGGTCCGAGCCACACAAGTCACCCCATCTTGGATTCCCCTAGGTCTCTAGTTTTCAGAAATGCACAGGTTTGGTAGGTTTCCCTATGTGGCGGCTGAGCTACAGGCCAAAATCTACAGGTAGGCACTTTGCAAAAAACACCTCTGTTTTCCTCCACCAATTTGGCTGTGTCCACGTTGCGCTTTGGGGCGTTTCCTGTCACGGGCGCTAGGCCTACCCACACAAGTGAGGTATCATTTTTATCGAGAGACGTGGGGGAACGCTGGGTGGAAGGAAATTCGTGGCTCCTCTCAGATTCCAGAACTTTCTGCCACAGAAATGTGAGGAACATGTGTTTTTTTAGCCAAATTTTGAGGTTTGCAAAGGATTCTGGGTAACAGAACCTGGTCCGAGCCACACAAGTCACCCCATCTTGGATTCCCCTAGGTCTCTAGTTTTCAGAAATGCACAGGTTTGGTAGGTTTCCCTATGTGGCGGCTGAGCTACAGGCCAAAATCTACAGGTAGGCACTTTGCAAAAAACACCTCTGTTTTCCTTCACCAATTTGGCTGTGTCCACGTTGCGCTTTGGGGCATTTCCTGTCACGGGCGCTAGGCCTACCCACACAAGTGAGGTATCATTTTTATCGGGAGACGTGGGGGAACGCTGGGTGGAAGGAAATTTGTGGCTCCTCTCAGATTCCAGAACTTTCTGCCACAGAAATGTGAAGAACATTTGTTTTTTTAGCCAAATTTTGAGGTTTGCAAAGGATTCTGGGTAACAGAACCTGGTCCGAGCCACACAAGTCACCCCATCTTGGATTCCCCTAGGTCTCTAGTTTTCAGAAATGCACAGATTTGGTAGGTTTCCCTAGGTGGCGGCTGAGCTACAGGCCAAAATCTGCAGGTAGGCACTTTGCTAAAAACAGGTCTGTTTTCTGTGATGTGTCCACGTTGCGCTTTGGGGCATTTCCTGTCACGGGCCCTAGCCCTAGCCACACAAGTGAGGTATCATTTTTATCGGGAGACGTGGGGGAACGCTGGGTGGAAGGAAATTCGTGGCTCCTCTCAGATTCCAGAACTTTCTGCCACAGAAATGTGAGGAACATGTGTTTTTTTTGCCAAATTTTGAGGTTTGCAAAGGATTCTGGGTAACAGAACCTGGTCCGAGCCACACAAGTCACCCCATCTTGGATTCCCCTAGGTCTCTAGTTTTCAGAAATGCACAGGTTTGGTAGGTATCCCTATGTGGCGGCTGAGCTACAGGCCAAAATCTACAGGTAGGCACTTTGCAAAAAACACCTCTGTTTTCCTCCACCAATTTGGTTGTGTCCACGTTGCGCTTTGGGGCTTTTCCTGTCCCGGGCGCTAGGCCTACCCACACAAGTGAGGTATCATTTTTATCGGGAGACGTGGGGGAACGCTGGGTGGAAGGACATTTGTGGCTCCTCTCAGATTCCAGAACTTTCTGCCACAGAAATGTGAGGAACATGTGTTTTTTTAGCCACATTTCGAGGTTTGCAAAGGATTCTGGGTAACAGAACCTGGTCCGAGCCACACAAGTCACCCCATCTTGGATTCCCCTAGGTCTCTAGTTTTCAGAAATGCACAGGTTTGGTAGGTTTCCCTATGTGGCGGCTGAGCTACAGGCCAAAATCTACAGGTAGGCACTTTGCAAAAAACACCTCTGTTTTCCTCCACCAATTTGGCTGTGTCCACGTTGCGCTTTGGGGCGTTTCCTGTCACGGGCGCTAGGCCTACCCACACAAGTGAGGTATCATTTTTATCGAGAGACGTGGGGGAACGCTGGGTGGAAGGAAATTCGTGGCTCCTCTCAGATTCCAGAACTTTCTGCCACAGAAATGTGAGGAACATGTGTTTTTTTAGCCAAATTTTGAGGTTTGCAAAGGATTCTGGGTAACAGAACCTGGTCCGAGCCACACAAGTCACCCCATCTTGGATTCCCCTAGGTCTCTAGTTTTCAGAAATGCACAGGTTTGGTAGGTTTCCCTATGTGGCGGCTGAGCTACAGGCCAAAATCTACAGGTAGGCACTTTGCAAAAAACACCTCTGTTTTCCTCCACCAATTTGTCTGTGTCCACGTTGCGCTTTGGGGCGTTTCCTGTCACGGGCGCTAGGCCTACCCACACAAGTGAGGTATCATTTTTATCGGGAGACGTAGGGGAACGCTGGGTGGAAGGAAATTCGTGCCTCCTCTCAGATTCCAGCACTTTCTGCCACAGAAATGTGAGGAACATGTGTTTTTTTAGCCAAATTTTGAGGTTTGCAAAGGATTCTGGGTAACAGAACCTGGTCTGAGCCACACAAGTCACCCCATCTTGGATTCCCCTAGGTCTCTAGTTTTCAGAAATGCACAGGTTTGGTAGGTTTCCCTAGGTGGCGGCTGAGCTACAGGCCAAAATCTGCAGGTAGGCACTTTGCTAAAAACAGGTCTGTTTTCTGTGATGTGTCCACGTTGCGCTTTGGGGCATTTCCTGTCACGGGCGCTAGGCCTACCCACACAAGTGAGGTATCATTTTTATCGGGAGACGTGGGGGAACGCTGGGTGGAAGGAAATTCGTGGCTCCTCTCAGATTCCAGAACTTTCTGCCACAGAAATGTGAGGAACATGTGTTTTTTTAGCCAAATTTTGAGGTTTGCAAAGGATTCTGGGTAACAGAACCTGGTCCGAGCCACACAAGTCACCCCATCTTGGATTCCCCTAGGTCTCTAGTTTTCAGAAATGCACAGGTTTGGTAGGTTTCCCTAGGTGGCGGCTGAGCTACAGGCCAAAATCTACAGGTAGGCACTTTGCAAAAAACACCTCTATTTTCCTTCACCAATTTGGCTGTGTCCACGTTGCGCTTTGGGGCGTTTCCTGTTGCGGGCGCTAGGCCTACCCACACAAGTGAGGTATCATTTTTATCGGGAGACGTGGGGGAACGCTGGGTGGAAGGAAATTCGTGGCTCCTCTCAGATTCCAGAACTTTCTGCCACAGAAATGTTAGGAACATGTGTTTTTTTAGCCAAATTTTGAGGTTTGCAAAGGATTCTGGGTAACAGAACCTGGTCCGAGCCACACAAGTCACCCCATCTTGGATTCCCCTAGGTTTCTAGTTTTCAGAAATGCACAGGTTTGGTAGGTTTCCCTAGGTGGCGTCTGAGCTACAGGCCAAAATCTACAGGTAGGCACTTTGCAAAAAACACCTCTGTTTTCCTTCACCAATTTGGCTGTGTCCACGTTGCGCTTTGGGGCGTTTCCTGTCGCGGGCGCTAGGCCTACCCACACAAGTGAGGTATCATTTTTATCGGGAGACGTGGGGGAACGCTGGGTGGAAGGAAATTCGTGGCTCCTCTCAGATTCCAGAACTTTCTGCCACAGAAATGTTAGGAACATGTGTTTTTTTAGCCAAATTTTGAGGTTTGCAAAGGATTCTGGGTAACAGAACCTGGTCCGAGCCACACAAGTCACCCCATCTTGGATTCACCTAGGTCTCTAGTTTTCAGAAATGCACAGGTTTGGTAGGTTTCCCTAGGTGGCGGCTGAGCTACAGGCCAAAATCTGCAGGTAGGCACTTTGCTAAAAACAGGTCTGTTTTCTGTGATGTGTCCACGTTGCGCTTTGGGGCATTTCCTGTCAACTGCGCTAGGCCTACCCACACAAGTGAGGTATCATTTTTATCGGGAGACGTGGGGGAACGCTGGGTGGAAGGAAATTCGTGCCTCCTCTCAGATTCCAGAACTTTCTGCCACAGAAATGTGAGGAACATGTGTTTTTTTAGCCAAATTTTGAGGTTTGCAAAGGATTCTGGGTAACAGAACCTGGTCCGAGCCACACAAGTCACCCCATCTTGGATTCCCCTAGGTCTCTAGTTTTCAGAAATGCACAGGTTTGGTAGGTTTCCCTATGTGGCGGCTGAGCTACAGGCCAAAATCTACAGGTAGGCACTTTGCAAAAAACACCTCTGTTTTCCTCCACCAATTTGTCTGTGTCCACGTTGCGCTTTGGGGCGTTTCCTGTCACGGGCGCTAGGCCTACCCACACAAGTGAGGTATCATTTTTATCGGGAGACGTGGGGGAACGCTGGGTGGAAGGAAATTCGTGCCTCCTCTCAGATTCCAGCACTTTCTGCCACAGAAATGTGAGGAACATGTGTTTTTTTAGCCAAATTTTGAGGTTTGCAAAGGATTCTGGGTAACAGAACCTGGTCCGAGCCACACAAGTCACCCCATCTTGGATTCCCCTAGGTCTCTAGTTTTCAGAAATGCACAGGTTTGGTAGGTTTCCCTATGTGGCGGCTGAGCTACAGGCCAAAATCTACAGGTAGGCACTTTGCAAAAAACACCTCTGTTTTCCTCCACCAATTTGTCTGTGTCCACGTTGCGCTTTGGGGCGTTTCCTGTCACGGGCGCTAGGCCTACCCACACAAGTGAGGTATCATTTTTATCGGGAGACGTGGGGGAACGCTGGGTGGAAGGAAATTCGTGCCTCCTCTCAGATTCCAGCACTTTCTGCCACAGAAATGTGAGGAACATGTGTTTTTTTAGCCAAATTTGGAGGTTTGCAAAGGATTCTGGGTAACAGAACCTGGTCCGAGCCACACAAGTCACCCCATCTTGGATTCCCCTAGGTCTCTAGTTTTCAGAAATGCACAGGTTTGGTAGGTTTCCCTAGGTGGCGGCTGAGCTACAGGCCAAAATCTGCAGGTAGGCACTTTGCTAAAAACAGGTCTGTTTTCTGTGATGTGTCCACGTTGCGCTTTGGGGCATTTCCTGTCACGGGCGCTAGGCCTACCCACACAAGTGAGGTATCATTTTTATTGGGAGACGTGGGGGAACGCTGGGTGGAAGGAAATTCGTGGCTCCTCTCAGATTCCAGAACTTTCTGCCACAGAAATGTGAGGAACATGTGTTTTTTTAGCCAAATTTTGAGGTTTGCAAAGGATTCTGGGTAACAGAACCTGGTCCGAGCCACACAAGTCACCCCATCTTGGATTCCCCTAGGTCTCTAGTTTTCAGAAATGCACAGGTTTGGTAGGTTTCCCTAGGTGGCGGCTGAGCTACAGGCCAAAATCTACTGGTAGGCACTTTGCAAAAAACACCTCTATTTTCCTTCACCAATTTGGCTGTGTCCACGTTGCGCTTTGGGGCGTTTCCTGTTGCGGGCGCTAGGCCTACCCACACAAGTGAGGTATCATTTTTATCGGGAGACGTGGGGGAACGCTGGGTGGAAGGAAATTCGTGGCTCCTCTCAGATTCCAGAACTTTCTGCCACAGAAATGTGAGGAACATGTGTTTTTTTAGCCAAATTTTGAGGTTTGCAAAGGATTCCTGGTAACAGAACCTGGTCCGAGCCACACAAGTCACCCCATCTTGGATTCCCCTAGGTTTCTAGTTTTCAGAAATGCACAGGTTTGGTAGGTTTTCCTAGGTGGCGTCTGAGCTACAGGCCAAAATCTACAGGTAGGCACTTTGCAAAAAACACCTCTGTTTTCCTTCACCAATTTGGCTGTGTCCACGTTGCGCTTTGGGGCGTTTCCTGTCGCGGGCGCTAGGCCTACCCACACAAGTGAGGTATCATTTTTATCGGGAGACGTGGGGGAACGCTGGGTGGAAGGAAATTCGTGGCTCCTCTCAGATTCCAGAACTTTCTGCCACAGAAATGTTAGGAACATGTGTTTTTTTAGCCAAATTTTGAGGTTTGCAAAGGATTCTGGGTAACAGAACCTGGTCCGAGCCACACAAGTCACCCCATCTTGGATTCACCTAGGTCTCTAGTTTTCAGAAATGCACAGGTTTGGTAGGTTTCCCTAGGTGGCGGCTGAGCTACAGGCCAAAATCTGCAGGTAGGCACTTTGCTAAAAACAGGTCTGTTTTCTGTGATGTGTCCACGTTGCGCTTTGGGGCATTTCCTGTCACGGGCGCTAGGCCTACCCACACAAGTGAGGTATCATTTTTATCGGGAGACATGGGGGAACGCTGGGTGGAAGGAAATTCGTGCCTCCTCTCAGATTCCAGAACTTTCTGCCACAGAAATGTGAGGAACATGTGTTTTTTTAGCCAAATTTTGAGGTTTGCAAAGGATTCTGGGTAACAGAACCTGGTCCGAGCCACACAAGTCACCCCATCTTGGATTCCCCTAGGTCTCTAGTTTTCAGAAATGCACAGGTTTGGTAGGTTTCCCTATGTGGCGGCTGAGCTACAGGCCAAAATCTACAGGTAGGCACTTTGCAAAAAACACCTCTGTTTTCCTCCACCAATTTGTCTGTGTCCACGTTGCGCTTTGGGGCGTTTCCTGTCGCGGGCGCTAGGCCTACCCACACAAGTGAGGTATCATTTTTATCGGGAGACGTGGGGGAACGCTGGGTGGAAGGAAATCCGAGGCTCCTCTCAGATTCCAGCACTTTCTGCCACAGAAATGTGAGGAACATGTGTTTTTTTAGCCAAATTTTGAGGTTTGCAAAGGATTCTGGGTAACAGAACCTGGTCCGAGCCACACAAGTCACCCCATCTTGGATTCCCCTAGGTCTCTAGTTTTCAGAAATGCACAGGTTTGGTAGGTTTCCCTATGTGGCGGCTGAGCTACAGGCCAAAATCTACAGGTAGGCACTTTGCAAAAAACACCTCTGTTTTCCTCCACCAATTTGTCTGTGTCCACGTTGCGCTTTGGGGCGTTTCCTGTCACGGGCGCTAGGCCTACCCCCACAAGTAAGGTATCATTTTTATCGGGAGACGTGGGGGAACGCTGGGTGGAAGGAAATTCGTGCCTCCTCTCAGATTCCAGCACTTTCTGCCACAGAAATGTGAGGAACATGTGTTTTTTTAGCCAAATTTTGAGGTTTGCAAAGGATTCTGGGTAACAGAACCTGGTCCGAGCCACACAAGTCACCCCATCTTGGATTCCCCTAGGTCTCTAGTTTTCAGAAATGCACAGGTTTGGTAGGTTTCCCTAGGTGGCGGCTGAGCTACAGGCCAAAATCTGCAGGTAGGCACTTTGCTAAAAACAGGTCTGTTTTCTGTGATGTGTCCACGTTGCGCTTTGGGGCATTTCCTGTCACGGGCGCTAGGCCTACCCACACAAGTGAGGTATCATTTTTATCGGGAGACGTGGGGGAACGCTGGGTGGAAGGAAATTCGTGGCTCCTCTCAGATTCCAGAACTTTCTGCCACAGAAATGTGAGGAACATGTGTTTTTTTAGCCAAATTTTGAGGTTTGCAAAGGATTCTGGGTAACAGAACCTGGTCCGAGCCACACAAGTCACCCCATCTTGGATTCCCCTAGGTCTCTAGTTTTCAGAAATGCACAGGTTTGGTAGGTTTCCCTAGGTGGCGGCTGAGCTACAGGCCAAAATCTACTGGTAGGCACTTTGCAAAAAACACCTCTATTTTCCTTCACCAATTTGGCTGTGTCCACGTTGCGCTTTGGGGCGTTTCCTGTTGCGGGCGCTAGGCCTACCCTCACAAGTGAGGTATCATTTTTATCGGGAGACGTGGGGGAACGCTGGGTGGAAGGAAATTCGTGGCTCCTCTCAGATTCCAGAACTTTCTGCCACAGAAATGTTAGGAACATGTGTTTTTTTAGCCAAATTTTGAGGTTTGCAAAGGATTCTGGGTAACAGAACCTGGTCCGAGCCACACAAGTCACCCCATCTTGGATTCCCCTAGGTTTCTAGTTTTCAGAAATGCACAGGTTTGGTAGGTTTCCCTAGGTGGCGTCTGAGCTACAGGCCAAAATCTACAGGTAGGCACTTTGCAAAAAACACCTCTGTTTTCCTTCACCAATTTGGCTGTGTCCACGTTGCGCTTTGGGGCGTTTCCTGTCGCGGGCGCTAGGCCTACCCACACAAGTGAGGTATAATTTTTATCGGGAGACGTGGGGGAACGCTGGGTGGAAGGAAATTCGTGGCTCCTCTCAGATTCCAGAACTTTCTGCACAGAAATGTTAGGAACATGTGTTTTTTTAGCCAAATTTTGAGGTTTGCAAAGGATTCTGGGTAACAGAACCTGGTCCGAGCCACACAAGTCACCCCATCTTGGATTCACCTAGGTCTCTAGTTTTCAGAAATGCACAGGTTTGGTAGGTTTCCCTAGGTGGCGGCTGAGCTACAGGCCAAAATCTGCAGGTAGGCACTTTGCTAAAAACAGGTCTGTTTTCTGTGATGTGTCCACGTTGCGCTTTGGGGCATTTCCTGTCACGGGCGCTAGGCCTACCCACACAAGTGAGGTATCATTTTTATCGGGAGACATGGGGGAACGCTGGGTGGAAGGAAATTCGTGCCTCCTCTCAGATTCCAGAACTTTCTGCCACAGAAATGTGAGGAACATGTGTTTTTTTAGCCAAATTTTGAGGTTTGCAAAGGATTCTGGGTAACAGAACCTGGTCCGAGCCACACAAGTCACCCCATCTTGGATTCCCCTAGGTCTCTAGTTTTCAGAAATGCACAGGTTTGGTAGGTTTCCCTATGTGGCGGCTGAGCTACAGGCCAAAATCTACAGGTAGGCACTTTGCAAAAAACACCTCTGTTTTCCTCCACCAATTTGGCTGTGTCCACGTTGCGCTTTGGGGCGTTTCCTGTCACGGGCGCTAGGCCTACCCACACAAGTGAGGTATCATTTTTATCGAGAGACGTGGGGGAACGCTGGGTGGAAGGAAATTCGTGGCTCCTCTCAGATTCCAGAACTTTGTGCCACAGAAATGTGAGGAACATGTGTTTTTTTAGCCAAATTTTGAGGTTTGCAAAGGATTCTGGGTAACAGAACCTGGTCCGAGCCACACAAGTCACCCCATCTTGGATTCCCCTAGGTCTCTAGTTTTCAGAAATGCACAGGTTTGGTAGGTTTCCCTATGTGGCGGCTGAGCTACAGGCCAAAATCTACAGGTAGGCACTTTGCAAAAAACACCTCTGTTTTCCTTCACCAATTTGGCTGTGTCCACGTTGCGCTTTGGGGCATTTCCTGTCACGGGCGCTAGGCCTACCCACACAAGTGAGGTATCATTTTTATCGGGAGACGTGGGGGAACGCTGGGTGGAAGGAAATTTGTGGCTCCTCTCAGATTCCAGAACTTTCTGCCACAGAAATGTGAAGAACATTTGTTTTTTTAGCCAAATTTTGAGGTTTGCAAAGGATTCTGGGTAACAGAACCTGGTCCGAGCCACACAAGTCACCCCATCTTGGATTCCCCTAGGTCTCTAGTTTTCAGAAATGCACAGGTTTGGTAGGTTTCCCTAGGTGGCGGCTGAGCTACAGTCCAAAATCTGCAGGTAGGCACTTTGCTAAAAACAGGTCTGTTTTCTATGATGTGTCCACGTTGCGCTTTGGGGCATTTCCTGTCACGGGCGCTAGGCCTACCCACACAAGTGAGGTATCATTTTTATCGGGAGACGTGGGGGAACGCTGGGTGGAAGGAAATTCGTGGCTCCTCTCAGATTCCAGAACTTTCTGCCACAGAAATGTGAGGAACATGTGTTTTTTTAGCCAAATTTTGAGGTTTGCAAAGGATTCTGGGTAACAGAACCTGGTCCGAGCCACACAAGTCACCCCATCCTGGATTCCCCTAGGTCTCTAGTTTTCAGAAATGCACAGGTTTGGTAGGTTTCCCTATGTGGTGGCTGAGCTACAGGCCAAAATCTACAGGTAGGCACTTTGCAAAAAACACCTCTGTTTTCCTTCACCAATTTGGCAGTGTCCACGTTGCGCTTTGGGGCATTTCCTGTCACGGGCGCTAGGCCTACCCACACAAGTGAGGTATCATTTTTATCGGGAGACGTGGGGGAACGCTGGGTGGAAGGAAATTTGTGGCTCCTCTCAGATTCCAGAACTTTCTGCCACAGAAATGAGAGGAACATGTGTTTTTTTAGCCAAATTTTGAGGTTTGCAAAGGATTCTGGGTAACAGAACCTGGTCCGAGCCACACAAGTCACCCCATCTTGGATTCCCCTAGGTCTCTAGTTTTCAGAAATGCACAGGTTTGATAGGTTTCCCTAGGTGGCGGCTGAGCTACAGGCCAAAATCTGCAGGTAGGCACTTTGCTAAAAACAGGTCTGTTTTCTGTGATGTGTCCACGTTGCGCTTTGGGGCATTTCCTGTCACGGGCGCTAGGCCTACCCACACAAGTGAGGTATCATTTTTATCGGGAGACGTGGGGGAACGCTGGGTGGAAGGAAATTCGTGGCTCCTCTCAGATTCCAGAACTTTCTGCCACAGAAATGTGAGGAACATGTGTTTTTTGTTGCCAAATTTTGAGGTTTGCAAAGGATTCTGGGTAACAGAACCTGGTCCGAGCCACACAAGTCACCCCATCTTGGATTCCCCTAGGTCTCTAGTTTTCAGAAATGCACAGGTTTGGTAGGTTTCCCTATGTGGCGGCTGAGCTACAGGCCAACATCTACAGGTAGGCACTTTGCAAAAAACACCTCTGTTTTCCTCCACCAATTTGGCTGTGTCCACGTTGCGCTTTGGGGCGTTTCCTGTCACGGGCGCTAGGCCTACCCACACAAGTGAGGTATCATTTTTATCGGGAGACGTGGGGGAACGCTGGGTGGAAGGAAATTTGTGGCTCCTCTCAGATTCCAGAACTTTCTGCCACAGAAATGTGAGGAACATGTGTTTTTTTAGCCACATTTTGAGGTTTGCAAAGGATTCTGGGTAACAGAACATGGTCCAAGCCACACAAGTCACCCCATCTTGGATTCCCCTAGGTCTCTAGTTTTCAGAAATGCACAGGTTTGGTAGGTTTCCCTATGTGGCGGCTGAGCTACAGGCCAAAATCTACAGGTAGGCACTTTGCTAAAAACACCTCTGTTTTCCTTCACCAATTTGGCTGTGTCCACGTTGCGCTTTGGGGCGTTTCCTGTCGCGGGCGCTAGGCCTACCCACACAAGTGAGGTATAATTTTTATCGGGAGACGTGGGGGAACGCTGGGTGGAAGGAAATTCGTGGCTCCTCTCAGATTCCAGAACTTTCTGCACAGAAATGTTAGGAACATGTGTTTTTTTAGCCAAATTTTGAGGTTTGCAAAGGATTCTGGGTAACAGAACCTGGTCCGAGCCACACAAGTCACCCCATCTTGGATTCACCTAGGTCTCTAGTTTTCAGAAATGCACAGGTTTGGTAGGTTTCCCTAGGTGGCGGCTGAGCTACAGGCCAAAATCTGCAGGTAGGCACTTTGCTAAAAACAGGTCTGTTTTCTGTGATGTGTCCACGTTGCGCTTTGGGGCATTTCCTGTCACGGGCGCTAGGCCTACCCACACAAGTGAGGTATCATTTTTATCGGGAGACATGGGGGAACGCTGGGTGGAAGGAAATTCGTGCCTCCTCTCAGATTCCAGAACTTTCTGCCACAGAAATGTGAGGAACATGTGTTTTTTTAGCCAAATTTTGAGGTTTGCAAAGGATTCTGGGTAACAGAACCTGGTCCGAGCCACACAAGTCACCCCATCTTGGATTCCCCTAGGTCTCTAGTTTTCAGAAATGCACAGGTTTGGTAGGTTTCCCTATGTGGCGGCTGAGCTACAGGCCAAAATCTACAGGTAGGCACTTTGCAAAAAACACCTCTGTTTTCCTCCACCAATTTGGCTGTGTCCACGTTGCGCTTTGGGGCGTTTCCTGTCACGGGCGCTAGGCCTACCCACACAAGTGAGGTATCATTTTTATCGAGAGACGTGGGGGAACGCTGGGTGGAAGGAAATTCGTGGCTCCTCTCAGATTCCAGAACTTTGTGCCACAGAAATGTGAGGAACATGTGTTTTTTTAGCCAAATTTTGAGGTTTGCAAAGGATTCTGGGTAACAGAACCTGGTCCGAGCCACACAAGTCACCCCATCTTGGATTCCCCTAGGTCTCTAGTTTTCAGAAATGCACAGGTTTGGTAGGTTTCCCTATGTGGCGGCTGAGCTACAGGCCAAAATCTACAGGTAGGCACTTTGCAAAAAACACCTCTGTTTTCCTTCACCAATTTGGCTGTGTCCACGTTGCGCTTTGGGGCATTTCCTGTCACGGGCGCTAGGCCTACCCACACAAGTGAGGTATCATTTTTATCGGGAGACGTGGGGGAACGCTGGGTGGAAGGAAATTTGTGGCTCCTCTCAGATTCCAGAACTTTCTGCCACAGAAATGTGAAGAACATTTGTTTTTTTAGCCAAATTTTGAGGTTTGCAAAGGATTCTGGGTAACAGAACCTGGTCCGAGCCACACAAGTCACCCCATCTTGGATTCCCCTAGGTCTCTAGTTTTCAGAAATGCACAGGTTTGGTAGGTTTCCCTAGGTGGCGGCTGAGCTACAGTCCAAAATCTGCAGGTAGGCACTTTGCTAAAAACAGGTCTGTTTTCTATGATGTGTCCACGTTGCGCTTTGGGGCATTTCCTGTCACGGGCGCTAGGCCTACCCACACAAGTGAGGTATCATTTTTATCGGGAGACGTGGGGGAACGCTGGGTGGAAGGAAATTCGTGGCTCCTCTCAGATTCCAGAACTTTCTGCCACAGAAATGTGAGGAACATGTGTTTTTTTAGCCAAATTTTGAGGTTTGCAAAGGATTCTGGGTAACAGAACCTGGTCCGAGCCACACAAGTCACCCCATCCTGGATTCCCCTAGGTCTCTAGTTTTCAGAAATGCACAGGTTTGGTAGGTTTCCCTATGTGGTGGCTGAGCTACAGGCCAAAATCTACAGGTAGGCACTTTGCAAAAAACACCTCTGTTTTCCTTCACCAATTTGGCAGTGTCCACGTTGCGCTTTGGGGCATTTCCTGTCACGGGCGCTAGGCCTACCCACACAAGTGAGGTATCATTTTTATCGGGAGACGTGGGGGAACGCTGGGTGGAAGGAAATTTGTGGCTCCTCTCAGATTCCAGAACTTTCTGCCACAGAAATGAGAGGAACATGTGTTTTTTTAGCCAAATTTTGAGGTTTGCAAAGGATTCTGGGTAACAGAACCTGGTCCGAGCCACACAAGTCACCCCATCTTGGATTCCCCTAGGTCTCTAGTTTTCAGAAATGCACAGGTTTGATAGGTTTCCCTAGGTGGCGGCTGAGCTACAGGCCAAAATCTGCAGGTAGGCACTTTGCTAAAAACAGGTCTGTTTTCTGTGATGTGTCCACGTTGCGCTTTGGGGCATTTCCTGTCACGGGCGCTAGGCCTACCCACACAAGTGAGGTATCATTTTTATCGGGAGACGTGGGGGAACGCTGGGTGGAAGGAAATTCGTGGCTCCTCTCAGATTCCAGAACTTTCTGCCACAGAAATGTGAGGAACATGTGTTTTTTGTTGCCAAATTTTGAGGTTTGCAAAGGATTCTGGGTAACAGAACCTGGTCCGAGCCACACAAGTCACCCCATCTTGGATTCCCCTAGGTCTCTAGTTTTCAGAAATGCACAGGTTTGGTAGGTTTCCCTATGTGGCGGCTGAGCTACAGGCCAACATCTACAGGTAGGCACTTTGCAAAAAACACCTCTGTTTTCCTCCACCAATTTGGCTGTGTCCACGTTGCGCTTTGGGGCGTTTCCTGTCACGGGCGCTAGGCCTACCCACACAAGTGAGGTATCATTTTTATCGGGAGACGTGGGGGAACGCTGGGTGGAAGGAAATTTGTGGCTCCTCTCAGATTCCAGAACTTTCTGCCACAGAAATGTGAGGAACATGTGTTTTTTTAGCCACATTTTGAGGTTTGCAAAGGATTCTGGGTAACAGAACATGGTCCAAGCCACACAAGTCACCCCATCTTGGATTCCCCTAGGTCTCTAGTTTTCAGAAATGCACAGGTTTGGTAGGTTTCCCTATGTGGCGGCTGAGCTACAGGCCAAAATCTACAGGTAGGCACTTTGCTAAAAACACCTCTGTTTTCCTTCACCAATTTGGCTGTGTCCACGTTGCGCTTTGGGGCGTTTCCTGTCGCGGGCGCTAGGCCTACCCACACAAGTGAGGTATCATTTTTATCGGGAGACGTGGGGGAACGCTGGGTGGAAGGAAATTCGTGGCTCCTCTCAGATTCCAGAACTTTCTGCCACAGAAATGTGAGGAACATGTGTTTTTTTAGCCAAATTTTGAGGTTTGCAAAGGATTCTGGGTAACAGAACCTGGTCCGAGGCACACAAGTCACCCCATCTTGGATTCCCCTAGGTCTCTAGTTTTCAGAAATGCACAGGTTTGGTAGGTTTCCCTAGGTGGCGGCTGAGCTACAGGCCAAAATCTGCAGGTAGGCACTTTGCAAAAAACACCTCTGTTTTCCTTCACAAATTTGGATGTGTCCACGTTGCGCTTTGGGGCGTTTTCTGTCGCCGGCGCTAGGCCTACCCACACAAGTGAGGTATCATTTTTATCGGGAGACGTGGGGGAACTCTGGGTGGAAGGAAATTTGTGGCTCCTATCAGATTCCAGAACTTTCTGCCACAGAAATGAGAGGAACATGTGTTTTTTTAGCCAAATTTTGAGGTTTGCAAAGGATTCTGGGTAACAGAACCTGGTCCGAGCCACACAAGTCACCCCATCTTGGATTCCCCTAGGTCTCTAGTTTTCAGAAATGCACAGGTTTGATAGGTTTCCCTAGGTGGCGGCTGAGCTACAGGCCAAAATCTGCAGGTAGGCACTTTGCTAAAAACAGGTCTGTTTTCTGTGATGTGTCCACGTTGCGCTTTGGGGCATTTCCTGTCACGGGCGCTAGGCCTACCCACACAAGTGAGGTATCATTTTTATCGGGAGACGTGGGGGAACGCTGGGTGGAAGGAAATTCGTGGCTCCTCTCAGATTCCAGAACTTTCTGCCACAGAAATGTGAGGAACATGTGTTTTTTGTTGCCAAATTTTGAGGTTTGCAAAGGATTCTGGGTAACAGAACCTGGTCCGAGCCACACAAGTCACCCCATCTTGGATTCCCCTAGGTCTCTAGTTTTCAGAAATGCACAGGTTTGGTAGGTTTCCCTATGTGTCGGCTGAGCTACAGGCCAACATCTACAGGTAGGCACTTTGCAAAAAACACCTCTGTTTTCCTCCACCAATTTGGCTGTGTCCACGTTGCGCTTTGGGGCATTTCCTGTCACGGGCGCTAGGCCTACCCACACAAGTGAGGTATCATTTTTATCGGGAGACATGGGGGAACGCTGGGTGGAAGGAAATTCGTGGCTCCTCTCAGATTCCAGAACTTTCTGCCACAGAAATGTGAGGAACATGTGTTTTTTTAGCCAAATTTTGAGGTTTGCAAAGGATTCTGGGTAACAGAACCTGGTCCGAGGCACACAAGTCACCCCATCTTGGATTCCCCTAGGTCTCTAGTTTTCAGAAATGCACAGGTTTGGTAGGTTTCCCTAGGTGGCGGCTGAGCTACAGGCCAAAATCTGCAGGTAGGCACTTTGCAAAAAACACCTCTGTTTTCCTTCACAAATTTGGATGTGTCCACGTTGCGCTTTGGGGCATTTCCTGTCACGGGCGCTAGGCCTACCCACACAAGTGAGGTATCATTTTTATCGGGAGACGTGGGGGAACGCTGGGTGGAAGGAAATTCGTGGCTCCTCTCAGATTCCAGAACTTTCTGCCACAGAAATGTGAGGAACATGTGTTTTTTGTTGCCAAATTTTGAGGTTTGCAAAGGATTCTGGGTAACAGAACCTGGTCCGAGCCACACAAGTCACCCCATCTTGGATTCCCCTAGGTCTCTAGTTTTCAGAAATGCACAGGTTTGGTAGGTTTCCCTATGTGGCGGCTGAGCTACAGGCCAACATCTACAGGTAGGCACTTTGCAAAAAACACCTCTGTTTTCCTCCACCAATTTGGCTGTGTCCACGTTGCGCTTTGGGGCGTTTCCTGTCACGGGCGCTAGGCCTACCCACACAAGTGAGGTATCATTTTTATCGGGAGACGTGGGGGAACGCTGGGTGGAAGGAAATTTGTGGCTCCTCTCAGATTCCAGAACTTTCTGCCACAGAAATGTGAGGAACATGTGTTTTTTTAGCCACATTTTGAGGTTTGCAAAGGATTCTGGGTAACAGAACATGGTCCAAGCCACACAAGTCACCCCATCTTGGATTCCCCTAGGTCTCTAGTTTTCAGAAATGCACAGGTTTGGTAGGTTTCCCTATGTGGCGGCTGAGCTACAGGCCAAAATCTACAGGTAGGCACTTTGCTAAAAACACCTCTGTTTTCCTTCACCAATTTGGCTGTGTCCACGTTGCGCTTTGGGGCGTTTCCTGTCGCGGGCGCTAGGCCTACCCACACAAGTGAGGTATCATTTTTATCGGGAGACGTGGGGGAACGCTGGGTGGAAGGAAATTCGTGGCTCCTCTCAGATTCCAGAACTTTCTGCCACAGAAATGTGAGGAACATGTGTTTTTTTAGCCAAATTTTGAGGTTTGCAAAGGATTCTGGGTAACAGAACCTGGTCCGAGGCACACAAGTCACCCCATCTTGGATTCCCCTAGGTCTCTAGTTTTCAGAAATGCACAGGTTTGGTAGGTTTCCCTAGGTGGCGGCTGAGCTACAGGCCAAAATCTGCAGGTAGGCACTTTGCAAAAAACACCTCTGTTTTCCTTCACAAATTTGGATGTGTCCACGTTGCGCTTTGGGGCGTTTTCTGTCGCCGGCGCTAGGCCTACCCACACAAGTGAGGTATCATTTTTATCGGGAGACGTGGGGGAACTCTGGGTGGAAGGAAATTTGTGGCTCCTATCAGATTCCAGAACTTTCTGCCACAGAAATGAGAGGAACATGTGTTTTTTTAGCCAAATTTTGAGGTTTGCAAAGGATTCTGGGTAACAGAACCTGGTCCGAGCCACACAAGTCACCCCATCTTGGATTCCCCTAGGTCTCTAGTTTTCAGAAATGCACAGGTTTGATAGGTTTCCCTAGGTGGCGGCTGAGCTACAGGCCAAAATCTGCAGGTAGGCACTTTGCTAAAAACAGGTCTGTTTTCTGTGATGTGTCCACGTTGCGCTTTGGGGCATTTCCTGTCACGGGCGCTAGGCCTACCCACACAAGTGAGGTATCATTTTTATCGGGAGACGTGGGGGAACGCTGGGTGGAAGGAAATTCGTGGCTCCTCTCAGATTCCAGAACTTTCTGCCACAGAAATGTGAGGAACATGTGTTTTTTGTTGCCAAATTTTGAGGTTTGCAAAGGATTCTGGGTAACAGAACCTGGTCCGAGCCACACAAGTCACCCCATCTTGGATTCCCCTAGGTCTCTAGTTTTCAGAAATGCACAGGTTTGGTAGGTTTCCCTATGTGGCGGCTGAGCTACAGGCCAACATCTACAGGTAGGCACTTTGCAAAAAACACCTCTGTTTTCCTCCACCAATTTGGCTGTGTCCACGTTGCGCTTTGGGGCGTTTCCTGTCACGGGCGCTAGGCCTACCCACACAAGTGAGGTATCATTTTTATCGGGAGACATGGGGGAACGCTGGGTGGAAGGAAATTCGTGGCTCCTCTCAGATTCCAGAACTTTCTGCCACAGAAATGTGAGGAACATGTGTTTTTTTAGCCAAATTTTGAGGTTTGCAAAGGATTCTGGGTAACAGAACCTGGTCCGAGGCACACAAGTCACCCCATCTTGGATTCCCCTAGGTCTCTAGTTTTCAGAAATGCACAGGTTTGGTAGGTTTCCCTAGGTGGCGGCTGAGCTACAGGCCAAAATCTGCAGGTAGGCACTTTGCAAAAAACACCTCTGTTTTCCTTCACAAATTTGGATGTGTCCACGTTGCGCTTTGGGGCGTTTTCTGTCGCCGGCGCTAGGCCTACCCACACAAGTGAGGTATCATTTTTATCGGGAGACGTGGGGGAACGCTGGGTGGAAGGAAATTTGTGGCTCCTCTCAGATTCCAGAACTTTCTGCCACAGAAATATGAGGAACATGTGTTTTTTTAGCCAAATTTTGAGGTTTGCAAAGGATTCTGGGTAACAGAACCTGGTCCGAGCCACACAAGCCACCCCATCTTGGATTCCCCTAGGTCTCTAGTTTTCAGAAATGCACAGGTTTGGTAGGTTTCCCTAGGTGGCGGCTGAGCTACAGGCCAAAATCTACAGGTAGTCACTTTGCTAAAAACACCTCTGTTTTCTGTGATGTGTCCACGTTGTGTTTTGGGGCATATCCTGTCGCGGGCGCTAGGCCTACCCACACAAGTGAGGTATCATTTCTATCGGGAGACTTGGGGGAACATAGAATAGCAAAACAAGTGTTATTGCCCCTTGTCTTTCTCTACATTTTTTCCTTCCAAATGTAAGACAGTGTGTTAAAAAGATGTCTATTTGAGAAATGCCCTGTAATTCACATGCTAGTATGGGCACCCCGGAATTCAGAGATGTGCAAATAACCACTGCTTCTCAACACCTTATCTTGTGCCCATTTTGGAAATACAAAGGTTTTCTTGATAGCTACTTTTTACTCTTTATATTTCAGCTAATGAATTGCTGTATACCCGGCATAGATTGAAAACCCACTGCAGGGTGCAGGTCATTTATTGGCTCTGGGTACCTAGAGTTCTTGATGAACCTATAAGCCCTATATATCCCCGCAACCAGAAGAGTCCAGCAGACGTAACGGTATATTGCTTTCGAAAATCTGACATTGCTGGAAAAAGTTACAGAGTAAAACGTAGAGAAAAATTGATGTTTTTCACCTCAATTTCAATATTTTTCTTTTTCAGTTGTTATTTTCTGTAGGAAACCCTTGTAGGATCTACACAAATTACCCCTTGCTGAATTCAGATTTTTGTCTACTTTTCAAAAATGTTGCGGTTTCTGGGATCCAGCGTTGGTTTCATGCCCATTTCTGTCACTGACTGGAAGGAGGCTGAAAGCACAAAAAATCGTAAAAATGGGGTATGTCCCCGTAAAATGCCACAATTGTGTTGAAAAATTGTGTTTTCTGATTCAAGTCTGCCTGTTCCTGAAAGCTGGGAAGCTGGTGATTTTATCACCGCAAACCCTTTGTTGATGCCCTTTTCAGGGGAAAAACCACAAGCCTTCTTCTGCAGCCCATTTTTCCAATTTTTTTTTAAAAAAACGAAATTTTCACTGTTTTTTGGCTAATTTCTTGGCCTCCTTCTGGGGAACCCACAAAGTCTGGGTACCTCTAGAATCCCTAGGATGTTGGAAAAAAAGGACGCAAATTTGGCGTGGGTAGCTTATGTGAAGAAAAAGTTATGAGGGCCTAAGCGCGAACTGCTCCAAATAGCCAAAAAAAGGCTCGGCACAGGAGGGGGAAAAGGCCTGGCAGCGAAGGGGTTAAGCATAGAACAAAGCATAATAATAACCTAAAAGTAAAAGAAATGTGGGATAAGAATATTTAGAAAGACATGTATACAAAGTATACGTTATGTTGACTGGAAATAAAGAGATAATTCGATAAAAATGAAAAACTAGAATTAGAACAATCTTTAAATGCAGTTAATTCTTTTTTGAAATATAATAATCTATAGATTTTCAGAACAATTCATGAGAGACAGGAGGTTTCAATATGTACAGAAAGATTATTAGCTAGTTTCTATTTAAAGGTAATAGTTTTCACAGATGAATTAACAAGGCAAATGTAGCATGATAGCTGCTTTGCATATTATCGTACTATAAGAGCTGGTATCACAAATGGATATATACTGTTTTTAATTACATCCCAAATCTTGTCCCAACACTGTAATACAGAGAACATGCAATTATATATGAGCAAATGAACCAGTGATATTAGAGCAATGGCAACATAAATAGGATACAATGAACGTAGGCTTATTTAGTTTTTCAAGTGTCCTGAAGCATATACATAAAGGTAAATGATCAGTCTGATAAAGAGACAGAAGATGATATTCTGAACAACTTTCTAGCCATATTTTTGCCAATTTTCAACAGAGATTAACTGGCAATTCTTCATTCACTTTATGAAAATTTATCTTGTAAAAGTGGTAAATCAAGAGAATTAAACTATTTGTAGATTTTAGATTCTAGATGTGCTATATCTTGGGAAACAGCAAAAATATGACAAAGTCTGGAACTTTATTCTTGGGTGTCTATAAAGGAAATTGGTTTAATATAGTATTAAACAAACCTTTAGATTAATATAGCTTGTGTGGTGGTGGGCTGGAAAATGACTGAAGTTCTTCAAATGAACACAAAATATAGTCATGACAAATGTCCTGTAAAATGAATACCACCAGGGAGTTGTAGGTAGGATGGCAGTCAGATAGGATGTGCTTTTTCATACCTCTGTCCCCGCTGTGGGAGGATTTCGCCACCAGCCCGTGGCAGCAATCCAAAATGCAATCCTTTGCTCCTTAACAAAGGAGGCATGCACTGGCGATCAAGGCGCTGGTCTGAGGGAAAATAAAAACAGGTGTAGGGGTGAAGATGGCTCCAGAGAGGAGCGCTCCAAAGGCCCACAAGATTGTGGTGTCCAGAGACTGAAGGTGGTGGCCCCTGAGTCAGCACTCGGAGTCCCAGAGACAACAGCACCCCGATGACGCCTAAGCCCCTAGATCCAGGTGCCGGCCTCCTCCCTGAGGAGAACACATCAGCTTGGCTGAGGGTTGGGGCCAGAGCACCTGACCAGTTCTCGCTGCTTCCTCACTGTTGAAGGCCTGGTGCTTTGGAGACCGGCAGGATGGCAGCCCTACAGATGTGGTGAGTCCTGCGCAAGAGTGTCTGCTGGCCTGGGCTTGAGCCACGCAAGGTCACCTTGGAGATGTGCCTCCAACCATCTGGACTATCCTGTCTCAGCTCACAGCATAGCCCTGTCTACCTTGGTGAGCCTGCCTGAGCACCCAGTGTGCATCCGCGGAGTCACAGGAGCATAGCCGAGGCTCTAAGCACCCTATTAGAAGGGGGGGACATGGCGATCAATTCATCTTAGCCGTCAGGGTCAGATCCCCAACCAACAGATATTGTACAGCACAGTGGAGGAAATGGATGGTGACACAGCCAGCTGCATGACTTAGACTATCTCAGAGGCTGCCCCTCCCCTCAATATGGACACCCTCTAACATCCACGGGGCCCACAGCTGCCTGGGAAGGCACTTTTTCCCATCAATGTGCCCCTGCTAATTAGGGCAATCAGGCTAAGAGAGTCAACCCGTCTGGCCCACCGAAGACGTAGCAGAGCGATGGGGTTGCCTTTCCATAGCAACTGGGCAAGGGGATTGTCTGTTCACACTAGTATCTGCACTGGGCAGCATTCACCTCTATCATCAAGGGATGACTCAGGAAAGACTGACACAGCACAGCCATACCGCTGCATTATCCAGGAGACAGACACCTTTTACTACCCTTCTGGGCACACTTGGTGACCCAACACAGCGTTGACTCCCTATCACACAGCGGGCCAGAACCACATTGAGGACAGGTTCAGATGAGAGGAGGCACTGCCCTCTGGCCCCCCCACCGCTCCCAGTCGCTGTTGCAATCTTTCCAAGCCGAGGAGACCTGGAAGTTTCTTAGAGGGCGTGTGCTCTCAGGCATTGATATCATGACTGCTCATTTAAAGAAAGCCCGATCTCTGAAAGAGATGTTGCCCAAACCTGTAGAGAGTAGGGCACAAAAGAGAATTCACTCATTGGCTCCCGGACACTCGCCTACCGTGGAGGATGGGGTGGAGAGTGGCCGGTAGCTCGTACATTTCTTGAAGCACTCCACCTCCTTAAGGGCAGACATTCAACTGGTGAAGAAAAAAACATTGCAAGATCTGAAAGAGGTCCACCAGAAGCTAAGAGAGATGGGGACAGAGTTGCAACTCTGGAGGAACATGAGACTAGCAGAGATGAGGAGGTTGAACAGCTCAATTAAGAGGTCTTGCGGCTCAAGGAGCAACAGATCAACCTGCAAGCCCACGAGGAAGACCTATGGATTAGCTCTAGGTGCAATCCCTTTTGCATCCAAGGGGCCCCCAAAGGCGCAGAGGAGGAGGGCAATTGTTGGATATGGCCTCTCTACAGGGTCACCCCCAAACATTTTGCCTTCCTCCTTCTCTTTTTCTGACCTCACTTTTGCTGGCTATAGGACTCTGTGCACTTTACCACTGCTAATCAGTGCTAAAGTGCATATGCTCTTTCCCTTAAACATGGTATCATTGGTTCATACTCAACTGGCATATTTAATTTACTTGTAAGTCCCTAGTAAAGTACACTACAAGTGCCCAGGGCCTGTAAATTGAATGCTATTAGTGAGCCTGCAGCACTGATTGTGCCATCCACATAAGTAGCCCCTTAACCATTTCTCAGGCCTGCCATTGCAAGGCCTGTGTGTGCGGTTTCCCTGCTACTTCGACTTGGCATTTAAAAGTGCTTGCCAAGCCTTAATCTCTCCTTTTTCTACATATGTCACCTCTAAGGTAGGCCCTAGGTAACCCATTGGGCAGAGTGCTACGTAGGTAAAAGGCAGGACATATACCTGTGTGTTTTATATGTCCTGATAGGGAAAAAGTCCTAAATTCCTTTTCCACTACTGTGAGGCCTGCTCCTTTCATAGGCTAGCATTAGGGCACCCTCACATACTGGTTGAGTTGTAGATTCTGATCAGAAAGGGGCAAGCAGGTCATGTTTAGTATGGCCACAATGGTAATAGAAAATCCTGCTTATTGGTGAAGTTGGATTTTATATTACTATTTTAGAAATGCCGCTTTTAGAAAGTGAGCATTTTTTTACACTAAAATTATTCTGTGCCTTATAGTCTGTCTCCAATCCACGCCTGGGCTGGGCTGATTGACAGCTTCCTTGTGCATTTCACCCAGACAACCACAAACACAGGCTGCTCAGTCATACCTGAACTCATCTGCTTACTGAATGTGTCTTCCTGGGCTGGAAGGATGGAGTGGACTAACATTTACATTCAAAAGGCTAGTGGCCTGCCCTCAGAAAATGGACTAACAATCCCCCTGTTGGGACCCTGTCAGACAGACCTGTACTGAAAGGGGACCTTTTGCACTTCAAAACCACTCTTTGAAGTATCCCCCACTTCAAAGCATTTTTGGGTATGTAACCTGGGTCACAGACCCCACCAAATCAGCACTCCTGGACCAGATTCTGCAACCTGTCAAGAGGAGCTGCCTGGCTGCCCAAAGGACTCTCCTAGACTGATTTGCTGTGAGGGACTGCTGCCTTGCTGTTGCCCTGCTGCCTTGAGGCCTCTGACTTTGTTGAGAAGTGCTCTCCAAGGGCTTGGATTGAGCTTGCCTCCCGGTCTGAAGTCGCAGGGCCAAAAATACTTCCTCTCTTCAAGGAAATTCCTTGTATGCAGAAAATCGATTCACAGCCTGCCGGAAACAATGCACAGCCTGCCCTGCGACCAGAAAATGACAGCATCCCCAACCCGGAAGGACACAGCCTGACTTCCTGAGTGAAGAATCGACGCAGCGGCTGCCGTGCAGTAGAAACTCCGACGCATCACCCACTGGATTGACACAGTGCCTGTGACTTTGTCCCACACGCCCAGGATTTCCATGCATCATCCAAAAGAACCCCCCATCGCAGTGAGAAACCAAGATTGAGTGTCGGAAATCGTCACAAAGCCCTTGCAGCATGGGAACGGCGCATCGTCTGGTCCGTGTCGAGAAATCCAACGCACACCTTCATTTTTCCACACACCTCCTCCTATGCAGTCTCCGTGCGTGCAATTTTGATGCAAACCAGGTACTTTGTGCACACAAGAGACAATTGTTAATTTTTAAAATGTAAGACTCTTCTTAATTTTGCAAAAGTGATATTTCAACTTGTGCTTATTGAATCTTTATCGTTTTGACCTTAATTTAGTCAGACAAATATCTTAACTTTTTCCAAACCTGTGTGGTGTATTATTGTGGTGTTTTCACTGTGTTATTGCATGGTTTATTGCACAAATACTTTACACATTGCCTTCTAAGTTAAACCTGACTGCTCAGTGCCAAGCTACCAGAGGGTGGGTACAGGATAATTTGGATTGTGCATGACTTATCCTGACTAGGATTGTGGTCGCTACTTGGACAAGGGTGTGCACCTCTGTCAGCTAGAGACCCCATTTCTAACAACAAGGCATAATAGGGCAGGTCTCTTTTCAATCAGATCCCGGAAACGGCCCCAGAGAAAGCAATTGAAATAGAGAGCACCGAGTGGGTCCACCACACCAGTGAACGCTCCTCTAGCTGACATTTCCCAAATAAGCAGAGGATTCTCTATAGGCCAAGAGACCAACATCCACTGAAGTTCAGAGGACACTCAATCATTCTCTACCAGGATCTGTCAGCATTCACTCTACAAAAAACGGAGGGGCTTTCGCCCCATCACCTCCCACATGCGGGACAAAGGAATATTCTATGCATGGGGCCATCCCTTTCTCCTTGTGTTCCGGTGGGAGGGTAAGCTGGGTCAATTACGCTCCCTGACAAAAAGTCTACAAGGTGTTACAACTGGAGGATTCTTCTGGAGAAAACCAACCACTACCTGCTCCAGGGCTAAGGGCCAGGAAGCTCTCTCAATGGAGGGTGACTCACCTGGGCAGCCGCTGCCCAGACCCTGAGACCATAGCAATAGAATGCACAGCAGTGCTCAAATCACTGACAGGAGAAGTGCACAAACCTGACCCCACTTGATGGTAATAGGGCTTGAAGACAGGCCACTTTGGGGTCGGCCAGAGGTTCCATTGTATCACATACTCGCTTCACCTATGGGACTATGGTGGGAACCCTTTGGCTGGTTTTTGTCAAAGTTCAGTTTGGGGATTCTGTTTAGTGCTGCTAACTGTTAAGATGGGGTACACAGAACAAGGAAGGTGCTGGGCCATGCAGACACTTTCGGACATCTCACCACCCTAGATTAATAGTGCTGTGATCAACTTCCTATGTTACATGATATACTTAAAGTAGTCACTCTCAATGTAAAGAGGCTGAGTAACCCAATTAAACATCGGGCAGTCCTCTCCTATTTAGAGCAAACAAACACTGATCTCTGCCTGTTGCAAGAGATCCATCTGCTACCCGCTGACCATCACATGCTAGGTCTAGGTCCGTTCCACAACAGTTCTTCTCCTCACTGGACACTAAGGGGCATATTTATACTCCGTTTGCGCCAGAATTGCGTCGGTTTTTTTGACGCAATTCCGACGCAAAACTAACTCCATATTTATACTTTGGCGTTAGACGAGTCTGGCGCCAAATTCCATGGAGTTTGCGTCATTTTTTTGCGTGGACACCTACTTTGCGTTAATGATATGCAAGGTAGGCGTTCACGTCTAAAAAATTGACTCCGAGGCATGTGCGCCGCATTTACACTCCCGGGCAAAATTCACGCCTGGGAGTGGGCGGGTCAAAAAAAATGACGTACGCCCGCTTTTGTGCCATTTTTTAGCGTCTGGAAAAGGCAGGCGTTAAGGGACCTGTGGGCTCTGAAGGAGCCCAGAGGTGCCCTCCCATGCCCCGAGGGACACCCCCTGTCACCCTTGCCCACCCCAGGAGGACACCCAAGGCCGGAGGGACCCATCCCAAGGACATTAAGGTAAGTTCAGGTAAGTCATTTTTTTTCTTTTTTTTTGTGGCATAGGGGGGCCTGATTTGTGCCCCCCTACATGCCACTATGCCCAATGACCATGCCCAGGGGACAGAAGTCCCCTGGGCATGGCCATTGGGCAAGGGGGCATGACTCCTGTCTTTGCTAAGACAGGAGTCATTTCTATGGGGGTAGGGAGTCGAAAAAAATGGCGCAAATCGGGTTGAGGCGAAAAATTTGCCTCAACCTGACTTGCCCCATTTTTTGACGCCCAAGCCCCATATCCCCCTGTGCCGGCGCTGCCTGGTGTACGTCGTTTTTTTCCACGCACACCAGGCAGCGCCGGCGGCTAACGCCGGCTAACGTCATTGATTAAATACGGCGCCCGCATGGCGCTTCAGAATGGCGTTAGCCGGCGCTAATTTTTTTTACGCAAAACTGCGTTAGCGCAGTTTTGCGTCAAAAAGTATAAATAGGGCCGCATTTATTAAAAGTGGTGCAGCGTGACGCTGCGCCAAAACTGACAGCACCACACTGCATCACTTCAGAAATGCAGGGATACGCTGAATTAAAAACAATATGGTGCACCCATGTGTTTTTCCTAGTGCTGGCACCACAATTAACTGCGTAGTGCCAGTGCAGAATAGGCAAAGCAAAAATGGGGAGAAATTAAAGTATTTCTCCTCGTAGTGCATGCTAATGCCGCCCCTGGCGTGGCGTTATTTTTTGGTGCTGCATCAGGTTTACAATTCCTCATAAATCTGGGGCAGCGTCAAAATGCAATGGGAGTTGTAGTGGAACACCTACAGCAACACCCATTGCATGCCCCTCTGGCACAGAAAACTGCAGTGGGGGGCCATAATTAGAAGGAGGCAATAAGCCACGCAAAGTGGCTTAATTCTGCCTTGTAAATATGGAAAATGTCACAGTGCCTCAGAAGCGTCACTAAAAGTGACAATCCGGTGGTGCTAGGGCCTCGTAAATGAGGTACTAAATCTGCTGGGGTGGCAATCCTAGTCTCTTGCTACTTTCGTGGGAAGGTGGGGGACAAAACATCTGAGATTAAAGGCCGTTTGTTGGCATACAATGTGCAAGTGACAAGGCCATCAGTTTGTGGTGGGCTCCTTATAAGCATGCAATGAGGGTCAAGAGACATTCCTTCATCTAGCTCTGGTGGAGGTCATGACTACACATAGGAGACATGTGGTAGTGGGGGGCAATATGAATCTGATGTTCTCTAACTGAGCTAGATAGATCAGTGAGTAGGCATGGGGGGAAATCCATGGATGGGGGAGCTGGGCCTCCGGGACATGTGGAGAGAAAGAGAACACAGGGCTACTCAGACCTCAGTAGTGGAGAATGATAACTCCCTAAACACCCCTGTTTTCCTATTGTGGGAAACATTAAAAGCTGTTATCAGGGGAGAACTGATAGCACTCTCCACTGCAGATAATAAAATCTAGTGGGAAAAGAGGGACCATTTGGATTAGCAGGTGTTAGAACTAGAGACAATACATAAGCACAGAGGTGCACATTGTGTTTGGAGACAGTAGGAGGCGACTAGGGCACAACTGGCAGTCCTGGACATAGACAGGGTTGAATACAACTTACTACGCCTTCGCCACTCCTTTTATACAGGAGGTAATAAATACGAACGCCTACTAGCCAATAGATTTCGCACCCAGAGACACGCGACAAGAGGGGAACTGCGTAAGTCCCCTGATGAGCTTGAAATAGTGAAGGGTATATATATTGCCTCCACCTTCCAGTGCTCACACAGCTCGACTGACGCCTGCACAATTGGAAAGCCTGGATTGCCTGATCAGAATCGAGGAGGTGATTTCCACAACCGCAATTACAGCCTCTTAAATCACCTGGGCCAGATGGCTTTCTGGGCTTGTTTTATAAAACATTCTGGGAAAGGCTTGCACCCATCCTGACTCGCTTAGTCAATGCTATCACCTGTCCGGGTGCAGTTCCACCCTCCATGCTGATGGCCTCTATCATAGTAATTCCTAAATCTGGGAAAGAATCCACCCAATGTGGGTCATTTAGACCTATTTCCCTCCTCACCATTGATATTAAACTTCTCACAGACATTCTGGTGTTCCGCCTGAACCCCCACATGCCAGGGCTGATGGAGCCAAACCAGGCAGGATTTATTCCACGCAGGCAGTGCAGCGACAGTACAAATCATATATTAGACCTCCTCGACAAGGCCAAAAGTTCTAATCGAGAACTCATGTTCTTGGGCATAGGTGCTGGAAGGCACTTGGCTCAGTTCACTCTCTGTACCGTAAGGCCACCCTGGAACATTTTGGCCTTGGTTTTAGAATCAGAGCCTGAATCATGAGTAATTACAACCACCGAAGGCCTCAGTAAGAGTTAATGGTTTGATGTTACTCCCATTATTCACTCGACAGGGAACGAGGCAGGGGTGCCCATTCTCACTCATGTTGTTCGCTGTCTATATGGAGCCCATCGCCCCGTGGGTGAGTGATAACCCAGATATTATAGGCACTGTTTTTGGAGAGGACGAGGACACCCTATAACTATATGCAGATGATGTTATAGTCACACTGGACAGTCCACAATATGTCGCCCCAACCTTCATTCGAGAGGAAGAAGCTTTCAAAGAGGTGTCGGGTTTCCGGATAAACATTCAGAAATCTTAGGCCATTCACCTGTTGATCTCCTCCAGAAATGGTGTCGGTCCTAGCTCACCAATACCCAAATCAGTGGCAGCCACTTTCCATCCTGTATCTGGGAATACAGCTTGCCTCAATGGTTCTGGAGATATCGATGTTAAAATACCAGAACCTACAAAGAGTCAGGAGGGACCTGGCACAAAGGAAACTTGACCCCATCTCCTGGCTGAAAAAAATAGTGGGCACTAAAATGTCCATGCTTCTGAGAGTTATTTTCTTGCTTCAGGCGTTGCCGATCGAGTCTCAGCCCGGTACGCTCCAAACACTGCAAGGTCAAATAACATGCTTTGCCTGGGCAGAGAGGAGACCTTGTATGCACTGGGCCTTGGCCTACCAGCCCCGCAGGTGGGAGACCTCAGAATTCCTGACATTTTGCGATATTACTGGGCAGTTTAACTCTGTTTCCTAGTGGAGTGGTCCGGGGGAACTTGGATAAGTGCTTGTTGTTCATGGACCAAGCTATAACAGTGGCCTCTCTCTGGAGGTTCCCTTTCTGCTGCTGTGACACCCACCCTGGGGTCTGTACTCATCACCGGACCCACACAGTCTTGAAGGTGTGGGACCAAGTCGCACGGCAAGGTGGTCTCACCACCTTTCCCTTCCCTTTTAACCCCTATAGTAGGGAATGCAGACTTTGCACCGGGCTTGGATCAGGGGCCTTTTGGCACTAGCTAAGCATTGATTGTTGTTCTATCAGACACTTATATGATGAAGAGGACCCATTTCCCTTTGATATTTTTAGGGCAGACCATGATCTCCTAGAGATGGAAAGGATGTGGACCTACAGATAAGACACTGGGTGACGCACTACAAGACGTGGACGGGGCTTCAAAAGCCCCTTATGGACTATGAGAAGTGACTGCTGTTAATGACTATGAACAAACACCTTAAATTTGATAAATACTCTCTATTACAGAGATCGTCTCTGACACCTAGATCACCAGGTCAGGGTGGCAGAGCTGGGGAGGGCACTGGTGGTCAAGGAATGGGAGGAGGTATATTACAGAGCATGCCACATGGCGCACAACACAGCCAGTGTAGAGATGGCCACAAAAAATGCCACTTACTGGTGCTTTACCCCTGTACCCATACATAAGAGTGACCCCTCCCAGAGTGCTGATTGTTGGAGACAATGTGGTGCACCCAGAACATTGGTACACCTGTTATGGGATTGCGCAAAGCTTACTTCATATTGAGAGGGAATCTTAAAATATATTGATACTCATTTTCAGACCCAGCTCCCAAGATTCCCTGCATACGCAATACTAGGACTTCCCAATCACTTGATGTTCCAGCTCAAGTGTCTAAAGCAGGGGTCTTCAAACTGGGGGGGTTGGCCCCCCCTTTGGGGGCCTCAAGCGTTCCCAGGGGAAGCGCCAGGCTCTGGCCAAAACAGGCTTTATTCAGCTAACACTGCTTTTTAGGCAGAAAAACGTTTATAGCATTTTTTTAAAGGTAACAGAACTTAACTGCAATGTTTAATTAAGTCTAGGCATACTTAAACATTGCCAACGTAATAGATTAATTGTGAAAAATTCTGAGGGGGAGCCTGATGATTTTGTTTCCCCCACTGGATGTCGGAGAGGCATTATAAAGTTTGAAAATCACTGCTCTGAAGGGCTGAGCGATCGCGCTGGCACTTGGGGCGGCTTTACAAAATAGCTTACCTTTCTGGGGCACTTCAACACCCTCAACACATCTGGGATGGTTACACAGATTGTGTCATGCATTGGGAATGGATACACTCACCCTGGTGGTCACGGCTCAAGGAGACTCCTTTGGAGAGCTGTGCGTCTCTATCTGTCTCTCCTTGCCAGGGAGTTTCAAGAAATGACTTGTCCCAAATATCTGAGACGCCTCTGCTTGTCAGCTGTAGATGACTGTGAGTAATTCACACATGGGCACTGAATATATCTAGGCACATGGTCCGGATACTTGTTGATGTGCGTATTCATGTATGTACTCAGGGGTGGGGGTTTTAGATTGTATGGTTGGGAGGTTAATCGACGAGGGTGCTGCGTTGCCCGGCTGGCTGTTTCTATCTCTGATGTATACATTACAGATCGTAATAATAATAAAATGTTTGAACCATAAAATGACTACACCTACTGTAGTCCAAGTATTCCAAAAGGTTATTTAAAGTTAATCTGTGGGTGTACCAAAGCAAGATTTTTTTTTAAGAGGATATATATGGAATAGAATATCAAACTGTAAAAAAGGTCCACCTCATAGGGGTTACAGGTGAAAAAAGAAACATATTCTTATCAGATACAGAGAACAAAGCTGATAGTTGAAGAGGATTGGCCAGCTTTCTTTCTATCATAAGACATTTAGGTGCCAACGCAACACAATTATCATGCAACCAAAGGATACCTATAGCAAGCAAAAAAGAGATATGATATTTACAGAAATCAAATACTTCTAACCTACCATATAATTTAGCTCTTTTAAGCTTTTGGTAACATATAATAGGTTGTTTTTCATCCCAAAGAAGCTCTGAAAAAATGTTAGAAATTTGATAGAACGATGTGGCTAGAAATGTTACCAGTAACATAATAAATACTAAACTTGTCACATCAGAATCATTTTGCCAGCTTCTTTTCTACCCCACCTTCAAAGGAATAAAGATGACAATTTTTTATCTTTGTTTTGTGTTTTGAATAGCGCCTTAACTGTTGTCACTGTTTAATGATTTAAAAAATGCATACCTAAAACTTTTAGTGAGTGACTAAACCATGTAAGACCAGAATTAGCACCTATGTCAGACGTACAATGAACATTTGAGAATAAAAAACACAATTTTAGAAATATTTATTTTGTAACCAGATATAATTGAATACTTTTCAACATTTTCTAAAATATGTAGAATAGTGGTGGAAGAAAGAACACCAAATATTAAAACATACAAAAATATGGAAAAGTCTTCCAATTAATTTTTGCAATATACATTCATGTAATCCTAAATTGGGCTGTTCACTCACTAGGGTCCTGGGTATAACCGTCATTCTCTCCCCCAAAATAACCCTTCGGGGCTTTTGGAGGGCCTCGGGGGCTCAAGAGACGACTGTCAGCTGGTGGGTCTGTCAACACACTACAAAGCACTGGAAAATGTTCCAGGCCCCCACTTGCCATTCTGGATATCTGGTATAGACTGGTGTGTCAAACAAGAGGAACCAATATATATTGCTAGGGGTGCCCTCAGTAATTTAGCAAGACTTAGGGTAGATGGTGGGATTATTATGGCTTGTCCTCCATGTCAGAGACAGCGCTTGTTGACGATGCAACATCTCAGTGATTATTGAGGGGAGGGTGGTGGGAAATAATTGGAATGCAATAACTTTTTTTGTTCTATTTACTCTCTCAAAACCGATTAAAATTGGTTTATAAAAAATGCATTTTTGTAGTCAGTTGAGATATACCAATCAAATATAAAAAAAATGCCAGTGTTTGTAGAGCTATCCTATTCAAGATGGACCTAGCCTCTGTTTAGGCAGTCCTGCTAAACCCTATTAAGCCCATTCTCAGAAACATATCCTTCTTATGTGCTGAACTGTAAGTTACAGGATGCCTTCAGTGCTACGTGATGCAAGAGGAGCACACTAAGGCCCTGATTTACACTTTTTGACACAAACCTGCGCTAATGGAATGGTGCAATCCGGCGCAAAGGGTGGACTACCGTCAATAAAATTGACGTTAGCCGGGTGGGGGTGGCAGTATGGGAGATGGGTGTTTAGCACCAAAAGATGACGCTAGGCTGGTTAGAGTAAAAAAAAAAAGATGACTCTAACCAGATTAGTGTCATTTTATGGTGTTAAACCTACCAAGACACATGCCTCCTGCCTTAGAAAAGGCAGGAGTCATGTCCACCACCCCAATGGCCAGCACAGGGGACAAGGGTCCCCTGGGTATGGCCATTGCACCCTGTGCCATGCATAGGGGCCCATATCTGGGCCCCCTGTCGCATTTAAAAAAAAGGTAAATACTCACCTGTACTTATCTGGGATGGGGTCCCCCATCCTCCGCTGTCCCCTCTGGTGTGGGTGTCCCTGGGGCCTGGGGAGGGCACCTGTGAACTCATTCCAATGGTGTTCCACCATGAAAATGAGTGCACAGGTCTCCTAACTCCTGCCCTGACCCAGGTGTTAAATAATGGAGCTAAGCTTGGGCTAAGCAAGCTTAGCTCCATTATTTAGGTCCTCCTGCCTCCCGTGCACAATTTTAGCACGGGAGGATAAATAAGGCAAACGGGCCTTAGAGTTATTTTTTGCACAGGAACACCTACCTTGCATCTCATAGATTCAAGGTAGTTTTCCGCGTGCAAAAAATGACTTTAACTCCAATATTTTGACATGGGTCTAGCGTCAAAAGATAAAAATAGAGTTAAGTTTGCACTGAAATAGCTTAAAAAAGATGACGCTTTTTCAGCGCAAACAGAGTATAAATAGGCCCCTAAGATTTCAGCTTTTCTTTAAAACTCAGAGCTTACAGGCAGACACCAATGCTTTGGAGTCCGAATAATATTAGTCCTGAAACCTCTGAAGGCATATTTTGTCATCTGCATTGCTGTGTTGTTTTCGTTTATGTGGCGTTTGAGCCTCTCTATGAACCTCAACTTTGCAGGACGTGTTGTCGTTAGGCCTTCCCTCTCCAGAGTTTGTTGTGAGATGTGGCTTTTCCTGAAGCACATCCCATAGCTAGTTACAGCTGCTGTATGGGCATTCTCTTCATTTGTCTGATTTATTAATACTAAAGCTATCTATTTAAACTGCAGCGTTTTATGAGTTGTAATCTCAAAGAGCTGTTCCACTGCGTAGTTGTCACAGTATTTGAAGTGTTATTCAATTGAATAAAAAAAAAATCTGCTTTTGGTTGTTTTCTGCTTAAAATTGATTCAAAATATCTGACACAAAAGCTGAATCTAAAAATTACTAGTCTGCTAAAAAAAAAATAAAGGGCCTCATCTACAAGAAAATGGTTCAGCGCAGTGCCACATGCAATCTTGCTGCACCGAGCTGCGTCATTTCCAAAAGACAGGGATGCACCGTATTTAGGAGAATACGACACACCCCTATGTTTACCCCTGGGCCGACACTACATTAGCTGCCTAGCACCAATGCAGCCATCCTTGCGCCTTGCGCCATGGAGCAATGATAGCTGCTTTGCAGGGGAGATTGTTTTTTGTGAAAAGCAGTCTTTAATGATGATTTGCTCCTTCTATGTGTGCTGCTAAATGCAGCACACATAGAAAGAGCAAAAACATGAGGAGGAATAAAAGTGTTTCCCGCTGCCTCAGGTTTATGATTTCTTGTAAATCTGAGGAGTGCCGAAAAGCACTTGGTGTTACGTGGGTACACCCAAGCAACACCCACAGCTGCCCATATCTACAAGACTGCATTACGCCTAGAAAAGTGGCTTCACGCCATCTTGTAGCTATGGTGCACTTCACAGTGCCACTGAAGTGTTACAAAAAGTGATGTTCCTGTGGGTGTAGGGCCTCATAAATGTGGCCCAAAGTGTTTCTTCATCCTTCTAAGTCAAAGGTTTTGGAATCTCCAAAACCCTTTCTGACTAAACTTTTAGAAGAGATTCAGGCAATGCACATTTTATACTGAACCTATTAGTGACAACATTAGGTGCATTCCTAAAAACCTAGCTGGGATCTCTAAAAGAGTTTTAGATAATGAAATTAAAATTAATGATAAGAAGAAGTGATTGAATCAAATTTCACCCACTGTAAAAATGCTTGCATCCTTGTGCAAAATATTAATTGATCTCAAAATAGAAACCGCCAATATAATCTTCACATTTTCATTTCCTGGAAAATTTAGAAGGCCAGAGATGCAAGCTCTTTTGGAGAACTTTTTATCTACCTTGTTGAACTTAAACTTTACAGAGTAGTCTGATAAGGTACATCATGTACTTTCCCAACACAAACATAATGCTGTCAGACTCAGGCAAATGATCTTCAAATTGCTGCATTATCCTTATCTCACTCATATCCGTAAAGCAGTTAGACAAATTCCTTCTCTTCTAGTGAAGGGTCACAAAGCCTTTATACATCAATACTTTTCTAAATAAACTGTAGATGCTCAAAAAAATGTTTTTTGTCCTCAGGCACCGTCTCAAGGATGCAGGTTATAAGTATGGCCTATTTGATCCTTTTTAGAAATTTGGCCTTTCTATTTGGTCACCCAAAAGGGATGGCGAACACGTTTTTGCTGGCCCTAGGACTCTGAAGCTTTTACTCCGGCTGATCAGTTGTAAAGTTCTTGTGTCCTCCATTCCATACAAGTTGAAACTGGCATCCATCTTATTGGCATGTTTAATTTCACTATATGTGCCCAGTAAATGGTAATACATGTAGCCAGGGCCTATAAATTAAATACTACGAGTGGGCAGTAGCAGTCATTGTGCCACCCACTAAAGCAGCACTGCAAAATATGTCTCCAGGCCTGTCACCGAAGCATGGGTGTGCAGATTTAAACTGCTTTTTTAACATGGCAAAATAAACCTTTTCCCAGGTGTAAACCTTCCTTTTTCATACGTTTAAATCACTCCTAAGGTAGGCCTTTAAAAGGACATTGGCAAAGTGCATGATATTTTAGAAGTACAACATGCATATTTAGTGGCTCATTTACAAGCTCCTTGTGCTACCGAAGCGTCACTTTTTGTGACACTCTGGTGGCGCTTTGCCCTGCTCCATATTTACAGGGTGACGCTAAGCCACTCTTCGTGGCTCAACACGACCTTTTGTTTATGGGCCGCCCTCACACAGTTTTCTGCAGCAAAGGGACGTGTAGGGGTGTTGCTGTGGGCATACCCATGCAAGACTCATTGCTTTTTAACACTGCCCCAGATTTACAAGGAAACTATGCTATCCTACACTAACGTATCCTACCTCATCACTACAACTACCTTAGCTTTTCTTAACCTATTCTAAATATCAGATGCCACAATTAAACATCAGCCCCCACCCATATGAAAATAAATCCATTGACAAGGACAACAGTGACTACAGCTTAACATTGACTAACTAAACAAATAGGCTAAACAAATATTTATTTTTGCATTTTTTAAAAGGTTATTATATTTTTTTATTTGTTTTCATTAAACATAACATAGACCTAAAACATTACCCCTCACCCCCAAACTTTAACACTTATAATCACCAAACCCACCTCCCTACTATAATACAGCTATGTTCTAACATTAACTACACTATGCTAACTAAACTATCCTAACCTATCTAATAATCCCACCTATGAAAAATAAAGTCTGAAAAAGGGGAAGGTACGAATCGTCCAAAGAGCAAAATAATCACCTCAATGCTTGCTTTGGTTGGCCTGGATTCCCCCCAAGATATTCTAATTCTGTCCGAGTCTATGCTTCACCTGAGCAATTCTTGATCAGCCAGTTCACTTCTCAGTTCCTGTACATAGGGTAGCTCCACATAGTGCTGGCTTAGCTGGGATCCTGCAGATGCTGGCTGAACTGAAGGTGGCATAGGTCCAGACGATGGTCCTGCTCCTGAAGGTCCAGCAACGTCCTCTCTAGCTCACCTATCTGCTGGGTGGGTGGCGAAAGCAGCATCTTCTCTTAATGGTTCCACATGTGGGAATGCCCCCCAGGTCCCTGAAGCCATTTCCCTGTCATAGAGAGCCTCCATGCGCCTGTACCCCTTGCGTACCAGTTTGATATCACAATAGCATTCTACATGTCGGGTAAAATCTCTTTTTTCGGCAGGGATCATGTTGGCAGCTGCATGAAAAACAGGACATGTTAGGCAACTGTCTGTCAAGCAAAATACCAACAGGCATGCATTGAAAACAACAATTACAATCCTCCTACATTGGCATGCACATTTCATAATTTTGCCCTTATGTGCAAGCTGTATACACATCGGCCCATCTTCAAACTTCTCAATAATCGTACTTTTGCAAGGCGTCACAGCTATCCCCTGTAGAACAATACCAAATCACCATCCTTGAACATCTTCTAAGGACCATGACACCATTAACTATATTGTCAGATACATCATCCATGTGACCATGGTATGTTATTCTCATCACGTTGGATTGGTCAAAGATCCCTACTCTGATTGCATGTACAAAACCAATCTGAGCAAGGAACGCTACAGTAAGGTAGTCTCACAACTGTTTGTGCCTGCTGTGGCAAGGATAGTGTCTGATGCCGTTGGTATATGGAAAATGTATGTGATACACAAAAAATGGAAGATTGATGGGAACAGCAGTCATCTATGTCACAGAGAGGAGGGTGACACAATTCTAATAGTCACACAGCTGTGTACTAGGTTAATTGTGCCATAACTGAAGGAAGCATCCAAGAGTACCTTTATGTGAAGCACCATGTTGACCATCCCTTGTAAACAAGTCAAAAACATATGCATTGAATGTGGCACTACAGCACTCAGAACCACCATCTCACATGTGGGTGCACACATGTCAAAGACCTAATCTGCACCGGAAATTTGGGATGGCACTGACTAATGCCGTACACGATGTGAAGCTGTTAGCATCACATCATGGCCACTTAAAGGACCACCACTATCAGAGAATGTTTTATATGATCGCATGTGGTCTGACAATGTTGTATGGACATCCCTCCGCCCACACACAAAGGTCAAGATCTCTGAGAATGACATGTGTTGGCAATGTATTGACTCACAACACTGAGTATGGGGTATGACACCTCCATGGTGATTTGAGATGTGGGCTTTTCTGAATTGTTGTACATTGGCCACAATACAGCATAATGAGGCAAGTAATCACATGGTGATATAACTCACCAGGAACAGAGTTGACGTGTGCTACATGGAGCACACAGTGCAGTCACGTGTTTAGCAAACAACACATTCACAAAGTCCATACATATGCCTGACCCTCAACTTCAAGCACATTTCAATCAGCACTGTTTTTGGAACTCAACAACCATGACACATATTGTCAAGGCCCTTACTGTACATGTTGACACCAGTGCATTGTTTACTTGGGATTCACATCTTAAACACATATGTAACAAATCAGTCCGCATCCATGTATTGCATAGGAGGACTGTTATGGCATACATGCAATTGTTAAATGGCATCACAGATCACCATTACACATTGCACACCATACTTTCACCATACATTATGTATACAGATTGACACTTACTGGCATATTCAGGTTCAGCAAAAGTGGAGACCTCTCCGATGTTATAACAAGAGGGACCACCTGCAAGAGTAAAATGTGACATTGCATTGTAAATGTTGACCAATGAACAGCATGGACACATATTGCACATCACAAAGATTTTGCTAATGTGCATAGGGCACTTCAGTTAGTTATTACTCAAAAAGGCCAGTTGAGATGTCTTTGAGACATACATTGGTAGGCCAGCTTTACATATAAATATATGCGCAAGGGCAATACATACATGTCTCAGTCAAATTGTCCACATGTTGCAAATGACACAGCATTGCATCACTTTTAGATCATAGACAATCCCCACGTCACTCTGCACATACATGAATCAAAGGACCTATTCGGGCATGATTTCCCTTACTTCTGCATCACTTCTATCATTACTTGTACATGACTGTGCAACATACAACATCTGTCATTTCCTTAGTGGACAAAGACATGTCTGCATGTGAATTGTTTTCTATACAACCATGACACAGTTGTGCCAACATTGCTGCACATCATACTTGTCTCAAAAAACACGTGTAACATACTGGGGATTGTGCGAGGGATGTACCATTTTACTGCAGTATGGCGCTTCACTGGCCTTTTTCATGTATGTATAACATTTCAATTAGACACTACCCACTAGCCTGCCCTGATGCTTCACTTTGTAAATGTTGGCCTCTGTCAAACAGGCATGAACTCACATTTGTGCAACAGGAGTCAACCACAAAGTTTCTGTACTCATCAACAGTTCCACCGACCTCAGTGCCGAGGAAGTCCAGCAGGTCCTCTCCCGTGCAAATAGGTCTGCTCAGTGATTTTTTAGTTGCTGAACAGTCCTCTCCACCTCAAAATCCTTGATTATATGGGACAGGACCTTGCACCAACGCAGCTTTCTGGTCTCAGTCTTGTGTCCTGGGCCACCATGTGGGGGAGGTAGTACATGACTAAACAAATGAATCCCCCCACCTTATCAGCTGAAAAGTGTTGGGCCCTTCCCTTCATCGACATCCTACTATCCCACAGCACTGTATACTCCACAACAAAAAACAAACCCTGACCTTAACCCAACTAACCCAACTACCTAACTACCCCATTGACAAAGACCTCACAATACACTGACCAAACAGTACAAAAACAAATATTAAATACCAAATGTACACAATGACCAGTACAGGGACTCAAAACAGCACAACACAGAACTCCAACAGCACATCAGCCTCCCTCCAAGGCAGACAAAGAGACTGTGAGTTGAAAAGGAAAGTGAAGGTAACACTGCAGTTCCTGGTTTGCAGCATGACAGATTCACTATCTAACTTCCTGTGCACATGCAGCATATTTTCTGCAATGCGTTGTTTTCTTTTATACTATGCTCAAATGCATTGGTTTACCATGTTGTACCGATATTACAACATGGGGACCTTCACATGCATGGTATGGTATGAGTCATATTTTTCAGGCAAAACAGGTTTAAAAAACATGCATTCGGACTATGCATTATTATTTTGGTAGAAATGTGTGTATTGTGTGTTTGAACATGTTTGGTGTCATGTTGTACACATGTTACAATTTTTCCAGGCATGTGGATTATTGTCCTGCTTATAAATGTTTGTATGGCACTACTGCTCTCCACATGTGTCTAATGTATGTGGAATCACTTGACAGGGCTGATGGTACATGTCTCACAAGGATAATAAAATGCTAAGGCAAGATGTTCTTTTATTCATGTACATGAAAACTACAGATAGTTGCTTCAGGTGCTAACTTTGTGTTGTCAGCTCATTCCAATGTCCATATCACTCCCAGGGATGCCATGGACTTGACATGGAATGTGGTCTGTATGTCTACATGTAGAAATGAACACATGTCATAGAATAGGTGCAGCATCCTAAAGTGCAGAGTGTAGGCTGTCATGCAAGGTTCAAGGGGGGCATTTTGTGCTGGTAACATGTTTTGTTTTAAACAGACATTTGGAATGGTTTATTTTGTATTATCCTGACATGCATGAGAGTGGTATATGTTATTCATGTGTCTTTATCTTCTGCTAACTAAAATGGAGTGTCCTGGGATGTCACTTCTACAATCCTTGTACTCATTAATGGGTCGATGTAGTCCTTCAGAGAACTGTCTTTGCTCATATTGGTATATGACATGTTGTCCTATGTTGGAACATCTCTCCTGTACCTAAATGTGAAGAGGTGGTTTCCCCATACACCAGGCCCTATATTGCATCTTTGCATTTGCCCATGTTCAAAGTTATGGTACGCACAATGCAGGGGGCAACTAGTGGATACAATGAAATAGTCATTTGTGAAAATGTTCTTTACACATAATCTTTGACTGTGGTCTTCCTCTCCATGTGTTAATTTCACAGACTTACTTTTGGCACACACTCTGCAGACAGGGCTGCTGTCAGACAAGCATGTCAGGCTACACATCAGTGCAGACTAAAGTGCAGTAACACAGATGTTTGCTATGCTCCCCTGCCCTATTATCTACTTACAGGTCAATTGGTGTTAGCCTTGCCCCATCATCTACTAGGGACTTACTGGTCAACTGGTGTCAGTCTTGCCCTATTATCAACTGGGAACTTGCATGACACTGAAATAATTAGTTTTCATGAATTACTTCTGTACTTTAATGCTTCATTTGTAAATATTGGGACAGGGACGTGTGCAAACCTGGGGTACAAAGAGTGTCAGTTCCAACATGCCTCACTCATACTCGTTCATGCTGGGTTAGCACACAGGGGGACTTGCTGTCAGTGTGAGTGTGATGTAAAATGCCCTACACAATGTAAGCTTGTGTGTGGGTTTACATGGCAGCAATCTTGATGTGTGCCCTGAATTTCAACACGAGGTAGTGATTCCTACATGTTGAGGCTACCTTGTATACTGTAGGCTTCAGTTGTCACTTGGCTGCCACTGTTTGCAGATATTTTATTTGCTCCTTATCTTCCTCATCCTCACTGTCCAGCCCTTCGTGCATGTTATAGTATGTAGTCCACTCAATAATACACTTTGATTCATCTACATGACTTTACCTTTTTGCTGTAGCATTTTCATTCTATCCAGGATTGGTGACTGACTCCCACACACTTACAGACTTCAGCCACAACACTTGTACAGTCTGTGAGTGGCCTCCACAAATTGGCTGGACCAGTTGAGTACTGAAGATTTTCAGCTGTCCTTCAAAATGTGTGTGTTTCACATGAGTACTCTCACACAGCTTTAGCCAACATCCTTTGTCAGATGCACAATGAGTGTGGGTTGCTTGTATGATTTGCTCAGACAGTTATGAGTACAACATGCCTGTGGTAATATGTCTGTGTCCTGATTGCCACATGCATATTTCCCAGGGTTTGAGACATGCTATGTCATTGCGTGATCATAAAGGATTTGAGTGTGAAAGGGCAAGACAGCAACATGCTGTGTTTTCTGTATTTCACTCACTGGCATATATGTGAGTGCTACTGAGGGGTGAATTGGTACTTTTCACCTGTGATAGGGACAGTAAGACATTGATTTGTCACATAGCTCACAGTGACCCAATGATGCTGGCACGGCTAATGCTATCCTACCTTTGCCTAACCAATGGATGGCATTCATTGATTGGATATTAATTTGGTCTGCTATTATATTTCAATCTGACAGACTTGTGTGATATGAGTGTAGCTGAGTGATATTTATGTGCAACTGGCAATCCATACATTTCACTAGCACATTTCTTCATCAGTGCTCTGTGTGTGTTTATTGTGGCTTTTAGAGTGTGTGAATTCTTGTTTACCAGCTGTTGTTGGATAATCATGTTTTCAGAGTTGTGGGTGATTTGCTGTTGCATCTTAATGTCAACAATACTCCAAGACAGTTGTGTGAATAACTGATTTATTTACAACTGTGATGCACAGTGGCTTATGGCTTACAATGTTCATGAAAACAAATGTGAACTATATTTGCCCTTCTGCGGGCCCCAGTATTAAGCAGTATTGTGTGGTGGGGCATCATTTTCCTCATCTTCCTCCCTGGGGTCCTCCAACTGTTCCTCAAAGGGAACATTGGTCCTCACTCAAATGTTGCGCAATATGGGGCAGACAAGTATTATTTTGCACACAGGTGGTGGTGAATACAACAGTTTGCACCAGAAAAATCAAGACACCTGGTGCAGGCCTTGAGAATGCCAAATGTCCTCTCCACCACATTCCTGGTCTTTTTGTGTGCCTCATTGTATGCCTTCTCTGGGTCAGTTTGTGGGTTGCCAATTGAAGTCATCATCCACGGCTGGATGCCATATCCTTGATCTGCTGCAATGGAAGAGGAGAGACAGTGTTAATCTTGTCCTTGTGTATCTTTTTCACTGACCTGGCACAGTATTGGTGTATGATTTAGGGAATCAGACTTTCATATTGCATTTTGAGAGTTCCGGTTGCATACATGATTATATAGGTGTGTTGTGGCACACCTTCTAGTCAAGTGTGCAGCCTCAGGGGCATGGTGATTGTGTGATTTGAATGGCATGACAGTTCACCCATGCAGGATGTGTGTGATGTTGACAAATGTGGAAGTAATTTCTTGAAACATATGACCTGCCAAAGAGCCATGTTGTGTGATTTTGATCCTTTTGCGTGTGTTCTACGCCATGAGACAGCTGTTGTACCCTCTGTATCCTGTAAGTCCTCCCTTGCACAAATGGCAATTTCCATATTTCCTGACTAACATGCATGTGTGTGTGTGTGGGCATCATCAAAGTGTGGCTTAGTAGCTTGGGATGTATTGGCATGTATGTGGATAATATGGTAGCCCCTTTGGCACAGGATGAGGCAGGAATTGTCTTGCTGCACCACCCTGCTCCACTGGGACATACCAGCAGTGTGCCATGACTACTAGATATGGTGCATTGCTGTCCTCACCCACTGCGCTGACACTTACCCTAGCACCTTGGTACTATGCAAGGATGATTTCTTATGTGCATGAAGGTATCCTTTTCTGCCCATGAAATGTTGATGATTTGCTATTTCTATGTGTGCTGTAGACTGCTGTACACATTGGGAGACCAAAAACAAGTAAAGTGTGGAGTATTTCTCCTTTTTGCACAATAGTGATTGCACCCCTATGGTGTGCTTAATTTTTGGTGCTGCCTCAGGTGTACATTTTGCTGTATATGTGGTCCAATGGCTATATGCAATGTGTTATGTGGTGGCACACCCACATCATTACACAATGTATGGCCCTTCCACACTCAGTGATGCATGTGATAAGGCAGTATTTACAAATCTGTGTTGAGAACTAAAAGTGTTGTGGAACACCACCTTGTGAATGCAGAGCAGGTACTGCTATATGGGAGCATCATTAAACATGACACTATAGTGGCACTAGGGGCTTGTACAGTGGTCGCTGTGTGTTGGAGATGTGGGTTTGATGTTTGCAGTGATGCATGGTGCATATGTGTTGCTTATTGTTCCTCCATGTGTCCCCATCCATGTGTGGGGAGTGTTGTGTGTATTGTTTGCACCATGTGTCTTGTGTGTTGTATGTGTTACGCAATTGCTGAACGCTTACCTACAAGTAGGCCATTGCCGCATTGTCCATCCTGTAAGCGTTGGTTGATAGTGGAATGCTGTAAGATGTAAGCATCATGCACACTTCCAGGATACTTGGCCAACACATTGCTGAATAGTCTGCGATGGTCCACAATGACCTGCACATTGATTGAATGTGTGTGCTTCCTGTAGCGGTAAAGATGTTCTGTTTCAGCAGGATGGGCAAGTAGCGCATGCGTGCAGCCCATGGCACCCAGCACATGGTAGCTGTCAACTAAACCTAGCCAGACATGGATTGTAAGGCAAAGAAGGATTTAAGTGCTGAGAAAGGCTCACTTTCTAAAAGTGGCATTTCTAAAATAGTAATATTAAAGCCAACTTCACCAGTCAGCAGGATTTTGTATTATCATTCTGGACATTCTAAATATGTTTGAAGGGAGAGAACATATGCACTTTAGCACTGGTTAGCAACGGTAAAGTGGGCAGAGTCCTAAACCAGCAAAAACAGTATCCAATAAGTGGAGGGATGCAGACAAAAAGTTAGGGGTGACCACCCTATGGCAGTCTGGTTTAACATGTGTCCCCCTCAGCTGAAAGTGGGGAGAGCTACCCAACCTCCTGGGAGCTCTCATTGCTAAGGCGGAACTTTTTGGAGAGACCATCAGCATTGGCGTGGTCAATCCCCAGCGATGCTCCACCGTAAAGTCCATCCCCTGTAGGGAAATGGACCACCGCAAGAGTTTAGGATTCTTGCCCCTCATCTGCATGAGCCATCTGAGGGGCCTGTGGTCTGTCTGAACCCGGAAGTGAGTCCCAAACAGGTATGGTCTCAGCTTCTTCCTTGCCCAGACCACAGCAAATGCTTCTCTCTCAATCGCACTCCAACTCTGTTCCCGTGGTAATAGTCTTCTGTTGAGAAAGACTACTGGTTGGTCTAGGCCCTCCTCAATTAGCTGAGCTAGAACAGCCCCTATGCCATGCTCTGACGCATCTGTCTGCACAATAAATTCCTGGGAGTAGTCAGGGGCCTTGAGCACACGGGCTGTGCATATGGCTTCTTTCAGGGAGTCAAAGACTTTCTGACAAGCCTCTGTCCAATTCACCAACCTAGGTTGCTTTTTGGAAGTAAGTTCTGCCAAGGGTGACACAATGGATCCATAGCCCTTGTCAAATCTACGGTAGTATCCAGTGAGGCCTAAGAAGGCTCTCACGTCTGTCTGTGTTCTAGGTGGTTGCCAGGCCTTGATAGTTTCAATCTTTGCCTATAGTGGCTGCACCTTGCCAGCACCTACTAGGTGTCCCAAGTACACCACGGAACCCTGCCCAATCTGGCACTTACTAGCCTTGATGATCAGGCCTGCCTGTTGCAGAGCCTGAAGCACCTCCTTGAGGTGGAGCAGGTGTTCCTCCCAGCTGGAACTATAGACGGCTATGTCGTCTAGGTAGGCTGCACAGAAGGCATCCTTGCCAGCTAGTACCCCGTTAACCAACTGTTGGAAGGTAGCAGGGCATTTTTCAACCCAAAGGGTATCACCCAGAATTGGTAATGGCCCTCAGGTGTGGAAAATGCAGATCTCTCTTTAGCCCCCTCAGTCAAGGCGATCTGCCAGTACCATGATGTGATATCAAAAGTACTGAGGAATTCGGCAGCGCCCAGTCTGTCTACAAGCTCATCAGCTCGGGGGATGGCGTGAGCACCAGTCCGTGTGACTGAATTGAGACCCCGGTAGTCCATGCAGAACTAGAGTTCTGGCTTGGCACCGGGTGCAGCAGCCTTGGGTACCAGCACCACAGGGCTGCCCAGGGACTACTAGACATCTCAATAACCCGTAGGGCTAGCATTTTGGCGACTTCCTCCTTGATGATGGCCTTCACCTTATCTGACAACAAGTACATTTTGTTCTTTACAGGGGGACTGTCTCCTTTGTCAATATCGTGGACACACAAGTGGGTGAGTCCAAGAGTAAGGAAAAACAAGGAAGAGTAGTGCTCCAACAACTCTTAACAGTCGCCTCTCTGATCTAGAGTCAGGGAGTCAGAGAGAGTGGCACCCTCCACTGACCCATCACCTTTTTTGGCAGAGAGGAGGTCGGGAGAGCCTCTTCCATTCCCTCATCTGTCACAAGGAGCATACTGGCCTCAGACCTCTCAAAATGAGGCTTGAGTCGGTTGTGGTGGAGAACCGTTAGGGGGTGTCTAGGGGTCTTGAGGTCCACTAGGTAAGTGGCCTCCCCCTCCCGCTCTTTGATCTCAAATGGGCCAGTCCAGCGGTCCTGGAGAGCCCTAAGCTTCTTTGGCTCCATTACCCAAACTTTGTAGCCAGGTGAATTTAACCAGAGTTGCATTCCGGTCATACCACTCCTACATCACCTCTTGACTAGCCTCAAGGTTACTTTTGGCCTGCTTCCAGAAGCGTTGCATCTGGCTGCGGAGGGCCAGCATGTACCTGACCACATCCTGGGGAGGTGTCTTGGGAGCTTTCTCCCAGCCCTCTTACACTATGCTTAGCGGTCCCCTGACAGGGTGACCATAAAGAAGCTCAAAGGGTCTGAACCACACCCCTTTCTGGTGCACTTCCCTATGAGCAAAGAGAAGGCATGGCAAGAGGACGTCCCACTTGCGCCTCATGGCATCAGGTAGGCCTGTGATCATGCCTTTTAGGGTCTTGTTGAATCTCTCAACAAGCCCATTGGATTGAGGATGGTAAGGGGTGATAAACCGGTAGGTTACCCCACACTCATCCCACATGGACTTCCTGTACGCTGACATAAAGTTTGTGCCTCTGTCAGACACAACCTCCTTTGGGAACCCCACACAGGTAAATATTCCCATCAGGGCTCTGGTCACCACCGGTGCAGTCACTGTCCTCAGAGGGATTGCCTCTGGGTACGGGTGGCACGGTCCACCAAAACCAGGATAAACTTGTTGCCTAACGTGGTGTGGGGTCAAAGGGACCAATGATGTTGATGCCCACCCTTTCAAAGGGGGTGCCAACAACAAGGAGTGGGATAGGGGGGCCTTAAGCCTTTTCCCTGTCTTCCCACTAGTCTGGCAGGCGGGACAGGCCCTGCAGAAATTATCTGAGGCTACCTGTATTCTAGGCCAATGGAAGTTGGTGCCAACCCTGGCAAAGGTCTTGTCTTGGCCCAAATGTCCTGCCAGGGGAATGTTGTGAGCCAGGCACAATAGGAAGGCCCCGTAACACTGGGGGACCACCAACACATGTGCTGCCCCAATGGCCGGAGCCTTAGGCTCACTATAAAGAAGATAATTCTCCCAGTAGATATGGTGATCGCCAGAGGCTTCATCTGCTGCTTGGGCTGCGGCCTGTTGCCTCAGACCCTCAAGAGTGGGGCACTCTTTCTGCACCTTGCAAAGGTCTTCCCTGGTTGGCCCACCCTCTACTTGCCAGCCAGCAAGTTCAGGCAGGTTACCCAGGTCAGCGATATCCTCTCCGATTGGCTCAGGGTTTTCCTCCTCTGGGACCCCGTCCACCACCGTGGGAATATCTGAGGCGGGTTTTCCGGGCCTCTTGCCCTTCCTCTGTACAGCTGTCTAGGTCATTGTACCAGGCTCCAGACGCCCTTGACTCCCTTCCTGGGCAGCCATGGACCTTGTGGTCATGCAGACCGACTCAGGCAAATCCATCATCTCCAGCTGGATCTGAGTTCTACCTCTTTCCAGGCAGTATGCTCAAGATCATTGCCTAACAGAAAATCTACGGGCATGGCAGGACTCACAGCTACCCTTAGAGTACTAGAGACCCCCCCCCCCACGTAAAGGGAACCAGAGCCACCGGTAGGTGACTCTCGCGATTGTCAGCGATTATGACCTGGTGGAATGTATTAGGGATTATCTGCTCTGCTGACACCAACTGACTCTTGACAGTAGTCATGCTGGCTCCTGTGTCACGCAGAGCCTCCACCCTTTGCCCATCAATGGTGGCCCACTGCCTATACTTGGAAGTATTAACAGGCATGTGGGCTTTTGGCACCATTTCCTTACCTCCCAGGGATACTAGGGACACCTCTATCTGCTCCCCAAAACTAACTGGGACTGTTATGTTATGTTATGTCATGAACACTTATATAGTGCATAGCTACCTGAAGGCCTCCCAGCGCTACAGGGAAATCCTCAAAGACACAACACAAGGGGCCGGCACTAAAACAGCCAGGTTTTCAATAACTTCCGAAATGGAATTTCCTGACTGGTTTTTCGTAAATTCAGTGGTAGTGAATTTCACAATTTAGCTCCAAGATAGCTTAGCGATCTTCCTCCCCATCTAGTTTTTTTGATTCGGGGAATAGATACAAGGGCAGCAGGGGAAGATCTCAGCTGTCTTGTAGGGACGTGAAAAGAGGCTAACGTTTTCAAAAGGGGTGGGCCTTTGCCATGTAGGGCTTTCTGAATATGACATAAAGATTTGAATTTTATCCTTTGCTCCATCGGGAGCCAATGCAAAGAGGATAACGCTGCCCTGGCTGACTCATGTCTTGGTTTTCTAAAGAGGAGACGGGCGGCAGCGTTTTGAGCCACCTGTAGTTTTTTAACCACATATTTTGGTGCTCCAAGAAATTAAGCAATCCCATAATCTAAACGTGAAATTATTAGGGCCTGAATAATGAGCCTTTTTGCGATGAACAGGAGAATTTTTAGAATTTTCCTGAGCAGTCTAAATAGACCAAAGCAGGAGGAAGATATTATTTTTGCCTGGTAATCCATGGTTAGCCAAGGATCTAGCCAGACTCCTAAACTCTTGATGTTTGCATTGGGTGGGGGAAGATCTCCCAATGGCATCTGAGCAGGAGAGGTGTGGTTTGGATTGGCCTGAGCCCCCAGGAACATGACCTCCGTCTTCCCTTCATTCAGCTTCAGCTTGGAATCCAAGTGTGGAGCTCAAAGATGAGCCTTAAAGCTGTCAGAATACAAGGACTGGTCCAGTACTTGAAATTATCGCGCATCCAGGAATGAGGCAAACCAGCGTAGAACATTTCATGAAACTCCGCTTTCCCTCATTCTTTGCAGTATAACCCAGTGATCAACCGTATCGAATGCGGCACTCAAATCTAGTAGCACTATTGCTGATACCATGCCCTGATCCATACGTTTCCTTGCTTCTTCAGTAACCGCAATCAATGCGGATTCGGTACTGTGTAACGGTCTGAAACCCATCTGGGAGGGGTGCATGAGATTATTTTTCTCCAAAAAGCTTGAGAGATGAGTGTTAACGTGTTTTTCCAGTATCATCGCCAGGGCGGGAAGCCTGGAGATGGGTCTGTAGTTATTAGGTGAGGCAGGGTCGAGATCGGGCTTTTTAAGCAGTGGCTTTACAATTGCATGTTTCCATTGTGGAGGAACAATGCCAACTGATAGTGACCAGTTTAATAACTCTGATAACACTGGAACTATTGTGGAGGCCGTTAGTCCTAAAATTGACGGCGGAGCCGGGTCCCGCAGAGAGCCAGACTTAAGTGCGGTCATTGTTGACGGGACTGTTTCAGACGAGACCGGAGGAATCTGCGTGAACCTTACCAGGCCCTTGCAGCCGTGATCCTGTGTATCTAGTGGGTGACTGTTACTTGCCGGAAAGGCTGCATGAATTTCCGAGATCTTTTCCTGGAAAAATGAAGCTAGGTCATTACTGTGCATTTGAGAGCCCTCTACAGCTTTAATGTGCGCTTGGGGGTGGTGAAGTCTTTTAGGATACGAAAACGTTCCTTTGACGAGTTAGAGCTCTGTTCAACTTTCTCTACATTGTAGTTGCTTTGGGCTTTTTTAATTTCAGCATGAAATCTTCTAATTGCCTTCCTATACGTCAGCAGAGCAAATAATCCTTAGAAGGAGTATCATATGATTTCCTCCACTTCCGCTCAAGCTGCCTACATTCCCTCTTTATCAAGTTTAGGTGCGTAGAAAACCAAGGGGCACTTTTTTTTGTGACCTCTTGGCCTAGATGTGAATGGAAGAATTAGATCTAAACTTTCGCTAATCCAGTCATTTAATAGAGCTAATGACGTGGATATATTACCATCCAAGGTGTGAACGGATTTTTCCAAAGTGTCTATCCATTCTTTAATCCTGATCTTATGCCAGCGCTTATAGGGTTGAGTGATACTTTGGGAAGATTTTTGAGTGCCTTGGACCGGAAGAAAGATAGAAATTAAAGAGTGGTCCGACCAAGTATGAGGGGTGGGGGGCAAAACCGTTAATTAGTTTATATGACTAAAAACTAGGTCAATAGTGTGACCTTTGGTGTAGCTGGGCCCTTGGTTCGTTGGGTAAGATCTAAGACTTCCAAGTCGGAAATCAATCTCTTAGGGTGGCGACCTGCGCTAGCTCCCTAACAATAATAGGAATCCCCCCCTCCCAGAACCTCTATCCTGCCTTAATATTGAATATTCTTTGGGAAGGGCCAGGCTAATGTCTGGCACGGACCCCTCATGAAGCCATGTTTCCGTTAGGAACAGGGTTGTAGGTTTCAATTCATTAAGTAAAAGATGAATGTCCAGTTTAGGCGCAGCTAATGATCAACAGTTTGCCATAAGGAACAGATTACCTGACGGTTTCTCTGATGACTGTGGGGGACTGTGGCTCTTTCTCAGTAAAGCTGTAGTATCTTTGACCTTAGTTTCCTTGTTGCTTTCTATCCTACTTACCGGTCTGAGGGAGCAGAGGAACTTAGCCTCATAAGTAATTCTCCTGGTGACAAGAGGTCCAGGGACACTGGCACCTGGGACTGGTCGGGCCCGGACAGGCACTGACGAGCATTCCTTTGGCACACAATGGGTGCACCCCTGCATGCATCCGCTGCGCGGCCGCAGCATAACAGCCTTTATTGGGTCCAATTACCGGAGGATCAAGCAGCTAGCCCGCTGACCTCCAAAGAGGGCTGAAAGTATGCCCCTAAAGAGGTTGGAAAATGGCTGCCATCTCGATGTACCGAGCCCGGCCAGCCAAATCCTTCTTGCTATCAGATGGTCAGGGTGTCCTAGAGCGCCCAGATCAGACTCCCGTATAACGTGCCCCTTCAATAAAATGCAATAAAATTCTCCCCTCCGAAGGCTACACTAGCCAACCAAGGTGTCTGCCCTCCAGTGGTGGGGGGTGCCCTCTTGGGACACTGGGAGTCGCCCTTAGAGTGTCCATGCTCGTAGAACTCTAAGCATTTCGGGATGAACTTCCCTAACTTCCTATTAAAGTACACTGGCTTCTTCACAAATTTTGAGGTGGACTGGTTACCACCCCCCTCGGGAATTGTTCTGGGGCCTTTGAGAGTTCCTTATCTTTAAGTTTTTCTCCCCCATCTTTCTTCTATTGGGAACCCTGACCACTTTTGTGGGTGTCCCCCCAGATACCTTTCTGGACACTCTGGTGCTAACCCAGAGATCCGCCTCCTCAGCAAGCTTCCTGGGATCAATCAGCTTACTGCCTACTAAGTGCTGGTGCAACTCTGTAAAACAAATACTGAGCATATGTTCTTTCAGAATCAAATCATATAATCCTTTGTAATCATTTACTTTGCTACCCTGCATCCATCCATTCAGTGCCTTATTGGAGAAATCAAAACAGTCTACCCAAGTCTGTGTGGAAAATTTGGTGCTGTCCCTAAGCCTCTGATGGTATTTTTCAGGAGTCAGCCAAAACTAGGCCAGTAAAGCAGCTTTCATGGGTGCATATACATTTGGATCATGTGAATCTAGTGTAAGGAGTGCGTCCCTCCCCATTGCTGGTACATAAAACCATAAGGCTGCCCTCATTGCTCCTTAGAGGTCCCATGAGCCCTTAGTGCTACTTCATAGGCAGCCAACCACTTATAAATGTCATCTCCCACCACATAACTTGGCACCGCATTTTTGGGTATACCAACCTTTTTCTCCCCAACAGGTCCTGCTTGTATGCTGCCACCATCACTGCTGGACTCAGACTGTCTTGCCTTGATCTCCAGCTCCTTGAGACTCAGTTCATGAGCCAACAAAAGTTTATTTTCAGCCAAGGTTCTCTCAGCTGCTTTGACTTCTCTCTCTGTCCTCCTCTCCTCCTGTTGAGCTTCAATTTTTAACATTGATATTTGTAATTGGAATTCTCTCTCCTCCCTCCTTTCCTCTGTGGTCAGGCCATGGTCAGAGACACTGGTCCCTGGTTTGGCAGGGGGCACAATCATAGAGGTAACATCCTCCACTGATGGCAAGAAATCCTCTGAGGGGCCATCCTCTGAACCCTTCTCCTCAACATCCTCCTCTGATTGGGCTTCTGCCCAGGCCCTCAGCGCCATTTGGAATTTCTCCTTCCTGGAGGCACCTTGGGTGGGTACTCCCATATCCTGGCAGAATACTTTCAGTTGTTTAACAGTATACGTCTCCAGCATGGCTAGGTCAAAATCTTCATCTCCTGCTTGAGACCCAGCCAGAGACATGTTGAGTGAGGATTTTGTTAAAAAATGTCAGGTGGAAAACAAAATTGCTTAAAGAGATAAAAATCAAGTTGTCCCTCAACTGTGGTAAGGTAGTGAACACTTAGCTATTGTATGTCGCAGCACAAATACAAGTCCTATCTTCACCGCTGATCACCAATGTTAGAAATGGGGTCTTTGGTTGGAAGTCAGGTCACACCTTGTCCAAGTAAGGTCCCTCACTCTACAATCCAAATTATCCTGTGCCGACCCTCTGGTAGCTTGGCACTGAGCAGTCAGGCTTAACTTAGAAGGCAATGTGTAAAGTATTTGTGCAATAAATCATGCAATAACGCAGTAGAACACCACAAAAATACACCACACAGTGTTTAGAAAAATATATAATATTTATCTGGATAAATGCAGGTCAAAACGATTAAGATTCAATAAGTATATGTTTATAAAAATGATATAAAGGCCCTCATTACAACATTGGCGGTAAATGCCGCTTACCGCGGTGCAGAAGACCGCCAACACACAGCCGCGGCCGTGGAATTCCGCCACAGCTATTACGATCCACAGCTCAGAATCCGCCAAAATCTAGACACCCACACAAGTCCGCCACACCAAAGGTCAGTGATAAACTGGCGATAACAAAACCTCCTCCGTCATGCCAACAGGAATATGCCCACACTATCACGACCCACGAATCCACTCAGTGGTCTTTCAACCTCGGTATTCCATTGGCGGTACACACAGCTGTGCTCAAAATACACACACATTTACAAAATACTGCCACATTGGACAAATCGAAATACACACACCTGATACACATACACACACCACTCCCACACACCCAATACAATATAAAAAACCCACCCACATTACCCACAAACCCTTAGTACCAAACATTTTGAAGAAGGCCAGAGAGACAGCAAAGCAAAGATAACACCAGCATACAGAGGCACACAACACCATCACACATACATATCCACGCACAAAACACCACTCCCCCTTAAACATCACCCCACACATCGCAACACACACCACCTCACACATCACCCACACCACCCCATGGCACCGCATAGACACCCAGGTTTTCTGAGGAGGAGCTCAGGGTCATGGTGGAGGAAATCATCCGGCTAGAGCCACAGCTATTCGGATCACAGGTGTAGCACACCACCATAGCTAGGAAGATAGAGCTATGGCGCCGAATCATGGACAGGGTCAACACAGTGATGTTGGGGATATGTCCCAGGGCATAGAAGTCACCTTTCACTGCAGGCAAATCCTCCACCTGAGGGAAAACGATGTAGCTGCACATGTGTTTCAGCAGGGCAGACAACATTCTGGACAACACGTTAGAGAACATTGGCTGGGACATGCCTGATGCAATGGCCACTGTTGTTTGAAAGGACCCACTTGCCAGGAAATTGAGTACTGACAGGACCTGCACTAGAGGGGGGATTCCTGTGGGATGGCGGATAGCTGACATCAGGTCTGGCTCCAACTGGGCACACAGTTCCTGGATTGTGGCACGATCAAGTCTGTAGGTGACTATTACATGTCACTCTTCCGTTGTCGACAGGTCCACCTGCGGTCTGTACACCGGAGGATGCCGCCATCTCCTTACCTGCCCCTGCGGACGTGCTCTAGGGATGAGAACAGCGATCAGAGGGTAAGCCAACACTGAGGTACGAAATAAACAACTTTATTGCACACATTTGTCAATCCGCTATGTGCCTCTCTTAGTGTGTATGCAAGGCCTACATTGGTGTGATGCATTTAAAATTAATGCCATGTGACCCCCTGAAATGGTGGCTGCCTGACCTGTAATGTGGGACAAGAGGATATAAGGTAACTGCGCTGGCGTTGTACACTGTTGCAGTATGCAGTCGAAGACTGCGGTGCAATCCTGCATTGGTTAACATTGGACCCTATGGGTCCCAGGAGCCAATGACGATGTACTCCGGCGGTGACGGTACGCACCGCTGCGGACGTGATCGGCATTTTCTCTCTGTTCACTCACTTGATACCTGATCTTCAACAGGAGAGGACCTACACTGCAAGTGCTGCTGTGACCTCAAGCTGGAAGTGACATTGGCTCAAGTGTCTGGGGAAAGGGCCCCTGCCTTCACATCGGAGGAGTTGGACAAACTAGTGAATGGGGTCCTCCCCCAGTACACGCTACTCTACGGTCCTCCAGACAAACAGGTGAGTACACTGTGAGCATGCTGTATGGGCAATGCCTGTTTGGAGTGGTGTTAATGGGCGATGGGGGGAATGAGGCGTGCATGAAATGACGGTGAGTGGATGTGCGTCAGGGCAAAAGTGGGAACGTGGGCCAATGACTCTGACCGTCCGGACAGTTATAGTTTTTCCTTTTCCCCTGTACTATTCCTGTAGGTCAGCGCCCACCAGAAGAAGGATATTTGGCGTGCCATCGCCAAGGATGTCTGGGCCCTGGGGGTCCACCACAGACGGAGCACCCACTGCCGGAAAAGATGGGAGGACATTCGCCGCTGGTGCAAGAAGACGGCGGAGGCCCAGCTGGGGATGGCCTCCCAACGTGGGAGGGGTGCCCGTCGCACCATGACCCCCCTGATGTTCCGGATCCTGGCGGCGGTATATCCTGAGTTGGATGGGCGCTTGAGGGCATCACAGCAGCCACAAGGGAATGAGTACACTCACATCCATCTGATTCAGCGCGCATTGGAGGTGTCTGGGTGGGAGTGGTGGGCTGTGGGTTCTCCTAGGCTAGGGCGAGCCTTGTAGGCAAAGACCCTTTGTGAGGCAGGCTCAGTGGCACCCCATACCCACCAGTGGTAAGAGCCATCTACACCTAGTCAGGATTCTGTGACTTGCATGTGTGCAGCAATCGGGCACAGGCCTTGTACCCCATGTCCCTGTGATCAATTAGGGAACTCAAAGTGCATGGCGTAGTCCAGAGGGCTGCTGTGTCTGTGGTGTCCTCCAACAGTAGTGGTATTTCATGCACTGAACATGTCTTTCTACTTTCTTTCCCCCCTCTTTGTGGTCTCCCTGTTCTTGTGCGCATTAGCATCAACAGGCGGAGGAGCTGTGCCACCGGAGCAGGAGGGAGCTGCATCCCACATGGCCCTGAAGGGCGAGACTATGGACTCAGAATTGACCAGTGGGACGGAGGGCGAGGGGAGCTCCACGGCGGGGACAGGAGCTGAGACCAGCGACACCGACTCCTCCTCTGATGGGAGCTCTCTTTCGGTGGCAGGCCCCTCTGTGCCCACCGCATCTACAGGTACAGCCACCACTCCCCCTACCAATACCGCCCTCCCAGCAGTCCCTCAGCGTGTGCCCCGTGGCTGCTCACCCAGGAGGGTGGGCATCTCCTTCGCCCCAGGCACCTCAGCCCCTTCCCCAGTCAGCCCTGCTGCCCTCAGTGAGGAGGCCAAGACCTCCTCAGATCCCTCACTTTTGGGAAGTCTACCTTGAGGGCATTCATTCTTGCCAGGCAGCCCAACAGCGAGCATTTCAGACTCTGGCCTCAGCACTGATGGCAGCCATTGTCCCTGTGTCCAACCTCCCCCCTCTAACTTCCTCCACCCAGATCCAATCCCCAGTACCTGAGCCTATCCCAAGCACACCATCAGACCAGCATGCACACACCTCAACACAAAAGGGTAGCTCTGGCAAACATAAGCACCACACATCCCACAGGCACTCACACAAGCATCTTACCCATGCAGACATACCAACATCCACTGGCTCCACTGTGTCCCCCTCCTCCACGTCTCCCTCCTCCCTCCCTGTCACGTCTCCACTCACACCTGCATGCACTACATCTTCAGCCACTACCTCCATCACCAGCACGCCCATCACCACACACTGCTCACGTGCACTCACCAACCCAACTACCCTTCACTCATCCCCTGTGTTCTCTCCCAGTGTGTCTGTGAGCCCTCCTCCCAAACTACACAAACGCAGTCACACACCCACCCGACAGCCATCCACCTCACGACAGCCTCCTGCCCATGCACCTTCACCCAAAGTCAGCAAACGAACACCTTCTACAACCACTACCTCTTCCTCCACTCCCAAAGCCCCTCCATCTACCCGTCCCACTGTGTCTAAAAAACTTTTCCTGTCAAACCTTGACCTCTTCCCTTGACCTCCCCACCCCTTCCGTCCCCTAGGGCCCGCCTTTCCAGGTCCCAACCCAGCACCTTAGCCACCACATCACCTGGAACAGTGGTGCCAGCAGTAACAGGCTTCTGGAGTGCGCCAAGCAGCAGGGCAGCCAGTGTCCCAAGGATCGAGGCCAAGGACATTCCCCCACCTACAAAACAAAAGAAGTTGCCCACAGCCTGGAGGGAGAAGGACAAAACACCTACCACCAGGGCTCAGCCAGGACAACAGTTGGGAGTGGCAAGACAGCTGCGCCACCATCCAAGGTGGGAAAGGGCCAGAGAAAGAAAGGGAAGTCGCCGCCAACCTGCACAGCGGACAAGACCGCCACCGGCACGCCACATGCACCGCTGCCACAGGCACCGCTGTTCAGGACACCGCCGCCAGCAGCAAGCTCAATGAGCCCTCCACCAGCACCGCCGCCCAGGACACCGCCGCCAGCAGCAAGCTCAGTGAGCACCCCACCAGCACCGCCGCTCAGGACACCGCCGCCAGCAGCACGCTCAGTGAGCCTCGCACCAGCACCGCTGCCCAATGAGTGCCGCAAGCACCGCCGCTACTGAGCCAAGCCGCCAGCATGGCCAGTGGCCACACCACATCCTGTGCCAGTGGCGCCACCGCAGACATGGCTGCCATCCCCAGTGGTCATTCGTACGAGGCTGGTGGTCAGTTCCAGGGACCTGGACAGCTTCAATGTTGCCCCACCGTCATTGGAGTGTCAGATCCACTACCTCTGTCCTTGGCAGAATGAAGCACTCTGGGCACCAAGCCCCCTCCAGAACCAGTGGAGAAAGGCATCCACTACCTCTGTCCTTGGCAGGATGAAGCACTCTGGGCACAAAGCCCCCTCCAAAACCAGTGGAGAAAGGCATCCACTACCTCAGTCCTTGGCAGGATGAAGCACTCTGGGCACAAAGCCCCCTCCAGAACCAGTGGAGTATCACATCCACTACCTCTATCCTTGGCAGGATGAAGCACTCTGGGCACCATGCCCCCTCCAGGACCAGTGGAGTATCACATCCACTACCTCTGTCCTTGGCAGGATGAAGCACTCTGGGCACGGATCCCCCTCCAGAACCAGTGGAGAAAGGCATCCACTACCTCTGCCCTTGGCAGGATGAAGCACTCTGCGATCAGGCCCCCTCCAGAACCGGTGGAGACTGTTATCCACTTGAGAGACTGTGGCTTTGCACTCCCCAGGATAAAGCAGTGGGCAAACCACCCACTGGAGAGACTTTTGAGACTGTGGCTTTGCACTCCCCAGGATACAGCAGTGGGCAAATCACCCACTGGAGAGACTTGAGAGACTGTGGCTTTGCACTCCCCAGGATAAAGCAGTGGGCAAACCACCCACTGGAGAGACTTGAGAGACTGTGGCATTGCACTCCCCAGGATAAAGCAGTGGGCAAACCACCCACTGGAGAGACTTGTGAGACTGTGGCTTGGCATTCCCCAGGATAAAGCAGTGGGCAAGCCACCCACTGGAAAGACTTGAGAGACTGTGGCTTTGCACTCCCCAGGATACCTCAATGGGCATGGAGCCCCCTGGTGGAGCTGGCGTTGTGCACTCATCCGGCTGAGGTGCCCCACCTTCCCTTCCCCCTGAGGTGCCTGTTTTATTTCGATCTGATGGCCCTGCAGTATTCTCTCCATTTAGATCGGGTATTGAGTGTGGGCCACGCCCATGCATTTTGGGCCCAGTGGTCCACGGACTACGTAGGTGCAGTACATGGACTTGAATTCTAGGTGTACATATTTGTTGATAGTGTATATATATTTTTGAGTAATGGATTTTTCCTGATTACAATCGTTCAACTCATTTCCTTTTGTCCTTGCGTTCTTCCAGGGGGGGTTGGGGAGGGGGGAATGTAATGTTTCAGCATGTATTGGTGTGTGTGTTGTGTGTGAGGGTGGGGGTGGGGGTGTTGTGTGTTGCGTGTGTGTGTCACTCTCTTTTCCCTCCCCCTCCCCTGTGTCGTAGGTTCAGTACTCACCGTGGTCGTCGCAGTACTCACTGTGGTCGTCGCCATGTTTCATATAAGCAGCTACCACTCAAACAGTACATGAGGGTAGCCCTAATGTTAGCCCACAAAAGGAGCAGGCCTGACAGCAGTGCAAAAACGAATTTAGGTGTTTTACACTACCAGGACATGTAAACTACATAAGTACATGTCCTGATTTTTGTCTACACGGCACCCTGCCCTATAGGTTACCTAGGGCACCTTAGGGGTGACTTATATATAGAAAAACTGGAGTTTTATGCTTGGCAAGTACTTTTAAATGCCAAGTCGAATTGGCAGTGAAACTGCACACACAGGCCTTGCAATGGCAGGCCTGAGACATGGTTAAGGGGCTACTTAAGTGGGTGGCACAATCAGTGCTACAGGCCCACTAGTAGCATTTAAAATACAGGCCCTGGGCACATATAGTGCACTTTACTAGGGATTTATAAATAAATTAAATAATCCAATTGGGTGTGATCCAATGTCACTGTGTTTAAAGGGAGTGAGCATATGTACTTAAGCACTGGTTAGCAGTGGTAAAGTGCGCAGAGTCCTAAACCAGCAAAAACAGTATCCAAAAAGTGGTGGGAGGGAGGCAGTCAAAAAGTTAGGGGTGACCACCCTAAGGCTGTCAGGTCTATCAGTAGTGGACACAAAACCCCAGACTTTTAAATTACTTGCCAGGATTTGAACACATGACCAAGATGTCAAGCACAGGATTCTGGAGTGGATGCATGGCCCACAGAGCCACCAGGTTGATCAGTTGCCTCGAATAGATATGGAGACATGTGCAAGTGATGAGAAGGCTGCAAACCATTTTACAGACTTGAATCTTACAGTGAGTAGTTTTTTAAGTTCTCATTAATTTGCAAATTATGATGGTACATGATTCTTCCCAGATGTTTCTGTTCTTTGTCATTTGTTGTTAAATGCTAATAAAGAAAGACCCTCTGTGCCTTCTTTGAATTTGTTTTGTACTTTTATGCAGTTTACACTCATTTAATGTGGCTAATGACTCGGTAGAAGACAAGTATCTCTCCCTATGCTTGTGCTTGTATGCTTTTTTGACCATTTCAGCAATCACTCTATAACTTCAAATCCCCTGGCTCCACAAAAAAAACAAAAGCTTCCGAAAAACGATCACTTTGCCACATGTCTTTCTTTCTGCAGATGGTTTTTCCTTGATCATATACCCGGAACTTCCTGCCTATGTTAGCAAGCCTGATAGCTGCGGCAATCCCACCACCTAGCTTCACGATTGCTGCAGACTCGATCTGTAGAAGTGAAGGGGCCCAATGCAAAATTATCTCTTTTGCAGAATACAAAGTTGGCAGGAATGTCCGGGGACGACACGTCACCAGGATAGGAGCAAAACCAGGAACTAGTAAGTAGGAAAGGGTGATGGTCTAAAGGTTTTGGGAGGGGTTAAAAAGAGATATTAATTTAGACCTACTAAAGAGTGAATGTCCCTTTTCAAAAGGGGTGCACATCTAACAAGGACACTGATGAGGCAAGGGGACATGGAGGTTATTCGTCTGTTTTAAAATGGGACAAGTGACAAACCCAGCATCTTGACTAATCTCCTTAACCCAAACCAGCCTGCATCTTTGGAAACACACCTTTCCTCAGGGTTTATAGAATCCCAAAGTACAGTCTTTGCCACTAATAAACCATGACATGGATTATCAAATGGAGGCAGTTACTAGGTTTTATATCAACATTCTTAGCATCAGTTTTAGGGCACATTTTATGAACATAAAATTTCACTCATAATAGTGCCTTTAAAATGTACAAAAAACTGCAACTAAATTTCAATTTTTTTCTTTTAACTTTCTCTATTGATTTTCATACAACCTAGTGGAATGCGGCTACCCATCCACAATAAGTAAACTTGAGCATGACAAAGACAATACAAGAGTATTGATTGGTCGAGTCACTGGCCCAGTCCCTGCTAAAATGATATACATGAGCAGACACCATAGATGCCCCCACCACCAGATTCTAGGTTGCACCAGAAAGTTCTCTGTTCCTTGACCCAGCTGGGTCCCCCATTAGGGCCCCGCCCTAAAGACATTTCTTCCCCTGCTTGCTGCCATGCTGCCCACACTTTATCATACTTCCTGGGGCAGCCAAGTGCCTGATATGCCATTTGTTCATATCACGTACACCAATCTACATTGGATTCCTAGACCTTCTGTGTCAGGATCTCACTTCAGTCCTATAGCCAAACCACATCACGTTTCACCACCAACATGGTCTTGCAGAAGAGTAGAGAACATCGGTCAAGGGACTGCTCCCAGGGCAATCAGTTGGGTGGGTCAACTCCAATGTACATTCTAAGACTGCCGAGGTCCGCCTCTATACTCCCCCATTACCACTGAAGTTTGGGACATCCCCATATGTTATGGAGTAGAGTGCCTTTCTGTCTGTACCCCATCAAACACAGATCCGATGCAGCACTACCCATTTGAAACAATCAAATTCTCTTGAAGTGGGCCCTCTGGAAAAGGTTTAGCTGAATTAGTTGGAACCCGGTCCATATGGCCACCTCTCGGGGGTACCTGCTGGCGCCCAATCATCATCCACCAGTCTACCCAAGTCTTTTTCCCATTGTCCTCAGAGAGGATCAAGAGGAGGGTGCTATAGTGGAGAAGCATTGAATATAATTTGGATAATGCATTAGTGGTCAGGGAGCCTTGAGTACTTGATATTCTAGGAGTGATTCATCTGGAGCTTCCTTAGGTGCAGCGGAAGGAGATGCCGCAAGTATTGATAGCAGAGATATTGGCCTCAGGCCAGTTTGTATTGGTTCTGCAACTCAGAGAATGGTAACATCTCCTGATTCCAATCCAGTCCATTTAGCATGGCCCTCAACAGCCTGCAATCCTCTTAACCAGTTGAAGTCCCACAGTGAGATTTCGACCGTTAGTTTACCCCTCCATCCCAGGACTATAATCACCTTTCATCAGATCTCAACTCCATGGGTGTATGCAACCAAGACATCCCCCTTTTACTGTATAACCATTAGCGGTATCCCTCTGGGTCCTTTGCCCACATGGTGGCCATCATCGAGGGTTCCTGCAGAAAAGAGAAGGCCCAGTTGTTAACCACCTACAGTTGACCAGCCCAATAATACAAATGGGTATGCCCCTCTCTGCTGGTTTCTTAGTGAGGGACGTCCATGCTATCCTCAGTATCCCACCACAAGCTATATGAGACATTTGCTACCTCCCAAAAGAACTCCTTTGGGATTTCAAATGGGTATTTATTAAGATATAAAGACATTTGGAGAGGTAATTCATTTTATGAAGGCTGCTCTGTCCATTAAGGAAATTGGGAGCTTCCCCCACCATTCTACCTCTATTTTTAAGTTTTCAGGATTGTCCCCAGGTTCTCTGCTAAGAACAGGATCTTTTGTGACAAATATGCCCAGATACCTAAATCCTTTAGACTGCCACGCCAAAGGGTGAAACTGGGTTTCACGTTCCAGCCTCCCAGAAAGTGGAAATGCAACAGACATGTGCCAGTTATTCCTCAGCCTGAAAAAGAGCAAACCACCTCCAGAATCATCAGTGTCCTGAGTCAGGATAAATCCTCATAAAGGGATAAGACATCTTCCCAATCCGGATCCCATCTCAATCCACACAATAGGGCATCTGCTCATAACCAGCATGCCAACAATTGGATTACCAGTGCGAATAGAAAAGGGGTAAGTGGATACCACAGTATTGTGCCCCTACCTAAGAAGAACTATCTTGAGAAGGGCCCATTCACTTTGGTCTGAGACACTGAGTCTTTGTACAACAGGCCAATCCAGGACATAAACCTTTTTCACCTATCCCATTTCTCCACAGCATAGCCCTGAGATATGACCACTCAAGGGAGTCAAGTGCCTTTTTGGCATCCAAAGAAAGGAGAAACGCTGGCTCTGCTAGCCGATTTCGAGGTGCCAGGCAACCGGCTAGCTGGTGAAGATTATGGCCCTCATTACAACCCTGGCAGTAAATGCCACCTACCACCATGCCGACAGCCACCAAGATACTGTGACCGTGGCGGTAATCCGCCATGGGGATTATGACCCACACAGAGAATCCCGCCACAATACAGACACCCACACAGGTCTGCCACACCAAAGGTCAGTGATAAACTGCCAATAGCAAAATCCACACCTTTACGCCAACAGGAATACGGCCACAGTATCACGACCCATGATTCAACGCAGCGGTCATTCAACCACGGTAATCCATTGGTGGTAAACACCGCCGATATCTCAAAATGCACACACACTTACAAAACCACACCACATTGGACAATTCAAACTACACAAACCTGACACACATACACACACCACACCCTCACACTCATACCACTATAAAACACACACCAACAAGACAAGCAAAGAGCACCCACTCAATCAGAGGCACAAAACCCCATCAGCCATACACCATCCAGCACATCACCCCACACATTACCTCAAACATCCTCACACATATCACTCACACCACATCCATGGCACCTCAAAGACACCCCAGGTTTTCAGAGGAGGAGCTAAGGGTCATGGTGGAGGAAATCATCCGGGTAGAGCCACAGCTATTCAGATCACAAGTGCAGCAGACGTTCATTGCTAGGAAGATGGAGCTATAGCGGAGAATCGTGGACAGCACCCAAGAACAAGGGATGACATCAGGAAGAGGTAGAACGACGTACGGGGGAGGTGCGTCTCAAGACACCACATTGTGGTTCAGAAGACTGGCGGCGGACCCCCTCCTCCCCCACAACTAACAACATGGAAGGAGCAGGTCCATGAGGGACGCAGTGGCACAACAAAGGGCCCCTGACACTAGCCAAACCGAGGAACAGCCTTCCACCTCTGCCGGCGCTAGTGGACATGAGGCACCGCCACAGGACCAACAGGCCACCCCACCCCCTGCAGAAGGAGAACCACCCCGCAAATGGTCCCTGCGATCCAGCCAGAAGACAGAGAACATTGCCAAGACCCACGCCAGGAAATAAGACTCTCCTGATTGTCACCCTTCTGTCCCACTATGTCACCCTGTCCACCTTGAACTGCCGTTGCTACCCTTCCAATCCCCCATTGGACAATGCAACTGTGATACCAATAGACTGGACTCTAACTGGACATTCCTTCACCATCACCCCAGCCCCTTGCACTTACCCCCATACTAATTTGCACAAAAATTAAAAACCCTTGAAACAGAAACCATACTCGAGTCAGTGTAATGATTAGAAAGATGTATTGTTACAACATTATCAAAGCATTGCAACATCTTTGTTCAGTGAAATATACCACAGGATGACCTTTGGTGGGCAGCGGTACATATAGCAGTAGCCAGAATGGGGTACACAGATCCGAAAATAGAGAATCCAAAGGGAACAGTGAGTGTCCATAGACAGAGGGTAAGAGGCTGCCATGTACAATGTCCAAAAGTTTACTGTAATGTAAGTTTGAGTTACAGTCTCTTACCTGTGTGTCACTGGAAGTACTGTTGTATAATGTTTGTTCTGTTGTCCACATCTTCTTCATCTGCCTCCTCTTCCTCACTGTCTACAGGCTCCACCGCTGCCACAAGACAATCTCCAGGCTCATCCTCCTGCAGAAAAGGCACCTGGCGTCTCAAGGCCAGGTTGTGCAACATTCAGCATGCCACGATGATCTGGCACACCTTCTTGGGTGAGTAGTACAGATGGAGGCACTGGAACCTGGCCTCCAGGAGGCAGAGGGTTCTCTCAATTATCCTCCTTGTACGCCCATGTGCCTTACTGTAACGTTCCTCTGCCCTTGTCCTGGGATTCCTCACTGGGGTCAGTAGCCATGAGAGGTTGGGGTAACTAGAGTCACCTGCAAATATCAAGGGACAACTGTTAGACATACACTACCTCTTAGGGACAACCCCATACGCAGACCCCAAGTTATACTGTGTGGGGACCTTTGGCTCAGCTATTAGCCACACCCAGTGCCTCTGGAGTTGGCCCATCACATAAGGGATGCTGCTATTCCTCAGGATATAGGCGTCATGCACTGAGCCAGGATATTTGGCATTCGCATGGGAGATGTACTGGTCCTCCAAACACACCATTTGCACATTCATCGAGTGATAGCCTTTTCTATTCCTGTAGGCCTGTTCATTTCTGGGGGGGGGAGGGGGCAAGTGACACATGTGTACCATCAATGGCACTAAAGATGTTGGGGATATGTCCCAGGGCATAGAAGTCAGCTTTCACTGTGGCCAAATCATACACCTGGGGGAAAACGATGTAGCTGAGCATGTGCTTCAGCAGGGCAGACAACACTCTGGTCAACACGTTGGAGAACATTGGCTGAGACATCCCTGATGCCATTGCCACTTTTGTTTGAAAGGAACCACTAGCCAGAAAATGGAGCACTGACAGAACCTGCACTAGAGGGGGTATTCCTGTGGGATGACGGATAGCTGATATCAGGTCTGGCTCCAATTGGGCACACAGTTCTTGGATTGTGGCACGATCAAGTCTGTATGTGATGGTAATGTGTCTGTCCTCCATTGTCGACAGGTCCACCAGGGGTCTGTACACCGGAGGATGCTGCCATCTCATCATCTGCCTCAGCGGTTGTAGCCTATGGAGGAGAACGGTGAGCAGAAGTTCAATTTCCACATGGATGGCACAACTGTTTTTGAATTAATGTCACAGAAACAGTGTGTGAATTCGAGAGTCAGTAGATATGCCAATATGTGCTGTGACGCAGCTAGGTGCCATGCCATGTGCCCCCCTGAAATGGCAGCTGCCTGACCTGTGAGGAGGGACAAGGGCAAATGAGTTGAGTGTGCTGGTGTTGTGTTGCGTCGCGGTAGGCAGTCGATGACCGCTGCGCAACTTCGCATTGGTTATCATTGGGCCCTATGGGTCCCAGGAGCCAATGGCGATGTATGCCAGCGGTGACAGTATACACCGCCGTGTACGTCACCACCATTTTCTAGCTATTCACTCACTTGCTACCTAACCATCAACAGGAGAGAACCTACACTGCAAGTGCTGCTGTGACTTGAGTCAGGAAGCGACAATGGCTAGAGTGTCTGGGGAAAGAGCCTCTGCCTTCACTGCGGAGGAGCTGGAGAAACTGGTGAATGGGGTCCTACCCCATAACACGTTACTCTACGGTCCTCCAGACAAATAGGTGAGTACACTGTGAGCATGATGTGCGGGCAATGCGTGTTTGGAGTGGTGTGGATCTAAGCCACATGTTGAGGGGTGCTAAAGCATCCTGGCCTGAGTGCTGGATGAGAGGTGGTCAGTGTATGTGCGTCAGGGCATGGGTGGGAACTGGTGGGCAGTGAGTATGACAGTCCGGACGGGTGAATAATCACATTTTCCGCTGTCTTTTCCCTCTAGGTCAGCGGCCACTAGAAAAAGGGTATTTGGCATGCCATCGCCAAGGAGGTGCAGACCCTGGGGGTCTGTCACAGGCGGAGAACACACTGCCGCAAGAGATGGGAGGAACTGCACCACTGGATGAAAAAAACGGAGGAGGCCCAGCTGGGGCTGGCCTCCCAACGTGGAAGGGGTGCCCATCGCACCATGACCCCCCTGATGTTCCGCATCCTGACGGTGGCCTATCCGGAGTTGGATGGGCGCTTGAGGGCATCACAGAAGCCACAAGGGGGTGAGTACAGATTCAGAAAGCTAACTTTGTGTGCTTTAGGAGTTTGCAGGGTGGGGGATGGGGGCGGTGGGTGCCCCTAGGCCAGGGCGATCATGGCAGAGTAGGTCCCTTGTGTGCAGGCTCTTAAGCACTCATACTCCAATGGTATAAGTGGCCAACTGCTACTGGGCAGGGTCCTGTGGGTGTCAGGTGTGCAGATGCTGGCGTTAGGCATTGTACCCATGGGCTGGTAACTACCTTAGTGACTGGTTGGGCATGGCCTAGTGCATAGGGCTGTTCCCTGTGTGTTGTGCCCGCCAACGGTAGTGTTATTGCTGGCATTGACCAACTGTATTCTCTGTCTCTCCCCCCCCCTTTTTTGTTTTGTCACCCTGTCCTTGTGTGCATTAGCATCATCTGGCGGAGGAGCAGAGGCACTGGCAATGGAGGGAGCTGCATCCCACATGGGCCTGGAGGCCGAATCCACCGAGGGTTAAGGCACTAGTTGGACAGAGGGTGAAGGGAGCTCCATGACGGCGATAGGAGGGAGACCAATGACAGCGATTCCTCCTTCGATGGAAGCTCCCTGGTGGTGGCGGACACCTCTGTGCCCACCCCAACAACAGGTACAGCCGACACCCTCCCTACCAGCGCCGCCCTTCCAGCAGCCCCTCAGCGTGTTTCCCATGCCCGCTCACCCGGGAGGGTGGGCATCTCCTTCGCCCCAGGCACCTCAGGCCCTGCCCCAGTCAGCCCTGCTACCGTCAGTGAGGAGGCTATTGACCTCCTGAGATCCCTCACTGTTGGGCAGTCAACCATTCTGAATGCCAACCAGGATGTCGAGAGGCATTTGCAACAAACAAATGCATACCTGGAGGGCATTCATTCTGGCGTAGCGGCCCAACAGAAAGCATTTCAGGCTCTGGTCTCAGCACTGATGGCAGCCATTGTCCCTTTGTCCAGCCTCCCCCTCCAACTTCCACTACCCAGACCCAATCCCCTCTACTTCACCCTATCCCAAGCACACCTTCAGACCAGCATGCACACAAATCAACACACAAAAGAGGCTCACGAAAACATAAGCACCACACACCATCTCACAGGCACTCACACAAGCACCATACCCATGCAAATATACCAACATCCACTTCCTCCACTGTGTCCCCCTCCTCCTCTTCGTCCACCTCCCTCCCAGTAGCGTCTCCACTCACACCTGCATGCACTACATCATCAGCCACTACCTCCGTCACCAGCACGCCCATCATTACATAGCCCTCACGGCCAGTCAACACCCCCACAACCATGCACACGTCCCCTGTGTCCTCTCCCAATGTGTCTGTGAGCCCTCCTCCCAAAGTACACAAACGCAGGCACACACCCACTCAACAGCCATCCCCCTCACAACAGCATCCAGCCCATGCGCCTTCACCCAAACTCAGCAGACGTACACCTCCTACAACCACTCCCTCTTCCTCCACTCCCAAAACCCCCTCCATCTTCCCATCTCAGTGTGTCTAAAAAACATTTCCTGACTAACATTGACCTCTTCCCTACACCTCCCCCTGTCCTTCCCCTAGGGCCAGGATGTCAAGATCCCAGGCCAGCACCTCAGCACCTCAGCCACCAACTCGGCGTCCACTGTGGTACCCGCAAGTCCCAGGGGATCAAAGGGAGCACATGTCAGGGCTGGCAGTGTGCCACCGAACAATGCAAAGGACCAACCTGTTCTGCCACCTGCCAAGGTGAAGAAGGGGCCAGCATGCAGCACGGACAAGACACACGACCCACCCAGCAAGGCCTCATCCAAAATTCAAGAGGACAGTGCCAAGGTCCCAGCAGCGTCTCCCAAGGTGGGGAAGGGCAAAAAAAACAAAGGCAAGGCACTTCAGGGCTCGGAGCCTCCAGGTGAGAGTCCTGACAGCCCAACAACCTGTACCGCGGAAAGCACCGCCACCTGCACTGTCATCTGCACCACCACCTGCACCGCCGCTGCCACAACAACAGTCAGCAGCATCATCCCCAGTAGGCAGCCGTCCGAGGCTGCTGGAGACAGCCTGGTGTCTCCCTTGACTACTACCAGCACCTGCACCACAGCCAACACCGGCAGCATCTCCACCGCAGACACCACCACAGGCACTGCCACCTGCACCGCCATATGCACAGCCACATGCCCAGTCGGTGCCACTACATCTGTCAGCAGCATCCCCAGTGGGCAGCCGTCCGAGGCTGCAGGAGACGGCCTGGACCCTGCACCCACCACTTGAAGCACCACCACCAGCACTGGCACTACCAGCAGTTTGCAGCCTAAGACGCCGCAGGATGGAGTCTGGCTCTGCCTCCATGGAGTATGATGCTACCTGTTCCCTGCACATATCGTGCCTCAGACACCCAGGTGAGGGAACGTGAACTGCCACACCACAGGTGCAGCATCACTGGGCACAAGGCCCCCTCCAGAACCAGTGGAGATATGCATCCACTCCCCCTATACTTCGCAGGATGAAGCAGACTGGACACAAGGCCCCCTCCAGAACCAGTGGACATATGCATCCACTCCCCCTATCCTTGGCAGGGTGAAGCAGACTGGGAACAAGGCCCCCTCCAGAGCCAGTGGAACGTGTCACCCACTTGTGAAACTGTGGCTTTGCACTCCCCAGGAGCAAGCAGTGGGCAAACCACCCAATTGAGAGGCTGTGGCTTTGCAATCCCCAGGACATCGCTGTGGGCATGCTGCCCCCTCCAGGAGCAGTGGCATAGTACCATCTTCCGGCTGAGGTGGCCCCCTCCCCTTCCCACTGAGATACATGTGTGTTTTCGACCTGATGCCCCTGCAGTGTTCTCTCCGTTTTGAGGCAGGAGTCAAGTGTGGGCTTCGCCCATCTTTTTTTGGCCCACTGGTCCACGGACATTTGCAAAGGACAGTGTACGGCCCTCTGTACATATTGTAAATATTTGTATATACTGTTGTTCACAATTGTTAAATTTATCTGCATTTTCTAAATATCACTTATTTCACTACATTCCTTTTGTCCTTGCATTCTTCCAGGGGTTTACGGGGTGTACATGTAATGTTGCTCCATCTGTTTGTGTGTATGGTGTTGTGGGTGAGGGTAGGGGTGGGGGTGTTGCGTTTTGCTTGCGTGTGTCACTCTCTTTTTCCTTCCCCCCTCCCCTGTGTGCTAGGTGCAGTACTCACCGTGGTCGTCACCTTCTTTGATATTCCTGGTGTATTAGCAGATACACCAGCATCAGCAGGACCTGTAGTTTGGGCTCCATGGTGTCCTGGTTCTTTGTTGAGTGTCGAAAGGTGAGGGGTTCCCCTTTAGTGTAGTGTTTCCGCCGTGCTTTTGATGTCATTGGTACCGCCCCGGAAAAGCTGGCGGATTGGTGCCTTGTAATAGTGTGGGCGGTACACTGTCTTCCGCCTGTCTGTTGGCAGTAAGCGCCTCGGTGTTTGTTGCTACCCCTGTGGTGGTCAGAGTGTTAAAGTGGCTGTCTATGTTGGTGGTTTCCGCTGTGGTCGTGATCCCATTTTTTTTACCGCCAGCCTGTTGGCGGTATTTCCGCTGCTTTATCACCAGCCACCAGGGTTGTAATGAGGGCCTATGTCTGGTATCCCTATAGTGCATGAAACCTGATTGATCCGGGTCCACCAGTGTGTCAGTCACCTGCACAATTTGATTGACTAGGACCTTTGCCAAGATATTTGTTTCATGATTAAGGAGGGAAATGGGGCAATAGACATTACACTCCCCTCTGGGCTTTCCCGGTTTAGTAATCACTACTATGGTCACCCTACGGAGGTCCCTGTGTAGACAGCCCTCTTGGCGGGCTCTTTTGAGCATTGATTGGAGCGGGCCCTTTAATTGCAACTTTGTGCAATTGAACAGGTCAGAGGGGAACTCATTGGGACTCAGGGGCCACCTACTTTTCATCTGGTAAATAGCCTTGACCAATTTCCTCTTCTACAATTCTGCATCAAGGTATCTACCCAGGCCCCCCTGTAGCCTGTGCACTGGTATGTTCCTTACAAACTTCTCAAGATCACTTAGCTGGGACCCCCCTCGAGCCTGGTAGAGGTCTTCCAAATGTGCCGTAAAGGTCTGTGCTATGGCCCTTGGGGACTCTGCCCTCACCCCTCCCTCCCCTTTGATAGCTGCAACCCACCTCTGGTCTTCTTCCTTTCCGACCAGACATGCTAGCAGCTTGCCTGATTTATTTCCAGCTTCATATAGCTTGCCTTGCTCTGCCATATACCTCAACCTCTCCTCTTGATGTAACAAATGGAACAACTCCTCTCTCACCCCCTTAATGCTGCCTGCAAGGCCTGGGGTAGGGTTGGACATGTAATCATACTCCCACTGGTCTAGCTGTCTTTCAAGCTCTACAATCTCTTTGTCCCCTTCCTTGCATTTTCAGTATTTGTGGGCTGTGAGGCAGCCATGCAGGACTGCTTTGTAGGCCTCTCATAAAGTAACCTTCGAACCAATGTCTCTTGGTTTTCCTCGAAATATTGAGTCATAGTCTCTACCACCAGCTTTCTAGAAGCCCAATACATCAGGTCTCAGGGGTCTAACTTCCATTCCCCACTTGATGCCTGAATGTCTGCCAGTAGGAGTGCTGTTAGTGTTGAGTGTTAAGATATGCCCCATGCTAGGATTGCAGAGTGCCCAAAACAACCTAACTGGTGTTGCAGTATCAGAAAGTAGTCCAGCCTTCACATGGAGCACGACTGGTCAGAGCTCTTTGTGCATTGTTAGACCCCCCAGACGTTCCTCTCACCACAGATCCACCAATCCCATTGTTTCCAGAAAGGATGCTAAACTCCCATCCTGTCTGGGCTGTCTGGGCTGCTCCCCAGATTGCATCACTCTATCCAAGTCACTGGGGTGAGTTAGTTTAAGGCCCCCCTCACACCAACAGTATAGACACTGGCACCTTCAGCAACCACTTTCCCAGTGTATCCAACTGCCTTGCCTGCAAACCCAGAGGAAAGTACCAGATAGCAAATGTCAGTTTTGTCCCATTCTAATGATCACTCACTGCAGCCTGGCAGCGCATGTTTTCTCCTCATATATGGGTCACATGCAAGGGGGGTGACTGCGAGATAGTATGCCCACCCCGCTAAAGCCAGATGAAAATCCAGCATGCACCAACATGCAGTATTTGCCATGATTCATAACCCTGAAGGTGTTCCCTACGAGATGCTTCTCCTGAAGAAAATTGATAAACTGATTCCGTCTTACAAAGTATTTCCACATTGCTCCCCTTTTCAACTTACTGCCCAGGCTGTTAACAGTCCATTACAAAACCTTATCGGTGAGGCTCGTAGCCATCAGGTGGTGTGTTGCCATTGTCTTACGTGTTAGTACTGGGCCAATGACTGTCCATCCGTGAGGTGCCTCAGTCTGCCCTGAACCTTCCCCTCTCCCACCCAACCACCTTGCGCTGCAGACTCAGAACTACCCACCCCCCAAAGCCTGAGGTATTTATCACCCCACTTAACAACATTACATGTTAACTTTCAAGTCTCTCCTGGTGAATTAAAAAAGAGGCATGTCTGGCCTGTGCCTCTCACAGTGACTTCTGTCGTACAGCAAAGTGCCAAGAAGCCTCACAAGGGCCAATCAACTTGCCCCTCCCGGCCCTGATAGTCAGCATTGGGTCTCATATTATCGTGTCAACAGTCATCAGGGTGACCATCGGCTTGATGCTCTCCTCTAAGCCCATTCCTGACCCCCCAAACAAGAATCACTGGCCTTCTCATCAGAGTCCCTTGAACAGAGCCTCCCACTTGTTACCTGACCCCCAGGAGTGATGCTGCTGAATGTCTGCCACTACAATGGCCCTCTTGGTCTCTGCCTGGGATCTTGTCCAGCTGCTGCTGGGCCTTCTCACCTCCTCCAGCGGATTTTCTGTTGCCGCCATTCCCCATCACAGGTCTCCTCATGTGAGTCTGGGAGAGGGCATCCCTTTGATTCCAAACACTCCACAAGCAGAAGTTACCAAGTGACAAAAATGTGCCTCACTGTCTGCACATACCCATAACTTCACCGGGATGAACAGGATATACTTTAGGTTCAGCAACCTTCAAGCTTTGAAATGTTTCATGCTGTCTGTGGATGGCGGTAATATAATCCAGATATGTGTTCACCATTGCACATCCTATCTGCTGGGACCCATGAGCCCATGCCACCTGCAGGATGTAGTCTTGGTCCCGGAAATTAAGCAGTCTTGCTACAATAGACCTGAGAGGTCTGATACCCTCTGCACCCTCTCAATCGTAAACATCATTGACAATTTGCCCCCCAAAACCTCTGTGAGGAGGCAATCCCCCCAAAACAGCACCATGCTGGGTCCCTCTGGGATCCGCACCACCTAGACATTGTTCCATCAGGATCACCCTTCAACTTCCTCCACCGTATCTCGCAGTTGCGCAATGGATTGTTGTAGGGACCGAAGCAATTTGACTCCCCCAGTGACCGTGGATCCTAGTTCAGCCAGGTCTCACTCCATCTCGTTCACCCTCTCTGCCCCAGGACCAGAGCCACCTTATCTCTTTTTCCGTTGAGGGCCACTCTCATGTCTCTAATGGCTGCCAGTATGGTGGCTGTGTGATTCTCCATTCTGTCAGTGTCTTCTGGGGTTCCCCAACCACCGGTGTCACTGGCCTCTCTCAGGGGGTCCATAGGAGGACCCATATTTTGTCCCTTGGCGTGAATCATCTCTCCACTAGCACCTCAGGCCCCATCCCAGATCCTCCAGCGGCCAATGGAAGCACTAGCTCTGCAGATGGTATCCAGGAGCTACTGTGAAAGAGCTAAAATATGCAGGGGGAGCAACTGGGCAGAAACCCATACCCCACAATGGGCACCCTCCACCTACCTTTGGGTTTCCAAGGCTGAGAGCCTAGTGCAATTGTGGTGGCAGCTATACTTCACTTATGGTGGCCCTCGGAGGTGCCGTAGAGCTCACTCCTTGGACCCGTAGGGACGAGGAGCTCTCCAGCCTGCAGGGTATGCCACTTGTGTCCTGTGATCCACCACACCTCCGGAGCCACTGAAGGGGCTACCCTTTTTATCTGCTCTGTCTTTTGGCCCTTCCAAGTGCTGGGATTTTGGGAGCCTCGACCACCACAACCAATTGGCGGGCCAGCCCTGACTCCACAACTCTTCTGCCACCACCCCTCACTGTCCAGGAAGGGGCTGCCCCCCTCAGGGAGCCACCCACATAACTGTGTCTGGTCCCATCGGGGCCAACTCATCTCTGTCAGATACTGGACTTGCTGCCACCAACTCCCCAGTGGCCAGAAAAGGGGGGTAATCTCTCCCTCGAGGAGGGTCACTGACACTCTCCCTGGATCCTGCTCAGGTCCAGGCTTCCAGGCCCGCTTTGGCCAGCTGCAGCAGTGCCTGCCGCAACCTTCAACACAGGCTCAAGAATTGGCCACCAACAACCCACACAAGACCTGGGTCTGGAATCAGTCCATGAAGTATATTGCTGCTGTGCCCTGCCCAGGTGCGGGAAGGGACCCCCTCCTGCTTTGGGGGGGGGGGGCACATGCACAGCACACCCACTGGAAGGACCCCACTGGAGCAGGATCAATGCTTCCCAGCCAGCCGTTTTCAGAGGGAGCCGCGGCAGCCGTCTTACTAGGCATCTTACAAGGCCTCAGCGGCTGGTTCTGACCTCTGCGCTGTGGACTGAAATCACCCAGAGGGTTCTCACATCTGTGACCTTCCAACGTCCCCTCTGACCTACCCAAGTCAAAAAGGAAGATCTCCCTGGAGTCATTCTAAAGTCATCCGATGGCTTCAGCTGGGCTATTCCTGTAATTATCTGCTGAAGTCCTCCCAAGCCATCCTGAAGTATGTGTATAGGGTGAAAAATTTAAATGAGATGACTCTAGAGTCATCAAAACTACTCCAGGATGATGCTGTGGTTACTCTCTTAGAAAACGTGTGATTATCTTTAACTACTACAGGATGACTGCATGACAACTAGGGGATGACAGCAAATTACTTCACAATGACTCCTTGACAACTCTGGGATGAAACCAGATTAGGTCACAATGACTACATGACAAACTAGGGGATGGGAGCAGATTACTTAATGATGATTCTATGACAACTAGGGGACAGGAGCAGATTACTTCATGATGACTTCATGACTACTTCAGGATGTATTTGTATTACTACAGAAAAAATTCATGAGTACTTCAGGGTGTGGTTTCATTGCTTCAAGGTGACTCCGTGAGGACTTCTGGATATGTTTTTTTCTTCGTCTAAGAGAATTCAAGATGACTGCTTTAAGTAAGTCTCAGTGTTAGGTTTCTCCCCAACTGAAGCATACCGTTATGCATAAACATACAAGGCCTCAATTAGTTCATGTCAGAAACCAACCTGACGTACTGTTGTTGTAAAATTACAATTCCACCAAGTGCATGCAGATTTCATTGGGGAATAATGTGCTTTTAAGTGTGGTTTGAAATGTCAGCCCCATTTAAAGTTGCATAGTTAGCAGCAGCTTTCAATGAAGTAAAATAGTATCACTGAAATTCTAAATAAAGTCACATCACTTTACTCTAAACTAAAATAATCATGACAAATGTATGGAATTTCACGTACTGCATAAACAACATGTTTAGTTGCACGTACAACAATTTTTACAGGGGACAGAGAGAACTAAATATCTTTAGCATACTTATCTCAATCTTAATAACCATCCCCTCTTTTAGTTCTTGTTGGCTGACTGTGACCAGTGATGGGTAAATGGTAATTACAGTGGGAGAACATTGAGGCGCCATGAGTGAAAGGGTGTGGATAGGCATTGTTAGTGGATGTCAAATTACTTCTGAATTCTGCCAGTAGTTAAAACTCTCAGTCTGAGTGGGGTAACAGGTGTGAGTTTTGTTGTGAATAGCTATGGATGAGGGGCTGGTCAACTGACTTACAGGTTTCTGGGAATTAAGTGTGTTGATGGGGTGTAGCAAGATAAGTGAAAAGCATTGTGTGTGTCTTTAAGTGGATAGCGTGAGTAGGGAAAAGAGAATGGTAGTGAAAGTGAGGGATTTGAGTGGTCAGATTAGAAGAATGTGAATCACTGAAGAGTGGTCAGTGGGTCTCTCATCAGTGGGTGCTAGAGACTGGTGTGAATTAGTTGTTTTCAGAAGTTAAGAGAGATACTCAGTAACTATGCAATGCGAGCATTGATGCACTGTTAAGATTACAGACTGAGCGAATGAGGAAAATGGAGGTGTAGTGAGTTGTTGTGGGTGTTTAGTGTGAATGGTGTGTTGTAGTAAATAGATGGAATGAATAAGTAGCATTGTGGCTGTCTGTTGGTTTAGAGTGTCAGGGAGTGGTACTGTATGTACCTCTTCGCAAGTGGTGATAACAGTGGCCTATCAGGTAGTGCTGTGAGTGACACTGCATTAGAATGAGTGAGTGGCAAGCATATCACAGAAGTGGCTGTAGGTGAATATGTATTGCATGTAAGTAAGGGTTAAGTACTGTGGGTGATGAGTAAGCAGTGTGAATGCTGTGAAGCTTTTTAAATGGCAGCATTTAAATGGTATAATTCTTTATGTGAACTTTACTTAAGACTTGGTTTTAATTGCAAGTGGATGGGGTAAAGTGTGAATGAAGATCTAGACAGGGTTTATAATAAGACGATGTGCTCAGAGATGCTTAGTGGGTAAGTATGAATAGAGATTATGAATGTTAATAAATTGGATTATTTGTGGTGGTGACTACCCACCTCAAAGAAAGATTACAGCCTTTGTCAGGCTGAACCCTGAAAGTCAGTAATTAACAAAAGCATCACCTCCTTGCAGGTATGACAGAGCAGACAAGCTTAACTATGCACAATGTGTAAATTGTTTATGCAATCCCAAAACAGTAATAAAGCGGAAATGGAAAACAATAAAAAACACAAACTGAATTCTAAAAATAGAGTGGAATTTAATAAACAAAATGAAAAAATCCAATAAGGGAACCAGAAACATACATTTTTTTAAATATATAAGTAGAAATAGCACAAGAAGAAGCACAAAGCGCACATGATAGTCAATGGTCACAGTAGATCCCGACTTAAGTGCAATTTGAGGCTGGCCACGATGAAGCATTGGTTAGAACACCAACCAGGTTAATCCTGGACAAAGATTTTACCTTCTGACTTACTCCTTTAATTTGAATCCACCACAGGAGTATGTCTAAAGCTCCCCGGGACCTCATGGGAGGCACTTGGAGACTAACAGGGTACCAGGCAAAAGGCAACAGCAGGGTCCAGACCAGGTCCAGTTGCCACTGGTCAGCTTGGCAGTTGCAGGAAAAAGGCTCTTGTAGCTTGTTGTGTTGCTGTGGCTTGAACATGTCAGCCTTACAATCCTTGAGTCAATTTCTTTGTCCTGGGTACAAGAGAGAGCAGGTCCACTCCTTCATTGCTTTTCACAGGGCACAGAAAGCAGTTTTAGTCCTATTCTTATCTTCCTCAGATCTGGAAGTGTTATGAAGAGGGTGCCTAGAGATGCCACATTTAAGCATGGCACTAATTTGTTGGTGGGAATGACTCCTGGGCATGCCGTAGCCAATGGGGTACAAATTTCCTGGGCCAGTCCTACCCACTTTTGGCATTTTCAAGAAGTTGAAAGTCATAGGTGATGTAGTTGGTAGCATGCAAGCGAATAGGGTTATCTACAGAAGTTTTGCAGAGAGTGATATAAAAGATGGGGAGCCTATGGAAACCCTGGAGAGACAATGAACAGGTCAACTGTTAGGAAGCAGATGTGAATGATTTACAAGGAATGCAGAATGGATCTACTGCACAGAAAGCAGAAGTAGTATGTATCAAATCGACAAAGCAGATTGGAACTGCAAATGTATAGGGTGAAGTGAAGATATGGAACATGGGCAGTTGAGTCAAAGAGCTCTGATTGGAAGGGTAGGCACAGACGTAGAGAATTGATAGAGAGGAAGGACAAATGGATGGTACAACTGCAGGGTGGATAGTATATATAGATGGTGGAGTTCCCAAATGAAGGATGAAGAGCTGGTGTGGAGATAAGAGCAAAGTACAGACGTTTTGCGGTGCCTGGTGTCAAAGTAGCTGGTATCAAGTAGATAGTCGAGGGGAATTCAGCAAATGTACAATATAGTGGGGAAAATGGAAAGCAGATGTGAAGAGAAGAGTTGAATCATGATAAGAGCAGATGCGGGCTGTGAAGTGAGGATGCACATGGTGGAAAGGGGATGCAGAATCTGCACACAAAGAATGCTGAGGTGTGTGAAAAACATACAGGAGGAAGGGTTTGAACTCTGGATTACAGAGTGGAGTGTGCATGCGCAGAGTCAAAGATGATGTACAGCATGAAGAAGGAAGTATTGGTTGGACACTTGGAGAGCATGTTAGGGCTGGGGTGGAAAATGCACTTAGCAAGCGGTAATTATTTGGAGGATGGAAAGAATATCTGGAGGGTAGGAGCGCAAGTACAGAGTGGCAAAGCAAGTGGAGGTTTGTAGCCATGGAGAGTGATATGCAGAGTGAGGAGCTCATGAAGTATGATGTTTAGTTTGGGGGGCAGATGTGGCGAATGGTTGAGTGTAGAGAGCATATCTAAAGGATGGAGGCAGCATGTCAAGGATTCACAGAAGATGTATAAGCTGGAGAGAAAATGTGCAGGGTGAAGAATGTGTGTACAACCCATGAGGAGTGTTTACAAAAGATGTACTTAGTGAAATAAAAAAGTGTACTTAGTGGAGAGTAGATGCGTATGGTGGAGAGTACACAGAGGATGGACAGCACATATATATTATCAGTAGCACGTGTGGAGAGCAGATGTTCAGGTTGAAGAGCAGATTTGAGGGAGGAGACAAGTCATGGAGAGTAAATGTTCTGGGCAGAGGGCACATGTTGGAGGGTGAAGAGTGGATGCAGCAGGCAGATGAGTAAGTGGAGAGCCAATGTAGACGAATATATTGAGAGTGACCTGAGGTGTACAAGACAACTGAAAATGAAAGCACTGAGAAAGGATGTATATTGCTAGAGACTAGAGTGTTGCAGGAAGTGCACATGGAAAGAAAATGTAGACACTGAAAAGTGGAGATGAGGCTTAGAGAGTGGAGAGCAGGTGTACAGTCAGGTTAAAGAGAGAAGGGGAGGTGTAGCTGATGCACAAGGGTTGTAGTGCATGGACGGAGGATGTGTTATGCAGGGTCAAGACAGAGTGGATGTAGATTATGAAAAGTGAAGGAGAAACTTAGTGTGGGTGCAGAGAGTTTTGAATGGATTTATATAGTGGAGTAAAGATGTGGAAGGTGAATGCAAACGGAGGACAAAGGAATTGTACAGTGGATATTGCAAATAGTCTGCGGCATAGCCAAAGTGCCATGGGTCCTAAAGTAGAAACAGAAAATGGGCCTCCTAGCCCCTGTTAAGGTAGTGAAAAACATCCATAATTGGGGGAATTGGACCCTTGATATCCCTGCCTGGAATGCATTGACACTGTGTCTGCTGCACTACTGATAGCTACTCCCCTGCACAAGGATAGGCACATGGAGGATGAGAGAATCTGGAGAGTGGAGAGTACACGTAGGGATCACAAATGGAGTGTGGAGAGCTTCAGTGGACAGTGCATGTCATCTTCAGATCACCAGTCTCAGGTTTCTAAGCTTTGCTGATGATTCCAAGAGCTTGATGATGTCTGATGATGAGGAAATTACTTCTAATGTAGTTCAATGATCATCAGATGACTCTGGGATTGCTTCTAAAGTAATCCTCTTTGACCTGGGTAGCAAACTTCGGGGAGGCACCAGGATTTTGGCCACAGAGGGTCAGAGCTTCGCGCTCATGTGACCATCTTCTCTGCGGCTCAGGCCACACCCCCCTAAAATTCCATTTGTTAAAGTCTGCTGTGAGTGAGGGAAAAAGACAGGATCAGAATTATGTTATTAATATTGCTATTGTCCTGTTATTGTGGTGGGGAATAGCAGACTTTAGGGCACAGTTCAAATCTAAACGTTTCAGCCTTTGATGATGTGAGTTCCTTGGAACGTGCTCTAGTTAACTAGAGAAAAGTGAAACTGAAAATCTCATCCCCTGCCAATTTAATTTGACAAATGCTGACAGTTTTGGATTTGTTTTTCAAATATCTCTGAAATAAAAGATGGATTTATAATAAGTATAAATGCATACGTGCTCCATGGGGCTTTCCGTTTCACATGAAATTACATATATTTAAATGTTTCTACATTGCAGTCATTTTAAAAGAATAGCCATTGTGTCAACAATTAAGCGTGCTGCGCATGCTTGGTTCGTGTTGCACAATGTGGGTTACTGGTTTACATAAACCAACATTTGGTGGGATAATTCAACACACATCAAATGTACATTTCAGTGTCCCCAGTGATAGCAGTCAACAGCATGCACTGGAGGTATATCTACGGGAGCCCTGAAACACAGATGAATGTAGTTTATAATATTCATGCTTCGACAGCTCATTATCTAAAATCCCCTCTGTAACCTTTGCATGTACACACCACTGACAGGTGCTGACATTTTCTGTACTCGACGTGCAAGCTCCATGCCCTTAGCTCACACAGAAGACTTCACGACATGGCAATTAAAACTGAAACTATTATAACAGCTCTTTCACGAGCTAAGGACAACAGCCCTCTGGAATACAAATTGTGCATCGACGTTTCCAAGAGAAGCAGGAAATATTACAGCATGGAATGGTAACTTCATAAAACAGTCAATGGCACACTGAACCATAGTTAAAAGCTGCTGATGAGAAAAGGGCGGGGCGAGAATGACAAATTAAATGTTTGGCAGGTCAAATTGTTTTATTGTTCCTAAAATAAAACAGTAGAATGTTCACTAAGCTATTGTGAAGCCCTACATTAAAGATATGCAACTATTCTAAGGTCACATGAGTTCTTGAGGGCCATTAAGTGGTTCTCAAAGGAAAGTTTCAGAAGGAAGTAGCAACTTTTGATCCATTGACACTGTGAAGCCTAATTATTTGCTCTGAGGCATGTGTGACATGGTTTTGAGGCAGTGCGGCCGGCCGCACTAAACGCTGACTTGGAAGGGGGGCACCGACCTCAGGGGGGTGCTGAGTTTAGCAATAACTTAGGATTTAAAAGCACCTGCTGCAGATTTCCATATGCCTCCAGCACAAAAAATGCCAAGATAACTCTTATAATTAATGTTCCTCCCAGAGAGAGAAATCTGAGTTTTGTCTAGTGGCAGTTTTGACAAGCCATAAAGTGACAAAGGGTTAATATACCTGCTACACAGAAAAGATCTGTATTTGAGGAAGATAGCTGAGTGGAATAATAAAGCCAGCCTTTCCCAGTGCTTTGAAACAAATTAAATGTATGTGCCAGAGGGGCTATTGAGAAATAAGGGGCACATTTGCTGGGTGATAGAATCCGAGACGGTCATGGGAGAGGTTGCCACCAGCACTAAAACTGGCCCTGGTCACACATTTAGCTCCAAGTTTACTGAAGTACAGGGAAGTTAATCGTGGCCCCAGTCTGGCTAGCAGCAACTTAATTTGCACCCGCCAAGTTTCAGTGCAGCGTTCTGCTGTCACCCTGCTGCTATCTCACACATGATCCAATCAAGGCATTTCATTCCGCCTCTTCTTGCACCTTAAAATTTCTCTTGTGCTTTTTCCTCATTCTGTTGCTATTTTACACTTCAGTCAACTATGGCAAAGTTGTTAGCTGCTTCTGGCACTGTGGACTTTGCACTTTCTCTTGTGCTTTTCTGGCCTATTTTGCTGCTATTCTAAACCCGAATCAACTATGGCATAGCTGTCAGCTTCCACTTCACGCTGACTCCAGTACTTTAATTAGCTTCCTCTGTCAGTGGATTTCGAGGTTTTAACCTACATTGGTTGTCTTTATGACATTGGCGGTGAGTGATAAAGTGGCAGAAATACCGCAAACAGGCTGGCAGTAATTACTGCCAAATTATGACCATGGTGGTGATAACCAATGAACCACACCATCTGCCAGGGCTTTAACACAGCACACCATGGTGGTAGCCATCAACAGCCAGGCAGAAGACAAGGTACTGCCCACCATATTATGACATAGCAAACCACAAGGATTTCCGGGGCGGTACCAATGTCATCAAAACCCAGGCAGAAATAGAACACAGAAGACCAAAGACTCACCCTTGGAGACACAGAGAAGGTCAACTCCGCCATGGAACTGGAACTCCAAGTGTTCCCAATGCTCTTCTACGCCATACTCCACCTGGAACGCTGACGATGACGGTGAGTACAGCCACCTAGCACACAATGGAGGGAGGAAGGAAAGGGAGAGTGACACTCACGCACGTTACACACCACACACACACACCATACACACAACCAGCTGCAAACATAAACCAATGGCACACAACGCACAACATAATAATACAAGGACTAGAGTACGAGGTACTGAAAATGTATTTGCAAGGCAAAATCCACCACATAAACCAATTACAAAACAAAAAGATATGTACAATTGTCCACAAAGTGCCAATGCCCAGTCCAAAGCACTAAGGGCTCACATGGCCACAGGGTACAGTTCCAGGCACAACTTGTTTCCTGACAACATCCTCACAGAACTGTATAGGGGCATCATCATTGAAGTGGGCAGGCACCTCAGGGGGACGGGGGATTGGGTGCACCTCAGTTGAAGTGAGGAACTTGCCCACTGATTCTGGAGGGGGCTCCATGCCCATTTCTCTTTGCTGGGGAGTGCAAGGTGACAGTCTCTGAGGTGGGGAACTTGCGCACTGCTTCTGGAGGGGGCCCCTTGTACAGCAATCCCTGGAGGGTGGCCTACATGTCTGCTGCTGGAGGTGAGGGCTGCACCCTCTTAGCTGGAGGTGAGGGCTCCGTGACTACTGGTGGTGGTGGTACCCTACTATTCTCTGCTGGAGTCAAAGGCTGCAGTGTCTCAACTGGTGAAGGTGCCTCCTGGGCAGCCTCTGCAGAAGGCTGCTGTGTCTCAGCTGGGGAAGGTGCCTGATGGGCAGTCTCTGCAGAAGATGAGGGCTGCTGTGTCTCGGCTAGAGGTGAGGGCTTCTTCTCTTTCATGGTAGGAGGTGAGGGTTCCTTCCCCTGGCTGCCTGGTGGATTGGAAGCCTTCCCTTTCCTGGCTGCTGGAGTGGGATCCTTATCCTTCCTGGCTGTTGGAGTGGGATACTTCCCCTTCCTGGCTGGTGGAGTAGGATCCTTCCCCTTCCTGACTGCTGGAGTGGGATCCTTACCCTTCTTGGCTGGTGGAGTGGGATCCTTCACTGTTTTGCCTCCATGATTAGGAGGTGCCTCCACTGTCCCCTGGACTGTTTGGCTGAGGTGCTGGGCTGGGTCGTTGGGACCCTGCTCTTACAGGCAGGACGGGGGGAGGGGGAGGAAGACAGTCAAGTTATGCAAGGAAAACTTCTTAGGGACAGTGGATGAGGGATGAGGGAGGAGGGATGGGAGTGGAGGTTGAGGGGGTGGTTGTTGGAGGAGTACGTCTGCTGGACTTGGGTGCAGGTGCATGGGTAGTGTGTTGATGTGAGGTGGATGGCTGTTGGGTGTCTGAGTGCCAAAGTTTGTGTCCTGTAAAGGGGGGACAGACAGACCAGGAGAGGACACAGGGGACGCATGCACGGATGTTGTGGAGGTGACTGCCAGTGAGGTGTGTGTGCCACTTGGTGTGGTGATGGTAGTGGTGACAGTGGAAGCAGTGCATGCAGGTGTGAGTGTGGACATGACTGTGAGGGAGGTGGAGGAGAAGGCGGAGGGGAGACAGTGGAGGCAGTGGATGTGGTTGTGTGTGCAACTGTCTGATATTTGCATGAGTGCTTGCGGACTGTAGGAACAGAGACAATGGCTGCCATCAGAGAGAAGGCCAGAGCCAGAATCGATCTCTGTTGGGCCGTCAATCCACTGTGGATGCAAGCCCCTGGATGGCATTCACAATGGTTGACTGCCCTACATAGATGGATCTCCGGTCAATAGCCTCCTCACTCAGGGCATCAGGGATACTGGGGCAGGGCCTGAGGTGCCCAGAGCAAAGAAGAAGCCCACTCTCCTGGGTGAGTGGGCACCGGCAACTCGCTGAGGGGCTACTGGGAGGGTGGTGCTGGTAATGGGTGGTGGCTGTAGCTGCAGCAGGGGTGGTCACAGAGGTGTCTGCCACCACCAGGGAGCTTCCATTGGAGGAGGTATCTGAGTCAGTGTTGTCACCTCCTGTCTCCGCCGTGGTGCTCCCCTTGCCCTCCATCCCACTGGTTCCCTCGGTGTCAGTGGACTCTGCATCCTGGGTCCTGTGGGATGCAGCTCCATCTGTCGCCGGTGCCCCTGCTCCTCCACCGGATGATGCTAATGTACACATGAACAGGATGACAGAAGAAAAAACGGGGGGAAGAGAGCAAGGGAACACTGGGTCCATTCGGAGCCGGCTTCCTCGTGGGAAGGGGTTTCCCGCTGGGCTGGCGGGCGGCCTTCTGGCGGTCGCCCGCCAGCCCAGCGGGAAAGCCAGAATGGCCTCCGCGGTCTTTCGACCGCGGAGCGGCCATATGGCGGTTCCCAACCTCAGAATGAGGCCCTCTGTCTCTCACTCGCACTCTCGTTCAGGGACGTAGTCCCACGCACCTGAATGGCCACGCTTCTCCTGAAGCGTGGCGGGTTGCAGCCACTTGTCTTCCCGGTTGCCTGGAGCAGGATCTCCTGACGCTCGTCTTCCGTCTTCACCTCCGGTGCTTGGAAGAGGCCACTGTCTCCGACTCTCTGGCGATACCCGGTCCTGGGCTCTCACATTCACCTCTCTGTTGCTACAAGTTCCTTCCTCCATGAAAGGGTTGACAGCTCCTTTCTGGTCTCCAGGTTTCTCCTCCAAAGCTCTGAACGCCGTACCAGTATGCTGCGGTACTTTTGAACTTCCAGCGTTCCGCCACTGCCGACCCCTCCACCAATCCCGTGCAGGAAGCCTCAGAGCACCAGGGGCAGAGTCAGCACAAGCAGGAGCGGAGTGCGGGCGAGCAGGTTCCAGCCCGTCACATACACTCCCCCTAGAGAGCGGCCTGTCGAGACGCTCCAACACCGGATAGCGGCAAAGAAAATCCGCAGTCACCATTTGTTTACCCGGAAGATGCTGTATCCGAAAGGAAAAGGGCTGTAGGGAAAGGAACCAGCGGAGAACACGGGAATTAGTGTCCTTATGATGGGCAAGCCACGTAAGAGGAGCGTGATCAGTAATCAAAGTAAAGGTCCTGCCAGACAGCTAATATCTGAGGGATTCAATCGCCCACTTAATCGCCAAACATTCCTTCTCTATAGTTGGATAATGTAATTTGTGCGGTAGAAGCTTTCTACTGATATATAAGACAGGGTGGAGGACATCATCATCCTGTGGTTGGGACAACACTGCTCCTAGACCTACATCAGAGGCATCAGTCAGTAACACAAAGGATTTACAGAAATCAGGACAGCAAAGTACAGGTTCAGACATGAGAGCCGTTTTCAACTTGTCAAAACTCTGCAAGGCAGTTACAGAGGGAGGACCAACGGTGTTGGGATATGTGTTTTAGAGCATCTCAGTAAGGGGTTCCGCTATCGTAGAAAAATGAGGAATAAAACGTCTGTAACACCCAATTAAGCCTAAGAATGCTCTGATATCTTTCTTTCTCTTGGGGAATGTCATTCTGGAGATGGCTTACATTTTTTCTACTTGGGGTCTAATTTGACCGTTCCCAACAATATACCCCAGGTATTTTATACTTGTCTGTCCAAGTCTACATTTTTCAGGATTAGCAGTTAACTGGGCCTTTCGAAGAGCTTGTAATATAGTATCTAGGTGTGTCAAGTGCTCCTCCCAAGTGTTACTATAAACAACAATGTCATCGAGATAGGCAGCAGCATCCTGCTTAAAGGGACGTAAGATTTCGTCCATGAGTCTCTGGAAGGTGGCAGGGGCCGCGTGAAGCCTAAAAGGGAGGACAGTAAACTGATATAAGCCAGAGGGGGTGGCGAATGCTGTTTTTTCTTTGTCTTCCTTTTTTAAGGATATTTGCCAATAACCCTTGGTAAGATCCAGGGTGGAGAGGAATTTGGCCTGGCCTAGCCACTCAATCAGTTCATCTATCCTAGGCATGGGATATGCGTCGAAATAGGTTAAGTTGTTGACTCCCCTATAATCGACACAAAACCGGGTGCTACCATCTGGCTTGGGTACCAACACAACTGGTGAGCACCATGGGCTGGCAGATGGTTCTATGCTACTGGCTGTCAACATGGCTTGGACTTCCTCTTCAATAACTTTTTGTTTAGCTTCAGGAATACGGTAGGGTCGCTGTCGTGAGACAGTGTTCATTTTTAGACGAATGGGATGTTGAACTAGGGTGGTTCTGCCTGGATATTTAGAGAAGACATCTTGATTGTGCTGTACTAGGCAGGTTAGTTGATTGTGATACCCTCTTTCAAGAGTGGGATTGATCCAGGGTTGTGCCTGGTTAGACAGATCCCGGTGAGGTAATATGGGATATGGGATGTCCTCAGTAACCTCTGAGTTAATAAAATGAATGGAAGAGCCTCCTGTGGGTTCTAGCCATTTTTTAACCAGATTAATGTGATATATCTGTTCCCTTCCACTTCCTAGAGCTTTGTCTCCTACTGTTAGGGTGCGCATTGCACTTCGGGTATCATAGATTTGCTTCTGCTTATTCTGAGCTTCCTGTAAAGCAGCATGGGCCTCCTCCCATACTGTATGAAGGTTCTCTCTTAACTCCCTGGTATATGTTAAGAGGTCTTTTACCTTTTCCTCCGTGTCCTCCCACTGTTCAGCTAACATATCTAACAGTGTGCGTGGCTGTCGACCGAATAACATTTCAAAAGGGCTATGGCCTAACGAGGCTTGTACATGGGTACGAATAACATATAGAACCAGCGGTAGTTTCTTTTCCCAATCCTTACCAGCTTCCGATATACTCTTTCTTAGTAAGGATTTAATGGTTTTGTTGTATCGTTCCACCAGCCCATCTGTCTGGGGATGATACACTGAAGTACGGATTTGTTTAACCCCTAGTAAACGACATACTTCAGCCATTAACCTAGACATAAAAGGAGTCCCTTGGTCCGTCAATATTTCTTTTGGGAAACCCACCCGTGAAAAGAACTCTATCATTGCCTGGGAAATAGCTTTAGTGTGTATACTGGGAAGGGGTATGGCCTCAGGATAGCGTGTGGCATAGTACACTAGGACTAGAACATATTGTCTACCTCGAGTGGAAGGGGTGAGGGGCCCGATAAGGTCCATTCCCACCCTGGTAAAGGGAATGTCAATAATCGGGAGAGGTTGTAGGGGCGCGGGTCTTTGTGGCGAGGGACTATACAACTGGCATTTGGGGCACTCTGAACAGTGCTTTCTTATTTCACCATAAATCCCGGGCCAATAAAATCGTCTAAGGATTGCTTCCTTAGTTTTCTCCCTCCCTAAATGCCCTTCCCCATTATCCCCATGTGCTAATTGTAACACTTGTGGGCGGTGGCTTTTGGGCACTACTAACTGCAGGTCATTTCCTCTAGTGGGTGTGGGACTTCTATATAACAGGTTATTACGAATCAGGAACCTGGGACCTACCCCTGGTGCTGCCCCAGTCTCAGCCTGCTGCCATGCGTGTTTTAAAGTGGGGTCCTCATTCTGATTCCGTCGGAAATCCCCGGTGATTGTGCAAATTTTCCCCCTTGTAACAGGCCTGTCTTGTGATGTACTTTGCTGTGTATAAGCCCGTCATTGTTCTCGTTTTTGTTTCCTGCTGAGGATACTCCGTTCCCGTGTGGGTTCTTCTTTTATGACTCCACTAGGTGCCTCCGTCCACCAACCCCTCAAAAGGTGCTCTTGCCCAGCTTTCTCCAATAAGGAAGGGAAGTCCTCTTAATCGGTCCCAAGAATTATATCTTCATCTAGGGTGGAGAGTACCCCGACCCGAAGGTTCTCGATTTGTTCTTTCCATTTTAATTTTATAGTGGCAAGGGGATAATACTGTTGATCCCCATGTACACCGGTGATAAGAACCTGGGTCTCGGGTTCTTCTTGCCCTGGCATCACTAAATCTTCCCTGATCACACTCCGGAGTCGATTAGGGCCAGTCTTTCTACGTCATTGACAAAAATAGGGAGGGTATATTTCGGTTTCTCTCCTCGAGTCCAGAATACTCTCCCCTTGGTTAGCCCTATCTCCATGGGTTCCTCGGTATCTTTCTTAAGTGGGCAATATCTGGCTATATGGCCCCATTCTGAACAATTGTAGCATTGAGGACCAGGACCAGTGTATCCAGAGGGTCCTGGGCCCCCTGGTTGCGTTCGTTCCAGCCTGTGGGCTCCGACTGGCCTTGGTTGTTGTGGTCTAGGAATGGCTAGTCGGATCGTAGGAGGAGGAGCCCGGCTAATGGTAGCACGGAAGTCAGAGCCTCTGTGATAGGCACAGGCAAGATCTACGGCCGTTTCATTTGTGAGTCCTGGATGCTGTCGTACCCAGTTCCGAGTGGTAGGGGGTAAAGCATCCAAATACTGCTCTAACACTATTATGTCAAACATTTCTTCCCTTGTCTTCTCTGTAGGTTGCAACCACCTCCCGGCTGAATGTTGGACTCTATAATATAATGTACGGGGATTCTCCTGGTGTTGTCATTTCATTTGCCTAAACTTGCTGCGATAGCTCTCACTGTCCAAGCCAACTCTTTCTAAAATTGTTTTCTTTATGTCCTTATATGGTAGGTTCCCACTCGGATTGACAGCTTGGTATGTTGTTTGCAAGTGGCCAGTGAGAAGTGGGGCGATATATTGGCCCCATTTGTCCTCAGGCCAATTAGCAGAACTGGCCACTCTCTCAAAGTTTGTGAAGAAAGAGTCTGGATCCTCCGATTCCTGGTATCGTTGTAACACACTACTTGGTACAGTGGGGTGTACTTTTGTATGGGCGATGGTGTGGGTCAGTTTACCCAGTGCTGTTTCATGTCCCAGTTGGTTATTAGCCATAATCGTCGCTTGGCTTTTGAGTGCTGTTTGCAATGCCTCCGTTCCTCTTTGGCTTCTTTCATTTGTTGTTCCCATATCAATTGAAGATGTTGCTACCCCTCAGCCAACTGGGCTATGACATCTGCCATAGTTGTCTTCTCCTCCATGGTTGTTTATTCTTTCCTTGGGTTTTTGAAATCCCACTTCTGACACCACTTGTGAGCGGGAGCTCACGGATAAAGCAATCTAGACCGTGGTAGTCAATAAAAGGTCTTTTATTGAGGATAGAAGATATAGTAGAAAACAGGTGAGTATTTGGTTTGGGACTTGAGGGTGGGGATGTTCTTGAGGTTTGGTCTTCACTCTTTGTTTCTGTCTCCCTGGTTCACAGGTCGTTCCCGGGAAGTACATGTGGAGAGAAGAGAAGATAGCGGTAAGTGTGTATGCCAGCGACCTCTGGTTAGTCTCTGTATTCTTTTCCCCTTCCCTGACTCACTGGTCTTCTTATTATTCCAATTGTTATAGATTAGTAGGTGCTGTATCCCTTCTGTCTCTCAGTGTTTCCACTCCTGTCCTTTTATCTCTTTCTTTTTAGTGCTTAACGGAACCGTGTGAGGGTTTGCTGGTTTCCGTATTGGTGACGTTGGTGACGTTGCTCTATAGTGCCTCGTGGTAAGTATTGTATTCGTTCCCCCCCTCCTTCTCTTGTCCTTGTCTGTTTCCCTGTTCCACCCCGCTTCCCTTTTCCCCGTGCTTGTTATGGTTTTCCGGTTTGTCCTTCCCCTCCCACCTTTCCGTGCTTTCCGACCCACCCCCCCCCCTCTTTCCACACTCTGTCTCTCACTCGCACTCTCGTTCAGGGACGTAGTCCCACGCACCTGAATGGCCACGCTTCTCCTGAAGCGTGGCGGGTTGCAGCCACTCGTCTTCCCGGTTGCCTGGAGCAGGATCTCCTAGCGCTCGTCTTCCGTCTTCACCTCCGGTGCTTGGAAGAGGCCACTGTCTCCGACTCTCTGGCGATACCCGGTCCTGGGCTCTCACATTCACCTCTCTGTTGCTACAAGTTCCTTCCTCCATGAAAGGGTTCACAGATCCTCTCTGGTCTCTGGGTTTCTCCTCCAAAGCTCTGAACGCCGTACCAGTATGCCGCGGTACTTTTGAACTTCCAGCGTTCCGCCACTGCCGACCCCTCCACCAATCCTGTGCAGGAAGCCTCAGAGCACCAGGGGCAGAGTCAGCACAAGCAGGAGCGGAGTGCGGGTGAGCAGGTTCCAGCCCGTCACACCATGTCTGCCAGCATCCCTGCTATGGAGCTCATGTTGGTGTTGAGAGCCTACAAGTCCTCCCTGATCTCCTGATGGTGTTCCTCCTGCAGCCGCTTGTTCTCCTGCATGTTGTCAAGGATCTGGCTCATCGTGTCCTGGGATTGTTGGTAGGCACGCAGGATCTTGGTGAGTGCCTCCTAGAGAGTTGGTTCCCTGGGCCTGTCCTCCCCCTGGCGCACAGCGGTCCCCCGAGTGTCCCTGTTCCCAGTGCCTCTGTCCCCTGAATGGTGTGCCCACTGCCAATGACCCCAGGTCCCCGACTGTCTTGGGTCTGAAGTGTGGACTGGGGTCCCTGTACAGGAGAGCACACTGCTGATTGATGTGTCCTAGGGACAGAGGTGTGGGGATGCTGGGTGGGTGCTGTGGTGTTGGATACTGATGGGGGAGGCTCTGTGGTGGACTGTGAGTGGGCTTGGGTGACCAACTGTCCAGTGATCCCTGATGGGCCAGGTTGTTGATCCAGATCCTGCAGTCCTGATTTACTGTCATCACTGGGGGCATCTTCTGTTGGGGGAATGGTTTGTTGTGGAACCTTCTCTCCGCTGAGATTGGCTGGGGCACCTGTAGGGATGTAAGTGATGTATTATGCTTCAAGCCTGTGACATATTGTACATCCCTATCGTCCACTCTATCATTGCTTTTGCCCTGCCACCTTGGTTTGTGTATATTGATGTATTGTGGGATTGTTAGGTCCCCTATGCTGTGCATGCTTTAGTGATGGGTGTCCATGCAGGGCTGGGAGGACTGTTGATGCATTGGTATAGCATGCAGGGCTGGGCATTGGGGTTAGTCATATGTGTTGGTGCAGTGTGTGTGATGGAGTGGAGTGATGGGAGTGAGGATGAGGGTGTGAGATGGCATGCAGGGATGGGGGATGATAAGTAGTAAATCTTGATTAACCAGTGTCCAGTTTTCCGGCATCTCCAGTGAGTTCATCAAGATGCAGTACTGCCAAGACTTGCTCCTCCCATGCTGTGAGCTGTGGGGGAGGAGGTGAGGGTCCACCGCCAGTCCTCTGTATGGCGAGCTGGTACCTTGTTTCTATGGAATGTACCTTTCCCCATAAGTCGTTCCACCTCCCCCTGATGTCGTCCCTTGTTCTTGGATGCTGTCCCACGCCGTTCGCCCTGTCCACGATTCACCACCATAGCTCCATCTTCCTGGCAATGGATGTTTGCTGTACCTGTGCTCCAAACAGCTGTGACTCTACCCTGACTATTTCCTCCACCATGACCCGCAACTCATCTGTGAAACAGGGGTGCCTTTGTGGGGACATGGGTTTTGTGTGGTGTGTGTGTACGTGTGTGGGTGTTGGATACTGTAGTTGGGTGTGTAAAGTGGGGTGCGTGAGCATTGTATGGGTGTATGTGGTGTGTGTGTCTAATTGTCGCAGTGGTCTTGGTGTCAGCCTGGTGGCAATAATTTGTATTCGTAAAGGGTTGTCAGTGATGTGGGTGTGTGTTTTATAGTGCTGTGGGTGGGTGGGTGTGGTTTGTGTATGAGTGTCAGGTGTGTGTTTTTTATATTGGCCAGTGTTGTGCAGTTTAGTATTTGGGTGTCCATTCTGAGCGCGCTGGTGTGTACTGCCAATGGTTTACCACCGTTGAAAGTCCGCCGTGGTGATTCGTGGGTCATGATGTAGTGGGCGTTGTTTTGTTGGCATAACGGTATGGGTGTTGGTACCGCCACTTTAGCAGTGACCTCTGGGCTGGCGGATTTGTGTATGTGGCAGTATTCTGTCAGATTGGTGTGTGTGTGTCATAATATGGATATTCACCATGCGGCGGTATGTTGATGGCCGTCACCTTGGCAGTAAGCGGAATTCACTGCCAATGTCATAATGAGGGCCATTATATTTGTAATTATTGCAAACATCTTGGGGCATATTTAAGAGCTCCTAGAGCCACCTTAGGACCGCCATAGCATAATTGTTGTGGTGTTAAGGTGGCGCTGAAGTGGCATTTCCTCTGCGCCATATTTACAAAGTGGCGCAATGCATGCATTGCACCACATTGTAAAACCCTTGTGCCTGTGCCAGGTATAATGTATGCAAGTGGGGCGTTCCCCCGTTGCACCATTTGTTTCCACACTTTTAGTACCTTCTTAGAGCAGGCGTTAAAAGGGGGCATACCATTATTTATAATGGGCCCCTATGTACTTTGCTTGACTAGTGCCAACATTTTGGCACTACTCCTGCAGAGTACATCAATAGCGTATAAAAAATGACACTATTGCCCCCTTCTCTGTGCCATGGCCTTCAACACCGTCTATCACCAGACCCTCTGCACACACCTCCACGACGCAGTGATCCACCACAGAGCCCTGGACTGGATCACATCCTTCCTCTCCGGCAGAACCCGCCTCCCTCCCTTCCTTTCTGAAGCCACCAAGACCATCTGTGGCGTTCCCCAAGGATCCTCACTCAGTCCAATCCTTTTTAACATCTACATGGCACCGCTCGCCAACATCGTCCGATCCCACAACCTCAACATCATCTCCTACGCCAATGACATCCTCTCACTCACCAAGGACCCCGCCACTGCCAAAACCAACCTCCACGACAGAATAAAGACCATCGCCAGCTGGATGGAGAGGAGCTGCCTAAAACTGAACTCCGACAAGATAGAGATCCTCATCCTCAGCTCCAACCGCTCCGCATGCGATGACTCATGGTGGCCAGCCGCCCCAGGAACCACACCAACGGCCACCAACCACGCACGCAACTTAAGTTTCATCCTAGACTCAGCGCTCACCATGACCCAGCATGTCAATGCACTGTCTGGTTGAGCTCCTGTAAAGGTTTTAATCAACTGTACAATACATGCTTTATAGACACATTTAGGGCTCCGCTATCTGACGCACTGGTTGATTCAAAGTCTCATCCAATGTGACTTTTATAGTTCTAGCCCTATGGGTAATATATGATAAGCTCCTAAAGCAATAGTGCATGTCCTTATCTGTTTTACCCCCAAACTATTTCAGAGACAGGTTATGAGGGACACCTTCAAAATGTGAAGCATTAAGAATAAACCATGGGCAGGATGTACTAAGAGACAGGTCACAAATTTCACACTTTTTTTTGTGACCTGACTCGAATTTTGTGTGCGGCCTATGGACAACCTCTTTAGTCAAAAAAGGTTGTAGAAAGTCCTAATGGGTATTAATCATGTAGGTCGCCCTTAGTGACCTCTTGTGTTTGGGTACAAACAGAGCAATGGTGGTTTGCAAGGAACAGATGAGCACGATCTTTGTCTTTACATTCCCAAATGCAACATTTTTTTTTAATGCAGCTTCTGATCCTTAAGAGGCTGAGAATGTCTAAAGTGTGCTGATGACCTTATTCTATAGGATTACACCCCCTGTAGGCCAACGGAGGAAAATTAATGTAATAAGGGGCTTGTTTACAAGCCTCTTGTGCCGCCGGTACGTTACTTTTTCCCATATAAAAAGTGACATACCGGCGGCGCAAGGAGCTTGTAATTAAGCCCCTACCTTTTCATTGCCCTATCAATAAATTAACCATTAATGCCTCAAAAACGAAAATCTCGAATTTTGCCATGAGACCTAAATGGTTTCAATTGCACTTTGATATAAGTCCTTTAGAACAGGAAAGAAAGGACAACTATCTTGGCCTGTACTTTACTGGTGATGTAGTAGGGCTGTTCATTTAGCATTTTTAAATTCCTCACTTTTATCTACAGTTAATGTTTAAAATCATTTTCACTATGAATATAGAGGATAATTGTGTGGTCGACTTGAAAATGCTGTTCTATGTAAAGTAATTCCTCCAAGCGCTTTATGGGGAAGCATGGCTTTCTCTAGACTAACAGGCTAATTTGTATTGAAAGTAGTTGTCTAAAGAAATGCTTTTCTGTCCCAAAGAGTTCAATGATCAAGACCTTGAGGTCAGAAGTTGCACTGTCCTCTTAGAATAGTGCAACTTCTGACCTCAAGACCTGGATGAGTTACAATTTAATGAGTACAAAAATTGCAAGCACTTGACCATGGACTGCGATTTTTATACTCATTAAACTGTAGGTCTCGAAAAGCTCTCTGGTAACCTACTGAGCTTTGGAACGTGGACACAGTAGAGCAAATGCATAATCAATTAATAAGTCTTTGTAATTAGCAATGATATTAGTTTCTATCAGGCAAATAGAAGTTCAGTGGTAGGTTTTATGCACTCGATTGTTGTCAACAGTATTTTCCTTACTTAACAGAGATCCTTAATATAACCCTAAGAGATCAAATGCTGAGAATTAAAATTGGATGTGATCGAGCCTGGAAAATTAATGGTTTTAGAACGAAAGTTTTAGCGAATGGTAGACATTGTTTCTGTCGACTAAATGTTAAATACAATAGTTTCTTCTTCCAATATTTGTAAAAAATGGATGTCAGTTTAGACAGGAAGCTCTGATTATATTATTTGCCTTACATATCTTGGAGGTTAGTGTCACACTTAAACATTATATTAAACTTGTTCAAAAGATAAAGTTTAATTATAGCTAAACATTGTTTTTCAAAAATAGTTCTACACCTGAAAACATCATAGCGCTAATACTAATGATGATCAGTGGAAAGCAAAATACTTTAGGCTGATATGCTTGCTTTGGTGAAGGTTTTGACCAGATTGAACTAAACACGGTGTCTTTAAAAGACGTTTCCATGGTGGGGAATAGACTTGGCACTATTAGGCATTCCCCTTGTTTTATACTGTGACACATAGGTCCTGCTCACAAAAAAATGTCCATGTGGAGATCTCAGCACATGGACATTTCAGCCTCTGCCTAGGACATCTCCGAATGGATGATATTTACCAATTGCGGGTGTTGATCTCCTCCTAGTAGTAAACCGTTGAGTTTCCACTCCCTTGTTACATGAGGGGTGATGGTATTTTTACTACGGTGGTCATTATGACATTGGCGGTGACTGTTGAAGTGGCAGAAATACCGCCAACAGCCTGGCGTTAATTACTGCCAAATAATTACCATGACAGTGATACCTCCCATAGACAGCCAATGTACCACACCAACCGCCAGGGTGTTAGCACCACTGACCATGGTGGTAGCCACCTGCAGTCAGGTGGAAGTCAAGGTGCCGCCCACCATATTATGACATAGCAAACAGCCATGATTTCCGGGATGGTACCAACGCCATCAAAAGCATGGTGGAAACACAGTACAGAAAATGAAAGACTTACCATCAGGAACACAGAGGACTTCGCGGCTGCCATGGACCAGAACTCTAAGGGGCATATTTATACTCTGTTTGCGCCGGAATTGCGTCGTCTTTTTTGACGCAATTCCTACGCAAAACTAACTCCATATTTATACTTTGGCGTTAGACGCGTCTAGCGCCAAAGTCCATGGAGTTTGCGTCATGTTTTAGCGTGGACACCTACTTTGCGTTAATGAGATGCAAGGTAGGCGTTCACGTCTAAAGAATTGACTCCTAGGCATGTGCGTCGTATTTACACTCCTGGGCAAAATTCACGCCCGGGAGTGGGCGGGTCAAAAAAAATGATGTACGGCCGCTTTTGCGCCGTTTTTTAGCACCTGCAAAAGGCAGGCGTTAAGGGACCTGTGGGCTCTGAAGGAGCCCAGAGGTGCCCTCCCATGCCCCCAGGGACACCCCCTGTCACCCTTGCCCACCCCAGGAGGACACCCAAGGCTGGAGGGACCCATCCCAGGGACATTTAGGTAAGTTCAGGTAAGTCTTTTTTTTTTCTTTTTTTCGTGGCATAGGGTGCCTGATTTGGGCCCCCCTATATGCCACTATGCCCAATGACCATGCCCAGGGGACATATGTCCCCTGGGCATGGCCATTGGGCAAGGGGGCATGACTCCTGTCTTTGCTAAGACAGGAGTCATTTCTATGGGGGTTGGGAGTGAAAAAATACGACGCAAATCGGGTTGAGGCGAAAAATTTGCCTCAACCTGACTTGCCCCATTTTTTGACGCCCAAGCCCCATATCCCCCTACACCGGCGCTGCCTGGTGTATGTCGTTTTTTTCCACGCACACCAGGCAGCGCCGGCGGCTAACGCCGGCTAACGTCATTGATTAAATACAGCGCCCGCATGGCGCCTCCGAATGGTGTTAGCCGGCACTAATTTTTTTGACGCAAAACTGCGTTAGCGCAGTTTTGCGTCAAAAAGTATAAATATGGGCCTCAGTCTTCCTGATGCTCTACCACACCATGGCCATCCTGGAGCACCAACGCCGATGAAGATGATGACGGTGAGTACAGCCGCCTAACACACAGGGGAGGGAGGAAAAGGAGAGTCACACACACACACGCACAACACACACCATTCACACACACACCATACACAGAACTAGCTGAAGAGTAAAACGAATGTCACAGGACCCACTATCAAATAATGCAAGGACAACAATTCTGAAGTACTAACACTAATTTGCTGCCAACAGCCACCATAATGAATCATGACATGAAAATGCAGGCATCAATGTCCAGATTGGGCCAATGGCCAATCCAAAGTAACAAAGGCCTACATGGCCACTGGGCATAGTCCAAGGCCCAACGTGACTCCTGACAACTTCCGGGCTCCACTGTTCAGTGGAATCATGTTGGAAATGGGTAGGCACCTCAGAGGGAAAAGGGAGTGGGGGGCACCTCAGCTTGAGTGGGTATCATGCCCTCTGGTTCTTGAGGGGGCTCCTTTTCCAACAGCCTTTGGAGGGGAGTGAAAAGCCACAGTCTCTGGAGTGGGTAACATGCCCACTGGTTCTGGAGGGGGCTCCTTGCCCAACATTCTCTGGGGGGGAATGAAAGGCCAGAGTCTCTGGAGTAGGTAACATGCTCACTGGTTCTGGAGGGGGCTCCTTGCCCAACAGTCTCGGGAGGGGAATGTCAGGCCAAAGTCTCTGGAGTGGGTAACATGTTCACTGGTTCTGGAGGGAGCTCCTTGCCCAACAGTCTCTGGTGGGGAGTAAAAGGCCAGGCTCTTTGGGTTCCACCATTGTTTGTGGGGGCTCCTTAGGTTCCTCTTCTGGTTCTGGGGTCTCCTTGCCCTCTGCTGGTGGAGGGGGCTCCTTGGGTTCCTCTGCTGGTTGTGGGGGCTCCTTACCCTCTGCTGGGGGAGGGGGATCCTTGGGTTCCTCTGCTGGTTGTGGGTACACCTTGCCCTCTGCTTGTGGAGGGGGCTCCGTGGGTTCCACTGCTGTTGTGGGGGCTCCTTTCCCTCAGCTGGTGGAGGGTCTCTTTGGGTTCCTCTGCTGGTGGAGTGGGTTCTTTGGGTTCCACTGTGGGTGGAGAGGGCTCTTTATGTTCCACTGCTGGTTGTGGGGGCTCCTTGGGTTCCTCTGCTGGTTGTGGGGGCTCCTTGCCCTCTTCTGGTGGAGGGGGCTCCTTGCCCTCTGCTGATGGAGGGGACTCCTTGCCCTCAGCTGGCGGAGGGGTCTCCTTGGGTTTCTCTGCTTGTGGAGGGGGTTCTTTGGGTTCCACTGCTGGTGAAGGGGGCTCTTTATGTTCCACGGCTGGTTGTGGGGGCTCCTTGGGTTCTTCTGCTGGTTGTGGGGGTTCCTTGTCCTCTGCTGGTGGAGGGGGCTCCTTGGGTTCCTCTGCTGGTTGTGGGGGCTCTTTGCCCTCTGCTGGTGGAGGGGGCTCCTTGGGTTCCTCTGTTGGTTGTGGGGGCACCTTGCTCTCTGCTTGTGGAGGGGGCTGCTTGGGTTCCTCTGCTGGTTGTAGGGGCTCCTTGCCCTCTGTTGGTTGTGGGGGCTCTTTGGATTCCACTGCTGGTAGTGGGGGCTCCTTGCCCTCTGCTGGTGGAGGGGGCTCCTTCCCTTTCTTTGGTGGTGAAGGGGGATCCTTGTGTTCCCTCTTCTGACGGGCCTCCTTGGCTTTGTCATGTGACTTGTGTCCTTTCCTCCAGGTCAAAGAGGTGCCTCAACTGACCATGTCCTCTGTTCCTTAAGTTTTGCCACGTTAGTTCTCCCTTTCTGAGGTGGAGGTGTGGACTTACTAGGGGTGGCTATCGTCACACGCAGGGGCCCCTTTGTGCTTGCAGCTGTTTTTTTTTGGTGGGAGCTTGGGACGACTCCTGGTGGCCCACGGCCCTCGGCACCACACCGACCCACGCAGACCACGCCCGCTACCTCGGCTTCATCTTGGACCCTCTTCTCACCATGACCAAGCAAGTCAACGCCGTGTCCTCCGCCTGCTTCCTCACCCTCTGCATGCTCCGCAAGATCTTCCGCTGGATCCCCGCCGACACTAGAAAAACCTTGACCCACGCCCTCGTCACGAGCCGCCTGGACTACGGCAACACCCTCTACGCTGGGACCACCGCCAAACTCCAAAAACGCCTGCAACGTATTCAAAACGCCTCGGCCCGCCTCATCCTCGACGTACCCTGCAACAGCCACATCTCAGCACACCTGAGACACCTGCATTGGCTCCCAGTCAGCAAAAGGATCACCTTCCGACTTCTCACCCACGCACACAAAGCCCTCCACAACAAGGGACCGGAATATCTCAACCGTCGACTCAGCTTCTACGCCCCCACCCATCTCCTCCGTTCCTCTGGCCTCGCGCTCGCTGCCGTCCCTCGCATCCGCCGCTCCACGGCGGGTGGGAGGTCCTTCTCCTTCCTGGCAGCCAAGACCTGGAACTCCCTCCCCACAAGCCTCAGGACCACCCAGGACCACTCCGCATTCCGGAGACTCCTAAAAACCTGGCTTTTCGAGCACCAGTAACCCCCCCCTTTCCCCTAGCGCCTTGAGACCCGCACGGGTGAGTAGCGCGATTTATAACTGTTAATGATTTGATTTTGATTTGATTTGAAGACTGTTTTGCTGAGGTGCTGGGCTGGGTCGTTGTGACCCTGCTCTTACGGGCAGGACGGGGGGTGGATGGGGAGGTAAGAGGGCAAGATGGGCAAGGAAAAGCTTCTTAGGGATGTTAGGGCGGGATGTGAGAGGATTGATGGGAGTGGAGATAGAGGGTGTGGGTGTAGGAGGTGTACGTCTGCTGGACTTGGGTGCAGGTGCATGGACAATGTGTGTGTGTATGTGAGGTGGATGGCTGTTCGGTGTCTGAATGTGAGAGTTTGTGTCTCTTAGGAGGGGAGCAGACAGGGTGGGAGAGGACAAACAGGACGTGTGGATGGATGTTGTGAAGGTTTCTGCAAGTGAGGTGGGTGTGCTGCATGATGTGGTGATGGTGGCTGTTGATGCAGTGCATGCAGGTATGAGTACGGATGTGACTGTTAGAGAGGATGAGGAGGAGGAAGAGGAGGAGGAAGAGGAGGAGGAGGAGGGGAGACAGTGGAGGCAGTGGATATTGTTGTGTGTGTAACTGTCTGTTGTTTGTGTGAGTGCTTGTGGCTTGAAGTTTGGTGCCTGTGTTTGCCTGTGCCACTCTTGTATGATGTTTTGTGTGCATGCTTGTTTGTATGAGTGGATGGTATGGGTTGGGGTTGAGGAGACTGGGAAGTGATAGTTGGAAGGGGGACGGTAGGACCAGGGACACTGGGTGCCATCACAGAGGAGGCCAGAGCCTGAAAAGATCTCTGTAGGGTCGCCAACCCACCGTGGATGCCCTCCAGTTAGTCATTGCATTGCTGCATCTGGGATGCCAGCCCCTGGATGGATCTCAGAAGGTTAATAGCCTCTCACTTAGGGCAGCAGGGCTCACTGGGGCAGGGCCTGAGGTGCCTGGGGTGAAGGAGATGCTCACCCTCCAGGGGGTGGCGGCTGTACCTTTTGCTATGGCGGATCTAGAGGTTTTGCCACCACCAGGGAGCTCCCAGTGGAGGAGGAATATGAGTCAGTGTTGTCACCTCCTATCCCACTGTGGTGCTCCACTCGCCATCTGTCCCACTGGTCCCCTCGGTGTTGGTGGACTTTGCCTCCTGGGTCCCGTGGGCTGCAGCTCCCTCACTCACTGGTGCCCCTCCTCCTCTGCCAGATGATTCTAATGCACACAAGGACAGGATGACAGAAGAAAATGGGGGGTGAGAGAGATAGGGAGCACTGGGTCAACTACAGCACCAACACCACAGATGGCATACACATTACCATCACGGACAGGGATCAAGATTAAGCAAGATTGAGCACCATGCACCGCATTGGTATTCCATTGGCTAGGTACCAGAGCAAGATAAGAGCCAACCACCGCCATCTGCACCCCCCCTGTAACCTACTAAGCCCTATCTGACATGGAATGCCACATAGCAAGCTAACACGATTTTGCCATTCACACATTTACCCTGAGCTGGACCACGCAGCAATGTACGAGCTGGCATAAAGGGCCACCCCCTTACTGAAACCCACCACCAGCATCCTATGCCAGGAAACAAAGATGGGTGTTACGCACATTATACTCACCCTCTTGTGGCTGCTCTGCTGGCCACAAGTGCCCATCCAACTCTGGGTAGGCCACCGCCAGTATGCGGGCCATCGGGGGGGGTCAGGTTTCATGTTGGGAAGCCATCCCCAGCTGGGCCTCCGCAGTTTTCCGGGCTCAGCCTCTCAGGTCCTCCCACCATTTCATGCAGTGGGTGCTCTGTCTGCTATAGACCCCCAGGTTCCAAACGTCCTTGGTGATGGCACATCACAATCCCTTCTTCTGATGGACGCTGACCTGCAGAGGAAACACAGACAGGAGGACACCATTAACCATAAAATCCAGCCTGTCACACAAATGGCCCACAAATACTATGTCCCCACAAATGGCACAAATGCATCGTCCCCAGGGTGCACTCACCTGTTGGTTACGAGGCCCATACAGCTGTCCATACAGGGGTAGGACCCCATCCACCAGGCACTCCAACTCCTCTTAAGTGATGGCAGGGGCCGTTTCCCCTGTCAAACGGGCCATGGCAGGTTCCAGACTCAGGTCACAGCAGCACATGCAGTGGATATGTTGTCCTGTAGAAAGTCAGGAATCAAGTGAGGTATAGTCATAAAATGGCAGTCACATCCACGGCGGTGTACACCATCACCACCGCCGGTGATCCTCATTGGACACTGTACTCCGTAGAGCCCCATGTAAGCCAATGAGGAATAGCACAGAAGTGCAAGACCGCCTTCCATCATGACGCCCAACGCCAGCGGAGTTACATCACTTCCACCTGTCCCTACATACAGGACAGGCCGTCGCCATTTTATGGTGCAGGTCAACATTCTGAAGTTAAAAACAGCGTCATTGTTGTCTGTTGTACATACATTGCCATTTACATAGTTCAGTTACATACAAGCTCAATGTACACAGAAGTGGTGGTCCCATTGTTCAGTTTGTCACTCCCTTCTCATTCTTGTGTCCCTTAGGTACCTACCACTGTGGAAAAATAGGAGGAGGATGCAAGCCCCTGTGTGCAGACCCCTTGCGGATGTGGCTACACTGGAGGACAGGCACATTTTACTCACCTATAGGCTGGACATGGACTTGGAATTGGAGCCTGATCTGATATCTGATATCCGTCAACCCACTGGGATTCCCCCTCTTGTGCAGGTCCTATCAGTGCTCCATTTCCTGGCAACTGGATCTTTCCAAGTAACAGTGGGCTTGGCTGCAGGAATGTCACAGCCAATGTCCTCAATAGTGCTAGCAAGGGTTTTGGCTACCCTGCTCAAACACATGTGTAGCTACATCGCTGGTGGATGATTAGGCCAATGTGAAGGCTGGTTTCTATGCAATGGGACATATTCCAAGTGTTATTGGGGTCATTGATGGAACACATATAGCTTTTGTCCCCCCATCTGGCACAATGAACAGGTGTTCAGGAATCGGAAGAGTTTCCACTCACTCAATGTGCAAATGGTGGGCCTGTCTGACCGGTACATCTCCCATGTCACTGCCAAGTATCCTGGGTCGGTGCATGACACCTTCATCTTGAGGAATAGCAGCATCCCACATGTGATGGCACAAATACAGAGGCACAGGGTGTGGTTTATAGGTGAGCCTGAGTCCCCACCCAATGCATGTCAGTGTATTACTTCAGGAGTCATCCCCCATGCCAGTGTGCAAGGCTAATGTTTGTCCCTCACGTCTTGCAGGTGACTCTTGCTACCCAAACCTGCTGTGGCTCTTGACCCCTGTAAGGAATGCAAGGACAAGGGCTGAGAATAGGTATAATGATTCTCATGGGTGAACCAGGAGAATAATTGAGAGGACGTTTGGCCTCCTGAAGGCCAGGTTCAGATGCCTCCATATGACAGGTGGATCCCTCTGCTACTCCCCTGAGAAGGTCTGCCAGATAGTTGCTGTATGCTGCATGTTGCACAACCTGGCCAATTTTTTCCTGATTTCCTGGTGGTGTTCCTTCTGCAGCCGCTGTTCTCCTGCATGATGTCTGTCACCTGACCCATCTTGTCCTGGGATTGTTGGTATGCCCCAAGGACATTAGTGAGTGCCTCCTGGACAGTCGGTTCCCTGGACCTATCCTCCCTCTGGTGCACTGCTGTCCTCTGAGTATCCCTGGCCCCCTGTGCCTATGTCCCATGAACATTGTGCCCACTGCCACTGATGCCAGGACCCCGATTGTTTGGGTGCTGAGGTGCGGACTCAGGTCCCTGTACAGGTGGGCACACTGCTGATTGACGTGCCCTGGGGACAAAGGTGTGGGGACGCTGGGTGGCTGCTGAGGTGTAGGATACAGAGGGGAGAAGCTCTGTGGTAGACTGGGTGTTGGCTGGGGTATCCAACTGACCAGTGGTCCCTGATGGGCCAGGGAGTTCACCCAGATCCAGAAGTCCAGAGTTACTTCCATCTCTGGGGGCATCTTCTGGTGGGGGACTGGGTAGCCGTGGTACCTCCTCGCCGCTGGGATTGGTGGGGCACCTGTGGGGATGTAAGTGGTGTATTATTCTACATGTCTGTGACAATTTTTACATCCCTAGCTTCCCCTATATAGTTGTTGTTGCCCTGCTAAATCTATTTGTGTATGTTGATGTATTGTGGGATTGTAAGTTCTCCATGCTGTGCATGCATTGGTGGGGTGTACATGCAGGGCTGGAAGGGATGTTCATGCAGTGGATATGGCATGTAGGGCTTGGCATTCAGGTTGGTATATTGTGGTGGTACACTGTGGGGGGGAATGGAGAAGAGTGATGGGTGTCAGGGTGATGGGTGGTGGTGGCATGAAGGTATGTGGGGGGATAGGTAGTAAATATTGACTCACCATTGTCCAATCCTCTGGCAACTCCAGTGAGTCCCTAAGGATGCAGTATTGCCAAGACTTGCTCTTCCCATGCTGTCAGCTGTGGGGTAAGAGGTGGGGGTACATTGGCAGTTCTCTGGATGGTGAGCTGGTGGCTTGCTGCTATGGAATGCTTGCTGCGTCACCACAGCAGTAAGCAGGAGTTACCGCCAATGTCATAATGAGGGCCTATATGTCTACATGGGGAGATCTCTGCTGTTGGGGATATTACTGGTACAGGGTGGAAATATCTGCTGCTGGGGTGAAAATGTCCGATTGGTAGGGAGTAGGGAAATACCATACACCTGGCACAAATCACGTACACCTTACACTTATTAACATCCAAACCCATAAAACAGGGTACACCCTAGGCTTGTACTCTTTCCCTTATATTATGTGCCCTGAGAACAACAGGAACTAATTCAGCCACCAGAAACAGACCACAACACTCAAGAGGAAGAGAAACTTTACTGAGATAGAAACAGATGTAATAAGCTTTAATGTTGATTGTAGGCAACTATATGGGCTGCATCCATACACCCTATGTGGAGCAGAGAAGGGAGCCATACAGCAGGAACTGGAGCAGAGTTCAGGCTGATTTACATATCGCTGAGTCCAAGCTGAGGTGGGTTGGAATGCTACCCTGCGCGATTGTCAATGGAGAGACTTATTGTAAGTGTTCCTCTCATCACTATTTGTGAGTTTGATGTGCAACTCTAGGTGGCAGGGGTTTGCTGAGACATGGTTCCTGTGTTCAAGGTACCACTGGAACCAAGTTATACCTGACTAATGATCCCCAAACAAGTTGAAATGGGCCTTTGGTTGCTTGTGTTTAAATAGGACCTAGCCTGGCACTTTGTACTGTTCTATTACTATTGGGGTAGGGAAGAGACTGATTTGCCTATGGCCGGGTTTAAACTGAGGTGGTGTGGTTGGCAAAAGAATAATGGATTGAAATGCTACTCTAACCAATTGCTAGTGGTTAGACTTACTGGAACCATCCCCCCATCACTTTTTGTAAGTTTGATGCAGCAAGAATTGACAGACTCTGTCAATGCATCAGGGTGGAAGTAAGCAACACAAGGAGCCTCGAGAAAACAATAGCAGGATGACAGGAGGAAGCTAAGGCGAGGTTCTCCAGAGCACAGGGTCCAAATGCTATTCTTTTACGTTGACATAGATCCTATCTCTTACAATCCCTCTTCAATTGGTGTATTCTCTCCACCATGCACCCTGACTTGCTCTGCAGCCTGCTTGTGCGAGGTATTCCCAATGTATGTCAAGGTAAGAAAGTATACTCCTCTATTATCATTTTATAATAATGATCCACATTCATGTCACACTCCTCTCCCCCCTCACGGATAGGTCCACATCTCACAATTCTCACTTATATACAGATTTTAAAAACACTTTTTTTTCCATTTGTTAACAAATATGACAACAGTTATGCTTTTAGTTATTTTTATTCAGTCTCCATTTCAAGTGCATTGGTACCGTCTGTTGTAGCAGAAGTAGCATCTACAATGGAAGGGTGATAAGCAGGTTAAAAATATCCACACAAAACACACCACTGTGTCATACTTTTGCCTATGGAAATTCCACTGTCTAGCGCTATGTATGATTATCTTTTATGTCTCCCAACATTGATTTCACTGCTTCTTTATTGTTTATGTTCATGTTACATGTAATCAACACAAATTTATATTGATAGCTCAAAAAGATTATGCATTGAATCTCTTCGTGTTTTCTCTGCCCATCAGCCAACTGCCACCGCCTCCTCTTCTGCTCCAAACAGGTCACGAGACATGAATTAGCTATGGACAAGAGGTATTCCTCTAGTAAGCTCATTTTCATTATTTATAACAATACCTTTCCCAAATAAGGGTGAAGATTTATTTTAAAATAATATGATACAATGTCTAAAAAAGTCTAAAATCCCTTCACCTGTATGTATTCCATTGACTTTTGAATTGTGATTTATTTGGCTAATATTTATTGTATAATATCACTACATTTCTACTTTACTTGATCAATTGTATTGGTAAACATGGATTTATTATAACTATTATCTTCTTTTGCCGTACATTAAACATTGCTAAGCTTTGATGAAGTACTTTATGCCCAGCCCAGACATGGAAGCACTACTTCTCAAGCTCAGGCAGACCGCATCACTGAAGCAGTTCAGGAAGGACCTCAAGACCTGGCTCTTTGACTGAGCAGCACACCCACATACAGCACCTTGAGAACCTATGGAGATTAGCAGCGATATACAAATGCTGGTTTGATTGATTGATATGTCTTACTACTTTAACACGTTTCATGTCATATCTATTTAAGTGAACTAAAATCAAAAACATTCCACTAGCTTTGATCCAGCTGATCCTTATAAACATCTCTAAATCATATGTTGACTGAATTCTTACTGGACCTCAATTGGTACAATAATGTTACATTTAAATAATAAAATATGTATGAACAGCAGCACTGATCCAACAGGCCACTAGTGTCTACAGTGGAAGTATGCAACACTTAACCATCAATAAAATGAAAACACAACACAAATTAAATCCACACCATTGTAGGTTATGAGTGTCGAGACAGGCCACTCACCTGAAAAGCAGGATGTCTGCAGGGGTGATGGTGTACCTGACCTCCTGGAACACCTCTTGGCACTTCCTGGTAGACACAGAAACCCTGGCAGGTGTCCCAAAAGGAAAGGGGGAGTGGAAGAGAAAGAGACAAAACACTGCCACGTATTGCCCGTCCAGCCAGGCACCCTGTATCTTCGGTGGGGGCAGGTCGTTGTTGACAGAGTGATAGTAGAGTTATGGCACTCAACATTCTTGAAACTGAATCTCTCTTTCTGATAGGGGCACGGGAGTGGTAGAAGAACACAGGGACGCTCCAGCACTTTTCTTGGATAATAATAACGGTTGGCATAATTACTAACACAGCATTACCAAAAACCCAAACTGAGTACTATAACAATAAGTACTGCAACACTAGGGCTGGCTTCACAGAGATTCACTGTTTCACTCTACAACTAGAACTGTGGTTCCACTTATCATGCACAAGAAAGACAAACAAGGGCATTAATTATATCACGTATAACTTTCCGGCATGCATAGGGCTAAACTAAAAGGAACTAAAAAAATCCAAGAAATACAAATGTCCATCCTTAGTTTAAACAGTTAGGGTGGCACAGTTTGATTTAGCTTCACTGTGTGTGTGAAAAACACTTTGTCAGACTTTACATCCTTGGCGTGGTCTCCCTTCACTTTTTGCCTCTGTTCCCCAGGTTATTGATGTCTGCTGGACTCTGATTTTACTATTTTTGTTACTCTGGGCACTTTACCACTGCTGACCAAAATGTGTATGTAATTGGCTTATCTATGATTGGCATATTTGATTCACTAATAAGTCCCTAGTAAAGTGCACTGGAGGTGCCAGGGCCTGTAAATCAAATGCTGCTAGTTGGCCTGCAGCACTGGTTGTGCCACCCACATAAGTAGCTCTGTGATCATGTCTCAGACCTGCCACTGCCGTGTCTATGTGTGCAGTTTTAACTGTAAATTCGACTTGGTAATTGTACCCACTTGTAAGGCCTAAACCTTCCCTTTTCTTACATGTCAGACACCCCTAAGGTAGGCCCTAGGTAGCCCCAAGGGCAGGGTGCAGTGTATGGTTAAGGTAGGACATATAGTAATGTGTTTTATATGTCCTGACAGTGAAATATTGTTAAATTTGTTTTTCACTGTTGCAAGGCCTGTCCCTCTCATAGGTTAACATGGGGGCTACCTTTAAATCTGATTAAAGTGTAAATTCCCTTTGGGAGCGGATGGACATGTGGAGTTTGGGGTCTCGGAGCTCACAATTTAAAAATACATCTTTTAGTAAAGTTGATTTTAAGATTGTGTGTTTGAAAATGCCACTTTTAGAAAGTGAGCATTTTCTTGCTTATACCATTTCTGTGACTCTGCTTGTTTGTGGATTCCCTGTATGGGTCAGTTTGACAGTTGGGCTGGTTGCACCATCACAAGACAGTAACACAAAGGGAGCTGGGGTGTAGCCTGCATATCCTGATGAGCCATCTGTGCTAGGAGGGAGGGGAGGAGTGGTCACTCAGACCTGAAAGGGCTGTGCCTGTCCTCACACAATGCAGTCTCCAACCCCCTGGTGAGTGTCTGGGGCCTGGCCTGGGCAAGGCAGGATTTCACATTCAAAAGAGACTTTACTTTAAAGTAGCCCTGCTTCAAAGGAGAAATTGGGTATAAGAAGGGCACCCAAAACCACAGACTTTAGAAACACTTCTGGAAACAAGAGGAATCTCTGCCTGGAGAAAAGCTGAAGAGCTGAGGAAGAAGAGCTGCCCTGCCTGTGACTGTGCTGTGTGGAGCTATCCTGCAGTTGCTGCTTCTGCCAGAGTAAGAGGGCAAAGACTGGACTTTGTGTGCCTTCCATCTTGAGAAGGGCTTGATTTAGAGCTTGCCTCCTGTTGTTTGAAGTCTCAGGGCCAGCAAAGACTTCTCTCTGCCAGCACCTGGAGACTCCGAAGAGACTCCTACTCTGCCCTGTGGTGCCCATCAAGTTCCTGGGACCCTGAAAGGAGAAGCTGGCAGCTTAAAGAAAAGGAAATCCACGCACAGAGCGCTGTGCGGGGAAAAGATCGACGCGACGCCGATCTGCGGCTGACAAAACGATGCGCCGCTGGCTCCACAGCTGAAAATCGACGCTCGCCAGAAATGCGACTGAAGAATCGATGCACAGAGCAGGAGAAATGACGCACTGCATCACTGACGGAGGTTGGGAGATCGCAACCCGCGCTATGTGGTTTTCGGATCATCGTGCGGCTGGATTTCCAACTCAAGTACCGCTGGGCGTGTAAAAACAACGCAAGGCCTGCCCGGACCCGAGAATGCTGACCGAATCGACGTATCGCTCTCTCGCGAGCGAAGAAACAACGCACCCGACCCGGCGAAATGAGAAACTACGCAAGGTCTCTCTCATGAGTGGAATCAAGGCATTGCAAGCCCTTTTTGATGCACTCGCTTGTGCAGAGTTATTTGTGATGCACCAAAGGTACTTTTTCACGCTAACTACTTAAAGACTGTTTTTGATTTTTAATTGATAACTTGACTTGTGTATTGTGGATTTTTGTTGTTTTGGTCTTGTTTTGTTTAGATAAATATTTCCTATTTTTCTAAACCTGTGTTGTGTCATTTTGTACTGTTTTCATTAAGTTACTGTGTGTGTTGGTACAAATACTTTACATTTAGCACTCTGAAGTTAAGCCTACTGCTCTGCCAAGCTTTCAAGGGGGTAAGCAGCGGTTAGCTGAGGGTGATTCTCTTTTACCCTGCTTGAACAGGGGGTGACCTGACTGTCAACCAAAGACCCCATTTCTAACACCCTTCAAAAGCAAATTCCTCAAACCTGAAACACAGACATGAATGACACAACTTAAATCCAAGAGTTATGCTATTAGAGAAAGAAAAGTCATGTAAATGCTATTTTAAAATGCACTGTCACTTTTTGTAGTACTTGCGCTCAAGCAGATTTCCTGAAGCACATTTAAGCAAGTAACTACAATAATAATGTAGAATGTTCAGAAATGCATTTTTCTCTTCAAGATAAGCACTCTGCCAAAATACGAGGTCTGAAATACACCAGTTGTTCTAGGAAAGCGCGGTGCTCAAAGAACAAACTCCCTGGAGAATACTAGTCACTTAGCTGCAGTCTTTTCTGGAGTGCTGGAGGAATGCCTGGTATCAGCTGGTACAGGAACAAAGAAAAGAATTACCTCAAAAGTCCTGAATACGAGGATGACAACAGGGGCTGGACGGCCAAATCAGATGCTGAGATCAGGAAGCAAAACCAAGCCAAGCAGGGAGGCATGCTTCACTCTGCTATTTATAGCCAATCAGGAAAGCAGTTGTGTTTCCACATGTGGATGAGTCACCACACCCAATTAGAGGCACATGTCTACACCTGCTCACATTAGCAAACAAGCATTGGTAAAACAAGGATTGATAAAACCAATTGTGTAACACAGCACATTATGTTTACTAAGAAACATGAAGGTTTAACCAAGAACAGAGATATGATTTAACCCTAATCCCTGGGGATGCTGACAGATAAAGCAGGAGGCACCTTGGGGATTCCTGACAATTAGTCAATAAAAAAAAAAATTGTTTACCAAAACAACAAAAATTTAACCAGTAGACCTGGAATTATGACTTTTCACATTTTAAAGTGACAGCACATAAAAGATCAAAGCACCAACCACGGACATGTAATTGCGTGAGACCAAGGCAAAGTCGAAAGGGGTGACCAACCGCGATGGAGTGTTATTTGGAATTTCGAATACACAAAGTGGATTGGGCCCAGTCTCCACTTACCTTCTGACTTAGAAATTTTTTGGAAGAAAACTGTCAGAAAGTAACATCTAGTGGGGCAAGACCAAGGCAACCGGTAGTGTCTGAGCAGGAGGCGTTGTCACCGGGGAGCCGCTGGATGAATCTGTGGTGAAGATTTACGGTTCGGACAAGTCTATTTCATGAATATGTAGAATAATGTTACATTTAAATAATTAATTATGTATGCGCAGCCTCACTGATCCAACAGGCCCTTGGTTTCTACAGCAAATTCGTCATCTTCCATCCATCAGGTAAAAGTATGACATTGTGAGAAATTGGGTTGCTAGTTGAGAGGGTTGAAACCCTACTCAAAGAACGGCCACAAGAGGTGTCAGGTTAAACCACAAAAAGTCACTAAATTAACCTGTGCTTAACCCTCAGGTAGCATGGCACAAAACAGTCAAACTTAACTTAAAGGCAAAGTGTAAAGTATGCAGCACTTAAGCAGAATAATGTGAAAACACAACACAGAAAAAATCCCACACCAATGTAGGCCAATAGAGTCAATTAAAAAATATATTTTTTTACCAAAACAACAAAAATCCAATCAGTAGAACTGAAGCTTTAAGTTAAAAAGAGAACCTAAAAGATCAAAGCACCAACCATGAACATCTAGATGCACGAGACGAGGGCAAAGTCAAAAGTTATGGCCAACTGCGATGGAGTGTTATGAACATTGAATAATAGTGGAGCACTCAGAAATTGTGTTTAGAATGCTTGAATATAGTACCTTATAGGACCATTTAGGGAAACAAATTAAAAGAAAAACAGTGGTAAATAAGCAAAAAAATATATAATTAAACATGTGAAAACATATGGGTACTCAAGTTCAATTCAATCATTGATAGCTTTGATAATGTTAGATTTGTATACAAAATGAAAATTCAACAAATTACATTATAAGATCCAAAATTCAATAACAATATGGGATACCGAAAGCAGTTTTTTGATCATTTCCAAAACACAAAAAAACTAGTGTCCATTCATATGGAGTTCCATTCAAAGGTGAAACTCCAAAAGTCTACTATCTGTAGGGCATCAACCAATCAATGTGACTCTAGTTCATATAGATGTATATCCAGTAGTCCAATCGTTGTAAATCTGTCCATAGATGGTAATAGATTTCAGCCCAAATGATGCTTATAGCCAACATGTGTCTCGTCCCAAACCGAGACTTTATCAAGGCCAGCAATATATTAGCAATAAAAGAACAAAAATCTTGTTATCGTCAATAACATATTTCTTGTTAGTCTTACTCATGCTTGACACTCCCAAATGAGTATATACAGAGTGATAAACATAAAGAAACACTCTATAGTCCAGTGTACCACAGAATCAGTGTCAAAAAACATAAACCCCAAAATTATAAGACCATATCACCGTAATGGAAGGTGACCTTTGAATATAAAGCAGCACCCATATGTTCACCGAAAGAGTAAGTGACTGCAAGGCAACCCATCCGTAGTTCCTTAAATGAGATACATGATTATTTAGTAAGGATTGGGAATCATGAAAAGAAAGTTCTCACAAAATTAACATACCAAGAAGGATGCTGATTATACCTTCAATATCGTGCTTACTTTACTCCAAAGTCCACTTTTTTAAAATGTCATTCTGCAAAGTGATACTCCAAGATTTAGTGTGATATAAGACCTTAATGTTATATATTGTTTAACATAAACATATTATTTTATGTGAACAGATTATCACGTAACCAAGTTATATAAATTAGTAAATCTTTAGCTTGTTCATCTAATGTTAAGACACCTCATCCACACTGTCGTAGCCTTTATGTGCATTTTTATAGACAGAATTATGTGGTAATAAATCTAAATACCTTCAATTTTATAAGAATTTGACACATATAAGGCATTGAAAACCCCATTCTATGTTTAAATATTTTCAAAAACAGACGTGTGAGGGACATAAACAAAATAAGTATCCATGGATGTGGAATAACTAGCACCACAATCTAAAGGAAATATGTAGTATAAATAATCATATGTATAATCAACTAACCCGAGAAGCTGGGACACAACATTTGTATAAAGATAAAAGTGCATGTATATGCCATGTAACGTCACCTCTTAGTCCCAAAGTGTCCAATGCTTGATAAGAAGTCTCCCATATGTATGTGACAGCCGATCCAGTCCTACATGGAAAGTTTATTGTATGTAGACAAAACCCGATCGCTGGACGTGAGCGGATTTAAGGAAACGCTAAACCAATAAGTGGTCTGCTAGTTGTCAGGTGTGACTAAACAACCGTAAGATACCCTTATTATTGCGGTGGCCATTTTGTAATGCGATGGAGTGTTATTTGGAATTTTGAATGCACAGAGTGGATTGGGCCCGATCTCCACCTATCTTCTGACTTAGAAGAATGTTTGAAGAAAAATGTCTCAGAAGGTAACATCTAGTGGGGTAGGGCCAAGGCAGCCGGTGGTGTCGGAGCAAGAGGCGTTTTTATTGCGGAGCCACTGGATGAATTTGTGGTGAAGATTTACGGTTCAGACAAGTCTATTTCATGGAAGTTGAACATTTCAGTACAATAAGTGCTGCAGGCCGAATAGAAGCATTTCATTTTCCAAACCTGGGTATATGGTGCACCATTTTACCAGAGATGTACAAGTAAATGAAATATGCCAATCAGGTGAAGCCAATTTTGCCATGTTTTAGGGAATGAGCACAAGCACTTTAGCACTAGTTAGCAGTGGTGAAATTCAAAGATCCCTGAGTCCAACAAAAACAAATTCAGCAAAACAGGAAGGGAGAAGGCAAAAGGTTTGGAGGCAGACCACTCTAAAGCTGACAGGTCCCAATAGATATCATTAATTGAACTTTCTTCTTAAAATTGTTCTATTTTTCTATCAATTCAAAACCCTTTGACTTCTCTCTAAAAACTGTACACTGATTTTATCCTTAATCAATCAATCTATCTATCTATCTATCTATCTATCTATCTATCTATCTATCTATCTATCTATCTATCTATCTATCTATCTATCTATCTATCTATCTATCTATCTATCTATCTATCTATCTATCTATCTATCTATCTATCTATCTATCTATCTAAACATCTATCTATCTATCTATCTATCTATCTATCTATCTATCTATCTATCTATCTATCTATCTATCTATCTATCTATCTATCTATCTATCTATCTATCTAGATCAGGTGTCTCCAACCAGTCGATCACGAGCTATCAGTAGCTCCCAGACCCCTTCAGATTAGCGCATAGCCTGGAATTAATTTTTAAATAAGCACATGGTCACATTTTTCCTTTTAGAGTTAAGTGAAAGCTTGATTTTACATCATTGTGAGGCTGCAGATAGAGTGATAAGGAGCAATGCTGGAGTCAGATCTATGACCCAGGGCACAAATGTGAAGACATGAAGCACTGAGGTATTTAACTCTTAAATAAAAGTCCTTGTCAACTCAGTATTGGAGGTGAGAACAAAATCATGTTTCTAAATGTTTTTAAATGGTGGAAAATTAAAATGAAAGTGTTGCATTTATATACAGAAGGTCGCTTCCTCCAAGTTGCCAGTAGAACACTGTTCTATATTTAGAACTGAAAATACAGTAATTTTTTAAATGGGAGAAATTTGAGGATTTCCACATTATGATTATTTTTGCACTTTCAGTTTCTCCCATTTAAAAAAAAGATAGCATGTTTGTGTTTAACATGTACAGTGCCACATATGGCAAAAGGTATGTGTTGTGCCACAAGTACCTACAACACAGGTTCTGTCTCCCATACAAATACATTCGATTCATATGCATACATGTTCTCACATCCCAAAGACTACGCTCTCACAGACACACATGCGAGCCCCTAGTCAAAGTAGTTTGTTCAAACCATAGTATCTGGCTCTATGGACATTAGACTCAAGGTCAAGGAAGCTGGACATGAGGGTATCCGGTAATAATGTGCCAGTTGTTTAGCCTTCGGTAGCTCACAATAATTTTAATTGCTCAGAAGTAGCTCTCACTAAAGAAAAGGTTGGGACCCCTTGTTCTAGGTATATTACACAGTGACAGTCACCAATATTGTAAATCTGTTCAGCTATTTTCAATAAAATAGCTTTTAAAGAAGAGGAGCTGAGGGAGCTTTTAATCCCATCCATAAATTGGCAGTGTACGGACACCCTGCTCCTTAGGCACTTGTAGTGTGGTGCAGAGGGACACCTCCAAAAAATTGAAATTAAAACATCAGGCTGCTGCCACTGCAGTACTCCTGTGAGACTAAGCATGGCCATCCTGTGAGATATTAATAACATATGTGAAGTATGACAGGTGGAAATATATCACTAAGACACTGATAAGGGTGAGGTTTGCATTTTGTGTACAAATAGGGCATATGTGAATCTTATATAGTCAACAGGAGGTATGTAATCATATGTGAAGTATGACAGGAGTGAATATATCAGCAAGCAAAATGATAGCTGTGGGAACTGAATTAGATTTATGCAGTTGGTAAAGTGATTCATGCAGACGAGTGCAGTAGGTAGAGAGAGTATGATGGATGGATGTGGCACTCGAGGTTTGATCGCAGAGGTGTAAGTTGATGTAGAGACTTTTGTGTTTATTTTGATAAGGCAGTATATGGCTGATGAAAGGTAGTAGTCGGGAGATGGATTGATTTGTTAGGTAAAAATCACTCTTCAATTTATATTGAAAACCCAGAAAACATGTAATGGCATAATAATGGATGTGTGGAGAAATAGGGTGAAATACTTTAGTTTCCTCAAGTTCTGTTTTAGAGATGTATCCAATTCATCTGATCTTGGAAGTGTATTGAACACAATTATGTAGTAGATTAGACTGGGATATAAATGTGTTGTACAATCTATGTTGTGAGGAGATGCATGGTTTGTAAACACTTTGGGGGTCATTACGACCCTGGCGGAAGGCAGAGAACCGGCGGTAAGACCACCAACAGGCTGGCGGTCTCCTTTCATGGAATTATGACCATGGCGGATACCGCCATGGTCATCCGCCGTTTCTCCGTTCCGCCCGCCGGGCTGGAGACATGGGTCGCCAGCCCAGCGGATGTCACTATACCGCAGGCGGTATTTTGACCCGGCTTACCGCCGTGGATTTCCTGCGGTTTGAACAGCCATGAAATCCATGGCGGTAAGCATGATCAGTGCCATGGGACTCCTTCCCTGGCACTGATAGGGGTCTCCCCCACCCCAACTCCCTCCCTTACACCCCCCACCACCCCTGCCACCCCCAAAGGTGGCAGGGCCCCCCTCCCCACCCCGACCCCCAACATCACATCACTCATACACACATGACACACACGCAGGCACCACCTACACACTCAAACATGCCAACATACATGCCAAACAGGCAGACACGCACACCCACATTCAAACATTCACGCACACATCCATACTGACATACCCACAGACATACACGCACTCATTCCCATACACACAACACCCCCGCAAGCATACACGCACTCACACCCCCCTTCACATACACACACGCGCACCCCCACCCACGCACACAACACCCAACACCCCCCCACCTCCCCTCCCCTCACAGACCATCAAATTACCTGGTCCGACGATCCTCCGGGTGGGACGGGAGCGATGGGGGCAGCTCCGCCGACACCACACCGCCAACAGAACACCTGATTCGCTGGGCGGTGTTCTGTTGGAGTGGCGTTGGAGCAACCTCCACCTCCCGGCCTCCCGCCAGTATGGCTGTTGGCGGCTCTCCGTCCGAAAAAGGACGGAGAGCTGCCAACGGTCATAATAGGCCGAGCGGTCCATCGGCGGTCTTTCAAAAAGACCGCTGAGGTCAAAATGACCCCCTTAATCTGGTTAAATGAAATAATCGAATTCATGAGTGCTTGAATAAGTGGAGTATGAGTAGGGAACATGCAGGTTTCAATGGCATATGTCAGAAGTAGATGAAGAATGAGCTTATTTTTATTTTTTGAAATAGAATAGTGTAGCAGGAAGCTGAAGTTGATGTCCATATCCAGCAGTTGATAAATTGCAGTTCTGCTTTTGTAGAAATATAAGACAGGTGTTTGTCGTTCAAATAGTTCGGATTTGAATGACAGCAGACAGGCTTGTATTTAAAGGCTGGTGGTGATGGAACTCAGTTTGACAGGCGCAAACAAGACGGGAAAGCGAGAGGAGCATTTGATTAGGTAATTATCTGGAACAGCGGCTGGTAAATGTTAGTATATTTAGATGATGGGACTATGATGTGAAGCTGAGCAAATTTTTTATTTGTAGGTGGCACCCGTGTCATGGGGCAATGAAAAACTGATTAGCGAAATACGAACAGAAAAGATAGAGCTAGTGGTGAGTAGGATGAGAAACTACGTAGAGGTTGGTGAGAATAATAAAGATTGTGATAGGAGGCATAAAGCAGAGGTCTTAGAATATGCATTTGGTTTTGACATTTTTTTGTGACAAAAAAGAAGTGACATTTATCAAGTGAATAGCTGTTGGAGAAAAGGAACTGTGAAGGTTCTTTGTGACTGACACGTGGATATCTATAGTGATATGTAAGTTCACAAGTTTGATTTTGGTAATGAGTATGCCAGAGAAAAGGGAGATGTAATTGGTAGAGTCTAATTGTGGGGCTTCAATCTTACAGAAATCATAGTGATTTGGGAAGTTAAGGATCACTAAGGATCATAAGAGGAAAACACTATTCAGATGTACATGACATTTTAGACTAATTTGGAAAGTGGGAAAGGCCCAACTGTACAAGGTATGAACAGATATAATTTCACTGGTTATAATATGTTAAAATACTTAATGGGGCATGACGGAAAAGAGTTTGAGGAGCATGTTGCTGGTACCATGCTTATGGATCTGGTGCAGCGAGGATTTGACTGCTACCTATGGCATCACAATGTTGATCTAATCGTAAACTCATTGACATTATACTACTACACTAAGTGAGGAAATAAGGTAATTGTAAAGTGGTGCACTAAAAGTCAGTATCACAGTGCTTTTACTTTGGTTTGGTATTTGAATGTATGTGGCATGGCCACACTGACAAAGATACAATCATTTATTGTGATTTCATATGTTTGCGTATGCTGTTAGGGAATACTTATCAATGACATGATAATGAATTTCTTGGTGAAAATGTTTTAAATGTTATCAGCTAATGTTGAATTTTGTTTTAGTTCCCCATCATATCTACTGACATTTATTAACAAGTTATTTTACTTTTGCAATTTACTGTAATATGAAATTAGACAAGAATTTATTAATGATGATTATATTATTGTAACATTTATGTGTGTTTTTGTAACAAGAATAAAGTGTGCCATTTTAATTCTATCTGCTATAGATTAGCCATATTGACTTGCTAGGCCTCATACTTTGCAGAATGTAGGACAGTTATCTTCTTTTTGCTAATGTGTCATTTCGTTCCAGGTGTCCTTTCCATAAAATGTAAGTTTAGTAATAGATCTGTTATTGTTATACTCATAGAAAGCATGAGAATGTAACCTTGAGGACGGTACGTGAAGAAATAGGAAATGTGAAGACCAACTCAATTCATAATTTGTTGCAACAGTTGTACAGAAGAGAAAATATGGATACCTTTCCAACACAGTCTTGGAAACTTCTCTGGATGTCGCAGATGCCTGTCACATGATTGAACAATGAAATCTAAGGATCCATAAGGCTCTACCAATGGACAAATCATCTTTCACTTTGGACTTTAATTAATCATTTCCAGTTAGCTGGAGTAGGGGAAATCACTTGGAATTTGACAGGTACCGATCTCTTTGCCCTTACCCCACACGTTCCCAATGCTTGCTGAGAAGACTTAGGGGCAGATTTATGAAAAGTGGTGCTGCTTTTCTTGTGCACCTTAGTGCCCCCTAACGCCACCTTGTGTGTGTCGTATTTCAAATACGGTGCACCATGGCGGTAGTCAGGGGTACTAGCATCATAATTTTTTACGATAGTCCGGCACTTTGCAGGATTAGCATTAAAAATGTTGACGCTAATCCTGCAGAGCACCCAAAGACCCATTGAAAACAACGGGAGCCTCTCTTTAACGCCCGCTCTTAGCAACTGTTAACAATGGCCATAAAAATGATGCAAAGAAATCTCTTTGTGCCATGTTTTCAGCCCCCTAGTGACGGAACACCCCCCTTGTATATATTATGCCTGGTGCAGGCATAATATGGCGTAAGGGGTTACAAAGTGCTGCAATGCAAGCTTTGTGCCACTTTGTAAATATGGTGTAGCTTTTTGGCATTCCAATGCCACATTAGCGTTAAAAAAAATGACACTAATGTGACTTTGGAATGGCGCTAGACCCTCTTAAATCTGGGCCTTAGATGTTTTCCTTTATGTCACGAGAAGACTCTTGACCGAGCTTTTGAGATGCTAACACCTTCCCTTTTTATTTACCTTTTGCCAAACCTGATTAGCTTTATTTTGCTCTGTGTGTCATCTTTCAAAATTATTTTTGTTCTGTATTTCATTTTTACCTGTTTCCTTTGAAGGTTTCCCCATTTTTTAGCTAGCTATGTTAGATGATTTCAGTTTGCACTAATGCTTAGATGAGTTAGACAGTGTCTATTTTCCGAGCATTAAAGCTTGCTCTTGATATTTTACATTGCAATTATTGAATGTTTAGTTTTCCGTATGTAAGTTTGCCTAAACTTTTTCCACTGCTTTGGCCACTCTATGGTGATACTGTATCTGTATAGCCTTGTTTTGTGAATTGTTTACATTATCCTGAGTATTATTTGTAATAAAGCCCTTTAACTTTATTTCAGATTTGGGTTTCCATTGTGCGGCCAAACTGTCCATACTGTAGATTAAATGTTGACTGATTTTGATGATAACCACTCTTAACCCCTGCTAGGATGTAAAGGTTTGTCAACCTCATTGAGAGAATACCAGAAATGGTCCAGATCTGACTAATTAGTTGTATAGACTCATAAGCGATAACCTGGGATTATGGAGAGGGATTGCGATATTTGTGAGAAAGTGCAGCAATTGGAACTACTCATCTATTGTTATATTGGTTAATTATCTATTGATATTGAGTAAATCAAATGTAATATTGTGGTCAATGGATGAATATGGACTTTTATGCTTATTGTGATCAAAAGAATTTCATGGCATTTTATATTGTTAGCATGTATTATTATGGCTTTGAGGCCGGTCTTATTAGTGTCCTTTTTGTTACAGCCCTGATGAAGTGGCAGTGGGTGTGAAACACATATGGACTGTAAATAATTTGGATTTTTACAAATAGAGAAGAGAACATGTTTGGAAGTACACAATGAATGTATGATGTATCATTTAAGGACATCATTGTGAGACATTTATGGGCATTGTGTATGGTGGTCACATAACTCTTAGTGATTATATATGTCATATGGCTCGGGTTAGTATCCTGAGACTGAAAGTGCGTCTGGAGTCAAACCTTATTGCTGTGTGTGTGTCTGTGTGTGTGTGTGTATATATATATCTATATATATATATATATATAGATATATATATACAGTATACACACACATATATATATATACATATATATATATATATACACACACACACACATATATATATATATATACATATATATTTATATATATATATACATATACATATATATATATATATATATATATATATATATATATATATATATATATATATATATAGAGAGAGAGAGAGAGAGAGAGAGAGAGACAGACTACATAACAAGATAAGCTAAGTGCAGTCTCCTGCCTTGATATTTGAAACCACCGGAGATGATCCTGGCCAGCGCCTGCACCATAGTGCATTTGCAGAGAAATTCTTATTACTAGAAATGAATGAGCAACTGCTCTGTACTAATATACATATATGAGAACACGTTGCACTTTTTTGAACCATAAAGTTTTCGAAACAAATGACAAATCATCATGTAACTGATTACGATCTCAAGGTACACGTTCACTTTCTCAGTTTTCAATGTTATGCATGGTTTTATTGTTGGTGTAAAGGTTTTAATAACTATGGGCCAGATGTAGCAAACGTTTGCGACTCGCAAAAGGGCCGATTCGCAATTTGCGACAGTGCAAAATCGGAAATGGGATGCAAAAAGCCCATTTCCGACTCGCAAAAAGCGATGGGACCCGTTTGCGAGTCGCATCCGTTGCGATCCCATTTTGCGACCCGCAAGTCGCAATTTGCGAGTCGCAAACCTTATGCAATTGCAACTCGCAAATTGCGACTAGTCGCAAAAAGCCCAGTTTGCAAGTCGCATTTACCACTAACTCAGAGCAGGTGGTAACCATTACCAAAGTATAAAAGGAGACCCAGAAGGCATCTGGGTCACTCAAGATGGCGTACATATACCTGATAGCAGTGAGGAGGAGAGTCTACGCAGCCCAGCACAGGAGGAGGAGGGGCCACAGACAGGAGAAGATATATAGAACAAGGCAGACCCTTTTCCAGCAAACTGAAGAGGAGATCTATGATAAATACCGCCTTAGCAGCGCTGCCATTCTAGAATTAATAGATTTACTAAAACCACAGCTAGAACACAAGACTCTGCGTGGCTGCGCCATCCCTACGCATGTGCAAGTACTATGCGCACTGCACCTCTTGGCCTCAGGGAGCTATCAGGGGGTCATTGCCGTGGCAGGTGGGGTATCCCAAAGTGCAGTGTCAAGGTTCCTCAGGGCATTCCTAGATGCCTTAGTAGCGCACAGGTCTCAGTTCATATACTTACCAAGGAATGAGGCAGAAATTAACAGCACGAAGCTGGACTTTTACCGCATTGCCCACTTCCCCCATGTCATTGGATGTGTAGATGGGACACACATTCAAATATGCCCCCCCGCTAATCTGGAACATATTTTCCGCAACAGAAAGTGTACCCACTCACTCAACATACAGGTTGTTTGTGATGCCCATTACGTCATCACGGACATCGTAGCTAAGTTTCCAGGCAGTACCCATTACTCATACATTTTTAGACATAGTGGGATACATCAACGCCTGGAACGTGGGGAGTTTGGAGACGGATACCTCCTAGGTAGAGCAGCATACACCTTGCAGACATACACACAGGTCACTGTGCACGACTATCTGGACTTCCTAACAGTGTACTTTTGTGCCCAACAGGTGACAGTGCATATGCTCTAAGGCCATGGATCATGACTCCATTTTTAACACCCAGCAATGATTCAGAGAGGCAATACAACAGTGCGCATAAGAGGACCAGGAACCTCATAGAGCGCACCTTCGGACTCCTGAAGGCAAGATTCCGATGCCTCCACCGCAGCGGAGGCGCCCTCCAATACACCCCCATTACCGCTTTCAAAATTGTGGTCGCATGCGCCATCCTCCACAACATAGCCACCCGACGTGGGCTACCTCTCACCCCTGCAGACCCAGATCCTGATGATGAAGAGCAAGAACAACCACATCGCCATCATGGGGATAGGAGTCTAGCTAATCAAGGCAGACTGAGAAGGGACCACATTGCAACGCAATATTCTGGACGGTACGTGTCAACTCCCACCATACTCACCTATTAACCATTTGTTAAGTGGAACAAAAATAACTGTTTTATTAATGTCATGAAGAAACTATATACAAGTTGAAATTGTCCATGGGCAGGAAAATGCCAACCAGTCATGTGGCACATTAACGCCATGTGCCACATGAATCTGTCCTGGCTGTTATCTATGATCTCCTGCCCCTCCTGCCAGCCTGGCTGGTCCCTGCTGCGTCCATGGTGCTGTGCCTACCACTCCTCAGCACGCTACTGTGAGTGGCAGAGACACTGCTCACTGTTGAGCCCTCCTCCCAGGTGTATTTGTTAACTTCCTGGCTGTGATGTCATCATCATGTGCCAGGAAGTGTTTCCAGGGTGTTCTGGTATGCTTTCTGGAGTGTTCTGCTGCATCTGCAAGCAATTTTGAAGGTATTCGCAATTTGCGACACCCACTCGCTAATTGCGAGTTCGTTTTTGCACACTCGCAAACAGCGACCTCGCAAACTGTGGACTCGCACACAGCGTTGCGAGTCCGGCTGCGAGTCGCAAAATCGGATCGCTTTTTTTTCTGGCATTCCACTTTGCGACTCGCATTTTGCGAGTCGCATCAACTCGCAAAATGCGAGTCGCAATTTTTATTTTTGCTACATCTGGCCCTATGTGCTTTATAAATAAACTTGAACTCGATACTTGAATACATTAAGAGTAATTGTATAATAAGGTTCAATATTGCAAGGGCGTAGGCAGAGTGGTTTATACATGTCACCTGAACCCCGAGGTGACAATATAGAACCTTATTACACTTGTTACTAATTATCAATTTATTATATTACATGGATTAACAATTGATTTCAGTACTCCTTGAAAGACTTAAAGCATTTGAGCATAATCAGTTTAATATTCATTTTATACTGCAAATGTCTGTCAATGTTTTGAGATAGGTGTGTTTTAATTGTGATAAGTGCTAATATGTCAAATGTATTTTATGCATTGATGTGTATTATTATGAATTCAATTTTGAATGCAAATTTTATTGTAGGGACATTTCAAACTTGCGTTCTGACGTGCTTTTCTTTTGTAGTACATCAACACTAAAGAGTAGACTGAGCAAGACATATATAAATGAAGACAACAAAGTGCCATGTCGAACAGTGTAACTTTCTGCTGATAGGGGTCTGTGTTTCCAATGTTTATTTTCAGAAGTTAGCAGGATTCATTTGTAGGTGTTTGCATCAAGGAAGGGCTGGAAGCGTGAGCTTCTCTTATATGCTGATAACCATTTTTTCACCAATATTGAAAAAAGACAGAATGCTGCATTTAATATTTTTATGTGTTTAGGAAAACTAAATATACTTGAAAGAAATTCAGCAGTGTGAATTAAAGTAAATAATTCAGAGTTCAAACTCTTTTCCATAAAATATGAGCTTTGCTAGCACAGGCAAAAATTCAATAGGAAGGCCTACATGTTTAATGTATGTGTGTGTATGGTGTCAGTGCTTCTATCACAGTTTTGTACATTAAAGCCCAAATTTAAGACGGCATAGTGCCACATTATTATGATTTGTTTTACGCTAATGTGACATTAGGCTTCCAAAGTTGCAGGGCCATATTTACAAAGTAGCACAATGCATGCATTGAGCATCTTTGTAACAATTTATACCACATTATGCATGCGCCATGCATTATGTATGTAAATGTGGCATTCCGGCACAAGGAGGCCCGTAAGAAAATTGCACAATGAAATCTCCAAGATTTCATTGCACCATTTTTGGCGTCAATTTTAAAGCCTGCTTAAAGCTATTTAAAAGCTTTGCAAAAAAAAAGCTTTACATTTTTTTGACACTAGTACCCTAACTACCACCATGGTGCACCATCTGTTAACTATGGCACACACCAATGATGACGTTGGAGGGGGGAGATAAGGGGCGCAAGAAAAGCAGCGCTACACTGGATGCAGCTCCACTTTTCTTAAATCTGCCGCTAAGTTGTTTAATGTCATAAAAACTAATGGAAATGAACACATGTGTCATGTTATTTGATGGCTGATGGATCCAGGGACCCTTGTCCACCACTGACCTCTGAAGCCAAGGTTCAGCAGCTGCCAACTAAGGATGTCTCCACAAAGCCTCCATTGCAAGTCTCAAGTTTACTATTTTGAACCACAAACTAAACAATATTTTTTTTAAATCATTAATTTTTGGGGATTCTAAGTGCCATGCCATATACTAGTAATACATGTGTTCACTTTGGTGAATTCTATGTCAATACCCATCTATATCGTAAAAAAATAAATCATCTTTTCATTTATTGCTGGTGGAAACAATGAACCTGATGGTGATGATGATGCACCACCACATATTAACAAACTATAGTGTGCAATTCCAGGAGAAAACCGAATGCTCCCCCATGCTGCCATGTCTGTGACAACCGCAGTAAAAGGTGGAGGGGGAGAGGTGGTAGAAGAATTAGAGGAGTTGGAGGAGGAGGGGTGGAGGGAGGGGTTGAAGAGAAGGATTTTCTTGGTTCCACAAAGGAAAACATCTCAAAGAAGACCTCATGGCCAGCCAGCAGTCTTCTTGCAAGACACCTACTATGGAATGCTAGTCCCCAGTCAACTGCTACTACAGCATCATAGGTGCCTAGTTCGGTCTAAGCAGGACTCTCTCCAACCCACATATGAACTCACTGATGACCAAGTTTAATCTACTTCTTGTCCAATGTAGGTACAACTACCCTTTCCTCTCCATTTAGTTAGGTAGAAAATAGGCTTTGTGTGAAATCTCACCTTCCCATTCAACAGTTTTCATCCCACTACCTACGTGGTGTCAATTCTCAAAATAATGGACAACCTGCTGGCATTGTAAGGTGGCAATGGACAACTGGAGTGTCAGGGCTGAAATGGCTTAAAATTGTCTTCTGGGAGGGATGAAATTTAAAATGAATGAAGGAGATGCTACACAAACTGAAACCTCATCAGAAAGCTGTACCATGTTTTTTTAATAGTGAGCCATGTTTTGGATGGGATGAAAAGATGCATTCCTGGCATGGTAAAATTACACAGAGACATCTTTGTTTCTTGGGAGAGCAGAATACAATGCAACATGTCTGAAACCTGTTTCTCAACACAGCGCAACTGCCAAAAATGCTGCGCTGCATTGTGTGGCAGGGAAAGTGCCATATTACCATAGATATGGTACTCTCCTCCCCTCTCCCTAGCGCCGCACCGATTTCAGCTGCTGTGCACCATGCACACACCTTAGTGCCATAGTGCTAGGGTGTGTGCATGAGTCTAGCATAAGGTTTGTACAGGAAGGCTATCCTTCCTGTACAAAATACTATGACTAGATCATTGAAAAAGGTTTTCCTACTTTGTAGGTGTGCTGTATAGTGCAACATATATGCAAAGTCAGAAAAGCGCAGAGAAATGAACACATTTCTCTGTGTAATGCCTGCTTTCAGTGGCGTTCATTTTTTACGCTAAACCCCTTCTACTGATGTTTGAGAATACGGCTTAGCATCAAAAGGCATGGGTGATAACATAGATATGCCCATGCACCACCCATGTAATGCTCCCTTGATGAAAAGTAATGCAAAGCAGCGTTTCATGCTGTTTTGTATTACTTTGCCATACAAACCAACACAACTACCAAATTGCGTTGGTTTGTGAATCCCAAAAAAGGTTTAGGATCTGTTTCGTGTTACAAAAGTAATGCTAACCAGACAATAAACCTTTGAGAATCTGGGCCTAAATGTACAACTGGGAGACATGAAACAGCAGATGGAGGAAAGATGAAAAGCCAAATGAGGTGTTATGTCTGCTGTCAAGTAGGAACTGGTGCTGCTCAATTAGTATCTCAGACAGCACACACTTCTACTTTCACCACCTTCACATTGTGAGCGACTGCCAGTTGATCAGCACTCACTTTCCTCCTTGAAAGCCATAGTAGCCTAATCTTGGACTGGAAATACAAAGGCACAGCTCCCTTCAGTTTACCTTTCTGGTACTTTAGTGCAATGGCTACCAAGACCAAATGACCAAAGACCGAATGATATGCCCCGAATAGTCTGTGCCATCAGTCTAGCCTAGAGCAAGAAGTCCTGGGCATTTGTGGTACTCCTTTGCTTTTACAGTAAGGGCATGAGCTACAATGCAGCATGTGGCAATGACATTCAATATCAGGGCCCAAGCTGCATAAAATGTAGGAGGGTCATATTGCAAATGATGATCAATTCCTCTAAAAAAGACTAGGGGACCCCTCATCACACTCTTCAGCCACTTCGAGCAAAAATGACAAAAGAAGCAGCAAGATGAAACACGTTTCTGTTGTGGCAGATAGATGGCTCAGGAATGGCCTACTTCTTTTTCTTGTATGTAATTTTCTGTTTGTCACAATAAGTGGAGATCTCTGCCCAGCAAGCTACGATCACCACCCAAGTGTGGGGATTCCGACATGCATACTCAAACAGAAAAATCAGGTTTCTCTGCATAAAAATGTGTATTTTATGTGAATAAAGTTTGCCTCAAAAATACTGATTGAATGAAGGAGAACCTTTGTTTTATCAACCTGAGTAGCACCCTCAAACACTTGTCAAACATGGCAAATGATGGTGTGGTACTGAAAATTCTGGACCCGTGTTATAAACATCGTCGTATCACAACGATTTTGGTATCAGCAGACCGAGAATGATCAGAATAGTATGCACAAGCATTGTATTCATATTCGGGTAACGAAATCACCCGAATATCAGTTTCCGTCTTGAACCCTCGTGTTCCATTTAAATGACAGCCATTTTGTGATTGCCCTCACATAGGCCAATGTCTAATGTTGAAAACGAGTCTGAAGGACACGTACACCTTTGCTGACTCCTCTGTGACCTGGGCAAGCTGACTCCACTGCCTGAAGCCAAACCTGTTCGGCCAGTTTCTTTCCCAGTGGCCGAATGAGATTAGTATCAAGGCACAACACATCATAAACCTTTCATCACACACAAACCATGCCTAATCTTACACACACCTGTCTCTGTTTCTTTCTTTATGACTTGCTTTACAAGGAGGAGGTGCCCGTTTTTATTGGGGGTCCGTCGATATCTGATGAAAGTACTAAGCCTTTCCGGGTAATTGATTGAGGGCTGGACAAACTGAAAAATGGGCTTGTCATCATAAACCTGCTATTTCTTTGTAGTGAAAATATGTGAATGGTCAACTGTAAAATAAGGAATGTTTGCCTAAAGCATAATATTTTGTATAAAAGAGAAGGTTAGCTTTGCAAGAGGAGCAATCTCCTGAGAATATACACCGTGTTGTACTTCTAGGATACCTGTTACTGGCTGCAGCCAATAAACAAGATCTTTGACTTCACCAAGAAGACTCTGTGTTTCTGTAGTCTGAAACAGGAAGGACTTGAAGTCTTAGGGTGTGTTCCCTGGCACCGCTGGGTTCTGAAAAACCCAGTACTTCAGTTGGCGCCCAACGTGGGGCGATTTCAGCGTTACCGGTCCAAGCCAGAGGTTCGTGAGGAGCTTTGTGTGAAAATTCTGGAGGAAGGCCGCCACTTCATCGACCCCTGTATGTCGAAGTGGTCCGAAAGTCTTTGCTGCAAGGTTCCCCGCTTCCCGACGGCTACGAAGGACTGCTGCCCTGACTATCGCCCTGTTTTGGACCCTTGATGATTTGGTAGAGCGAAACGATAAACGAGTCTTCTGGTGACGTCATCGATACCTCAGTTAAGTATAAGTGGAGCGTCTCCCAGTCCTTAGTTTGGTTCTTAGTTTGGTATCCCCTTGGGATCTTTGATTTGGAACTTGCAAGTACCAAAGCCGAGGGATTCGTGTATTCACGAGACTATCGTATTCGATAATCCTTTGAAGTTTGAAGCTAGACTAGAGAGCGAAGATGCCTGGTCTTAGCAGATATGGAAATTTGTTTTGTCTTGGTTATAATAGGGATTCCCGATTGGAGGACTCGTGTCCGGTTCCTCCGATTGGAACTCCAACCTATGAACTATATGTGAAACATGGCATAGGCCCCTCACATATAATGAAGTATGGATCCGATACACCAGGAAAGATGGTGTTTTAAAATGGCCCCAATATGGTAGTTTTGACACAGAGATTCTGGATAATCTGGAGGTTAAACTTTTTAAGAAGAAAGCCCGGCCGGTGATGTTTGACTCTTTCCGCCTATGGCTTAAGGAAGCCAAACAGAAGGAAATTAAATTAGCAAAGAGAAATAAGAGGGAAGAGGGTATCTCGATAATGCAAGCTGCCATACAGTTTATAGATGATGAAGAAGAACAGATGAATGAGCAGTTGCACAGGCAACATAAATTGGTGACCGATAAATGTTATCCAGTTCTTCCGCTTCTTCAGCAAGATGCAGCAAAAGAACTTGAGCCTGTTCACTCCTCTTCAATGTATCAATCTCACCCTTATGCTGTATCAGCTCCTCCTTCATACCCCCCATCGCTTCTTCCAGGGCCTGCGTTCTTACCATTACGCCATCAATTTTCTTTTCTAAATTAGCACAAACCTCTCTTATCTCCCCTTGATTTACTTCTGAATTTGCAAAGCCCTTTTTTACATCCTCAGAAATGGACAAGATTAACGCCTCCAACGAGGAACTCAGTAAGGGGGGGATCACTGAGGCAGCCTGAGGAGGCTCCAGCACTACTGACTTAGATGCGAAGTCCTGAACTTCTGCTGGGTTATCGTTTGGGGACTGAACTAGCACTGGGGCCGTCAGATCTTCTCCTGGCCGTGGCGGGGGGGACCTCGACCCCTCTCTGCCCTCATCCGTAGTGTTTTCCACCTGCCTTGTGGCAACCTCCATTGCAACTCTAGGCTGCCCAAGGGTAAGTGTAACTACCTCAGGTCTCACTTTAAAAAAAGACCTTAGAGAGGGCGTCAATTTGTCTCTACCCTTCAGCTTGCTCTCCCCCGCTTTCCTCCCCGCACTCCTGCCTCCTTCCCCCGGTTTAGGTCTCAGGATTTTTTTTGCTGATCCTCCCTTGTCCCCCTTTTCCTCTGTAGTCACAGCCGAGTTGTCCTGGGGCGACTGAGCCGTCCCCTCCACACTTGTTAAGGGGAACGGGGGGGCAGGAAAAACACCCCCCACCTCACGCTGCCTCACCGTCTTCTTCCTTGCGTCCTTCTCCGGATTCTCTTTGGGTTGCTCACCCGGCCGCCACTTTTCGGGAGCGGCTCCACCCGTTCTGCTGCTGCCGCTGTTCCCCCGGTGGGGGATTCGCGCCACACTTTTACGGGTCCGGCGCAGCTCCAGCGCGGCCCGGTGCCACCAGACAGCCCCCGCTGTCCTCCAGATTGCCTCAGGTCTCAATAGCTGCGGCGTGCACATCCGTGTACTCGCAGCAGCCCGCTCGGCCGCCACGACCTGCCACGCCCCCAGGAACCGGAACAGGAAAGCGCCCTAGCGCGCTACGTGACCTCCGTAGCCCGCCATGTTCTGTGAACAGGCTCTAAAGAACAGGGTGGAGCAGATGGAAAACTATTCCAGAAGAAATAATCTAAAACTGCTGAAAGTGCCGGAAGGCACGGAAGGGAGCGATCTTAAAGCCTTCGTAGTATCATTAATTAAATCAGCAGTGGATCTAGAGGAGACCGAGGATGAAATTGGGAAGGATATTCAGAGAATTCATCGAGACCCCTTTAAGCTACGAACAAACAGTAGTAGACCTCGGAAAATTTTGATAAACTTTCTGTCGTACCAGATGAAGGAAAAGATTTTATCTAGAGCATTGAAACTGAAGTCCTTAAGAGTGAAGGATATTGTGTTTGAGATTAGATCGGACCTATCCAGGGAGACTATGGATAGGCAGTGGGAACTGGGAAAACGGTTGGAGATTTTCAAATCTTTGGGGGTCTCAGCCCAGCTGAAATTCCCAGCCTTCCTTAGGGTCATGTATAACAACAAAATGTATAATATCAGAGATATTAGTGAAGCGCATGAGTTATTGGTGGCGGTCAAAAAGGGGCAGGCTACTGAGTAAGGCTGCGTGCAATGGGTAATGGTGAAATTCTCCCAGGAACCGGGGGGCACTCTAATATTTGGATCATTATGGTCCTTAGTTGGGGGGGGTTCTCCACGGGTGGGGTTGAAGGGGGCGGGGAGGGGGAGAGAGGTTTAGGGTGGGGGAGGGGGAGTTGGAAGAAAGTAAAAAGCAGTGCCTCGTTCAGCCCAACCATTTGTTATTCAAGATTAATAGATGGCTAGTAGGGAGGGAAGCCAGAGGGTGCAGAATATACCACTACAAATTCTTTCATGGAATGTTAATGGCTTAAGGGTGCGAGGAAGGAGGGAACGAATATTACAGTATCTGCAGGATTCTACGGCACAAATTTTAGTCTTGCAGGAAACGCACCTCACAAAGGTGGAGTGTACTAACATAATACAAAAACTAAGATGGGTGCAAACATTTACATGTACAGAACACAACTATCATAATAAAGGGGTGGCTATTTTAGTTAAACATGCACAGTTGGGGGGTGTGGGAATCCTGGAGTCTAGATCAGACTTAGCTGGGCGATGGGTGATAGCTAAAATACAATTTGGAGGTCGTAATCTGGTTTTAGCAGGCTACTATGGGCCCAACTGCGATGATATAGAACCCTTAAAACAGCTTTTTTCTCAGCTTCTGGAATTCTCGGATCCGGTCATTGTGATGGGCGACTTTAATGTGGTATTAGACAACGAGTTGGATAGGCAGAACTGTAAATCACGAGGTACACCTAAGTCACAACAGTTTTTAAGGAGAATGATGAAGGAATTTGGTTTGGGCGATATTTGGAGGCAAAGGGCAGGGAAGAGCAGGGATTTTTCTTTTTTTAATAAGAAGTAGAGACATGCGTCGCAAATTGATTATTTTCTATTAGATATGCGTTTGAGAGAGGAGGTGAAGAATATTGTGTATCTGCCCTCGCATTTATCAGATCATTCTGCGGTGTTGTTAAATATGTGCTTTCGTCAGATAAGTTGTAGTGCCCGGTGGACGATTGATCGGACATTATTATTAGATCAAGAGGTGTTGTTAAAGCTGCGCAAGGAAGCCGAATTCTTTTTTAGTTTAAACTTGGGCTCCGCCCCTTTATCTGTAGTATGGGACACGTTTAAAGCAGTCATCCGCGGGGAGCTAAGGAGTTGTGCCATTCAAAAACATAAACGTCAGAAAGAAGAGATTTCTGCGTTGGAGCAGGAAATGCGAAAATATAAAGCCAAAATAATTGAAGCAGGTGAGACGGAGGCTTTGAGGTCTAGCTGGGATTGATTGAGAAGTCAGTTGGAAAATATACTACAGGGAAGAATTCAAAGTAAATGGGAAGCAAGTAAACTGGCCCATTTCGAATACGGGGAAAATGCGGGGAATTTGTTAGCCTGGAAAGGTAAAGCTGACCGGGTTAGGAATTACATTAAGGAGGTTGAAGTGGAGTATACAGGTGAAAAAAGATCAGATGATGTGGCAATAGAATCGGCCTTCCGAAACTTTTTTTCGCAATTGTATTCGGAAAGGTTAGTGGTGGATGAAGGTATGGTAACGGACTGGATAGGGGCTGATAGACTTTTAGGTTTATCATTTCAGAAAAAGGAGGCATTGAACGCCCCAATAACGGCTGAGGAAATTAGGAGAACTTTGACTAGTAGTAAGTCAGGAACGGCGCCTGGCCCGGATGGTATTCCAGTGGAAGTTTATATGGTATTAGGAGATTCAGTTATCCCAGTATTGACAGAATTGTTTGGAGGGATCCTGGAGTTTGGCAATGATATTCCTCTTTCATGGAATGAAGCGGTGATCTCCTTAATTTTGAAACCGGATAAAAACCCAGTGAATTGTGCCTCATATAGGCCGATATCATTGCTGAACAGTGATTATAAACTGCTAGCTAAGCTTCTAGCGGATAGGCTGACTAGGATAGCGAATAATCTAGTGCACCCCGACCAGAAAGGCTTTTCTAAAGGCAGATATTTGCATGAATTAACCTTCGAACTGATCGGGGCAATAGATATGGCCACAACGTTTGGTTCGCCTTTGGCAGTTAGTATGTTAGACGCAATGAAGGCTTTCGACCAAGTTAATTGGAATTTTTTGAAATCGGTTTTGAGGTGGGCCAATTTAGGCTCCAAGTTTTGTGGTGTCATTGACCGGATTTATACATCCCCTTCTGCGAAGATTCTGGTGAACGGTAAACTTACGGGTCCTATTACTATTTCAAGAGGTACGAGGCAGGGCTGGCCCCTGTCGCCGGTATTGTTCAATCTATATATTGAGCCATTTGCTAGAAAAATCAGACAAAACCCTCTTATCGCACCCTTCTGCTGTAATGGTTGGGAAAAGAAAATTTCCTTATATGCAGACGACGTACTAATATATACGAATAACCTGTCCCTGGCCTTTAACACAGTCAAAGATTTGGCTGATCAATTTGGAATGGATATCAGGGTACCGGATTAATGTGGGGAAAACAGATATTATGCAGTGGAATATGGAAGGAGGGTCGATAATAAATAAGCAGGAAATACGGTACCTGGGCATTTTAGTGACTCAAAATTTGCAGGACTTAGCAGAGAGGAATGCTCGAAAGTTATTAGTGGAATGCAAAATTATGCTACAAAAATGGGCATGTCTCCCCTTGACGATTCTTGGGAGGATAAATCTAATTAAGATGTTTATCTTGCCCAAATGGAACTTTGTGTTTTCAGCTATACCCTTGGCAATGCATAAGGGGCATCTAGATAAAATGCAACAAGCGATAAGTAGTTTCATTTGGAACTCAAAGGGGCCGAGGATATCATGGAAAAAGCTACGCAGAAGGAGGGAAAAAGGTGGACTGTCTCTCCCTGATTTGACATATTATGCGTGGGCTTTTTTGTTTAAAAATTCAAGGATGCTGTTTATATCTCCAGACGGCTCAGCAGTAGGCAGAATGTACAAGGCTATGGTTTTGTCGGAAAAAGGGGGCCTACAGTCTTTTCTATTTAAATTTGGCGACCCTAAATTCTTCAAAAAAATTAAACTAAAAGTGCTGCAAGGAATGGCAAGGAGCTGGTACCAGTTGAGGAGGCGATTAGGTGTACATTATTATCAGGCCCCTATCTGGGATTCCCTGGGCACCCCAGAATGTTGCCAGGATATTCTCGCATTACCACTTAAAAGGGTAGGTGTGGAAAGGTGGGGGGAGATTGCGCGAGATGGCACCTTACTTTCTTGGGAGGAACTGGTAAGAATAACGGATGGTTCTCTGTCCAGGTTAAAATATTTACAGATAAGACAGTGGGAAAAAGAAACTAAGGGGGGATTAGGAGTGGTAAATGGCCTGGAGGACTCTTTTTTAGACCTGGCGGTCTCGGCTTCGGGGAAGAAGGTGGCGGTTTGGTATTGGGAAATATTAGAAACCCTGGATGAGAACTTTGACCTACCAAGCAAGCTATGGGGCAAGGTGATGTTAGGCGACAAAATTGGGTTATGGTGGAGGAAGTCGTGCATGACATTGTATGAAGTAGTGAAACCGGCGCCATTAAGGAAAAATCATCTTTATACTCTACATAGAGCATACATATCTCCGGCAAAATTGAGAAAGGGGGAGGTGATCAAGTGTCCGAAATGTGGTGGGCTGGGAGCAACGGATGTACACATGTTCTGGGACTGCCCCTCTGTTCGGTTGTTCTGGGAGGAGGTTTTTAGGGTAGTATCATCGATGTTAGGTTGGAAAATTAACGTATCACTCCCATTAATTATATTCGGGCAGCTTCAGGAGGAGGGGATATGGATAAGGGTGAACAAAACTAATCGTTCATTTTTGTTCTATGTAATTGTGCTGGGACGAAATGAAATCTGCAAAAAATGGTTGAAGGAGCACTCGCCGAGCTACACAGACTGGTTGAACGCGGCTCGCCGTGCGGCAAATATGGACTTAAATGCGCAGGGCTCAAAGAAAAGCGTAGAAATATGGTCACCATTATTAAATTGGCAGGGAATTGACTAAATTTGCCCCCCTGCTAAAGTTTACTGCGGGGTACTTATGTGAAAGTGTCCTAATGAATTCCTCTCTGCTTTAGTCCAATGATTAAGCACCGTTTACGCCTCGGCGGGTCTGTTCAGGCGGACCAGAAGCTACAAAGGTGCACCCCCTGACTTGAGTCTCTCTTCATAGACAAGAGGGCGAAAAGGTTATAGAATCGAAGAGGGGTTTCAGTAAACGGGGCTGAATGAGGACAAAAAAAAAAAAAGAACTTGAGAAAGATCCTTTAATGTCACACTTGTTGAGTTCGCCACCCCCTTATGCGTAGAATGCTACAGCACCTCCGCAACCTTTAGCTGTTCAACCTCTGGTTATTGTGCCTCAGGTTCTTCCACCGCCACCAGCTCCTTTTCAGTTGGCTCCTACTACTATGGCGCAGCCCCTTCAAGGGCCGCCGACTTCGCTACCTGCTCCATCTGTACCTCCTACAACTTTATGTACTACATCGACTGCCTCCTTTGGTGTTCTTCCTGATACTGACTCTGCGTCTGCTTCTGCGTCTGTCTTGCCTCCCTCTGTTTTTTCTCCTGTTCTTTCATCAACTTCTCCTTCTGTCCGACAGAGAATGACAGATACTGTTGCCAGCCTTATATTTCCTCTCTTTGGGTCGTCTGGTGTGACCCCAGATTCAGAGCGTGAGCAGTCGCGTAGTCAACTGCCTAATTCTCAAGAGAGAGAAATATTTGACCGTATGGCGCGTAAATGGGTTGTTTACCCTTTGAGATACGATGTAGAGTCTGTTATGGATGTCTTCCGTCAATGGGGAGCACCAAAACAAAGATACGTTTTTGAGAAAATGTGTGCTTTCCTTTGTGAGGAATTGGAAGATAATGATTTGGAAACAAATCTGCCTGATTTGTGCCGTGTACGGTTTGAGTTTGCAAAGGGCACGATTGTGGGTTCGGATGTTGAGACAGCAGTTGCGACGTTGTTGTCCTTTAGGAATAAGGATCCTTCTCAGTCATTGTTCCAACATGACTCCTCTGTTAAAAAAAAGGTGCGACAGTACCCAATGAGAGAAGTCCCTCCGGTATGGAAGGACGCCGTTGCGGCTGATGTTGCTAATCAAATTGATGCTGTCCCAGCTCATTTTCAGCGTGTTTGGGTACATGTTCCGTGGAAGCGAGCTGAAGTTTTAGCCCTTATAAGGAATTATCACAGACTGCAGACTCATGCATTATGAATTGAGCCGACATAGACATGTTATTTGGGAATGTTGTTCCACAGCCTTTGTGGGGATTGATTCGCCATACAGATCATGCACAAGAGTTAGGCGACTCATGGGCTAATATTAGTGCTGTAAATGATAGACAAGTTGGTGGTGCCAAGCCTGAGCCTTTGGTAGCAGAACTGCCTGCTAGGATCATTACTTACATGAAGACTTTAATGCCTGCGATGTGTGTGAATTGGGATAAATTGTCTGCGTGTAAACAGAAGAAAGATGAGACAGTGTCTGATTTCTTCACCAGGTTTGAGGAAACGTTTATCGACCACAGTGGTCAAGATATGAGTACAGAAGGTGGTCAACGGTTGTTCGTCGACAAGTTTGTGCACAATTTGCTTGCCGAGCTGTGTAAGAAATTGAAGGATTCAGAGAGTTCTTGGGCCGTTTCCTCTTCAGCACAAACATTGGCTACTGCACAGTACTACGAAAATAGGGATAAAGATGAGAAGGATAGAGCAGACAAGAAAACTAAAGAAGTAAAGACGAAGGTTCTTTTACAACAGGCGTATCCGCCACGTGGTGGTCAGAGTAACTATCAGCAACCTCAACAGTTCCAGAGAAACTCGCAAAGGTTTGAGTTTTCTCAACCATGTGATCCTGTAGGTCCAAATCAGTGTTCATATTGTAAAGAAGAGGGTCATTTCAAGTATAGTTGTCCTATTTTGTTACAGCGTACGACTGGTGCTTCTGGCGCAAGAGGTCGAGGTGTTTAACAAGCTCCTAGAGGTAGAGGACGTGGAAGTTTCCCCCAGAACACGCGTTCCTTTCCGTCTCAAAACTCAATTAATAGTTTTGACCAGCAACATAACGCGTCTGGTAGGATGGCTCAGTACTATGCTGACGACTACTATGCAGAAGATGAGAACTTGGAAGGTAATAATTGCTAGGACAGCCATAGACGAAGGGAGGGAGTTTTTTTTAGTTCCAGTGGATCAGAATGGACCTTATGTTAAGGTGATTACCTCAGGTGTGTCGGAGCCTTTTCTGTTGGATACTGGTGCTACAATGAGTTCTATTATGCACTCAAAACTCCCTGGTGCACCTTTGTCTGGCGAGATGAATGTTTCAGTAGGTTTTTCTGGCGCCCCGGTTAGGAACCCGATTTCTAGTCCTATGTCCCTTTCTGTTGGACCTTGTGAATTGGAAGCACCCCTTATTCTGACGACAGGTTGTGGTGAAAACTTGTTAGGATTGGATTTGTTGAAAAGATTGTATGCAACATTATATTGTTCTCCTTCGGGAGTACAACTTACACTGGGTAGGAAAGTGGTCTCTCCAATGTATTTGTTGAAGGATAAACTTCCGACCGAATTGTCGTTTCTTCCTGAAACCATTTGGGCTACTGGTCCTAATGACGTGGGTCTTTTGGAAATACCGCCTTATGTTGTGACATTGAAAGCCAATGTTAAATTACCACGCATTCAACAATACAAGATCTCTAGTGAAGGTGAAAAGGCGTTGCTAGCGATCATTTATGATTTAATTAAAAAAGATGTAATTGAAGAGACAAGAGGCAACGTTTGTAATATTCCTGTTTTGCCTGTTTTGAAACGTACTGACCCCTCTAAGCCACCTGTTTACAGGCTCGTGATTGATCTTAGAGAGGTAAATAAAATAGTTGTGCCACAGTTTCCAGTTGTTCCTGATATCACTGCCATATTGACTATGATTCCAGCTTCCGCCACCTGGTTTTCGGTGATTGACTTAAAGAATGCTTTCTTCAGCATCCCGATTGCCGAGGAGAGCAGGGATATTTTTGGATTCAGTTTAGGAGGCCGAAGTTTCCGCTTCAAACGCGCTCCTCAAGGCTACTGTGAAAGTCCATCAATATATAGTCAGGCTTTAAAAACACAGCTTGATGCAATTCTTTTACCTGACGGCGCTACCCTTATTCAGTACATTGATGATTTGCTAGTCGCTACAGATACTGAAGAGATTTGTGAAGAAGCCACCTTGTTGTTGTTGCGTCATTTGTCTGATTTACATCACAAAGTGTCCCTTTCAAAACTGCAATATTGTTGACAAGAAGTGACCTACTTAGGTCATCTCTTATCGAAGGAGGGAAGGAAACTGACCTCAGAAAGAATTCAGGCAATTGCAAAATTGAGTGTGCCAAGGACACAGAGAGAAGTGCGTGCTTTCTTGGGCATTACCTAATACTGCAGACAATGGATACCAAATTTTTCTTTGCTGGCCAAACCTTTGGTAGCATTGACCTATAAAGATACACCAAACCCTGTTCCGTGGTCTGAAGATTGACAGAAAAGTTTTTCCGTATTGCGTAATGCATTGTCGAGTTGCTTGAGAGCCACAGCGGCAGCAGCTGTTTCTATTCGACAGTCTGCTGGGTTAGTGATGAATAATATGTTGATTGTGATGGTTCCACATGCAGTGGACACGTTGTTAAACAGGACCAAGACACAGCATTTAACTAGTGCTCGATTGTCAGGTTACGAGTTGACACTGTTAGCGAGTCATGTGCACATAAAGAGGTGCAATACGTTGAATCCAGCCACGTTATTGCCAATTTCAGTAAAAACAGATGATGTTGAACAACATGATTGTTTTCTTAGGACAGAAGAAGAAACGAAAGGGAGAGTAGATCTTAAAGATACTCCTCTTGTAGAGTGTGATGGTACCTTATGGGTGGATGGTTCATGCTTCAAGCTTCCGAATGGTGATACGACTGCAGCATATGCTGTCACAACTTTGCATACGATTGTTGAAGCTAAACGTATACCACATAATTTAGCTCAAGCAGCAGAGCTGATTGCACTTACGAGAGCGTGTGTGTTATCGAAAGGAATGAAAGTGACCATATATACCGACAGCCAGTATGCGTTTGGTGTGGCCCATAGTTTTGGACGATTGTGGAAAGAACGTGGGTTCCTGACTTCGCATGGAGCTAAAATTCAGCATGGTCAGTTGGTGAATGAGCTTCTTGAGTCACTGACCTTGCCATTACAAGTTGCGATTGTGAAATGCAGTGCACACAAGAAGGTTACTGATGATGTCGGTCGTGGCAATGCATTTGCTGACGAAATCGCAAAAGAAACAGCAAAAGATGTGATGAATCGAATGTATGTTGCAGGCCCGGCAAGATGGGTTGGTGACGTTGGAATATGTGAAGATACAATAGAGGGTGTGAAGTCTATTCAAGCTGAAGTTTCAGAGAAAGAATTGAGCGTGTGGAAAGAGAGTACTGGTAAATTGGATGAAAATGGTTGTTGGGTTGACTTGTCAGAACATCAGCGATGGTTGTTACCCGATGCGTATGTGCTTGCAGTGGTGACAATGGCTCATGGAATGGCCCATATCAGTGTGAAAGGGATTTGTAAGTTGTTGGCTCCAGTATGGCAAAATGCTGGAATTCCTAAATGTGCAGAGAATGTGGTCAAGAATTGCATGGTGTGTCTGAAATACAATCCTGGTAGGGGAACCCCAACTCCAGCTGGTCATTTTGCGCCTCCAACGTATCCGTTCGAGGTTTTGCAGCTAGATTTCATCCACATGGAAAGGTGCAACAATCTGAAATACGTACTCATTGTTGTTTGTGCTTTTTCAAGATGGGTAGAAGCATATCCCCTAAAAGACAACACTGCCTTATCCACAGCTAAAGCCCTTGTCAAAGAATTCTTCCCTAGGTTTGGAATGCCGCGAATGGTCTGGAGTGATAATGGGAGTGAATTTGTGGGTCGAGTGATGAAAAAAGTATGTGAAGGGCTAGGCATCCAGCAAAAATTCCACGCTGCAAATCACCCCCAATCAGCTGGACTAGTAGAGTGCTATAATGGCACGCTAAAACTGAAGTTGGCAAAGATACAAGCGAGCTCTGGTCTTAAATGGCCTGACACTCTGCCTCTAGCACTCCTATCAGCAAGAATGACTGTGCATTCGCGAGTGGGACTTAGTCCCTATGAAATCGTGTTTGGCCGCCCGGCCAACATATGGGGAGTGCCAAGACCAACAAAATTCAGTGAGATCGAACACCCTGTACTGCTTGATTATTTGTATGAATTGACAGCTAAATTGCGTGTTCTACACCAACAGGTTCACGATACTCTGCCTCAGGTCTCTGAAGCTCCAGGACATCTTATCGATCCTGGATCATGGGTACTGGTCAAGAACTTCCAGCGGACAAAGAATGACCAGCCCCTACCTCGTCCTTCTCTCAACAAGATCAGCTGTTCGAGTGGAAGGGAAAAAGAACTGGATCCACGGCGTACACTGCAAGAGAGTCCCTTTTCCTCTACCGTACGACCGGTGGGTCCAGGAGGGGATCGCTGACTCTGAGACTGAGACTGTGCCTCGTTTTTTGCCATTTAGCGATGCACGTGTAAAAGGAACAATTTCTGAACAAGAAAGTGACAATAATTTGCAAGAAGCTGTGCCACCGTCAATTCGATTGAACACTACAGAGCCTGAACTCTTGTTCCAGAACCAGACAGTACCTGGAAAAAGCCGTTATAATTTGAGACCAAGAACTAAGGACAAATAATTTTTTTCCCGTTCCTTTGCTATTTTTTTTAAAGTGCGGCTCTCTCATCTGAGAAACTTTCTTATTTTTGTTTTTTTTCTTTTCGAACCGCCATCCGGGTTCAGCTGTAGGGTCGTGGTTGCCCAAGTCTTTGGAGTGCAGCTGAAGACGTTAGGTCGACAGTTCTGGTCGGTCTAAGGGAGTTGCCCTGGACTGACAGAAGCATTCCCTAGCATAGAACACCCTACCACCACGAGCAGCAATTAGAGAGGATGGAGTTTTTCAAGAATGAGAGACCTGCCAGACAGATGGACTTTAAAGCCAGAATGGGTATAATAATGACAAAGAAACGATTTTTGATATTATGTATTTTCATGTTGCTTAGTGTAATGACGTTTTTAATAGGATATGTTTTATTCTCTTTTCAAGTGACATTTGCACCCATTACACAGCCCATACCTCCTTCTACTGTTTCCTCGCATTCTTTTCACCCCCTGCCTGACCACGAGTCTGCCAGAAGATTAGAATTTGTCAACAATTCATTCATTCAGCTTCTACACCAACACCAATTAGTAGTGAACATACTACTGATAAAGGTATCCCTTATCTGGTCCTGCCTTTCAGCCATAATGGTTCTGGATGGGCATATAGAACGGTGTTCATATACGCGTATGAAGCCAACCCCCTACGTTCTGTGAAAGATAATCCTAACAATAGTGCTCTAGCTAAGGGTATAGTAGATATGATTAGGGAAGATATTTCCTATGAAACTATCCCGAGAGATGAGACACTAGCATATATTGGATGGAACATAACAGGATATGGAGTTACTCTGAGTGGGAACCAGCGAGCAAAGAGATCCTCCCCGATTTGGATTGTACCCCATCAGGGTCACCTATGTCTGCAAGGTAATGGCAAGAATCCCAGAGCTCAGTTAGGGAAAAGTATCTGCACTGAAACATATGTTTTTGCGTCTCAGACTTCTCCTTCGTTCTTAGCAGCTAAGGGTACCTATTTCATCTGCCATAATAGAGCCTATACATGGTTGCCTCCTGACTTCTCAGGCACATGTTTTGTTTCGTTCCTGTTACCTCCCACCTACACGGCCGCGGCAGATTAGCATAAGACAAGGATGGTTCGAGGTGTCATAAGTAAAGAAGACACTACCGGACAAGAATTTGGAGATTTCGCAAAGGGTTTTCTGCCGTTTTGGGGCCCTATGGTTAACAGCAGGAACATAAGGCAATTGACAAGGGTGGTTGAATCCACGGTAGTTGAAACCGCCGGTGCCCTTGGTAATTTGACTGCTGAGCTCCAGTCGGATCGCCTTATGACTCTTCAGAACAGGGTCGCATTAGACGTCATACTTGCAGACCGAGGTGGGGTATGTAAAGTGATCCAATCAAGTTGCTGTGTTTTCATCCCAGATAACGCTCCGACAGTCTACCAGGCCATTTCCAAACTGCATAAGATCTCCGAGTCTATTCACGTGGATAAAGGAGATTGGTCATTGATGGGGTGGTTCTGGGAGCTGATATCCGCCTGGGGATGGAAGACTCTGGTAGTCATTGGGATTATCTTAGCCATTCTTTTCCTGTCCTGCCTGTGTGTACAGTGTGCTCCTGCAATATGTGGCCTCTGTGCTACATCGTGTGTAAGGAAACCTGTATCAAGGGACGAGCTAAGTAATAGGATGATGCTACAGCAACATCTCAACGACTTTATGAATATAGACCTGGACTCAGATTAACGTGAGTATAGGTTATTGCCTATGTAAGGGCAAAAGGAGGGTCTGTGGTACTGAAAATTCTGGACCCGTGTTATAAACATCGTCGTATCACAACGATTTTGGTATCAGCAGACCGAGAATGATCAGAATAGTATACACAAGCATTGTATTCATATTCGGGTGACGAAATCACCCGAATATCAGAGTTTCCGTCTTGAACCCTCGTGTTCCATTTAAACGACAGCCATTTTGTGATTGCCCTCACATAGGCCAATGTCTAATGCTGAAAACGAGTCTGAAGGACACGTACACCTTTGCTGACTCCTCTGTGACCTGGGCAAGCTGACTCCACTGCCTGAAGCCAAACCTGTTCGGCCAGTTTCTTTCCCAGTGGCCGAATGAGATTAGTATCAAGGCACAACACATCATAAACCTTTCATCACACACAAACCATGCCTAATCTTACACACACCTGTCTCTGTTTCTTTCTTTATGACTTGCTTTACAAGGAGGAGGTGCCCGTTTTTATTGGGGGTCCGTCGATATCTGATGAAAGTACTAAGCCTTTCCGGGTAATTGATTGAGGGCTGGACAAACTGAAAAATGGGCTTGTCATCATAAACCTGCTATTTCTTTGTAGTGAAAATATGTGAATGGTCAACTGTAAAATAAGGAATGTTTGCCTAAAGCATAATATTTTGTATAAAAGAGAAGGTTAGCTTTGCAAGAGGAGCAGTCTCCTGAGAATATACACTGTGTTGTACTTCTACGATACCTGTTACTGGCTGCAGCCAATAAACAAGATCTTTGACTTCACCAAGAAGACTCTGTGTTTCTGTAGTCTGAAACAGGAAGGACTCGAAGTCTTAGGGTGTGTTCCCTGGCACCGCTGGGTTCTGAAAAACCCAGTACTTCAATGGGAAGCTATGAAACATCTAGGTGCTCTGATAGAAAAATGCATAAGGGCTCCTGCTAGAGTCCATTATGGACCACATGGTGAATTCACTGTGCCTTTTACTGTGAAGAGAGGGGAAAGGCATTAATGTGCCTTTTCCCCTTTCTCCTCTCATTGTATATTAACGGCATCAATATATCATTACCGGCCAGTAGTTCAGAGAATCGAATCCCAGCCCCTTCGGGTTATGTGCAGACGATCCGGTCCTGTTGCCTAGGACCACTAACGTGTTTCTGCATTTAATTGATTTATTTCCATTAAAAAAAAACATTTAGTATGATTTGTAGGCAAGGAAAACCTAAGACCTGAACTCATACTATAAATGTAGACCAAATCATTGTGCCATGTCAGAGAAATTGGTGCCTCTGCTATTGCATTATAGAAAGGTGCAGAGGACATCACTAGAACGTCAGAAACTAACAGTACAAAGTTACATGGCCTTTTATCATACTTCTGATATGCCTCGGTATTTAATTTGTATAACTAATAGGACACTTTTACATACTGACATGTTTAGGTTATGTTTAGTGCTTAGTTCCTTTTCCAAATATTGCAGAATGGCATAAACAGGGATTGCCCTGTCCATGTGAGAGAGTTCAGAACAGTCTACTTTGCACATTTCTGCAAACTTTATGTATCCCAAAGAAAATGTTTTTTAAAACCATTACTGAGGGGTGAAAGTTTTATTGGGTATAAATCTGCTGTTGTATATTTGTGTAGCATGGAGGATGATAGAATATGTTATTCTTTGGTTTTGTTAATCCAACATTCAATTTATGATAGAAAGTTTTTGAGGCATTTGGAAACTTACATATGAACCCGAATCCTCCTCTGTATAAATAGCAAAATGTCTTATAATTCTTTATCACATAGTCAATATTTACTATAAATAATAATTAGGGGTGGATTTATTAATTGATTGGTGTCATATCATGAATGCATTTTGTAAATCGTTTTAATCTAATTGTATATATGAATACCTAATCAACTATTTGATTTGACTATGCAATGTATATAATATTTTTATTAACTGTTTTTTTAAGCTTTGGGCATCATTACGAGTTTGGTGGCTGAACAGCCAGACCGCCATAATGGTAGTTGCGAAACGACCGCCATATTGGTGATCTTGCAGACTGCATTTTTACAACTTACAGAGGCAGGGCTGTCGACCGCCAGTCAAAAAAGCCAGACTGACAGTACCATGGAGGGTGGGAAATATGAGGTCCGACCCCCAGCATCAACAGCCCACTGACCAACCACTGACTGTATTACAAGTTCAAAGTCGCAGTGGCAGCCAGCCAGGGCGGTCCACCAATGGTGGTCCGAACCACGGTGATTCGTGGTCACCACAGTAAAACACAATTGCACATTGGATAGATTTGAAAACAGCACAGCTGACACACATTACCACACCCGACACAACTGCAAAGCATACGATAAAACACCCACCTTAGCACACCACAATCCTATGCATCCCCAACACCAAGCATTTAAGCCAGAGTGCATTATCAAAAATAAAACAGAATAGGCACCACTTCAACTTGCATATATCCCAAAACCTCATTTTTTTTTATTTCTAATCACATCCATTTGCACTTCCCAAAATCATACACTCACTGTAAATCGTTAATTTCCTACTATTTTTTATCACTACCATGTCACCCTGAAAAATCCCTGTTTTAGTAAAGATGAGTTAAGAGTCATGGTGGATGGTGGATGAAATCATAAGAGTAGAGCCATATTCATTTAGAGCGCACTACTAGCACACTACTATCGTCAGGTAAATGGAAATGTAGCAAAGGATAGTCTACAGAGGGAAATCTATAGGCCCCATCCCACACATAAGAGAGGACATCAGGAAGAGGTGAAACAACCTCAGGGGAAAGCTCTGTTCCATGGTATTCAATCACCAGCTGCAGGTCCAGAAGACTAGTGGTGATCCTCCACTCTCCCCCCTTCATAACTCACATCCTGGGAGGAGAAGGTCTTGGCTATCCTGAATCCTTAGGGCTTGACAGGAATACCTGGGTTAGTGGAGCCTGGTAAGTCACAACACAAAAATATGTCACCAAAATGTATTGTCATGCATGCTCACCGCTCACTTTTTGCTACCTTCATTGTCATCCCACTCACCAGCCCATAGACCACTGTCTGGCATCTCACATGTGAAGTAGACTCATCTGAGGAACAACATCTGTGTATATTGTGTGTAGTATACGAGTTAACAGCACGACAATTACCTGCAGACACTGTTCTACAATTCCAAAAACAAGAAGAGTGTATCCTTCTCAAAATTACCTGGTTTGTCAACTCTCCATTGAAGTGTATCCACATGAGAGGATGACAGTCGTACATTGTGTGTGTGTAGTACAGGGACTGACTTGACTACTAAGGTCTGGAGGTACTGCTACTGTCACTCCATGCAGCCACAACAGTGTTCTCTGCTCCAATGGCCCTTTCTCTGCACTCCCCATTGAAGTATACTTACTAAGAAGGATGACATTTGTATAGTGTGTGCGTAGTATAGGGACTGACAGGACTGCTAAGACCAGGAGGCACTGGTATTGGCTCTCCACTCAGCCACCACAGTGTTCTTTGCTCTAATGACCTTTGTCCCTGAACTGAATTTCAAGGTAACATGATCACACACATGAGACAACTGGCCCAAAACACCACATCAAACAAGTGTATTGTGCACTTCAGACTTCCAACCACACATTGTCCAAGCTTTTTTGGCACAGGACTCATACATCCTATGTTAGAAATGGAGTTTCTGGTTGGTCAGGGTAGGCGCCTCAGCCAAGCAGGGACCACCACCATAGTCAGGGCAAGGAAGGTACACACCCAAGATAACCCCTGCTCATCCCCTTGGAAGCTTGGCATAAGCAGTCAGGCTTATCCCACAGGCAATGTGTAAAGTGACTGCACAACACACACAACACATGTGGCACAATAAATACAGCACAAAGGGAACACAAGACCAAGTTATATAAAAATAAACTGTGTTGCATAAAATATCATTAAAACAAACACAACATGTCAGTAACACCCTGCTACACAAGCAGCTGTCAGAACATCACACAGTTACTAGTACTCTGCAAATGTCAGTAGTAGTCACATAAAACACATAGGTTACTGGTTAGTCTGCAACACAAGCAGTAGTCAGGTCATCATTGTTACCAAAAATGCACATGTCATAATAAACACATCAATCTATTAATCAGGACTTGTAAAGCACGACTAATCACCCATAGGGTCCCAAGGCACTGAATGAAGATGTGCAGCTCAGTCGAAGAGCCAGGTCTTGAGGTCCTTCCTGAACTGCTTCAGTGATGCGGTCTGCCTGACCTTGAGGGGAAGTGAGTTCCATGTCCGGGCTGCTAGGTAGAAGAAGGATCTCCCTCCTGCTGTAATTTTCTGGATCTTGGGGATGGATGGAAGGGTGAGCTGGGAGGAATGGATACATCTGTTGGGTATGTAGAAGGTGAGGTGGTGGTTGAGGTATGCTCGTCCTATTTTGCGCAGTGCCTTGAAGGTGTGAATCAGGAGTTTGTATGTGATGCACTTGGTGACTGGGAACCAGTGTAAGTCTCTGAGGTGGGAGATTTGGCTGTGTCGGGATGTCCAGGATGAGTCTGGTTGCTGAATTCTGGCCTCATTGTAGTCTTGATTAAAGTTTCCGTGTTACCAAAAATGCATGTCATAGTAAACACATAGTCACAACTGCCAAAGAACCACATTCCTCAAATGGTGTATGTCAAAGTTATCACCCCCTTCAATGCAGAGGAAACACAAGATCATCTGGGGGGCATTTCTATGGGGTGGCACAGTCCACTCCATTTAGCATGGGAGCTCCTGCACGCCTCAAACCACCTTTACAGCAGTGCTGGGAAGCTTCAGCAGGGTGAGGCCTCCAATGAGCACTCAGTTTAACCAAGGAGCTCCGATGCTCCTATTAGAGGAAAAGCAGTCCACGGGATGGGTGACCTCACTCCACACTCTGGGGCCACCTCTTTTCCTTAACCCTCCGCCAGACGGGGGTCTCTGATGAGGCTTCCTCCCATCTGGCGAGGTAGAACAAGACGCACGGGTCTCTGGTCTCAGCGGACAGAGCTTCCTGGCCCGAGGCCCTACCTGGCTCTGCTGTCAGCCCTCTGTTCCTCATGAGGAACTTGACCACCCTGGGGGACTCCTGGGACTTTCATAGCCGCACCCAACAAGGTGTGACTCGGGTGGCGGCGGGGACGTTTCTAGGAAGCAGTTCATGCTGGTGCCCCGGGATCACTACTTCAGTCGCTCCTGTGCCCCAGGGGCACCTTTGCGAGCCTGCCTCGGCTACACTCGTTTGCTCTTGGCTGGCGGATCTTCAAGATCCAGCCAGGACACGGCGACACAGAGGGCACTCCTCCAGTGCCCACGGCAGGCACACACACAGCCCTCACCACACAAGGTAAAGCACTCCTCAGGGATACTTCCAGCACTTCCCTCGTACTGGGAAAAGTAGAATGGCAGAGCACTCGTCTTGTGCTAAAAAAAAAATCAGTTCAATGCAGAGCTCTCCAGTGCTGTGAGGCACACAAAACTACAGGGAATGAGGGGGCCATACCATGCAGCCCCTGGGGACAACAAATGGGGCACAGTGTGACAGCGCCCAAGCAAGCATGCCAGCACAAAGGTTTGTAATCAGTGGCAGTTTCCCTTAGTGACCCAGGAGGTCATAGATCAGTACAACAGCAGCAGTCTAAAGGCGGTTTCTGATGAGTCCCTCCAGCAGCATCCTGTGTCCAGTTCAGTAGTCAATTAGTGTCAAACAATATGGGGAAAACCCCCTGAACTTATACTCATTTTGTGCAGTCTCCACAAAAGGGGGAGAAGGGGTTCCAACCAGCACTAACCAGTTCCAGGAATGTTCCCTCTCTCCTCCAGCACAGGCTCCAGACATCAGTGGGGGGTAAACAAGCCCTCTGGGTGAGGTCAGGACACAGTCTTTATAAATGTAGGTGTGCCCTTCCACTCCTTCTCTCAGTCCAGGAAGACCATTCAATGTGCAAATGCACCTCTGTGACAGCTCCACCGTCTCTGTGTACAGGCTGTCTGAAAAGTATGCATAAAGCCCAGCTGTCACTCTGCCACAGATGTGGACTGGAATCAAGCTGCAAAACACCAGAGTCATAAGCACAGAGAAACGCCCACTTTCTAAAAGTGGCAATTCTATAATTGTAATAAAAAATCCACCTACACTAGAAAGCAGCATTTCTCACTACCATACTAAGCAATGCCACATAGGCATAAGGTAGGACATTTCCAATGCAATCCTACAAGCAAGGCAGCACTCACAGCAATGAGAAGCCAAATAGGCTGTATGTCACTAGCAGGACAGGCCACACAACCAGGCAAATGTCCTGCTTTTAACATACATTGCACCCTGCCCATAGGGCTTACTAGGGCCTACCATGGGGGTGACTTATATGTAGTAAAAGGGGAGTTCCAGGCATTGCAAGTAAATTTAGATGCCAGGTTCCTGTGTCAGTAAACTACGCACGCAGGTCCTGCGGTAGCAGGCCTGAGACAGGTTTGAAAGGCTACTTCTGTGAGTGGCACAAGCTGAGCTGCAGGCCCACTAGTGATATTTAATTTACAGGCTCTGGGTAAAGGGATACCACTGTACAAGGGACTTACAGGTAAATTGAATGTGCTAATTAGGGGTAAGCCAATCATACCAAATTTAGAAAGGAGAGCACTGATCAGCGGTGTTAAAGTGCTCACAGTCCTAAAGCCAACACCCAGAGGTCAGAAAAAAAAGAAGGAGGAAGGTAAAATGTTGGGGATTACCCTATAAAAAGGGCCAGATTCAACACCTTAAATCTGTACCCATTACCTGGATCAATCCGTGTTCACTTGCTCTGTCAGAACAGCATCAAATACGTGCCAATGTCACAACAGTGAAAAGCCCACATGACGATAACATGGTGAAGATACCTGGATAAAAACAATACAAGGATGTTAGGCTTGAGAATGATACATATGACAAAAACCTCATATCAAACATCAGTAGATCCACTCACATTGTGATGTGACTACCATAAACAAAGTAGCTAATTGAGGTAGTGAAATGTTCAAGTCTGACTGAGCAAGCAACCTTTGGCTGTATACTGCAAAGCATTAGATCCCCAGTGTTTTGGAAAACACCCTACTCCACACATCCTGACAACTTCAGTTCCTCATACAGTCACAGTAATTACATCACATGACATACTTACACTCAGGTAGATTAGTGATTGATGAGATCTGTGTGCAAGTCTTCACCTTCCTCTTCATCACTGTCATTCTCACTTGTCATTTCAGGATTTTCACCCGGTGGCACTGTTAGCTGCCTATCATCTGCAATGTACGGTATATTCCTCCACAGGGCAATGTTGTGGAGCATGCAGGGGGCCACAATGATCTTACACACTTTTGCAGCTGAGTAGAGGAGGGCCACACCTATCTTTTCCAGACACCTAAATCTGGCCTTATGGGGCCCAAAAGCCTGCTCCACGACACAATGTCTTCTTCCATGTGTGTTGTTGAAGCGGATGTCCCCTGGCATAGTTGGATTCCTCAGTGGCATCATAACCATGGACAGTTTGGATATGCAGAGTCCCCTGTCATGGAATGGGACATATGTGTAACTATGAGTCCCTCTCATCAGAACTGTTGCAGCCGACATTACACATACACAAACAGAACATATGTGACTTACCAACCAGCCAGGCCCTCTCTGAGTACAGTTGTAACATCAGCTGGTGGATTGCACTGTTCTGCATAATGAGGGCATCAAAGGCTGAACCCAGATAAAAGGCACAGACCTGTGAAATGTAGAGGTCTGCCAAACAAACAACTTGGACATTGATGGAATGGAAAATCTTTCTGTTGCGGGACACTTGTTCATTGCCTGAGAAGGGACCAAGGCAACATATTTACCATCAATGGCTCCCACCACATGTGGGATGTGTGTCAAACCATAGAAGTCAGTCTTCACTTTGTCAAAATCCTCATGTCAAAGTTTTTAAACATTGTTGAGAGAACATCCTTTAAAATCAGACTGAACATCGGCTGGGACATCTCAGCAGATAGGTCCACTGTATCTTGGAAGGACTCTTTGTCCAGGAAGTGCAACATTGCCATTACTTGTGCAATGGGTGGTATGCTTGCTGGATGACTAATGGCAGGCATCAGATCTGTCCCCAACTGAAGACATAGGTCCACAATTCTTTGGCGATTCAGAAGGTAGATCTGGATGATGTTGCACTCTTTTATGGTCTGAAGATCTGGGAGTGGACGATAAACAGGAGGTTGTCTGATCCTCCCCCTCCCTGGGTACCTATGTATGACAAGAAATGAGTATTGACATTTTTCAATGTGTCCCTTGCTGTATACAGGATACATGTCAAAGATAAAATGTGACAAGGCATGCAGTAAGGAGTGGACATGATACACAGAACAAATCACAGCTGATAATCACATAGGGGTCACATGTTACCCCTTGCTTTGCCACACAAGTGTACACATCGTGTATCTGGACATCAGCAATTTGTGCATTACAAATGCCACTCGGACTGTAACTAGATGTCTCAAGCATTAAAATGACCCTTGTCTTGGGGGATGGGGGATTGTGCCCCAATGCAAATTGCCATATGTGCTTGGCAAGGTACAACAATGGTGCTTGAGTAGTAGGACCTACATGACAAGACAAGACAAGCAGTCAGTTTTTAATGCTAATAAGCAACAATTTTGGAGGTGTGACACATTTTTAGGAGCACTATAATGCATTTCAGGCCTCTGAAATTAAGGCTGCCTGACCTATCTCACTGGACATTAGGAACTGCCTGTGACCGCCAGCGGAGGTCGTAATGTCTCTAAGCAGTTGCAACCGCTGTGGACACAGCTTTAGGTTAACGTTGTTGCCAGTGGAGGTTGTAGGCCAATGGCTTTGTCCGCCAGCAGTGACGAACGTGTATGTGATAGACATGACTGCTATCTTCCAAAACATCCCTCACTTGACTCCTGACACTGCTGCCAGCAAGACCCCCACTACCTGAGCTGCTGTATACCACCTCTGGGAGCAATCATGTTACACCCAGCAGGTAATAGGGCCCCTGCCTTCTCACCAGAAAAGTTGGAGAAGCTGGTGTTTGAGGTCCTACCCTTGCATGGACAGCTCTGTGGTGCACTGGAGGAGCACGTACGTGTCTCATGTGCACAGTTGTTTCTGTACTTCACCATATATTATCCCACCCTCACAGGCTAGGTCATGCCCATGTGTGCCAGAATCCAATCTTGAGGCCCTGTAGGTGCAGTGTGGCATCAATGGGAGAGTCAATGGGAGTGTATTTGTGTTCAGTGCCAGAGGTTGAGTTCTAATAAATTGTAGTGTGTGTGTTTTGAGTGTTCCCAGATCCACCTTGTGTTGAATGCACATACCTAGGTGAGGTGACGTTACAGTCATCCACAGATATCTCTTACCTCTTGAATGCGGTCACTGTGAGACAACATGTATGTACATGACAGCATGAGCTGTGTATGCATGTTTTATGTGTCAATTGTGTGTAAAGTGAGCTATGTGTGTATGTTGCCACTGAGATTTCATTACACATCTGCCCTTGCTAAACTGTTGTTTGGTAGGCATGTCATCACTCTCAGTGCCTTTAAGGTTGCCACACACACACCACATGCCAAATTGCTGTTGGCTACATGATGTGCTTCCATGCATGGAAGTGATAGGAATGGATTATCATGTAGGTTTTGCCTGCTCAGCCTGATGAGACGAGGGCCTGTGACATGCATCTCACAGTAAGGATCCAAGTGTAGGCTGACGTCGAGTCACTTTTGCTATGCAACTGTGGCCTGTGTCCACTCCTGTATCCCAGCAGATCCTGTTTTGTGGACACTTATAGGCTCTGTGCTAATATGCAGCTCATTGAGGCTCATCCCTTTGAGAAGATTGTAAATGGTTTTAGAGGAGAGTTACTGATTTGTGACTGATGTGCACTTGGCATCATTGTCAACGTGTATCTCTAACCCCTGACAGGTCCCTTAGTACCATAACCCTGTTGTCACCTTCATACGGGTCACATATGTCCTGTGCCGGCTCATTCCCTTACTGACATTTCCAAAGTGCAAACAGTGTGCTGTTTCCTGGAAACCCATATGTGACTCAGTAGTTTAGTCACATTTCAGAAAATGAGCAATGCATGCCTATGTTATTTTGAATGGTATCTACATGTGTCACAAAGTGTGTTCTGTGGTAATGATAAGTCACACATAACCCCACCAACTGAAGTGGCATGAGTCTGCATTTGCATGTGCACATGTCCACACATGGACAACCTAGACTCTTTCTGTACCCACCATTCCAGTCCCTTCATTGCCAGTCAGTTGACCCAGCTAGTCAGTGAAGGACCTGAGCAAGTATGGGAAAAACAGAATGTTCTTAGCTTGGTGTACTGACATTGTATGTGACTCAGCCATTTTGGATGTGGCTTGTAGACATAATTTCTTGTTTTGTCTTTTGCATCCACGCAGGTCAATCCCCATCAGAAGAAAGGGATGTGGAGAGCCATCGCCAAGAAGGAGCGGACCCTGGGAGTCCACAGCCGGCAGAGTGCCCACTGTCACAAGAGGTGGGAGGATCTGAGACAATGGACCCAAAAGATCCTGGAGGCCCATATGGGGCTGTCCTCCTAACATGGGATGGGTACCCATAGGACAATGACACCCCTAATGGCCCACATTCTGGCGGTGGCCTATTTGGAGATTCATATGCATTTCAGAGCAGCACAGCAGCCATAAAGGGGTGAGTAAAAAGCATATTCCTGCCTGTCCCACTGACAGGTGATTGAATGAGTTTCCATCTGCTCCCCCTGACAATTAGGGATGAGCCATGTGTCATAAAGAAGAAGGGGGATTGTTTGTGTTGAGATGACGTGTATCAAATTGATGTGCCTTACCTTTTGGACCTAGGACAAAACTGGGGGGAATTCTCAAACCACTTGCTCTGCAGGGACCACAAATGGCTGTGTCCAGAGATCTTCATGTAGTGTTTGCTGTTGCAGTGGGTGTAATTTCTATCCAAAAGATCACTACTCCTAAATGTTTCAAGCCAAAGGTAAGTAGGTGATGGATCACTGTCCTCTGCCATGTCTCTGGGTATATGTACATGCAGACATCTGACACCCAGGAGCTAGTTATCTTCAGTGTATGATGGGTGCTGGTACTTCACTGCAGTCTGTGATCTATAGGTATCCATCATACATGTGATATGTCTAACATGGCTAATTGTTTGTAGCTGTAGCAAATTACTTTCCCTTGGTAAGTGGGGAATATCTATTGACACGAATGATGTGCCATCACTGTTGCTAACATTCCTATAGCCTCCATGTCAGCATGTGTCCCTTTCTCTTAAGTAGGTATTTGTAAGCGCCAGTTCGTGCAAGGTCTACCTCTGTTGATAGGATGATGTCTGTATTTCCTCTCATACATGTGCATGGCAAACTGTGGAACAGTACATTTACAATGGGGGTACAATTTTGTGCCACAGGCAGGAGTTTGCCACCATTGTTTACGTCTGACAGATAGCTTCATGCCTCATAGTTTGTCATTTGGCATGTAGAACTGCAGTAGCAATGAGGTACATGACTGGTAGGCTCTGAGTGTGGAACTACTTTGTGTGTCTCTATACCCTTGATGTGGAATCATCTGGAAAAGTGCGCTGCACATGCGTAATTGTTAGGGATTGTGCCGAATGTTGGCATGCGTCATGGAGTGACTTTCACTGATGCTGACATCACATCTGTTTGCGTACCGGCATTCATCCACAGACAGACACCAGGGTTGGCATTTCCAAGATGTGGATAGTGGTTTTGCTTCTCAATAGGCAACAGGTTGTGTGCCTTCTTTTAGTCTTTGCAAGTTCTGTGTCTCTCCAACATACAGAGGATAGATGGCTTCAACAGAAACACTCAGAGAATGTCATTGTTATGGACATTATACATTAGTGGTGACTACCCTGGGGCTTGCTGATTCATTGTTTTGCGAATTCTGGGGACATTTCTCCCTGACATATTGGACATGATGTCAACAGTGTTACTTTCAATGCTACATGTGAGACCTATCTGAGTAACATTGATGCTACCTCCTTGACTCTACCGGGACAAATGTCTCTTGGTGAAGTGTACATTGTTGATATGGTTCCAGTGTGACATGGGTATTTTTATGCCACCTACTTCAGGATATTGTACATTTGTAAGCAACATAACAGGATTTAATTAAAAGCATAATTTCTCATTGTTGGTTCATTATGTATGTGCTAAATAGCTGTGTGAAAGACTTTGGGCTGTATTTATACTTTTTGGCGCACAACTGCGCCAACGCAGTTGTGCGTCAAAAGATTTAACGCCGGCTAACGCCATTCCAAAGCGCCATGCGGGCGCCTTATTTATGGAATGACGTTAGCCGGCGGAGCTGACTGGTGTGCGTCAAAAAAAATGACCCACACCAGGCAGCGCCGGCGTATGGGAAAATGGAGCTTGGGCGTCAAAGAATGGGGTAAGTCGGTCTGAGGCAAAAAATCTGCCTCAACCCGATTAGCGCCATTTTTTTTTACTCCCACCCTCCATTGACATGACTCCTGTCTTAGCAAAGACGGGAGTCATGCCCCCTTGCCCAATGGCCATGCCCAGGGGACTTCTGTCCTCTGGGCATGGTCATTGGGCATAGTGGCATGTAGGGGAGCACAAATCAGGCCACAAAAAAAAAAAAAAAAAATACCAGGGGTGTGGAATTTATTAAAATATCTACTTGTCCAGGGGACAGGTTGCTTCTCAAATCTACTTGTCCTGTAAAAAGATCTACTTGTCCCTTTGGTGCCATGTAGTGTGGCGACAAATTATGGCAGCAATTAATAGCCTCTCTGATTATGCCAGGGCTACTACCATAGTAGGGCTTGAATACTTGGAGTTTCAATCCCTACTGTAGCAATTTCCTTATTTTGCCACCTTTCTGCAGATCTGCATACTGGGGCTGGAGGAAGCAGTAAGCAATAGTTCCAGGGCTGGAATGCCTTTGAGTCTGCAAACCTACTAAACTGCATGTTTTAAAGATTTTTACCAGCTTCTCTCTAATATTTTCCCATAATAAGAAAGGTTGGAAATTTACTCCTGACAATGGCAGAATTAGAACTTCTTCCAGGGTTGGGAAGAAAGTGGCTGGAGGGAAAATGAACTTGCAGATGCTCAATAGATTTTCACATGAGCAAATCTACACATCGTATTTACCCACGCTAAAATACAGTTCACAAATATTTTATAGGGGTACGACATATACCATGGGTGCACTTTTGTGACTTTCTTTAAGAATTTGGGGCCACAAGTAGGTAGGTTCAGATTTGTGACCTGCAAATTGCGAGTCGCAAATCCGAATGTAGGATGGTGTCCTTGACACCATCTGTGATTCGCAAGGGCTTCGCAAATGCCCACATAATCAATAATCATGAGGTGGGTCGCAATTTGTGACCCCCTCACGAATGGTGGCCTGCTGGAGACCGCAGACCACCATGTCTGTGACTGCTTTTTAATAAAGCAGGTTTTTTTGGGGTTTTTTGTAATGCAGCCCGTTTTCCTTAAAGGAAAACGAGATGCATAACAAAAACGAAAAATGAAACGTTTTCGTTTAATTTTTTCAGAGCAGGACCACTGCCTGCTCTGAAAATTTTTTTACAGTGACATTCACAATGGGGAAGGGGTCCCATGGAGATCCCTTCACTTTTGCGAAAGTGTTAGCACCCATTTGAAATGGGTGCAAACTGCGATTGGTTTGCGCCCGCGTTCGCGGTCACAAAACAATCCTACATTGCACTGCGAGTTGCAATTAGGAAGGGAACACCCCTTACTAATTGCGAGTCGCAAACCTGTTTTGTGATTCGGTAACCAGGTGACTGAATGGCAAAACTGGGTTTTGCATCACAATGTGCTTTTTGCATGTCGCAAACAGCGAAAGTCGCTGTTTGCAACATGCAAAAAGCGACCTACATGTGGGTCTTGGTCCCTAATTAGGTCTGGTGTTAACAAAGACATTTTGTTTTTATTAAACTCCTATTTCTCTCTCTTTCGGCTGGCTTTACTGTGAGTGATCGCATTCTGCTCTTCCACAAGGAGCATATTGCCACACAAAGTAGTTTTGTTCAGTGTCAGGAACTACAGTGGCAATCAGTGACGTAACGAAACTGGAGGGTGCCCCTTTGCAAAGAACATGGAGGAGCCCCCTCTCCAGACTCACTCAGGGCAGGTGCTGTGCTGACGGGGCCCCCTGGAGGGCGGCTGCGGGGCCTTTGTTATGCCGCTGGTGGCAACGTGTGCTTTAAGAGTTCAAAAACTTTTTGGCGGGTTTTTGCCAATGTTTGTTACAATGTTGAGGGCCTGGTAGCTCCCACAACAATAAAGTGTCACAAAAGCCATGTCAAAATAAGACACGCATTGATGAAACTAAAAGACTAATAAAAATATGTCAGATCAGTTGGCTTTGTCAGTGTTTGTTTATTTTCATGCTTCCCATAATCATGTTGAAAATGGTTACACTGATTTTCCATTAGAAATATTTTTGGGAAATACTAGCAATCATCAACACATTTTACTAAATGACACTTCATTTGCATATAATCAGAGAGCATTCTGGGAGCATTATACTTAACCTCTTAGCCTAAACTTTTCAAAAATGTGTGTACACGTTTTTTTTTTTTGTACTGGAACCAACGTCAGTAGTGAAGTGTGACCTTAAAACATTTATTTACAGCACGCACCCTAATAATGAAGGCTTTCAAATAATGAACCATAAATACAAGTTCGAACAGCATTATCTTTTGGAAACACATTACCTCAACTGCAGAGAGTTCAACTCTCTGTAAACAGGCAGCCAAAGGGTTTGTGCTGCAGGGGGTTGGGCCTACTTGTCCCAAGGACAAAGTAAACATAAAAACTTGTTGCCCTTGACCCCAAACAAGATGTCCCGGGCGTCAGGCGATAGGAATTCCACATCCCTGAGGATGGGTCCCTGCATCCTTGGGCGTCCTCCTGGGGTGGGCAAGGGTGGCAGGGGGTGTCCCTGGGGGCACGGGAGGGCTCCTCTGGGCTCCCTCCGAGCCCACAGGTCCCTTAACGCCTGCCCTGACCAGGCGTTAAGAAATGACGCAAAAGTGGCTGGATGTCATTTTGTTTGACCCGCCCACTCCCGGGCATCATTTTTGCCCGGGAGTATAAATACGGCGCACATGCTTCGGAGTCATTTTTTAGAAGGGAACGCCTCCCTTGCATATCATTAACGCAAGAAAGGTGTCCACGCTAAAAAATGACGCAAACTCCAAGATCTTTGGCGCTAGACGGGTCTAACGCCAAAGTATAAATATGGAGTTAGTTTTGCGTCGGATTTGCGTCAAAAAAACGACGCAAATCCGGCGCAGAGTATAAATATGCCCCTTTGTGTGGGATATGTGGGAATGGACTTTACATTGGGTTACTATTCTTTGCCAATAGATAACTGAGGTCTGTCGCATGGGGCACAGCTTCGAGGGGTAAGAGGTATCCTAGTTGTTGTATGGTTATTGTGGTTGCACAACTTCAGCCATGCAAGTGTAGTTGTCTGAGTTCCAGATTTTTCTGTGGGCAACTTTATAAATTGCAGATAGCATGCATGTATATGTTAGGATAATGTATGGACCACTTAGGTGGAGTTTGTTGCTGGGGACTACCTGACGTAATTGTATCGTTTGTCAATCAGAGTTGTGGTTCAAGTTTTATCGTGGACATGTAATGACCCTATTCCTATTTGTCTTTGCAGCGTCAGCACATGCAAGTGGAAGGGACCTGGAGTGGGGAAGCATATAGCCATGCTACCTTGGTGAAGACACATCTGACACAGAGGGACCCAGTGGCCCAGAGGGTGAGAGGAATGCCACAGGGAGACTGGAACATCGTCTTCATCATCGGATCCTTCCTCCAGTGGCCACTTCCTAGTGGTGGTGGACCCTTTGGAGTCAACCAAGTACCATACTTCTATCACTGCCCTCCCTGTTGCTCCCCACCAACTTGGCTGTGCCCGCTCACCTAAGAGGTTGGGCGTCTCCTTCACCGCAGGTATCTCTGCCCCATCCCCTGTTACCGCTGCTGCTATCAGTGAGGAGGCTACGAATCTCCTGAAGATGATCTCTGTTGGTCAGTCAGCCTTTGTGAATGTCATCCAGGGATTGGCAAGTTAGCTGCAACAGACCAATGCATTCCTGGAAGGCATTCATGGTGCAATAGCTGGTCTACAGAGATCTTTTCAGACTCTGGCCTCCTCACTGATAGCAGCCAGTCACCCCCCCACCTTCCATTCCCCTTCAACTCCCTCTTGCCAATCCAAATTCCCCCTCCCCTTACCTACCCAAGGCACAGGGACAGATCTGCAGAAATCCACCTCAACACCCAAGAGTAGTTCACACAAACACAAGCTCCACAAAACAGCCACCTACAGATACAACATACACTACTTCCCTGGATACTCCCACCACCCCCAGCATCACAGATACAACATCAAGCATATCCACAGGTACAACACCAACAGTCACTGACACACTCAATATACCCATCAAACCCATAGACACCACCCCACCAGACCTGCAGACATCTACCACAAGAACTACACCTGCAGACACACAAACATCCACCACATCAAGCAAACCTGCAGTCACTACCCAAGCAGACACACACACATCTATCACCCCCACAACCCCCAGCATATCCAATTCACCCAAGACACACAAATGCCCACACTCACCCACCAATACAGCCCACAACCACTACCAGCCCAACCTCCAAATCCCAGCACCATTCTGATGACCGTGGCTGTGTTTGCATTAGACTGTGCATGTGTGCATTTAGGTGTGTGTCTCTTGCAGCTAGTTCCTGTAGAGGTGTCTTCCATGCAGTAGGATTTGTTTATGCTTTGTTGACTTGCCCTTCCCTATTGTGCATATGTGCACGACATTTGGGTTTAGTATTGTTTGTCCCTGACACCCTTGTGGGGCATTTTCCTGTGCACAAGTTGTTTGAGGAGTCTGTTGAAGTGTTATATGTCCCAGTGCAATCTCCTTCCCTGGGTGTCTCCGATGGCCCCATCACAATTGTAAAGGTATAGTTGGATTGTGTTCTTTGTCTATTTGCCTCTCTGTGTGCTTTGTGCTTGCCATTGTATTTCCATTGTGCTGTGATGTGTGTTATATGTGTGACCATTGCAGGGCTTTTTAATGGTGGTATTGTTTGTGTTCCATGCCACATCGATACATATGTGTGTTGTGTGAGGACAGTTCCTGGCCAGTATGAAAGGTGAGTGTGTGAGCTGCATTTGTATATGTGCTGTAGGTGTCTTGTTGTTAATGTGTGTGACAATGTAGTGTAGCCTTCAGTCTCCCTGTGCCCGAGCTGCGTGACTGTGTGTATTTGTGCAGTAAGAGTGTGCTGCCCAAAGGGGATTTACTGTGACTGTGTACTTATCCATGTTGATGTATTTTACTGAGTGTGTACAGGTTGAGACATGTACCTGCTGCCCGTTGTGGGCCACCCAATGATGTGTAAGCTGGCGCTACAAGCTGTTTTTAAGGTTAATGATACAGGTAATAAATAGGTAGTACAGAGTGTATACTTATGTTTTTTGGCATCCACAGTGGCATTGATGTTGTTGTCTGTTGATGGTCATCAGCATCGGCATGACATTTGTGACATGTTCCATGGCACCACCAGACGTGTAAGACTGCCTGCAGGTGAGTGTCTCCCTTTATACATCCATACACCTTGTACATGGTGGTTGGACAGCCAAAGTCACATTGTCGATGTCTAAACTTGTAAGGAGTCTGGTGGAAACACAGGCTTCGCCAGCCTGTTTGTGTTTCCTCGTGACTGTGGCAGTTTGTGCTGCCTGGCGGTGCCAGTAGACTGCTGGCGGTCTTTTGTTGGTGTGTCCGCCAAAATCATAATACAGCAGTCCGACCGCCGGACTAACGTTGGTCAGAACGCCAACTCCACCATGGCAGTCCCTGGACCACCAAACTCATAATCAGCCCCTTTATAAGAATGTCAGATCAAGTTTTGACATGAATTCAATGAGAAGGTGATGTGTAAGTGAATGAATTGCATATGACAATGTGACTTCTTTGGTTCTGACACCAAGGCAATGCAACAGTGTTTTCTTCGAATGCTATTAGTGGATGGTGTAATAGTCCAGAGTCATCACTGACTTGTACCATCTTAACCACTGTGGTGCAGCAGCCAAAGTAGAGGCTCATGTGAAATTTGAGGCTACCAGTTGGTCATCTACCCCAAGGCCATGTTATGTGTGCTACATCAGGAACCTGGATGCGGGACTAGTTCAAGGGATTTATCTTCTTGTAAGCTCTGTCACGCAGTAGGTTGTGCAACGTGCATCAGGTTATACTAATACAGCTGCAACAGTGTACGGGAGCACCTCCGTAGAGTATGTTTATGGATTTTACATTTGTTACAGAGGAACTGTTGATATTAGGACAAAATATTGAGTTTTAAATACCGGAGAGCATGAATGTAAGAAAAATATAGAATATTGTTGCCAAAAATATTACTATTTTTTATTAAGTATAGTTTTTAAGAATATCATTTTTAACATCATTTTCAGTGCTATAGTTGTAAAAAGCAATGTTTTTTAAATTATAATAATGCATTTTTGTTTGATAATATAACAATTTTAGGTGTTAGTATTGTTGATATGAGTATTATTCATTTATAAATACAAGTTGTAACTTTTAGTGACTAATTTTATGGAAATGGTATTTGTAATTTGCAGTGTTGAAGGCTGATTGATAGATTTATAGGGGGATAGTTACTTAAATTAGATATATTTATAATGTAACGGTAATTTTATTTGTTACTGCTCATTAATTTTTAATTGCTTATAAATTATGTACATTTTGTAAGTGTTATGTTATATGTTGAAATTAAATTGCAATTTAAATTGAATTTGTAGGGGTATTGAGTTGGAAGTTAAGTAAGTTATAAATAATAGTTTTTTAAATTAATTTTATTTCTTAATTCATTATTTAATTGATTGTTAATTATGTAAATAGTTCAACAGTGATTTATTTAGGTTATATTTTAGGTGTAGGTTCTAGGGCTTGTAAGGGAATATGGTGGAAAGTTAAATGTATTTTAATTTAACCCCTTCGCTGCCAGGCCTTTTCCCCCTCCTGTGCCAGGCCTTTTTTTGCCTATTTGGGGCAGTTCGCGCTTAGGCCCTCATAACTTTTTGTCCACATAAGCTAACCAAGCCAAATTTGCGTCCTTTTTTTCCAACATCCTAGGGATTCTAGAGGTACCCAGACTTTGTGGGTTCCCCTGAAGGAGGCCAAGAAATTGGCCAAAATACAGTGAAAATTTCGTTTTTTTTTAAAAAAATTGAAAAAGTGGTTGCAGAAGAAGGCTTGTGGTTTTTCCCCTGAAAATGGCATCAACAAAGGGTTTGCGGTGCTAAACTCAGCAGCTTCCCAGCTTTCAGGAACAGGCAGACTTGAATCAGAAAACCCAATTTTTCAACACAATTTTGGCATTTTACTGGGGCAAACCCCATTTGTGCAATTTTTTGTGCTTTCAGCCTCCTTCCAGTCAGTGACAGGAATGGTCATGAAACCAAGGCTGGATCCCAGAAACCTAAACATTTCTGAAAAGTAGACAAAATTCTGAATTCAGCAAGGGGTCATTTGTGTAGATCCTACAAGGGTTTCCTACAGAAAATAACAGCTGAAAAAGAAAAATATTGAAATTGAGGTGAAAAAAACATCAATTTTTCTCTACGTTTTACTCTGTAACTTTTCCCTGCAATGTCAGATTATCGAAAGCAATATACCGTTACGTCTGCTGGACTCCTCTGGTTGCGGGGATATATAGGGTTTGTAGGTTCATCAAGAACCCGAGGAACCCAGAGCCAATAAATGAGCTGCACCCTGCAGTGCGTTTTCATTCTATACCGGGTATACAGCAATTCATTTGCTGAAATATAAGGAGTAAAAAATTGCTATCAAGAAAACCTTTGCATTTCCAAAAAGGGCACAAGATAAGGTGTTGAGGAGCAGTGGTTATTTGCACATCTCTGAATTCCGGGGTGACCATAGTAGCACGTGAATTACAGGGAATTTCTCAAATAGATGTCTTTTTTACACACACTCCTATATTTGGAAGGAAAAAATGTAGAGAAAGACAAGGGGCATTAGTACTTGTTTTGCTAATCTATGTTCCCCCAAGTCTCCCGATAAAAATGGTACCTCACTTGTGTGGGTAGGCCTAGCACCCGCGACAGGATATGCCCCAAAACACAACGTGGACACATCACAGAAAACAGAGCTGTTTTTAGCAAAGTGACTACCTGTAGATTTTGGCCTCTAGCTCAGCCGCCACCTAGGGAAACCTACCAAACCTGTGCATTTCTGAAAACTAGAGACCTAGGGGAATCCAAGGAGGGGTGACTTGTGTGGCTCGGACCAGGTTCTGTTACCCAGAATCCTTTGCAAACCTCAAAATTTGGCTAAAAAAACACATGTTCCTCACATTTCTGTGGCAGAAAGTTCTGGAATCTGAGAGGAGCCACAAATTTCCTTCCACCCAGCGTTCCCCCACGTCTCCCGATAAAAATGATACCTCACTTGTGTGGGTAGGCCTAGCACCCGCGACAGGATATGCCCCAAAACACAACGTGGACACATCACAGAAAACAGAGCTGTTTTTAGCAAAGTGACTACCTGTAGATTTTGGCCTCTAGCTCAGCCGCCACCTAGGGAAACCTACCAAACCTGTGCATTTCTGAAAACTAGAGACCTAGGGGAATCCAAGGAGGGGTGACTTGTGTGGCTCGGACCAGGTTCTGTTACCCAGAATCCTTTGCAAACCTCAAAATTTGGCTAAAAAAACAAATGTTCCTCACATTTCTGTGGCAGAAAGTTCTGGAATCTGAGAGGAGCCACAAATTTCCTTCCACCCAGCGTTCCCCCACGTCTCCCGATAAAAATGATACCTCACTTGTGTGGGTAGGCCTAGCGCCCGCGACAGGATATGCCCCAAAACACAACGTGGACATATCACAGAAAACAGAGCTGTTTTTAGCAAAGTGACTACCTGTAGATTTTGGCCTCTAGCTCAGCCGCCACCTAGGGAAACCTACCAAACCTGTGCATTTCTGAAAACTAGAGACCTAGGGGAATCCAAGTAGGGGTGACTTGCGGGGCTCGGACCAGGTTCTGTTACCCAGAATCCTTTGCAAACCTCAAAATTTGGCTAAAAAAACACATGTTCCTCACATTTCTGTGGCAGAAAGTTCTGGAATCTGAGAGGAGCCACAAATTTCCTTCCACCCAGCGTTCCCCCACGTCTCCCGATAAAAATGATACCTCACTTGTGTGGGTAGGCCTAGCGCCCGCGACAGGATATGCCCCAAAACACAACGTGGACATATCACAGAAAACAGAGCTGTTTTTAGCAAAGTGACTACTTGTAGATTTTGGCCTCTAGCTCAGCCGCCACCTAGGGAAACCTACCAAACCTGTGCATTTCTGAAAACTAGAGACCTAGGGAAATCCAAGGAGGGGTGACTTGCGGGGCTCGGACCAGGTTCTGTTACCCAGAATCCTTTGCAAATCTCAAAATGTGGCTAAAAAAACACATGTTCCTCACATTTCTGTGGCAGAAAGTTCTGGAATCTGAGAGGAGCCACAAATTTCCTTCCACCCAGCGTTCCCCCACGTCTCCCGATAAAAATGATACCTCACTTGTGTGGGTAGGCCTAGCGCCCGCGACAGGATATGCCCCAAAACACAACGTGGACATATCACAGAAAACAGAGCTGTTTTTAGCAAAGTGACTACCTGTAGATTTTGGCCTCTAGCTCAGCCGGCACCTAGGGAAACCTACCAAACCTGTGCATTTCTGAAAACTAGAGACCTAGGGGAATCCAAGGAGGGGTGACTTGTGTGGCTCGGACCAGGTTCTGTTACCCAGAATCCTTTGCAAACCTCAAAATTTGGCTAAAAAAACACATGTTCCTCACATTTCTGTGGCAGAAAGTTCTGGAATCTGAGAGGAGCCACAAATTTCCTTCCACCCAGCGTTCCCCCACGTCTCCCGATAAAAATGATACCTCACTTGTGTGGGTAGGCCTAGCGCCCGCGACAGGATATGCCCCAAAACACAACGTGGACACATCACAGAAAACAGAGCTGTTTTTAGCAAAGTGACTACCTGGAGATTTTGGCCTCTAGCTCAGCCGCCACCTAGGGAAACCTACCAAACCTGTACATTTCTGAAAACTAGAGACCTAGGGGAATCCAAGGAGGGGTGACTTGTGTGGCTCGGACCAGGTTCTGTTACCCAGAATCCTTTGCAAACCTCAAAATTTGGCTAAAAAAACACATGTCCCTCACATTTCTGTGGCAGAAAGTTCTGGAATCTGAGAGGAGCTACAAATTTCCTTCCACCCAGCGTTCCCCCAAGTCTCCCGATAAAAATGATACCTCACTTGCGTGGGTAGGCCTAGCGCCGGCGACAGGAAACACCCCAAAGCGCAACGTGGACACATCCTAAATTTTGGAAAAAAACAGAGGTGTTTTTTGCGAAGTGCCTACCTGTAGATTTTGGCCTCTAGCTCAGCCGGCACCTAGGGAAACCTACCAAACCTGTGCATTTCTGAAAACTAGAGACCTAGGGGAATCCAAAGAGGGGTGACTTGCGGGGCTCGGACCAGGTTCTGTTACCCAGAATCCTTTGCAAACCTCAAAATTTGGCTAAAAATACACATGTTACTCACATTTCTGTGGCAGAAAGTTCTGGAATCTGAGAGGAGCCACAAATTTCCTTCTACCCAGCGTTCCCCCAAGTCTCCCGATAAAAATGATACCTCACTTGCGTGGGTAGGCCTAGCGCCGGCGACAGGAAACACCCCAAAGCGCAACGTGGACACATCCTAAATTTTGGAAAAAAACAGAGCTGTTTTTTGCAAAGTGCCTAGCTGTGAATTTTGGCCTCTAGCTCAGCCAGCACCTATGGAAACCTACCAAACCTGCACATTTTTGTAAACTAGACACCTAGAGGAAAGCATGATGGGGTGACTTGTGGGGCTCTCACCAGGTTCTGTTAACCAGAATCCTTTGCAAACCTCAACATTTGGCTAAAAAACTGTTGTTCCTCACATTTTGGTGACAGAAAGTTCTGGAATTTGAGAGGAGCCACAAATTTCCTTCCACCCACTGTTCCCCCAAGTCTCCCGAGAGAAATGGTACCTCACTTGTATGGGTGGGCCTAGTGCCTGCAACAGGAAATGCCCCAAAACACTATGTGGACGCATCAAAATTATCAAATACAAAACAAACTGTTTTTGCTGGGGGGGATGGCACCTGCATTTTTGGTCCTGGGCTCAGCAGCCATATAGTAACCAACCAAACCCAAACATTTCTGAAAACTAGACACCTGAGGGAGTCCAGGGAAGTGTAACTTGTGTGGATCCCCATGTGTTTTCTTACCCAGAATCCTTTGCAAACCTCACAATTTGGCTAAAAAAACATTTTTTCCTCAAATTTCGGTGACAGAAGGTTCTGGAATCTGAGAGGAGCCACAAGTTTCCTTCCACCCAGCGTTCACCTAAGTCTCCTGATAAAAATGATACCTCACTTGTGTGGGTGGCCCAGGTGCCTGCAACAGAAAAATGCCAATAACCTGTTTTTAATTTTTACCACACATACTGGTTTGATTTGGCACAAGGGTGAGTGATGGTTCAGTAGATCAAATTTTATTAACAAGAGATTTCACAAAAATGTTAACTGAAAGGCCAAAAAACTGAACCAATGACACAGCTTGTGAGCTGTAGAGCCACGACAAGGCACCAACCGCTTTACAGTCCATTCACACACCTTTCATACATGACATGCACAAGACTATTCACGCCGCCAGCCACCGGCCCAGCAGAACGCTTGCATCGACAGACAGCGCCACTCAAGAGCCCATCACTTACATATGCCCTCATGCCTGATACAGCAATTACAGGGAGTGTGTAGAATGGCGTTTGCCTGGCAGTGTGTTGCAATAGCCAACAGCAAGTAAATATTTACACTGCCAACCAAGCGCCACCCCACGCACACCACCAGCCAAGTGCCACCCCACTCACCTCGCTAGCCAAGCGCCACCCTACACACACTGCCAGCCCAGCACCACCCCATACACACCGCCAGTGAAGTGCCACTGCACACACACCGCCGGCCAAGCGCCACCCCATGCACACCGCCTACCAAGCGCCAACCCACGCACACCGCCTACCAAGCGCCACCCCACGCACACCGCCAGCCAAGCGCCACCCCACGCACATCGCCATCACTTTTTTTTGGTTTTTAAACAACAAAGAAACCACTAATTATACATAAGTACCAAACTACATACACAAAAGCTCTAACTGAATACATGACAGTAAAGTCAACTGTGAAACTGAATTTATGAAAATATAAAACAGAAGTTCACGCTTACGGCATTTCCCAATAATTATTCTGTGTGTGGTAGCTCCTCAAACAGCCACCCACATACAGCCCAAGCTTTGAAGGACTATCAGGGCAGTACATCCTAGTCTCCTTCCTGATACCTCTTTGAGCACACACTCTACATCTCTTAGCAGTAAAGTTTTTTATGGCCGTGGTAGGAATGTGCCCAGCAAAGTGACGATCTTTCAATCCATATCTTCCACCACTGCTTCTCTAGGAACTCTTGCCTGTTCCAGCACAGCAAGGTTCGCTATGATAGACTCCTGAAATTCCACAAATGTCATCCGTGACTCTGGAGAACTATCCTTGAACCCAACAAAAGCATTAAAAGTTGCCAAGAGGAACAGGTGAACCGCTAATTTCTTATACCAAACATAAGACTTATGAGCAGCAGTGTAAGGTTCCAACCTTTGATCTACTCTATCAAGACCACCCATGTGCCTAATGTAGTCTAAAATGCCCACCAGTTTGCGCACTCCAGCAACTTGACCCCAAACAACCACAGATGAAGTACTCTCATCATGGATGGTAGTTAGCATGTACATATCCCTCCTGTCTACAAATTTCAGAGCTAGCAGCTCATCATTCTGCAAGGCACTGCACTGTCCCTTTTCAAGTTTTTTACAGACAAGCTCTCTTGGATAGCCTTTCCGGTTTGAGCGGATTGTGCCACAAGCAACAGTATCCACTCTGAGCAAGTCCTGGAACAACTGAACTCCAGTGTAAAAGTTATCTACATATAAATGGTGACCTTTGTTAAATAGTCATCTACCAAGTTCCCACACAATTTTCTCACTACCTCCAAAAGTGGGTGGACAACCAGTGGGGTCAATATTGGAATCCCTACCAGTGTAGACCCAGAAATTATAAACATATCCTGTACTACTTTCAGACAGCATATACAATTTAATTGCATACCATGCCCTCCTGCTAGGAATGTACTGCCTAAAAACCAAATGACCCTTGAACAGGACCAACGACTGATCTACAGATATTTCTTTGCCTGGAACATAGATCTCTGAAAAACGATCAATCAAATGATCAAGGACAGGTCTAATCTTAAAAAGACGGTCAGAATCAGGGTGATCTTGTGGCAAGGCTAAAGCATTATCTACAAAATGCAACATCCGAAGAAGAAGGTCATACCGGTTACAACGCATGATTGCAGGAAATATAGCAGTTGCCATCAAGGGACTAGATCAATATGAAGACAGTGATGGCTTACTTATCAGCTCCATCAAAAAAGTTAAACCCAAGAACTTTTTCAACTCTTCCAGATTTGTGGGAATCCACCGGCTAGCTCTAGAGTGTGGCCTACTTCTGGCAGCGTTGTCCCTCAAATACTGCTCTGCACACAAATTAGTCTGCTCAACAATCTCTTACAAAAATATATGTCCATAAACAGCTCAAAGAAGTTGACAGGCAAAATGTTTTCCGTATTAACTGGACACCCTGGGAATCTAGTACCGCAGTAAACTGTGTCTGCTTCATGTTTGGTGCAACCACATGTCAGATCTTCCAATGGGAAGCCTTTCAGCCGCTGCCTGCTGCACCATTGGCACATCAGTGTCCTCCTCTAAAACAGGCCCTTCATCAGCACTGAGAGTGGCTTCATTATCAGATGATTCCTCTCTGACAGAAAATTCACTTCCAGCATCTTGCACTTCCTCCTCTGCCTCAGATGCAGAGTCAGTCTCATAATCATGGTCATAAGATGACTCAAAAAGCACCCCAACAACCTGCTGAGCAGTCATCCTACGGCTAGCCATGATCCTTCCTACAATAAGTAACTGGACAAATGCACCACTAACAACCAGCACTGTGTAAGATAAGTAACAAACAAAGTGTATCACTAAGAGTTATAAACTGAAAAACTATACCGCTTACTTGCCTGAAAAAGCTTGAGTCACCAGCAACTACTCTGCACCTCCACAGCAATCAGCAATGAGATCCCACTAAAAAGAAAAAAACAACAAATTAGACATAAGACAACACAATAATCATTGTGCATAAATCTAAGGACAATTTCACACACAATCCTGCATTCAGTACACCACCTACAAACATGTCATTCATTCATGGCAACAATACTCCTTTGGAGTACATTTATTTACTTACCTAAAATATGCAACTACGCAAACCACAGGACAACCACTGCCAAAACCGCAACAAGCCACAGCAAATGAAGCAAAAAGAAGCAATGGCAGAAATGCCATAGAATATATTGCCCCCTTTGAGGGGGCGACCCTTGCCCGGGGGCCAACCCCCCACACAAAGCACACACATGATCCCTGGTGCTAAGTGGATTCTGCTCCCCTTGGGGGATGATGGGCCTAAAAAAAAAAAATACGCCGATCTGCTCCCAAGGGGGGCAGAACTGCCCAATGGTGCTTTCCCAAACACAGAGAAAAAAAATGAAACAAAACAAAAAAAATCCCTGGAGTCTTTATGGTTTCTGCACCTACAGGAGAAGGGCCTAAAACAAATAGGCCAATCTGCCCCCAAGGGGTGCAGAAATGGCATAGATTATATTGCCCCCTTTGGGGGGGTGACCCTTGCCCAAGGGGCCAACCCCCACACAAAGCACACACACACACACACATGATCCCTGGTGCTAGGTGGAGTCTGGGCAGATGGGCCTAAAAAAAATATGCCGATCTGCCCCCAATGAGGACAGAACTGCCCAATAGTGTTTTTTGCCCCTTGGGGGTGACCCTTGCCCAAGGGGGCCCCCTCAACACAAAAAAACAAACAAAAGAAAGAAAAAGGATCCCTGGTTTCTAGTGGCTTCTGCCCCCTTTGGGGCAGATCGGCCTACTAATAAAAGGCCGATATGCCCCCAAGGGGGTCAGAACCAGCAATAAATATAATGCCTCCCAAGGGGAGCGACCCTTGCCCAAGGGGTCGCTCCCCCACACTGTAAACACACACACAGGCACACACACTAATTCCCTGGTGTCTAGTGGGCATTCCTGTTGTCCGATCGCATCTGAAAGAGACATCGAGGGAAAGGAAAACCCTTTCCTTTCCCCTGATGCCTCTTTTACAGTAATCCCCCCCGCCCGGAGGAAAAACTCCCAGGTGAGAGGCGCAGCCACGGACGTAACCATTATGCCCATGCGTACAAGGGGTTAATAATGTTTTTAGTGATTGTATTTATTGGGGTTGTATACACACACAGGCACACAGACACCCACCCACACACACACACACACACACACACACAGACATATATATATATATATATATATATATATATATATATATATATATTATATTTATATAGATATATATAATATTATACATATATAATTGTATATATATGTGTGTATATATAATTGTGTATATTAATATTTCATTTTAAAGCACTTAGGGGGTCATTTTGACCCCGGTGGGAGGCGATAATGTGGCGGTAGTACCGCCAACAGGCTGGCACCACTTACCGCCACATTATGACCGTGGCGGTCGTGCGACAGTAATACCACTAACTACTGCCTGGCTGCCGCCAGCCTGGTGGTCCTGGTGGTTCCAATCCTCCAGGTCAGTGCTGCCCTGGGGATTACGAGTCCCCATCGCCAGCCTGTCCATGGCGGTAAACACCGCCATGGAAAGGCGGGTGCTATGGGTGACTTGGGGGCCCCTGGGGGCCCATGCACTTGGCATGGGCACTGCAGGGGTCCCCATGCACAGCCCCATCACGCATTCCAATGCCCAAATTATGGACATACATATATGTCTGATTACGGATATATATATATATATATATATATATATATATATATATATATATATATATATATATATATATATATAACTAAATAATTTGTGGAATGTATTAGCTGTACATTATATTAATGTTATATGTTAGAATATTTAACATTTACTACTGTTTTAGTATGATATTACTGTCCACAATATTTTTTTCTGTATTTTTGTCATTTTTATTATGTAAAAGTATGGGAGCACGCTATTGTGGGAAACAACATTTTTGACATAATATTTTTGTCAACAATAATTTTTACACAGAACATATACATTTCTTTCACAAGAAACCATTTGTTGAAATACCAAGGGAAGTGTGCCGATAATTGGACCCGGAGTCAATTATTGGGTCTCCTCAGGAGAATAGTCATCTGGTTAAGCACAAAATCAGTAGATAGGACGTAGGGCTCTATGAGTAGTCTCCAGGCCAAGACACCAACCTTCCTTATCCTGGAGCTTCCAAACCATGGATTTTTTCTAGTTTTACATATGTGAAAGGAAGCATTCGTAATCCTCCCTTTAATGTGTCATTGGCCTCAAGCGTTTAATCAACCAACATTTTTTTTTTTTTTTTTAAAGATTTACAAAATTATCCACTGTTAGGGATTTCACAAGCCTCAGTGAATATTGAGTAAATTGTAAATATTTGCTTAATGTTTAAAAAAATTAGGGAAACCATATGTGCACTGTCTGGACTTTACCACCAACATGCATGATAAAAAATTGTGATTGATTTAGACATAAAAAAAATTATAACAAGTATCTTTGACTGCAGTGTTAACATTTTTATTTTCCTTCATGCATCAACATGTGCATGTAGGAAAGGAAATATTCCTTACAGTGTGCCGAATGTGTGCTACCTAAAGAGCTGGTCTGCTTATGTAGAATTGTATCTTGGTTCTCTCTGGGCCCAATTCACGAAGAGCTTTTGCAATCATGGTGGAGACTTCACAATAGTAGCAGAGTCTCTGCACTGGTGGCAGAATTTCTGCACTGCAGTTTCTCATTGGGGAGATTCCACCACAACTGCACAGGCTTTTTGTGAATCAAGCCACCTCTGTCTGTGGATTAAGAAAAGATGTCATGATCCAGGGATATATGGCTTATGAACTGTCTCCTGCAACATGAATACATTGGTTAACCACAGTGCTGTTCATGTGTTGGCTAAAGTTTAATAATTCAATTCTGCTGCCTAACCTAATGCACACCCATCTCCCTAATCTCACCCAGCAAGTCAATCATAAAATGTACAGTAATGTGCCATGATGTCAGTTTTGAAGCACACTGTGGGGGCACTCTACATTTCACAACACTTTGATGTTGAGATACAAACATCTCAATGGGGGCAAATCAAGATGTGTGCTCCACCCAAACAACCAATAAAATGTAAAATTGTGAAATCCTGTGGATGGTCTAATTGATGTCCTGCAACTCACCTACGGTACTTGTAAATACAATTTGTTCACTCTGGGCAACATAACATCTATAAATGTCCACAATACACTAGATAGGATAACCTGGGAGATGCCACTTGCCACAGCAAGTGTGCCTGGATAGTAGCTTTCTGATCCTAGAAGGTGCAATGAACACAGGATCTCTACATGGGTGTGGATAGTTGGGCTGCATTGTGTGAGCCTGCGTAGCTCATGACCTTTGCATATGTAGGTATGATTGGGCTTCACTGTATGTGCCTCCCTAAAAAAGCATGTAAGTATTCAGAAAGCTCTAGGATATCTTGCCTACTAAATCTGTACATGCTAAAGACATGTTACTCAAGTTGGCCAACGAATGTAACTCCATGACAGATAATTCACTCTCTTCTCTTCTTTCTCCCATGTTGGGTTCTGTGTATTCACACCCTACTCACCAAGGTAGAGAAGGCTGATTTGTGTAACATTTTTGCTGCATTTTGTGCACTCTTTTAGAGTTTGCAAATACTGACTAATTTTTCCATTTGATGGTAATTTCTCACATGTGATATGGTGTTTTGTGACTATACAAATTGAGAGAGGTGTGTACATATGTTTTTTCACATGGTTTTCATTGTTCATGTGTTACTCTGTGGTAAATTGCAATTTCTTGTTCAACACAGTTATATGTTGGCTATGATGTTTTTGTGTTTGCAAGACAGTATGCAACTGAAACAGTGGTTTTGTAAATCACAACCTATTTTCTGTTGAAGGGAGAATTACATGAACTAGAATGTGAATAGATTACACTCCAGAGTCAAAACTGGAATCTAAAGCCAAATATAGGGAATATGCAACAGAAATCAAAGAGGTGAGAACTGATTTGAACCTTTTGGGCTCAAGTGTAGGAAACAATAAGTTCAGCATAATTAATGAGCTTATTCATTGTGCTTTATGTGAAGCGCCATCTGGATCTTCTCAAACATCTGTAACAACTTATTGTCTTTTTTCTGGGAGGCTGTGGATAATTGTTGAAGGAAATCTGCCTTTTTTTGCATAATCACCCCGGATTTCTCACCTTATCCCGAACCCTATTGTGCTGGACTTATGACCTATGCACTATTACCCCTGCTAAAAAGGACTAAAGTCTGTACTCACCTCTAAACATGGTTAAATTAGTTCATTACTACTTGACATATTTAACTGGTCTGTATGTCCCTATTATACGTTAGGGAAAATATATCCAGGGCCTGGAAGTTAAATGCCACCTGTGGCCTTCAGCACCTATTGTGCCTTCCACAACGTGCGCTTGGGGAGTATAGCTTCAGGCCTACCATATGCAGCCTAACAGAAGCAGTTTGAAACCTAATGCACAGGTATTTCAAAATCACCCCTTTGACAGGTACAAAAACCTGAAATTATATAATAAATAATTCACCCCTGGCACTCCTTGCTGCCCACATGATAGGTTGAATAATTAAGAGTGGAACATTTTGTGTTATTAGAAATGGCATCTTGCCCCAGTGACTAGACCAAATACAACATTGTCACTGTTCAGGCTATGACTGGAAAGTAGAAAAAGGTCAAATTACAGATTACTCAGTTTAATCTCCAAAGTTTGACCTGTACTAGCTAAACACTCCATTTAAAGACATATTTCTAGATATCTATTAAAATTCAATCCAATGATTTAGTTGTATTTTATTAAATATGTGGAAGTGTAACTTTTATTAAATTATCTTTATCCTGTCTGAGGCTGCTGGAGGCTAATTTGCATTGGCTGACCAGCCACTACCAAGCCTGCGTTTGGCCTGAATGAGGTGAGAAAGAGGTGTGAAAACTACTCCCAGTGTACACACTTTGGCCTAGGATTGGGAAGGTGTTTGTTTCCTGGCAGGAAGACTTGTTGAAGTGGGTTCAGGAAATGAATTAACTTCAAAGTGGCCTTTTCTGTCATAATCAGGGCTATGTAAAATGCATATAATTTGCTTGTGTGTAATCGCAGCAAAATAATGCAAAATATTTGCAATTACAGTAAACACAAATCTATCATTTTATGCTATAAATGCCTCCTTGTGTCAAATTCTGGTGCAAGAAGTCATTTAAACAAGAACACTGCAAACAACAGCAGCTTGTTTTCTGTTATTCCTGTGTTCTCAGTAAATGTTTACAGTGAATTGCACAATTTGCTTCTGTAAACTTTTACCACAAACAGGACATAAATACGCAAAGTGTCGTAATAGTATAATGTTAGATATTATGCGTAACAAGCATAGTGTGACATTTCTGAAATCACGTGAATTATGCCTGAGTGATTTAAACTTTGTCCAGGCCTAGTGTCAAGTAAATGTTAGGTGGCACATGGTAAGGTATGAGCTTTTGTCCCCATTGTCTGGTTGGCACCAAACCCAGTGGAAAGAAAGCTACCCCTGAATGGTTTTGAGTTATTACAGAGGAGGAGACTGCTCTTTACCCTGACCACACCTCTTCATGGGCTCACAGTCTCTGCACAAGGGAGAGAGGGCGGCTCCATCATAACTTTTGAGAGTGACTTGCACTGTGGGATTGTTTGCTTTAGGGCAAGCAGGAACTATTTGGGGCTTAGGTAGGGTTGCCCCCAGAAACTTTTACTCAATTGGTTAGGGAGGAGGAAGGGCGGTTGGGTGTGGTCTTGCAGCGTCTTGAGTGAGCAAGTTAGGAGTGGTCAGTGAGCAGCACGGAGTAGAGTGGCTGGGTTGGTGGTTTGTACTTGTGCTCCCAGGTAGCCCCCTGCACCACCTTGCAGTCTCTCCCAATATGCACTCACGTTCCTGTGCTCCTTGCTCTGCCACTGCCTCTGAGCTTGGAGCTCTGAATCCCCGCCACCTCCTCTGCCTCGGGGGAAGAATTGCTGGATTGGGGGCCATCCTGAGGCTAGTGCAAGCGAGCGAGGGTAGGCATTAGGTTGCGTTCCTCTCAACAGTGGTGTGGAATAGTCTGGCAGTAGGCCGGTGCAGCTTGCACCATGTCGAGGGGCTAGCATGCCCACATGCTTGCATTTGTTACTGTCCCTCCACAACCAGAAGGTCATATTAAGGAGTACTTGTACAGGTGCTACCAGATAATTCAGGCTTTAGCCCGCCATGGACTGCTACTGCCCGCCAGCTTGCTCCTAAGCTCCTCAGCCGGTCCACATGAAGTAGCAGACCTCAAGCAGCAGGGCAGAGCTGGGTCGGGCAGGAACGGCAGTAGGCGCTCTCATGCTCCACAAGCTGTAACAGAGCAGGAGATCAGGGCAGGAATTGGCGTGCAGAGGCAATTGTGAGGGTGACAATACTCTGGTGATGAACACAAAGCATCCGGAGGTAAGTCCAAAATTATGAGGGAGCAGGGCTAGAGGACTTTTACTGGGATGCTCGTGCCTCCAAGGGACAGCCGCCCTGTAGAAGGCCCTCTCTGGTCTACTGGCAAGCCCTGGGAAGAAGGCAGCCCCAAGGCAGGACAGCCCCCTCTGTTTTGTACAGTCTTCATGTGGTTAACTCCCTGCCAGAACCTCAAACCCAGTGACCTGATGGATTGGCCAAGAGATCCCTCATATTGAGTGCAACACCCTGCCAGTAGTCTAATCAGGAAAATCAGCGTCAAATCAATGCAGTCGGGTAAAACAAGGGGAGAAAAAGGTCAGGCGGAGAAAAAGGCTCTCAAGAGACCCAAAACAGGAATGCCAGACCAGGCTACAGCGCAACGTCTAGAAGATTTAGAAGTAATAATCTTTGACTTCCCATCCCTAAAACAGTCATTAAAAAAGAGAAAAACTGTAACCACAACTGCTCCAAAAAAGAGGGGTACAAAATAACAGACTTTCTAATCCAAACAATCCAGCAAGGGAGAGCATTATGGCAGTTAGTATACCTAAAGTGCCAGTCATTTAGGCAAAGTCAGTTGATCGAGAGACTGCTCTAAGGGGCAAAAAATACACACATAATGTGATTGACGTGGTCGCAAACCCAGCAAGTCAAGTTCAGGTAAACCCTTGTACCACACAGGCACACATGCATAAAATCAGTTCCACTGTGTCATTTTCATCCCTGATTCTGTTCTCAGCAACTGGGATTCCCCTAGCCAAGGGTCCACCTCAGTCAATTCCACGGGGCACCATAAGTATCGCGATCAGCAGGACCAACACTTGATTGAACTCACAGACAGAGCACCAACTCTTCATGATGCCACCAAAATGCAAAATTAAAAAACATTTATTATCACTTTTATCACTCTTGGAAGGGGACAGTTTTCGAAAGAATGCAGCAACTGTCAGTTTAAGGCTGTTTGTGGGCTGCATTATTAATTATCCGACTAAGGCTAAGTTCAATTTCAAAGCTAAGCCCCTATTAAGTCCAATTAAAAGGTCCCATCATAAATTCTCCACCATTTTTAGCCCCAAAGCAGCAAGAAGTTTGTCACCGGCCAGAAATATAAATATAGTAGTAGAAGGGGGCCCTGATCTAGGCAACACTGAGGTTCCTGCTGATAAATGGAGGGCTCTCTTATCGACAATGGGCACAATTTCAACAGCAATCCATCATCAAGGAGACAAACATGAACTTCTGGTTGACCTTCTCAATATCAAGGCAGTCCATAAAGTGATTATTGATAAATAATAACAAGCCTTCAACAAATTGATACAGAGAGCTCAAAATTATAACTACACTCAGCAAATAGCATGGCAGTATGCAAACTAAGGAGATAAACTCCTGCTTCTCCCAACAATTCCAAATGAACTCTTGCTGGCAGTAAGCTCACAATCAATAAGACCACTTGAAAGCATGAGGGTTTTAGAAGAAGATGCCAGTAGCCCGCATAAAACAGGGAATATCTTGCAGCCAGCTGCAGTCATTAGTCCAAGGACCCTCGGGCGTCAAAGGATCTTTAGCGATAATAGTTCCTCACAGCCAGTTGGAGCAGATAAAGATAGGAAGAGTACAGGACCTGAGGCCTTGGAGTCACTAGTATTAGTAGCTATGAACGAGGAGAAGAGAAGAAAGGAATCAGCCCTAACTAAAAAGGTATAAGAAAAGGCAAAGAAAATCCTAAAAAAAAAAAAAATTGATGCAAAAAACAGTATTTTGCAACTATTCGCTCAACACAGATCAGCAGCTGCGCCCGAAACTGAGGAATTCAAATATGAAGAAATTACCTCTGTGGCCGGTGCCCCAGAAAACACACAAATATCGGCATTTGTTCAGAGCCCCCTAAGCCCACAGAACAGTGAAGTGAAAAATCAAGCCTTTCCGAGCATTGGACAAACCAATCCCATTAAGTTTATCAAGTTGTCGGGTTGTTTCACTCTCACAACAGGAAGCAAAAGATACCAGGCCAATTCCTTCAAACCCGGTTAATGCAGCAGAGCCCTCATCTCTCAGTACCCTAGATAACAATGAGCAGAATACCAGCCATGGCCGTACAGAAAGCTCCAATATGGGAGAGGGGTGTAGATCCATCTAATCACAACGAAAAGTGAGGCCATCATTGGGGCAAGATCAGGACCACTACACACAGCTGGACGGGATATAGCAAGTCCAATCACAGGTTAAGCCAGCTATAAAACTGCTTCTCATACCTAATTATACATAGAAAGGGGTTTTTGATACTTTAAACGGAGGAGCGATGATAAAGTTAATTAAGGAATTAAGGGAGCTAGAGAATATCACCCCATCAGACCTTCTGTCAATACAATTCATGTTGCACCCGAGCAGAAGGGACAGAGAGGCAACACAAACATCCTGGGCCTCTCCAGACATAGCCCAGCAACTGTTGGCCCAGCACGAAATCTTCTACTCTTGGGGATAGAACGACAAATAATCGAACCCCCCAGATACCCAGAACGATTGCTCCCTGTGGAAGCAAGAAACCTTAATCCACCAGAAACCACAGGAGGGAGTTCAGTCCTAAGTGGCATGATGGTCGCAGGTTCTGATCGGTCACAGTTTGAAAACCGAACAATAGTCAAACCTTCAAGCAAGGCTCACCAGGCCAAGGGCCAGCAGCTCTATCATTATATTGGATCACTCAAAATTCAGACCCAGTTAGGGCCTATAAATGTTCAAGAGTCTTATCGGTCCTGACAGCAACAGCATCAATGTGTTGACAGATCTGGAGCGCATCAACATATGCTCACGGATCACTCATGGCCTAAAAAACAACATCAGTGTGGTGATGCATCTGGAGCGCATCAACATATGCTCATGGAACATCCATGCTTTAGATAACAAGCTACAGGATGGAGAAGCACCATTATTCCTCCAGTCATTTGATAATTCTCTATTGCAGGAAATCTGGAGGGAAGATTTAACCCCAATAGAAGGCTACATGGAGGGTTGCATTCCAGCTGTAAAGTCTTCAAAGAATGGGAACTCTGGGGGGGGAGGCGGCTTTCTACATTCTGCTACACTAAATTATATTGCGTAGTAGAATAAATCGACCTGAGGGTAAATTGAATTCAAGCAACCATGTTGGTGCCCAAAAAGGATTGCACCACTCAAATTCCACTAGTCTTTTTCCCAGTAAAGCAAGGACTGGAGAAAACACAGCCATCCTAATTAAACTAATAAAAACATTACAGCATATTTAAAAGCAAGTTACATTTAATATCACTGGAGACTTCAACATAATCCGGAGCTATTGCAGCCAAAAAAGGGTAACACTTGAGTAGTAATGTGTTTCGAAAACCATTTTAAATACTCGGTTTATGGCTTTTGACTGGCAATAGAAAGGAAGATACCCCAATGATCATCACGTACGTAAGCGGCAGGAAAAGCTCAGCAAAAGACCACACGCTGGTAAGTGAAGCTGCACTTCCAGGGGTGTGTCAATTTCAAATTCTACCCCATATGGAGAGTGATCACTTCCCTCAAACTTTCCAGGTAGCGTGTAGGTTCGCCCAGCTGAGTCCAGCAAATGGCTTAATTTCTGCTCCAGTTATGTATCATCTAAAAAGATTCAAATGGAGTGGTCCCGGGACCAAGATCATGATGGACACAGTTTACCTCTCTGCTGGAACCTTAGCTGAGCTAAAAAGAGCAACAGATAACCAGAGCGATTTGAAAGGGCAAGTCAGCAAATGTCAAAAACTAACCTGGACCCTGCTTAAAAAATTTCCAGCAATAACACAACCACTTGAAAATAAAAGTTTAGAAGGTCAAAAGTGGTTTAGCAGTGGACTGCGCTTATTAAAAGTTCAAATCACAAGAGAAACGAGTCGAGTAGCACAGCCAAAGCCACTTTGTGAATCCTGAAACAGCAATATCACAAAGAATGCTGGGCAGCAAAACGCAGTTATCAAGAGGAATTGTGGAACACCGTCTTATGATCCAGTAAGCAGCCAAATAGGAAGAAATTCTGGTAAGTGGTAAACAAGTTGCATTCTGGGAAGTCCAGACACCAAACTGCAGGCATTGATGCAGTCTCATGGGAAGCCCATATTTGCACACTATATGCATAGCCAGTCACAGATGAAGTCATGGACAGATACGCATTGAACTCTGCAATCTGGAGCCCCCAAAACCCACGGCCAGCCACAGCAACTAGGGCCAGATGTAGGAAAAAAGCAATTTGCGACTTGCAAATTGCGAGTCCCTGCGACTCGCAATTTGCAAGTCGCAAATTGCTATGCAGTACGGTGTCTCAGACACCGACTGCAACTCGCAATGGGGTCGCAATGACCCACCTCATGAATATTCATGAGGTGGGTCGCAAATTGAGGCCCGATTGCGAGTATAGGCACTCGCTAACATGGAGGCCTGCTGACGTCAGCAGGCCTCCATGTTAGCGACCTGCTTTTAAATAAAGCAGTTTTTTTTTTTAAGTGTAGCCCGTTTTCCCTAAGGGAAAACGAGCTGCACTTAAAAAAAAAACGAAACCTTTAGTTTCGGTTTTTTTTCAGGGCAGGGAGTGGTCCCTTGGAAAAAATATTTTGGGCTCCAGTCACAAACTGGAAGGGGACCCCTTCCAATTTGCGATTGGGTTACCATCCACTTGAAGTGGATGGTAACTGCGATGCCATTTGCGACCGCATATGCGGTCGCAAATGGTATTGCATCACAATGCGACTCGGTAACGACTCGCAAAATGCATTTCTGCATTGGGATACGCGTTTTGCGACTCGCAAACGGCAAATTTTGCCGTTTGCGAGTCGCAAAACGTTTGCTACATCTGGCCCCTAGTGCTGGTGTGTCGATCTCAGTCGACACTGGGAGCTCCACCAAAAATTGCCCATTCAATGGGAACTTAATCAAAGATATAGAACATCTAGTAAACGTACCGGAAAAACTAAATGATGAATGGGCTGCAGGGCCAAATTGCCTTATAAAGGCCCTCTTTAAATGTGATATCAAAAACTGGGCCCATTTACTCTGCCCCTCTTTTTAGCCATTTCTATCGCACCAACGTTTTTCCTGATTCAAAGAAAGGCAATATCTTTCAAACCATCCACAAGAATGGAAACCCAGCCTTACCGAACTATAGGCTCATCTCTTTAACTGACGTCGAAGCAAAACTATTTGTGTCATGTTTACTTCAACATCTACAAAAATATGTAAAGGAGAAAAACCTGATACCACAAATCCAAACAGGCTTTAGACTAGCATGGAGACACTAACGAATTTGACAGCACTATGGGGCTCATTTATACGCCTCTTGCACCTCCGTAGTTTCATTTTTTTTATGCTACGGCAGTGAAGAACAGTCCCCCACCCCCTGTCATATTTACAAACTGGTGCAACGGGACCATTGTGCCAGTTTGTAAACCCATGCACCACATTATACCTGTGCCAGATATAATGTATGCAAGGGAGGCATTTTCCCGCTAGGAAGCCCGCAGGAATGCATCATTCTAGCACCATTTTTTAACGCCTGCTGGAGGGCAGGCATCAAAGTGATGCTGTGCTGTTTTCAATGGGCCTCCTTAGGCTTTGCTGGACAAGCAAATTCAACATTTAACATTTTTGATGCTAGTCCAGAAAAGAGCCACAACTGTGTCAGAAATGTTGTCACAGCTGTGAGCACTGTCTTGTAAATACAGCGCTACCATGGTATTGTTAGGGGGGCACAGGGCGGCAGAAGCAAAATGGTTCATCGTGATCTAAGTGCCAGTTTGTTGTAAACGAGGCTCTAAGTATTCTAGTAGAGAACTCTTGAGTCAAACTCCAATAGACCTGCAACAAAGCATGTACACGCTAAAGAACTATACAGAAGCACAAGGGCTAGAGTTAAATTTAAATAAAATGAAAGTGGTACATTTGGTCAATACTAAATTCTAGAGATTCTCCTTGTTTATAGAAGGCAAGATGGTTGAGGTAGCTACTTGGTATAAATACCTAGGCATCAATTTGGAGCATCACATGACTTTTAAACATCATGTTGAAGCCATGCAGGAAAAAGCTCAGTGTTTAACCTTTGGATTCAAAACACTGAAAAGGAAATAAAAGGAAAATAAACTGCTCGTCAATCAACCACTTCTTTACCGTGATGTCAGCACAGATAATGCCAACAGTGGCCGACGGCACGGAAACTATGTGCAGACTGGCAATACCCACACTCAACGAGATTCAAACAAAAGTGTACAAAACAGTGTTTTCAATACCATAAAGTCACCGCCCAAGTACGGTTTGAGTTCTGTTTAAAATAAAACCAGTCAATCCGAAGCAAAAGCGCTTTTGCCAAACTGTGGGGGAGACTCCATGCCTCAGAGGGCTTAACAATTAACAATTTATGCTGGCTTGAAATTGAACAGCAAGCAAAAAAACAGTGCAGCAAGCAAAAAGGTTCCTGGGGAGACTACAAAAGCCAGATCATCGAGGAACTAGGGCTATGATTTATACTTTTTGGTGCAAAACAGCACTAATGCAGTTTTGCAGCAAAACATTTAGCACCGGCTTGCACCAATTCTGTGCACCAGCCGGGCACCATATTTATGGAATGGTCCAAGCCAGTGAAAAGGGTAGGCTAGCGTAAAAAAAATGACATTAGTCGGGTGGGGCTGGCGGTAAGGAAGAAGGGGGTTTTGCACCAAAAAATGATGTTAGGCAGGTTAGAGTAAAAAAAAAATGACTCTAACTTGCCTAGAGTCATTTTTTGATGCAAAACCATCCATACCACATGACTCCTGTCTTAGAAAAGACAGGAGTCATGCCCACCACCCCAATGGCCAGCACAGGGGACCAGGGTCTCCTGGGCATGGCCAGTGCACCCAGTGACATGTAGGGGTATCCATTTCAGTGCCCCCAATGGCACTTTGAAAAATAAATACAATTCTTACCTGTAGTTACCTATACTTACCTGGGTTCCCCCATCCTCTGCTGTCCCTCTGGTGTGGGTGAGGGTGTCCCTGGGGCCTGGGGATGGCACCTGTTGGCTTATTCCAAGGTGTTCCCCCATGGAAATAGGCTCACAGGTCTCCTAACGCCTGCCCTGACCCAGGCGTTAAAAAATGGTGCAAAGCAAGCTTTTTTTGACCTCTTCTCCCTCCCGTGCGTGATTTTAGCACTGAGAGGAAAATTATGACACTAAGGCCATAGTGTCATTTTTTGCATGGGAACGCCTAGTTTGCATCTCATTGATGCAAAGTAGCTTTTCATGTCCCAAAAATGACTTTAACTCCAAAAATGTGATGCTAGGAGGGTCTAGCGCCAAAGTATAAATATGGAGTTAGTTTTGCGCCAAATTTGCGTAAAAAAATGTATGCAAATTCGGCGCAAAACAAGTATAAATATGCCCCTAGGTATCCAAGAATTTCGGGTCACTACTCTGAGAAAGACAATCTTCAATCAAGCAATAAACTCCTCAACTCAATTTATGTCACTGCTTAGAGACAGAAATGTCCTTGCAAAAAGAAGACATGCCTGGACTGTCATTAATTCATATAAATTCCTAAGACCGCAAGAGTATCTTTCAGCACATTTTTCCTTGCCCATAAAGCAGCAATTCATGATATATCGAGTAGGGTTCTTAGACACTAGGGGCCTGATGTAAGGAAAGTGGCACTGCACCCAGTGCAGCGCCACTTTCCTTGCGCCACGTAGCACCCCACCATATTTAAAATACAGCGCACCATGGCACAGGGTAGGGGGCAATAGCATAATTCTTTTTTATGCTATTGATGTACTCTGCAGGAGTAGCACAAAAAATGTGGGCGTTACTCCTGCGGACTACATAGGGGTCCATTGTATTCAATAACATGCCCCCTTTTATCACCTGCTCTAAGTAGGTGTTAAAAGTGCCAAAAAATGGCACAAGGAAATCCCTTAGATTTCCTTGCATCATGTTTTTGGCCCCCTAATGGGGGAACATCCCTTTTGCATACATTATGCCGGGCGCAAGCATAATGTAGTGCAAAGGGCTACAAAGTGGCGCAATGCATGCATTGCACCACTTTGTAAATATGGCGCAGTGTTTTTGGCCATCTAACACCACATTAGCGTAAACAAATGATGCTAATATGTCGTTAGGATGTCACTTGGGGCTCTTAAATCAGCCCTTAAAGATCATACTCTGTCCTGGAAAATACAGCCACAAAGCCAAACTTGCAGACTATGCTAAAATAACCAAGAGACGATAGTACACATATTTTGTTTATGCCCGCCACCTCTGGCCCAAAGGAAAAGGTTGTTAAAACCCATCTTATTAAAGCTGCTAATTTGTTCTTGCTGGCACTCAGTAACAACTTGGCTAAGTGGCAGCTCATTTTCCCTACTTTGTAGGGGAGTCAAAGTTCTAGAACCGTTCCTGACAAAACTGGACCAGTGAGGGTATAAAGTGAAGTTATCTAAAAGAAAGCATTTTATATGAGACTGTATTGTACTCTCCTGCTTTAGGAGGTGGCGCCTTGAAATTGTTCAAAAACCTTTCTTGGGTTTATGAATGGGCAAGGATCGGTGAATTTTAAGCTTGCCTTTTCACACAATACTTGCACTTTATAAACTTGCTTAAGGGGTACACCCGCTTTCTATTGTCCAGTTTTGGTAGGCTGTTTTTAGAAATATGATATACATCCCGGCTTAAGGCGAATATCTGCCCTTTATTATCTTTTGGGGGAACATGATGGCATTGGATCAGGTTTACTTAAATTGAACTCTTGCATATGATATGTGTAATCTCCATAACTGGGTGAAGGGGTCCTTACTTGCACTAATAATCAGCACTTTACAGTTTGGAAGCAAGGGGCTCACAAAAAGATAAATTCACCCCAGTAAAGCACAGGAAAAGTGCATAAAGAATCATTAGGGCATGTGGTCTATCTAGATGTCAGGAGTTATCAGTCAGTGCCTTTACTTATTGATAACGGTGTCAACGTGTTTTGTGTAATATTCTTGATGAATTTGTTAGAAATGCTTTTATTAATAGAATAAACAAAGGGGATATTTAAATTGACTTTTTTTGTTTAAATTATTTTTTTATGTAGCAGACATTGTCCTTTTAAACTGTAATGCAAAGGTTTTTATTAACTATGCAAATAAACCTGACTTGACTTGGAGAAGGAAGGAGTCACCCTTACGCACAAGTTAGAGCCAACCATAAAGGTGGCAAGCCAAGGAACCCTCTTCAGAACATTTCTATGTCCTGTAGAAAATTAGAAGAAGACTGGACCTGCTGTCTGTGACCTGAGATGGGGACCCTATAGAATTGGACCTGTTCTCTCTTGAATGTAGGACAAAGACGTTGACTCCAAAGATCAGTTACCTGACCTCCTGTGTGCCTACAGGCACACAACAAGCTGCATGAGTTTTTCTCCCTGAAGTGCGTCATTAACCAGTGGCAACCACACCTGGACAGGATATTGCCATTGGAATCTGCCTGACACCCTCAGAGTCTCTATGCATTTAACTTAGGTGCTTGAAATCTTAGAAGTGTACTCCTGTGTGTTGGACCTGACAGCATTAGGGTGGTCTTACCTCAACCTTTTGCCTACCTCCCTTCATTTTTCTGATCTCGCTTTTGCTGGTTTTAGGACTCTGTGCACTTTACTACTGCTAACCCGTGCTAAAGTGCTTGTGCTCTCTCCCCTAAACATGGGGACATTGGCTTCTACCTAATTGGCCTTTTGAATTTACCTATATGTCTGTATTGTACTAAAGTGCACTGTATGTGTCCTGGGCCTGTAAAATAAATGCTACTAGTGGGCCTGCAGTGCTGATTGCGCCACCCACATAAGTAGCCCATCAACCTTGTCTCATGCCTACCATTGCAATGCCTGATTATGCAGTTTCACTGCCATTTCAACCAGGCATTTAAAACTACTTGCTAAGCCTTGAACTCCCCTTTTATTACATATGTCACCCCTAAGGTAAGCCCTAGGTAGCCCATTGAGCAGGGAGCTATGTAAGTAAAATGCAGGACAGGCACATGTAAGCCTTCCATGTCATGGCAGTGAAAAACTCCCAAAGTCATTTTTCACTACTGTGAAGCCAGCTCCTCTCATGTGCCAGAATTATAGATTCCCTTTTATGCTTTTAAGTGGCAATTTCTTATCTGAAAGGAGTGGCATCATCATGTTTGGAATGGTTGAAATGGTAGTGAGAAATCCTTCTTACTGGTGAAGTTGGATTCAACATGACTATTTTAGAAATGCCACTTTTAGAAAGTAGGCATTTCTATGCTTTTACTACACTCTGGGGCATATTTATACTCCGTTTGCGCCGAATTAGCGTCGTTTTTTTCGACGCAAATTCGGCGCAAAACTAATGCCATATTTATACTTTGGCGCTAGACGCGTCTAGCGCCAAAGTATGAGTAAAGAGCGTTATTTTTTAGCGTGAACGCCTTCCTTGCGTTAATGAGATGCAAGGTAAGCGTTCTCGTCCAAAAAAATGACTGCGCCGCAAATGCGTCGTATTTATACTCCCGGGCAAAAATCACGCCCGGGAGTTGGCGGGGCAGAAAACCCCGCATTTGCGCCACTTTTTAACGCCTGGGTCAGGGCAGGCGTTAAGGGACCTGTGGGCTCAAAATGAGCCCACAGCTGCCCTCCCATGCCCCCAGGGACCCCCCCTGCCACCCTTGCCCACCCCAGGAGGACACCCAAGGATGGAGGGACCCACCCCAGGGACATTCAGGTAAGTTCAGGTAAGTATAAATGTTTTTTTATTTTTTTTTGGCATAGGGGGGCCTGATTTGTGCCCCCCTACATGCCACAATGCCCAATGACCATGCCCAGGGGACAGAAGTCCCCTGGGCATGGCCATTGGGCAAGGGGGCATGACTCCTGTCTTTACTAAGACAGGAGTCATGTAAATGGCATCTGGGCGTCGTTTAAAATGGCGCAAATCGGGTTAAGACGATTTTTTAGCGTCAACCTGACTTGCGCCATTTTTAAGACGCCCTAACGCCATTTTTCCCTACGCCGGCGCTGCCTGGTGTACGTGGTTTTTTTCCACGCACACCAGGCAGCGCCGGTCTGCTTGCGCCGGCTAACGCCATTCAATAAATACGGCGCCCGCATGGTGCTTCAGAATGGCGTTATCCGGCGCAAATTTTTTTGACGCTAATCTGCGTTAGCGCAGTTTAGCGTCAAAAAGTATAAATACGGGCCTCTGTGCCTTACAGCTTATCTCCAATCCATGTCTGGTCTGTGCTGGTTGACAGCTCCCCTTGTGCATTCCACTCAGACAGCCCTAAAAACATGACACTCAGCTGCATCTGCATATCTTGGCAGGAAGGGAGATGGGCTCTCACACTTCAAATGCTAGTGACCTGCCCTCACACAAAGGACTGAAAACCCCTCACAGATCTCCTGGTAGACAGGACTGGGTTGAAGGGGGAACTGGTGCACTTCAAATCCAATTCAAAGGCACAATTGTGTATATATACTCGGTCTGTGACCCTATACGATCATACAATTCTGGACCTGCAATTGGACCCTGCTGCCTACTGGCTGCTGACTCTGCTGAAACAATGCTGTCTTTCCCCACAGGTGCTCTCCAAGGGCTTAGACTGAGCTTGCCCCCTGTTATGAAATCTCAGGGCCATCAAAGACTTCATCTGAAAGAGAAAATCCACAGTGGCAGAAAAACTGATGCAACGCCTGCAAAATTCAACACAATGCCTACAAAATAGATGCAAAGCCTGTCTAGGGGCTGAAATGTCGCCACATTACCTGCTAAATCAATGCAGAGCCTATTGTATCTTCACAATGAGTTTTGAATTTTCCATGTGTCGTCCCTGGGCATCAGAATATCCCCGCATTGCAGTAGGGAACCAAGGCTGCAAGCCCAAAAATCAACACATCACCTTGCCATGTTGAAAGAAACAGCGCATCACCTTTGCCGCATCTGAAAAACTGAGGCATTGCATTACTTTCTGACACATCTCCCCCTCTGCGGCCTTCTGTGGTGTTATTATTTACACAACCCAGGTACTGTGTGTTAAAAGGATACAACCATTGATTCTTAATGATTGAGACTCATCTAAACCTTTGAAAAGTGATATCTTGGCTTGTGCATATTGGATTGTTGTTGTTTTGGTCTTATTTTATTCAGATAAATATTGTCTATTTTCCTAAACTGGTGTGGAGTAAATTTTGTGGTGTTTCCACTGTTTTATTGTATGAGTTATTGTACGAATACTATGCACATTTCCTTCCAAGTTAATCCCACCTGCTCTGTGCCAAGCTACCGGAGGGTGAGCACAGGATAATTTAGGTTGTGTTGTTACTTACCCTCACTAGGTTTGTGGTCCCTACTTGGACTGGGTGCATACCTCTGTCAACTAGAGACCCAATATCTAACATTGGTGTCCAGTGGTGAGTATAGGACTTGTACATGTGCAGTGCCATGCAATAACTATGTGTACACTACCCACCCACATATAAAGACCATTTTGATTTATTTATTTTTTCTGCAATTTTCCTTCTATGCATTTTTAATACATCTTATACATCATGTCTCTGGCTGGCTCTACTAGTGGACCCACGGAGTCTGAGCTAGCTAAGCTGGAGGATTAAACCAGTTGAAAAGCTTCTGCAAAAAGATGGGGGTACCTGCCCAAGGAGCTAACAAGAAGGTGGACTTTCAAATGGCGATGATGGCATGGGCAGAGTTCCGCACCGGAGAGGATGCTTTGGGGGAGCCTGTGAATGGCCCTTCCAAGCAGTTACCTGCAGCATTGAGGGCAGGGAGCAGCGTCTCCAGTCATGGCCTGACCACAGAGGAAAGGAAAGAGGAGAGAGAATTCCAGCTGCAGTTGGCAAAATAAAAAATGGAGGCAGAGGAGAGGAAAGTTGAAAGAGCCTTAGCAGAAGGAAAACTACTTCTGGATCATGAACTTAGTCTAAAAAAAGCTGGACCTCAAGGCTAGGCAGTCTGATTCCAATAGTGATGGTGACAGCATACATACAGTACCTAATGAATACAAGAAGGTTTGTATACTAATTGATTTGGTGCCCAGTTATGTGGCTGGAAATGACATTGATAAGTGGTTTCCTGCTTATGAAATCGCACCGAGGGTGCACAGGGGCCCTGAAGAGCACTGGAAGGTGGATCTGTGAAAATACATGCCAACACTTGGGAGGGGCACACTTCTAACATTAGAGGCTGGGGACCAGACCGAGTACACTCCCATTAAAGCCAGCTTGATTTCAAAATACTGAGAAGTATCGGCAAAGTTTCAGGGACAGTAACAAGCCCCCCAACCAATCGTTGGTAGATTTAATTGATTACTCCAGTAAGGCAGTGAATGTTTGGGTGCAGGGCAGCAAAGTCATACAATTCAATCCTAAGAGAGCACATGCTCAGTACTTGTTTAACAGAGTTGTACCAGCACCTAGATGACAGTAAGCTGACTGATCCTAGGAAGCTTGCTGAGGAGACAGACTTGTGGGCTAGCACCAGTGTCCAAAAAGGTATCTGGGTGGGACACCCACAAAGGTGGTCAGGGTTCACACCAGAAGAAAAAGGGGGGAGAAAATAGATTCAACAAAAGCAAGCAAACACAAATGATGGATGGAATGCAGAACCGATCAAACATTCACCCTGAGTCACAGATCTGGGTTTAATCCATAATTTCTTTGCTCACCATGCCACCCCAACTTTGACCCAACCATATACAGATAAGTCTTGACCCTTTTCCCCATGGGAACAGTTCAGCCCAACCTGCCAGGCCAGGTCCTCTCTGGACTGGAAACAAGCATCCTCGGAACTGTTTCAGAGTATTACCCTTCATCAGCCAGGCTAGCTTGTATCCAGAGGCACAGTGAGCCCGGGACTCACGTCTAGGCATACCCGGCGCACTTAGGGCAACAAAAGCAAACAAACACAAATGATGAATGGAATGCAAAACCAATCAAAAATTCACCCCCAGTCACAGATCTGGGATGAATCCATCAATTCTTTTGCTCATATTGCCACCCCAGTTTTGGACCCAGCCATATGCAAATCACTCTTGACCCTGTTCCCCATGGGAACAGTCCAGCCTGAACTGCCAGGCCAGGTCCTCTCTGGACTGGAAACAAGCATCCTGGGACCAGTTTCAGGATGTCACCCTTCATCAGTCAGGTTAGCTTGAAACCATTGGCACAGTGAGCCTGGGATCCACATCTGAGCATACCCGGTGCACTTAGGGCAACAAACACAAATAAACACAAATGATGAACAGAATGCAGAACCAATCATACATTCACTCCAAGTTACAGATCTGGGTTTAATACATCAGTTCTGTAGATTGTCTGTTAGGCAATGTACTAGAGCACACTACCTGGAGGGAGGTAGAGCTCAGTTCTCACTTGGAGATGATGGGATTGCCTGAGTGGGTCTGAATGACCACAGGGTCCATGGCTGCTGGGGAAGGGAGTCAAAGGCATCTGGAGACTGGAACAATGGCCCACACAGCTGCCAAGAAAAGGGGCAAAGTGTGTGGGAAACCGTTCCCTGAAGTTCCGGTGTCGGTTGAGAGGGACCCTAAGGAGGAGGCCCCTGAGCCAACCGGGGAGGATATTGCCGCCCTACCTGAGCTCGCTGGCTGGCAAGTTGACAATGGGCCCACCAGGGAGGAATTGTGCAAAGTGCAGAAAGAGTGTCCCACTCTTGAGGGCTTGAGGTGACAGGCATCAACCCATGCAGCAGGTGAAGCCTCTGGGGTTCACCTAATCTACTGGGAGAATGATCTCCTCTACAGCGAACCGAAGGCTCTAGGGACTGGGGCAGCATGTCTGCTGATGGTCCTCCAGTGTTACTGGGCCTTCCTACTGGGTTTGGCTGATGACATACCCCTGACAGGACATTTAGGGCAAGACAAGACCTTTGCCACGCTTGCTGCCCACTTTTTTTGGCCCAGAATGAAGACCGCCTCAGATACATTCTGCATGTCCTGCCCCACCTCCCAGGCCAGTGGGAAGTCAGGGAAAAATCTGAAAGCTCCCCTGATCCCACTTCCGGTCATTGGCTTCCACTTTGAAAGGGTGGGCATCAACCTCATTGGTCCATTGGGCCAAAAGATAGCCCTAGCCAACAGATTCATCCTGGTCTTGATGGACCATGCCACTGGCTATCCAGAGGCAATTCCTCTGAGGATGATGACTGCACCTGTGGTGACCAGAACTCTGATGGGGATCTTTACCATGTGGGGTTCCCCAAAGAGATAATGTCTGACAGAGGCACTAACTTCATGCCTGCGTACATAAAGTCAATGTGGGATGCATGTGGTGTAACTTATAAGTTCACCACATCCTATCACCCCAATCCAATGGTCTAGTTGAAAGGTTCAACAAGACCTTGAAGGGCATGAGTCAGGTGTACCTGAAACCATCAGGCCTAAGTGGGACGTATTCTTGCCATGCCTTCTCTTCGCCTGCAGTGAAGTGCCACAGGAATGAGTAGGGTTTAGTCCTTTCAAACTCCTCTATGGATACTCTGTCAGGGGACCTCTTGGTATTGTCAAGGAGGGGTGGGAGAAAGCTCCCAGGAACACCCCCCTCCTGGGATGTGATCAGCTCTATGTAGGCCCTCTGGAACCAGATGCACTGCTTCTGGATAAAAGCCAAGAGCAACCTCGAGACCAGCCAGGAGATAACGAAACACAAGTATGACCAGAAGACCACTCTGGTGGAGTTTCAGCCTGGCCAAAAAGTATGGGTCATGGAGCCAGTAGAGACTGGACTGGCCCATATGAAAACAAGGAGTGTAAGGGGCAGGCCACTTACTTAGTGGACATCCAGACATAAGGGTGCTCCACATCAACAGATTAAAGCCTCACTTTGAAAGGAATGAAGTGAGCATGCTCCTTATGACAGATGAGGGAGTGGAGGAGGAGAGTGAACCCCTCCCTGACATCCTCAATGCACAGGAGCATGATGGGTCAGTGGAAAATGTCAACCTCTCTGCCACCCTGACCCCAGAGAAGCAAGGTGACTGTTACCAGTTGCTGGGACAGTTTGCTTCATTGTTCTCACTCACCCCTTAACTCACACATCTGTTTGCTGGGACAGTTTGCTTCATTGTTCTCACTCACCCCTAGACTCACACATCTGTGAATCCATGATACTTGCACAGGAGACAGTCCACCTGTAAGGAACAACATTTAAAGGTTGTCAGACAGGGTGAGAGCCAGCATCCAGGAGGAAGTCTCCAAGATGCTAGCTATAGGAGTGATTGAACCCTCTAGCAGTCCTTGGTCCAGCCCCATGGTATCAAAACTGTGGTCCTGCATGGCCTACAGAGGCCTCAAATCTGTCACCAAGTCCGACACACCCCATCCCTGAGTTGATTAGCTCATTGACAGACTGGGCACTGCAAAATTCCTCAGTACTTTTGATTTAACATCAGGCTACTGGCAGATCGCCTGATTGAGGGAGCAAAAGAGAGGTCAGCATTTTCAAGCCCTGAGGGCCATTACCAATTCCCGATTATGCCTTTGGCTTGAGGAATGTCCCTGCTACCTTCCAATGGTTGGTTAACAAGGTCCTGGCTGGCAAGGAGCCTACGTAGATGACTTTGCCATCTACAGTGCCAGATGACGGGGGCACCTGCATGACCTCCTTCAGGCGATGCAACATGGAGGTCTGACAATCAAGGCTAGATATTCCAGATTGGGCAAGGTTCCATTGTCTATTTGGAACACTGGGGAGGTGGTGGCAAGCGGATGCCCCTCCAGGCCAAGATTGAAACTATTATGGCCAGGCAACCACGTAAAACCCAAACCGAAGTGAGAGCCTTCCTAGGCCTCACTGGCTATTACAGACAATTTGTTAAGGGATATAGCACCATTGTTTATTTTCCTAAACTGGTATGGAGTACTTTTTGTAGTGTTTTTCCTGTGTTACTGTATAAGTTATTGCACAAATACTTCACACGTTGCCTTCTAAGTTAAGCCTGCCTGTTCTGTGCCAAGCTACCGGAGGGTGAGCACAGGATAATTTAGGTTGAGCTGTTACTTACCCTGACTAAGACTGTGGTCCCTACTTGGACAGAGTGCACACCTCTGCCATCTAGAGACCCAATGTCTAACACTGTGGTTGTCTGGCATCAGAATAAAGTTTGGAAACTTTTGAAAACTTTTCCTCAAGAGTTATAGAGCTCCAGTAGGACCTGCAGAAAAAAGTACCCCAACAGCACTTCTACAACATTAGATTACACTTCCACCTCATCCTGATCAAGGCCTCTAGCACCTCTGAAAAATACAACTAAACTCCATTCTTCATTGGGACTTAGAACATTTTTAGGTAGAAATTAAGCTCCAAAGCTCGAAAGGAGCAACCTGCTTCAGGTATCCGGCATTAGGTTCAATAGTGTTGGCTACAATTTCCACAGTGGCCTGTGTGGTGAGTATTTTTCTTCTCAAAAAGTGACAAAATCCCTTTCTGTGTTGGGACTTTTAAGAAATGTCAAAGCTTTTCTTTACAAAGAGACAAAGGGGCAGATTTAAGAGCCCCTAGCACCTACTGGCACCACATTAGCATCATTGTTTTTACGCTAACGTGGCCCAATGAGGACCAAATCGCTGTGCCAAATTTACAAAGTGGCACAATGCATGGATTGCGCCACATTGTAACCCTGTCTACTATATTATGCCTGTGCCAGGCATAATGAATGCAAAGGGGGCAATCCCATGTCAGGGGGGCTGAAAAAATGGTGCAAAGAAATCTAAGAGATTTCTTTGCATCATTTTTTTCAGCACTTTTAACACCTGCTCAGAGCAGGCATTAAAAGGAGGCACACCATTGTTGACAATGGGCCTCAATGGGATTTGCAGGATTAGTGTCAACAATTTAGATGCTATTCCTGCAAAGCTCCGAACTAGCATCAAAAATTCTGATGCTATTTCCCTAACTACCGCCATGGTGCACCATATCATAGATACAATGCACACATGGTGGCGTTAGGGGGGAGCTAAGTGATGCAAGAAAAGTGGCGCTGCACTGGGTGCAGCACCACTTTTCATAAATCCGGCCCTTAATCCCTTTAAGAATTAGAAACCTTTTCAAACTTTTTTGACTTCAAGACTTTGCACCAGGACCAATCCACTTGTAATGTCTGGCTAGGGATCCATCTCAGTCAGCCTCAAATCACACCTAGGTCCACTGCATCCATAGACTGTCATTGGTGCTTAGTGCTTTTTCACAGTATTTCTACTTAAATGCTTAAACATTAATAGCTCAAATTCCCTTTTTTGGATGTTGTCATTTTGGTGTCATTGTGTTTACTAACTTTTACTCCATGCACTATTTATGTTTGCAACTTTTATTGGTAGGTATGTTCACTTTATTATGGGTTTGATACTACATAAATACTTTACACAATGTCTGTCCTGTGACATAGCTACAGGGGGTTGAGCTCAAGTTAATTTAGTGACTTTGAGAGTTCACCTTGACAAGAAATGCCATTATTCCTTGAGAAGGGAGCAGTTACCCACCCCAAATAATACTCCACTTTCTTACAATGTTCATTCCCTGATTAATGAAGAGAAGATTTCCATGCCTAGTAACTTTCTCTAGCCACAGTCAAAGGAAAGCATAGAGCTGTATAATTTGAATTTGTCATTTTGCCTCCACAAGAGATTCTCAGATTGACTTTGGAAAGTAGAACTTTGGAATCTTCATATACACCCTGTCCCAGCGTGTATTCTTGAATAGATGTCATCGGCCTTCATAGAAGCTTTTCAGGATAAGTTAAGTACTTTATTCAGAACTGTACTTAATAAGTGGAAATCTGTAACTGTAAACCCCATCTCAAAAAGCAGTATTTTCTATCATCAGAATGTAAATATCTTTTGGCCAATTCAATTGCTAATGATACATCAAAAATCTGTGAGTGTGTGATCATAAATTGGCCTTAAGGGCTGTAGAGGCCACAAGGCTTCTTCATGCAACCTGCAGAGGTTTTAGACCATGTTGCAGCACAATGTATATGATGTGACATGAGGTGGAGTGGGGGTGCTGATTTTACAGGATCAGTCTACAGCCTCTGACACAGTCATAAGCATTTAGGCACGGATTTAAGAAAAGTGGTGCTGCACCCCTTAGCTCCTCCCTATTGCCACAATGTGTGCATAGTATCTAAGATACCGCACACCATGGCAGCAGTTAGGGGAACTAACATCAAAATGTTTGATGCCAGTTCGGAGCTTTGCAGGATTAGTGTAAAAAATGTTGACGCTAATCCTGCAAAGCCCATTTAGGCCCCCTTTGCATTCATTATGCCTTTCGCAGGCATAATGTAGTGCAAAGAATTACAAAGTGGCACAATGCATGCATTGGGCCACTTTCGAAATCTGGTGCAGTGATTTTGGCCTCGTTGAACGACATTAGCGTAAAAGAAAAATGATGCTAATGTGGCGCAAGAATGCACTAGGGGCTCTTAAATCTGCCCCTTAATGCTTGAGAGGCTCTGTGACATGGGCTGCTAAGAGTTTATCCAGGAGTTGTTCTGCTATTTTCTTTTTGGCTGATCTTTCGGTTGTGTTGATGCATTTTAACTTCTGGGAGTGTCAACTGTGGTACCCCCAGGGCTCCATCTAACTGAGGTCATTGGCAGCACTCCTGTGTGTCCTGTAGATACGTACCTAGATATAACAATGGTGTAGTGGAAATAGGTATCAATCTAATCTCCACTCTTCCTGCTTGGCAACTTTGTATTGGCGAATGTGTGCAAAATTCATAAGGCTTTTATTCGACCAAAACACAGTTTCTAATAACATCTCTGGAAATCATTGCATGGACTGAGTTAGCCTGGCCTGAGAATATGAATACCACACCCATTGTAGCAAAATTTGTGAGTAACCTGGGACTGATTCTAGACTGCAGGCTGTCACTGAGGGCCTCATTTACAAGCTCCTTGTGCCGTCACTGTGTCTTTTCTTTTTTGAGGCAGCGGCAGCGCAATCAGTGCTCCACACTGCTCCATATTTGCAAAGTGATGCATTGGACCCAGTGCATCAGTTGTCAAAGCCCAGTGTCACATTTTACCTGTGCCAGGTATAATGTATAATGTTAGGCATTCCCACTTAAAAAGGCACAAACTCATTGAATGAAATTTACAGCTTTTCACTGTGTCACTCTACGACTTCACTGTGTCACAATTCTGACGCCTTCTCAGACCAGGCGTGAACTTGATGCAGGGCTTTTTACAATGGGACTCTCCTCTGTGTCTGACACATTGATGGAGTTGCATCAGTTTTATTGTGCAACTCCAGCCCTGTGTCACTTTAGCGCCAACAGAAGGGTCAGAATTTCTGATGCATCTGTGAAAACATGTGCCATTGAGCTCTGTATTGAAAATAGAGTGCATCCATGGCATCATCAGGGGATTTGTGGCAGGCGCAAGAAATCTGACGCATCGATACAGATGCATCAGTTTCTTGTAAATGAGACCCTGAATGTTTAGGCTGCCACAGTGCTTCTCACAAGAAATGTTAATCTGCAGAATTCCCCAACTACATATCTCCCAGCTACAGGTGAAGGTAGTCAATATCATCATTTGGTGTTGTCATGACTAATGAAACAGTATTCAATAGGCTCATGTAAACCACAAATAGACTTTGTACACTGTTCCAATAAAGCTACATGCAGGGAAAAAGAGGTGTCAGTATTAGCAGGAGAGCCCTCAAGCATCGACTAGGATGCTAAGCATCATCATTGGGCAGTCTCCTCGTCAGACCGGCACTGCAATGTCTGGCGGACCACCCCACATATAGTGGTGGCACTCAACTGGAGATGGTATAGCAGATCCAATAAGGTCTGCAGTACGTACTGACAAAAAAAGAAGAGAAAAGGAGAGTGAAAAATAGGTTTAAATTGGCTCTGAGCCTCCGGCATCATAATTTAATCACTCAAACTGAGGATCAGGCCAAGATTAAAAGGGAATAGAGGAGTTCATGCGGGGAGTAATGTCCCACTGTACTCCTAAAAGAAGGAAAGGAGGTGGTGCAGCTAGTCCTAACACAGTGTGGTCAAAATGTTTCGCGCCTCTGTGGTCAAAAAATGATCTTATGGCGCTTCATCAGGACCGTGAACTACTACTTCTCCTACTGATATCAAAGGGTAAGTGCTTGAAGGTCACTTACTGGACGTAGACTATTTGTCACTGTCAGTTGGTCAGTAGGTCGCCCATCCCACGTCGAGAGAGGGCATCATGGGGACACGTAAACCTCAAACCAAAGGAAAGTTAATTCAGCCATCCTAGGTCCGGCGGTCACACCTACCCGAGGTCGCGTGCCTGGAGACGTCTCACGGTCCTGATGAAGCGCCATAGGATCATTTTTTGACCACAGAGGCGCGAAACATGTTGACCACACTGTGTTAGGACTAGGTACACCACCAACTTTCCTTCTTTTAGGAGTACAGTGGGACATTACTCCCCGCATGAACTCCTCTATTCCCTTTTAATCTTGGCCTGATCCTCATTTTGAGTGATTAAATTATGATGCCGGAGGCTCAGAGCCAATTTTAACCTATTTTTCACTCTCCTTTTCTCTTCTTTTTTTCTCAGTACGTACTGCAGACCTTATTGGATCTGCTATACCATCTCCGGTTGAGTACCACCACTATATGTGGGGTGGTCTGCCAGACATTGCAGTGCCGGTCTGACGAGGAGACTGCCCAATGATGATGCTTAGCATCCTAGTCGATGCTTGAGGGCTCTCCTGCTAATACTGACACCTCTTTTTCCCTGCATGTAGCTTTATTGGAACAGTGTACAAAGTCTATTTATAGGTTTAGGTTTAGGGAGGCCGTACACTGGACCACAATCCTCCCAGTCCCTCTTTCTTTTTTCATCATGTAAACCACATACAGCTGGTTCAATATGCAGTGAATAATCTGCTAATGGACCTCAGCAAATGGGACCATAGTCTCTCAGCACTGAAATCTCTCCTGTGACCCTCCCCACCCTTGGGCAAGAGATTGACGTTAAAGGCAGAGAATATTGGGCTATATTTACAAGAAAGGGATGCAGTGCAGTGCTGCTCCAAAATTGGCAGCCTTGCGCTGCATCATTTCAGAAACGCCGGGATGCACTGTATTTACAAAAATATGGCACAACCCTGTGTTTTCCCTAGCACTGATAGTAAATTTAGCTGCCTAGCGCCAAAGCGGGCACTCTTGCACCGTAGTGCAATGGTGTCTGCATTGCTGGGAATGATTGTTTATGTTCAAGAGGGTGTCCCTTCCTGAACATGAACAATCAATAATGGTGATTTATTACTACTATGTGTGCTGCAGAAAACAGCACACATAGAAGTAGCGAATCGTCATTATTTAATTATTGTTTATGTGCAGTAAGGGACAACTTCTTGCACAGAGACAATCATCAATGGCCTTTTGCTCTTTCTATGTGTGCTGCAGAATGCAGCACACATAGAAAAGCAGAACGAGGAGCAATTTCTGCCCGTTGCACCATGCTAACGCCACCCCTTGGCTGGCATTAGTTTTTGGCGCTACCTCAGATTGACGTTTCCTTGTAAATCTGGGACAAAGTCACAAAAGAAAGGGTGTTATGTGGGTATGCCCACAGCAACACCCATTGCACGCCTCTCTGCCGCAGAAAACTGCGTCAGGGGTCCCATATTTACAAGGGGGCATTAAGCCACAAAAAGTGGCTTAATGCCACCTTGTAAATATGGCCCAGGGCACAGTGCCACAAAAGGTGATGCTCCGGTGGTGCTAGGGTCTTGTAAATATGCCTCTTTGTGTGCAGAGCTCTGTATAAGGGAATGTTTGTGTTTTATGCTGCAACATTTAGTTAGCCCATTTCTACCAGAGTTCTGACATTTCTATCTCTCTCTCTCTTTTTCTCTCTTTCTCCCCTTCCTTAGAGAAGCATCATTGTTGAAATGTTGAAAGTTCTTGAAGGCGCAGTTATTCCATTATATATAATCCTGGGGTTTTTGTGGTATTTTGGCTATTTGACTCTCTAGCGCCATGAAAGTTAAGTAAACAAGAGTTTTAAAAATAACAACTAGCATAACAAGCTATGACTGCACTATCTAACAAATATCATGCATCGCCTCCAAAGCATATTGTAGAAAGACTTCAAACTATCTGCCCCTCCCCCACAGAGCTGATAGGGATTAAATAGTTGCACTGAAATTCTCTTTTACTGCTGCTAAGTGATGTTGTAATTCATGACCAAAGTGGGCATTTGCCAAGCGCCGCTACCTCCTAATGGACTGTCAAGTAAAGTTGTCAGATCAGTCCTAAGTCCTTCTGTAATAATTATAGTGATGTGGGAAAAAAATACCCTTCACAGAACTACTTGCCACTTTAAACCTTTGTACTATCAGAAAGATGGCAGCATTTAATTTATAAAAAACTCCTTTGTTTTATGACTCTCTCACTTCTCCACGGCTCCACCTCTAACTCAACCCTTTATTTTTATCTTTCACTCTTCCTAGATCTACATCTCTGTGCACCCCTGTCATTGTCAGCTTTCTACCTCAGTTATGTCTTCCTCACCTTTCTCTCAATACATCTCTCTCTACCCTAGTTCTCTCTAGCTCTAGCTCTCTCTCTCATTATCACACCTCTCTACCACTATGTAGTCCTCTCTCTATATTGCTACACCTCTGTCCCCTCTCTCTACCTCAACAAATTTAAAATATACTGGTCTCCAATTGGAGGCAGGCAAAACACAGAATAAATAGGAGATATGGCATTTTATTGTCAAAATGCTGAAGCTTAGTGGGTTAAAAAATGTGAGGAAATTCTAAAACCGAAGAAAGAATTCAATACTTTCATGCAGTTACAGTTGCCTGCCTCTAGACTGAGAACTTACTTTATTACAGTAAGGCTTGCAGTTAGGCATTCCAGTGTTAAATTTGTCAATGTTTCTTTCCTAGCACTGGCACATAATTTTGACAGTCCTACACATGGTGGCACTGTATGTCTGTTTTTTAACAGAGCACATCAGCAGAGTATTTAATATTTTAACACACATTCTAATTAGTACCAGCCCATCCAGGCCATTCTTACAGATTTGGGTGACAAGGAATAGACTAAATTGTCAAATATGTAGGAGATGTGATGGTTAGTAGGTATAAGCATTTGGTAGTGCTGGAAGGGGCAGTAGGGAAGGGGCAGTAGGTGGTCAAGCTGGCCTCCTGGGAAATATGTTAGACCCTGGAACTTATTACACTGAGGAATGTGGAGAACTTGGTAATGACCTGATCTTTAAATTGAAGAACTAGATGGTGCAATACTCAGATATAATTTTGCAAGATAGTGGAACATCATCTCTGAACTCTCTTTCATTTAACATCTGATCAAAAATGGGATAGAACATCGCACAAATGTTGCTGACAAAGATGCAGATGCAGATGTGCTTCATTGTATAAAAAATAGATGTAAACATAAAAACTGATAAAAACTGAATGGACTCAATAAAAGTTCATTTTATTTAAATACACATTAATTGTTTAACGGGAACAATTATACTTTGCTTATTTTTAAGCAAAGTGAGGCTATCCCATCATTTAATGTGGGATGCTGCCTCGTGGCTTTTTAAAGCACAAGGGACGGAATGCAAAAGCAGAGTGCTTCTGACAAGCTAATGATGCATGGAGTGAAATCTAATGAGCATAAGAGGTCACCTCTACTTCTTCCTGAACACGTCACCACCCTGCAGTGGGCTGCGGGAGCCAATTACTGGTGTACTCTGTGAGCTACAGGGGATTCGCAGCCTTGCAACCTCAAGGTGCCATTTGAGTTTCTAATAAACACCCACTCGGGGAGAAAATATCCATAGGGAGGCCCAGAAATATAAAGCTTTCGATAATTGAACTTTTGTAATTGTATGGTCATTAGATATTGGTGAACCACCCAGAGGAATATTTCCTTTTCGCCTTCTGAATCACAGCAGGCCCTGAAATAGATCCTTATCAGACTTAGCAAGTGGCGGAATTTTGCAAATGGTGTTTACTTAACAATGGTATATTGATAGAGCAAAGCCTTTATAGATTGTAGTGCATGATTTAAACACGGTCCACTCTGCTGAGTCTAAATAAAGAGTATGCACTATTAACACAAGCAGTAAATGGAGTCCAAAACATACAACCAGTAATTGAGAATAAGAGGGAAAATGTGAAATGTGTCCAGGTTATGTTACAAAACTGTTGCAGAAAATAGAAATCGTTGAAAATGTATCTTTTCTAGGTGTAGGACTGGTCAATCAAGAATTAGAAAGCGCACACACTGCAAAAAAAAGTCCACACCCCATTGCTAGATTTCCTCCCAGGGAGAAGTTGCTGCAGTGTGTAAGGCCGTGAGGGAAGAATTTGAACTTCACATTTCTTGACAAACAGATCCACCAAGCGTCCCTGATGGACAGACATTCTGTGCTCCTCCTACTTTCCCCCTCATCGTTGTGTTATTATATGCTACTGGGTGGATAGGCACTGGAATTTCCAGGAGTGTGGGGTGCTGCTCTATTTGATGCAGCGCAGTGCAGCAAGTTGTCATACAATGATGCACCAAATTTGAGTAATTCTGCCCTGTAATGTTTACTTTTCGTTCGCTGGCTGCAACGTAAGAAGACTTTGCAAAATTGACCTAGTTGACAATCTTTCTGGGGTACAGGGAGTTAAAGGAATGGCGGTAGGATATCAGTTTTTTTTTCTAACACATGCAGTTTAAATACCTTCATATCAACTATATGCATAATTCAAAATATATCAACAATTGAGAAAGCATAAATGAAGCACCATTTTGTATTTCTGAAATGTGATGAAAAAAAAGATTTTTCATAGGATCAAAATAAATCAAGACACACAAGTTTCTCTGTGATGTGCAAATGATAAATATTCACAGAAATCTGATTTCCACACATTATCGTTTGTGTATCCTATATTTTTGTAAGTAACACTGCATGTCTGTGTAAATTCAGTGGCCATTTCAATGGAATGTGTGCTGTCTATAAATGACAGTCCGCTACCACACCAGGTGCACCACCAGCTACATACCACACGCATAACACTCTCCTCCTAAATGTGCATGCATTTGCTGCACTTATTTTTTCTGTGATGCCTGGCTTTTCCACAATCCCCTTGACTTCAGTGATATAACATTTAGCAGCACCCCCACTCTGAAAATTGTTCCACCACCTCTGACAGGGTCATGCAAAATTGGGCACGGAAGAACATTACTCCAGACTAGCCATGGTGCACTGTATTATAAATAAAGCAATATCAATGTGTTGTTAGGGGCACAGGGCGACGCTAGGAAACTGGCGCGTCAGAGCCGATGTGTCAATTCCATCTAAAAATTAAAAATGCCCCTAAATATTTTTAGGAGGAGAGTAATCCCTGTGGCTCACAATTAGGACCTTACCCACCTCAATTGTGATTCAGGTGGCAAGTTGTACATTCTGGAACGAGGTGAACTGACTCATTCTCTTATGACTTAATTGTGTGCTCTTGAGCAATTCGTTAATAAAATAATTCCTATGTTTCCATTTTTTTAACCAAGATTAAAAGTAGCTAACATCAAGGTAAATACTGGTTATATGTGTAAAATAAGAAAAATTGTCAAAAATCTGTGACAATTGGATATTACCATGGAGGAGACAGTCTTCTCATCAAAGTGCTGTACAGTGGGAAGGGGGTGTGGTCTAGCCATGAAGATGGTGGCTGCTTAACAACCGAGCTCCGAGGCCCAGTGCGTCCTACAGGGAGGCAGCGGAGCCGGTCGGATCCTGACGGGGAACCCCCTCTCCACATCCTCCCACCCCCCCAACAGAAGACGGGAAGCGGACCTTGGGGCCAAGTAGGCCCCTTTCGGGGGGTGCAGCAGTGCCGTCGGAGCTCATGGCCTGCGACTCAAGCAGCAGCCCTGGGCTCGATTTCAGGCCTAAGGACCAGCTGATGTTGGGACTTCATGCGGCGGGTCCCCATTGAGGAGAACAGGACTGCATCAAAAACCTCAGCCACAACAACCACCCTGGGGGCAGAATCGGTGGAGTGGATCCGCTGCAGGGACGGCAGCTGACACCCTAGAAAGCAATTGGAGGCCCTCTGACACACTGGTGGTGAGCGGAGCGCCCTGTGAGAGGGGCTTCATGTGTCCTCTACCTGCTCCTACGAGTGACAAGCAGTGCCCGCGGCCTCCACCAAGACAGCCACAGGAGCTGTGGGCACCTTTAAGTGCCAGGAACTGGGGGCCCCATTACAAATGAGACCAGCCCATAAGCCTAAAAAGGAGATAATGAAGAGCTAATATTGCAAACAACATACAGAAAAAGGGAATGAGATATATCTCTTAAGGGTGGGGGTTTTACGCTATTGATGCGCTTTCTACGCTAGCGCCTGAGGAAAGTGTCCTCGTTCTCTGGTGTCAGACCCCACCCCCCACAGCAGGGACAGTGCAGTGCCATAGTGACCCTGCTCCATCTGGTGGGGCGCTCACCCCCTGCATTGAGTCTCTCTCCTGTCCCGAAGGACCCTCCACAGGACGTCCTCAGTAGTGACCCCCAGAGGATGCAGGCTCCCCGCGGTATGGACGAGTCTTCACTTAATGCCGCCGCGCTTTCTGATGCTTTAATGGGGCCCTAGGGTGCCATCGGTTCCACACCCAGCACCGTCGGGACCTGTGTCTTCACCAGCAAGCACCCTCGCTCCAGAGCACCAATGGAAGGGCCCAGAGGTGTTAACATCTTCTCATCCAGAAAAGGCAGGCCCTATCCCATTGTCGGAAGCACTTAATGGCACCTACGGGGACACTCTGAGGAGCTACCAGGAGCAACCTAGGACTCAGCCGCCCCTCTCACCCAGCGGTGATAGGACCTGTGGTGTGTCACCCAAAGCCCACGACTTTGTGGTGCCCCAGGAAGGGCCCCAAGACGCCACCTATCATCTTGGATCGGGGGAGCCCCCAAACAGCACTGATCAGGGCCTCTAGACACTGAGGTAATACCCCTCCCCTACAGAGAGCCACTGGGCACATCTGGAGTAGCAGAGAGCAGTAGACAAGACTATTTGGGGGGGCATCATGTCCTCTGGGCGGTAAGATAGACCCCCGGACTACAGCGGAGGAGGCCAATGCAGTCCCGCGTCCGGGCAGTACAGAACCTCCAGGGTGGGTAACTGCGACTTGAGGGTCTCATTTATTCCCTCATCCCCATCATTGTCAATCCCTACTCCAAGCAAGAATTATTGGACACTTTGCATATACAGAGTGGCGGCCAGCACACCCCTGGTTTTGCCGAGATACTTCCAGTCGCCCCAGCTAACCCGGACTTCCAGTTTTAGGTTTTGGGCCCATCGGCTCTCCAGGTGCTTCCCCCTTTTCCCCGCTCGGAAGAGATGTCCCCAGGCAAACCATCTGGCAAAACATCTGGAAAAGCCACTTCTTCTTCTCGGAAGCTGTCTCGCAGTAATGACGAATGTCATCTTCCACGGCACACCAAGATAATACTGCCGCAGACAAAGCAGTGGGCACACACTCGGACACGGCCATGGAACGTATATTGCAGGAAATCTCTGCAGTGGGTCACCGCCTGGAAGCCATGGATTCTAAGATCCCAGACCTCTCAGCCAACTCCAAGTCAATCCGAGTGGACATTGCAAGCTTCCAGGCACGGTCACGGATCTAGACCACCGTCTCCACGCTGTTGAAAGCCAAGTGGCGAGCCTCCGGGATAATGAACCTGAACCTCAATATCTCTGACACAAACTCATGTAACTTGAAGATTGGAGCCGTAGAAACAATGTCTGCTTCTTTGGCCTGCCGGAAAAATTGGAGGGTGCCGACATGAGGGGGCTTTCTCCGTGACTTTATTCCCACCATTACAGGCCTTACTTTTTCCCCCACTCTTGAATTCCAATAAGCTCACCGGATTGGCCCCTTCACAAATGAGCCGATGAGAGGCCCCATCCTGTAAATGCCTGTTTTCTGCACTATGAACAGGCCTGCCAGCTACTGACAGCCACAAGGACGCATGGCCCATACCGACAAGATCGTCATGAGATTCGGATTGCTGCAGACTTCTCCCCAGAGACGAATGAGAAGCCGAAGGCATTCCTCACTCTTAGGCCTAGGGTAGGTCGCTCCCCCTGCCGCTGCAGCTCCTCCAAGTTCCCGAGTTCCTGTGTTCCTGAGACCCACCTAACTGTAAGTACCCCCCTCCTCCCAGCCCCTCGCCCTGCCCCGCGCCACTCACCTTCTCTCCTGCTCCTGCTTCTTTTCCTCCTCTCTGTCTCTTCCTCCTCGCTCCCCCTCTGCAATCTTCTTCTGTGTTCTTCTGTTCTTCTCTTCTGTTCTTCTGTTCTTCCCTTCTGTTCTTCTGTGTTCTTCCGGTCTTCTGTGTTCTTCTTCTCTGTTCTTCTCGGTGCTTCTGTGTTCTTCTTCTCGGTTCTTCTCTGTTCTTCTCTGTTCTTCTCTGTTCTTCTGCTCTTCCGATCTTCTGTTCTTCTGTCTTCTGTTCTTCTGTCTTCTGTCTTCGGCTCTTCTACCTCCTCCGTCTTCTTCCCCCGAGCCTGCCCTCCTGCTCCTTCCTCATCCCCCTCCCTCACTCGCCTCCCCCTCTCTCACCCCTAGCTAACCCGTTCGCTATCTACCTCCCTCACTCCTCCTATCTTCCTATCTCTCTAGCTCCCTATCTCACTATCTAACTCCCCCACTCTCCACCTCCTCCTACCTACCTATCTGTCTATCTATCTATTTCCCTATCTATCGACTTCTCTATCTATTTTCTCTATCTATTTCTCTATCTCTCCCCCCCTCCCGCCACCCCCTCTACTACCTATCTCCCTATCCTCTCACTCTACCTCTCTCCCTCACCCACCTCTACAACCCCCCCTCCCCTATCTTCACAACCCTACTCCCATCTCTCTCCCTAATCTCCAAACCTCCTAACACTCACCCTCCTCCACCCTAAACCCCCTCCCCCAGCTCCTCTCACTCTACCTGTCCCCCCCCTCCCTCGCGCTTTCCCGCCGCGACCTCCTGCACGCCCCCGCCCCCCAGCTCCCATTCGCCCCCAGCTGACCCCTCCCCCCCTCCTACCTCTTATGGCGGCCGCTGCGCGACAGTGGTAGCGACCCTTGACCCAAGGGTAGGTCGCTCCCCCTGCCGCTGCAGCTCCTCCAAGTTCCCGAGTTCCTGTGTTCCTGAGACCCACCTAACTGTAAGTACCCCCCTCCTCCCAGCCCCTCGCCCTGCCCCGCGCCACTCACCTTCTCTCCTGCTCCTGCTTCTTTTCCTCCTCTCTGTCTCTTCCTCCTCGCTCCCCCTCTGCAATCTTCTTCTGTGTTCTTCTGTTCTTCTCTTCTGTTCTTCTGTTCTTCCCTTCTGTTCTTCTGTGTTCTTCCGGTCTTCTGTGTTCTTCTTCTCTGTTCTTCTCGGTGCTTCTGTGTTCTTCTTCTCGGTTCTTCTCTGTTCTTCTCTGTTCTTCTCTGTTCTTCTGCTCTTCCGATCTTCTGTTCTTCTGTCTTCTGTTCTTCTGTCTTCTGTCTTCGGCTCTTCTACCTCCTCCGTCTTCTTCCCCCGAGCCTGCCCTCCTGCTCCTTCCTCATCCCCCTCCCTCACTCGCCTCCCCCTCTCTCACCCCTAGCTAACCCGTTCGCTATCTACCTCCCTCACTCCTCCTATCTTCCTATCTCTCTAGCTCCCTATCTCACTATCTAACTCCCCCACTCTCCACCTCCTCCTACCTACCTATCTGTCTATCTATCTATTTCCCTATCTATCGACTTCTCTATCTATTTTCTCTATCTATTTCTCTATCTCTCCCCCCCTCCCGCCACCCCCTCTACTACCTATCTCCCTATCCTCTCACTCTACCTCTCTCCCTCACCCACCTCTACAACCCCCCCTCCCCTATCTTCACAACCCTACTCCCATCTCTCTCCCTAATCTCCAAACCTCCTAACACTCACCCTCCTCCACCCTAAACCCCCTCCCCCAGCTCCTCTCACTCTACCTGTCCCCCCCCTCCCTCGCGCTTTCCCGCCGCGACCTCCTGCACGCCCCCGCCCCCCAGCTCCCATTCGCCCCCAGCTGACCCCTCCCCCCCTCCTACCTCTTATGGCGGCCGCTGCGCGACAGTGGTAGCGACCCTTGACCCAAGGGTAGGTCGCTCCCCCTGCCGCTGCAGCTCCTCCAAGTTCCCGAGTTCCTGTGTTCCTGAGACCCACCTAACTGTAAGTACCCCCCTCCTCCCAGCCCCTCGCCCTGCCCCGCGCCACTCACCTTCTCTCCTGCTCCTGCTTCTTTTCCTCCTCTCTGTCTCTTCCTCCTCGCTCCCCCTCTGCAATCTTCTTCTGTGTTCTTCTGTTCTTCTCTTCTGTTCTTCTGTTCTTCCCTTCTGTTCTTCTGTGTTCTTCCGGTCTTCTGTGTTCTTCTTCTCTGTTCTTCTCGGTGCTTCTGTGTTCTTCTTCTCTGTTCTTCTCTGTTCTTCTCTGTTCTTCTCTGTTCTTCTGCTCTTCCGATCTTCTGTTCTTCTGTCTTCTGTTCTTCTGTCTTCTGTCTTCGGCTCTTCTACCTCCTCCGTCTTCTTCCCCCGAGCCTGCCCTCCTGCTCCTTCCTCATCCCCCTCCCTCACTCGCCTCCCCCTCTCTCACCCCTAGCTAACCCGTTCGCTATCTACCTCCCTCACTCCTCCTATCTTCCTATCTCTCTAGCTCCCTATCTCACTATCTAACTCCCCCACTCTCCACCTCCTCCTACCTACCTATCTGTCTATCTATCTATTTCCCTATCTATCGACTTCTCTATCTATTTTCTCTATCTATTTCTCTATCTCTCCCCCCCTCCCGCCACCCCCTCTACTACCTATCTCCCTATCCTCTCACTCTACCTCTCTCCCTCACCCACCTCTACAACCCCCCCTCCCCTATCTTCACAACCCTACTCCTATCTCTCTCCCTAATCTCCAAACCTCCTAACACTCACCCTCCTCCACCCTAAACCCCCTCCCCCAGCTCCTCTCACTCTACCTGTCCCCCCCCCTCCCTCGCGCTTTCCCGCCGCGACCTCCTGCACGCCCCCGCCCCCCAGCTCCCATTCGCCCCAGCTGACCCCTCCCCCCCCCTCCTACCTCTTATGGCGGCCGCTGCGCGACTGCGCAGCGGGCACGCCGCTGGCGCGCCAGAGGCGCGCCAGAGGCAAGCCCGTCTGCACCTGGCCCGCGCCCAGCGCCACGACCCCTGGTCCCCAGCTCCCCCAAGCCCCGCTGATCCGCTACGACCCCACCACCCTCCACGCCCTCAACCCAGGGCGCTCCAAAACCTGCTTCCTAGCTCACCCCAAACGCACCCATGGACCCTTCGCCTGCAACTCCTGCAAACGCATCTTCCACCACGCAACTACCACGACCACAAGCCCACGCGCCATCAACCACCTCAAGTGCATCCTGATCAACGCTCGTTCCGTCCACAAGCACGCCGTTGAACTTTGGTACCTCCTGGACTCCACAGCCCCGGACGTCGCCTTCATCACGGAGACATGGATGAACGCCTCCTCTGCTCCAGACATCGCTACCGCCATCCCCGAAGGCTACAAGATCTCCAGAAAAGACCGCACCAACCAAGTAGGAGGAGGTGTCGCCATCATCTTCAAAGACTCCATCAGCGTCACCACCTCCACCGAAGACCCCCCCCTCGCCGCTGAACACCTGCATTTTCAGATTCGCACCGACCCAAGGACCACCCTCAGAGGATCCCTCGTCTACCGTCCTCCCGGACCTCGCGCCTCTTTCAGCGACGCCATCGCCGACTTCATCTCCCCACACGCCCTCGCCTCACCGGACTACATCCTCCTAGGCGACCTCAACTTCCATCTGGAACAAAACAACGACCCCAACACCACCACCCTGCTCGACAACCTCGCCAACCTCGGCCTCAAACAACTGGTGAACACCGCCACCCACATCGCCGGACACACGCTCGACCCTATCTTCTCCGCCAGCAAACACGTCTTCTTCAGCCACACCTCTGCCCTACACTGGACCGACCACAGCTGCGTCCACTTCACATTCCGACGCGAGACCTCCCACCTCCGCACTCAAACCACCCCTCGTCGACAGTGGAACAAGATCCCTGAAGAGCAACTCTTCTCCGCTCTCGCCGCCAACCAACCCACCCTCACCACCGACCCCAACGACGCAGCTCTCAACCTCACAAACTGGATCTCCAACTGCGCTGACAACCTTGCTCCCCTCAAACGCACGCATCGACAGACCAACACCAAAAAACCTCTCTGGTTCTCTGACACCCTCAAAGAATCAAAGAAAACTTGTCGTGCCCTTGAGAAGGCCTGGCGCAAGGACCACACCGCGGACAACATGACCGCCCTCAAGAACGCTACACGCGAACACCACCACCTGATCCGCACTGCCAAAAGGAACTTTTTCACCGACAGACTAGACAAAAACAGCCACAACAGCAGAGAACTCTTCAGCATCGTCAAAGAGTTCTCCAACCCCAGCGCCAGCGCCAACGCCGTCACGCCCTCACAGGATTTGTGCGAATCCCTCGCCACTTTCTTCCATCGCAAGATCAGCGACCTCCACGACAGCTTCGGACACCAGACCCAACCATACACCACTGAACCCGCTTCCCCGGACATCACCCTCAACAACTGGACCCACATCAACACGGAAGAAACCAAATCCATCATGAACTCTATCCACTCCGGCGCCCCTTCGGACCCCTGCCCGCACTTCATCTTTAACAAAGCCGACGACATCATCGCCCCGCACCTCCAGACCGTCATCAACTCTTCTTTTTCTTCTGCTACCTTCCCCGAATGCTGGAAGCACGCTGAAGTCAACGCCCTACTAAAGAAACCTACGGCTGACCCAAGCGACCTGAAAAACTTCCGCCCCATCTCCCTTCTACCTTTCCCAGCCAAGGTAATAGAAAAGACCGTCAACAAACAGCTGACCACCTTCCTGGAAGACAACAACCTGCTCGACCCTTCACAAACCGGATTCCGAACCAACCACAGCACGGAAACCGCCCTCATCTCAGTCACAGACGACATCAGAACCCTGATGGACAACGGTGAAACAGTCGCCCTCATTCTCCTCGACCTCTCGGCTGCCTTTGACACCGTCTGTCACCGCACCCTAATCACCCGCCTACGCTCCACCGGGATCCAAGGCCAGGCCCTGGACTGGATCGCCTCCTTCCTCGCTAACCGCTCCCAAAGAGTTTACCTCCCTCCGTTTCGCTCAGAACCCACCAAGATCATCTGCGGCGTACCTCAAGGCTCATCGCTGAGCCCGACACTCTTCAATGTCTACATGAGCCCCCTCGCCGACATCATACGCAAGCACGACATCATCATCACCTCCTACGCCGACGACACCCAACTTGTACTCTCCCTCACCAAGGACCCCGCCAGCGCCAAGACCAACCTACAAGAGGGTATGAAGGACGTCGCAGATTGGATGAGGCTCAGCCGCCTAAAGCTGAACTCTGAAAAAACGGAAGTCCTCATCCTCGGCAACACCCCGTCTGCCTGGGACGACTCCTGGTGGCCCACGGCCCTCGGCACCGCACCGACCCCCGCAGACCACGCCCGCAACCTCGGCTTCATCTTGGACCCTCTTCTCACCATGACCAAGCAAGTCAACGCCGTGTCCTCCGCCTGCTTCCTCACTCTCCGCATGCTCCGCAAGATCTTCCGCTGGATCCCCGCCGACACCAGAAAAACCGTGACCCACGCCCTTGTCACGAGTCGCCTGGACTACGGCAACACCCTCTACGCCGGGACCACCGCCAAACTCCAAAACCGCCTGCAACGCATCCAAAACGCCTCGGCCCGCCTCATCCTCGACATACCCCGCAACAGCCACATCTCCGCACACCTGAGACACCTGCATTGGCTCCCAGTCAGCAAAAGGATCACCTTCCGTCTTCTCACCCACGCACACAAAGCCCTCCACAACAAGGGACCGGAATACCTCAACAGACGCCTCAGCTTCTACGTCCCCACCCGCCCCCTCCGCTCCGCTGGCCTCGCACTTGCTGCCGTCCCTCGCACCCGCCGCTCCACGGCGGGTGGGAGATCTTTCTCCTTCCTGGCGGCCAAGACCTGGAACTCCCTCCCCACCAGCCTCAGGACCACCCAGGACCACTCCGCTTTCCGGAGACTCCTAAAGACTTGGCTGTTCGAGCAGCGATAACCCCCCCTTTCCCCCCTAGCGCCTTGAGACCCGCACGGGTGAGTAGCGCGCTTTATAAATGTTAATGATTTGATTTGATTTGATTTAGGCCTCAGTTGCATCAACTGAATATCACATTTGGACTCTTTGAACCAGCCAGAATGTGGATCATGGTGGATGGTAACTTCAAGGATTTCTTTGACCCCACGGATCTGCGCTCTGTTTTGAATAATCTTTCTGCCCAACCCATGGATCCGGAGGCTGGGGCTCTTACGGCGAACACCCCCTCACCACATGACTTTACTCTGCTCTTGGCTGTTGATGCTAGTGACTCCCGCATTCACACTGCAATGCAGAGAAGAGGCAGGTTCTTGGACCGTCCCCCAAAGCCCCAAGATGGAAGGGACATGGCCCACAAAACTGTAGCGGACATCACCCAGGAGCCCCTTAGAGACAGAGACAAATCAAAGTCCCCTCCGAAACCTTAGCTCCCTGCTGGTGGCTTCATTGACATATCCCCTGTGGATGCCTGAAGGACCTCCTGCCCTTCATCAGTGATACTTAGAGGTGATCAGTGGCTGAGTGCTAAGTACCATGCATGTTTTCGTATGCCGTTATTGCTTCATTGTTATCTTTGATCTTTTTATTACTACTGTCATTGCTAATACTGTAGTCGTTTTACTGAGTTTAAAGTGACTCCCCAAACGATATGTACCGCCACATGACACTGGGCATACCCAGGACATTTGGGGTGGTGACCCTTGCCCCACCAACCCTGGTAGGATATATCTATATTTGTAAACATGTTTGCCGATACTCTGTCGATGACCGAGATGAAGACCGCGGGGCGAACAATCATTCTTCCCTTCCACCACATACTTTATGACACCCTGTTAACGTAGACTGAGGCCCCTGTTGTTGTTCTCCTTGTTCATCCCCATCACCATGAGTCTCTAAGCACACCTTCCTCACCTAGGGGGCCCTTCTTGACATCTTCAGGTACTCACGTATGCTCCTTCTCGACTTGTTCTTCTATTACCCACAATATTCCCCCCGGACTACAGTTACGTCTGCATGTAATACGGACCCCTTTTTCTGCTCAGGCGCCCACACCTCATTTCTCGCTTCCCTTCTCCGTCATCATCAACCTAGCTATGGTTTATCACAGTTGTTACCGACCGGCTCATTGTACCATCTACCCTTTCCCCTGTATGTGACCTGTACCCCTGTATGTGACCTGTATGTGAGGCTGCAGGTTTTCGCAGGATTAGACCCGCTGATTAACAGCATCAAGCTCCTGCGAGATATATCACTAGATATTGTGGTGAACCTGGTTCATTATCTCATTTCTTTCGGAGAGCTGTATCTTTCTTTTGCTTCTAACCTCTCCTTTTCCTCTCTCTTACACTCTGCTTCTACTATTGCTCAATACCCATCCCATGCCTTCACCCACTCCTTCTACTTCTACTCCTATTTTTGTTTGGTTTAACACTTCGGAGTGAGACCACGGTCCCCCTTTTCACCCTTGCCTTACCCCTCTTCCCGTTCTCCCCACTGTATATCCCATCCCAGCATAGCTAGCTCATACAACCACTGTGCGCCTTTCAGAACTGACAGAGGCCAACCTGCCCACGCTACACCCACGCGACAATCCAAGGCATGGGAGTGACCTTCCAGCTGACGGCAGTGTTGTGGAATGTTCATGGCCGCACTCACTAAATCAAACAAAAGAAGGATTTCTCCTATTTACAATGTAAGCGTACAGATATTGCCTTATTGCAGGAAACATATTTGTCCCCTTCAGAGTCTGAGAAATTACAACGTGACTGGGTGAGCGGGGTGCTTTATAGCGGAAGCACATCATCTGCGCCTGGGGGTCTGGGCACCGCACGTAAATGCAGAGTTGCATATGTAATTCACCGCTCTCTACAGTGCAAGGTAGTCAAATAATGGTCTGACCCAGACGGACACTACATCCTTGCCAATCTCAGAATTGGTGCGCACACAATCTGCGTAGGCTCGGTATATGCCTCCACGGGCTCCAAACATTTGTTTTTTCTGCATTCTAATCGTCTCCTTACTGAGATTGGGGCCACACAGCAACTTTTGGGTGGAGATTAGTATCTGGCTAGCGACACGTCCTAGACCACACGGGCAGACTAAATATCTACAATAATGCAGACAGGGCTCTGTGGGGAGATGTACTGACAGATCATGGACTGGTGGACCATTGGCGTCTGGCTCACCTTCTCAATCTGGAGTACACATTCATGTCGCCGGTGCATGGTACGCAGTCTCAGCTGGATTATTTTCTTGTTTCCTACAAGCTGGTTCCTATGGCTAGAGACTCCCGGATCCTGGAGGCAGCGATATCTGGCCATGCCCCTGTGCTTCTAGCCTTAGCGCTGGGCCTTATTTCTTCGGGTCACAAAGCCTGGCGTCTGAACACGTCTCGCTACCGTACGTCACAGGTTAAGGAACTACTACGCTATCATGTCACTACTTATACTAATAACAATAAGGGTTTGGTCTCCTCTCCTCAAGTTTTCTGGGCAGCTGCGAAAGCAACAATCAGAGGGCAGCTTATGAGAGATGCTGCCCTTGCTAACACCCAGAGCTGCTCTTGACGACAGGACCTAGAACAGATAATACTACCTTGCAACCACGCATACATTGCAACCCCTTCTACGCCAACATGCTGCCAACTTGAGAAAGCAAAGATAGAGCTTAATGCCCTCTATACCTCCCAGGCGGAGTATGCACTACAGCGGATGAAGGGCAGGCATTATGAGCAGAGGGTAAAGGTGGGCTGCCTACTAGCAGCCCAACTGGGCCAACAAGAGGCAGCTTTAGCCATTCCTGCTATACATGCTCCTGACGGCACGATCCTTACACACCCACAGGACATAGCCTGTGCCTGCGGACGCTTCTACCAGAGCCTCTATACCCCAGAAACTGTGGAGAATCATGATCGATTAACTACGTTCTTTACGGCGGCACACATACCCAGCCTCACGGAGGAGGGTAGAGCGCTCCTGGAATGAGAGAGCAGAAAAGAAGAAATCAAGCAAGCCTTCTCTAACTTACCTTATCACAAGGCCCCCACAAGGCCCCCGGGGATGAATGGTTCCCGGCAGAGTTCTATAAATGGACGGGTTCTGAAAGAGTGGACTTCTTGTATTGAAGTCTTCAAGGGTGTGGAGAAGACAGGCTCTCTGTCCCCTCTTTCTAACAGAGCATCCATAGCGGTTCTCCCAAAACCCGGGAAAGATCCCTTGCTATGAGGCAGTTACCACCACATCTCCCTCCTCAATGAAGATGTTAAAATATTGGCAGGTGTCTTAGCGGTCAAGAAAGTCATCCCATCTCTTATTCATAATACCCAAGTGCGGTTCGTACCTGGAAAATCCTCGAGGAACCACCTCTGCACATTAACGTATACACTTTGGGCTTCTAGAGATTCCAGGGCGGAGGCAGTGGCTATCTCCCTTGATGGCAAGAAAGCCTTTGATAGAAGAGAATGGTGGTACCTCTTCAAAACGCTGAAACGTTTTGGCCTCGGAGATAGTTTTATTGGAAAAGTCTGATGGTTGTATGACTCACGTACAGCGCAGGTCAATTGCGGGGGTATTCTATCTGATGTGTTTCCCGTTAACCGAGGACACAGAAGGGCTGCTCACAATCGCTGCTTCTATTTCTCTTAGATGTTGAACCTCTAGCAGCAGTTATACACAGCAATCCAGCCATAGCTAGCATCCCCATCCCGGGTGGGCGCTCTGTGATCTATTTATATGCCGACGACATGTTAATTATGCTCACAGATCTTTCTCACTCCCTGCCAGCACTACTGGCGATCCTGAGGGAATCTGAGGCACTTTTGGGATACAAAATTAACTGGAACAAGAGCGCAGCCCTTCCTTTGACACCGGTGACCACAAGTGCGGTCATGGCATACTTCACTGTCTCCTGGAAAATCTTGTGCCTTATATACCTAGGGATACTCCTGAACAAGTGCTTGGCTCATATGATGCATGACAATCTGGAATCTCTGCTTCTCCGCACCCAATAGGACTTCGCGAAATGGTCCCAACTGGGACTCTCCTGCTGGGGAGGGTACAAGCTGTCTGGATGGTAACCCTGCTACACATACGTTCTTAGGATGTTGCCACTACAAGTACCCGTTACCAATGCTGCGGAGGGTGGATGCCTGCATACGGAGATTTGAATGGCGCTCCATGTGGCTGAGTCTGCCCATGGTCACACTACTCGAGTGTCGGGAATGCAGAGGTCTGGGTTTGCCCTCTGTGGAACATTATGCATTGGCGCTCCACCTGTTGCAGCTGGCCTTCCTGCTCCCGGGCAAACCAGATCCACCCCTCTGGGTGCAGACAGAACACAATCTCCTGAATGAATCAGAAGGCCTGGAAGTACTCTATGGCGCCAAGCCCTCCATGTCACACTCTGCCCACTCAGTGGTGCAGGCCATGCTACACTCATGGGGTCGAGCCCACGCCTTTTAGGAATCAACCCTCATATTCACATCCACGTGCCACTTTGGGGCAATATTGGCTTACAGATAGGTGGAGAAATTATTAACTGGGATGGTTGGCGAATTAGGGGCATTCTAACGGTTGACCAACTTCTTGAGAATGGGCTACTAAAGACATTCCCAACCTCCCTGCCCACTATCAATCAATCAATCAGAGTTTATAGAGCGTAGCGACTCACCCGTTAGGGTCTCAAGGCACTGGGGGGTGTAGCGTGTACCGGCGGTTGATTAGAAAAGCCATGTCTTCAGTTCCTTCGTGAAGCTAGGGAGGGAGGTGGTTAGTCTCTTGTGGACAGGTAGGGTGTTCCAGGTGGTGGCGGCGAGGTAGGAGAAGGAGCGTCCTCCTGTTCTGGTTTTCCTAATGCGGGGTACTTCTGCGAGACAGAGCTGGGCTGAGTGTAGGGTCCTGTGGAGTACGTGGAAGCTGAGTCTCTTGTTAAGGTAGGCATGTCTGGTGTTGTGGAGGGCTTTGTGAGGATTTTGAAAGTGATTTTTTTTTCAATAGGGAGCCAGTGCAGTGTGCGTAGGTGTTGTGAGATGTGGCAGTGTCGGGATAGGTCAAGGATCAAGCTGGCGGTGGCGTTCTGGATGTTTTACAATTTGCAGGTGAGTTTTTTGTTGATTCCGGCGTAGGGTGCGTTGCCGTAGTCCAGTCTGCTGGTGATGAGGGCGTGTGTGATGGTCTTTCAGTGTTCGAGGGGGATCCATTTGAAGGTTTTGCATAGGAGGCTGAGGGTGCGAAAGCACAGGGAGGTGACTGCATTGATCTGATGCTTCATGCTGAGGGAGGGGTCCAGGATGATTCCGAGATTGCAGGCATGGCTGGCAGGGGTGGGTGGTTTCCGAGGGTGAGTGGCCACCAGGAGTCACTCCATGCATTGGGTTGGGGGCCTAGGATGAGGACCTCGGTCTTGTTTGTGTTGAGTTGAAGGCCGCTATCTCTCATCCAGTTAGCGACTGCTTTCAAGCCCTCTTGGAAGTTGTGTCTGGCCTTGTCTGGTTCGTTGGAGAGGATGAGTTGGGTGTCATCGGCGTAGGAGATGATGTTTATTCCGTAGCTTCTGACTATGGTGGCTAGGGGGGGCCATGCAGACGTTGAACAACGTGGGCTGAGGCAGAATCCTTGGGGCACTCCGCAGGTGGTGGGTGTGGGTTCTGTGAGGAAGAGGGGGAGTCTCATTTGTTGTCTTCTGCCAGAGAGGAAAGTTTAGACCCAGTCGGGGGCCTTGTCTCTAATGCCAGCTTTGTGGGTGTGAAGGGAGACTATATTGAACACTGCTGAGAGGTCGAGTAGGATGAGTGCCACCATCTCTCCCCTTTCCAGTAGCGAGGGGATGTCATCTGTTGCAGACAGGAGGGCTGTTTTGGTGCTGTGGTTTGACTTGAATCCAGATTGGGAGATGTTGAGGATGTTGTGGCTTTCTAAAAACGTGCTGAGTTGGCTGTTGACTGCTTTTTCTATGACTTTCACTGGAAATGGAAGTAGGGAGATGGGCCTGAAGTTTTTGAGGTTGGTGGAGTCAGCCAATGGTTTCTTGAGGAAGGGGTTGATCTTGGCGTGTTTCCAGTCATCGGGGAAGGTGGCAGCAGCTAGTGAGCAGTTGATGGTGAGGCAGAGCTTGGGGGTGATGGTGTCTGCAGCTCTGTTGAAGATGTGATGGGGGCATGGGTCCATGGGGGCCCCAGAGTGGAGAGGGGTGTCCAGGTGGAGATTGTGGGTTTGTTGGTGTCGGTTGTTGGAGGGGGGGTTCAGCGCGTGGGTTGTCCTTGTTGAAACTATCATAGATGGTCTTGTTTTTGTGGTGGAAGTAGGTGTTGAGTCTGTCGCATAGGTACTGTGAGGGTCGGATGTCCGTTGTCTCACTGTTGGGTTGGGCGAACTCCTTGATGATGTTGAAGAGGTCCTTGTTGTTGTGTGGTTGTGAGGAGATCCTGTCTTGGATAGCCTTCTTTCTGGTTTTTCTGATGAGTTGGTGGTGTACCTGGTGGTATTCCTGGAAATATCAACAGCTTCCTCATTGTATTATCAGCCATATGGGTACTCGCTCACTGACTTTGCATCACTCACTGGTGCTTGATTATTTGCGAACTTGGGGCTCTTTTCACGGAGTGATGTCGGACATGCATAAACTACTGAATCACCACCTTTTCTCTTTACCTCTTCTTTTATCCCTTAAGGCAAAGTAGCAAACATGTGTGCAGGTAGACTATGATTTGGAAGATTGGACTACACTCATAGAGGTTCGGGAAAAAGGGGTCCATGAAGCAAGAATGAAATTAAGTATCTTTAAATCCCTGCATGATTGGTACTGGACACCCTTGAAGCTCAGATGTGCTGGGCTTCTGCCCCATGTGCAATGTTGGCATTGCCTCTACCTGCTCTGTGACCTACTGAATATACTATATGACTGGCCAGTCATACGGGCATAATGGGAGGCAGTTGGGGACACACTAAGGGAGGTACTGCCTTTACCACCTACTCTCCCAGGATCCTTACTTTTACTGCATGATTCTGGTGTCTCGCACGCAACTCCGTCTACTATATACAGCGTTGGCCACGTCTAAACTCTGTATTCTACGACACTGGAGAGTGGCACATCCCCCCTCCCATGATGAGTGGCTCTCCACAATGTTCTAAACTGCTACCCATGAGTGCATGATTCATGCCCTACAAGACCGGGCAGAGGTGTTTCAGCAAACATGGCCCCCTTCCTAAGGCTTGCAGACCATTGAGCACCACAGCAACCCCCCATACCTCCCATCCCACCCTATCCCTCTTTCCCCGCCTCTCTCCCCTCCATCTCCCACTGCCCCTCCTACCTCTACTGCGGTCGCCCCAACAAGCCCTCCCTTCTACCCTTCTCTTTTAGCCTGTCTCCCACTCTCTACCCCTCCCTTCTTTTCCTCATTCCCCACCTCCCCTCTCTTCCCTGTTACACTACTTGTCACCTGCTCCTACCCCCTTTCCACAAACAATATTCTCTTTCCTTTCTCTATCTTCACGTTGCCTGTATTCCATTCCTTGGCCCCCACTAACCCCCCTCCCTGCACTCGCAATATCCACTCCCTTCCTCTTCCTTCCTCTATTACATATCTTTCTCTCCTTTCCGAGCCCCCTCTCCTCTCTCTTTTCCTACATCCTTCTTCTTCTTCCTTTCTCCCACAACAGGCTATGGACCCTACCATTATCCATTCTACAGCTTGCATCACATGGCTGCTTAACACACCATCACCATGAGCTGAGGACTCTCCATGGTCACTATTGTCATCCCAATGCCCTCACTCCCTTCGGAATACTGTCACAGCATACCACGTCCCTTGTTTCTCGGAGGTCCCTGTTGTAGAGTGCACATCCTCTTGCTAGGCACTGATATCCCAAACCCATACTCTTGTGATCATTATGGTAGCGTGCCGAGTTACCATGCCCCAACCTCTTTTCTGGCTTTGACCAGACATACACTTCATACTGTTATATAGCGATATACCCCTCCCTTCTGAAGGAGGTACTGAACTGGGACTAGACACACTGATCCATGTATGAACGTTATTAGCAGCCATTGGTTTGTTCCCCATAGAGCGTATTTGTATTGCACGTATTCCCATCCTTTGGATCTGGCAATCATTGCTGTTACTACATCAGGCGTACATTACTGTGTAAGTACGTCTGTGCTGTTCTTTTTGCATTGTCATTGCCTTATATGATGTTATTTTTCTCTGTCTACTTCTCAATAAAAGAATTGCAAAACAAAAAAGAGGGTATGGCAGATTAAACTCTGTAAAGGATAAAAAAACACAGACACAAAATGCTGTGCAGTGTGTAAGTGTGAAAGTTGAATGCCTTGGAATTGTATTTTTGTATTTATTTATTCATTTATTTATGTAATAATTATTTACACCAGTATATTCAATCCATAAAACAAGATTCAAATGTTTTACAGAATCAAAAATCAATAATTCCATACAACAATCCACGTGTTCATTTATAAAAAACAATAGATTCATTTCTTTCTGCTTAACAAAGTATCTAAATTCATCAAATGGTAGAGTTCAACATCTAGCAAAATCTCATTTATGTTCTAAATTAGTGGCACAACGCAAGTGTCTCTCTCCAGAACGCTGACGCAAGACAAAAAAGAACAGTAAATTAGCACGAAAATTTACCATGCAGTAAATCCATTCCAGTTCCATTGCACTCTTAATAAGGTCCTCAATCCCCATGTCAATTGCTCTTAAGGACAACTGGATGTTCCTCGAGGAAGGTGTGAAAAGCATGAATGTTCCTATCTTGGTAGGGGATAGCACTGTAACGTTTATCATTACGTAAGCTGTGGTTAATACAGCCTGGGTAACACCTAAACGCTTTCAGTGAAGCAAGGTGAGCCCATCAGTCAGTTTACTCCAATTAACAAGTCTTTTCAGCAGTAGCTTAAACCAATTGTCAAGATAATGCTTGCTGATCATCTCTCCCACAGCCAGAAGAATATTAATTCAAATCATTCTGGCAAGCATACCCCGTAAAGACCCTCATTAGGAGTGCAGGGCTTGGAAGGTGATTATTATGACACCTTTTAAAGTCCGATAACACGGGAGTTGGAATTTTAATGGTGCAATAATTATTGCAGACTACAAGTTGTGTCCTTTAAAAAGAGGCATAACGTAAACTCGCTTTTTAATACACTGAAATCCTCAGGTTCTGCACTTTATGGGCCGCTTTCAACATTACATTTCAGCAGGTTTTACCTGCCGGAATTAATCAGTAGAAAATTCTTAGGGTGTGATAATTATCCCATAACTCGTAATTCGATCCCTATGCAAATAGTGTTTTTTATAATCACATTTCATTGATTTTCTTACAAACGAGAAAATAACACCAAGACGCAAAAGCACATCTCATGCATGCAGTCAGATAAAGTGGAAATAATCTGATCAAAGAAAAGGAAAAAAAGAAAATCCTGTCATGGTACCAGTATATTGTAGTAAGCCCATCACTGTCCCCAAATCTTGTTCCACACCCTGAACACTGGTTCCTCCAATATGGAGCATCAGTTCACTGCTTCTCTCCATGCTGCTTTCAAGAGGACATGTGTTAATATCCAATATCTTGCTTTGCTATGGCGTACCCAATACCCACCAAAATGCACTCCCCCCCTGAGACCAGCACCCTCATCATCTAAGTTCCCCAGCAGAGCATTGCATGGGTAGCAGTCAATCAGCTGTCCGATTATCGTAGATAGAAGGGGCCAGAATTTAGCCCCGCAATTGTAATCAGGGCCTATGTGTCCAAAGCTGCCTTATGAATGCATCCATGGCAGTATTTACATACTGTAAAGTGGGAAATTTTGAAAAACATATAAGGGGAATGTATTTTCCCCATTGGCATGCACTAAAGTAGGGCAATTTTAGACGGGAAATAGCTAAACGAAAACAATTTTGCCTTCAAAAATCTCCCACCTGAATCAAGTCTGTTGGCATGTATGTGAATGCCATTCCAAGAAAGCGTCGGTGATTGCAGAGCTGACACATTTGCACATCCCAAAACTAATTGTGCTCTTGTGGGTTGAACTGGATTGAATTATGTAGGGCCAAAGCTTCCTTCCAGGTTGGTCTCTCAATTACATCCAAGTCCTGGACCAGCCGTTCCCATCGGATTGGGACACCATAGCACATAATTGCAGTGCTTAATTTGTGCTTGTTGTTTCCACTTATTTTTGAGGAACGGTGCTTAATTTTCTGCCTCAAACATTTACTGCGAGCAAAAGGCACATATGAGAAAGACAGAGGAAGAGAAAAATGAAAAAGTGTCACAATGGGAGCAAGCAGAAAGCAGCAAGAATGAGCTGACTAGGCAGGGAGTGGCTTTAAATGGATTGATGAGGCCCGAGATGGCTTCAGGATTACGCTGCCTCAGTATTTCGTGTTTGTACATTTGATTACAGCAGCCGTGCGTTTAAGAGGAGGACTTTGGGCACCTGCACGTTTTTATTTACAAATTAAAGCACTGCATAACTGGCAGTAATGACAATAATGTTGCTAATTAAGTTCACTTCAATAGTATAGTAAACAAACGACCAAACCTTCGATTAAAGCAGTTTACACATCTTATTGAGGTTTTGGCCAACAATAGTCTTTCAGATCTCAGTTCCTCAAGCGGGTTAAACCACAGTCCATTCCAGTAGGAGTAAGTGTGGAATTTCATCCTCATAAAGTACAGGTGTGGTTACATTGTAATCATGATTAGTTTCTAGGTGGCTGGGATGGAAGGGATTATTCAAATCTTTGGATACTGAGTCCGACAATAAGGTAACAATGGTTTACAGATGAAAGTTCTCTTCAGTCACTGGTGCATCTAGGCACGTAAAACAACACCGAGCTACTGGAAAGAATAGAGACCATTACTAGAGATATCACCTTCAACGCCTTTATTAGCCATCCTGAAACTATAACAGTAAAGGCAGAAGGCCTCACCTCTGCTTCTCAATTCCAGCAGTAAATATGGGGATTGATATGGCCCAGTCATCATTCGTATCCTTTAAATAAATAAGAATTAAAGGTGGACTAATGACAGTACCTACATTAGAGACCTCACATGATAGATTGTCTAACAATAGTTCAATTGTTTTCTAAAATATGTAGCACATTAAACCTTTGGGGAAAAATGGACTGATAGAATCACAAGGTCAGCATTATATTTCCCCTGGAGGCCAGGCCCGTTGTCAACTGCCTGCTGCCCATTATCTGCACTACCCAAGGTAAGATGCAACCACCTCTTGTGTATGTGATTGTACAGGAGGGTGTCCCTTCTTGCATAACAACGTGCTGCAAGGAGGCCTGTGTTGCAGGGGTGAGTATTGTTGTGCAGAAAGGAACAACTTTATACGCAAACACAAATACAAGAGGTGGTTGCATCATATTATGGGTGGTGCAGAGTACAGCACACATAACAATAACAAGAGGTGACAAGGAGGAGGGATGGAGATAGTTCTTCCCCTTGCATCACCCTCACAACGCATGTTGGCTGGCAAAGGAATGTGACACATACCCATCTGAAAATGCAACAGATTCTGTACGCTTCCATGGGCATTTGGTTGGAACACCCCAAGCACCACCAATGGTACGCAACTGCCACGCAGTGTAATGCATGATAGTGGTCTATATGCAGATGCCCATGAAAAGACATGCAAGATCACTTTCTCTGGTCTTGTAAATGTGAACTAGTGTAATGTGCTAACCGAGCATTCCCCCCAAAAAAGGCCCTGATGGCACAACCTATAAATGAGGGACTTGATGCGTGGCTCTGCACCATGTAAATAGGGCACCATTACTAACAAAGTGATGACTCATGTGAACAGCTGGTACAGATCAACATTGACATATCTCCAGCTCATTGCTGAGCATGATGCCAAACCTCACTGTCAGCTGCCTGCCGTGGACTTCTCGGATGATGGCGATGACCAGCTGTAAAGCATCAATCCAGACACTCTCCAGCTGATCCTGGGTGCCACCCAGACCCCATCTCAAGTCTTTGCTACTTGCTCACATTTTGCAGATGACTTCCTACTGCAATGTTTTCCAAGCATAGCTAATTGTAATAGCACTCCGTAAATACATGATTCACAGGACACACTCAGCCGTGACGCACTTTACTTCTGTGTCATTTTTAACTTCACATGTACATTATGTTGCAGTAGTCAGGCACTTAGTGGACATAGACACATGTTCCTGGTAACAATGTGCCCTTCCACCATGACACACTTGTGTCAGCTTTGGTACCCATTGGAATTTGGTGGCAAAACCCAGTAGACAAGGACAGGAATATGCCAGTTGTCTTCTTAATGGTGGATTGCTGCCCTTGTCATTGATGCTGTTGTGCCCAAACACACTACTCACAGTTCTGCCCTTTGTCTTAACTTGGTAAAGGAGGCCCTATGGCCAACAGACATGGACTTGCTATTGCAAAAGAGGAGTCAGCCACATCGATTGTGTACTCACCCACAGTTCGACTGACCCTGATTCCAAAGTGGTCCAGAAGGTTCCGTTCCTTGGTGATATCTGCCCAATGATGTATCATTTGGCGGGCTGTGCGCTCTATCTTAAAGATACGGGTCATATAGGACAGGACCTTCCCCCACCACAGCTTGCATGCCTCCGTTCAGTATCCCAGTATCACTCTCCCCCCCCCCATGGCAACCACATTAAAAAGGTAGTGAGTGACCAGCCTTAGGAAGCTTCCCAGTTCATCCACACTGAGATGACAGGCCCATCTCTTCCCTCACATGTCCTTAACCCAAGGTATCCTTGACAAAACAAATATAACCTCAAGCTACTCCCAACTAACCCAACTGATAAAAATACCTCAAAGACAACCACTCAACTATACAATCATCAAACAATATAATTAACAAATATACAGCACAAAACAGATGCCAGGGACTGAATGGAGAAAGAAGACAGCACAAAAGACACCACTAATAGCACTCTAACACAGCTTACAAAACACACCAACTCTCTTCAACACAGACAAAAAGACTGTAACTGTAATAGAAAGTAAAAGTAACTTTGCAGTTCCTGGTGTGCAGCATGGAAGATCCATTACCTCACTTCCTGAGGTGATGCGTCATGTTTTTGACAATGCATAATTTTTTAACATTATGTGCCAGTGCGTCATTTTTATGTCGCATGACCATGCAACATGAGACGGTTCCGATGCATCGCATGGGATGCTTAATTTTTGGCAGGCACAGTGGCTTCAGAAAACATGCATTGGGACAATGCGTCGATTTTTTAGACACAATTACTGTCATAAGTGTAAAGATGTATGGTATCCTGTGGAATTCATTTTTACAAGTAATCAGTCATGTTGATTGTTGTGCTGCCTGTGAATAGTTCTGTTCAACATACTCCTCTCTTTCCATGTGTCCAAGGTATGTCTTGTAAGTCTACCTGGGTGATGGTACATGCCTTACTAGGATCAGGCAATGCATAGGCCACATTTCCTATGAGTCATGGACATGACATCTTCAGAGGATTGCCTCGTGCCAAATATGGAGCAAATTTACAAGCCCCACGCGCCCCTTTGTGCCACCATAATGTAAATTATTTTTACGCGACGGCGCCAGGTATAATATGGTGCAAGGGGGGCATTCCCTCGCAGGGAGGCGCAAACAAATGGTGCAGTGGAATTTACAAAATTTACCATTCTAGTGTCAGTTTTTTAAAGCCTTCTCAGGGCAGACATTAAACTGAAGTTAGTGCTATATCCTATAGGCCTATCTGAGCTTTACAATTTTTGGCACTAGTCTAGCAAAGCACCACAACTGTGTCAAAAATGTTTCCACAGTTGTGCTAATGAGCGCCATGGTGCACTGTTTTGTAAATATAGTGTTACCAGGGTGTCGGAAAGGGGATGCAGGACATCGCACGAAAACTGGTGCATTGGAACCGATGCACCAGTTCCTTGTCCTTGCTAATATGTCCCTCTATTTTGGCAGATTAGTCCATTCTTTAGTTTGCCCTCAGGGATGCCATGGACTAGACATGGAATGTGGCCCATACACCTACATGTGGGCCTGCGCACATGTCAAACAATATGTGCTGCATCCCAAAGTACAGACAGCAGGCTGTCAAGCAAGGGGAGGAGGGTGGTTACAATGTGTGGTGCTGGCAAGTATGGTGATACTTAGGGGCTGATTTAAGAGCCACATTAGCATCATTTATTTTACGCTAATATGGCCCTATGAGGCCCAAATCGACGCGCCAAATTTACAAAGTAGCGCAATGCATGCATTAGGCCACTTTGTAATCCTGTGCCCTACATTATGCCTGAGCCAGGCATAATGTATGCAAAGGGCATGTTTCCCAAAAAGGGGGTGCGAAAAAATGGTGCAAAGAAATCTAAAATATTTTTTTGCATTATTTTTTTCTGCACTTTTAAAACCTGCTCAGAGTAGGCGTTAAAAGGAGGCATGCCATTGTTTTCAATGAGCTTTGCAGGATTAGCGTAATTTTTTTTTACCCTAATCCAGCAAAGCTTCGAACTAGCATAAAAAATGTTGACGCTAGTTCCCTTAACTACAGCCATGGTGCTCCATAGCTTAGAGGGGAGCTCTAAGGGGTGCAAGAAAAGTGACACTGCTCTTGGTGCAGCGCCACTTTTCTTAAATTAGGGCCTTAGTGACTCATTTACATGCCACTAGTTCCATGGAAGATTCATTATTAACCACCTTCCTGTCTTCCCATGTGTAGGTTATGTTTAATGTGAGTGTACATATGTGAGGGTACATTCAATAATGGGATTAAACTACACAGATGGCACATTTCCACTGTTTGTGTAGCTACACAGTTTAGGGTAGTTGACCCATGTGCTCACAATTTTCATGCCCACGATACCCTTGCTAAGTGTGTATCCTGGGGTGCTGTTGACTTTCTCTGGATTGCGGCCAGCTCACCCACACCTATGACAGTGCATTTTTATGACAATCTAATGTGTGTCCCAAGGAGCAGACATCAGGCTGTCATGCAACATGGATACCTTACAGTTCCCCATGCAGGCAAGTGTTGGGATGTGCTGGACAGACATGTGTCATGGATGTGTTTGGCATGCCATGCACGTGGGTGGCTTGAGATCTTCATGTGGTGTTCCTTCTGCCTTCTACAGTGGTGTGTTTCGGGATATCAGTTCAACAACCTTCATGATCCATTCATGGGTCATAGTGCTCTTTCAGAGCAATATCTTTGCTCTTATCAGTGAATAACATGTTACCCTCTGCAGATATATCTCTACTGTATGTAAGTGTTAAGAGGTGTTTTCCCCAAACACCAGGTGCTATGATGCATCTTTGCATTTGTCCATGCTCAAAGTTGTAATCCACACAGAGCCTGGGGCTCCTAGGGGGGCATTAAGGTTGCATTTTGTGACAATGTTCTTTGCACATACACTTTGAATGTATAATTCCTCACCATGTCGTTTTGCACAGACCTCCTTTTTAGCTCACAGTCTGCATGGCAGGGCTGCTGTCAGACAGGGATGGCAGGCTACACAACAGTGCACACTCATGAGAGTTATCCAACTGTATGGCTACACTCCCCTGCCCTATTATCTACTAGGGACTTACATGTGATTTATTTCAGCCTTGTCCAATTATCTGCTATGGACTTACATGAGTCTGTGGATTGGTATTTGTGCATTTATTGCATTGCCACTACATTGGTAGATAGTGGGACAGGGACATGTCTGCAGACCCAGGATACAGATAGTGTCAGTTCACACATGCATCACTCATACTTGTTTGTGTTGGACAAGCACACAGGTGGACTTGCTGACAGTGTGTCTGGGATGTTAAGTAGTCTACACAATGTGTGTGCTTATATGTGTGGCCTTACATATCTACAATGTTATTTTGTGGAGTGATGTTTTAAGATTGTGTAGTCACTGCCACATGTTGAATCCAAATTGTGTACTGTAGGCCTCAAGGCCCACGTTGCTGGCACTGTTTGGACAATTTGTACTTGCTTTTCATCTTCTTCATACTCACTATCCAGTCCTTCATACATGTCACAGTATTTTGTCCATGTAATATTTTCCAATGAACATTGATTCTTTTACAGGGTGAGAAATATTTGCCATAGCATATCCATTGTATGCAGGATGAGTGACTGACACCCACACATCTCCGGAATCCAGCCACAGCACTTGTGTAGTCTGTGAGTCACCTCCACAAAGTGGCTGTGCCAGTTCGTTTAAGAAGTGTCTTTGCTGTACTTCAATATGTGTGTGTTTTACATGGGCTGTCAGATGCACAATGAGTGTGGGTGGATTGTATGAATAGTCCTGACAGCTATGAGTAAAACATGCATGTGGAAATATGTTTGAGTCCTTATTGACACATGGAGTTTGCCAATGGTATGAGACATCCTATGACATTGTTTGACATACAGGTGAGATGACAACTGATTTGAGCAAGACAGGCCTAGACATACTGGTGCAGGATACTCATTATGTCACACACTATTTCTCATAAATGTGAGTGCCACTGAAGGGTATGTTATGAGTTGTCACATGAGATTGTGACATAAAGACATTGTGTTGTCACATAGCTGACACTGACCTACTGTTGTAGGTACTGACTACTCTTGTCCTACCAAGGCCTGACCAATCAATGATGGCAATTTACTCTTTATATGTGTGCAAGATGCAGCACACATAGGAAATGCAAAATCAATGGGAGAGTCAAGTATTTCTCATTGTTGAACCATGGTAATGCCACCCCTAGGGTAGTGTTATTTTTGGTGCTGCCTCAGGTTTGGACAACATTCATCACACAGAGTTCCAATTACCCTGCTGTCAAATTTCAACCAGACAGACTTGTGTTATATGTGTGTTGCTATATAAAATGTATGTTCAACTGGCAATGCATTTTGTTTGGTCTTTCTAAGTGTATTCCTACTTGTTATCCTACTGTTGTGGCATAGTCGTGCTTTCCTAGATGTGAATGAGTTGCTGTTGCATTGGAATGGGACAGATACTCCAAGACAATTGTGTGATTAAGTAATTTATTTACAAATAGTTGTAATGTGAAATATTAGTTTTAATGTTTATGCAAAGAAGTTCTGCACAATATGTGCATGTCTGTGTGCTACAGCAGCCGTATTTTGTACTTCCCCATCCTGAGGTGGGGCATCATTATCCTCATCCTCCTCCCTGGGGTCCTCCATCTGTTCATCCCAGGGGACATTAGTCCAAACACAAATGTTGTGCATTATGTCACACACCATGATAATTTTGCAGACAAGGGGTGGTAAATATAGGAGTCTCTCCCTTGATAGATCAAGGCATCTGAAAAGGAACTTCAGGTTGCTGACTGCCCTCTCAACAACATTCCGGGTCCGGATATGTGCCTGATTGTATAACTTCTCTGAGTTGCTCTGTGGGTTTCCATATGGTGTTATCACCCACGGCTGGATGCTATCTCCTTGGTCCGCTGCAACGGAAGAGGAGAAACAGTGTCAGACTTGCCCTTGTGTATCTTTCCAACTGGCCTTGCACCGTATTTGTCTATGAAGCAGAGTGTTCAGACTTGCATCAGGAGTTGTGTGGGTTCCTGTTTGCATTCATGATTGCGTTCATGATTTTAATTGTGTGTGGTGGTGTACCTTCCAGTCAAGGGTACAGCCTCAGAGGCATAGTGTTGCATGACAGTGTTGCATGTGTGATGTTGCAGATTATTGTGCATGTATCCAGTAACATGTGACCTGCTGATGAGCCATGTTATGGGAGTTTTCACCTAATTTTTGTTGTCTGCTAACTAGGTTCCCTGGGCCAGAGCTCTTTCCCTAAAACTGTTGTGATGCATTGGCAAAATTGAATATACTCAATTATCACTATAAGTCCCTAGTAAATGGGTACCTATGTACCCAGGGCATGGGGTACTATGGGTAGGCTCCTGATGGCGGCAGCACTGATTGTGCCACCCTCTAGGGCCATGCACTGCCATTGCAGACTGAGGGGGTCATTACGACCCTGGCGGTCATGGACCGCCAGGGCCGGGGACCGCGGATGCACCGCCAACAGGCTGGCGGTGCATCCAGGCCTATTCTGACCGCAGCGGTAAAGCCGCGGTCAGAAAAGGGAAACCGGCGGTTTCCCACCGGTTTTCCCCTGGTCTGAGGAATCCTCCATGGCGGCGCTGCCTGGGATTCCGACCCCCTTACCGCCAGCCTGGTTCTGTCGGTTTTGACCGTCAGAACCTGGTTGGCGGTAACGGGTGTCGTGGGGCCCCTGGGGGCCCCTGCAGTGCCCATGCCAATGGCATGGGCACTGCAGGGGCCCCCTAACAGGGCCCCACCAAGATTTTCAGTGTCTGCATAGCAGACACTGAAAATCGCGACGGGTGCAACTGCGTAAGTGAGTGAACAGAGCAGCCATTTTAATACATGTGCTGGACACTGGTCAACACGTGTTTACCAGCTACATGATGACCACTGTGAACCCTGGGTTGTTTGGTATCAAATAACTCAGAATTATAAATCCAAAATGGTACCAGTATTGGATTTATCCCTAGATGTATACCCATGGCTCACCTTAGAGGCGCCCCCTGCAAAAGCTAGCTACCCTGGCATGGTTGCTGACTGGTTCTATCCAGTCTGCCACCTCCAGACACTCAATATACAAACCTTGGGGGAGAGCCCTGTCTCTCTGGTTTGTGAAACAATGCCCTTACGGGGGGGAGGGTGTTAACACCCCTTCCCTCAAGAATGTGCACTGCCCTGACAGTGAGCTTAAAAGGGCTTACAGCCTTTGAAACGCAACCCCCAGGCCTACAACTAGCAGAAAATGCTCCTGCAGCTTCCCCTATCTATTTGCTTTCCTTTGGTGTTGACCCCAACTTCCTGAGGCCACCACAAGCTAAAAATGAGCATTTTGGGGGGCACAAACGATGTGCTTTGCAAGGCATTATTGGGCACTCCTCACGGAGTGTGCATATTTTTATTAGCAGCTCTCCCACTGCACTGGGGAGAGCTGTGCTGCTGCCAGATAGGCCAACTGCCTCTGGGGTGTTCGGTCCCACCTGGACATCCCCCCTCCAGATGAATACTTGGTTGGGGAGCTGCACAGAGAGCCCACCCCTGGCCGCTCCCGCCAGCTACCCACATGGCCAGACCTTCCCGTGCTGCCTCAGGAGCCCACTCACCATTGCAAGTCTGCCCTCAGCTGGGGGCCTCCTTCACATGGAGCGTGACAGTGCTCCCTGCCTTTGCTTCTTTGTGGGGCCATGAGATGGGGTTTGGGGCACCCTCCACAATTTTTGTGGGGGGGTGATGGCTTCCCCCTCTTTGCTGCTTTGTGGGACACCGGGATGGGGTCAGGGGCCTCTCTGAGCCATCTTTCCAGGGGGTATAACTTTGTTTCCAGGCTTATTTTCCTGGCGCCGGGGCCCAGGGATGAGGTGTGGGGCCCTCCCCCTCACTGTTGAGTGTGTGCAGTGGCACTCCCTCCATACAGCCTCTTCTCGCTGGGGACAAGGGACTGTGCTCCCCAGCTCCATTTGTTATGGGGTTAGCCTCCAGGCCTTAGCCCACTCTGGAGGCACATTCTTGATTAGCAGTGTAGCCCCATGTGCTTAGTCATCAGCCAGGAAAAGGTCAAAGGTCGCAAGTGGCAGTGGGAATGGCTCCCTACCAATTTGGGGCAAAATGAGCTGAAAATTGCAAAAATTGGTCCAATGGGGCCCGAGATATCCTGGTGTGAAGTTTGGCAACATTTTACTTTACGCTGGCTGCTGACTGTGAATATGCCTCCAGGGTGGGCCAGGGCCCAAAGGCTGCCCCCAACGAAGGATGGAGCCAGACAGTGCCATTGCACATCCCCTGTGAACCAGTTGTATGGAGGGAGCACTGTCACACTCACTCAAAAGTGAGGGGGAGGGGCCCAGGACCCCATCGATGTGCCCCGGTGGGAGTAGCAAAGGCAGGGATACTGTTGCACCATCCATGAAGATGCTGACAGGGGTTCCGGACCCCATCCCAGGGCCTCACAGACAAGCCAAGTCAGGGATGTCATAGCAATCCCTATGAAGATGCTGAGAGAGGCCACAGACCTCATTCCAAAAAGAAGCAAAGCCGGGGACCATCATCACACTCCCCATGAAGATGGCTGCCTTCTAAGGGCGAGGCTGGCGGCCCAAGAGGAATTCAGGGAGCGCCATTGGTCTCCCTGTGAGGGCCCAAGACCCCATTCCTGGGCCCCGGCTATGCTGAGAAGGTGGGGGAAGTGCCACCGCACTCTCCCCTGTGGCCTGTCCAGCTACAGCACCAGACGTGTCTGTCTACGGGAGCAGGCAGACTTCAAATGTGGTGCAAGCTCCACCGGAAGCACGTTTAGGTGCTGGCCAGGTGCTGAGCCTGCAAGAGCAGCTGGGGGTGGGCTCCACTAGCTGCTCTCCAACAATGTTGATGACCCCTGGGTGTCCGGATGGGACCAAACCCCCCTGATGAAAACCATGCAGAAAACTGCCACAGTGGCTCTCCCAGGAGCATCAGTGCCACTCTTTTGAAGTCCCTCATAATGCCCTGCAGGGCCGGGCCCATCTGATTTCCAAAGCCAATGGTTTGGTATGGTGGTGACCCCCAGGAGAGAAGGGTCACCACCAAAATCATCACCCAGTGCTGGGGGAGCTGCAGGAGGAACGTAGCCTCCCCCCAGGAAGTTATCAAATATCCCCACACTCAGTTTCAGGGGACCAAAAAAGGATAAACCCCTATGCTAAATATGATTAAAATTGTATGGCTCCAGGGCTGTGGCCAATGATATGACTTGTGTAGGGTCATATAAAAAAAAGGCACCCTTTAGGGGTGAAAAAAGTTATTGCATAATGATTAACAACCAAGTGATGTCCTTAGGGTTTGTGTCAACTGTGCATTATTTTTGTGTTGAATGTTTCAATGTGGAATATGATGAACCTGGACCCACACCCTTCAGGGGTGTGGGTAGACTACGTAGATTATGTTGAGGAGAATCTTAACAGCGCAAACCACTCTAACCTGCCTAGACATGCTCCTTGTTGATGCCTATTTGAGTAATGGGGCTGACAGTCACTAGTGATCAAAGTAGATGTTGCCAGTATTAGATGCTCTCACCCCAAGTTACGGTCAGATATTTCATTGGAATACAAGTGAATGTGTTGCCATGTGGGTTGTTAGTTTATATCTCCCTTTGGGAGAGACAAGAATGATTAGGCAATGTCATCCAAAAGTAATTCCATCAGCTTGCGTGTATTTGTAAATCGTTGCATCGATTGAGTAGTGTGTGTGTAATAAATTTACTTTTACTTTATCAAAAGAAGAAGCACAGACTGGACTATCATTTATTGAGTGTTATTCTTGTGTGCTTGTGAATGGTGATTACTAGCCCACACCACCTCCCTTGAGTAAGCCTTGGACTACTCTGCAGTGCTACCATATGTGCGTCAAGTGCTACAATGGGGTGTTTGCTTTCCCAAGAGTGGTCACATTACTTGTGCAGGCCACACAACTAATGACCCACCCATCAACAGCAGTCAGGGCCGCATACTTGAATTATAGGCTTCTGGGGGTTCACCACGGGGCTCACTGTTTATTTAAGAGGGGGAACCATGCGACTCCCCCTCCCTGTACTGTTATAGGCCCTGAGAAGCCCACCCCTGGACCCACATTCCATAAAGGAAGGGGGGCATGCTGCCCCAATCCATAAGCCATTTTGGGCCCGTGTACCCCACTCCCCAGGCCCCAAAGTGTTTTTTTTATGGGAGAGAGGCACACTGGCCCCCTCCACTGTCGGCCACAGGAACCCCAGCCCCAAGGGCCAAGTCAAATAAATTAGGGAAGGGGGCCTTGCTGCTCCCTTCTGAAGTCATTATAGGCCCCGGGAAGCCTACCCCTGGGACTGAAATGTGCCAAAAAGTAGAGGGGGTGAACAGTCCCTTCTGTGAGGCATTATTGGCCTCAGGGGATATGGCCCCGGGGACCCCATCTCCCAGGGCCAGCTCACATGCTGTCTCTCAGTGAGCCCATCCCCAGTACACTGCTGTTTCCCTGCCTGCACCAACAGTGAAACGTGTGTTTGCTCCTATCTGGCGAGAACATTTTTACCATATTAATTGTAGGCCCCTGTGATGGGGTCGTAGAGGCAAGAATAGGCTCAGGGAAGGAGTCCATGTGGCCCAATCCCCTTAAAAAAACAGCCCCGGGGATGGGGCCCCCAGGGCCTTTTATTGGCTCTGGGAGCAATGGCTGTGTGGGCCACATGCCCTTTAAAAAAAAGAAAAAAAAACATATAAGCACTTCCAATTTGGTCATGTCTTTTCCACAATTGTAGTATGCAACATTTTCCAGGCTGATGGATATGCAAAGCCAGATGCATGACAGTCAGCTTTTACAACTCGCAAATTGTGATTTTTAGTGACTTGCAATTTGCAAGTCGCGAAAGCTGATGAACAACAGTGTCTCAGACACTGTTTGCGATTTGCATATGGACTGCAAGTAAACTGCTGCATTAATATTGATGAGGCAGGTCACAATTTGTGAGCCATTTGGGAATGGTCAGCACACACAAGGATTTTAAAAAATGCAGCTAATTTTCCTTGAAGGGAAATGGGATGCATTACAAAACAAATAAAAAAGTTTCCTTTACTCGTTTTTCAGAGTAGGCAGTGGTCCGTGAGACCACTACCTGCTCTGAGAAAATGCTGTTGCCCCTATTCACAAATGGGAAGGTGTCCTATAGGGATTCCTTCCCATTTCCAAATGGGTTACCACCATGGTGAGGGTGCGAGTTATAGTTGAGTTATAGTTACATGAAAGAACTGTAACTATAAATGCTGAATTTCTATGCTTTTTTACAAGTAAATTCAGAACCTAATGATAACGTCACTGTAACCTTTGTTTTTTTCAGAGTATTTCCATGTTTTTTTAAATTTTATTTCCTAACTATAACATCCCTGTAACCTTTGGATCCGATGTGCCAATTTCCTTGCATTGGCCCGTGCCCTCTTAATGACAACATGGTAGCACTGTTTACAATACAGTGCACCATGGTGCACGTTAGCAAAATAGCATCAACATTTTGTATACAATTGTGGAGCTTTGCTGGACTAGCATCAAGAATGTTGACTCTAGTCCAGCAAAGGTCAGGGAGGCCCATAGGAAATAGCCTAGTGTCACTTTAACACCTGCTCTGAGTATGCGTTAAAAAAATGACATTTGAATCGCATTGAAATCTCGTAAATTCCAATGTGCCATTTTTTTGGGCCTCCCTGCGGGGGAACGCCCCTTGTGCATACATTATACCTGGCACAGGTATAATATGGCACAAGAGTTTACAAAGTGGCGCAATGCTAGCATTGCACCACTCTTTAATTATGGCACAGGGTGGGAGACTGGTTAGCATCGCCATAGTATAAGAAAACATTATGCTACGGCGGGGCTAAAGGTTGCACCTTATTTTTAAAGAATAATTTGTAGCACTCACCTCCCATTCCTAAGAGCTGTTGATTTGAAGATCTTCGAGCTTATTGTTACATGAATGGTTGCAATTTCTTATATTTGTATTTTTCCCTCCTCTTCATTGCTTGATTTTGCTCGCGAGAATGTTTCAGTCATAGTCATTGAAATGTCACTCATAATTACACTGAAGTTATGAAAATGTCACACATAGCAATCTGAAACCTTGGCAGCTACTGGGACTATGGGGGAGCCTCAAGGTCTCCCCCGTGGTCCCATTGCTTTTCCACACAGGGAGCTGCTGGACATGCAGCTACTGACATGGAAAAGCAATTATTTCCTCTGTCTGCCTGCCCGTAGCTCTGCAGTCAGACAGAGGAAATCTCAGCTCCGATGAAGGGAGAGCTGTTTGACATCTCTCCCTTCATGAGACCGGAGTGTTTGCTGTTGCTTGGCTACAGCTTCAAAGCTGCCACCAAGCCTCAGCAAGCAGCTATGTTGGGGTTGGGCACCCTGGGACATAACAGGAGCTTACCCTGGGGGGTGGCAATCCCCAGGGCCATCAGTGGCCATTCGGTCCCCCTCCAACACACAATGTTTCCAGGGAGGTGGTTGTTCCTGTGGCTGCAGGGGCTTTGAAACAGAACCCCTTTCTATTTGATTTAGCATTTGCCATGGGGAGGTGGTGGCCCCCAGGGCTGTGGGGGGCTGTGCAGCCCCCCCCACCAAACTTCTTTAATGCCTGGGGCGGTGGTGGTTCTCAGGGTTGCAGGGGGGCTAAGCAGCCCACCATGGTAAATTTAATTCAGGCCCCGGGAAGGTAGCGGTCCCCTGGGCTGCAGGGGTGACCAGGTGGCCCCCTCCAAATTGTTTTTTGAGCCCTGGGGAGATGGCATTCCCCTATGGCCGCTGGGGGGCCAGGTGCCCCTCATGCGTTTACTTTGTTCTGTGCCCCAGGGAGGTGGTGGTGTCTAGGGCTATGGGGGGCAGTGGTCCCACCGCATTACAATTAACAATGCCCCCTGGACTTGGCCCACCCGGGGGCTTTAGAATGGCAAAGCCCAGGAGCCCGCACTTTATTTTTTATTTATTTTAATTGTCACCATATCCACCGCAAATTGAGGTAAACATATTTAAAAAATGGCAGAAAGGTGGATCTTGGTCCAGAAAAAACTCTTTTTGTTATTTGGTGAAAATCCATTCAGTAGTTTTTGAGACATTAAAGAAAATCCAAATTTGTATATATAGGTACGCAAAGGATTTGCTACCCCTCCCAGTCTCATGCTGAAATCTGATCTGCTGCCAACTCTTCAACAAAGAAGTATTGGCAGTCATGTTGGGACTTAGCTTCAGCTGAGTCCCCAAAAAGATGTTGAAAAAAGAAAAGGGGGAAAGGTAGCTCCCTGACCCCTTAGCTCCAGTGCTGGGGTCCCAGAGTGCCCCCCAGAGCAAAATAGCAATGTTGTTCCAAGCGGGCCTTATTTTATATTGTGCATTTTCCATGTTTTCTATGTTTTTAGCTGCACCGCTCTTAGACGTGACATTTTACACACTTTGCTTGCATGATATAATTGTAGGGTATATAGGCCCTCATTACAACATTGGCAGTAAATCCCACTTACCGCCGTGCAGAAGACCGCCAACACACTGCTGCGGCGGCGGAATTCCGCTACAGCTATTACGACCCACAGCTCGGAATCCGCCAAAATCTAGACACCCACACAAGTCCGCCACACCAAAGGTCAGTGATAAACTGGCGATAACAAAACCTCCACCGTCACGCCAACAGGAATACCCCCACACTATCACGACCCACCAATCCATGCGGTGGTCTTTCAACCGCGATATTCTATTGGCGGTACACACCGCTGCGCTCATAATACACACACATTTACAAAACACAACCACATTGTACAATTCAACATACACACACCTGATACATATACACACACCACTCCCACACACCCAATACAATATAAAACACACACCCACATCACCCACAAACCCCTACAACAAAAATTTTGAACGAAGCACAGAGATAGACACCACCATCAACAAACTAGCATCCACAGGCACACAACACCATCACTCACCCAACATCCACGCACCTCACACAACACACACAAACACATCCCCTTATACATCACAATACACAACACCTCACACATCACCCACACCACCCCATGGCACCACAAAGACACCCCAGTGACAATCAAGTGACCATGAAATCAATCGCAAAACGACTGCGTTTCTATATCGGTGTCATCTGTTGCACAATATCGGTGATCCTTTCCGCAGAGCATTCTGCTCTTTTGCTCACACTTCAGTGGCTTTTGGAGGCTTCTTGATATCTTTCTTTATTTTATCAATACTATCAACAAGTTTTTTTTCTTTTTCTTTCAGCCTTGAGAAAGCCCCGGCTTATAATGCCAGAGGGGGCGAAACACGTGTTGGCTGTTTCTTTTCTTCCTCTTGTGCCATTATTTTGGATGTTGCTTTCGCTAAAGGAAATGAAGTGTCTTTCTTTGAATGTTTGGAAGTAAAATAATGATTGAAGAAATAATGCAATAAACCTTGAATTTGACTGCTCCAAGAATTTTGTGTGGGACCTTACCTCTCTTCTATGCTGTATACTCGATTTTTGAGGACGTTTGGGTCCCTGTCCTCTGGCTGAGTCCCCTATCTTATGAATTTGGCACTTACACAGGAGAATAGTAATTTGGACCCTCTCCATTTTTGGAGTTTTTGCTTTCCATTGCAAGGAAGATGGAGCTATGGCACAGAATCGTCGACAGGGTCAATGCAGTGGGACAGCATCCAAGAACACGGGATGACATCAGGAAGAGGTGGAACGACATACAGGGGAAGGTGCGTTCCGTGGTCTCAAGACACCAGATTCAGAGGACTGGCGGCAGACCCCCACCTCCTTTCCTACAACTAACAACATGGGAGGAGCAGGTCTTGGCTATACTGCATCCTGAGGGCCTCGCAGGAGTAGCTGGAGGAATGGACTCTGGTAAGTCAAATCTTTACTACTTTATCCCCCCCACCCTACCTGCATGCCATCACATACTCCCACGCTTACCCTCACACCCATCACCCCAACACCTCACATATGTCCCACTATCACAAACCACCCATCCTAACACCAAGCTCTGCATGCAACACCAAAGCATGGACACCCATCACCAAAGCATGTCCACTACACATGCCCACACAGATTCCCAAACCAAATATCACACAAGGTCCTAGACAAGAATGTAAGCAATGGGGTACAGGGTCACCCACCCATTGCACACAAGGGCACACACAGATGCAATAATCATGCCTTTACACCCCTGCAGGACCCCTACCCAAAGTCACCGGACAGGAGGTTCCAGACATGTCCACCCCCCCCCCCCACAGAAGAGGCCCATAGTGATGACAGCAGCTCTGTCCAACTGGATCTAGATGACCAGCCCGGACCATCTGGGACCTTGGGACAGTCGGTTCCCCACACACTGGCACATGCCACCACAGAGCCTTCCCCCCTCAGGAAACACCAGCACAGCACCCACCCAGCAGGCCCATCCCTCTGTCCCCAGGACACGTCAGGCAGCAGTGTGTCCACCACTACAGGGAACCTAGGCAAACTCACCAACCCAAGAACATCAGGGACCTGGGGGCAGTGGCAGCGGGCACACGGTTCAGGGAACAGAGGAACAGGAAAACAGGGGAACTGGGAGGACTGCTGTGCGACAGGGGGAGGACAGGCCCAGGGAACCCCCTCTCCACGCGGCCCTCTCCAACATCATGGGAGCGTACCATCATTCCCAGGAGATGATGGCAACAGCACTGGCCAAGTTTCAGGAGACCCAGCTGCCGCAGGAGGAACAGTATTTGGGGATCAGGGAGGACTTGAAGTCCATTAACACCACCCTGGTCACCATTGTAGGGGTGCTGAAGGACCTTGTGAACACCAGGAGGGACACAGTGGCACAACAAGGGGCCCCTGACACTAGCCTTGATGATGAACTGCCCACCACCTCCGCCGGCGCTAGTGGACAGGAGGCACCGCCAGAGGGCCACGACACCAGCACCCCACCCCCTGCAGATGGAGAACCACCCCGCAAACGGTCCCTGAGATCCAGGACAAAGACAGAGAACAATGCCAAGACCCCCGCCAAGAAATTAGACCAACCTGAATGTCATCCTTCTGTCCCACTTCGTCACCCTGTCCATCCTTAAAATGCCCTAGCTCCACTTCCTATCCCCCTTTGGACAATGCACCTGTGAGACAAGAAACTGGACTCTGCCATGGACATTCCTCCACCATCACCCCTGACCATTTTACAATCCCCACCACTAATTTGAACTTAAATAAACACCCTTGAATCACAAAACAATCTGGAGTCAGTCTGTGCTTTCACAAATGTGTACGTGCAATAACTGAGGAAAATAGCAATGTCCATTGTATTGTCAACATACCTATGTCACACAGCTCTAGTCCATGAGGTCACATAGCAGAGGTCACACAGTGGGACCCACATCTGTGAAATGGAAAGGCAAATTGACAGGTAAGGGTCCATACACTGTGTGAAAGTGACAGACATATGATAGGTCTAACAACTGTATGAGATGTAGGAGGCAGTGGTATCTTCTCACCTGTGTATCACTGGAAGTATTGCTGGATCACATTGTTTCTGTTGTCTATATCCTCTTCTTCTGCCTCCTCTTCTTCATAGTCCACAGGCTCCACAGCTGCCACAAGACCTCCTTCTGGACCATCCTCCTGCAGAAAAGGCACCTGTCTTTGCAAAGCCAAGTTGTGCAGCATACAGCAGGCCACGATGATCTGGCACACCTTCTTTGGTGAGTAGTACAGAGAACCGCCTGTCATATGGAGGCACCGGAACATGGCCTTCAGGAGGCCGAGGGTTCTTTCTATAATCCTCCTAGTTTGCCCATGTTCCCCATTGTAGCGTTCCTCTGCCCTTGTCCTGGGATTTCTCACTGGGGTCAGTAGCCATGACAGGTTGGGGTACCCAGAGTCACCTGCCAATGTCGAAGGACAACTGTTAGACACACACTAACCCGTAGGGACAACCCCAGACCCAGACAACTATTCACACTGTATAGGGTCCTTGTCCTCACCTATTAGCCACACACAGTGCCTCTGGAGTTGCCCCATCACATAAGGGATGCTGCTATTCCTCAGAATGGAAGCGTCATGCACTGAGCCAGGAAATTTGGCATTCACATGGGAGATGTACTGGTCAGCCAAACACACCATCTGCACATTCATTGAATGGTAGCTCTTCCAGTTTCTGTACACCTGTTCACTCCTGCGGGGGGGTACTAAGGCCACATGTGTCCCATCAATGGCACCTATGATGTTGGGGATATATCCCAGGGCATAGAAGTCACCTTTCATTGTGGGCAAATCCTCCACCTGAGGGAAAACGATGTAGCTGCGCATGTGTTTCAGCAGGGCAGACAACACTCTGGACAACACGTTTGAGAACATAGGCTGGGACGTCCCTGATGCAATTGCCATTGTTGTTTGAAAAGACCCACTTGCCAGTAAATGGAGTACTGACAGGATCTGCACTAGAGGGGGGATTCCTGTGGGATGGCGGATAGCTGACACCAGGTCTGGCTCCAACTGGTCACACAGTTCCTGGATTGTGGCACGATCAAGTCTGAGGGTAACTATTACATGTCTCTCTTCCATTGTCGACAGGTCCACCAGCAGTCTGTACACCGGAGGATGCAGCCATCTCCTCACCTGCCCCAGCGGACGTGCCCTATGGATGAGAACAGCGAGCACAGAGTCAGCCAACACTGATGTATTACTACATGTCATTAGCAAACATTTGTAAATCCGCAATGTGCCTGTCTCTGTGTGTATGCGAGGCCTAGATATGTGTGATGCATTTAAAAATAATGCCATGTGGCCCCCTGAAATGGCAGCTGCCTGACCTGTAATGTGGGACAAGGGGATATGAGGTAACTGTACTGGCGGTGTACACCTTCGCGGTAGGCAGTCCAGGACCGCGGCGCAATCCTGCATTGGTTAACATTGGGCCCTATGGGTCCCAGGAGCCAATGACGATGTATGCCGGCGGTGACGGTACACACCGCCGCAGACGTGACGGCCATTTTCTGTCTGTTCACTCACTTCATACCTGACCTTCGACAGGAGAGGACCTACACTGCAAGTGCTGCTGTGACCAGAGTCTGGAAGCGACGATGGCTCATGTGTCTGGGGAAAGGGCCCCTGCCTTCACTTCACTTTTGGAGAAGTTAGTGGATGGGGTCCTCCACCAGTACACGCTACTCTACGGTCCTCCAGACAAACAGGTTAGTACACTGTGAGCATGCTGTATGGGCAATGCCTGTTTGGAGTGGTGTGGATGGAAGATACGGGGGGGACTGAGGCCTGCATGAGCGGACGGTGAGTGTATGTGCGTCAGGGCAAGGGTGGGAATGTGGGACAATGACTGTGATGGTCCGGACGGTTAAAGTTTTTCATTTTCCCCTGTACTATTCCTTTATGTCAGCGCCCACCAGAAGAAGTATATTTAGGGTGCCATTGCCAAGAACGTCCGGACCCTGGGGGTCCACCACAGACAGAGCACCCACTGCTGGAAAAGATGGGAGGACATTCGCCGCTGGAGCAAGAAGACAGCGGAGGCCCAGCTGGGGATGGCCTCCCAACGTGGGAGGGATGCCCGTCGTACCATGACCCCCCTGATGTTCCGGATCCTGGCGGTGATGTATCCGGAGTTGGATGGGCGCTTGAGGGCATCACAGCAGCCACAAGGGGGTGAGTACCGTCACATCCATCTGACTCTGCGCGCATTAGGAGGTGTCTGGTTAGGGGAGGTGGGCAGTGGGTTACCCTAGGCCAGGGTGAGCTTTGTAGGCAAGGACCCTTTGTGAGGCAGGCTATGTAGCACCCCAACCTCACCAGTGGTAAGAGCCATCTACACCTAGTCAGGCTCCTGTGACTTCCATGTGTGGAGCAATCGGGCATAGGCCTTGTACCCCATGTCCCTGTGATTAATTAGGGAACTCTAAGTGCATGGCGGAGTGCAGAGGGCTGCTGTGTCTGTAGTGTCCGCCAACAGTAGCGGTATTGCATGCATTGAAAATGTCTTTCTTCTTTCTCCCCCCCCCTTTTTTTGGTCTCCCTGTTCATGTGTGCATTAGCATCATCAGGCGGAGGAGGAGTGCCACCGGAACAGGAGGGAGTTGCATCTCACATGGCCCTGGAGGGCGAGACAATGGAGGCTGAAGTCACCAGTGGGACGGAGGGCGAGGAGAGCTCCACGGCGGGGACAGGAGCAGAGACCAGCGACACCGACTCCTCCTCTGATGGGAGCTCCTTTGCGGTGCCGGCCCCTCTGTGCCCACCGCATCTACAGGTACAGCCGCCACCCCCCTACCAGCACCGCCCTCCCAGCAGCCCCTCAGCGTGTGTCCCGTGGCCGCTCACCCAGGCTCTCCTTCGACCCAGGCACCTCAGGCCCTGCCCCAGTCAGCCCTGCTGCCCTCCGTGAGGAGGCCATTGACCTCCTGAGATCCCTAACTGTTGGGCAGTCTACCATTCTGAATGCCATCCTGGGTGTAGAGAGGCAGTTGCAACAAACAAATGCATAACTGGAGGGCATTCATTCTGGCCAGGCAGCCCAACAGAGAGCCTTTCAGGCTCTGGCCTCAGCTTTGATGGCAGCCATTGTCCCTGTGTCTAGCCTCCCCCCTCCAACTTCCTCCGCCCAGACCCAATCCCCTGTACCACAGCCTATCCCAAGCACACCATCAGACCAGCATGCACACACATCAACACACAAGGGTGGCTCAGGAAAACATAAGCACCACACATCCCACAGGCACTCACACAAGCATCATACCCATGCACACATACCAACATCCACTGCCTCCACTGTGTCCCCCTCCTCCACGTCTCCCTCCTCCCTCCCTGTCACGTCTCCACTCACACCTGCATGCACTACATCCTCAGACACTACCTCCATCACCAGCACGTTCATCACCACACACCGCTCATGTGCACTCACCACCCCCACTACCATTCACACATCCCCTGTGTCCTCTCCCAGTGTGTCTGTGAGCCCTCCTCCCAAAGTATACAAACGCACAAACGCAGTCACACACCCAACCAACAGCCATCCACCTCACAACAGCCTCCAGCCCATGCACCTTCACCCAAAGTCAGCAAACGTACACCTCCTACGTCCACTACCTCTTCCTCTACTCCCAAACCCCATTCATCTACCCATCCCAGTGTGTCTAAAAAGCTTTTCCTATCAAATGTTGACCTCTTCCCTACACCTCCCCCCCATTTGACCCCTAGGGCACGCCTTTCCAGGTCCCAACCCAGCACCTCAGCCACCACATCACTGGGCACAGTGGTGCCAGCAATAGAGGGATTCTGGAGTGTGCCAAGCAACAGGGCTGCCAGTGTCCCAATGAGCGAGGGCAAGGACATTCCCCCACCTCCAAAACAGAAAAAGTTGCCCACATCCCAGAGGGAGAAGGCAAAAACACCTGCCACCAAGGGCTCAGACAAGACAAAAGTTGAAAGTGGCAAGACAGCTGCGCCGGGGGGCGTGGTCTGGGCGCGATCCATGATGGCCGCCTAGGAGCCGAGCTCCGTACGGCGGCGGACCACGCGGCGGGGACGGCGGCGCTGGAGGTGCACCAGAGGACCCCCGAACACAGCAGGGGCTGGTGTAAAGGTCGGGGACGGCGGGCGGCCGACACTCGCGGCACGGGAGGAGTGCCCTCCCTGGAGACACCGAGTGGAGCGAGAGGGACGAGATCAAGGCCCGCGGCAGGCCTTCAAGCTGCGGCCTCGGGTGCAGAGACACCACGGCGTGGAGTGACGCATCCCCCGCTGGAGCCCGAGGGGGAGAGACGCGCCCTCCGCTAATACCTACACTTCGGTGGTGGCTCGACTGCGGTCCCCGGAGCTGACGAGAGGCCGGGGCGCCACCTACCCTTCCCTCCTTCCCGGTTGGTCAGCGCCGGAGAGGGAGAACGGAGCTGGCCAGCGCCGCGGCCCAGAACAGAAGGAGGCCCGGCGTTGGTGGGGCACCTCCCAGTGCCTCCTCATCCCCCCCTCGGGGGCGACGGAACGCGGGGAGCCCCCCTCAGCCTCCCTCCCCCATCGGACTGGTGACAGGAGGCCCCACCAGCGGAGCACAGAGGACAGCTGCCCCCACCTCCCAACCTTGCCCACTACAGGGGAGGCCCTCCCGGGAATGGCCAAAGCCCCACGGAGGACAGAGGCGCGAGGGCTGAGCCGGTGAGGGGGAGAGGCACAAAGAGGTGAGGGAGGAGAGAGAGAGAAATACAATAACGAACAGTGAGGGGAGGAAAACAGCGGGAAGTGGACCAGAAGAGGAAAAGGCAAAGAAGCAAATGCCACCTAATAGGAAGAAAGGCAATCAAAGGAGGGGGGAAGGAGAAGAAAAAAAAAAGAGGATAAAAAAAGAGGAAAGAAAACGAATAATATAAAAACAAAAGGAGCAACATTACATTAACAGAAATAGCGAAAAGTCACTATTAACTCCATCAGAGCTAGAACCAACGAGGTATGGCGAGTAAAGAGGGCCAAGAGTAGCAGCGGACCTCGGCTCCAAAGCAACCCCTCTCTCAACGGACCCACGGATCCCCAAGCTAACACGGGGTCTAGAGAGCAGCAAGAAGCCTCACCCCCACGAGGTCCTGACACAGCCCAGTGGGACGCTGCCGGTCATAGAGTAAGCACCAAGACCCTTCCCCCCTATGCAGCCTATTAGAGGAGATCGCTCGGAGAGGACAACTGGTATTCGCTTGAACTCATCAACTACTCAGAGTCCTTCTCAACCCCCTCCGTCACCCTCTCTTCTCTGCTGCCCGCACGCCCACGCTGGTTGCCCTCACTGTGACACGGACGGGCACCCCCCCCGGACTCCCATCAGCACGGAGAAACCTGCAATGCCCAGAGGCAAGACGGCGGGTAAAGCATCGGGTAAGCCTGCCCGCCAACTACTCTTCTCCGAAGCCCTGCGCCAACAGAAGCACTCTTCCACTGCAGACTCTTCACCCCTCCCACATGCCATCATGTCAGAAGACGCTCAAGGAGTGTCAATGGATCGCATACTGCAGGAGATATCGGCAGTAGGTCGCAAACTGGAAGGTATGGATAATGCCATGACAGCACTAACAGCGGAGACGAGATCCATGCGCCTGGAAATAGTGGGCTTCCAGTCACAAATCTCCGGACTGGACCATCGAGTAGCGGCAGTGGAAAGTCAAGTGGCCTTACAGACTGACAGAGATCAGGAACTCTTACACCTCCGCAGTAAGCTAACCGACCTTGAGGACAGAAGCCGCAGAAACAACATCCGTTTCCTCGGATTTCCGGAAGGCATTGAGGGTACAGACATTCTCTCTTACTTGCGAGACATGCTCCCCAAACTAGCCGACACTACATTTGATCCCCTTTGGAATTTCAAAGAGTGCACAGACTTGGTCTCAAGAGACAAAACGGAAAAGACCGCCCTCGCCCAATCATAGCCTGCTTCCTAAGACACGGGCAGGCCCGCCAACTACTACAGATGTCTCGAATGCAAGGTCCACTCCGGTTAGGCTCCCTCGAAATCCGCCTTTCGGCTTCCTTCTCCAAAGAAACAGCAGACCGAAGAAGAGCCTTTCTCTCTCTCCGTCCTCGCCTTCGCCATTTGGATGTTAAATTCGGCCTCTTCGAGCCAGCCAGGATGTGGATAACTAAGAACAGAGAGTCACAAACCTTCTATGACCCAGAGGACCTGAAAACATTCCTAGAGGGACTACATGACCCGACACAACCCATGGAATCAGCAACCCAACCCCCCCAAGACACACAGAACCAAACCAGGGGAGTGGGCCAACCGGAAACCGCTCTGGACACCGACGAAAGATCTACCACAGACACTCAAACCAGGGGCAGAGACTTGGAGAGATTAACATAAAGCTTCAATGACAGGGGCCAAGTACTACTGGCGGTGGCGATGCACACACAGCTGTCAGACAGAGATAAGACCCGATCCCCTCTGAAACCCTAGGTGCCCGCCACCTGAAACCAACACGGATACGGTTTTCCTACAAGCCCTCGATGTCATGAACCACAGACTGTCATAGAGACGTTGCAGGCGATACAGGAATTTTATGGCGAAGGAGATCTGATAAGAAGAGAAGAGATGAGTACTCTTTTTCACGTATACTCTTAAGACATTGTAACGCTGAGAACCATCCCCCCCAGTAGGCTTTGATTGCCTTAGACTGTTTGGATTGTGTGATAGTTTCTGAAGGCTCCCGATCGCTCTTGTTTTTTCCTGTCCCTCTCCCCCCCCTCCCCCTCATGTTTGGTAACACTTATCACACCCCATATCACTTCCCCCACCTGGAATCATGGCCTAATATACTCTCCGGGAAGCGTGGGAATTGACGCAACACTCTTGTACATTGTTGGCTTGCCCTAGCTGGGGTGGGTCTAAATGGCTCTGAACTGGGTTTGGGCTCTGGGTCCCGGCCTGCTAATAGGCGCAGTAGTGGTCTAACGATGGGAGCTGGTGCAAAGCAGAGTAGACTACAGGTGCTAAGACCTAGGGTATACACATGCCGCAACCCTTCAGAACAACCAAGGAGGAGAGACCCTTGTAATAGCAGCACCTGTCCCTGCCCCTTCCCCACACTTTCCTTCCTCCCCCCTCTCGGGATACAGCTAAAACGCGGCCTTCCCCCCTTGCCTTCAAGCCACAAACATACCCCCCCGGACATGACTGGAGACATTTACGCGAGGGTCTGGAGCGTGGGCATCGATGCTCATTAGGCCTAGGTTTTAGACCCGCCAGTTAAAGTTTGTGTATATCGGGACCCGAGTCCCGTTCTTCCTTCTTTATCTTCTACTCTATTTCCTCTTTTCCCCACTGACTCACTATCTCCTTTTTATTTTATTTTCAACCCTCCTTCGTACTCTACATACCTGTCGTTTCCCTTCTTCTCTTCCCAGCATCCTCTCCAGTTTATAGAGACTATTCCATCCTCCCTGAGCCCATACCCTCGGGTGGGCTGACACAGGAAGCAAGGATTCCCAACCCGATGGGAGCATCGGTAGTACCTCTTCGGGTCATCTCATGGAATGTAAACGGTCTCACCCACTTCATCAAACGGAAAAAAGTCCTATGCTACCTTAACTCTAAACAGACAGACATCGCCCTATTACAAGAGACACATCTAGACAGTCTTGAATCTGATAAATTGCGGCGTGACTGGGTGGGTACCGTCCTGTTTAGCTGCAATCCACCCTCACCCGGTACGGAGGATGTCCCAAGGAAATGCGGGGTGGCGATCCTCTTACGTAAAACCCTCCCTTTCACTGTCGTCAGATCGTGGACTGACCCCGAGGGCCGATACACATTCGCCAAACTGAAGATCGGGGACTCAACACTGAGGGGGTCATTCCGACCCTGGCGGTCGGGGACCACAGAAGCACCGCCAACAGGCTGGCGGTGCTTCCTGGGCTATTCTGACCGCAGCGGTAAAGCCGCGGTCAGAAAAGGGGAACCGGCGGTTTCCCGCCGGTTTTCCCCTGGCCCAGGGAATCCTCCATGGCGGCGCTGCTTGCAGCGCCGCCATGGGGATTCCGACCCCCTTCCCGCCAGCCTGTTTCTGGCGGTTTTCACCGCCAGAACCAGGATGGCGGGAACGGGTGTCGTGGGGCCCCTGGGGGCCCCTGCACTGCCCATGCCACTGGCATGGGCAGTGCAGGGGCCCCCTTACATGGCCCCATACAGATTTTCACTGTCTGCTTTGCAGACAGTGAAAATCGCGACGGGTGCCACTGCACCCGTCGCACCCCTGCTACTCCGCCGGCTCCATTCGGAGCCGGCTTCCTCGTTGCAGGGGCTTTCCCGCTGGGCCGGCGGGTGGCCTTTTGGCGGTCGCCCGCCGGCCCAGCGGGAAAGTTGGAATGGCCGCCATGGTCTTTTGACCGCGGGGCGGTCATTCTGCGGTAACCGCAGAATGACCGCCTGTGTGTGGGATCTGTCTATGCTCTTTTTCCTACAGCTCAACCGACTTATGACCGAGATAGGAGCATCCCGTTACGTTATAGGAGGAGATTGGAACCTAGCTAGGGACGCAGCATTGGACAGGACGGGGGCCCTGGACACGAGCAATAATGCAGATAGAGCCATACAGACTGATATACTCGCGGACAATGGCTTAGTCGACCACTGGAGGCTGACTCACACGGCGGACAGAAAATTTACTTTTCTCTCGCCGGTGCACGGTACCCAATTACGGATCGATTATTTCCTCCTATCCCATAACCTTGTGGCCCGCACCCTGGAGGACGATATACTGGAGGGAAGCCTTTCAGACCACTCCCCAGTCATTGTAGCCATCCGCTTAGGCCTGGTATCTCCGGGCCGAAAACCCTGGAGATTAGCGATTCATCGCTATCGATCCCCCAAAGGTAAGTTGCAGTTACAGAATCATGCGACCACTTTCATCCAAGACAACCTAGGCACTGTTGATTCAAGCAGAATCATGTGGGCCACAGCCAAGGCCTCGATACGGGGACAGCTCATGCGGGAAGCGGCGATAGTGAACAAGGGCAGAAAAGAGCAACAGGCGGCACTGGAACTCGACATACGCCGATTAACCAGACATTATACAACGCACCCCTCCCTCCTAGGCCGCCGATACCTAGAGCGAGCCCAAATGGCCCTTAGTGAGCTGTACACCACTCAGGCCGAATTCGCGCTACCGAGACTCCAAGGGAGACACTATGAACAGGGTGAGAAGGCGGGACGACTGCTGGCAGCCCAACTCCGTCAAAGAACAGCCGCTTTAGCCATCCCAGCCATTTGTTCCCCCTACCGAAGGCTGGGAGAGACCCTTTATTATGTGGCAGCTACTGGCCCATCTCTCTTCCAAACGGGGACATCAAAATCCTAGCAAGCGCCCTGGCAAATAGACTATGAAAAGTAATCCCGTCCTTAATACACTATACGCAGGTGAGGTTTGTGCTGGGCCGCACCTCTAGGAACCACCTACGTACCCTATGCCACACCTTATGGGCGGCCAGGGACTCACCGGAGACGCCACTGGCCTCGTCCTTAGACGCTGAAAAGGCATTCGATCGCATAGAATGGCCCTACCTATTCGCAGCCCTGGAGAGATTCGGTCTGGGGGGTAAATTTATCTCTATGGTACGACTACTCTACGATCAGCCCGTGGCCAGAGTCAACTGTGGGGGTTTCCTCTCGGATCCTTTCCCTATCTGGAGAGGCACACGGCAGGGATGCCCCCTCTCGCCTCTCCTGTTTCTGCTGGCAATGGAGCCCTTGGCGGCAGCCATTCGGTGCTCCCCCTCCATAACTGGCCTACCACTACCCGAAGGCACCTCCAAGATATACCTATACGCTGACGACGTTCTCTTAACACTCACGGACTTAGAAAGATCCATACTGGCCTTATTAGAGGTAATCGAGGACTTCGCAGCCCTTTCAGGATACCGCATTAACTGGGACAAAAGCGAGGCACTTCCGCTATCGCGAGTAACCACAAAAGTAGCACTCCTAGGCTACCCATTCCGCTGGACGCCAAAACGTCTTAAATACCTGGGAGAGCTTGTCAACCCAGGCCTGGCACATATGGTGGCGGATAACATTGACCCTCTCATTACGCTGGCGAAACTGGACTTTGCAAAACGGACCCAGCTGGGCCTCTCCATGTGGGGCCGAGTATAAGCGGTCAGAATGGTGATGGTGCCCCGCTTCACCTATATCCTGGGTCTTCTTCCCTTACAAGTGCCTCTTTATACACTACGAGGCATCAATGCACTAATCAGATCATTCGTATGGGGCACAATGCGACCACGGCTATCACCAGATAAACTTTTGGCCCGTTGCACAAACTGGGGAATGGGACTCCCATCGGTGGAACACTACTCTCTAGCCCTCCAAATGTCCCAGCTATCCAATACACTATCGAATATACCAGACCCTCCCTTGGGGATAGCAGTGGAAAGACGACTCCTAGCTGCGAATGAAGGACTCGGAGGACCCTACCGTGAAGACTTCCCATCCACCAACTCGGTGAATCCTATTTTGAAGGCGACCAGGGCAGCCTGGCGAAGGGCCCACCGACTGTTTGGGGTCCACCTCCTTATACACGCCCAAGCACCCCTATGGCACAACAGTGGCCTTCGCATAGGTGGCGAGGTACTTAATTGGCCGCAGTGGAGGCAGGCAGGCATCCTCACCCTCTCTCAGGTCCTAGAAAATGATGTGCTCAAACACTTCCCCAAGTTACGGGAGAAGTTCGACCTCCACCCGAATCAGGAATGGAGATATCTGCAACTTAAGCACTGCCTTTCCTGGGGGAATACATCTTCCCTGCGGGGGTCCCTGCCTTCACCTATAGTGGCTTACCTGCAGCAATGGGGGCAATACAAGGGAGTAATGTCGGGTCTTTACGATCTAATTATTCGACGACTCTACTCCCAGCCTGTCTCGGACAAATTACGCTTACGGTGGCAAACCCAGCTGCAACAGGACCTAGACCCAGACGACTGGGAAGCTATCCTAGAGGCACTAGATAGAGGTACCTGGGAGGCACGCTTGAAATTCTGCCTCTTCAACATCTTAGACGACTGGCATTGGTCCTTAGCGAAATTACCTAGGACCGGACTCCTCCCACACGCGAACTGCTGCCGATGTCCAGAGACATTTTGTGACCTGACACATATCCTGGTAAACTGTACAACAGTTCGACCACTCTGGGATGCTGTGAGCTCCACTCTGGCTGAAGAAATGCCACTCCCGTCACCACTCACCCCTGCCCTTATACTTCTGCAAGATACGACCTCTCTACCAGATCTCTCTAGACCACACAAGAGACTGTTGCACACAGCACTAGCCACTGCAAAAATATGCATACCCCGACACTGGTGGTCAGATACCCCTCCAACTCCGGAGGAATGGATCATAGCCATGACCCGCACTGCCACACACGAACAAATCATCTATAACCTACAAGATCAAGCTTAAATATTCACACAGGTATGGGCTCCCTTCCTTACAAGGGGGCAGTAGTGCCCCACCGAGAATCACCACTGCGCCCTCCTTCTTCCCCCTCTCCTCCCCCTCATCCATCCTCACCCTCCCCCCGCTTCCCTACCCTCGCTCTCGTATCTCTCTCCCTCTGCGTTCTCTCCCTCTCTCTCCCCTTGTTTCCCCTCTCCTCCTTCTTTCCTTTTTTCTTTTCTTTTCTTTTCTCCCTTCTTTTCTCTACTGTTCTTTTCTCTCTCTCTCTCTCTCTCTCTCTCTCTCTCTCTCTCTCTCTCTCTCTCTCTCTCTCTCTCTCTCTCTTTCCCTCCCTCTCCCCCCTTATTCCCACATTCCCTTCTAAAATCCAGTAGAGATTACATACTGTCCTTCAGCAACACCCCAAACAGACCTCAGTGGCAGACCCTTACCCCCGCGTCGTTAGACAGACACCACGTCTCAGCCGAAACTGGCCACAGGGTTGACAAGAGCCACAACCCCCACTATCCGCGCTGCAACATCCCCCCCCCTTGGTAATTTGAAACCTTGAGACACATCACTACCGCAACGCTACGTTCTTCCCAAGGTAAAACTCCCCTGTTCCCTCGTTTGAGCAGGTACAACCCACCCTCTACCCTTACCTCCATCTCCTTTAACCCCCCCTTCGATTAATATATGTTGGAATAGAACAATACCTCAGGTTTCTCAAAGTACGAATGACAATTTGTTTGTGCCTTATACGTTTTCCAATTTCTTTAATTCTCTAATATATCGGATGTGCAATTATTTCTAAATGCCGGGACCTTGATCCCAACTGACCTTGTACCATATTGTGTTATTATCAATAAATAAAAGTAAAAAAAAAAAAAGACAGCTGCGCCACCATCCAAGGTGGGAAACGGGCTGAAAATCAAAAGCAGGTCCAGGTCGATGCCAACCTGCACGGCGAACAAGACCGCCACCGGACCGCCACCTGCACTGCCACCACAGACACTGCCGCCAGCACCCCAGACACTAAGGCCCATATTTATACTTTTTGACGCCAAACTGCGCCAACGCAGTTTTGCGTCAAAAAAATTAGCGCCGGCTAACGCCATTCTGAAGCGCCATGCGGGCGCCGTATTTATTGAATGACGTTAGCCGGCGTTAGCCGCCGGCGCTGTCTGGTGTGCGTTAAAAAAAACGACGTACACCAGGCAGCGCCGGCGTAGGGGGAAAATGGCGTATGGGCGTCCAGAAATGGTGCAAGTCAGGCTGAGGCAAAAAAATCGCCTCAACCCGATTTGCGCCATTTTTTTACGACGCCCATCCCCCATTGAAATGACTCCTGTCTTAGCAAAGACAGGAGTCATGCCCCCTTGCCCAATGGCCATGCCCAGGGGACTTCTGTCCCCTGGGCATGGTCATTGGGCATAGTGGCATGTAGGGGGGCACAAATCAGGCCCCCCTATGCCACAAAAAAAAATATAAAAAAATACCTACCTGGACTTACCTTAATGTCCCTGGGGTGGGTCCCTCCAGCCTTGGGTGTCCTCCTGGGGTGGGCAAGGGTGGCAGGGGGTGTCCCTGGGGGCAGGGGAGGGCACTTCTGGGCTCATTCTGAGCCCACAGGTCCCTTAACGCCTGCCCTGACCCAGGCGCTAAAATCCGGCGCTAATGCGGGTTTTTTAGACCCGCCTACTCCCGGGCGTAATTTTTGCCCGGGAGTATAAATCCGACGCAATAGCATCGGAGTCATTTTTTAAGACGGGAACGCCTACCTTGCATATCATTAACCATGAACTTTGGCGCTAGACGCGTCTAACGCCAAAGTATAAATATGGAGTAAGTTTTGCGTTGAATTAAACGATGCAAATTCAGTGCAAACGGAGTATAAATATGCCCCTAAGCCCTTCACCAGCATCGCAGACACTGTGCCCTTCACCAGCACCACAGTCAGTGAGCCCGCCACCACCACCGCCGCTGCTGACACCGCCACCAGCACTGCAGTCAGTGAGCCCGCTGCAAGCACCTCTGCTACTGACACTGCCGCCAGCACCGCCAGTGGCCCGCAACATCCTGAGCCAGTGGCACCACCGCAGACATGGCTGCCATCCCCAGTGTTCAGTCGTACAAGGCTGGTGGTCAGTTCCAGGAGCCTGGGCAGCTTGCATGTTGCACCACCGTCAGTGGAGTGTCACATCCACTACCTCAGTCCTTGGCATGATGAAGCACTCTGGGCACAAAGCCCCCTCCAGAACCAGTGGAGTATCACATCCACTACCTCAGTCCTTGGCAAGATGTAGCACTCTGGCCACAAAGCCCCCTCCAGAACCAGTGGAGAGATACATCCACTACCTCCGTCCTTGGCAGGATGAAGCACTCTGGGCACAAAGCCCCCTCCAGAACCAGTGGAGAGATACATCCACTATCTCTGTCCTTGGCAGGATGAAGCACTCTGGGCACTAAGCCCCCTCCAGAACCAGTGGAGAGTGACACCCACTACCTCAGTCCTTGGCAGGATAAAGAGTATCACATCCACTACCTCAGTCCTTGGCAGGATGAAGCACTCTGGGCAGAAAGCCCCCTCCAGAACCAGTGGAGACCATTATTCACTTGAGAGACTGTGGCTTTGCACTCCCCAGTATAAAGCAGTGGGCAACCCACCCACTGGAGAGACTTGAGAGACTGTTGCTTTGCACTCCCCAGGATAAAGCAGTGGGCAATCACCCACTGGAGAGACTTGAGAGACTGTGGCTTTGCACTCCCCAGGATAAAGCAGTGGGCAAACCACCCACTGGACAGACTTGAGAGAATGTGGCTTTGCACTCCCCAGGATAAAGCAGTGGGCAACCCACCCACTGGAGAGACTTGAAAGACTGTGGCTTTGCACTCCCCAGGATAAAGCAGTGGGCAAACCACCCACTGGAGAGACTTGAGAGACTGTGGCTTTGCACTCCCCAGGATACATCAATGGTCATGGAGCCCCCTCGTGGAGCTGGCGTTGTGCACTCATCCGGCTGAGGTGCCCCCCTTCCCTTCCCTCTGAGGTGCCTGTTTCATTTCAATCTGATGCCCCAGCAGTGTTCTCTCCGTTTCAAGTCTGGTATTGAGTGTGGGACAAGACAATGCATTTTGGGCCCAGTGGTCCACGGACTATGAATGGTGCCCTACCCAGACTTGAATATTTGGTGTACATATTTGTTTATACTGTTTTAAAAGTTTTGACTAATGGATTTTTATTGATTACAATCGTTACAATAATTTCCTTTTGTCATTGCGTTCTTCCAGGGGGGGTTGGGGGGCGTAAATGTAATGTTGCAGCATGTATTTGTGCGTATGTTGTTGTGGGTGAGGGTGAGGGTGGGGGTGTTGCGTGTTTGTGTCACTCTCTTTTCCCTCCCCCCTCCCCTGTGTTGTAGGTGCAGTACTCACCGTGGTTGTTGCCGCCATCTTTCGTGCTCCTGGTAGGGGAGCAAGAATACTATGGAAGGGAGTATTTGGAGGTCTGGCTCCATGGTGTCCTGGTTCCTCGTGGGTTGTGTAGAGGTGAGTGTTTTCCCTTCCAAGTCCTGTTTCCACCGTGTTTTTGTTTGCGTTGAATCCGCCCCAGAAAAGGTGGCAGATTGGCCTGTCATAATAGTGTGGGCGGTACATTGTCTTCTGTCTGTCTGTTGGCGGTGACCGCCATGCTGTTTGTTTGTACCGCCATGGCGGTCGGAGTGTTAAAGTGGGTCTCTATGTTGGCGGTTTCCGCCATGGTCGTGATATTTTTTACAGCCGGCCTGTTGGCGGTCTTACCGCCGCTTTTACACCGACCACCAGGGTTGTAATGAGGGCCATAGTGTACTAGCTCCTTGTTCTAGTTACCCTTTTCTTGACATATAATCAGTGCATTCTGTTCAAGGCTAGAAACACACATCAGAGCTATACTGCTAAGACAGTGTGGTTTTATTACATAAATTGACCCGGTGTCATGGTCCCAGCTGTGAGCAGGGCTAGTCATGCCTTAGTCATGCCTTATTTTCCCCCTTATGTGTGATATCAGAGATGTTATTTTCTTTTCAAACACAGTACCAGTTTGAATCATGCTATACCCTTCAAACCTTGTGTAACTTGGCAACTCAGTTATTTACATAATGGCAATGTTTAAAGCAGATCTAAACCAATGCTCTTGTCAAGATAACATTTGAACACCTGGCCATAACCAAGGAAATCCATGAAGCACATGCCAACTGTCTACAACTGATAGTTCTTTAATTGATTCTCCTAATGTAAAAAGACAGTTAAGAAACATGTGCAATTACAATAATTATTATAGTTATTTTCTTTTCAAACACAGTACCAATTTGATTGATGGTATGCCTTTGAAACCTTGCGCAACTTGACATCTCAGTTATTAGCATAATGGCAATGTTTAAAGCAGATCTAGACCAATGCTTGTTCTCAAGATAACTTATGAACACCTGGGCCTCACCCAGGTAATCCCGGAAGCACATGTCATCTGCCTACAACTGCTGGTTCTTCAATTGATCCTCCTAAAGGAAAAAAAGATAGTTGAGAAACAATGAGCAATTACAATAATGAATAACAATTTCTTAATTATTCCTCCTAATGGAAACAAGAGAGTTGATAAGCATGTGCAATTACATTAACAATTACAAGTTCCTCTGTTTTTCCTATGTGTTTTCTAGCACCCAAAAGCCAGCATTTCAGACGAAGCCCTGCTCACCCTAGTTTTGCTGGGAATAAACGCTTACTTGTCTCCAGCCTTCGGCAGCCTTCCTTTCACAGCTGCAGTCCTCTCTTCACAGCGACATGCTTTTCCTCGCAGTGATTCGCTTCTTGAGTTCCGACCTAGTATGGCTGATCTTTTCCGTAGTGACCATAGTACCTGTAAAAGGCGGGCAGCTTGCAATTCATCTCTCCCATTGCGTTTTCTTGAGCTGGCAAAAAGACATGAGCCATCCCAAATAAAGTAACACAAGTTTTTCTGTTTAATTTGGGATCTTGATCAGCGCTTGTTAGAAATGGGGTCTCTGGTTGGCAGTGAGCTTGTACTCCGTCCAAGCAGGGACCCTCACTCTAGTCAGGGCAAGGGAGATACTCACTTAAGATAACCCCTGCTCACCCCTTAGTAGCTTGGCACAAGCAGTCAGGCTTGTCACAAAGGCAATGTGTAAAGTATTTGTACCAAAGCTACAAACATCCAACATACACATGTAATGTTATACATTTTCAAAGTAACTGCATCTTACGCCATAGAAACAATGAAATGTTGTTGTTACACAAGGTACCTGGTTTGCATCAAACATAAAGCTGCACGAGTGAGTGTGCGTCGGAAAAGTCAGTGATGCATCAATTCCTCACTTGCAAGTAAGGCCGTGCGTCATTTCTTTTCCGGTCAGGTAGGCGATGCATCATTTTTCTCTTCTGTAAGAGAGGGAGGCATCAATTTCTAGATGGGGCACCTTGGATCCGCATAGGTTCACGTAGATTTTAATACCCAGCGATGATGTGTGCGAAATCTGACCGCATGAGGTCAAGAATCTACGATGCGTGGGGTTTGCATCAATCTTAGAAGCTGTAAGCGGGTGTTCCATTATTTCATCAGTCGTGATGCAGGTGATGCGTCGATTTCCCAGCCATGATGCAGGTAGTGCATCGATTTCAGCCACGATGTGGGTGCTGCATCGTTTCTACAGCCGCGTTGCAGGTGGTGAGTCAAAAGTTTCCCGGCATGGCTCCTGTGGCTCAAGGGCCCAGGGACTGGATAGAGCACCACTTGCCAGGGTAGGAGTCTCAGCAGAGAGTCCAGGTGCTGGCAGAGGAAGTCTTTCAAGGCCCTGCAACTTCAAAACAGGAGGAAAGCTCAGTCCAAGCCCTTGGAGGCACTTCACAAGCAAGAATATACCACAAAGTCCAGCCTTTGTCCTCTTTCAGGCAGAAGCAGCAACTGCAGGCCAACCCGGCAAAGCACAGTCACAGGCAAAGGGGTAGTACTCCTCCTCCAGCTCTTCTCCTTGGTAGAGGTTTCTTTTGGTTGCAGAAGTAATCTGGGAATCTGGGGTTTTGGACCCACTACTTATACCCCTTTCTGACTTTGAAGTATGCAAACTTCAAAGGAAAGTCGCTGTTGTTCCAAAGATCCTTCCTTGCCAAGGCCTGGCTCCAAAAGTACACCAGGTGGTTGGAGTCTGCATTGTAGGAGAATCGCCTCCGGTGTGGGGGACTGAGTCTAACCCACTACAGGTGACACCTGTCAGCCTAATCTGGGTTTTGCTCCTGCTAACTAGCAGTGCCTCACCTCTACCCAAGGGCAGGGATGATTGGGCAGCCGAGTGCATGACACAGTTAACTCCTCAGGGAAATCGTTGTCACTCAGATCGCATCCGTTTCTCTCAGTTACATTAGTTTCACATATACAAGGACAAGCAGAGGCAGTATATGTTTCAGTAAGATTTTAATGAAGCAACTGCATCTTAGATAATAAAGCATGTACTGCAATAACCAGGACGATGAAGCATGACAGGATTAAAATTGTGACAAGGAGAGTAAAGCATAAAAATAACGCTACCATATTGTCACTAGCGTCATTAAAATAATTCCTACCTAGGCTATATTAGAGCACGGCATGTTAAACTCTAGTTCTGCCCTTCAGAGTCCCCTGGAAAGCCATTATCTATCATTCCTGAGCAAGAGGGCTGAAGTCTGCATAAGCAGCTGTAGCGAAGCATTCAGCAATCAGCATACAGTCATGGTCATCTGGCTGGAATCTCCCTCTAACGTGTTTGGGATGGAGAAGTGTTTTTATAATAAAACAGCTGAGGTTCTGAGAAAATGCCCCTATGTAAGGATGTGTATGCTTCTATGAATGCCAGAGACACAGCGTTACCACGTTTACCAGCAACCTATATGACTGCAGCCTTGAAAAAAGCACAGAGTGAAAGAAATGTCTTGTTTACGAACGTAGTGCTGCCTAGGCAAAGAACAGCTAGATAGAGAGAAATAAAACAAGATCGTAAATGTGGCTATTGTTAAAATAATAAACAAAGCTGAATCAAATATATCTAGGTTAAAGTGCACAGCAGCAGGCCTAGTGTGCTAAAATAACATGCATGGAGCTATAACTAAAATGGCTACACAACACCATCCCCTTGCCGGTTCAAAGGTGGTTCAAAGCCTAATTATATACAAAAGCTACAAAAATTCAACCTAAGATATATGTAAAAATGTCAATAATGACAAGTTAAAAGACACTTGAGCATCTATAAAAGGACAATTAAAAAAAATGTTAACTGTGGCATAAAAAAGTCCGAATTTCAAGAGTCATTTTGGAAGTTGATAATCAAATCCGTGATAATTGAAGACCCGAAATCTTCCATTTCGGCAGGTGGTAAAGTAGAAGGTTGATCGCCAAGGAAAACCAAGGAGCATTCGTGTTCCGAAGCCTGAGCTCCAGCCAAGGCAGCAGCATTCCGTGGAGTGCCCAACAATGAGTTTAGAGCTGCATCCACCAATAATGGCAACTCATAAGCAGTTTTCCATAGCAAACGCACCCTCAACGCGCACGTCTGGTAATGAGCCTCATCAAGAACATCAACAAATCAGCGTCCAATGAAAGCAATTGCTGCGTAGAAAGACAAACTTTCAGTGCATGCTCGAACAAGCACCAGAGGCACTGAAACACGGGCTGCACACAATGCAAAACCGGTCTGAATGACAGTCACACTCCAATTGCTCCAGGAATGTTGCTCCGAAGTACTGCATCATGCGTTCACGACACAGCTGCACTGGTGGGAGCGCTTTCCATCCTCCTGGTTGCAGCAGGACAGCCATTACGCAGAAAAAGTAGCAATAGCAAAATGCCACCTATTACAGCCAAAGTTATCGGAAATCTCCGGAAAATACTGGAGAATATTGAGAGGATGGCTGATGGTATTAAACCAAATATAGAGGAGAAGGTGTGAACAGAACCAGAACCAACAGCCTTAAAGAAGTTTGTGATTCCAGTAGTACTGGACGCATTAAATATTTGTCCCACAAGCTCACCAAAGTGTCTCGGAAAGTTGGTACTTAAAAGGGACTGTATCTCTGCTGATGACCTTGCCACCTGAAGTGCGTAGGTCTCGCATGCAGATGTGAGTGCCACGTTTTTGGAACAATAAAGCCTTGAGTCTGCTCAGCTTGTCAAAATTCATATTAGAAGTAGCAATATGGGGCCAAATCTCAGCTACTCCTCTCTGTCTTGTGGGAGGAAAAAGTAAGTTCCCGCAGCATGTAACAATCTTTGAGACCGAAATGACATAAATTATTCCAGGTCGCACCCCACAACAGTTTTCACTATTGGGAAGAATATAGCTGCAATTTGAAAGCACCTGGAACGCAGGTCTAATCAAGGGGACTGGAACTCCCTTCAGATAACAAATGCAAAAAGAACAGATGATGGACCGAATGCAGAGCAAATCAAACATTCACCCCAGTCACAAAGATCTGGGTTTAATCCATAATTTTTTTGCTCACCACGCCACCCCAGATTGGACCTAGCCATATGCAAATCAGTCTTGACACTATTCCTCATGGGAACAGCCCAGCCTGAACTGCTAAGCCAGGTCCTCCCTGGACCGGAAAAAACGATACTAGGAGCGGTTTCAAGGTATCACCCTCCATCAGCTAGGCTAGCTTGAATCCAGTGGTGCAGTGAGCACGGGACCCATGTCTGGGCATACCCATCCCACTTGGGGCAACAAATGCAAAAAGAACAGATGATGGACGGAATGCAGAGCAAATCAAATATTCACCACCAGTCACAAGGATCTGGGTTTAATCCATGGTTTTTTTGGTACCACACCACCCCAGGCTGGACCCAGCCATATGCAAATCAGTCTTCACCCTGTTCCTCATGGGAACAGTCCAGCCCGAACTGCTAAGCCAGGTCCTCCCTTGACCGGAAACAAGCATCCTAGGACCGGTTTCAGGGTATCACCCTTCATCAGCTAGGCTAGCTTGAATTCAGTGGTGCAGTGATCACTGGACCCACGTCTGGGCATACCCTTCCCACTTGGGGCAACAAATGCAAAAAGAACAGATGATGGACGGAATGCAGAGCAAATCAAACAGTCACTCCCAGTCACAAAGATCTGGGTTTAATCCATCAGTTGTTTTGCTCACCACGTCACCTCAGGTTGGACCCAGCTATATGCAAATCAGTCTTGAATCTGTTCCTCATGTGAACAGTCCAGCTTGAACTGCTAAGCCACGTCCTCCCTGGACCGGAACCAAGCATCCTAGGGCCGGTTTCAGGGTATCACCCTTCATAAGCTAAGCTAGCTTGAATCCAGTGGTGCAGTGAGCACGGGACCCACGTCTGGGCATACCCTTCCCACTTGGGATAACAAATGCAAAAAGAACAGATGATGGACGGAATACAGAGCAAATCAAACGTTCACCCCCAGTCACAAAGATCTGGGTTTAATCCGTTGTTTGTTTGCTCACCACACCACCCCAGGTTGGACCTAGCCATATGCAAATCAGTCTTGACCCTGTTCCTCATGGGAACAGTCCAGCCCAAACTGCTAAGCCAGGTCCTCCGTAGACCAGAAACAAGCATCCTAGGACCAGTTTCAGGGTATGACCCTTCATCAGCTAGGCTAGCTTGAATCCAGTGGCGCATTGAGCACAGGACCCATGTCTGGGCATACCCTTCCCACTTGGGGCAACAAATGCAAAAAGAACAGATGATGGATAGAATGCAGAGCAAATCAAACATTCACCCCCAGTCACATAGATCTGGGTTTAATCCATTGTTTTTTTCCTCACCACGCCACCCCAGGTTGGACCCAACCATATGAAAATCAGTCATGACCATGTTCCTCATGGGAACAGTCCAGCCCAAACTGCTAAACCAGGTCCTCCCTGGATTGGAAAGAAGCATCCTAGGACTGATTTCAGAGTATCACCCTTCATTAGCTAGGCTAGCTTGAATCCAGTGGCACAGTGAGCATGGGACCCATGTCTGGGCATACCCTTCCCACTTGGGGCAACAAATGCAAAAAGAACAGATGATGGACGGAATGCAGAGCAAATCAAACATTCACCCCCAGTCCCAAAGATCTGGGTTTAATCCGTCGTTTTTTTGCTCACCACGCCACCCCAGGTTGGACCCAGCCATATGCAAATCAGTCTTGACCCTTTTCCTCATGGGAACAGTCCAGCCCGAACTGCTAAGCCAGGTCCTCCCTGGAACTAAAACAAGCATCCTAGGACAGGTTTCAGGGTATCACCCTTCATCAGCTATGCTAGCTTGAATCCAGTGGCGCAGTGAGCACGGGACCCATATCTGGGCATACACTTCCCAATGAGGGCAACAAATGCAAAAAGAAGAGATGATGGACGGAATGCAGAGCAAATCAAACATTCACCCCCAGTCACAAAGATCTGGGTTTAATCCATCAATTTTTTGCTCACCACCCCACCCCAGTTGGATCCAGCCATATACAAATCAGTCTTGACCCTGTTCCTCATAGGAACAGTCCAGCCTGAACTGCTAAGCCAGGTCCTCCCTGGACCGGAAACAGGCATCCTAGGACCGGTTTTAAGGTAACACCCTTCATCAGCTAGGCTAGCTTGAATCCAGTGGTGCAGTGAGCACAGGACCCACGTCTGGGCATACCCTTCCCACTTGGGGCAACAAATGCAAAAAGAACAGGACGGAATGCAGAGCAAATCAAACATTCACCCCCAGTCACAAAGATCTGAGTTTAATCCATCGTTTTTTTGCTCACCACGCCACCCCAGGTTGGACCCAGCCATATGCACATCAGTCTTGAACCTGTTCCTCATGAGAACAGTGCAGCCCGAACTGCTAAGCCAGGTCCTCCCTGGACAGGAAACAAGCATCTTAGGACCAGGGTATCACCCTTCATCAGCTAGGCTAGCTTGAATCCAGTGGCGCAGTGAGCACGGTACCCACGTCTGGGTATACCCTTCCCACTTGGGGCAACAAATGCAAAAAGAACAGATGATGGACAGAATGCAGAGCAAATCCAACATTCACCCCCAGTCACAAAGATCTGAATTTAACCCATTGTTTAAAAAAAAAAAAAACTCACTAAGCCACCAGATTCAAGCTAGCCTGGCTGAAGAGGGGTGATACCCGGAACCGGTCTCAGGATGCTTGTTTCTGGTCCAGGGAGGACCTGGCCTGGCAGTTCGGGCTGGACTGTTCCCATGGAGAACAGGGTCAAGACTGATTTGCATATGGCTGGGTCCAAACTGGAATGGCATGGTGAGCAAAAAAACTGATGGATTAAACCCAGATCTGTGGCCGGGGGTGAATGTTTGATTTGCTCTACATTCCATCCATCAACTGTTCTTTTTGCATTTGTCGCCCCAAGTGGGAAGGGTATTCCCAGACGTCGGTCCCGTGCTCACTATGCCACCAGATTCAAGCTAGCCTGGCTGAAGAGGGGTGATATCCGAAACGGGTCCCAGAATGCTTGTTTTTGATCCAGGGAGTACCTGGCCTGGCAGTCCGGGCCGGACTGTTCCCATGGGGAACAGGGTCAAGACTGATTTGCATATGGGTGGGTCCAAACTGGAATGGCATGGTGAGCAAAAAGCTGCTGGATTAATACCAGATCTGTGACTGGGGGTGAATGTTTGATTTTCTCTACATTCCATCCATCAATTGTTCTTTTTTCATTTGTTGCCCCAAGTGGGAAGTGTATGCCCAGACGTGGGTCCCATGCTCACTATGCCACCAGATTGAAGCTAGCCTGGCTGAAGAGGGGTGATACCCCAAAACCGGTCCCGGGATTCTTGTTTCTAGTCCAGGGAGGACCTGGCCTGGCAGTTCGGGCTGGACTATTCCCATGGGGAACAGGGTCAAGACTGATTTCCATATGGCTGGGTCCAAACTGGAATGGCATGGTGAGCAAAAAAACTGATGGATTAAACCCAGATCTGTGACCGGGGGTCAATGTTTGATTTGCTCTACATTCCATTCATTAACTGTTCTTTTTGCATTTGTCGCCCCAAGTGGGAAGGGTATGCCCAGACATTGGTTGCGTGCTCACTATGCCACCCGATTCAAGCTAGCCTGGCTGAAGAGGGGTGATACCCCAAAACCTCTCCCAGGATGCTTGTTTCTGGTCCAGGCAGGACCTGGCCTGGCAGTTTGGGCTGGACTGCTGCCATGGGGAACAGGGTCAAGACTGATTTGCATAGGCATGGGTCCAAACTGGAATGGCATGATGAGCAAAAGAACTGATGTATTAATCCCAGATCTGTGACTGGGGGTGAATGTTTGATTGGTCTACATTCCATCCATCAACTGTTCTTTCTGCATTTGTCTCCCCAAGTGGGAAGGGTATGCCCAGACGTCAGTCCTGTGCTCACTATGCCACCAGATTCAACCTAGCCTGGATGAAGAGGGGTGATACCCCAAAACCAGTCCCAGGATGCTTGTTTCTGGTTCAGGGAAGACCAGGCCTGGCAGTTCAGGCTGGACTGTTCCCATGGGGAACATGGTCAAGACTGATTTGCAAATGGCTGGGTCCAAACTGGAATGGTATGGTGAACAAAAGAACTGCTATATTAATCCCAGATCTGTGACTGGGGGTGAATGTTTGATTTGGTCTACATTCCATCCATCAACTGTTCTTTTCGCATTTGTCGCCCCAAGTGGGAAGGGTATGCCCAGACGTGGGTCCTGTGCTCACTAGCTACCAGATTCATGCTAGCCTGGCTGAAGAGGGGTAATACTCTGAAACTGGTCCCAGGATGCTTGTTTCTAGTCCAGGGAGGACCCCTTGTATTGACCACTTAGCAGATGGTATTTCAGCCACAGTAAAAGGCAGCTTTTCTAACTTTTCAGTATTTAACATGACATAAGTCGCTTCTTTCTTAGCATTAGTTGTTGTTGTCGCGTTAAATTAAATGTGGAAAATATGTCCCTTACGCTAACGTGCTGCCAGGGAACTCAACCTGCCTTCAGTGTTTGTAGTGTCCAACCCAACTGCATAATGGACCTTAGTTGACTCTGTCCATGGTGTAAAGAAGACATATCAGTTTATATGATGTCTACTGCAGAAGAAACAATGTTGTTTAAGGTGTATAATCAGTCGGACAGGGTATTAATCCCATTATCTACAACAACTAATGCCTTCTGTAATTTTTCCTGATCTATTTGCCTTAACCGTGCAGTAGCTTCTTGTTGGGAAAGCTTCCAAATTTCATTATAAACTGCATATTAGAAGTGCTTTCTGCATTGTTTTCTTGGGCCTAACAGGAAGTCCTGTAAGTCAGTATTATTCGACAGTAGACTGAGGTATTCTCTAACAGCATCTAGTGAGGAACTCTTCAACCATTTCTGGCATAGTTTCCCTACACTGTATGTTGTTACTATACTGGCATGTTCGTATGACACATAGCAAGGGTCCGGCCTACTTGTTCTAAATCCCCGTGGAGTTAATAAAACGTATATGACACCCATTGATATCTATTGCCCACAAAAACCACCCATCAGGACGTGACAGAGAAGCATTAAAAGTGCCATTTTGGACCCATTCATCTAGCTGATCTTCAGTTGTATTTATATAATTTTGCCATTTGCCAAATTTTGCAGGGGAAGGAATACTGGGCGCATTCAATTCTTAAATCTTTGCTAAGCCTAAATAACTTGTTTGTTGTAGAGGTTCATTAAAAAATATCATTTGGACAGGTATCAGGCATGCTCTAAATAAAGCTTCTTTCCCCCTTATTTGCCAATTTTTAGCTCCCCACACACTTTTTAAGTTGATCGACTTCAACCAATGTTCATAGCCTTCTATTGCCAACCGGGAAACAAAGGAATCCGAATAAATGAATTTCGTATCAGTCAATAATATATGTACATTATCCATTGATGGCAATTTAAAGTAATATGACTCAGCATTTTTAACATTGTGCCCAGAAAAATATCCAAACTTTTCAGAATATGTTTTAGAACTCCCTTGTGGTGGAGTTGGACAATGTTCCCACTGTGTGTAATTAAAAATAGTATTTGGGGTACTTGCACTGTGAATGAAATGGTGCCCATAATAATTATAGCAAAACATATCACCATAATTCTCTTTAGATTGATAAACATCCTCATTCTCAAATACAGTGAAATACTGCAATTCAGTCATCATAGTATCAACTGTTTTCACATACCAGTCATCTGAAACAACTACGGGTATTATTACCTCATTCATTGAAAGTTTAATCACCTATGGTATTTGAATGACCTTCATGGGGCTGTATATATCAAATGTGACTTTATCCCAAACATTCCCGTCAGGAATTGGTATAGCGGAAATGTTCACGAAAGACAAGTCTCTGCGGACCTTGTGAGAAGAAAAATTGAGTTTTAGGCCCACATCCACCAGTTCAATTGTTGATCTTTCAGGAAGAAAATGACCATGTATTAATAGAAAGAATGTTATGACAAAGCCTATCCAAAGGAGGAAAGTTAATGCAGTCAAGGAAAGCCACAGATAGTTCCATGGAAATATAAAATAATTTGTTTTAAGCCAGTTTATCAGCTTACGTGTTTTTGGCAGTTCAGATGTAGAAGAGGCAAATTAATCCGAGAAAGTGTCATTGACGTCGGCAAAGTATCCAGAAGCAGTTAGTGCAAACACTGGAGCCGTATTTGTAGGGGGAGAACTGGTAGGGGTCTTCCGCAGTGATTCATAGTAAATGACGCCATCTGTCTGTGTTGCAGTTGTGTCAAATCGATCAGTACTTTCAGTAAAGTTTGTTGTAACAGATGTTATTGAAAATAATGCAAGATCAATTTCCACCCTCCTCAAGCTCGGAGAGGATTCAGCGTTGCTGCTCAAAACTTGTAGAGGGACGTCTTGACCAGAAGTGAGAGGGATTTGGGAACTACTGGCTGCTCCTCTTGGTCTGCTGTGTAGGATCAGCCATGTGGTGTAACTTGACATTTTCAATAGATACAAACCGGTTTTCTTTAGCACCTGCCAACAGTGGTAGAATGACAGTTCTGGTACCGTGTATTCCCAAGACCGGGACCAGTGCACAATAAGAAGGACCAAACTCCTTTTTCACAGCAACTTTTTCATATTCTAGATCCCCAACTTTTGGAACCCGGCCGGTAGGTGTTATTGTTACATCCTTAATTCCTGTGGAGGCAGCACTGCCAGAAGCGTTGTTGTCACCGAACTGTTATAATTCCGGCATGACAGTGACACGTTCATTTATGTCAAAAGGAATTTCTGCCGCCTCCACGCCAGGACCATCAAGATCTCTGATTTGATTTCTGAACAGGCACTTGTATGAAGTACGGCCCCCCAGGGACCTTATAGCCAGATTGTTAAGTGCGCTCTGAACTCCATACTGGTGATTAAGCCAACTACGACCTGTACCTAAGACTCTAGCTGTTAAGGGCTGCTTTAAATCACACTTTCGTCACTCCATAACTCTATTTCCCTCGGGATGAAATGGAGACGAGTAATGGAGTTGGACCCCTAAAGAAGTAATAGCATCCCTGAATGCCGTTGAGGCGAAAGCAGGGCCCTGGTCCGAGTTGAAATCCGCAACTGCATGTGTACCGTTAAAGACTTGCAAATCTTTAATAACAGTCTGAGCATCAGCTGAGCATTGTGGCAACACCCATAGAATTCTGGAGCAAGAGTCAACAGCGACTAAAATGTATTTGTATGCACTGTCCTGTGTTAGGGTACCACAATGGTCCAAGTACACCATTGTAATGGTGTGTTGGAAATTAGAAGGGGGGTCTCCGGTGGGCGTTTGACGGTGGAGCTCTTAATTTGTTGGAAGATGTCACAAGAAGGACATAATGCTTGGCCTGTTTGCACAGACCTGGTCACCAATAATATGCTTGCAATAATGCTATTGTAGCCACCACACCAGCATGGGTAGATGCTACCCCCTCATGCGCTGCTTCAATCAACACTGATCTTATGTCTTTTTTGGAAATTACTCGAACCCCCACACCTGGTATTTTTACTTTGGCTTCAAGGCAGCCTCCCATTCAGTAGGAGTATTTAACAGGAAGCGCTTTGGGATAGGGCGTGCCTTCAGCCGTGGTTTTCAATGCAGCCCATATGTTATAGTCCAGTTTCGTTCCAGAACAGGTTACTGCAGCAACAGCAGCTGTAGCTACTGCTGATTTGGCTGCTTCATCAGCCAGTGTATTTCCAGAAACGTGTATTCCAATGCGCTGGTGACCAAGTGTATGGACAACATGGACGTTTGGTAGTGTTTCCTTCAGATCCACTACTTTCCCCCACAGAAGTCTGTGTTTGATGGTGTTGCCTTTAGAATATCTGAGCCCATTCTTGCAGCAGTAATTCAGGTATTCATTGTAGGACTGGACACAGTAGTACGAATCACAAACAATCAGTGTTAACTGTGCAGGATCCGTATGTTACAGTGCCATCACCAGAGCCTTTAGCTCTGCTAATTGTGCTGTGCAATTCCCTAATGTTTGGGTGTATGTATGCTGGGGACAAAATGTATTATCCTCCAAGTAGCCACTTACGACTGCACAAGCAGCGGAGTATTGATGTTTTGTGCCAATTGCAGGTTGTGCTGAGCCATTGGTGTACATGACTCTTTGATATTGATCAACAGGCAGTGTGTTTGCTGGAACTGGGTATTCTAGTTCATATTGCAAAAATTATTGAGTTTGTAACTTTGGGTCAAAAATGTAGTCAACATCAGTGGCTGTCAGAGACTTTGCCCTTTGATTCCAGCGTGGATGTAATGCTTTAGTGTTTGGAACGCTGGCTTTGGTAACAGCCTCAAGGGCTGGAATTGGAGAGACAACAATAATGCATTTCCCCTGGGCTAGTGGTCTTTCTTTAATGATGGCCATCTGAACAACAGTGAGAATTTTCCCAGTGGGAGCAAAGTGTTGTTCTGCTGCTGAATACAAATGTGATTTGCATGCAATCGGGACTGTCTCACCCTCATTGAAAGTTACATAGGTGAAACCAATGGCACCAGCAATTACTCTAATGACCAGATGTTTTTTGTGGTCCTTTGTGTAGATGTTCTGCTGCAAGCATGTCTGTTTGCAAAGCTCTGAGAATGCGTGTGTGGTTGACTGTCCAAAATGTACTTGAAATGTCTGGACATATTAAGTCATATAAAGGTTTTATGTGCTATAAATAATCTGGAATGTGAGTTCTGCCAAAATTTAGGAAACCTGATAGGGATTGGAGTTTTTTAATTGTATTTGGAGGTTGTAACTGGGCACATTTTTCCAAGAATTGTGGCGCTAGGCTCTTTCCTTCGCTTGATAGCTCATATCCTAAAAACATGATGCTAAGGAAGGCTATTTTTGGTTTTTTGAAATTGAATTTGTAGCAGAACTCAGCAAATCCCACAACAATGCGGGCTACCTGTCTTAAATGTTTCAGCAATTCATCATCTGTGAGATAAATATAATCTACGTAGGACAATGCTTCAGGGTCAATGTCGTGCAATATTGAAGTCACACGAGCTGCGAACAGTCCTGGACTGTTCTTGTACCCCTGGGGTAAACAACAGTATTTTTTCTGGGAGCCTAGTGCACTAAAACTTGTTAAGTCTCTACTCCCAGGCGCTATATTTTGGCAGAAAAAAACATTGGAAATGTCCAGTGTTGCTTTATATTTTTTATGCACTATGTTGTTCATGAGTGCTGTGCTATGTGAGTTTTGTATATCGTTTGTGCATGTATGACTGTTTAAATGTCTGTAATCTATGACTATTCTGTACAAATGGTTTGGTTTAGCTACTGGGAATAAGGGATTTTTCATTAGTGAAACACAGGGTTCGATTACGCCCTGGTACTCCAGTTGTGTGAGGATTTGCTCCACGGGTGCTTTTGCATTGTGTTTAATTGGATATTGTGGTTGTGGGTGATGTTGATTTTAATAGGGATTACATGAAAGGGGGAATCTTTATCCCATCCTATGTGGTTGCGATATAACACAGGATTCTGCAAGCTCCTCTGGAACAAGAGGCGAGAAAGAAGGTTTGATAATATCTTCCCCATATGGGAAAGTATGGACCAATTCAGGTGGCCAATCCCTTTCGGCCAGTAGAATATCATATATATTTACGATGCTGTCCCAAAAGATTGCGTTGATTGTTCCTTCTAACTGTAACGTTACTTTGTACACCCCATCAGGCTGGGAAACACACATGTCCGCAGTCCCTACTTGTAGGAAGTCATCAGTTGCTTTTACCTCCAGATGTACTAGAAGATGCCGGCGAACTATTGTAACCTCTGCCGCGCTGTCTACTAGAAGTAATGCCCACTTCCTAGTCTTCAATAGAGCCCTTTTCTTGAGGGGCATGTCAAACTGCAACTGCTGCCACCTTTTTCTTTTTGAATTGGGGTTTTTGTTGGGGAAGTTTTTCTCTGTTTTAAAAGAAACTTCTGTTGAGCGTTGTGATTCCTGTCTCGGTTTCACATACTCAGTTCTTCGCTCTGACCACCCTCCTCTCGCACTGCATTTTTCCGGTGAGTCCTGAAAGGAACGAGATTGGCGTGTATCAGTATATTGATACCTGTCAGGCATTTTTATACTGTCTCTATTTCTGAGATTATATCTATTCTGTGGGGTCTCCATATGCAGAGATTCTCAACTTTTTTTTTTAGGTGTTTTTTGTTTTTGTCCCAGCATTTCCTAGTACCCTCAGGAGCTTGCTTGGTAGAATCTTTGTTAGATTTACCCTGTAACTTTTGTTGGTCTGGCCCCCAGACTATCTCAACCAATGCTAGAGTAGGTCCCCGCGATAATCTTTGGCAGCTCACGTTCTTCATCCTGTGGAGCAATGTCCCAGAACCGCATGTGCACCACCAATGCGACCGCTTCCCCTTTAAGGTTACTTAATATAATTGAGGATACTGTGGCAAAGTTGCCCATTAGTTGAATCCCCAAGTCGAGTGCCGAGGCAGCCTCGTATTCGTCTTGAATTTGTTTCTACACTTTCGGTAAATTGGCAAGTGTCAGTGTACCGTGTGCGGTAGTATAAAACGTGGCAAATAGTGTGCCCCAAGTATTACAGTTATCTATTGTTGGAACAATCCCAAATGCCAAGCACATAGTTAATATGCTATGCTAATCCTGAGGTCCCATATGGGGAAATACTGCTTCCAGTGCATTTCTGTTTTTTGGTGACTAAAACGGAATTTCTTCCCGTTTGGCGGTATTTTACCCATGATCGAATGCCGTTTCAGGATTAATGCCTGGCGTTCATGTATGTGGTTGCGCCGGAGCAGCACTTGCTGGGTTTGTATCTAATGTTTGCATTACAAACTGTGCTAATCATCTATATATTTCCGTCAACTCAGCGTATAAGCGGTGGACTTCAGCTACTGCCAAGGTTGCTGCATCAGGGTGAGTTGTATAAGTGGCCAATAAAGGCCAGGTAGGACCATCATTACTTAGAGGACCTAACCTAATGTGTAAAATTGTATGGGGTAGGGCGCCATCAGGCCAATTATTATATTCTTGATAAGATAGAGGTATTTCTAGATATGTGTATGCTCTATACTGTGCAGGTATATTTGCAGATGTATAGTGATTAAATGTATTTGTGTTACCATCAGCTGCTGGAAATGTGACCCAAAAATAAAAGAAATTCTGTTCTACAGTCTGGGTGAGCCTCAAAAACAAATGTGACTGGAACCCCCTTGGCCGTTAGGCCATGTGCTAGTAAATCTGCAGTAAGGGGTGGTCTCATATTGACTGCAATTCCTACCCGTTGCGAGTTCCCCATATCTAACCATGTCTAACCCACTACAGGTGACACCTGTCGGCCTAATCTGGGTTTTGCTCCGGCCAACTAGCAGTGCCTCGCCTCTACCCAAGGGCAGGGATGATTGAGCAGCCGAGCGCATCCATTTCTCTCAGTTACATTAGTCTCACATATACAAGGACAAGTAGAGGCAGTATATGTTACAATAAGATTTTAATGAGGCAACTGCATCTTAGATAATAAAGCATGTACTGCAATAACCAGGACGATGAAGCATGACAGGATTAAAATTGTGACAAGTAGAGTGAAGCATAAAAATAACACTACTATATTGTCACGAGGGTCATTAAAATAATTCCTACCTAGGCTATATTAGAGCATGGCATGTTAAGCTCTAGTTCTGCCCTTCAGATTCCCCCTGGGAAGATATCATCCCTCATACCTGAGCAAGAGGCCTGAAGTCTGCATAAGCAGCTGTAGTGAAGCATTCAGCAATCAGCATGCAGTTGAGGTCATCTGGCTGGAATCTCCCTCTAACGTGTATGGGATGGAGAAGTGTTTTTATAATAAAACAGCTGATGTTCTGAGAAAATGTCCCTATGTAAGGATGTGTATGTTTCTATGAACACCAGAGACAAAGCGTTACCACGTTTACCGGGAACCTATCTTACTGCAGCCTTGCGAAAATCACAGTGAAAGAAATGTCTTGTTTAAGAACGCAGTGCTGACCTAGGCAAATAACAGCTAGATAGAGAGAATTAAATCAAGACCGCATATGTGGCTATTGTTAAAATAATAAACGAAGCTGAATAAAATATATCTAGGTTAAAGTGCACAGCGGCAGGCCTAGTGTGCTAAAATAGCGTGTGGAGCTATAACTGAAATGGCTACACAACAGTAGGAACTGCATGACGCCCCAGCCAGAATCCTACTACTCAGAGTTAACACAGCTAAATGTCTATAGTAAACAGGGTCCCATTGGCCCATTTATTATTATACATGGGAGTTAATAGGGTACCTGTCCAGGAAGAACTCCAGCACTAATACCATAGTATGGGCAGCAGTACAAAAATACCTTATTTTGCAGAAGAATTTCTGAACTTCATTTTGTGAAAGGATCAGTTTTGGTGGTGGGGACAAAATGGGGCCTTTGCTAAGCACTGACAGTTCATTGGATATCAAAGCATGCCTGGATAAATTAACGGTTGGCGTCATAGTGGTCTCAGTAGAGTATTGCATATCTTCTACTATTCCTGTTAGATCCTGTGGGTTTGGCTTTCCCCACGCTACCAGTACCCACTCCCACACTTTCCACCTCTTCCTCTGCCCCATGCCCTGGTTTCTTGGTAGCCTAGACAGGCCTCTCTTATGTGACCAAGCCCTGTGTCTGCTCCCCTACCATTGAAGCCAATGTGTACAGACATCAGAGGGCTCTGGGGGCAAGACCTGAAATATCAAGCAGAATCTCAGCCACTGGAAATTACTAAGGACCAGATTCTGGTCCACATTTTCTGCCCACAACACCACCTCAGAGAGAAACCAGTCATATGTAAATCAACCTTGGTCATGCCCTAGTAGTAACAGTTCAGTCTGAACTGCCATGCCTATTATCCTCTGAATTAGAATACAAGCAACCCCAGACTGATTGACTCTACTTGTGCCTCATCAGTAGGGTACAGATTGGTCCAATGGCACAGTGAGCACAGATTCCATGTCTGGGCATCACAGTTAGGTTGCTGCACTAGGGAAAACCAAAAGACATAGGTGAGATTCTTGAAATAATATCAGTCACTGGTAATTATTCAGGGCTGCATTCCAGTCTAAAATGTTGTTTGACAACTATGACACCTCAGAGAGGAACCATCCATATGCAATTAACCTTTGTCCTGCTCCAATAAGAACACTTCAGCCGAAACTACCAGACCGAGTCCCATCTGAGCTGGAACACAAGTAACCCCACAATTACTTTGGCCTTATTTGGGGCTCATCATGAAGGAGCAACTTGGCACAGAACCCATGTCGTGTACACCTATCACAATTAGGGTGTCACCCTAAAGGGGAAAAAAGTGATGGATGGAATGCTTGAACTAATGTCAGCCATTGGTAATTACTTGGAAAAGAAATGCAGTCTATCATGTTTTTTTGCCCATCACAACATCTCAAAGAGTCACCAGCCATAGGAATATCTGGTTTGGTTCTGCTCCAGTAGAAAAGTCCAGCCGAAACTGCAGGCCAGGTCTTCCCAGCCAAATCTTTGGCCCATGTGACATACATTTTGGGAACAGAAGCTAGCAGTATTAAAGGCCAGCTGTGAGCCCCCATGCCAACCAAGGCTCTGATTCAAATTTCACCTATGCACAGAGGGGTCTGGATTCAGGGCTTGTTTCAATGAGTTTAACAATCTTTGGTTACCCGCAGCAAATCCTATGTGCAAGGCCTGCACCATCTCCCAAGCCAATGTACTGAAGACTCTGGGCACCAGCCTCTATTTCTTCAGTGCTTACTGCACATGGTCATTGACAGGGCATAGGCAGCACCACATCAACAAGAGCACTATGTCTACTTACGGAGAGGATTGTTTGCATGGACAGTGGACAATGCATGACCCCCATGGTTTATGAGAGTCCTAGTACAGGATAAACAGAAACATACTTGTGTGAGAAATAGCAATATACCTAATGCAACTTAAAAATATATTCACATTATGTTTGTTTTCTCTTACAGTGTAGCAAGTACTAAGAGATCTTACGATGATTTCCAGAGCCAAAGAGGGTCTTTTTATGAATGTGCCCTGTGACTGTATTGTCAGTTAATGTTGTGAAATTCAAACAGCCTTCCTAATTCTGGCTTCAAATGATTTCCATTTTTTGAAAGTGTAAAGTCTAACAATATTGTGAAATTAGAAAAACGAAGGGGCATATTTATGGAAAAGTGGTGCATCATTCAGGATGTACCACTTTTCTAGGACCCCATTACATCCCCTAACAACACCATGAATGCGCTATATTTACAATACAGCGCACCAATGTGGACGTGTCCACATTATTACGCTAATATGGTGCTTTGCTGGATTAGCTCCATAAATTATGGCACTAATGCAGCAAAGCACAGGGAGGCTGATTGTTTTCATTGGGAGTGTCATCTTAATGTCTGCCTTAGGCAGGCATTAACAATGATGCTAAAAATGGCTCAATGAAATCTAGTAAATTTCACTGCACCATTTTTCTGGGACTCCCTACTTGGGAATGCCTCCCTTGCATACATTATGCCTGGCATAGGCATAATGTGGCGAAAGGCTTTACAAAGTGGTTGTGAGAAAACAGGGCTGATTGCAGAGGCCCCCTAACTTTTTGCCTCCATTTCCACTTTTTGCTGGTGTTTTCCTGACTCTGATGGTGCCCTGGGTACTGCTGACTATTCCTAGGGCCTGTGCTCTGTGTAAAATCAGTATGCAAATTAGGCTAATTATAATTGGCTAAGTCAACCTACCTATAAGTCCCTAGTATATGGTAGTGCATGCAGGTTTAGGGACCACAGCATAGGTAGTGCACCCATAGGTACACTGCTGAGGTGCCCAGTGTCATTTTAAAGGCAGGCCTGCCTTGCTGGCTGCTTTTAAATCAAAGTTATATACAAATTCGACTTTGGAATTAAAAGTAGTTCCAAAGGCTTAAACTACCTTATTTTTACATACAAGTCACCCCTAAGGTGTGCCCTATGTGCCCCTAGGGCTGGGTGCCATGTAACTATAAGCAGGGACCTTATAGAAAATAGTTTTATAAGCCCTGGTGAGGCAAAAACAGCCAACTTCGTTTTCCCTCATTGTAGTGAATGACCTTCATAGGCTAGAATGGGGAGACTTTATTTTAATTTTATAAGTCCCCTTAAGTGACAGATACAGGAGTTTGGTATCAAATTAATTGTTATAATAAATCTCACAACTTCCAGTTGTTGGATTTAATATAACTTTTCAGGTAAAGAGTTTTAAACTTTACCTGAAAAGTTGCCAACTTCAGCCCTGCATTGTTTTTGCTACTGGGCTCTGATTGGCCAGCCTCTGGCAGCCTGGCCAGGCTGCCTTGATGAGGTGTGAAGTGGCCTGGCTTCACACAAAGAGATGTGCCTGTGGGAGGAGATCTCCCCTCAGCAGATGGTGAAGCAGGAAGGGGGATGGCTGCCAAACTGGTCCTCAAAGGCAGAGAAGGACAGTTGGAGCAACCCAGCAACACCCCCACATCCTGCAACCCCTGACAAGTAGGTGCCCCCTTGATTAGATTAGGAGAGGGCAGGAGAGGGGTGTGTTTATGATTTTTAGCCACACCAGTGGGTGGGCTCAGCCAGATGTAACCTCCAAAAATCACTTTCAGCCATGATGAATTTTTGAAGAATGTTGCTCCCTGGGCTTGATTTTTGCCACACTTCCCAGGAAGTGGTCATCACAGGGGGAAGGACCCTGCACCTGATTGGAGAACCAGGAGCCCCCTGTTTTTCACCCAGGAGCAGGGATAAAACTGGCAGACCTGCACCCACACCTCGGTTCCCTACCAGATCCCTATCAGATTCCAACAAGGAAGAACTAAAGGAGAAGAAGGACTGCCCTGCTGGACCCCTCACCTGCACATGGACTCTGGAGGACTGCACCAGCTGCACACTTGGGCTTCACCACAAAAAGGACTTTACCTGCCTCTACTGCTTCAAGAAGGGACTCCCTGTTTGCTACAGGTACAAAGGAGCCGCCCAGCATCCCCTGCATCAAGTCCTGCAAGCACAGCCCAGCTGACCAGCGTCCAGGGGCCATTTGAGGATTCTGACCAGGTGCATTCTGGGAATTGTAGTCCCAACTCCCAAGGAGCAGCTCAGAGCTTCTGGAACCTTGGATCAAGTTGTGGACTCTTCAGGGACACAAAAAGGACCTCTGGAAGAAGACCCAGAAGTTTGGAGACTTTTGGAGCAACTCCATAAGTTGAAGAGGTGCATTGTGGGAGTTGTAGTGCCAGACCCCAAGAGGCACACCAGAGCCTCTGAACCCTTGGCTGGTGCTGTGAACCACTTTCCTGAGTCACACACTTACTGAAAGTAAGTGTGACACTGTTACCTCATGGGTGGCCTAAACTCTGGACTTTGTTCCTTTCCAGTGTGACCTTTTTTTTTACCCTTTGAGTGCTAGTTGCTTCTATGCACTAGAAAGCATTAATTCTTTAAAAATTCAAATCTCTGGTTCCCCTTATCCAATTTTATTTGTTTTGGTGTCATTTTAAAGATAAAAATAGAATATATTTTTATAAATTGGTTTTGGATTTTTAAACTGTTTCCTGTGTTTTATTTAATTACTGTTTTGTGATATTTGAATGCTTTAAACTCTGTCTCCTAAGTTAAGCCTTGACGCTCATTGCCAAGCTACCAAGGGTTAAGCTGGGTTTAATTTACTCAGACCTAACTGGACCTAAGTGGAGGTTAGTGGCCTATTGCTAAGTATAGGTACCTACCTGCCCTTACCAATGCCCCATTTTCCAACATTTTTGGTGGCAGCGGTGGGATCCTGCACTTATGTTCAGTATCACATTACAATTTTAAGTAAAACAAATAAAAAATCCTTTAAATTGTCCTAGTGCAAAAATTGTTTTTAATTTTTATTTTGGATTAATTTCAATTATTGAATTTTTGTGATTTTTCTAAATTCGTGTTTCCAATTTTTGCAAAAAGTTTTTGTTGACACAAAACTACGAAACCATGGAGCTTGATCTGGCTAGCCTATCCACACTGACAATAGTCCAGCTTAGGGTGTTGTGTACTGCAAGGGGGTTGCCTGCAACCACTGACCTCAGGAAGCATGTCCTGATTAAATATCTGACAGCATGGGCTGAGGCCCAAGAAGTAGGCCCAGAGGAAGCTCCAGAGGAGGAAAAAGCAGGGGATGATGCGAGCTCCAACCACTCAAGGGAGGGAGGGCATCTGAGCCTAGGTGAGGAGGAGGAAGACTGGTCCTCACTACACACAGTCACTAGGGTCATACCCAAAGCTAGTTGAGGGAAGGTGGTCCCTTCAGGAGGAGAGAACCTGTCCCTCAGAGAAAGAGAGCTGGAAGCCCAGCTAGCATTTATAGCTTTGGAGGCACAGAAGCTGGCCCTAGAAGAGAAAAAGTGGGCAAAGAAATAGAAAAGAGATGGTGGCAGCGACAGAGAAGCTGAGGTGTCCATGGGGGGGGTAGTTTTGCCCCAGATTACCCAAGGGGGTGGTTCCTGCTTATGTAGAGGGGGATGACATAGACAAGTGGTTGGAGGCCTTTGAGAGGGCACTCCAAATGAGAAGGGTTAGCCCTCAATACTGGGGTTCACTTTTATGGGAGTTGGTCCCCAACTTAGGGATGGATAGGCTTCTGACCTTAAATGGGGAGGAGGCAGATTCATACCCTAGTAAGAAGAGGTGCTTAACCAAGAAGTTTGGTCTGACCCCAGATCAGTATAGGATGAAGTTCAGGGACACTCAAAAGGTCAGAACCCAGTCTTGGGTAGACTTTGTAGACACCTCACGTAAGGCACTAGAGGGCTGGATTCATGGTAACAAAGCAAATACTTATGAGGGATTATACAATCTGATCATGAGGGAGCACATCTTGACCAATTGTTTCCAAGAAAAGTTACGCCAGCACCTAGTGGACTCTAAGCTGACCACCCCTAGAGAGCTGGGGGAGGCAGCTGATGAGTGGTTGAGAACCAGGGTGGTTGTCAAGTCCCGGGGGGAGACTCCAAGAAAGGGGGGTCAGGTACCCAAAACCCTAAGGAGGGAGGTGGTAAGCCCACCACAGAGACTCCCTCTCTACCCCAGAACCCTAAGAAGGAGGAGAGTAAATCCCACTCCCACCCTGACAAGCAGAGACAGGGAGACCCAGGGTTAAAAAAGCCCTTGGACAGTAAGGCTTGCTCTGACTGTCAGCAGACAGGTCACTTCAGAGGAGATGCAGCCTGTCCAAAGAAGGTGGTTAGCACTGGGCTGTCCAGTGTAGCCATGGAGGAGGATTCCTCAGATGATGAAGTCCTCCTAGCATTGGGCTGGGAGACAGGACCAGATGGTAAGCTGGTGATCCCTGAGGGTGGGAGTAGGCACTTTCACCCCATTCAGGTGAATGGGATCCCTACCACTGGCCTGAGAGACACCTGTGCCAGTCATACTATAGTGAGTGACCGGTTAGTGACCACAGACATGTATGCCCCAGGAAAGACCAGGAAAGTCAGGATAACCACAGGGGAGGTCACCTCCAAACCGGTAGCCATAGTGCCCCTAGAGAGGGAGGGTATACTTGGCTGGTTTAGGGTGGTAGTCAGGTGCTGACCTCCCCCTAGATTGTATCCTGGGCAATGACCTCCCAGAGGTGAGTCTGGTACCAGATGGGGCAGTCGCCCAGGGCGCCCCTCCAACCCAAAGTCCTGGGGAGTCAGTCCCTACAGTTAGGAGACAGGGGTCCCCAAGAAAAGGAAAGAAGAAAAGGAAGGGACGGCCACTCTTAAAGAGAGTTCCAGGGAGCCAAAGGCCTTCTGCCCCAGTAAGGGGGGAGCCCAGAGTTGGCACTGGTGAGGCCTCACCTGACCCCAAGGAAGTCCTGAGTAGTCAGGCAGCTGTCCAGATGCAGCGTGCTGGCCCTACACTGACAGAAGAGAGAGTGGAAGGAGGGTGTCTGCCACAGGAGGTGGTAGCCCCCCACTCTAGACAGCAAGAGGGGTGCCAGGACCCCACAGTTGCCCCTAAAGCGGCTCAGCCACTTGTCAGTGGAGAGCTTAGGGTATGGTTCTGGGTACCGACAGCTGTCAGTAGCCTCTGATGGGTGCTAGCCTTCCTGGCAGCACTGTACTTGGCCTGGGAGACAGACCCCAGGGCCAAAAGCAAAGTAGGACCCCTGACCCTATTGGCCATGGTGGGGTTGCTTAAGTGTTGGGTGACCTCTTTGGGTAAGCTAGGTGTTGCCCTAGCAAAGTTAGGAGTAGGGGAGGTGGGCACCTCACTACCCAAGTTGGCAGAGAGAGAGGAGGAAGACCCCCCTAGAGGGAAGTTTCAGTTTGAGATGGGTCCTTTCACTGTTGGGATGGATTCACTACCCAGAGGGAGTGATCTTGGCAGGAGGATGTAAGGCAGAGTAGGCCCTGCAAAGGGACAGCCTGTTCTCTTAACTGTCTTCCTCGCCTAACAAGTCAGGAAGACTCTCCCAGGGTTGGGCTGAGTCTCATGGGTGTGTGGGCTGGTGGGGGGGCTTGTGTGAGAAAACAGGGCTGATTGCAGAGGCCCCCTAACTTTCGGCCCCCATTTTCCACTTTTTGCTGGTGTTTTCCTGACTCTGATGGTGCCCTGGGTACTGCTGACCAGTCCCAGGGCCTGTGCTCTGTGTAAAATCAGTATGCAAATTAGGCTAATTATAATTGGCTAAGTCAACCTACCTATAAGTCCCTAGTATATGGAAGGGTATGTAGGTTTAGGGACCACAGCATAGGTAGTGCAGGTGCACTGCTGAGGTGCCCAGTGTCATTTTAAAGGCAGGCCTGCCTTGCTGGCTGCTTTTAAATTAAAGTTAAATGCAAATTCAACTTTGGAATTAAAAGTAGTTCCAAAGTCTTAAACAACCTTATTTTTACATATAAGTCACCTCTATGGTGTGCCCTATGTGCCCCTAGGGCTGGGTGCCATGTAATAGTTTTATAGCCCTGGTGATGTAAACACAGCCAAATTTGTTTTTCCCTCATTGTAGTGAATGGCCTTCATAGGCTAGAACGGGGAGACTTTATTTTAATTTTAAAAGTCCCCTTAAGTGACAGATACAAAGAGTTTGGTATCAAATTAACTGTTATAATAAATCCAATAACTTCCAGTTGTCAGATTTAATATAACTTGTTCAGGTAAAGAGTTTTAAACTTTACCTGAAAAGTTGCCAACTTCAGCCCTGCATTGTTTTTGCTGCTGTGCTCTGATAGGCTGCCTTAATGAGATGTGAAGTGGCCTGGCTTCACACAAAGAGATGTGCCTGTGGGAGGAGATCTCCCCTCAGCAGATGGTGAGGCAGGAAGGGGGAGGGCTGCCAAACTGGTCTTCAAAGGCATAGAACGACACTTGGAGCAACCCGGCAACACCCCCACATCCTGCAACCCCAGACAACTAGGTCCCCCCTTGATTAGGTTAGGAGAGGGCAGGAGAGGGGTGTGTTTATGATTTTTAGCCACATCAGTGGGTGGGCTCAGCCAGATGTAACCTCCAAAAATCACTTTCAGCCATGATGGATTTTTTAGGAATGTTGCTCCCTGGGATTGATTGTTGCCACACTTCCCAGGAAGTGGTCATCACAGGGGGAAGGACCCTGCACCTGATTGGAGAACCAGGAACAACCCCCCTGTTTTTCACCCAGGAGCAGGGATAAAGCTGGCAGACCTGCACCCACACCTCGGTTCCCTACCAGATCCCTATCAGATTCCAACAAGAAAGAACTACAGGAGAAGAAGGACTGCCCTGCTGGACCCCTGACCTGCACCTGGTCTCTGCACTCTGGAGGACTGCACCAGCTGCACACTTGGGCTTCACCACTAAAAGGACTTTACCTGTCTTCTACTGCTTCAAGAAGGGACTCCCTGTTTTCTACAGGTACAAAGGAGCTGCCCAGAGTCCCCTGCATAACGCCCTGCAAGCACAGCCCAGCTGACCAGCGTCCAGGGGTGATTTGAGGATTCTGACCAGGTGCATTCTGGGAATTGTAGTCAAAACTCCCAAGGAGCAGCTCAGAGCTTCTGGAACCTTGGATCAAGTTGTGGACACTTCAAGGACACAAAAAGGACCTCTGAAAGAAGATCCAGACGTTTTGAGATGTTTGAAGCAACTCCATCAGTTGAAGAGGTGCATTGTGGGAGTTGAAGTCCCAGACCCCAAGAGGCACACCAGAGCTTCTGAACCCTTGGCTGGTGCTGTGGATCACTTTCCTGAATCAAACACTTCTGAAAGTAAGAGTGACAGTGTTATCTCATGGGTGGCCTGAACTCTGGACTTTGTTCCTTTCCAGTGTGACCTTTTTTAACCCTTTGAGCGCTAGTTGCTTCTATGCGCTAGAAAGCATTAATTCTTTAAAAATTCATATCTCCGGTTCCCCTTATCTGATTTTATTCGTTTTGGTGTCATTTTAAAGATACAAATATAATCTATTGTTATAAATTGGTTTTGGATTTTTGAACTGTTTCCTGTGTTTTATTTAATTACTGTTTTGTGATATTTGAATGCTTTACACTCTGTCTCCTAAGTTAAGCCTTGACGCTCGTTGCCAAGCTACCAAGGGTTGAGCTGGATTTAATTTACTGAGACCTAACTGGACCTAAGTGGAGGTTAGTGGCCTATTGCTAAGTGTAGGTACCTATCTGCCCTTAGCAATAACCCATTTTCCAACAGTGGTGCAATGTTTGCATTGAGCCTCTTTGTAAATATGGCACGTGGGAAATGCCATCTTAACGCCACATTTGCATAAAAAATATTATGCAAATGTTGTGCAAGGTGGCACTAGGGGCATCATAAATATGGCCCTAAGGGGCTTTTTTAAGACCCCTAGTGCCGCCTTAGATTCATTTTTTTTCCCGGTAAGGCAGCGCTAAGGTGGCCTTTCCCCACGCCATGTGCCAGGCATAATGTATGCAAGAGGGGCGTTTCGGTGCTAGGAGCCCTGCAAAAATGGCGCAGTGAAATTTAACTGATTTCATGATGCCATTTTTGGCATCATTTTTAACACCTGCTCGGAGCAGGCATTTAAATTATGCACCCATTTTAATCAATGGGCCTCCCTGCGCTTTGCTGCAATAGCATCAAAAAAATGTACTCTAGTGTAGCAAAACGTCATAATATAGTCAAACATTGTGACGCTATTGTGCTAACAACCACCATGGTGCACCATATTATAAATGCAGCGCAACAATGGTGTTGTTAGGTGCCGGTAGGGGGGGGCACAGAAAAAGTAGCGCATCAGCTCTGATGCGCCACTTTTTCATAAATATGGGCCTAAATATGCTAATCATTCCAACATGATAATAATAGTTAAATACATGAACTAGTCACTAAACTAACATTTTCCTTAAAACTTCTCAACATTTGTTAGGGGTACTGGTATTGAATATCACAGTACACAGGTTTACTTTATAAATCAATTTTCAAGATTTTTGTACTTGAGTGGTTGAAAGATTGGGACCAGATTTATGGAAAAGTGATGCAGCGTGGTGCTGCGCCAAAATTGGCGCTGTGTCACTTTAGAAACGCAGGGATGCGCTGGTTTTAAGGGAATACGGCGCACCTCTGCTTTTCCCCCTGCGCTGGTGCTAACAATAGCTGCCAACGCAAACATTCTTGCACCATTGTGCAAGGATGTCTGTGTTGAGGGGTGTGATTGTTATTGTGGAGGAAGGTGTCCCTTCCTGCACATACACAATCACTAATGGTACTTTGTTACTTCTTTGTGTGCTGCACAATGCAGTACACACAGATTTGCCAAAGAGTAATATTCAAATGATTGTTTGTATGCAGGAAGGGACACCTTCCCGCACATAAACAATCATTTCAGGCATTTGCTTTTTCTATGCGTGCAGCAGAATGCAGCACACCTAGAAGAAGCAAAAAAATAAGGAGGAATAAAAGTATTCCTCCTCGTTGCACCTTGCTAACGCCACCCCTGGTGGTAGTGTTAGATTTTGGTGCTGCCTCAGGTTTACGAGATTTCATAAGTCTGAGGCAGCGTCAAAAAGCAGTCGGTGTTGCTGTGGCATGCCCACAGCAACACCCATTGCATGCCCCTTCCACACACAGTGCTGCGTGGGAAGGAGCCGTATTTACTAGGTGGCGTTATGCCACAAAAATTGGCTTAACGCCACCTTCTAAATACGGAGCAGTGCTTAGCACCACCGGAGCGTCACGTCTGTCGGGTCCAGTGTAGATTTCTTCATTTGGACATAGACTCTTTTCTGGAAGTCAGATTCTTACGGTGTGGCAAAACTGCACGCTGTGACTAAAGAGGGTTTGACACCATTTAATGCTGGTTGGCATCAAGCCTCCTGAATCAGATTTTCTGTTGTGGAGAAGAAGCTGCAGCCCACCACGGATGCACCCTTAGTGGGCTGGATTGGCAGGTTGGTCCTTCTTCTGCGATTTTCTAGGTAAAAATATTCGAAAACATTCTAAGTCTCAGGTTTTAGCTTTGGGCAGAAAGTGTGCACTCTGACATAAGTGAAGGATTCCAGAGACCTTGGAAACAGCACTTTGAGATAGGACTCACTACAGCAGAAGCAACCAAAACAGTAGGATCTAGGGCATGTCCAGTTGGTTCAAGTGAGAGCAGCCATTAGGGTTCTCCTCACAGGTCTGAACATCAGTCAGTCCTTCTGCTGTCTTCCACAGGTCCAGAAGGGTTCTGATGATGGTAAAGGGAATGCTTCATTTATGCCTGGCACTACTTTGAGGGTAGGAGAAACTCCCTGACCAATATGGAAAAGTTAACAGGGGTAACCCTAACCTCTTTGACATTAAACAATCCCACAGTGCACTGCTCTGGCAAAATCCAATATGGCAGAACCTTTCTACCCTGGGCAGAGCTTGGTGCACCCCTCTAGCAACTATCTAGGGAAATTAGAAACTCCTCCTGCAAATCAGTTCTGATAGAGGTTTTCCACCCTCGGATTGGTGCCATCCTGACTACCTGGAAAATGGAAAGGATAGGTCTAGGTTTGAGTTACATCTGCTTGTGAGAAGGGGTGCCCCATTGAAGCTTGTGCATTTGGTGGGGACATACCCCTGCCATCCTGTCAGGAGAAAGGCATACCTACTACCACCCAAAGCCCTTTTGTTCCCTTTCTGGGATTCCATTCACACCTCTTTGCAGGGGGCTAGCAGGTTGCCAGGTGACAGTAGGGGATTAAGGGTCATATTAATACTTTTTGACGCAAACCAGCGCCAGCGCTGGTCAGAGTAAAAAAAAATGACTCTAACCGGGCAGTGCAGGCGTAGGGAAGAATGGGGGTTGTGCGTCAAAAAATGCTGCAAATCAGGTTAGAGTAAAAAATCATGGCACTAACCGGACTTGAGCCATTTTTTGACGCACAACCTCCATTGTCTTAGCAAAGACAGGAGTCATGCCCCCCTGGCCTATGGCCATGCCCAGGGGATTTCTGTCCCCTGGGCATGGGAATTGGCACAGTGGCATGTAGGGGAGTCCAAGTTAGGCCCCCCATGCCACATAAACAAAATAAACAAAATACTGACCTCTACATACCTGCACTTACCTGGGATGGGTACCCCCATCCATGGGTGTCCCCCAGGGGTGGGTGAGCGTGGCAGGGGGTGTCTCTGGGGTAGGGAAGGGCACCTGTGCACTGCTTCTATGGTCAGAGACCATGGAAATGAGCCCACAGGTCCCTTAACGCCTGCCCTCACCCAGGTGTTAAAAAAAGGCACAAATCAGGCTGGGTGCCATTTTTTGGATGGGAACGCCTACCTTGCATGTCATTAACGCAAGGTGGTTTCACGTATCCAGAAAATGACGCACACTGCATTCGCGGGGTCGGCCGTCAAAGTATAAATATGGTGTTAGGTTTGCGCCGAATTTGCGTCAAAAATTTTGATGCAAATTCGGCACAAACAGAGTATAAATATACCCCTAAATCTGAAAAGGCTACCAGATGCAGGCTTTTGGCAGGAAAATAGTGACTTTCTAAAGTCACTATTTCAGAAATAGTGAGACAAAATTCCAACTTCTCATAAAGTTGGATTTTGTTTAACTATAAACATGAGTCTTTGAAGTATTTTTTTAGTTAGTGGCAATCTTCAGTTAGTTTCATTAAATGTAATCAAGTGACCCCGTGTTTTCAATGGAACAACCAGTGTTGCTACAGTGAAAAATGGGTTTGGAGCTGTTACTGTCACTGTTAGCACATGTAAACCATGAAATTACATATGTCCTACTTTTAAATTCTATGCACCTTTACTTAGGGGTGGTAAGGTCTAATTCAAGGGGGGACTAGCTACTATTTAAAAAGAAGGTTTAGACTTGGCAAAAGGGTGATTTTTTACAAGTTAAAATGGCATGTTTAAAACTGCTCAGCTAGGCTGTTATGGCATGCCCAACCTCATGTTTGACATGGTCACTTTAGTGGTGGCACAATAAGTGCAGCAGTTTACTAGTGCCATTTCACTTACAAGCCCAGGACACATAGGGTACCGTTGGACTTGGAACTCTGCAGGGTCACCCACAAACACTGCTCCTGTTTTTGTTGGCTTTAGGGCTCTGTGAACTTTACCATTGACAACCAGTGCTAAAGTGTTTATGCTCTCACTTGTAAAATTTGATCTAATTGGGTAACACATAATTGACACATTTACTTTACTTGTAAGTCCCTAGTAGAGGGGTAACACATGTACCCAGGGCCTATATACTAAGTGCTTCTAGTAAGCCTACAGCACTTATTGTGCAACCCACTTAAGTAGTTCTTTTAAACATGTTATATGCCTGCCATTGTGCCTATGTGCAGTTTCAAACTTCCAGTTTGACTTGACAAAATATACTTTTTGCCAGGTCTAAACGTTCCTTTTTAATACATATATCACCCCTCGGGTAGGCCCTAAACAGCCCACAGGGCAGGATTCACTATATTTAAAACGTAGGGCATATACTTTTACCTTTTATATGTCCTGGCAGTAACAAATTCTTCAATTCATTTTTCACTACTGCAAGGCCTACCTTCCCCATAAGATAACATTGAAGTTACCTTATTATATTTAATAAGCCATAACTTCCAAATGGAAGCAGGTAAGCAGTTCATGTTTGGTGTCTTTGGAATTGTATTACAAATCCGCTCTCATGGTAAAGTTGGATTTTAAATTACAAATTTGACAATGCCATGTTACATTATTGAAGTGGGAATATACCAAATTAATGAAACTACAAGTAGTAAAATTAGCTCTGTGTGCATTTTTCATGTAATTCTACATATATGTAAAGTTTGATATTTTCCATTGCTTTTTCAAAAGGTTACAAATGAGAATCAGCCTGCTCATCGATTTTTGCATATATATATCATAGGCCATTTAATCAATATTGAATATCAGATTTGAAAACCAGATCAACAGTTTATTTGTTTAACTAAAAGGCAATAGAGAGCTGAACAGCTGTGCAGTTGGGGACACAGAAAGCACAAGGGAGAGCCACTTAAGATTTCATGAACATAGCCTCTCATTCCTGGACAGATAGTCTAAAGAACCACCACATACAACACTGTTAACCACCACCACACACTTAATATTCTGGTGATCAGTGGAAAGGATTATCAATTGTTTCCAGTTCTACAAAGCAGGAAGCTGTCTTTTAAGTCATACCTGCCTAGGGAGTCCCCTTAGAATCACATAGACATTATGATTCATGACCTTTCAATGTAGATGAACCCTTTCACATCATCTCTACTACAAGAACTCAATCGATAACGTTGCTTTCAGTAGAAGGAAACCTTCTCCAAGCTACTATTGCTACATCATTCATATGAAAGCAACACAGTTTCCACTGACTCTTTTAGTCACAGGCATGGCATTCTACAAGGATTGCTTGAATGTTGGTATTTGATGGTTAGGTTTTTGTTTGACTCCATCTTACCAGGCCAGAGGTTGTTGCAGGTGACCATCTGTTTGAGAATTATCCTGGAAAGGATGTCATTCTCGCGTTTACCTCATTAGAATAATTGTACTTCACTACCTGTAAATAAGACTTTTTCATTAGTCAATCAAAATTCATGCAATTACCTATTTTGTTTAGTTTTTGCATTATGGAATTTACTACTTTTGAAGAAAATGTCTCACTAAGAGACATTTTCTGCTCAAAAGCAATCCCCTACCAGTATTTTACAAGACATTTTTTATGCAAAGTGGGCACTAATTTGGAAAATTCATTTAAGATACAGACAAACAATATTTCACTCTAAAAATGAAAATTTGCATAATGCAATTACATTTTAGAGAAGTTCATAAAATATTACAAAAGGAATTCTGCAGTTTTGCTCTCCTCTACCTGTGTCAAGAACTTTGAATAGAAATTGTATGTTATGAGCATCACAAATGTCTTACTTTCAGACGTGATCAAACTGTAATATAATTTAAAATCTTGAGGCTGCATTACAGAAAATGCCCGAGGGCATAACAGGTATGCCAGCCCACTTTGTTCACTTTGGTGTTAAAGAAGGGGCTGCAGAAGATTGTGTGCCCCTTCTGTAATACTGATAGTACTGGCACACATGTAGCACCAGTGCTATTGTGAGAGGGTGCTCCACACATTTTCATAGGGCCACATCCTCAGGCAAATGAGGGAATCACTTTGCCGCTGCACCGTATAACAGATGTGGGCCCAGAGGCAAACATTCCTTAGCTGGTCCACTGAAAGTGCACCACATAAAGGTGTCACCCTGTAAGAAAGAAAAGGGTTCTCATTCATTCAGAAGTCCCTATTCACTCATTTGTGTGTCTTAGCTTAGGGAGTAGTTCTGGCACTCAGGTTGGAAGCTTTATCTCTCTAGAGATGTCCATAATTCCTGTGCTGTCCTCATCAAACCTCTCAAATGCTGGGACGTAAAAGCCACCTGACCTTTGGCTCTGTTGGTCTGGAACCTCTGATTTAGGACAATGGCTCTCATTATGACATTGGCAGTAAATTCCGAATACCGCCGTGGTGAAGGCTGCCAATGTACCACCGCGGGGGCGAACATCCATCTGACGGATTATGACATACACACACAAAACCGACAGAAATCAGCCACAACCACAAATCCGCCAGATCCAATTAACGCAATAAACTTTCGGAACTAGCACCCATACCTTTACACCAGCAAAATAACGCCTTCCAAATAATGACACAAGAATCACCACTGCAGCAGATATGGCCACCCAAAAACAAAGCAAGCCAACATTGGCCAGTCCAAAAAACCCACACCTGACACAAATACACACACCCCATCACTCACCAACAGCACTATAAAGCACACACCCTCATCACCTTATCTTGTAAACACGAGAAGACTGCGAACACCTTTCCAGGTCAATCCCAGAGATAACTGCACACATACACCACAACTACCCATTCATCCGGCACGCACCACGCACCCTACCACATCACTCAACACCCTCTGCACAACACACACAACACCCATGTACCCACAAATGCACCCCATTTCACTGATGACGAGTTGCAGGTGATGGTGGAGGAAATAGTCAGGGTAGAGCCACAGCTGTCTGGAGCACAGGTACAGCAGATCTCTATTTCCAGGAAGAATGAGCAATGGCGTAGGATCATGGACAGGGTGAATGCACTGAGAACAAACCCACGCACAAGGGATGACATAAGGAAGAGGTGGAATGACCTAAGTGGGAAGGTGCGTTCCATTGCAGCAAGGCATCTGCTTGCCGTCAGGAGGACTGGAGGTGGACCCCCATCTCCTCCCCCACAGTTGACAGAATGGGAGGAGAAAGCCTTGGCAATACTGCATCCTGAGGGCCTCACTGGAGTAGCCGTAGGACTGGACACTGGTGAGTCACCATTACCAACCTACCACCACCCATACCTGCATGCCATACCTGCATGTCACACCCTCACCCTGACTCCATTCACCCCACTCTATCCCACACAGTGCACCACCCCAAAACCACACCTAAATGTCTACCCCTGCATGCCATACCCACTGCAAGCACATCCCTCCCAGCTCTGCATGCACACCCACCAGCAATGCATGGACAGCATGTAAAACTACCAATCCCTCAAACCATCACCATGGGAGGATGGTGGTGGGCAACCCCAATATCATTGGGAAAGGTATAACTGTGGAATATGTGACAGACAATAACCCTAACAAATCACTTAAATCCCCACAGGTGCACCAGCCAGTGTCAGCGGCAAGGAGGTGCAACGGCAACCCAGTCCCCCACCAGAAGATGCTCTCAGTGATGCCAAGGGACACACAGTAGTCATGCACAATGGCATGGGGTATGGACTCCAGTAGGAATGCACTGACATAAATTGGGTGGGGACTTAAGCTCACCTATCAGTCACACTCTGTGGTTCTGTAGTCATGCCATCACCTGTGGGGCACTGCTATTCCTCAAAACATAGGCACCATGCACAGATCCAGTATACTTGGCAGTGAAATGGGAGATGCACTGGTCAGCAAAGCACACCATCTGGACACTGAAAGAGTGGAAACTCTTCCTATTCCTGTACACCTGTTCATTTGCCCTGGGAGGGACTAAGGTAATATGGGTCCTGTGAAAGGCCCCAATCACATGTGGTGTGCATCCCATTGCGTAGAATCCAGCCTTCACAGTGGGCAAATCATCAACCTGGGGGAATGCGATGTAGCTGCACATGTGTTTGAGCAAGGCACCTGCACAAGAGGGGGAATTGCTGTGGGGCTTCGGATAGCAGGTCTCAGATCAGGCTCCAATTGTGCACACCGCTCTGTGATTGCAGCCCTGTCCAGACTATAGATGAGCATGATGTGCAGGTCCTCCAGTGTAGCCAAGTCAACAAGGGGTCTGTACACGGGTGCTTGACTCCGCCTCCTATCCCTCCGCAGTGGTTGGTATCTAAGCGAGCCAAAAGTAAAATGGGTGTGACTACAGGACCTATGGACACACAACATCATAGTACACAGAGCTTTGTCTAGCTGTGAACAGTCGACTCCAATGGTGCACATATAAATTCAAAACATGAGTACCAGCAGTAGGAAATGGCAACCGCCTGTCCTGTATGCAGGGACAGGTGGAAGTGACCTCACTCTGCCTGCGTTAGGCCTCATAGTGGTAGGCCGTCTGCACCACTGTGCTATTCCTCACTGGCTAACATGGGGCTCTATGGAGTACATAAACCAATGATGATTAATGCCGGAGGTGACAGTGTTCACTGCCACAGACGTGACCACCATTTTCTTTCTACAACTTCACTTGATTCCTGACTTTCCACAGTGATACATCTCCACTGTGGGTGCTTCTGTGACCTGTGTCTGCAACCTGCCATGGCCCATGCACAGGGGAAAGGGCCCCAGCCTCACTTCAGGGGAGTTGGAGAAGCTTGTGGATGCGGACCTACCCCTCGATGGGCAGTTGTATGGGCCTCCAGACCAACAGGTGAGTACATCATGGGTTTGTTGCATGAGACATGGCTGCATGTAGATGTCTGTGTGTGATAGCAGTGTTGCATTTGGGTGGGTATGGCTGCAGGCAATGTGAATGCAGACAAATGGGTCATGTGTGTGCTTGATGAGGGGCAAATGCTGTATGTAAGCCATTTGTGTGACAGGCTGGATTGTCTGGTTCATGGTGTCCTTCTGTCTGTGTTTCCTCTGCAGGTCAGCCCCTATCAGAAGAAGGGGTTGTGGTGTGCCAACTCAAAGGACGTGCAGACCCTGGGGATCCATAGCCGGCGGAGCATCCACTGCAGGAAACGGTGGGAGGACCTGAGACACTGGGCACAGAAGACCACAGAGGCCCAGCAGGGGACGGCCTTCCAATGAGGGAGGGGTGCCCGTCGGAGCCTGACCCCCCAATGGCCCCCATACTGGCAGTGGCCAATCCTGAGTTGGATGGGCGCTTGAGGGCAGCACAACAGCCACAAGGGCGTGAGTACAGAGTGTGTGGGATTAATTTTTTGTTGCCTGGCATGGGATTTTGGGTGCAAGGTTCTAGGCAGTGGATGCCCCAATATATTTAGCCATTCCTGTGTGGTCCTGCTCAGCTATGTAGGGTGGTATGCATTTCTGGTTTTGCTAGGTAGCTAGCATACCATGGCAGACAGGGCTTAGTTGGTCCCAATAGGTGTGCAGATGGTAGTGTTTGGGTTCCTTCCTGCTGTAGTACCTGGCAATGGTTTGTCACTGTGGTCCATACTGCACAATGTAAGTCTATCTATGGTGTTTTTGCTGTGATTGACCCTGTGCTCCCTTTCTTTCTCCCCACCCTCTCCTTTTGTCGTCCTGTCCATGTGTGCATTAGCATCATCTGGCGAAGGAGCAGGCGCACTGGCGAGTGAGGGAGCTGCTGTCCACGGGACCCAGGAGGCATAGTCCACAGACGCCGAGGGGACCAGTGGGTTGGAGGTCATGGGGAGCACCATGGTGGGAGACTGGAGCTGATACTACTGACTCTGGTTCCTCCTCCGATTGAAGTTCCCTGGTGGTGACGGACCCCTCCGGAACCACCCCAGCTATAAGATCTTCTGTCACCCCCGTACCAGCACCCCCCTCCCAGTAGCCCCCCATCCAGTTGCCTGTGCCCGTTCACCCAGGAGGGTGGGCGTCTCCTTCATCCCAGGCACATCAGGCCCTGCCCTAGTCAGCTCTGCTGCCCTCACTGAGGAAGCTATTGACCTCCTGAAATCCATCTCTGTAGGGCAATCAACCATAGTGAATGCCATCCAGGGTCTGGCATCCCAGATGCAGCAATGCAATGCCTTCCTGGAGGGCATTCACGTTGGCTTGGTGGCCCTACCGAAATCATTTCAGGCGCTGGCCTCCATTCTGACAGCAGCCAGGGTCCCTGTTTCTTCCACCCCCCCTCCAACTACCTCTTCCCCGTCTCCTCTCCCCCACTCACACATTCTGACAAGATTGCACCCAAAACAACAGACAGGACACACACAGACAAACCAAAGCACCACACTTCAGTCCACAAGCACACACAGTCAACACACAGATGCAAATACAGAAACAGCCACTGCCTCCACTCTCCCCCTCCTCCTCCCTCACAGTCACATCATCACTCACACCTGCATGCACTACATCAACAGTCCCAGATCCTGCCACTTGTACAGCCTTGCCCACAGTCTCCACAACAGAGGACCCGCAGACATGCACTTCAAACACCACATGTACAATCACCACGACCACCATCACCACCTCATGCAACACACCCACCTCACTTGCAGACACCACCACAACATACATCCCCCCTTCTGTTTGTCCTCCCCCACCCTGCCTGCCCCCCTCCAAAGACACATAAACGCTCCCACTCAGACACCCAACAGCCATCCACCGCACACATGTACACTGTTTATGCACCTGCAACCAAGTCCGGCCCACCTACTCCTCTTACAACCATTCCCTCTACCTTCACTCCCATTCCTCCTCCCACACCCTGCCCCACTGGTTCTAAGAAGTATCCTTTCCCACCTTGACCTCTTCCCTATCCCCCTGTCCTGCTCATAAGAGGAAAGTCCCCTCCCCCAGCCCAGTCCCTTCCCCTCTCATTCCACTCCTGTTCATCCCCTTAAGAGTTCCCCACCATTAAGAGGAACAAGAGTGGCAATCCAGACCCCCGTCCCAAGGCAACTCCTCTGCCCCCTACCCAGAAGGGCAGGGAACCACCCCCTCCCAAACCCAACCCTTCATCACCCCCACACCACTGCCCCCCTCCTCTGCCCCCTGAAGTGTCTGCTTGCCATCTCCATGAGGCCCCTGCACAGTGGAGTGCCCAGGTTGTATGGAGTCAAGTTGGGCCTTGGACGTGTAAATATGTAAATATTTATTTATTTGAATTTGAACTCGTCATCTAACATGATTATAGTGATTGGACCAGAGGTATGTGTCCTAGATTTCTTTGCTCCTGGGTTCTGTTGCTGTCGATTTACTCTTCAGATTGTTCTGGGTGTGTGGTATGTGTGTATGGTGTGTGTTGTGCATGTGTGTGTTACTCTCCCCTCGCTCCCTTGTGTGCTAGGCAGCTGTACTCTGTCTTCGTCAGCGTTGGTGCTCCTGAATGTCCATTGCGTTGTACAGCATCAGGATGACTTACAGTTTTGGTTCCATGGTGGCCGCAGAGTCCTCTGTGTCCCTGGAAGTGAGTGTCTCCTTTTATATGAAGTATTTCCAAAAGGCTAACGCCTCGGAATTCGCCGTGGTCAGTGGTCGTACCGCACTGGCGGTTAGGGTGGTACATTGGCTGTTTATGGGAGGGATCTCCACCATGGTCATAATTTGGCAGTCATTAACGCCAGCCTGGCAACGGTTACTACCACCATCGCCGGCGTGGCGGTGACCTGACCGCCAATGTCATAATGAGGGCCAAAGTCTAAAGAGATTTACATCCCTAATTATTTGCGATGTGTTCCCTAACATTAAAAAACTTTTTGAAACGTGTGTCAATTAGGTAGCTGATACACGGAGCACATTCCCTGTTATAATATCTCATGTTCCTGGTGAAACAGAGTATACATATTCGGTAAAAAGGATTATATGCAAACCAGATTAAATTATGTAGAGTGATTACCTTTTTATGTGACAAGTTCTAGCCATTTGCAACGGATTCTTCCTGTTTGCTCACGACAGTAAAGCAGGATGTCGGTCTACAGTGAACATTACAATCCCATAAGCACTATGCAGCACTTTTAATGTGGATCACACTGAATTTTACCGCAAACCTAAATACTTCATTAAGGATTCCAATGACTGTATCTCTGTGATGGAAATAAAAATATTCTATCGCTCCATGAAAACTGACAAAAATGATCAGATTTGTTTTATTTTAAAGCGTTATTTATTTTACATCAAAGCTGGAATCACGTGCTACATAGATAAGAGGCCCATCTAGAGCGTCGGAGATTATGTGTACTGTAAAACAGAAACTATATATAAAAACGTATTTGAGAAATTCGGTTCAGTTCATACAAAACACTCCAGAGCCAAGCAATGTTCCAGGCTGGTGAAACTATTACCAATGTGGATTTCTGTAGGTTTCCCTAACAACAGAATGGGCACTGCAAATTTGGATTTTCGAAAGTGACACGTAAATAGACGATTACTTTTTAAAAAAAACATATTTGAGATTTAAATTACAGTATGCGGGACTAAATCAATGATAAAACATCATGAATGGCAATAGAAATACTATACAAATACAAATAGATATTGGCAATAAATAAGAAGCTAGGGTTATATCACTCCTTAATGATAGGTTTGGGTTATTGATAGTTGAAAAGACGGTTAAAGCATATTGGAGCCTCTGCGAATAGCAAATTAATGTTATGCTGCAACCTATGCTCATAAACATGTTCAAGCAATGGGAAAGCCAATGGGTTGGCCTTTAACGATCGGATGCAAGTAAAAACAGGCACTTCCAAATGCGGTTTACAGGTAGCATGCACAAATGTCATTTATTACATTAAAGCCTGTCCTGTTGGCTTTGCCTATTCTGGGGGAAATGTAGCAAAAAGATTGATTTAGTTTAAGAATATGTTTCAGAGATAAACCATTGAATGTGACAAACAGAGTGATGATCAGGAGTACTCTTCATTTATAAAATAGTCCCTCATTCATTGCAATCGATGAACTTCCTGGAAGGCTGAATTGCACATTCAATAGCCCACATCATGAGCTGAGAGAGCCATGCCCTTCTGGGGATACACTATATCTGGCTCTGTCAAGCCAGGCCAAAAATCGAGTGAACTGAAGTGATGGCCAGATCGCAGTGAGCTGGAACCTAGACATCCTGGGCTTTTGGTTCATTAGGATTTTCCCTGCTCAGTTACACATGCAGAAGAGTCTACTTGAGTACCAGACACTGACGCCCATATTTGTACTTTTTTATCGCCACGTTTGTGCCGCTTTTTGATGCAAAAACGGCGCAAACTTACAAAATACAGGTGGGCCATATTTATACTTTTTGACGCAAAACTGCGCTAACGCAGTTTTGCGTCAAAAAAATTAGCGCCGGCTAACACCATTCTGAAGCGCCATGCGGGCGCCGTATTTAATCAATCACGTTAGCCGGCGTTAGCCGGCGGCGCTGCCTGGTGTGCGTGGAAAAAAACGACGTACACCAGGCAGCGCCGGCGTAGGGGGATATGGGGCTTGGGCGTCAAGAAATGGGGCAAGTCAGGTTGAGGCAATTTTTTCGCCTCAACCCGATTTGCGCCATTTTTTTTCACTCCCAACCCCCATAGAAATGACTCCTGTCTTAGCAAAGACAGGAGTCATGCCCCCTTGCCCAATGGCCAAGCCCAGGGGACTTCTGTCCCCTGGGCATGGTCATTGGTCATAGTGGCATGTAGGGGGGCACAAATCAGGCCCCCCTATGCCACAAAAAAAAAAAAAAAAAAACACTTACCTGAACTTACCTTAATGTCCCTGGGATGAGTCCCTCCAGCCTTGGGTGTCCTCCTGGGGTGGGCAAGGGTGACAGGGGGTGTCCCTGGGGGCATGGGAGGGCACCTCTGGGCTCCTTCAGAGCCCACAGGTCCCTTAACGCCTGCCTTTTGCAGGCGCTAAAAAACGGCGCAAAAGCGGCCGTACGTCATTTTTTTTGACCCGCCCACTCCCGGGCGTGAATTTTGCCCGGGAGTATAAATCCGATGCACATGCCTCGGAGTCGATTTTTTAGACGTGAACGCCTACCTTGCATCTCATTAACGCAAAGTAGGTGTCCACGCAAAAAAATGACGCAAACTCCATGGACTTTGGCGCTAGACGCGTCTAACGCCAAAGTATAAATATGGAGTTAGTTTTGCGTCTAAATTGCGTCAAAAAAAATGACGCAATTCCGGCGCAAACGGAGTATAAATATGCCCCAGGTGTGTTTTGTAAGTTTGCGCCGTTTTTGCGTCAAAATTCGGCGCAAACGCGGCGCTAAAAAAAAGTATAAATAAGGGCCTGAGAGCGGTAGGAATAACATTGTGGACAAGGGTAATCGACGAAAGATTGCCACCGGTTGAGTCTGAGCGCTGAGATCTTCACTTTCAAATGCATCCCTTCAATAAACACTGATGATAAGGTTGATAAATTATTTCCCATGGAAACATATGGAGCAATTTAGAATGACATGTGGGAACATGAATGAACACATTAAAATTCTTTGGACGAACAAACTGTGCCTTTTGAAAAAAAAGAAGTGACCCTGAATTAGTACTACAACACTGCTAAATGTTTTCTCTGGTTCAGCAGAAAACACATGCAAATAATAAGAAAGATTCTTACTAAGTGCTCAAAGGGCTAGGTGGACATACACTGGCATCATATTAGTCAAGTAGTGGTATCAGCACCCCATACCACCCTTTAGCTGATTGTATCGCATCATTGTCTTACTGACTCAGGGGCATTTTTGTTAAAGAAAATCAATGACAGTGGTGGTCCCATTAACAATAACATATTTGTTTCTCAAGATTCACATGCCTTATAAATAGTCAAGACTTTTCATCATGGTCTGCTAAGCCCTAAAGCTGCTACACAGGGTAAGAGGCTTTAGGAGTAGAGCTTCATTCAAGCCTCTCTTTGAATAATCAGAAGACACACAATGAGATCCATTAGCCTTTACTCTCATTTCACTGACTACAACACTTTCTAAATACAATCCTTTTGCTTCAATGGTACTTACACCCAGGAGAGACACAAATGACACTTCCAGATCTAAAACGTCACTGGACTCTGAAACATCATCCCAAAGGCCAAACTGAATGTGTCCACCATACAGAAGTCATTATTAGCAGATTAACTGCCTGGTTAAGTCCGTTTAACATAGCCTGTGAAACTGCCATCCCAAAAGGTAATCTTTACGAGATCTAGTTCTTGACTCCTATGGACAATTATGCAGTAGAAATTGAAAAACGGAAACAGTGATCCAAGATGGTGAAGTCTTTTGGCCCAGCTGGACTAAAGAAGGTCCCCCTCTCTCAAATCCTGCCACCGACTGTAATAGTGACTAAGGATAACACTTTGGCTGAAAGGACATTAAGAACAATGTTCTCATATGGTTCAAAACACTGACAATGTCTCCTGCAGTAAAAGCCAATTCCAGGAATGGAGTTCTAAACAAAATGCCAGAGCTCTCAGCCAAACCCTTGCCGAAAGCCTCAAGGCTTAGAAAGCCATGCTCAAAATATTCATCCACAGCTCAACAAATACACACATTTGGGGGACACTACCAATAAACTGAACAAAAATTGTTTACAAAAACCATCAAACTTATGAGCCATTCCAGCGACAGAGATGAAAGCGCTTGAGATTCCAGCAACATCTGGGATCTCTTATGTATATGTCAACTTATCAAATGTAAAAATATTGATATGCAACAATACAGACAGCAAGATGTAGACTTGTAAAGTATTATTAAAATAAGCATGGGATGTGAGTGTAGATTTAATATTCCAACTCAGTATCTAACTGCCTTGATAGTAATGTGTAAGTTAATGCCTTGCAATCAGTACGGTTGCAGTTCAATATTTAAAAGCCATACTATTCTCCCATTGTCTGGATTAGGTAGCTTCTGTGGCTGACTACACTAAAAGAACCCTGGCCAGAAGGCAAACTCTAGCAAAGACACACAAAAAGCCAGATGACATTGGGAAAGAGGGAGAATATCTCCTTAGCTATGATGAAGACATAATTCTTCACATAAAATCTTGGAAGAAGTGTTCTTTGGCAAAGAAGACCAAATTAAGGCTCAGACATCATAAACAAATGAGGACGGATGCAAAAATCCTTATCTCTGACCACACTTTTTCCAGCAACAATGGTACAAAGCTTTCATTGGAAAAAAAAACCTCCCCAGCCCCAGACAAAACTTTAGGGCCAAATTAGTTACATCATAAAAATCAATCCTACCCTGCTGAGTCATATAGATTTTGTGGCTTGGTTGTAAGCCAGAAATAGGATCAGTTGACCTTGACCGAGCAGAGCAAAACTGAAAAGTGAGAGAAAGAACGGGATCAGTTCCTTCCAGTTCAATCAATGATTATGCCACGACAAGAAACATGAGAAATATTCAATAGCAAATCATCAGTGGTTGACTCGACAAATCCAACTCAGAATCTATTTCCAGATGTTATGGGGTTAGTCTCACTGTCTGAGCCCCTGTGCTTCTAGTAACACCTCACCAAACTCTCAATATTTCTGGAATGAGGTGCCCAGTGAAGCAGGAGATGGTGATCAAACACTTTAATAAGAAGACTGAACAAGTGCACTGCCCTCTTTGGATCCCCCATATTGTCATGGACGACATGACATTTTAGATGATGCCCAATTGTTGTTGATGTTTTACTCTTTGATCAAGAGGAAGGAACTCTGAAGCCACATAATGACAAACTTTGGATTTCACGTGGTCAAGAAGATGAGAAAGAATAAAATGAAATTTCAAAATATTTGTAATGAATTGAGGTCCATCAGCTTTGCATACAGCTGTTTTGTATGGTAAGACAACCTGCCAGAAGAAACCAAATGCCTCCTCCAGTCAATCAAATAAATAGATCATTTGGTGCACTTACTGTAGAACCTGACTATCTTCTGTTGGAAGTGGAGGTGGCGGTTGAAGAAACAGAGAAACTGCTAGAGAGATAGACGAAGATCGTAGGCCATTAAGATGCCCTTAATTGAGTGTATCTTGATATGGAGAAATCACTTTTAAGGTGCGATTGCAGAGGAATGTGTTGGCGCATTTCAAGTACAACACCAGTCCAAATTCCTCTTGAAACTACTTCACTAGGAAGATTATGGTTTAAGGTTCTAACGTCCCCTCCATCAAACAGTGATAATTATGTTGCACTGAATTCACATCATAAAGAATGATGTTTTGCTGGACACATTCAAAGACGGACATGGACAATTCTTTAAGCAAGAAGTACAGACAGAAGTTCCAGATCATAACAGTTTCACACTATATCAAGAGAACGATCTCCATGTTTGAAAGAGTCTTTAAATCTGGCACCCGATCGGCACATTGAGACGAATGAGAGGTAGACAGTGATAAACCCATACAAGTGGGGCAAAGAAAGTCTGAATGAAAAGTGACCCTGTAAGGGAAGGTATTGTCTCATATCTGACAAAGATTTTCTTAAAGATGACAAGAATACTGAAGGATCGGAATATCACCAAACCAGCCCTATCAGGAGAATGAACAGTCATGTTGTTTTGTCAAATGCTTTTTTAAAGATTTTGGAAACTCCGAAATAAATAACTTAGAACCAAGGGATGTCCCTGTGTTGGATATTCATGACTTCAATTAAAGGTCTTTAATGTAGGTATCAACAAGTTTGAGACTGAAGAAGTTCAATGCAAAATAAAAAGTGGAAAGGCACGGAAAGCTCAAGTTTAACTGTTTAAGATACGTCAGAAAATTGATTAAAGGACTGGGCAGTGAATCCTGCATAAGATCTTGCTGTAAAGCAAAATATATGGCTGTTAAACATTGACAAAGACTATCATCTACAGTTTCTGGCATTGTCTAGCGAAGAGGCCTACAGCTTCCAGAGAATGATGTCCTAGTAGATGGACAATCAGCACATGCACCTTCGTTGAGTGCTAGAGGAAGGCTATGAGTAGGCACTGATCTGGAGACCTGACATGTCGGGCATGATTAGTCTTTGATCATGGCTGTCCTCCATCATCAAAACCAAGGAACAGATATATGTGCAGGCTTTAACATGGAAAGAGGAGATTACTTTGCTCATTATCCAATAATGCTGCTGCTCTGTAAAGACTCTCAAAACAGGCTGAGTGGGTGAATAAAGTGGGAGGTCTTAAATAGAAAGGCAGCTATTTTTGCCTGACTCTGAGGTGGAATCACCCTCACAAAATAGTGAATCTGATGATGAGTAGGAATGTAACAGTAACTTTGGGTAGCCAGGCCCAGCTCTTTAGCGCCAACTGTCCCACAGGAAATAACTCCCTCCCTGCTTTTATTAGCAGGTCCGCGTGATTTGCGGCTATTCTAATAAACAGGGGGATCCACAAGCCACATGTGCAGGGTATGTTAATTAGACTTTTGTAATGCTAATTAAGTTTAAAAATGGGTTCTCCCAGTTGCCAGAATCCTAGAAATTCTCAAATTTCCCTGTCCTCAAATGCCCCTGTTACTTGTGATCGATTCTTCTGCAACACACCACAGTGGTGCCCCATGTCTGAGTAGCACAGGGTGCATGCAATGACAAGTTGGATACACGCTTCATTGTAATTCCACTCAGCATTTGTAAAAATGCAATTTGCATGTAAATCAATGGTGACAAAATCAAGCAGCAACAACACAGAGTTCGGCATGCCATAACTTTTAAACATTTTTCATTACGTATTGGAATGCAGAAAGGACCGAGCACTTTAGCCATGTTCTTTTTGTTTTAGAATCAAAGTACTTTCCCGCAAAATATGATAATACATTTGTTAGTAAGAATCGACGTCATCTGTCGCGTAATCTGTCGAAATCAACGGAAGTGCAAATATCAGAGTAGGATGTATTAGAATACCCTATTTTAGAGAAGAATATTTTAATAAACTTTGTGCTTGTATGTTTTCGGCTGTATCAACAGAATTGAGGATTTTAAGAATATCACAGACCCTTTACCATGTTTCTTCCATTTGTCTCTTAATTCACTAATATGGGTTTTATTAGATGATCTGTAACGCTAGTAGTTGCACCAGGGTGATTTACAAACGTTTGTTTAGTAATTTGTAGAACATAGGCGTGTAATTGTGAATAACAGAAATTGAACTAGAGAAATGATATCTACAAATGTTAGATAAATTTATAATAGCTAAATCATTACCTCACGAAACAGCGTTTGCCATTCTCCATTGTAAGCTGTGATATATATATTTTTAAAAGACAATTGATTCTTTATTTTCATTTAGTTCTTTTCACCATGAAATTAAAGTTTAGAATTAAGGCAATAGTTAGAACTAGATCTGTTGCAATACGAGGTTTCCTTCTGCAGGGAATCTTCAAAGAAAATGAAAACACACTTTTTCTTCCCATCCTATCTGATGAAGCACAAGACTCGCTGCTCACGTTTTGGGCATCTTTCCACTTCCTGTACTGATATTTACTTAAATGGATTAAGAGATGAAAATATGTGAAGCAACTTGCCATGAACTCTCTTTAGGCACACATGGGCTGAATGAAAGCATGTGCTGGGGAAACCGAAGCTGCACTGTGATGTGACAAACATTACTGGGCATACTTAATAAAAGTAGTGCTGCACACAGTGCAGCGCCGCTTTTCTTGGGCCCTTTAGCGGCTCTCTACCGCCACCATGTGTGCACCGTCCACCATGGTGCAGGGTGGGGGGCAACTGCGTCATTTGTTTTAAGCTATTGATGTACTCTGTAGGCGTAGCACCAAACCTTTAACGCTACTCCTGCAAAGTAAATAAGGGCCCACTGTATTAAATGGTGTGGCCCTTTTAACGCCTGATCTGAGTAGGATTAAAAGTGCCACAAAAAAATGATGCAAGAAATCTGTTAGATTCCCCTGCGCCACATTTTTGCCTCCCCTAAAGGGGGTACCCCACCTTTGCACACATTATGCCTGGCGCAGGCATAATGCAGCGCAAAGGCAAAGTGGCACAATGCATGCATTGGACTACTTTGTAAATATGGCCTGGCGTTTTTGGCCTTCTAACGCCACATTAGTGTAAAAAAATCACACTAATGTGGAATTAGAATGGCACTATGGGCTCTTAAATATGCCCCTGAATCTCAGTTTACTGCTAAATTCACTATCAGACTTGTCCTATAATCACATTTCGAAACCGTAAAGCATAACAAAAAACCCCAGTGCACGGCAATAGCAAATATAAGAGAAAAAGGTCACAGGATGAAAGAATAAACATATTTACAATTTACCAAATTCAGCTTCTAGGCACTTCCAAGATACAGCTGAGGAAGCCATTAAAGATACATAAAATAACTGGCCAATGTCACAAGATGTGTTCCATGGCACAATATGGTCTTAAAAGTGGGACTTCTAGTACATCTTGAACCAACCTCTCCCAACTCTGACAATACGCATTAATTAAAGCACGATTTTGAGAGTCGCCAGTCACCCTAGGTAGGTCAGGATATAATCATTTCACTAGGAGATTACTTTAAAATGGGATTCTCAGGTGATCCAGCCTATACATTAGCCTATTTTGCATTATTTGGAAGCACTAATCCCAGAAGAACGTATACTTCAGTGGGCTGCACGGGTTAACAACCAGGTAACAGTGGACTACCACAGAATTCATGGCTGATATCTGAACCCTATAAGCATTGATCATTCAGCGATGTATGGGCTTCTAATCAACCCCATACATATCATATTGGATGCCATATGTTCAGATACCTTACATGCTATGTTCATGCTCGATTCTGGCCACAGAGTTAGGTTTCTTAGATGCTCGTCTAGCTGCCCCTGTGCTAATTAGCAAAGCAATGCTGCAGCACAGCAGTCATTTATTCATTGCAGTGCAGGCTAGAAGCAAAGTTCTGTCATCAACCGGAGAGACCTTTCTCCCTAAAATGATAGTGTCCATAAGATGCAAACAAACAGGATCTGCTGTCTGGTTTATCGGGGTGGCCGGGAACTGCAGACACAATCACAACGCTCGTGGTGCTCCAACTGAATGTCCACCAGGGCAATGTTCTTGGTTCTTCCCTTTCTTTTTAGGTGTCCTGTCTCGGGAGTAAATTTCAAAGCCTACAAAAGAAAAGAAAACAGAAGCTTCATTTAAGATTGTGGAAAAAGTTATCATCTCAACACACAAACGGCTGATACACAAATGTAAACTTGGACCTGAAGTCCAAGAGCCAATTCACAAAGGTAAACTTAGACCTCAGGTGTAAACTTAGACATCAAGTCTAAGTTTACCATTGTGAATTGGGCCCAAAATTTGTAACAAGATCACTTTGATCACCTGCTTTAATACATAGATTTCATCATCTCTTGTAATACATGGCTTTTATCACCTTTTGTAATACATGGCTTGTCCTTGTTGACACAAAATACCCTCACTACAAGTCACCGAATGTGCTATTTCACTTACCCTACCAGGCCTGCATTGTATAAACCAGAACATTAGAAACAGCAAAAATTGTTGGATGAAGCGATACTTAAAAATGATAATGATAATAATAGCAATTGTAAATCATACAGCTTCACAATACTAAAAGGCTGCAGACAGTCTAAAAGCACCAGAGAGTGATAGCAAGAAACTGAGATGATCCTTGTTATAGCCACAACCCACATATCTTTATTTCATGTTTCCATAACACCTATCTGTGAAAATTATAGGTTTGAAACAAAGAACGTGAGTGGTTACCTAGCTCACAGAATGTGCCAACACTGGAATCTTTCATGTTTCTATGGAGAAAGCTGAATAAATATATATATAACCAAAAAAACAAAGGTTACAGGGGCATTATAGTAAGGTTCAGAATTTACATGCATAAAAACATAGAAATTCGGCGGGTATAGTTAGAGTTATTTCAAGTAACTATAACTCGTGCCGGCATCATGCAGTTCTAATTACTCAGGGTATTACATCACTCATGACATCTTCTTTGATATTGATGATGACATGACTGTAACATTTGCAGTAAAAGTATTGATGAGAAAACTGTGGATGATGAGGGCATGAGTTATAGTTGAATATTTTGTGAATAATTTGTAAAAATTCACGAAAATTCATGAATTTTCATGAATATCGTGCACCATGGTGCAAAATTATATTAAATGTATAATTTGGCCCTACAAACACACGTATATCACTCCCCTGGGTTCAGGGTACCTTCACCCTAAGCCCTTATGCCACTTTGAATTTTTACCCCCAGGGACCATGTCCCGTTAAATAGAATGGAGGTCTCAACTTTCTAGTCAGGCTGTGATCAGCTAATTGCAAGGCATTTTTTGCAGGCGTACCAAAAATTCATGAATTTTGTGAATTATTAGCGGTCGGAGATATACAAATTAATTTGCCCCTAAATATCTCCTAAACTACTGAACAGATTTACACCAAATACCAAAAAGCACAATCTCTGTACTGGCAGCTAGCTTTCTGCTAAATATGGCGTAATTCTGTCCAGTGGATCAGGCTGTAGACGTGTTGACAGGTCCTATGGGAATTAACATGGGAAATGCAAAAAATTTTGAGCCCCCTTCTTCTCGACCCCCAGTTGATGGATTACCCCGAAACTTCCTGTGCACAACAAGAATTACCGGGCCATATTTGTTTCGACAATTTCATGAAGATTTGTCAAAGAGTGCCAAAGATTAAGGCAAGTAAAAAAAGACTTGTTCTTTGGAAACATGGTCCTAACCGCCAGTAGGTAATATATATATATATATATATATATATGCACACCTACTAGAGTCACCACTGCGTAGGTATAATCGCATCTAGGTTTCCATTAAAAATAGATTTTTTTGGTTTGCATATAACTTTGGCCCCAGTCTTCTCAAAACTGTCCAAAAAATGTCTCATCCACCTTAGCTCCTTCCTAGAAAGTTTTGGGGTGATCCATCAAGTGGGGATCGAGAAAAAGGGGGGGTCCCAAAATGTGTTTTCCCATTTCCCTAGAAAAATGTAACTGCAATACCACAGAAAAAAAATTCACCAAATTCGGCAGAAAGGTAGACCATGATCCAACGTGCTTTTTTGAGATTTGGTGAAAACCTGTTCAGTAGTCCTTGAGAAATGTAACTTTAAAATTAATGTATATATTATGCAGCTGAGGATTTGCTGAGCTACACTCAAGATAAGATCTGTTTGGCTGCCACCACATCAACAAAGATGTGGTGGCTGCCATTTTAGGACTTGGGGACTCAGTCCCTTGTTCTGAGAGAACAAAAGTAAAAAACGTATAGAAAGGCAGGGTAGGGAAACCCTGTCACGACCTAAGCTTGGGGAGGGTCACAGATGGGCTCCACCAAGCCCCAAAACATTATTTTTTATTTAAAAAATGGTGGGCTCATGCATTTTTCTTTTTTATGCCCTCTGGGTCAGGCCAAGGCACAGGTGGCTGGTACAACATTGTTTTATTGTGGAACGGGATGTGTGGCTCCTTATCAAACATTTTTAGGCATGAGGACCCCATCCCTTGAGGCCACTTTATTTTTAATGCCAAGGGAGATGTGCATCCTCACTTGTTGAGCTTTTTTAAGGCCCTGGGGACCCCATCCCCCAAGGCCCATTTACCTTTTTTCAGGGAGGGTAGTGCATGGCCCCTCGCCACAGCATTGTTTTAGACCCATGGACCATATCACCTGGGGCCATTTTACTTTTTTGGGGGGAGGGGGACATGTAGTCACCATCTTCAACCATTTTTTAGGCTCCAGGGATATAAGCTCATGGGGCCAAACCAGTTTTGTGAGGAGGAAGTATGGTGTCCCCCTCCACAAGCCATCCTATGGCTCCGGGGTGTGAATTGTAGCTACTTTAAGGCACAAGTTATAGTTCCTTGAGATGACTATAACTGCTGAAATTTAGTGGTATATTTTAACTGAAATTTACACCGAACAAGGCATCCCATTAACCTTTGTTTTTTTTCAGAGAATTTCTAAGGGTTTTCACTAAGGTTGTTCTTATGCAAAGGAAGATAGGAGTACAATTCCTAACTACCTATGACTGTTCCTAATCTTTGTTTTAGAGTGCAAACCAAGTCAAAGGGCAGACCCCAAGAGGGTCTGGAGATCTACATCTCGCAACTCTAGATGTAAAAGTAAATTAAATCGGCGTAAAAGAATCCTGGTTGTCTTAGTGGAAATTTGGTTGCTTACCTGGACTGAATCCTTACTAATTATAAACATCTATAAACACCCTCGCCGACCGGTAAAACATGTGATCATAACAAAACTCCACACCATAATAGCAGATTTTACATAAAAGTATGCCAGTGCCTAAATGCTCATAACAATATTTGAATAGTGAATGGAAGGGCATAAGAGAACCAGTGAATGTATTTTTTCTCAAAATCTCATTCCATTTTACATTACACATTCATGAGCCTTGTTTGGTTCAGAGATTTGTAATCATTTAAAATTGCCCATCATATTGAAAGTGATCACAAACCTCAGACCCTGCAGTTATGTAAAAAAGGACTTGAGCAAGTAAAAGAACTGGACACAGGCTAGGTCTTCACAACAGTGTGTTTTAGGAGGCTCAGTAGCTAAACCATCAAGGACATCTGTCATTTGGTAATGGAAAATATGGCAAAAACAGAAGTGGACCCATGAAAAGTATGGGAGTTGGGAATTGAGAAATTAATAAACGCAGGACCTTATTCACAAGAAACTGGCACATAGGGATTGATGTACCAGTTCTCTTACACCAGTCCTTGACCCCCTAATGACGCTATGTTAGCGCTGTATTTATGATACAGTGCTACATGGTGCACGTTTCCACAGATGCATCAGAAATTCTGCCGCATCTGTGGCGCTAAACAGACACATTGCTGGACTAGCATAAAAAAATGATGCTACTCCAGCAATGCGAGGGGGTCCAATGTTAAAAAGCCAAGCGTCACTTTAATGCCTGCTCTAAGCACGCGTTAAAAAATTGGTGCTGTGAAGGAGCAGAATGGTCCAGTGAAATCTTGTAGATTTCACTATGCCAGTTCTGAGTGGCTGTTAATAGGGGGAACACCAACCTTGCATACATTATACCTGACGCAGGTATAATGTGGCACAAGGCTTTACAAACTGGCACAATGGTCCCATTGTACCAGTTTGTAAATGTGAAGCACTGTTGGGGACTGACTTGCACTACCGCTGCATCAAAAAAATGATGCAACAGTGGCACAAGGGGCTTGTAAATAAGCCTGAGGTCTCTTACAATACAAAGAAAACCCCGTCCTAATACAAAATAGAAGGCCCCCAGATTGGCTCCCTCTGTCGCTAAGGGCTGTTAAAAAAAGCTTAATTGAAAGCTCTGAATTTTTAGACGTAATCCATCCTAACCGCCCCCCAACAAAAAGCTGCAATTCTATGTAAGAAATACTAAAAGAATTATGGGCAATCAAATAAGAAGAAAATTATACATTTTGGGTGTATCTATTATATGCAAGCAAGTCAATGAAGAAATGAGAAAGATTTCTGGACTATTGTAAATAAACATGAAAAGGGATGCCCGGAGGCAAATAACTTAAGTGTTGGCAACAGCAAATGCGGTTCCACTGCACCGGGTGCTGTCTTCGGTAGGGGGCGCCATGTATGCAAGTATATTATGATTTTAAAAGCACCTGCACAGTGTTCCTTGCCTCCAGCAATTTTTAGGCAACAATACAAATGTCAAGATAACTCTGGTGATTAATGTTCTGCCTGGAGGGAGATCGAAGTTTTGAGGGGCAATGCTAAAGGTGGTAGTGTGGCAATCTGTGGTGGAGGTGATCATGGTGGGGGCAGGAGGTGCCAACAAACATTGGCGCACAGGGTGCCACCAGCGCTAAGCCCAGCCCTGCACGCAGTACATATGAGTGCAACAGCGACCTTGCAACCGAGTCCCAAAGGGCTCATAACAAAGAACAAATGGCAACTTCTGCTAAGTGCAAAAAGGAAGCCCACCCTATTGAAGTTCGAAGAGAGCATGATAAAGAGCAAATGGCCCTACTCCTTATAGAAACAGATACAACAGTGATCATGGTGACATTATATTTTACAAACATACCAGTGGAAGCATTACGGAGGAGTGCATATCATGCCGTGGTTCAACTATATATTAAGCAATGCCATCATTATGCAATGGCCAGAATTATGCTCCTGGTAAGTATGAACATGCCGTGGACTGCTACATTTTGTTTCCACCATTATGCTGTGAATCGTCATTATAATGATATGGCCTGCATTATACCACAAGTGAGTGACATTTTGGAATGGTTGATATGCAACGAGCAACAATTGTGCCAGTACCTGCATTATTCTATAGGTGACTACCATCATGCCATAGATGTCTAAATTATCCCGATAATGGGCAGCTCATTCTGCCTTACCTCTTACCTCTTACATCCAACTACACAAGCAGGCAAAGAATGATGTGTACCCTATCAAACACATAATTAGCACACACCACCAAAACAGCATCTGCCTTCTGCAATAGCTTGCATGTATGCTTTCAGTCAGTGAAATGTATATAGGATGTGCAATCCACCAGAGTTTCCATGTGGTTTTAAAACAGCTACAAAGCTGCCAAGTAGTTCATATAAGGCCATGTAAGAAGGGGATCAGTTTAAAAAATGTTGTTGGTAAATAGCATGGTCAAAGGAGATTACTTCGAGTGTGGCAGTAATGTTTTTGTGTACAATGGATTTGCTGTAATAGTCATTTATATCAAGCCTATCTAAGTTAGATTACAGTCGATTTTAAATTTTAGCTGGTAGTGATTGATGTGTCTAGTCATCAAAACCGCCAGGCTCTAAATATCATCAAGAGCTGTACACATCGTTGACTTCTAGGCCCAAACCATCATCCAACCGCCTTTCCAAACATGATGCAGAATTCTGAGTAGGTGTCCAGAGTCCATTTTTTATCACTGTCTCTATTCTCAGACCATAGCAGACTTCTGACAATGCTCAATTTTAAATACAATTTTAAAGGGGTTCATTTCAAATCTTGCAGGTTGTAGACGTATATACCCACTGGATGTGGAGCCCAAGATTTTTGCTAGAGATTTATTGAAAGAGCTGGGCGTCTGGTACTGGTCATTCAAGTTTGTCCTCTTTAATCAAACTGGTTTCCAAATCAATTGGTTTTCAATATTCTAGCTTTATCTTTAGTTATCTTCAATTGTATTACAATCCCACAGATATCTACACTGCCTGTAGAGTTTAAGTCAGATTTCAACAAAGTGTACACGAACCACTTACGAATAAACCTATCTGTAGGGTATTCCTCCTCTCCTCCTTTGTGCAATACAAATGCAGTTTACAGATATGTGGCTGAGGGTACAGGTGGGTGCTGGTCACACCGTCCCTTTGGGAGTACACATAGGGCCTCATTATGACCCTGGCGGGCGGCGGAGGCCGCCCGCCAGGATCCCGCCCTCCAAATTACCGCGCCGCGGTCAAAAGACCGCAGCGGGTATTACGAGTTTTCCCCTGGGCTGGCGGGCGGTTCCAGTAAAACCGCCCGCCAGCCCAGGGGAAAACGACCTTCCCACGAGGATGCCGGCTCGTAATCGAGCCGGCGGAGTGGGAAGGTGCGACGGGTGCAGTGGCACCCGTCGCGTATTTCAGTGTCTGCAAGGCAGACACTGAAATACTTTTCGGGGCCCTCTTACGGGGGCCCCTGCCGTGCCCATGCCATTGGCATGGGCACGGCAGGGGCCCCCAGGGGCCCCGCGACCCCCCCTACCGCCATCCTGTTCATGGCAGCTTTCCCCCCATGAACTGGATGGCGGTAGGGGGGGTCAGAATCCTCATGGCTGCGGAGCGCGCTCCGCAGCCATGGAGGATTCCAAAGAGCAGCGGAAAGTCAGCGGGAGACCGCTGACTTTCCGCTTCTGACCGCGGCTGAACCGCCGCGGTCAGAATGCTCATTGGAGCACCGCCAGCCTGTTGGCGGTGCTCCCGTGGTCGGTGGCCCTGGCGGCCACCGGCCGCCAGGGTCAGAATGACCCTCATAATGTGTGGACTAAAGCAGGACTGTTCTAGCAGGAATATTAATTAAGCTGTATATAGTTGATTTAAACAACTAAGTAGTGACTTGCTTAATTCTCCTAAAACCAGTTGCTAGCTCATTGCAGTATGTTGATGATATAATATTATTGAGTTAAAGATCTAGTGCAGCAGTTGACAGCTATATGGAGGTAAACGTAGACAAAACAAAAGTGTTAATTATTGGATGGGAAAATAAAGAGGCAATGCTCATAGTACACAAATAGTATTAGAACACTGGAATAGAGGGAGCTCTATTGCGGATAATAAAGTGGCTCGGGCTAATAATGGCTTATATAACGTATCACTGTTTGTCTTTTTGTTTCCTCACTGAGTGCAATTATCTAGGAGCCTTACTGTCCTTCTGCCTCGGGCTGTACTGGTTCTTAAAAGCACATTTTCTCATTATAGGCATTAACAATAAAGTGTCTCAGGACTAATAATAGCTGATAGAAGCCTTCTTCTCCAAACATTACAATGTTTGTCATTCTGGTCCTCTCATTTTAGTGTAGAACATTCTACCCTCAGTGGGTGGATTGTTCTAATAGCCTTATATCCCTTCTGCCATGGGCTTTTCCAGTTGTTAATGACCCTCTACTTTGTTACAGACCATTGCCTGGGGCTCGGGCCTATAACTTAGGTTCAGGACCTTTAACAACTGGTATAGCCCTCAGCAGTGGGATATATGGCGATATTAGAGCATTAGAATGTTAACAGCTCCATTAAAGACAATGGGGTAGCTCCGGGGTTATAATGGCTGGCATAAGGCCAGAGCTCCAACATTCCAATCTGTGTCTTCCTATTTCTCCCTTCTTAATTTAAAACATTCTACCCTTAGTGGGAGAAATGTTCTAATAGCCTATAGTTCTTCTGGTTTGGGCTATACCAGTTTTTAAAGGCTCTCTCCCCCTCCCTATGTTCAATGCATAGTAAACAAAATGCGGGAATGTATTTTTTAACTTAAACTTCAGAATAATAATTTACATTTATTTTAACACATTTAATAATTTAATTCAAAATTAGGTTGATAAAACTGGTTTTCTTTTGTACTATATCTGAAATACATATAGAAACTTAATGTAACAACAATGTTTTACTAATTTATTATCAAGTCTAATAAATGTTTTATAACTTTCCCTGTATTTTATCATAGGGAAAGCCCCACCACATTGGTGGAGTCTCCCAGCGGTAAAGTAAATGTAAAAGTAAAAAGGTTTATTTAGAATATGTTATGTTAATTGTTAACATAATTAAAGTACTTCTTCATCATCAAAAATTATTTATTCGGTTGTGTCTCTCACAGTAATAAAAGCAGGTAATACATACAGATAACACCAATGTGTAAACACATGAAATAAATAAATAAAATAGATCACAGCATACAACAATTAATACCGTATGATAAAATTCGCTACAAAAAGCCAAGTTCATATATAATTCTATAAAACCGTATAAGATCAATAAAACAATATGTTTAGAAACAAGAACTATTAAACCTGACTAAAAATTATCATAATAGGAGGCCTCCCTGATCTACCTAATAATGTGATCTAGCCTTAATTACAGCACATAAATATAGAGCTAATCCATTGCAGATCATAATTGATGGAAGAGACTGCAAACAGATAAAAGCTGGGCGACATTGTTTAAAGTGCATAGAATTTAGAAGTGGAATCACAAACACTTTCCTTAGTGCAGAATAAAATTTGCAAAAGAAAACTATATGCATTGTACTTTGGTCAGACAGTGAATCACAAGGACATTTTTCTAGAACTGGAGTCCAATCATTGGCAAGCGGAAAACTAACGAGACAATGAAAAGTCTATAGTCTTAAACGTGTGAGGACATATCGGTGCCTCGAAGTCAGTACGTATTTTAGATACGGTTCCATGCCATCTACTTGCTGTAGCAGAAGATTCCTCCTTACACTATATTTCTTTGACTCAATGGCCCACCTCGAGTCAGCCAGGTAGGTAAAACAAATGTTTTTCAGACCTTTCCTAGAAAATGTTTCCAACTTGTCTGGAGTAAAGTATAACTCAGGGTGGCCCACGTCCGTGAGAAAATTCTTTATATAGTTCAGCCATGGAATTTGCAGTGAATAAGTTGATAATTGAGCGTCTTCAATGATAGCCCTATTCAGCCTAGCAGAGTCAGAAGTCCATACCTTGTGCCAAAGTAAAATTGGTTGCATGCTTATTAAATCTGTAACATATGTTGCCCCCATTTCTGTATGACACACCAAAGTTGAAGTAGATTTTGGCACACTTAGGATGGACCTTAAAAATTCATTTTCGGCAAGCTGTAGGGCATTGCATTTCCTGTATCTCCAAAGGCCTGCCCCATACAATGCAACTGAAACACATTTTGCATTATAAATTGCCATCATGTCTTTAACCAACCTTCTTGGAAAAATATTTTACGGCCATGATAGTTTTCATAAATAATAAATTCCTAGACCTAATGGCTTGCAACCAAGTACCTTTATTATCGAACATGATTCCTAAATAGGAGAAAATGTCTGTGTCGTCTAATTTGACACCTTTTAGCGTGACTTGATTTTTTTTTACAGGTTTTGTGCCACGGGTCATTAAAAAGGTTTTGGAATGATTAATTCTAAGACCTAGATCTTCCATATCGTTATCAAAAGTTGGTGCAAAGCTACTGGGGTACGTGCCATCAAAATGGCATCGTCCGCATACATAAGTGCTGGAATCTTTCAGGGACCAACTCGTGGAAGATCTCTGCAAGCAGTGGATAGAACATCCTCTAATTTATTAATGTATAAGGCGAACAATAAGGGGGCTAAAACACAGCCTTGACGTACCCCCTGCTTTATGGGAAAGGCAAAGGTACATCCCCCCTGAGACCCATAAGGCACCCTAGCACTGGCTCCTAAATATAGTTCCCTGATGAAGCGAACTATTGTGGTATCAAATACAAATATTTTTCTAAAAATATGTCAATAAGTATTAAAAGAGATGTATAGAATGAATTGCAAATACTTTTTAACACAAAATAATGTTACCTTAATTTACGAATTCCAAAACGGTTGTTTACATATGTTTTAGTTATATAATAAATATATTATACTCTGAGAAATGTTGTAACATTAAATTATATTTATCTATATTTTAACTATTTCAAACTATTTAATTTAATATTTTTTCCGGGGTTATTTTAAGTCATTTCCTCAAATATTTTCTACAGGAAGGTGTTGTACTGTTGCAGTACCAGTGGTTGGTCATGGGTGGAGCTGGACAAACTCTAGCTCTGAGCAGGAGTATTTTACTACAGTTTTGGGCCACTTTTCTGATGTAGGAACTTTAGAAGTACCATTTGTGAAAAATAATGGGCTTACTCTTTAGTGTGTGGGTACATGTCCCTCATTAACTCTCCTTAAGCCCCACCTCACTCCTCCCTAAATCTCTCCCATTTAATAGTAAGGTTGCCCATATTTACAGCCACTCCTGCTGGTCCCTCTCATATTTACTACGCAGTAGTGTATTTGCATGTGTGAGGATGTCCCCTTAGAAAAGAAAGTGAGTTGGTGCTAGAGATTTAGACCCAGGCCTGTGAATAGTATTTAGAAGTACTTTATGAGTATGTTTGCCCCCAGGCTGACTGGTGTTAATAGCGAACAGCCGCCAATCATAAAAGTGTCACTATTAATATCTCTTTAGAAGGTGGTCGTATAACTATCCCTATTTAAGGTTTGTTGTATAGGTACATTAGAAATTGTAACCTCTTAATATATGCATAGTTTATTCCCTGGAAAGCTATGTATAAAATACATGTATAAAATATTCTACGAGTAAGCTTTACATTTATTTCATTTTAGGTCACTATTAGCTGAAAATGATAAACTGTGGAAAGAAACCTTGGTGGAGGGAGGGGTGTAGATTTTGCGGAATGTCAGGATGCATGGTAGGACATCTTAGATTGGTTGGATTGTTTTTATTATCAATAAACCATAATGGATTGATATTGATAGACCACATGAATTACATGCTGTATTTGAAATCAGTCAACCTTCAAACGGTCACTAAAATGTAAGTATTGGTTCTCATACCAAAAGTGATTTTATGTACTCTTAGCATGCTATTACTCTGCTGCCACTTATTTTGCACCTGATCGCGTTCACCTTGTCCGTTTCCCTTAATTTGAGGTACAGACTAACATTAAAACATACAGGCCTTTGGGTATGCAATGCGTTTTGCACTGATCAACTTTCAAATACACAGCTAGTGATATATTGAAAGCGATTAACGTTTTTGGTTTGCACAACAGAGAAATGTTAATTAAATTTGATGGAATCATAACAATTACAGTTATCTTGTTCATGCCATTTCAATATTTTGCACAATAATTTGCACACCATCATAGAATCCAGGGAGCATGTTATCTAATGTTTGCAGTGGTGCAAAAAATGCAGTGCAAACCTTTTTGCAGTATTCCCCTATAGTGCAACAGAGAATAGGTCAGTGTTTGCATCACGACAAAATATAATAAAATCAGAAATCACACCATTTTGATGGGTTTACTCAGGAAATGTTGAAATGATAGTTTTGTCACTTTTTGAATGAGGAAAATGGTACTAAGATTGAGCAAAAATGAGTAAATCTATTTATATTAGCTAACTTGCAAAAATACTGTGGAATCATTTTCCTCCATATTTTAACGGCTAGTTCGTGGATTAGGATGTCTTTGGTCAAAGTGTTTACTGCACACAACATTCATTTATAGCTGCTATGGCTTTGCTCATTATTCAGGGTTTAGGATTTGTCTGTTTATCTTTAACACACTGTAAATGATTTTAAAGTAATACACGTGATGAATATTTTAACAAAGGTTTCAGAAACAGTAGACTCCATTTTGCCAAGATGCTCCTCATTATGGTTGGACTGCTACCACAGCCACCGCCTACTGGTACAGATGGGCACACACGTTTCAAGTCCCATTGGGACTATTTGGAATGTCATGGGACATCTTTCACGAGTTTCTATTTCCCCTGTGCGAAAGGCGTTGTAAAACACATGGATTTAAGCACAGATGGACCAGAGTACTGTGAAAAGTCACGTTTTTATATTTTTATCTCATTAAGAAAGACGGGACTTTCAGGTACCAAACATAAGATTTCGATTTGCCCTTCCTATATGCGATGATAACTAGAGATCACCTGCAAGGCTTTGCATGCAGAACAAAGTAGCAGTATTTAAAATCAATATAGTATAGCACACGGTACCATCATATTTACAAATCAGTACTCTGGACTAGCAAGAAATTGAATAGCACCTGCTTACCGACCACAGGAATCAGAGACAGACAAACCTTTTATTGCATTCGCATTTTCTCGTTGGCCTGGGGCCCTTGGAGGTCAGTTTTGAAAGCTCATGGCTGCTCCTGGTGCCTATGTCACCTTCCTAAGCTCCCCGAGGTGAATTGCTCCAAACACAGGGAGGGGTCATTAGAGACAGAAAGAGAGGGAGGGGAGGTAGAGAGAGAACTATCAGGGCGGTTGGAGAGAGAGAGAATGGATGGAAGGAAAGAAGGAGAACACATAATGAAACGAACGGAGAAAGGCTGATCTGAACATTTTTGCCAGGGTTGCTTCTGGTTTCCAAGTCCAGCTGTGCCGGGATTTGCGGAAGTTTGTGCCAACTACAAAAGCTGCTACGACTTCCTGCAGCCATTTCCTTCTCAATTACTTGACCTCATTTTCCTGTTCATTATATTTTAAATAATCCTAACATCAGAAGCTCAGGAAATACCACTGTTCTGGACATGCTTGGGGCTATTTGCAGGATATGATGCTGGTTAGGAAGACAATGTTGATCTATGTGCTTTGCAGTCTGTTACGCTAGGCAAGACTTACATCAGTAAAAGACACAATGGTCATGACTCACACCCTCCCTTAAACTAGAGGAAAACAGCTGTATGACCAGTTGGCTCTGAACGCAGACAGTGTCTTCCGGTCAATGGTTCTTCAGTCTATCCGTTTAGTCCGGTTTGTTGCAAATATATTTTTTCAAGAGATTGGTTTCAAAATGAGTTACACTCACGAAATCAAATTCCCTTGCCCAGTTATGGGTTTGAAAGGAAAAGATTACATTTACATACGACTTGAAATGCATAGTGACTTTTGAATCGTTGGAATAATTATTTCATTCTTATTTAGCCATTGATTTTTGTAATTATGATTTATTTTTATTAATTACACATGGGCACGTTTTTGAAGCAACTTCAACTTGGGCCTTACGTGCTGCAATGGGACGTCTGCCCAGCCTGTGAGGGTAACAGGTTTTGCATTTTTACACCTGTGACTACAATGGAGGCAGAGAGCAAGAAACACGTTCAAGGGAATGACATCAGAGGAGCGACCCAATTTGAACAGCCCGTGTCTCCTTTCTTCTGGTTGGATGAAAAGTAAGGTGGCTTCTAATTTCGAAGCCAGCTGATCCTCCTTACGGTGCCTACGTCACCTCACAATGAGATGGGGGAAACCACGAGGCAGGACATCGCTTGATTTTTGATGGACAACCCGCTATAGCCCAACACTAAATGAGACCCTTTGCCTCTTGGTAGGAGTCAATGGATTACTGCATGCAATGTGACCTACGTGTATGGGTGACTATAGAGATGCATAGGTGACATTTGTCTGTTGGTCTGCGTATGTGTGTAGCTGTAGGTGTGTTGATCTATCTACGTAAGGGTCTCTGGAGGTATATTACTCTTTGTTCATGTGCTTGTATGTTTTAACTAAAAATGAATGATGTGCATCTTTGTGCATATATACGTGCACTATACAGAGGCCAACCCTATTGTATTTTCAGCTATTGTTATAAACAGTGCTTCAAATTGAAATATAGAAATGCGGGTCCTCCATCTTTAGAGTACCTGTTAGCTCCTATGAAGTGCAGGTACTCTCCCTTTGAAATTAAAGAAGTGCAGGCACTCAGTACTGGACAGTACCTGCCCATTTAAAGCACTGATATAAAAGAATATGTCTTGATAATCTGTACCATTTCATCTGCGCTGCTTCTCACAGTGACATGCAGAGAGAAGAGAAAACTGGCACAGTATAAATTTTGAAAAAGGCTCAAGCAGCATCCATGGCTGGTTGGTGCTGGAATTATGGAACACCCCTGCAGAGCAATGCAGAGCTTTTCTAATTCACTGTCTCATCACTCCTAGAGACAAAAACAAAGGTGCTTTAAGGATGTTGCACACAATTATGTTTAGTGTTTGATTGAACAAAGTATTTGATAAAACACAGTACTATTTTGAAAGCACTATTTTCTGCTTTATATCATAAAAAAACATTTCCCGACCACCAGAAAACCTATTCATTTTTTGAGCTAACTATCAGTGACCTTTTCAAAATTCCTTTTAATGCTAGGGCCGAGATTATTACTCGGGGAGACAGTGTAGGCGAGACTGTGAGCTTTGCGCATCGGTGCAGTGATCTGCAAGTAAATGAGTCCAATTTCTCCTTGGTCCTATCACTGCTTTCCTGCCTTGTCCTGAAAATTGTCGGCAAAGTCATTTTGCCTGCTTATCAGTAAAGCGCACACACTCTGCGTATGTTTCTTAATATAAAACACAGGGAAATCCCCAGGCTGTCAGATGGGCTATTAAACACTGTCTAGGTCTCCTTTCTTACTCAATATGGAAAATACTTTTCTGCTATAAATTTATCCACACTTATTTTCTCCTAAGTCTGCCCAATTTATGCGTGGGTCTGACACCAAAAATAGGGCTTTGATTAAAGGTCTCTTTTAAAAGGCAACTGTAATTATGAACTCACCCCTCATATTTGACGTTTAGCTATTTGAAGCTCTTCGCTAAAAAGTTCCAGTTACAAATTTCTGAAATCAAGAACATGGGTATAGAGGAAGGAATGTGAAAAAGCAAAAGGAGTCACTCCAGACGCAAAAACAATAGATAGAGATCAATACAAGTTTCTGTGCGGAAAGTTTTTTTTTTTACCAAAGTTTGCTAAGCTCATCTTTTTTGCATGTCTGGGGCGTTTGCGAAATTTTGCTTACCTACACGTTTTGATGCACAATGTTTTTGTGCACATAAAGCAATTAATTTTTTTCCAATGTAAGGTAATTTTGTATGTATTCAAACCCACCCAAGATATACAATGCAGGCAGATTTTTTTCTGTTCACTTTTACTTTATGCAAAGTCAGGGACTTCAATTCACCGAAATGCCAGGGGGAACGGAAGTGACATCACACTCCCTTTGACCTCCAGTTCCACTCACACACCTATACTTATACATACACACACACAATCACACATACACACATTCTCTCACATAAACACACTCTCACCCTCAAGCAGGCACACAACATACATTTAAAATCATGGTTTACTTACCTCAACTGCCCTGTAAGATCACATTCCAGCTAAGTGTACTCCATTTTTTAATACACAAATAGAGAATACGAAATTATTCACTATTAGTGTAATAAAAACTTGACAGAAAACAAAGAGTGCAGCCCCAACTGACGTCCATTAGGACGATCTGCCCCTGTCTTCATGGCACTGATTTTGACAACTCTTAGGCCAGGGGTCGCAAATGCAGTGCCAGGGGTCGCAAGGAGTAAGCCTGGTGACCCCTAAACGACGTCGATGACACTTTTTCTTTTAGCCTTATGTTACAAGGTGTAGTACAGAAGAGACAAGGCGTAGAACTTCGCAACATTCACAAAACTGCAACATTTTCCACTGATCTTTGTGAAGGTTAAAAAAAAAACCTTAGTGTTCTTTTATTCCAAGGATCATCTAGGCTCTGCCACACCTAGTCAATATGCATCTGCTAAGGCAAGATGGGCTCTAACGGCATCTGTTACTTTTGCTTCCTGTTTCTCTTAAATTGTTTAATTGTTTTTATATATTTCTCTGCACCTTAGGACTCTGAAGGTTTCCAAAGCTGACAACCCAGCTAAATAAGTTCAAAGCTCTGTCATATGTGTACGCCATGCAATCTTTCAGTACCCTTCCAGTATTCAAAGTATTATTCCGTTATTGGTTTGGATCACTTAAGGGTACGAGAAAAATAGTCTGCAACAGCTGTTAAACATTGCAAGCTCTTCAGAAAAGAATTCCAGAAAGCATCAGTCTTGAGCCTGTTGTATGGCAATGTTGGGAGTTAATATGCCATGCCCTAAAGAAGCAGAAAATCCAAAGAATCTGACTGTAAAGGACAAAGGGACAGAAACACAAGAAGAGGCTTCACACGTTTGCAGCCAGTAACTTTGCTGACATTCCTAGACTTGCATCCTGCTCTGCGGTTATCACCAGAGCACATAACCACAAAATGTAGTAAACCCATCAATTATACTGTACAGTTAATGACCAGAAATGGGCCAGTTTCAGGAAATTGTCCTGTTAATTGTTCGCTAGACTTCCCAAAGTTGGTGACCACATCCGCACTTGACGGATGTTGGTCAGTAAGAAAGTACGTTTTTGCAAAATGTGGCTCCGTAAAATATGGTCAGGAGGCTCACTCCACATAATTTGTTGCATATTTATAGTTGCTCTGTTTTTGCAACCATTACCAACCTTAGTTTCCCATTACTTGCCTTGGTGCAAGGGAGAACACACCAGCCTGCACCCAGCACAGAATGATCACATGTTGGAATGTGAAATATATAATCATAAGCAATAGAGAATTCTAAGCAAAGTTAATAGCTTTGAGGCCATACTCGTGGACAAGAATGTAGAAATCCACTGTAGAAGAGTGCATTGTAAAATAAAATGCTGTAATTGCCAGTTTGGAGATCCAGTCGGTCTAGTAGGAATGGAAGGAGAACCTAACAATAATCTGTTTCCTGTATGATACCTGGACTCAGTTAGTTACAGAGATGGGTCAAAATCTCATTATAGTATTGTACACTAACCATTGTGGTAAGCTGAACGAGCTCAATGCCTAACACTGCAAGAGGTAATAAGGCAGGAGTGAAAGAAATATGACATATCATTCTTCAAGAGTTAAAGAATACTGCTCTAAAACAAGGCTGAACACTAATAAAAAATAACCCAAGGTTTCTGCCCGTCAGCCCAGCAGGAAAGTGGCAGCAGCATTGTCTCTGGCTCATAATCGAGCTGCGGCAATGCTGTCACTTGCAGGGTGCAACAGCACCCTCGCAATGCTCACTGTCTGCAATACAGTGAGCATTGCGAGGGTGCTGGGCAGGGGGACCCCTGCATTTCCCATGCCAAGTGCATTAGCAGTGCAGGAGCCCCCCTGTGGCCCTCTGCACCTGTTCTCCATCACACTTTTCATGACAGTGAAACAGCCATGACAAGGCTGGGGGAGAACCAGGTCATAATCAACAGGGCGGCGCTGACTTTAGCACCGCCCTGGCTGATTCTGACCTCCACCACCGTCACCCCATTGGGATCCAAGATCCCAGCAGAGATGGGGGTAGGCTGACGGGACTCCCTGCCAACTGCCTAATGTGGTGGTCGGACCACTGCAACTGCAGCGGTCCAACAGCCACTGAGAGTGTGGCGGTCCTCAGACCGCCACACTCGTATTCATGCCCCTAATCCTGAAACATCAGTGGTTGTATCCTTATAACACAAAGTACCTTGGATGGCTCGAAAACAAAGATGATGTGGGGCGCAAAGGAGGGGATGTTTTGGAAAAGCAAGCGATGCATCAATTACTTCCCCGCTGGAAGGGCAATGCATGGATTCTTTTCCTGCCAGGTTTGCGGTGCGTCAATCTTTTCCTGCCAGTTGGGCGATGCGTGGATTCTTTTCCTGCCAGGCTGGCAATGAGTTGATTTCTTACTGCAGTGCAGTGTCGCTGTAGAAAATGTCATCAAGGGATGATGCATGGAAAATCCTGATGCACACCAATGATGGATCCATGCTGAAGCAGGCGTTGGGTCAATTTTTCAGCCGTGGTGCAGGTGATGCATTGATTTTTCTGCTATAACAGCCTTGGTGCATGGATTTTACTTCAGGTCACCAGCTTCCACTTCCAAGGGTCCAGGGACAGTATTTGGCACCACTTGGCAAGTCAGGTCTCTCAGCAGAGGAGTCCAGGCACTGGCAGATGAATTATTTGATGTCCCTGGACTTCACAAAGGGAGGCAAGCTTAGTTCAAGCCTTTGGAGAACCTTGGAAAGCAGGATGTAGAAAGATAAGTTCAGTCCTTTCACTCCTGGACAGAAGCAGCAAGCAGCAGGCCAGCACAGCAAAGCAACAGGCAGAGTGGCTGTTCTTCCTACAACATCCAGCTCTTCTTCCTGGCAGAATGTCCTCAGTCCAGAAGTGTTCTGAAGTTGTGGGGTCAGCAGTCCAATACTTATACTCATTTCTAACTTTTAAGTAGGCAAACTTCAAAGGGAAGTCTTTCTTTGTGGTGCACAAAACCCTGCCTCTTCCTGTCTCGGCCCCAGACACACTCTACGGGGCTGGAGACTGCTTTGTGTAAGGACAGGCACAGCCCGATTCAAGTGCAGGTGTCAGCCCCTCCCAGTACGCTAGCCCAGGAAGACCCATCAGGATATGGAGGACACTCCTCAGCGCCCTTTGTGTGACTGTCTAGGCGGGAGATCAAAAGCCATTAACTGTCACCACTCAATCTCCATGCATAGAGCTGTAGATTGAGGAGTCCCAGGTATAGCACCTTGCTCTGCTGCTATGACAAGATATCTTCTAAAAGTGGCAGCCTGATTAGACTCCAGGTTCCCAGAATACCCCATTCTCCTGGCCCAATCAAGAGCTACTAGGAGGTAGCAGTGGGAAGGCATACAAGAGGCCCATGTTCCACTGAAGGCAAAATGCATCTCCTAAAGAAAATCTTCTTGGGAATTAAGTTACACTGAGCATTCTCAAAGGTGGCAAACAGAGAGAGCCAAGGTTCTCCTAATTGCTTGAAGACACCCTCTGCCACCCGAGGGCAGAGTGGGGCCATTGCTACAGTTTGGAAGCAGGGAGGATTGGTGGCTGGTTATAGCATTCTAAAGTGTGCATGTCACTTTGGCCAGCTGTCTTGTGACAGCTAGCCTGACATTTTTACTTTTGACATTTTAACTTTAAATCATTAATGAAATGCATATTAGTTATATAGTTACTTTTTATTGCATGTGTTTTATTTAATTTTGTTCGGGTCGGCACAAGTTTGACCCATTGATAGGCACTGTGAGAAACTCACACTGCCATCAGCCTCAACTCTAGAGCTCTCATTCGTGGCTTGTTACAAACACTATTTATAATGAGTAACAACTGAGAGCTTCGGCACAGAGCCTAAAGGCATTGCTGATGTCGCTCAGTGCCAGTTTGCTCACTTCACCCCTCCAAATTATTGCCAGCTGCCACTGGTGAAAACCTGGACAAGCCTCCCTTTGATGGATGATGGGAAGACCTTCTACACTAAGAGAATGGCCTGCAGCAACTCAAACAGGTTGATGTGGAAGCGAGTCTCTGTTAGAGGCCAGAGTCTTCTGATCACTACCTCTCCCAGGATACTTCCAAACCCAACACTGATGAATCTGTTACCATTGTCACCTCTTGGTGGGGTAGGAATAGGGGTCTGCCACTGGTTTGAATGCGGTTGAGCGGCCACCATTGCAATTCTTTTGCAGTCTGCTCCAAAACCTGGATGGAATCTGACATGTTTCCATGATGCTGAGCCTACTGAGACTTCGGAGTCTACTGTAGAGCTTTCATGTGCCATCTGGTGTAGTTAACAAGCATGATTCAGAGGGCAAGAGGCTAAGGAGTCTCTGAGCCATTCTCAAGAAGACCTAGGACTAAGGTTACAACATCAGCATCATAGTCTGAATATACTGGATTCACTGACCCAGAAGGAAGGCTCAAAACTGCATTGTACCCAGGATGGCTCTGATAAAAGGAAGCTTCTGCAAAGGAGTCAGGTGTGACCTTGGCACATTAATCGAAAATCCCAAAGATGTTAAGAGGTCTACCATCATCTGAAGGTGGTTTATGATTGACTAGGACGAGCTCGCCTCCAATAGCCAGTCGTTGAGGTAAGGGAAGACTGGCATCCCCAACCAATGAAGATGCTCTGCAACTATGGCCATTACTTTTGTTAACATCCTAGGGGCACTTGTCAGGCTCAATGGGAACATAGAGAACTGATTATGCTCTTAGCCCACAATGTGGGACTGCAGGACGGGAATGTGAAAACAGGAATCCTACAGGTCCAGCGCTACCATCCAGCCTTCTGGATTCAGAGCCACTAGGATGACTTTGGCCTAGTTGTTCTTGTTCTTCATAGCATCAAACTTTAGCCAATGTGACCATCTTGAATTTGTCTTGTTCAAGAAGACATTCAGAAGACAAAAGTCTAAAATAGGACAAAGCCCTCCTTCCTCCCATCCAGTCTCTATTTTTGATGCTGGGGCCATCTCTATGGTTCCTTTGCCCCTTTGTCTAAAAGAGCCTTGACCTCCTGCTGCAAAATCAGCAAATGGTACTCTGATATCTGCTCTGATGTATGTTGAATATGGGTCTGAAAAGAGTGGTGGACTAATTAAGCACCCATCTGTTGTATGTTATGCACTGTCACCCATGGAGGTAATACCTTATCATGCCTCCAACAGGGTGGCCAAGTGCAGCTGAGGGCAAGCTAAAGTGGTTTGGTGTCGGTAGCAGGTGCCAGGGGTCAGGAGACTAAGCAGTGCACTGCTACAGAGGGCTTGGATGTTATTGGCTTCATCTCCAACACCGGCCTTGAAAGGACTGGGGATCTGTTGCAGTGGGGATGGGCCTTCCCATTGCCTTTGTGCCAAGCCTCTTCTGAAGCCTCAAAGAAGGTTAAACTGGTGGGGTTACTGCTGCTCTTGCACAGAAACGCTAGGGAGCATGGTGTGATCCTGCCTTTGTGACCTGCAGGGCTGAGTCTACCCTATCTCTCGAGACAAATGCCATCAAAGACACATCTATTAGTGATGCCTGAACATCAGTGGAGAAGCCTGTAGAGCACATCCATGTGTCAGTGGTGTCCATCCCAGAGCAGATAATGTATTTGTCTGCATCATGACCATCCTGGATGGCCTGTAGAAGATTAGCTCTAAAAATTTTAAAACCTCATCCCCGGCCAAGTGGTTCCAATGTAATACTACGATTTGCAGGTTTGACCTTATTGTCGGCGAAACGGCTTATTATGTGACAATGAAAATCCCTGACAGCCCCGTGATTAGATAAATGGTGGGACAAGGTGACCCACTGGGGTCTTGCGGAATGACGCTCTTCGTCAAGAGGAGTATTGCAGCATCTGAAAAAAGCCCATCTCCCTGGAATGAGTTGCTCTTTTAGAGAGGTTTAAAGTGCATGACATGGCGCAAGACTAACCAGCTTTAGCACATATTTTATACCACCATTGGTGCAGGTGCTGCTCTGTTGACAACCCCCATTACACCTGGTGAGCCTGTCGACAGGATAGTAGAAGGTAATGGATGGTGACATGGTTGGATCCCTTCCCCCTGTCCGTTTGGGTGTAGTATCTCTTTCACCGCCCCTCACATGCTTATATAACTTTTCCATCCCCTCTTTGTGTTATTACATATTTGGATTTCCTGGATTAGGTGAAGTGGCTATTGGGTTAGTGGTGGTGGGGAATTAAAGTTCAATGTTATTTTATTTGCACTGTTACAATGACTGTGACATGATCAGATACCTATGTAACATCTGTTTCATAACTGTTATTTCGATGCCAGTTGTCACTGTATGCATGTGCTAACAAAATGCAATCAAGTTTGCGTTAAAAACAATTACAAGCCTGTTGTCAAGATTTCACCGACCATCACTCAGAAAAGCCAAGTCCACCTGACCTGGAGCCTGAAGCACTGCTCTGTGAGGAAGAAGAGAGCATTGACGGGAACAAGGTCCATTGGGGGGGTACCTTGAGGACACCCTGTGCATGATAGAAGGATTTTGCTGAGCACCGATTGGGCCGTCAGCTGTTTGGGAGATTGTTTTTTCCTCCCCCTGTATGCCAGGATTGGTCCACTGTAAACTGAGCAATGTTTTGATCACATGTGGGTCTTGCTATGCCCATTGCGTTGCAGTGACCCCATGTGCATTAGCATTAGGGTGCCACCAATAAAGGACCAAGACTTGTGACTGTCTGGACCTGGAATGTGTGCTGGAAGAGCCTGTGGCCTGGTAATCCTGTACTTCTGCAACCCTGTATTCCAACAGAGGTTGCTGGTAACAATGTTGACTGAGGCTTCAATCTGCAGGTTGGACCAGCACTGAAAGGGATCACCTTGACTCACCACTGAGAACTGCCAGAGATGCTGTGGACTGAACTGAAGAAAGTTTAGTTCCCCCAGAAGCTGCTACGACATCTGGAAGACCTCCGGAAGCGCTGCTCAGGAGAGAGAGCCTGCACCAATGGGTGCTGCAGAGTGGACCACAAGCCACGCGACCACTGCCAACTCAGCAGAACTTGCGGGTGTGTTTGAAGATGCCCACTGCATCACTGAACTCATTTGTGCTACAAGAGTGGGTAAGACGTGAGCTGGGCCAGATGTGCCTCAAGGGAACTCATGGCTTAAGTGCTAATGGTGCTGTGGCATCATAGACATTCTTGACTAACTTCCAAAAAGATCAAAAGGGAGAACTATTGAGGATGGCCTAATAGTTTGTTTTCCCTGATGCAGCTACCAGTGAATGGGGAATAACAATGAACAAGTTACACAAAGGAGGGTGGGCCCAGGATATACCTGACAACTACTAGAGCCTCGACCTCAAGGGAGATTGTGTTGTTGAATTTAAATGTTGCAATCCTTTGCCTGTGTAGAGTAAGAAATTAAATAATATTTTTTTATATAAAACCAAGTATTTGGCTGGACATTGATATATTGTTCATACTGTCTACATTTTGAGCTATGAATCATGCGAACTGACCTGAATCTACACCCCCGCACCCTTGAGAGAGCTTTGACTGCTGGACCATGGTTACAACTAAGGGACATGTTCCGAAAGGTACTTAGCCCAGTTAAGTGGCTTCCATAGTATATCAGGTCCCCGGATATCAAGAGTCAAAGGCCTCAACCACCATGGTTGAGCCTTGTAGCCCCCGAGTGCCCCTTGGCCCTCTGAAAGGGGTTCTGACAAGCTGAACAACATAAAAAAAATGCCTGCAACAAATGTATTAGAGGCAGCTGGGCAGCTTAATCTGAAATGAGGCTCAAAGACATGTGGTGAAGACAGGCTCTTCAGAAGTTACAAACTGTAAGTGGATATCCAGGCTTGTGGGTCCTGATGGTCTTTTTCTGATATCATTGTCTATGTAGCTCTCAAACCGTTATTATGGTTGCATCAAGATTGCCACTTTGGGGAGTCATGAACTTGCGGCACATTAATACTCCAGATTATGGAATTTTGGCAAATATCATGAGGGAATCGTTGTTTCCTTCTCAATTTCCACATGTTTTTCCTTGGTGGTTCACATAGAGATCAGCAACTGAGATCTGTGGATGAAATACCACAAATCATAATGCCAATTGAGCCAAGAACTTCTACTGCTTAATGAGGGCCTAACAAGCAATTTGTCCTACTTCACATAGCGCAGTGTTGTTGTTATGCAGGCCATTTACGTTTCAATTTTTTCTAAGCCTGCTAGGTCGCAATGAAGACATGTGTTCACTCTTCTATGACTCCTTGTGCAGGGATTTGATTGCTGAGCACAGGAGAAACGGCATACACCCTCTAATGTGACCCCTTAGGTCTTCAGCAATTGCACTATCCTTTTCATCAAAGACATGCTTTATGGTCATGAAAGACGTAATAATTCCAATAGCATTTCACATCCAACAGCAGAGGTTGGTGTCACCAGCCGCCGCTTGCTGTGGCTTGACACACAGAGATAACATTGGGAGAATGGTGAGCATGTTTTCATCATCAGCTCCAGATAAATATTGCCAAAACAGACTCTGGCCCATATTTATACTTTTTTAGCGCTGCATTTGCGTTGTTTTTTTATGCAAAATCGGGGCAAACTTACAAAGTACAATTGTATTTTGTAAGTTTGCGCCACTTTTTCGTCAAAAAATGACGCAAATGCGGCGCTAAAAAAGTATAAGTATGGGCCTCTGTATTTTAACTCCCATCTGTTGCACTGTGTGCAGTGCAGTGTTGATTCGGAAGTTTATATTCTGTGACAAAGTCTGGTCCCCACCTCAGGACCGCTCATCCTTCATGGAAACTCATTTCACATCTCATCAGTTACAAGGATGAGATGGGGGACAATGGATTTCTTGTTTCTCTGAGGTGTGGACGTGCCTGCTTTATTGCATAGGCTAAACCTTATTACAATAAAGTATCCGAGGGAAATAGTCCGCAGGACATTTTAAAGTGTGAAAGAACTGTTCGCTCTTCAAGTTAAGAAAATAAAATATCAGCTCTGCGGAACCAATGTTAAACTAATTTCAACAAAGCCGAGCAGAATGGCTGCTGTATTTTCATTTAGGAGCAACTAAAGCTGTCACTGCCATTTGATCGAACTTCATTGCAGCCATTTTCATTAATGAATATTGTCCTTTATGTGCTGCTCAGCAGTTGTCCTGATGAGATCTCTCGACAAACAAACATTTAAGTATGAGAATAGCAAACAACGTTGCCATAAACATAACTCACACACACCACATGGCATACATATCTCCGATGACCATCCATTAAATTTCATGCATTGTATAATTATAATTACTATGCAAAGCCCAAAAGAACGTAGGCTTTGTAACAAAGAGAAATGTATATATGTGTTGGTGCTTACGTAGCGAAACCAAGCTTGGGGGCGCTATTTGAAATAATTCCTCACATACTATAGAAAGTGATCCAGCGTCTGGCAATCTTATTGATTATCTAGGTCCGATAAAAATATTTTTGTAAGTTTGGAGGGGTGAGGAGAAACACATTAAACCATTCAACTCAATTTACAGTGCAAACCATTTTGTCACACATTAAATCTCGAGGTAAAATCAAAGTTCAAAAGATGTATTACAAGTTCAAAGCTAAAGATATGTAAATGTGTCTCAGAAACATACTAAACAAGTACACAATTACCAAAGGTGAGTAAAACCATGGAATTAGGTTAAAGTGCACCAATGTGAGTCATACCAAAACATCAGTAGCAGCAATATAGAAAATGAGATACAATGCTTGGTGCTCAGAGTTCAAGCTTTGATCCCCCTGCCTAATCACTGAACCTATAGAAGTCTAACTACTCTGATAAGCTATTGGAAACTGTAAGATTCTCTAGTCTAATGCAATAGAGAGTGAATTAAAAGTGTCAGCACTATAGAAACCTCAATGGAAGTTTCTGTAAGAGAGATGTCCAAAGCATAAAGCCACATCAGCCAAGCAAGGGAAAATAAAGATCTGTACCCACCCAAGTCTCTAAGGGTCCACTCTAGACAAAGGGTAAAAGGGATCTGAATCTTCAACCGGCTAAAACACTCTTATCCCATTGAAACTCAGATAGTTGATGTCAATGCCAGTAACTTTCCATGGTTTGTACATGAACGTGAATGGTATCTTCTTATTAGACATTATTCTCTCTTTTCAAGCATCAGGAAGCCCTTGGATGGTTCTCACCTTCTGGAATTCGAACAGTAGTTCTCCTTCACAATTCCTTGTTAACACTCCCATTCTTGGCAACCTGTCTTTCCGTACCCCCTTATCTATAACTAAAAATGAGCTTTTCATTAAAAGAAGGCTTCTGCAGACACTTATGCAAATAAAGAATTACACAGCAAAAGCAAAACCACTTTGAAGGTTAAACACAGAAAAACATTCCAGGCCTTAACTCCAGCCAACTTAACAGACCTTAATGCACATTCAAATACATGGTTATACCTGCGTTTTACATAAGTTTTATAAATGGGGGATAACTATGAAAATGTTGATTAACTAGATTATCATAATATTCATTCATTGATTAATACTGCATACATGTGATTTGCATAGGATCTTTCTACATTTCTTCTTATAAGTGCATTCAGTTCACAACCCTCAGTTCTCTTCGTTTGCAGGAATATAATTAAACACACATTATTACATATATCATTGAGTACATTTCATTTCTCCTTCTGGGACGCATAATGGCATAGCCAAGTTATGCTCTCTCAACCCCCTTCTGATAACATATTGACTCATCACAGACCTACTTCCTCCTCAAAGGAGACTCTCTAGAACTTTATTGTTTTCATCAGCTTTCATCTGGACTCCTCCAGATGTTTCATATGGTCATAATATTTACACTGACTATCCTCCCGCTCAAGATCTGTTCTCTTCCTCGACTCCCACGCTTCATTCTCTAGACAGTCTAAAATACCACCACCAAGGCTATTGCACATATGGCAATAACCAACAAAGGCTTTAGAATAAAACCCACAACTCCCGTTTCTAGCTTCCCAAACCATCTGCTTATGTCAGCAAATCGATCACCAATTGCTTCCCATGCACCAGTTGCTTCCAAATTCTTCAAATCGTTCATCAACCCAGAAATACTCTGAATATAATTTTCCAAGTACTTATTGTTGTCCGGGATATAAGAAAAGTAATGCTGAACTTTCAACATCCAGCAGACTCCACCCTCCTCTGGGAGTAGAATGTCTAATGCAAGAAGATTCTGCAAAACCACAGATCATTTCAGAATCTATAACCAGTGAGACTCCAGCTGTACTAGTATCTAACTTATCCACAATGGTATACAGTCTTCTAATCTTTAAATCATTTAGAATCACTCCCATGGATGGAATTAATGCACTAAATATATTGCCTACTAATTCTCCAGCACTAACACCTCGCTTAGGTCTAGAACCTTTTGTCCAAAAGGATCATCAATATGTTCTACATGATAACTCCTAGTGAAAACTACACCTAAATAACATGTACTATACGATCCTTTGAGAAGCTTGAAGTAATCATGTTCTCCACAGATGAAAGAAACTCCAGGAATAACAGAATTCTCCCATTCCAAGTGGAACTTTAATGGAAAGATGTATGTAGTAGCAATTTTGCATTTCCAAAATAGCAACTCCATAGAAATCACAATTTAGGAAATGCAAAATTATATGTATTAAGATACTGATTTCCTAATAGTGATTTCTACAAAGTAGGAATCACTATTACAAAATCACAATTATGAAATCCCATGTCATTTGTTACAATGGTTCCGTTTTAAGTACTCAATTATAGGAATCTCTGAAGGAAACAAATCAAAATTTGAGAAATAATATTGATAGTGTCCTGTCCCATAAAACAAACTTAACAAAAGACTATAGGTAATCCAATCAATCACAGGAATATTATGGCATGTAATTTCTTCTGCAGCAGATGCAGGCCATTGCGTACACAAGTAGCAATCCCTCGCAGCCATAGTATCAATATATTTGTAAAGCAGTCTAAAATATACATTTGCAGAATAATCACCTCTTGAATCATCTATGTGTAAAGTCTTTTCATCTAACTTGCAGGTGTCACTAATTCTGGAGCCTAATTTGTGCGGAGGAACACTAGAAGATAATGGGGGTCATTCTAACCCTGGCGGTAAAAACCGCCAGGGCGAATGACCGCGGTAGCACCGCCAACAGGCTGGCGGTGCACCGCTGGGCATTCTGACCGCGGCGGTTCAGCCGCGGCCAGAAACGGAAAGTCGGCGGTGTACCGCCGACTTTCCGCTGCCCTTGAGAATCCTCCATGGCGGCGGAGCGCGCTCCGCCGCCATGGGGATTCTGACACCCCCTACCGCCATCCTGTTCCTGGCGGGTCTCCCGCCAGGAACAGGATGGCGGTAGGGGGTGCCGCGGGGCCCCTGGGGGCCCCTGCAGTGCCCATGCCAATGGCATGGGCACTGCAGGGGCCCCCGTAAGAGGGCCCCAAAAAGAATTTCAGTGTCTGCCTAGCAGACACTGAAATTCGCGACGGGTGCTACTGCACCCGTCGCACTCCAGCAACTCCGCCGGCTCCATTCGGAGCCGGCTTCATCGTTGCTGGGTCTTTCCCGCTGTGCTGGCGGGCGGCCTTTTGGCGGTCGCCCGCCAGCACAGCGGGAAAGCCAGAATGGTCGCCGCGGTCTTGTGACCGCGGTGCGGTCATTTGGCGGTAACTGCATGGCGGGCGGCGACCGCCGCCCGCCGCGGTTAGAATCACCGCCAATGTCTCTTCTACTGCAGGGATAGATGAAAATACTACTATTAATAGCACTACCAAGGCTATAAATGGACCAAGCAACACTGCACCTATTGTGTATCTGTACCTACTTTTCTGATCTGCATCTGTGACTTCTCTACAACCAAATGGTGAAATGTAGCAACAGAGCTCTTCTTCTAAAAGGGAAACTTCTTTTCTCCTTCTATAGGGGCCTAAGTATTCTTCTTAATTCCCTATAAAAGACAAATTGTAGGTCTCTAATTACTATACCATTCAAATACATGGAAGGTAATAAGAATTCAAGATATAATTCAAACAGGATGCTCAGTTTATGGAGGTTGAATTGAATTTGCACAATCACTCCAATACCCCCAAAACTCTGTATCTCTGTCATTTGAAGCAAATTATGTCCATTCAGGTGAAGATTATCTCTGACAGGGAGCTCTCTTTCTTTTAGAGCTCCTTAGAGATGCACCCTCGTGCCCACCTTTCCTCAAATCGGAGTTCTCAGTATCTTCAGGAATGGTCTGTGGCACATGTTCTTTAGGCATGCTCATTTTCTCTCTCTTTCTTGCCTTCTTTGGCATTGGTCTTCAGCTTCCACTCCCTTTCTTCCAGCACTAGGTCCTTCATCAGGGTCTGACTCTGAGCTTGACTCATCCACCACAGCAGGACAAGATTCCGTTAGCCTGCTTCAACTTCATTCGTGGCTTGTTCAAAGACCCCCTCAGTCCGGTCGAGTGCTGTTTCAGGCTCAGTTTGGTCCCTGACAGCTTTACTAACCTGCTCCTGTCGCATTTCTCTCACCACTGGCACTTCTAGAACATGTGCTGCTGTATCAAGGGGACATTCAACTCTGCGAGTATTTGAAGTGTGACTCCAGTTGGGAAGACTCACACACTTCACAGCAGTTGTTGTGAGCAGGATGACTTGGTATGACCCATGCCACCGGGGTACCAGACATGTTTCCTTATGTGTTTCTTCACCAAAACCCAGTTACCAGGACTGAGATCATGACACTGTTCTTGATGCAGAGGGGCCTTAACTGCTCCAACCTGATAGGACACAGAACGCATCACATCAGCTTATCCCTTGCAATAATCAAGGACCATATCATCTGTAATGTTCACAAGTGCATTTGCAGGAATAGCTGGCAATCTCATCGCTCTGTCCATGATGATCTTGTGGGGAAACAATCCAGTCCTTTGATCAGGTGCACTTCAAAGACTCATGAACAAAAGAGGCAAAGCATCAGGCTATTTAAAAAATGTCCAAAGTTGGCAGTCTAGATTTCAGCATTCCATTCAGCAGCTCAGCAAGACCCGAAGCCTCTGGTCTATAGCTAGAATGTAATCTCTGTTCCACTTGCAGTGCTTCACACAACAGTTTCAGGACTTCATAACTGAAATAAGAACCGCAGGCTGATTCTAAAGAAGTTGGAAAGGCAAATCTGGGTATGAGTTCCCTCAACAGCAATTTTGCTATAGTAAGACTATTGATTCTTCTGGTTATTTATGCTTCAAACCAATGTCAGAAGATACACACAATGACTAAAACATACCTCAAACCATTGCACAGAGGCACTTCAACGGAATCCAACTGGATCCTGTTAAAAGGCCCTCTTGATATCCCTATGTGACTCAATGTAACTGCAGTTCTCTTCCCAACATTATTTTGTTGACACACAATGCAACTAAGACACAGCACATCTGCCATCAATCTGAACTAAGAATTAAACCAGGTCTGCCTGAACAATCTCACCACAATGCCCTGACCAACATGAGATAGGCCATGAAAGTGTCTTGCCATAGGGGATACCGAACTATTTGGCAACACTAGTCTTCCATCCTATGAAACCCAATGTCATAATCTCTCTTAACACATCCTGTTCTGAACCAATTCTGCTGTTCCTCCTCAGACATTTTCTCTTGAAGCCTCTTACTTTTTCCCAGGTACCAGCTGTAGTCAACAAAAGGTTGTAGTTAGTTCCATCCTTTTTTTTAATTATTATATTCCCTATTAAAGGTATGGACATTGTGGGCACACTGCTTGGCAATCTCACCTGAGTAATTATTGTCTAAAGTCATGTGATCATTGCCAGAATGATGTACAGGGCACTTGACCACTACAACTTGTTCAGGCAACTGCAATGCATCAAGGAGGTTTCTCACTTGTTCATCATTCTGGATCGGTAGTCCAGAGGACATCATAAACCCCCTCTTGGACCATAGTTTTCTGAAGTCCTGAATGACACCAAAGCAGTATTGACTGTCGGTAAAGATCGCCACCTTCAATTGATCAGAGACACAGCATGCCCTAGTAAGAGCAGTCAACTCAGGCACTTGTGCAGAGAATACTTCTTAGAGCCAGAAGGATTCAACAATACCTGAAAGGGTACAGACAGCATAAGCCACCATCAGACTTCCTGCACTGTCTCATACACATGAGCCATCAACATAGAGCACAAAATCAGATTCAGGAAATGGTTAATCTTGTATGTCTGGTCTCGGATTGGTGCATAGTTCAGTAACATCAAGACAGTCATGATCCACTTCACATTCATCATCACTTTCATGACAGGTACTGGTAACAAAGTAGAAGGAGTTAGAAAACCACAGCACGTGATAGTCATGTTTTCAGCAGCCAGTATAATCTCTTCATATTTAGTAAGATGGCTGCTTGTTAGGTGCTGGGTTCTGATCCTTGCTAACAACAACTCTACACTACTGAGTGGTGGTAGGACTCATTCTCAAATTGGCTGAAATTCTCTCTTGTGACACTTTCCTCGCTCCATTCTCAATACAGTGTCCAGGGTATTGCACCTCTTTCTGACAATATTGAAACTTTTCTGGGGATAATTTGGCCCTCATTACAACCCTGGCACTCGGTGTTAAAGCGGCGGTAATAACGGCAACAGGCCGGCAGTAAAAAAAATGGATCACGGCCACAGCAGAAACCGCCAACACAGACAGCCACTTTAACGCTCCTACCGCCACGGCAGTAGCAACAAACACCGCGGCGGTCACCGACAACAGACAGGCGGAAGACAATGTACCGCCCACGCTATTACAAGGCACCAATCTGCCAGCTTTTCTGGGGCGGTACCAACGACATCAAAAGCACGGCGGAAACAGTCTTTGGAAGGGAAACCACTCACCTTTCGACGCTCAATGAAGAACCAGGACACCATGGAGCCCGATCTACAGGTCCTGCTGATGCTGGTGTATCTGCTAATACACCAGGAATATCATAGAAGGCGGCGGCGATGACCACAGTGAGTACTGCACCTAGCACAAAGGGAGAGGGGAGGAAAAAGAGAGTGACACACACTCGCAACACCCCCACCCTCACCCACAACACCATACACACAAAAACATGCATCAGCATTACATATACACTCTGTAACCCCCTGGAAGAACGCAGGGACCAAAGGAATTGAGTGAAATCAGTGATATTTACAAAATGCAGATAAAGTTAACGATTAGAAAAACAGTATATACAAATATTTACAATATGTACAGAGGGCCATACACTGTCCTTTGCAACTGTCCGTGGACCAGTGGGCCACAAAAACATGGGCGAAGCCCACACTTGAATCCTGCCTCAAAACGAAGAGGACACTGCAGGGGCATCAGGTCGAAAACACGCAGGCACCTCAGGGGGAAGTAGAGGGGGGTCCTCAGCCGGAAGATGGTACTACGTCACTGCTCCTGGAGGGGGCAACATGCCCACTGCTTGGTCCTAGGGAGTGCAAAGTCTCAGTCTCTCAAGTGTGTGGGTTGCCCACTGCTTGGTCCTGGGGAGTGCAAAGCCACAGTCTCTCAAGTCTCTCAAGTGGGTGGGTTGCCCACTGCTTGCTCCTGGGGAGTGAAAAGCCACAGTGTCTCTAGTGGGTGACATGTTCCACTGGTTCTGGAGGGGGCTATGTGCCCAGTGTGCCTCATCCTGCCAAGGAATGTGATAGTGGATTCATATCTTCACTGGTTCTGGAGAGCGCTTTGTGCCCAGGGTGTCTCACCCTGCCAAGGAAAGTGATAGTGGATGCATATCTCCACTGGTTCTGGAGGGGGCCTTGTGCCCAGTGATGCTGCACCTGGGGTGTGGCAGTTCCCATTCCCTCACCTGGGTGTCTGACCCACGAGGTGTGCAGGGAACAGGTAGCATGATAATCCATTGAGGCAGAGCCACACTCCATACTGCGGCGACTTAGGCTGCAAACTGCTGGTAGTGCCGGTGCAGGTGGTGGTGCTTCAAGTGGTGGGTGGAGGGTCCAGGCTGCCTCCTGCATCCCTGGATGGCTGCTCACTGGGGATGCTGCTGATGACAGATGTAGTGGCACTGGCTGGGCATGTGGCGGGCAGATGGCGGTGCAGGTGGCGGTGCTTGCGGCGGTGTCTGCGGCGGAGAGGCTGCCTGTGCAGGCCGTGGTGCAGGTGCTGGTAGTGGAGGGAGACACCAGCCGTCTCCTGCAGCCTCGGACGGCTGCCCACTGGGGATGATGCTGTTGAATGTTGTTGTGGCAGCGGCAGTGCAGGTGGCGGTGCATATGGCGGGGCAGATGGCGGTGCAGGTGGCAGTGCGTGCGGCGGTGCCTTCCGCAGTACAGGTTGCTGGGCTGTCAGTACTTATGGTGGGCACCAGTCCCTCACCTGATGGGTCCGAGGCCTGAAGTGCCTTGCCCTGGGTTTTCTTGCCCTTCCCCACCTTGCCAGATGCTGCTGGGACCTTGGCACTGGCAGATGCAGTTTTGGAGGAGGTCTTGCTGCTTTTTGCCCGTGCTGCTTGCTGGCACCCTCTTCACCTTGGCAGGTGGAGGAATGGGTTGGTCCCTTGCAGGGGTCGCTGGCACACTGGCAGCCCTGACGGGTTCCCCCTTTTATCCCCTGGGACTTTCAGGTACCACCATGGATGCCGACTTGGTGGCTGAGGTGCTGGCCAGGGATCTTGTCACTCTGGCCCGAGGGGAAGGACGGGGGAGGGGAGGAGGGATAGGGAAGAGATCAAAGTTTGCAAGGAAACGTGTTTTAAACACACTGGGACGGGAAGATGGAGAGGGTTTGGGAGTGGAAGAAGTGGGAGTGGTTCTACGCGGTGTACGTCTGCTGAGTTTGGGTGAAGGTGCATGGGCTGGATGCTGTTGGGAGGTGGATGGCTGTTGGGTGGGTGGGTGTTTGCGTTTGTGTACTTTGGGAGGAGGGGTCACAGACACAGTGGGAGTGGACAGAGGGGATGTGTGCATGGTTGTGGGTGACTGCTCGTGACGGGTGTGTTGTGATGGGCGTGCTGGTGATGGAGGTAGTGGATGAGGTTGTAGTGCATGCAGGTGTGAGTACAGACAAGTCTGGGAGGGGGTGGACGAAGAGGAGGAGGGGGACACGGTGGAGGCATTGGATGTTGCTGTGTCTGCATGGGCATGGTGCTTGTGTGAGTGCCTGTGAGATGAGGTGTTGTGCTTATGTTTGCCTGAGCCACTTTTGTGTGTTGATTTGGGTGAATGCTGGTCTGAAGGTGTGCTTGGGATAGGTTGGGGTTGAGGGGATTGGGACTGGGTAGAGGAAGTTGGAGGGGGAGGCTAGACACAGGGACAATGGCTGCCATCAGTGCTGAGGCCAGAGCCTGAAATGCTCTCTGTTGGGCTGCCACGGCAGAGTGAATGCCCTCCAGGTATGCATGTGTTTGTTGCAAATGCCTCTCCACACCCTGGATGGCATTCAGAATGGTTGACTGCCCAACAGTGAGGGATCTCAGGAGGTGAATAGCCTCCTCACTGAGGGCAGCAGGGCTGACTGGGGCAGGGCCTGAGGTGCCTGGGGCGAAGGAGATGCCCACCCTCCTGGGTGAGCGGGCACAGGAAACACACTGAGGGGCTGCTGGGACGGCGGTGCTGGGGGGGGGGGGGTGGTGGCTGTACCTGTTGTTGGGGTGAGCACAGAGGTGTCCGCCACCGCCCGGGAGATTCCATTAGAGGAGGAGTCGCTGTCACTGGTGTCCCCTCCTCTATCTGTCATGGTGCTCCCCTCGCCCTCTGTCCCACTCGTGCCTTCACACTCTATGGATTTGCCCTTATGGGCCATGTGGGATACAGCTCCCTCCGTCGCCGGTGCCTCTGCTCCTCTGCCAGATGATGCTAATGCACACAAGGACAGGGTGACAAAACAAAAAGGGGGGGAGACAGTGGATACACTTGGTCAATGCCAGCAACACCACTACCGTTGGCGTACACAACACACAGGGATCAGCCCTATGCACTAGGCATGCCCAACCAGTCACTAAGGTAGTCACAAGTCCATGGGGTACAATGGCTAACGCCAGCATCTGCACACCTGACAAAAACAGGACCCTGCCCAGTAGTATATGCCCACTTACACCATTGGGTTTGGAGTGCTTCAGAGCCTGCACACAAGGGACCTACCCTGCCATGATCGCCCTGGTCTAGGGTCACGCACAACCCACATACCCCACAAAGCTACCTCCTAAAGTGCACAAAGGCAGGAATCAGAATGTGTACTCACCCCCTTGTGGCTGCTGTGATGCCCTCAAGCGCCCATCCAACTCCGGATAGGCCACCGCCAGGATGCGGAACATCAGGGGGTCATGGTGCGACAGGCACCCCTTCTATGTTGGGAGGCCAGCCCCAGCTGGGCCTCCGCTGTTTTCTTCATCCAGCGGCGCAGGTCATCCCATCTCTTGTGGCAATGCGTGCTCCGTCTGTGATAGACCCCCAGGGTCCGCACCTCCTTGGCGATGGCACGCCAAATACCCTTTTTCTGGTTGGCACTGACCTAGAGGGAAAAGACAGGAGGAAAGGAAATTACTCACCCATCCGGACCGGCATATTCATTGCCCCCTAGTTCCCACCCATGCCCTGACGCACATACACTGACCACCTCTCATGCAGCACTCAGGCCAGGATGCCTCAGCACCCCCCAACATGTGGCTTACATCCACACCACTCAAAACATGCATTGCCCACACATCATGCTCTAATTGTACTCACCTGTTTGTCTGGAGGACCGTAGAGTGACGTGTACTGAGGTAGGACCCCATCCACCAGTTTCTCCAACTTCTCCGCAGTGAAGGCAGGGGCCCTTTCCCCAGACACTGTAGCCATTGTCTCTTCCAGACTCAGGTCACAGCAGCACTTGCAGTGTATGTCCTCTCCTGTTGATGGTCAGGTAGCAAGTGAGTGAGTAGTTAGAAAATGGCAGTCACGTCCGCAGCGGTGCGTGCCGTCACCGCCGGCGTACATCACCATTGGCTCCTGGAACCCATAGGGCCCAATTGTAACCAATGCGAAGTTGCGTGGCGGTCATCGACCGCCTACTGCGATGGCGCACAACGCCAGCGCACTTACCTCATTTCCACTTGACTTTCCTCACAGGTCAGGCAGCCACCATTTCAGGGGGGCACATGGCATGGCACCTAACTGCGTCACAGCAGACACTGGCCCATCAACTGACTCTCAACTTCACATCCTGCTTATGTGACTCTCAACTTCACATCCTGCTTCTGTGACCTAACTTCAGCAACAGTTGTGTATTCTATGTGGAAATATGACCTTCTGCTCACCGTTCTCTTCCATAGGCTACAACCGCTGAGGCAGATGATGAGATGGCGGCATCCTCCGGTGTACAGACCCCTGGTTTACCTGTTGCCAATGGAGTACAGACACATTATCATCACATACAGACTTGATTGTGCCACAATTCAAGAGCTATGTGCCCAATTGGAGCCAGACCTGATGTCAGCTATCCGCCAGCTCACAGGAATACCCCCTCTAGTGCAGGTTCTGTCAGTGCTTCATTTCCTGGCAAGTGGTTCATTTCAAACTACAGTGGCCATGGCATCAGGAATGTCTCAGCCAATGTTCTTCAACATGTTGACCAGAGTGTTGTCTGCCCTGCAAGACATGCGCAGCTACATCATATTCCCCCAGGTGGAGGATTTGGCCACAGTGAAAGCTGACTTCTATGCCCTGGGACATATCCCCAACATCATTGGTGCCATTGATGGTACACATGTGGCATTTGTCCCCCCGCAGATATGAACAGGTTTACAGGAATAGAAAAAGTTATCACTCGATGAATGTGCAGATGGTGCGTTTGGCGGACAAGTACATCTTCCATGTGAATGTCAAATATCCTGGCTCTGTGCATGACGCCCATATCTTGAGGAATAGCAGCATCCCTTATGTGATGTTCCAACTCCAGAGGCACCGGGTGTGGCTAATAGGTGAGCCCAAGGTTGTCCCTAAGGGTTAGTGTGTGTCTATCAGTTGTCCCTCGATATTTACAGGGGACTCTGGTTACCCCAACCTCTCATGGCTACTGACCCAAGTGAGCAATCCCAGGACAAGGGCAGAGGAACGTTACAATGAGGCACGTGGGCGTACAAGGAGGATTATTGAGAGAACCTTCAGCCTCCTGAAAGCCAGGTTCCATTCCTCCATCTGACTGGTGGATCCCTGTACTACTCACCCAAGAAGGTGTGCCAGATCATCGTGGCTTGCTGTATGTTGCACAACCTGGCCTTGAGACGTCAGGTGCCTTTTCTGCAGGAGGATGAGCCTGGAGATGGTCTTGTGGCAGCGGTGGAGCCTGTGGACAGTGAGCAAGAGGAGGCAGATGAAGAAGATGTGGACAACAGAACAAACATTATACAGCAGTACTTCCAGTGACACAGAGGTAAGAGACTGTAACTAAAATTTACATTACAGTACACCTTTGGACATTGTACATGGCAGCCTCTTACCCTCTGTCTATGGACACTGACTGTTCCCTTTGGAGTCTCTATTTTCAGATCTGTGTACCCCATTCTGGCTACTGCTATATGTACTGCTACCCACCAAAGGTCATCCTGTGGTATATTTCAGTGAATATAGACGTTGCAATGCTTTAATAATGTTGTAATAATACATCTTTCTAATCATTACACTGACTCCAGTATGGTTTCTGTTTCAAGGGTGTTTAAGTGCAAGGGGCTGGGGTGATGGTGGAGGAATGTCCAGTTGGAGTCCAGTCTATTGGTATCACAGGTGCATTGTCCAATGGGGCAATGGAAAGGGAGCAATGGCAGTTCCAGGTGGACAGGGTGACATAGTGGGACAGAAGGGTGACTATCAGGAGAGTCTTATTTCCTGGCGGGGGTCTTGGCAATGTTATCTGTCTTCTGCCTGGATCGCAGAGACCGTTTGCGGGGTGGTTCTCCTTCTGCAGGGGGTGGGGTGCTGGTGGCCTGTTGATCCTATGGCGGTGCCTCCTGTCCACTAGTGCCGGCGGAGGTGGAAGGCTGTTCCTCGGTTTGGCTAATGTCAGGGGCCCTTTGTTGTGCCACTGCATCCCTCATGGTCTTGCCCATGTCAGCCAGCACCCCTGGAATGGTGACCAGGATGGTGTATATTTTAGTTAGGTCCTCCCTGATCCCCAGGTACTGTCCTTCCTGCAGCCGCTAGGTCTCCTGTAACTTGGCCAGTACCTGGCCCATGGTCTCCTGGGAATGGTGGTATGCTCCCATGATGTTTGAGTGTGCCTCGTGGAGAGTCGGCTCCCTGGGCATGTCCTCCCCCTGTCGCACAGCAGTCCTCCCTGCTTCCCTGTTGTCCTGTGCGTCTGTCACCTGAACCGTGTGCCCACTGCCACTGACCCCAGGTCCCTGATCGTCCTGGGTTTGTGGGGTTGCCCGGGGTCCCTGTGGTGGACACACTGCTGATTGATGTGTCCTGGGGACAGTGGCATGGGCCCGCTGGGTGGGTGCTGTGCTGGTGTTTCCTGAGGGGGGAGGCTCTGTGGTGGATTGGGACTGTGGCAGTGGAACCGACTGTCCAGAGGTCCCTGATGGGCCAGGTTGGTCATCGTGATCCAGGCATGCAGAGCTGCTGTCATCACTGTGGGCCTCTTCTGGGGGGGGGGGGGCTGAATGTAGCTGGCACCTCCTCTCCGGTGAGGTTGGGTAGGGGTCCTGTTGGGATGCAAATGCATTGTTAATGTATTTGTGTGTGCCATCTTGTCCAATGGGTGTGTTTCCCTGTATGATTGTGCTTTCCCTGTTGGCTTGGCCTTGTGTGAGTGGTGATTTTGTGGGCTGGGTGAGTCTCTCTTTTGGGCATGCTGGAATGATGGGTGTCCATGCAGGTCTGTGATGGGGGTCCATGCATTGTTGTTGCATGCAGGGCTTAGTATTGGGATGGGTGGGTTGTGATGGTGGGTATATGTGAGGTGGTGGAGTGATGGGGGTGAGGGTAGGGGTAGGAGTTTGTGATGGCATGCAGGTAGGGTGTGGGATATAGTAGTAAAGATATGACTTACCAGAGTCCAGTCCTCCTGCTACTCCTGCGAGGCCCTCAGTATGCATAATCGCTAAGACTTGCTCCTCCCTTGTTGTTAGTTGTGGGGGAGTAGGTGGGGATCCACTGCCAGTCCTCTGTACAGCAATCTGGTGTCTTGAAACCACAGAACTTACCTTCCCCCGTAGGTCATTCCACCTCTTCCTGATGTCATCCCTTGTTCTTGGGTGCTGTCCCACGGCGTTGACCCTGTCCACGATTTTCCGCCATAGCTCCATCTTCCTTGCAATGGATGTTTCCTCCACCATGACCCTTATCTCCTCCTCAAAAAACCTGGGGTGTCTTTGGGGTGCCATGGATCTGGTGTGAGTGATATGTGTGAGGATGTGTGAGGTGATGTGTGGGGTGATGTGTTGGGGTGTATACTGTGATGTGCGTGGATGGTGTATGGGTGATGGTGTTCTGTGCCTCTGAGTGAGTGTGTGCTCTTTGCTTGTCTCTGTGCTTGGTCTCTGTTTTTTTCATTGTAAAGGGTTGTGGGTAATGTGGGTGTGTGTTTTATAGTGGTATGAGTGTGAGGGTGTGGTGTCTGAGTATGTGTGTTAGGTGTGTGTATTTTGATTTGTCCAATGTGGTGTGGTTTTGTAAGTGTGTGTGCATTTTGAGGGGGGCGGTGTGTACCGCCAATGGATTACCGCGGTTGAAAGGCCGCCACGTTGATTCGTGGGTTGTGATAATGTGGGCGTATTCGTGATAGCGTAACAGTGTGGGTTTTGCTATCGTCAGTTTATCACTGACCTTTGGTGTGGCGGATTTGTGGGGGTGTCTGTATTGTGGCGGATTTCTATGTGTGGGTCATAATACCCGTGGTGGATTACCGCTGCGGTCACGGTATCTTGGCGGCTGTCGGCACGGCGGTAGACGGCATTTACCACCAGGATTGTAATGAGAGCCTTTATGTCTACTCTCAGCCAGATGGCTCAACAATGCAATGTTGTCCTGTCCGCAAGCTTCATGAGTATTTGACACCTAGGTCATCAATATATTGTAGAAGAACTGAATTTCATGGCATGACCAAAGATTTTTCTTGAGAATCTTGTTGAAAATGGAAGGGCTCTCTGTGTACCCTTGTGGGACTTGGCAGCATGCAAAAACACGAAGCCGAACTCTGAAGAGGAACTGACTATCCCCATGCAATGGAATGAAAAAAGGCTTGGCACAAATCGATGACAGTGAACCACTTGGCCTTACGTAGAATCAAAAACAATATCACAGCTGGATTCGGTACCACGCAGCAAAAGGGAACAACAATGTTGTTTATTTTTCGAAGGTCTTGCACAAACCTGTACTCTCTAATCAGTTTTTGTAAGCCCATAATGGGAGAGTTACAAGGACTACCCATTATTTCCCCCTGTATTCCCTGTTAAATCATTGACTCGATTATGGGAGCTATCCCAGCAATCATCTCAGAAATCCCACTGTATTTTGGTGTTTTGGGGAATTCAGCATTTGGTTTGACAGAAATTCGGACAAGCTCAACACCTTTAATCAGTCCAATGCCTTTTCCTGAAAAATCCCACACTTCAGATTTAACTGTCTCTATTAAATATGGAGACTAATCATTGACTATAAGCAGAGTTAGCAATGTCCAATGTGACTGTTGTTAGTCAATATAAAAGCAGCATCCTTATTATGTATCTGAATTTCTATACTCACTGGCATTACAAAGATGATGCAGCTTAATTTGCAAAGCAGATCTCTTTCTAAAAGGCTTACTGAACTGGAGTCACATATCACAAACTTGTGTTTATCCTCACTCTAAGGACCCCATTTCCATTGAAACTGGGGCAGTTTCCTGACTCGTCATCTGTTTTTTCTCTACACCTATAATTTGGATTACTTTCCTGAGGGGGGTAGGTGTTGTTACTTCTACTATTCTTAAAGTAGAATGGTTAGCACCAGTGTCTACCAGAATTTACACGGAGCGGCCATCCACCACGCTATCTATGAATGGTCTGCTCTGGTCTACCTCTAAGGCTGCACCCAGCACTCAGTCTTCCTCCCCTCTCAGGCACCATCAGGCTGACTGACCGGAGCCTTAGCTCTCATTAGTTTCAAACAGACAAAACTGTTGAAAAGGACTGTTGTCCTGAATCACATTTATATTCAATCTCAAATACTGATTCAGATTTTGTCTAGGCCCAACAGCATTCTGCTGTGACATCGGAGGTTGTGGGACTTGCATCATTGGAGCTTGGGGCACATTCAAATTTTGACTTCTAGGTTTCTGCACATTCTACATTTGTGCGTGGTTACTGTTCTAAGAAGGTACAAATCCTGAATTTTGGAACTGATTAGCTGGATATAAACTACATTCCCGCTTTCAATGTCAAAGCTTATTACAAATGTGACACAGGATTGACTGTTTCAAACTATTGACATTCATTCCCATATTTGGATCAATAGGGGCTCCTTGACTTCTACCCTGCATTGGATTAGATCCTTGCTGATACACACCTTGCATTGTACCAACAAACTTCTGAATCTGACTAACTATTTGTGCTGCCTTCATCCGAGCAATAATCAACTTCTCCTTTAACTGTTTCTGTTTCAATCAATCAATCAATCAGGCATTTGTAGACTGCATTGCTGTAACCTCTTGGGGTATATGGGTGCTGGGGTGCGATGGCTGCATCCAAGTCCTCACTTCGAATAAATCCAGGTCTTGACTCTGTTCCTGAAGTCTGTCAGTGAGGATGCAGTTCAGGGTGGGGGTTGTTTAAGGCCTTGCCGGTGATGTAGGAAAAAGAGTGGCCGCTACTGAGGCTGTGCCAGATTCTGTGTGTGTGTGTGCGAGGGCCAGAAAGGAAGAGCTTTAAAGGAGTGCGTGAAGAGCTTGAAATGACATCTCTTCTGGACGGGGCACCAGTAGAGGTTGCTGAGATGGAGGGTGATGTAGTGCACCTGGGAAGGTCCAGGATGAGTCTGGTGGCAGTGTTCTGTATTATCTGGAGTCTCTATACGACCTGGGAGATTATGCCATCATAAAGAGCATTGCTGTAGTCAAGGAGGCTGAGTGATGGTTTTCCTGGTATTGGCTGGGATTCATCTGAAGATTCAGTGAAGCATGCAAAGGGTGTGGAAGCAGGAAGAAGAGACTGCATTGATCTGCCACTTCATGGCCAGCTCACTGTTGAGGATGATGCCAATGCTGCAAGTGTGGTCTGTGGGTGTGATAGTGGGTTTGGGTTCGGCTGGCCACCAGCTATGGTCCCAAATGGAGGCATTTTTCCCAAAGATCAGGACTTCCTTCTCGTTGGAGTTGAGCTTCAGGCAGTTGGCCTTCATCCAGTTGGCTACGGTGGTCATGGCATTGCAGAAATTAGTTTTGTTGGTGAGGGGTCCTCAGCAAGTGAGAGGATCAGTTGAGTATCATCAGCAAAGGAGATGATGTTGAGTCCGTGGGATCTAACGATGTCAGCCGGGGCGTCATGGTGGTAATAAACAAAGTGGGGCTGAGGTCTGAACCTTGGGGTACACCGCAGATAATGATCTTGGGTGCGGAGGTGAGAGGGAGGAGTCAGACACTGAGTGCATCCTGTCAGGAAGGAGGCAATTCATTTGAGGGTGTTCTTTTGTATTTCGATGATGTGGAGTCTGTTGATGAGGGTGTGGTCAGAGATAGTGTTGAACATGGCTGATAGGTCAAGGAGGATCAGGGTGGCGATTTCCCCATGGTTGAAGAGTGCTCTTATGTCATCAGTGGCAGCGATGAGTGTGGTCCCAGTGCTGTAGTTGAAATGAAAACCTGATTGCTAGGTGTCTAGTTGGTTGTTTACTTCCAGGTAGCTGGTAAGCTGCTGATTGGTGGCCTTCTCAAGTACTTTGGCCTTGCAGGGGAGTAGAGAGATAGGTCAGTAAGTCTTGAGTTCGCTGGGGTCAGCTGAGGGCTTTTTCAGAAGGGGTTTGATTTCCACATGTTTCCATTTGTCTGGAAAAACTTTTGAGGTGATGGAGATGTTGAGGATGCCTTAGAGTTACATGCTGATGAGGTTGGTTCCGAGGTAGAACAGGTGGCGGGCCATGGGTCGGTGGGTGTACCAGAGAGACTGGATGACATGATGGCTGAGGTGGATTGAGTGGTGAGCGGTGCCCACGTGGAGATCGTGTTGTTGGTGTGCGCTGGGGGGTCTAGAGAGCTAAGGTTGGAAATTGTGGGTTGGAGGTCAAAGTTGTTGTAGATGGTGGTGATCTTGCTGTGAAAGTAGGCTAGGGGTGTGTTGCAAAGTTCTTGGGAGGGATGGATGGTGTTCTCTGTGGCTGCATCGTTGGAGTATTCTTTGACTATTTTGAAAAGTTATTTTGTGCGGTTGGGTGATGAGTCAATGACGGTCGTGATGGCCACTCTCTTGGCCTCCTTGAGTTGTCTTTGGTAGTTGCTCAGGGCTGCTTTGTGGGCTGCTCTATCGGAGGGATTCCTGGTGGATCGCCAAGTGGATCATATTTCATCTCAATCTTGTTGTTGCATACTTCGTGTCCCTCAAAATTTCATCAACTGACTTATTCAGGCCAACAATCTAAATGCTGTTGAATCATCATGATAATCTCAGGTCTCAACACAGCTCGACACAAAATGTCCCATATCTTTAGCTTCAAGCATCTCCATTTCGTTATACTGCTTGAATACCTGCAACAGTTTCTCATAGTAAACATGAATTAACTCTGGTTCATGTGTCATCCTGTCAATCTTGACCAAATCTATAGCATGGGGTGGCCTTCACCTTCAAAAATGTCATAACCTGTTTATACTTTTTCATCACCAATGGCGAGGGACCTTTCATCAATGCATTTGTAATCAGTTCTGTCTGAGCCCACTGAACTTCTACCTTACATTCTCTTCATAAATGACTCCGAACAATAATATCAAACAAGGTGTTCAAATCGACCCACTTCACAAATCTCTCAACTTGCTTATTTCATTCCACTGATTTCTCTTTCAATTTTGGAAAATTGTTAATAAATGATGCAAGATCATTTCTACTCCATGGTACATGTACATGAGACAGTTCTCATATTTAAAAATATATTTCCTTTTCACCCATTTAGCTCCCCACTTATCCAGTTCATTCCTTTTCAGAATATTTTGAATTCATTCTCTAATCTAGGTATTCTTTCCTGGAATTCTCATGTCATTAATTACCCTTTCTTTAAAACACACTTGGCAACACCTCTGTTAAGCCTTTGTCTTGTTCAAATCCATTCAAATTTTTGGGCCAATTCCATTAATTTATCATAAACTTGTCTTGCTCGTTGGGTAACATCCCTGCACATAAATACAAGTTCATTCTCATGATAAGCCTCTAACCGTTCCAATCCAAGATTCCTCCTAATCATTTCATCCACTCGAATTTAAGTTTCACATCATCCATCAGTTTCGCCTGGGTGATTGAATCGTCCCCTAATTCACCACCGTCCTCGCACTTTCTCTGGAAGGGGTACCCTCATTTAAAACCTTCACACAATCATCTATCTCCTTAACAGTGATAGTTTGAGCCACCAAAGGAACCTTACACATGGTCTCATTTCCCTGTACACCATTTAAAGGTGGTTGCCATACAGGGGTTCCAATAGTGGGTGGTTTCTAATAAGGTCCTATGAATGTGCATCTGGAAATATTCAAAGTCGAATCTGCACTCGCTACACATGGAATACTTGTATGTGTCCAAACCAAAGTAACAAATTCTCTAGCAGCAGGACTAATTGGAGCTCCACTCTGTCCACCGACAGTTTTTGGTATAGCTAAGTTCGAAGTGTTCTTTTCTGAGCCTTCAGGTTTATACTTAGGGACCGCTGGGCTAATAGTAACTGGGACATTAAGAGCATCAACAGCACTTATGTTAGGGTCAACTGTGACACACACTCTTGAGCCCTCAGTTCTTGCTTCATAAGGCACATTACCTTAATTGGCTCCCACAGGACTAGGAGTCATATTTGTCATGGCCGTGACAAATACATCTTTCAATTACAGCTAATACCCTCCTTTCCACCTTCTTCCCTCACTTCAATATATGGAGGTGGATGTTCAGACAACAACACATCTAAAAGACTATCTCCAGAATTGCTGTTACTAACTTTACTCATGTTATCTAGTTCTTTTTGTTTTTCTTCTTTCTATTTCTTAGTATTTTTCTTTTCCTTTTCTCCCTCGGCTATTTCAGTTGTTAAGGCTGGGTACAACCTGACTCCCTCTATCATTTCAGTTCTGATTCTTTTCTGCTCAGCATCCCACCTAGCATCTGCATAGGAAAGCAGAACCTTCCGTGCTCGACCCTGATACTTCTCTCTCTCCCTAGCATAAGCAGCATGTTCCCAAGCATTGAGTGCTTCATATTGTGTGGGTCTAAGAGACGGTTTCATCTCATACAACACCCTCCTCAGATTTTCAATAATTCTCAGATTGAATGTGGCACACTGTGGAAAACTCAATGGACCTTCCTTTTCTGTGATCTTGTGCCACTGACCAAGCAAAACACACATATGAAGCCCTAAGTTAATCACCATGTAATGACCTGGGCTATCTTCATGAGGTGCCTCTTCACTTCTCTGTTAGGTATGTGAACATCTCCTCTAAACAAATTTTGCATGATTTTTAAACATTTCATTTTTCCCACTTAACTGTCAACAATCATCACAGAATTCTGTTTCAGTTTAAAACCAACCACCAATTGCAGCGTGACCCATTATGATGCCTTCATCCAATAACAGGGGGGCAACACACCAACCAACTTATACCAGCTTGGCACACTATGATACAAGTTTCGCTCCTTGCAGCAATTCACCCTCTTTACAATCTGCACGCACACTCTCTTCTCAAAGTTGCACACATATAACAAATACAATATAACAACCTTTTTCTGCTCCACTAAAGAATCAACAGTTTTCAGTCACACAAAACGTTTTCCAAACACTTTGAATGAAACCTCGACCTGCAGGGTATCATCTATATTAGCATAGATTCACTCTGTGCATTACGATCCACCATACCAATCATCCCACATTCACACAAAGATAGGTCCCTATCCTAACTGTGCCGTTGACGATGTCTCACAACCAACACAATGACTTAGCAGACAATTATAATGTGGTGTCTTCTGCAGCTTTTAATACTATCCTGGGATCTTAGGCCAGGTTGGACCCAATAACCTCTTCAACTTCTTTACAAATAACCACAGTCAAACAACATACAAAACATCTCTGCAAGACACTGCCCAACCTCACAACCACCACAAACTAATACCGCCAATCCTCCAAGGTCTGGACATTGGCAGTAGAGACTGGACTTTGTGGACTAATTAATCTAGAATAGGGTTCTAGTTCTCCTCAGTTCGAATAAACAGCCATCCTCGTGACTACTATCTGATCCAGTGTCTGGCAATCTTACTGATTTTCTGGATCCAATGAATCTTTTTGTAAGTTTTGAGGAGTGAGGAGAAACACATTTAAAAAATTGAACTCAATTTACAGTGCAACCCATTTTGTCACACATTAACTCTCAGAGGTGAAATCAAAGTTCAAAAGGTTTATTAGAAGTTCAAAACTACACTTATATAAATGAGTCTCAAAAATATACCGTACAAGTATGGAAATACCAAAGGCAAACTAAAGCGTTGAATTAGGTTAAAGCACACCAACAAGAGACATACCAAAAACTCAGTAGCAGCAATGCAGAAAATGAGAAAATACTTGGTGCTCAAAGTTCAAGCTTTGATCCTCCAGCCTAACCAGTGAACCTACAGAAGTCTAACTACTCTTGTAATAGAGGATACATTAAAAGTGTCAGCACTACAGAATCCTCAGTGGAAGTTCATGTAAGAGAGATGTGCATAGCATAAAGCCACATCAGCCATGCAAGGAAAAACAGAGGTCTGTACCTCCCTAAGGGCCAGATGTAGCAAAGCTTTAGCGAGTCGCAAACGGCTTCGCTAAAGCCACTTTGCTATGTTGAAATGCATTTTGCGAGTCGGAACCGACTTGCAAAATGCATTTCCGAGTCGCAAATAGGAAGGGGTGTTCCCTTCCTATTTGCGAGTCGCAATGGTATGCATTTTCATTTGCGACCGCGATTGTGGTCGCAAATGAAAGCGCAGTTACCATCCACTTGAAGTGGATGGTAACCCAGGCGCAAATGGGAAGGGGTCCCCATGGGACCCCTTCCCCTTTGTGTCTGGCACAAAAAATTATTTTTCAGAGCAGGCAGAGGTCCAATGGACCACTACCTGCCCTGAAAAATACCGAAACAAAAGGTTTCGGTTTTATTTTCAAAGTGCAGCTCGTTTTCCTTTAAGGAAAACGGGTTGCACTTTGAAAAAAAAAAAACTGCATTATTTAAAAGCAGTCACTGACATGGTGGTCTGCTGTTCCCAGCAGGCCACCATCCCCCTGAGTGCCCTGAATCGCTATGGGGTCGCAAATTGCGACCCACCTCATTAATATTAATGAGGTGGGTCTTTGTGACCCCATAGCGACTCGCAGAAGGTGTCTGAGACACCGTTCTGCATCGCAAATTGTGACTTGCAATTTGCGAGTCGCAGGGACTCGCAAATTGCAAGTCGCAATTTAGGAATTTGCTACATCTGGCCCTAAGTCTCCAAGGGTCCACTCTATTTAAAGGGCAAAAGGGATCTCAGTCTCTAACTGGGTAAAACACTCTTATCCCATGGAAACTCAGAGAGTTGAAATCACTGCCATTAACTTTCCATGGTTTGTACATGAATGGTATCTTCTCATTAGATTTGCATATCTCTTTTCAAACATCAGGACGAACTTGGATTGTTCTTGCCTTTCGGAATCCGGAGGGTAGTTCTCCTTCACAACTCCTCATTAAAACTCCCATCGTTGGCAACCTGTCCTCCCATACGCTCTTATATATAACTAACAATAAGCTTTTCATTAAGATGAGGCTCCTGCAGATGCACTTGCAAATAAAGAAATACACTGCAAAAGCAAAACTACTTTGAAGGTTAAACACAGAAAAAAATTTCAGGCTTTAACTTGAGTCAACTTAACGTAGACCTTAATGCACATTCAAATACATGGCTGTACCTGCATTTCACATAAGTAGTATAAATGGAAAATAACCATGAAAATGTCGATTAACTAGTTTATCATAATATTCATACATTGAATAGTACTGCATAAATGCGATTTGCATATGATCATTCTGCATTTCTACTTATAAGTGTACTTCAGTTCACGACTCAGTTCTCTTCATTTGCATGAATATATTTAAACACTCATTACATATACCATTGAGTACATTACATTTCCCCTCAGCCAAGTTATGGTCTCACAAAATGCATAAGTCATTTCTACCTATATACTCAAAGTCTTATTTAGTATTTTACTTCAGTTAATGGTCTTGTAATGGCCAGTGATATCAATCTTAAATCCTTAAAATGTGGTGTTCCTCTAAATGTTGGTGCGACAGCCCAATGATTTATCAGATTTTGGCCTTGCATAACACTTCGAGCCTGGTTTAGAGTTTGGTGGCTGGGATACTCTGTCACAAAGTGAGGAATATCCCATCAGTGGTACTAAAAGTCATTGGCTGTAATTCACTTTTGGTACAGTAGACAGGACAACGGTCACAGTTGTAATAAAGTCACTTGTCTGTCAAAGTCTAAATATTGCCCTTAATTCTTAAACACAGCAAGCACCCCTGAATGTTTCACCATCGGCAGCCTGCCCCAACATAGCCCCCACTCAAGCCCTGAATAGCATACCCAAAAACAAACTCTTTTATCCACAGGTGGAGTTCAGGGTGGCTGTCATTGATGAAGCAGTCACACTCAGCTTTAATTAGACTAATAATTTGGCACACTCCAATGCTGGAGAGGGACTACTGATATGTTGGCATGGATCACCCTGAGTAGGAATGGGCATACTGCAGTATGACAGGTGGTTCAAAGTTGAAGTCCCTGAAGAGGGACTGCTTGTATGGTGATATAGGTCACCCTGCAAAGGAGGAGGAACCCTGCACCATGACGCTAGCATGCTCTGGTAACTTGCCTCTGGAAATTGACTGCTTACGTGGTTACATAGTCCTCTGAGGAGGAGACAAAACGCTGTTCTACGACTATGACACGCGTCAATGCTCGGGAAGCCTGGAGGAGGGCTGCTCATATGGGTCACCCTGAGAACTTTCACTATGGCTAAGGTAAGCTCCAATGTTTGGGCACCTGGTGAGGGAGTCCTCATATGGTATTATGTGCCACCCTGAGGAGGAGAGGCACTTGCACTATGGCTAGAGTATGCACCAAAGTTTGGGCCCCTGTAGGGGAACTGCTTATACGGTGAAAAGGGTCACCTTGAGGAGGAAGGGGAACCCTGCACCATAGCTATGACATTCTTCATTGTTCCAGTCCATGGAAAGGGACTGCCGGTGCTAAGATAGTGATGTGGGTCACCCTGAAAGGTATGTGGGCACTTTGCATTATGTGGGCTGCGGATGTGTCTGTTCTATCCCTTGCCTTAAGTCTTGGTGCTCAACGTTTTCAACATTACAGAGCTTAATTTGCACTTCATGTCAATCCTAGATTACAGCATAAATCCTCTGCTGGAGAGCATAAATCCATAAAAATCTTTTTCCAATTTACCTGAAGTGCAAGAAACGTGAAGCAACTGAATCTTTACCTTTCTCCAGCTTCACAAAGGTATGTTTTGTTTGGTAATGGAAGCCTAATTATAAACATTTATTGTGTCGCGCCACACGTGGCTTTATTTTTTTTTCCTGGGACAAGATGTACAAACATAGTACTGCGCAACAATGCCAAAGAATTACACCGATTTAGCATCATAAATATAGAGAAAGCCTGTCATTGTAGTTTGAGTTCTTGCAAATAGTAATGACATGAGCAAGAGCTGCGTCATCTTACTTTAAGAAAGAATGAGCAAAACTAGGTTGTTGGGGCCAGTGCTATATTGCAATCTGGCGCTGATGACGAGAATAGCCATCGAAGTGATAACTAACTTCGGTTCTGAGCCCAAGACATCATGGAAGCACTTGGAGCTTCATCTGCAAACATGAATAGTTCTTGAGTGGCACACTTTTTTTTTTCAAATTGTGTTTTTAGCTGGGGCTTTGTGTATAGAATGACCATACGTGAAGTTATTGCACTGACAGCTCTTATTTGCCCTTCCTATATGTCAAACGTGAAATTGATTTAATTTAAAAACCACGTCTACTTACCTTGATGTTTTGTTGTTAGTCAAAATCGTCAGCACTTTATTCTTGCAAGTTGGTAATAACACCAAACTAGTGGTATAACATCTGAAGAAAGCAATATCCCAACAATGATAACAAAGTCATGACACCGGTGACATAAACTGCCTCCTGAAAACAGGACATTTGGTCAACCACAATTATTAATTCTTTCAGCTAAAATATGTATTAGGGCAGATAATTGATATTCATTTCTTGGTATGTTTAATAATAATTATTAATCGCTGATACATTTTTAATAGTGCATTTCAGGGCAATTTAAATACTTATTTTCAAAACGTTTGCTTTTAATTCATTTTGGTGTTGTTGGTGTACAGACGTCTGTTTATGTTTCCCAAATTTAAACACAGGTCTATATAAATATGTTCTCTTCTTTTGACAGATTTGCATTTATTTTAACAATTTTAAATATATCATCCCATAGGATTAACTGTGCGTTTAATATGATTATGTAGGCTTGGACAAAAGATAAAAGTGAAACCACAATAGATGAAGGCAATAAGAAAGGCCCTAATAATAGTTTGTTACTTCATACCAAACCAATTAAAATAAGGATGGAGTTCTCCAAGGGGCTCTACATACCCCATCAGTATACCTTTATCAATAACATCTGCCATCGCAAATAACCATGGCCTTCTATCACCATTCATCAATGACTGATTCTTGTCCTTTACATTATGACAAATTTCTACCAAATTAGGGCCCAAATTTAAGAAGTACTAGTGCCACATTAATTTCATTTTTTTACGCTAATGTGGTGTTAGGCTTCAAAAATCACTGTGCCGTATTTACAAAGTGGAGCAAATGTATGCATTGCGCCACTTTGTAACCCTTTGCGTCACATTATACATGCACCATGCAGAGTGTATGCAAAGGGGGACCGTAAACATGGCGCAGTGGAATAAAAGATTCCCCTGCGTCATTTTCTGCGGCTACTTTTAACAGCTGCTTAGAGAATGTGTTAGAAATTGGTTACAATGGGCCCCTATGTACTGTTCAGGGCTAGTGCCAAAACTTTGGCACTAACTCCGAACAATAAATCAATAGCATCAAAAATGTTGACGCTATTGGGCCCTACCCTGCACCATGGTGCGCCATATTTTAAATACAGCGCACGCAGGGAAGTGGTGGGGGAGCGCTAAGGGACACAAGAAAAGTTGTGTTGCACTGGGTGCAGTGCCACTTTTCTTAAATCTGCCCCTAGGTTTAGACGCAGCATCAAGCATTCTACAAAATCTCTTTTAGGGAACCGATATTATCCTCCACTAGTTACAACAGTGTCACTACCACAAGAACAAACCAGACCACCCACACAGGTTTCCCTTGTCACAACCTTTACCTGAATTACTGGCCTGTCATGGTACTCACTTTATGACAATCTCAGTAATTGGTCCATAGTGATCTTCGTGGGAGGTTAATAAAACATATTAATATCACAGTACAAAAATGTATCTATTAAAACTGTAATATATTTTACAATACATTTTAAAATTCATTTCTATACACTGTTACACTTATCTATTAATTCTTTTGATCCAATTTAGAAAGAATTATGTTCATATTTTCCAAATATGCTAAACAATCAACATGTGTTGCTGTTGAAACACATCTCAGTTGTGTTTTGTTGCAAGAACAAAGGATAAGCCTGCATGTTGTTTGAAAAAATTTGGCAGCAGTAAATTACATGTGCAATAGTGACAAGTTTATTTCCACTGAAGTGACACTTAACGTCTGTTCTCTTGTACCTCCATGTTTAATGGATTTCACCTACATGAAAGAACCCAAAACAAAGTCAGAGAAAATGTATTTTTGTTTCCCAAACTATTGACAGACAGACATGGGTTTTGTTGGTATCATAGCAAGCAATTACTAAAGTGCTATGTGTTCTATTTTTAAACAGTTCTAGATAATTAGAAAGGATAAAAGTTTGATATGTTTATTTAGGATCTTCTTGAAAGCGTCATATGATAAGCTTTGCATCTATACGGGTTGCATTTTTTGTTCTAAGCATAGGGATTTTTCTGCTTTACACAGTGGAGTTTTCTTATTGAGAGAATGAGAATCCAGTTCAAATCTTAGTTTTTTTCTTCTAATTGACCCTTCTTCTGTTTATTGTAAACTCAACCAGAAACAAAGAATTAAATCCTTCAGTTTAAGAGATTGCTCCTGTAGGTGAAATTCCAAACAAATCTGTGCTTGCAGGACGGAGCGTGAAAGGCAAATCAGTGATCTAAATAGGTTACATTAGGAGTTGTTCAATCAGGCACCAAATAGTAGATACACTTCATATATATGTCTCAATGATGGGGAAAAAATGCTCAAATTACTTCTAATCATAGAATTATAGATTATAGACAATTATTTTTTTAGATCTTCCTGAATGCGTGTATTAGCACAAGAATCTTGCTTTACAAAGTTTTGTTTTGATTTCTCTAGCTCTCGGCTATTATTAGAGGAATCCAGCAACTGTGGGCAAAGCAAAAAGAAAATATACAAGAAAAATAAAACAGATGACTCTTTGCAAAACCATCGCAAATGTTTTCATTTGGTTAACAAAAAGTTTGGTGTACGTATAATTATCGCAGAGGTCAGAAATGTTATGACAGCAAATGCCCTGCATGTATAAAAGCAGCGTGGAATCATTCGGCTTCATGTTTGGGTACCCTATTAACTGGGCTTAAGTACGGGCACACATATGTTTTTTAAGAATAAACTTTGAAAGAGTTACATCACGATATCTGACTTTGGCGAAACGGCAATAAATAAAACAGAATAAACGAAGATCATTCTGTATGTCAAATGCCTCACGAAGACAGACGATATACCGAGGTGGATGTCCTAGGGAGAAGTGAAATTTAAAAGAAAACCGTAAATATGGTCGAAGCCTTTTGACAGTGAAATGGATGGTTGATTCGGGGATCACCATAGTATAATTTCGGTTGGATTTGCAAGTTTGATGTATAAGTCTTACCTTCACAGTGGTTCATAGATCCAACCGCATAGGGTTGTTTCAATAGAACCCAGGTGTCCTTGTGTTATGGAAATATATGGAAATATAATATATGAATCTACAAAAAAATATATGAATCTATAAAAAGAACATTAGAGAGAATATACCCAAGTAGTGAGCTTCTGTGAACTTTGACTTATTTAGCATTTTGAGACTTTTTGGTTGGGGTAATTGTAAGCAATTATAGAAGAAAGGGCAGCCAAAAGATTACAACGTGCTGAACTCACTTTCAGTAGATCAAATGGATCGAATTTGACCATAATGCCTCGAGGAGAAGAAGTGCTATCGTCCAAACAAGATATCAAACAACTATATATACAGTTGGAACGACTGGTGAAAAAAGAGATTTCAAAAAGTTGGGAAATTATTACTTTAGAAAAATATATACAAATGGAAAGAGTACCAAGAGGGTTATGAATCTTTATGCTTCCAAAACATCCCGATACTAGTCCGGAGATGCTAGAAGAATGGAGTGCAAACAGCATGCAAAGTTCAAAACACATGATGGAGATTATTATCAAATATGCAAAAAAGAATATCTTGAATTTAAGAGAGAACATTAAAGAACTGGAGTTGAGATTACAGGCACTAGATCAAGATGAAGAACAAGAAAAGCTTTAAAAAACGCTCAATACGACTCTGGACAAGTATGAAAATCAAATAGAAGAGCGAAAAAGGACCACATTTTGGAGAGATGAAAGAGATTATGCAACAGGTCATATTTTGACTTTCGCCAAAAGGTTTGATATTTTGAAGCAACAGGTACATATTGGTGCAATTAGCCTAGAGGAAGTGGAAGGTACGGAAAACAGTGGATCTGAGACCGATCAGAGTGAAGGAGAAGGACCAAGTTTGAGTGTAAAAAAGACCACGTTTTTAGACAAAATGAAACTGGTGTATCTAGACCAGAAAACACCAAGGACCAGAGGAAGAGGCAGAGGAAGAGGCAGAGGCCGAGGAGGACCAAAAACAAAAGCAACAAAAGACACCGGAAAACGAGAAGGAGTATAAGAAAGAGGAAAAGATTACACGCTACGCAGTATGAAGAAATTAAGGAAGAAAAGGAGGAAAATTTGATTGTAAATTTGTCAAATTACCAACTAACGAACATTGAGAAAAGTGTGTTACAAAAATGTCTAAGCTTTTGTCCAGAAAAATATTATGATTGTGTACAAACAAGGATTGATTTATATAAATTTGTGCGTAAATTGAAATTAGCTAAATATTTTACGAAGATGAACAATATCAATTCAATAGGACAAATGGAAGTGAATGATGAACAGAATGTGACAATGGAATCAATAGAAGAGTGTTGGAAATCAAATATGATAATTGAGCAAAAATCTGATTTGAAAACGGCCTATTATTTACTGCATAATTTGGAGGATGATATGATGTCGGAAACACAGATACTTGCAACACTGGGAATTGAATATGAACAACGGGAGAATACAAACTTCAAACCCAGATCCACATTTTGTCCAGTTTTAGCACCGGGAAACAAGATTGACATATTTCATGATTTAGTTGTGATGAATTTGGAAAAAATACAATGTGATGGAAATAGAAAAGCACAAGAAAATCTAGCGAAAGAACAACGAGAGGCTTTAAAGAACTTGATGGCAAATCAGGACATAGTGATAAAACCGGCAGATAAAGGAGGAAATATAGTGATTTGCGATAAAAAGGACTATTTGGAGGAGGCATATAAACAACTCGGGGAAGAAACTAATTATCAAAAATTGACAAAGAATCCCATGAACACTTTAGTTTTGGAATTGAATAAAAGGTTGGAAAAGTGGTGTGTAGAAGGTTTGATTAGTAGAGAAGAACTGAACTTTATGAGAAATGATAATCCAATGATGCCTACTCTGTATTTCTTACCAAACATTCACAAGACTTTGAAGAAACCCCCAGGGAGACCAATCATATCTAGCTGTGGTTCATTATATGAAAAAATATCTGAATATGTAGACTACTTCTTGGCCCCAATGGTAATGGACCTTAACTCATATATCAAAGATTCAGGTGATTTCATAAGATGTTTGGAAGGTATAACATGGCAGGAGAATTACATACTAATCACCATTGCCGTTGTGTCTCTATACACCTCAATATCACATGATATAGGTATGAAGGCAGTGAAATATTTTTTACAACAGAGAAATTTTCACCTTTTGAAACATTCGGAAATGCTAGCAGAAATGATAGAAATATGCTTGCACAATAATGTTTTCATTTTCAACCATGACATTTATCAACAAATTTATGGGACAGCTATGGGGGTATCATTTTCTCCAAGTTATGCAAACTTAACCATGGGATGGTGGGAAAAGTCTATAGCTTGGGGAGAAGAAAATGAATGTTACATGGAACATGTCCCAGTTTGGTTGAGGTATATAGATGACCTATTCCTAATCTGGAGTGGTATTAAATAGCAATGATATAGGACTCCGATTTACATACAAAATGGGTAAGGTCTCTATAGAATTTCTGGATGTTGAGGTATACATTAAAGAAAACTCACTTCAAACTACCTTGTATCGAAAACCTACAGCCACAAATAGTATTCTACATGGTTCAAGTTTTCATCCGAGATCACTCCTTAAGAGTATTCCATATGGGGAGTTCATTAGGATAAAAAGGAATTGTTCTGATGTAGAGGATATGGAGTTGAAGTATCAGGAAATAGAAGCTAGGTTCTTATCTAGAGGATATAAGAGCAGAGATGTAAAGCAAGGACAACAAAAAGCAAGACAGAAATCTAGAAAGGAAATCTTGGTACAAGCGGGTAATCAGAGGAGAAAAGAACAAGATAATAAGATACGCTTGATTCTGGATTACAGTAAGGAAAATACACAAATTTTGAATGTTTTGAACAGGCACTGGCATCTGATCAAGAAAGACATAGATATTGGTCAGAGAGTAGGTGAACGTCCTAATATAACGTATAGAAAGGTACCATTGTTGAAAGACAAGTTAGTGAAAAGTCATTTTGAATCACCCCTATCAGCTAATTGGCTAACAACCTCACAAAAGGGTATTTTCTGCTGTAATAAATGCAAAGCATGTAAAATTGGCACAAACAGAAAACAAATAGAAGATCCCTATGGCAGTCTTCACAATTGATGAAAGAATCACATGTGAGACTACATCTGTAGTATATGTGATAGAATGTCGCTGTGGTATGAGGTATGTGGGGAGCACTATCTGTCCTTTGAAAAAGCGAATTTTAGAACATATAAGAGCAGTCCAAAATGATGATAGTAATTACGCGATGACTAAACACTTGAAAAATCATGTGGGAGTGGATTGGCTCCACATGAGTTTCTCTGGGATAGCGGTGGTAAAAAAACAGGAAAGAGGAGATGATAGAGTTCTAAAGCTGGGACATTTAGAATCAAGGCTCATAATCAGACTACGAACCAAGACCCCCTATGGGATCAATGGGGATGAAGAGCTTTACTGTCATCTGTAAGTTGTGTCAGAATGTCTATTTCAGGAAGGGACAAAATGGGGTTTTTGTTTTCGACTCAATGTGTAGCTGGGATTTTTGAATACATAAATATATAAACATTGATAAAGTTGGGAGACAAATATGTTTTACATCATAGGGAAGGTAAAGTGCTGGTTAGAGAAAAGAAAGGAGGCAGAATAAAAATAAAAATAAAAATAATAACCCCCCCCAAAAAAAATGTTAGATTTTGTATTTAAAAAAATGTGAGAGCTTGCATGAAAAAGAAAAGGTCAACAGTTAACAATAATAGCTATTTGGTTTTAATATTTTGAATATTTAAAATATTTTTTAAATTCACGTTTTGTCTGAATATTGGGGAAGTGGGATGCAAAAAAGATTTTTGTTGGTGTTATCACAGGGTGTTCTGTATATGAGAAAATGTGTTACAACTACATTTCCCAGAATGCCCCATAATGGCAGAAACTAGGAGAAACTATAAATGGAGTGATTAATGGATCACTCACTCACCGTGATCAAGACCTTTGGTCGTTGAAACGCGTTGGTGTAGTTTGGGATATTCATCTCCTTTGTAAGAATAAATCAACAAACACAAGGGCCCTCATTACAACCCTGACGGTCAAAGACGGCCAGGGCTGTTTCGACAGAAGCATCGCCAACAGGCTGGCGGTGCTTCCCATGGGATTACAACCACGGCGGAAGCGCCACGGTCGCACCGCCGGGACCGCAGGTTTCCCGCCACATTGGTCCTGGCGGTTGTAATCCCCCAGGGGATTACGAGTCCCCCTCCCGCCAGCCTTTTCATGGCGGTATGAACCGCCATGAAAAAGCTGGCGGAAAGGTGAGTCGCAGGGGCCCTGGGGGCCCCTGCGCTGCCCATGTCTCTGGCATGGGCAGTGCAGGGGCCCCCTGCCTCGGCCCCATGGAGCTTATCACTGTCTGAAAAGCGAAACGGGTGCAACTGCACCCGTCGCACCGCCGCAACACCGCCGGCTCCATTTGGAGCCGGCTCCCGTGTTGAGGCCGAGATCCCCGCTGGGCAGGCGGGCAGAAACTAGGTTTCCGCCCACCGGCCCAGCGGGGATCTCCAAATAGCCACTGCTGGAGTGCAGCCGCATTGGAGTCAACTTGGCGGGCAGCGGTTGCCGCCCGCCAAAGTTAAAATGAGGGCCAAGGTTTCCTGTGTGTGCCGTGTTTGACCTCGTATCATTTGGTGGACAAATATTTTACAGGGTTGGCCCTTCCCTGACATTGAGCACCAACTTAATAGAGCGCGCTTTGATGGGAGAGCGCGCTTTGATGGGGGCCATTTGGAGGAAAACACACCCCCTCTACATACACAGACGCACACCCCATGCACCCACACAACACACAACACCCCCCCATCCCCCTCCCCTAACGGACGATTGACTTATCTGTTCCGTCGATCCTCCGGGAGGGGACGGGAGCCATGGGGGCAGCTCCTCCGACACCACACCGCCAACAGAACACCGCCACGCCGAATCACAGGACGTGATTCGGTGGGCGGTGCTCTGTTGGCGTGGCGGTGGAGGTGGAGCAACCTCCACTTCCCCACCGCTCGCCAGTATGGCTGTTGGCGGCTCTCCGTCCGTAAAAGGACGGAAAGCAACCAACAGTCATAATACGCCGAGCGGCAAACGCCACTACTGGCGGTCTTCCGCACGGCGGTCCCTCGGCGGTCTTGTAAAAAGACCGCCGAGGTTGTAATGACCACCTTTGTACTTAAAAAAGGGACTCCTAGGTAGAAGCTTTTACTTCATCTGATTTGCCTCCTTTCAAGCTTCAAAAATAGCAGGAACTGCTGAAGCCTACCAATGTGACCACTTTTGTCTTGCTGTTTTGTAATTTCTAGTTTATCCCTGTGGCAATAGTCTTCATGAGCACTTATCATAGGTTGAAGGCCCATCCTAGTGTGGTCCAATAGTATGGTATCGTCTGCATATTGCAGCAACACTATTGGGTGGTTGTCTAATTAAGGACGACAGGCATGCTGGTTAGCTAGAGTTTGGCCAATATCAGAGATGTATAGTTTGAGTAATAAAGAGGCCAAAACATAACCTTGTTTTATGTCCTTGTTGACAGGAATCTATAGGTTAGTCATGAATGGCCTCCTATTTTGACCTTAATCCAATTGTTTATAAGTTATGCTAGAAAGACTGTAAGAAGGGTTGGTGATATATCAAGGTTTTCCCGTTTGCTACAAGGGCGATCATTTTCTCTGCTATCAAACATCTTCTTAAAATCAGTAAAACTGGCAAACAAGTTCTTTTTTTTCCTTGCATGTATACACCAGTATGGAAAATACTACTACAATATCAGCTGTTTGCTCTGAATGCTTTCAGAAACAAGGGAATTTTATTTTTTCAAACACATTTGCCAACTATTTGAGCCATAAAAGAGCATAAGATTTATAGTTGAAGTTTTACATGGCTATCAGTCTATAATTTTCAGGGTTTATTTAGAGATGTTCCTGTAATTTTGATGCAATATCGATTTCGCTCCCTTCATATGGCAGTCTGGGAAGAGGGTGCACATTGCAGCTCTCCAGTTTTTCTGTTTAAATTTAAATACCGATGTTGGGATGCTGTTTTGTTCATTAATATATGTTCTTGATCTAATCAGTCTGGATGATTCTCGGGGTCTCCCTGGGTCTTAGGGGGAGTTGTTTCGCCCTCTTGATATGGAGACTATTTATTGGTTAGTTTCTCTATATAATACAGGGGTTTGATATGCATTAGCCATTCTGATGCTTTTTTTATGTTTTTAGACATTTTGAAATTTGGACTTTCAATTTGATTGATGTAATTCAAAAGGGTTCACTGACTTTTTGAAATGCTGACCTCTTGCAGAATTCTCCATTGTTACTCTTTTTTGTGTTGTTTTGCGTTCCAAATTATATTGATACTATGCAACTTGGATAATTCGAGTTGTTTGTGTGTTTTCAATGTTCTTAATAGCCTATTTAATTCTATTTTTTAATCTCCAACATTGGCAGTGAATCATGTGTTCTTATAAGCCCCTCTAATAGAATTGAAAGGCCTTTCATACAGGGCATCAATGATCAAGTTCCAATTTTGTGGGTGGAAAAGCCTTCCTTTGCGCAACCTTGTAAATGAACGGATAAGTTAGCAATAGTAATGATCCAGTTATCAAGCTTGCACATGCAGGTAATCTTCCATTCAGTTTGCCTCTTTTTTGTGTGTTTTGTTTACAAATTGCTTGGTGCCCTGTTGCCTGTGCATGATACACAAAGCTGCATATTTTTGGAAAGTGAGCGCTTTGGCTCTTAAATTCTTGTAACTAGTTGATTAGTTCTAAAGATGAGAATATGAATTCCAGGAACACAAGCCTGCTTTTTTCCCTGTGGGTGAAATTTACCAGATTGTCTGCAATAAACCTGCCATGTGAAGCTCATAATATTATATTATGCAGAATTTCTAGGTGGGTCTTGCCATCTTTTGCTTTATGTTGGTTAAATATTGAGGCATCAGGAACATTCCATAGATCATCCTTGTGAGAGGACGGTTCTGACTATCTGGTCCACCCTGATTTTTTTGCTTATGGATCACCTGTTTTTTTTACCATTAACTGTGAGGGAGCTTCATAGTTTGTGACTCTCCCACAGTAAACTCATGGTAAAATGGACTGCACATGTTTGCTGCCAGTGCCGGCTTGTTAAGCAAAGGCTGCTGGGACGCAGCAAGGGTAGGAGGCCCAGGGCTGGTTACACATGCTCACTTGTGCACATGCGTGTGCATCCATGTGATAGCTGTGCGGGGATTCCTGGTGTGTGCAGCCCAAGCACTGCGCTTAGGTAGCCTGGCCCAGAAGTGAGCATACAGAGTGGGTGGTGACCTAGAGTAGGACGTATGAGTCAGATGTACGCATGTGAGGGATAGTCAATGTGCTTACTGTCTTGATTGTAGCGACACTCCATTATATGTCAATGGGAAAGGCTGGCCTAGGGTGCAACTCCAGTCCCTAGGGTCCACTGTCTTCAGAGTTGCACCCATGTACACTGTAACCTATATGAAAAGAATAATGCAGTAGGTTACAAAAGCATATTTGTGCAGCTTATGCATGATCCAGGAATGCCACATTTCTATGACTCAGCTCAGGATTAGGGCCAATTACTACTCTGTCCAGCTGCAGGAGCAGAACCTTGCAACAATCAGACAGCTGACATTCCATGCCAGGAATCAGGCCTGGCCCAGGGACCCTCAGTGAGGAGGGGCTCATTGGATAAATTGCTGGGTGAGGCCCTGGCAAGAATGTCAGGGAGGAGGGGCTGAGTTGTTCAGGTACATGCAGCAGCTCACTCCTGGTCCCCGCCATTTTGAGCTATCCCAGAAGACTGTGCAGGAAGGTTGGGACAGGGGCAGAGAAGTCATATGTCACATCAGGATAGGCCAGAGGTGCAGCCCTGTTGGACACTTCTGCCCCTACGTAAAATGTCTTGCACAGGGGAGGGCTCTCTCTCTTGACTGTGCTTCTCTGCAGAACACTAGGACTGAAGACGGGTATCATGGACAACTTGAAAGAAGAACCCCCTGACTGCCCATTTGGGTAAGGACTCTGTGTCTGAATGACTTCAGACCCAGTGGGACACAACCCAGGACCAGGTAAGCTGGCTCCCTTGTGAGGAAAAGTTGGGGAAAGACTGGGCGCTGACGCAAGGAGAGCATGCTGCCCAGAAGAAAGGAAGGCACTCAGATGAAAGGCTGGCACAGGGAGTCAGTGGGACTGGATCCTTACTGAGTTGGGAACCTTCTAAGACAGGAAGCCTAAAGAAAATGACCCAGATGGCAAGGGGTCACCACCAGGAGAAAAATGAGCTGAAGATGAAGGCCCGAGATACCCCTGAGGGACGGTATATGAGCTTTGACGCCCCCTTGGAGGACTGGCAGCGAAGCTTGTCGGGCTCCGCCACCAATTCCAATGTTACCCCTGGGGTGGGCCAGTGTCCAAATGATGGCCAAAATAAGAATGGAGGAGGGAAATGCCGTTGCAGGTCCCCGGCGAACCTGCTGTATTGAGGGAGAGCCATCAAGCTCCCTCAAAAGTGAGACGAGGGGCCCTGGACCCCATCCCAGGCCCCCACAAAGAACCAAACTCAGGGGACACCACCGCACTCCCAGCAAATAGGAAGAGAGGTGCCTCGACTTACATTCTGGGCCCCATATCAAACTATAGTCAGGGAATGCAGTTGTGCCCCCCACAAAGGTGAAGAGTGGGGCCCTGGACCTCATCCTGGGGCCCCCGATGGCTGGAGAAGGAGAGAGGAGTACAGCTGCACTTCCTCATGTGGCCAGCCCAGCCGCAGCACCACATGCATCTGTTCACGGGCAGCCCCAAATGAAGAGTCCTTATGGCCTGAGTGGTGATAACAATGGATTGTTAAAATGGTAAACATCCTCCGGGGTGAAACCTGTAATTACATGTGCTGTTACAGAAATGGGGTTCTTTGGGGATTATGGTTAAAATTGTAGCATTTATGATAAATGTGATTTAAAATGTTTGGCTACAGCATTGTGGCCAATGATGTGAAAAGGCATACCGTAGGGGTGAAAGATGGTATTACATAACATTTAACAAGCAAGTAATGCCCTTTAGGGACTGTGTCATTTGTGCATCATTTTTATGTTGAATGTTTCAATGTGGAATATGATGAACCTTGGCGTACACCCTTTCGGGGTGTGTATGATCTGTGTAGATCATGCTCAGGGTAATCCTAACAGTGCAAACCACTCCAACCTGCCTAGACATGCTCATTGTTGATGCTTATTTGAGTAATGAAACTGACAGCCACTAGTGATCCAAGTAGATGTACTTTACTGTCAGTATTAGGTGCTCTCACTCCAAGTTACAGTCAAGTATTGCATTGGAATACAAGTGAATTTTCTGCAGTGTAGGTTACTGGTTGATATCTCCGTTTGGGAGAGACAAGAATGGTTACACAATGTCATCCAAAAGTAATTCCATCAGCTTGTGTATAACTGTAAATTGTTGCATAGTATTGAGTAGTGTGTGTGCAATAAATGTATTTTTAATTTATCAAAATAAAAAGCACAGCCTGAACAATCATTTGTCGAGTGTTACTCGTATATGCTTGTAAATGGTACTCCCTTGAGTAAGCCTTGGATTGCTCTGCAATGCTAACCTGTGTGAGTCAAGCACTACAATGGGTTGTTTGGTTACCAGTGGTGGTCGGGTGCGGACCCATTACTTGTGCAGGTCACACAACTAATAATCCACCCTACAAAAATCCTCCTTTTTAATCCAGCGTTAATGTATGTAGCTGATCACCAAGTTTAAGTTAAAGTCACCTGCTATAATGAAGGCTGTGTTTTTTACTTATTTTAAGGCATTTGTTTATTGGCCAAGTTTTTTGACTCTGTTGTGAACATTTTTTGAGCTTGAATCCAGATGAATTTTTCTGAGGAGCATTTTCTTGAAAGGAAGCAGGCTTCCTTTTAGCTTGATCACAACCCTCAATATCCTTGGGGTACCAGTGACCTCTTTCTCACTTCAAAGTTAATTCTTGTAGAAACAAGAATTTCTACACCTCCCTCTAATCTGCCCTGTGTTGATATCCTGTTTGTTGGCCTGCTAAAACACTGAAAACATGTGAGACCGATAGGCTCTGAGCTTGTGGATACAGGTGATATTAAATCCAGATAAACTATTAAGCTTGCTTCTTTGTATTTTAAGAGCTTCTCAACCAGATATATTCCAAGACCAGACCTTGAGAGAGCAGATCTTATCCTGTTTTGTAATTTCTTAATGTCCCTATTCACTGCATAGTTAAGATGAAGATGTCCATAGACTACTCCTTACATTACCTTTTGTTGAGAGTTGCAGGACGCCAAGATCAGCTTATAGGTTGTGTTGATAGATTATTGTTGGTTATCTTGCACTGGAAGAGGCACCCCTTGTATAAGATGATGATTTTTTCAGGTCTTAACACCATTGAGCATTCTACCACATTCAGCAGTTTCAGGGGATAATGTAAGTGTGGGATATCACACGGCTCTGGATAAGATACTGATACACCCCACTCTGTGACAGGATAGTGTCCTCTTTAGTGGCAAGAGTCAATTTTATGCATTCCTACTTTTCACCAGGCAAAGCCTAATTAGGTACTCATTACTGAGTTTAGTAAGGGGTACATTTTACAACTTTCAAAATATAATCTCTGTTTAAAATATCAAAAGCTCCTTTTGTAGAATATTAAGGTGTTAAATGAATTGACGTCCGGTTCCTGAGGGATGTTTGTGGCATGGCTGTAGAGTTTGCCTGGAGCACTGGATTTGTGAAATACAAAATTTAGTTAATATGTCTTCTGTATCCTTGAATGTCTCTTGCTCTTTTTTTTTGCATCCTTGCTGATCTCTTTTAGTATGCCGGGATTAAGAATTTCAGCCTCGAAGGTCAATTAAAACACACCTGTGTTTTTTTGTTTGCCTCCCAAGGTGTGTTTTGTGTATTGCAACTGATCCATGTTTTACCACCTGTTATAGTCTATTCTCTACTAAATTTCCTTTGGGATGGATTAACGTTTGTTTTTCTCTAGAAGTTATATTCGTATCCACTAGCTCTTGGTTTAATTTCCTTGAATTGTCTTTTTTATTGTGATGAGAGAAATCTCTGTGGGGAGAACAATGAGAGTGTGGTACTTCCAGAACCACTGATTAAGCAAGGTGCTAGCCCTCTTTAACAATTTTTATTTTTATGTTTGTCTCAAGTCTGGGTGAATGTGTGTGTTTAAAAAAAAAAACGTTTTATTGGTTTTATTGAGGATACACACATTCACATTTTCTTTAGGCAAAAGGAAGCAAAGAACAATGAGATTTCACCCTGAAACCCCCACCACCTCCCCCCGTTTTGGACATGTTGCATTACAGTAAACAACAGAGAGACATTACGTTGCGATTGATGTGTCCATAGTCACATAGATACTGTTCAAGGCAGTGAGGACATGGGTCTAGCGTGATGCACACCTCAGCCCCGTTGACAATAAAATGGGCCAATGCTGTGGATCACAGTATGACCCTTAAAAGGCGAATCTAGTATAGCAGAGGCTGTCCACAAAAATACAGTCAGGTATGGGGAAAATCTGCAGATTCTGCCTGGAGGTCTGTAAAAACATTTCATGACTCTGTCCCTCACAATGTCCTTGATTGTCAATAACCCTATGGAGTCACAAGTGTCGAATTCTTTCAGGGTCGCCACATGGGGCATCTGGTCCCCTGCCACAGAGGGGTCTCTATGGCTTATAAGCTTGATGCTCAGCCCATGTCCTTATGTGTCTCCCTCCATCGTCAGAGCACTATGACAGTGGCCGATGGCAGATGATATGGGATCGCTCTGCCGTAAAGCACATGGGGTAGAGTAGTAGGGCACATAGCCCATCCCTCCGCTGCATACGCCAGGTCGTCAAAGCCCCCGAACCACCAGTCACTTAAGATGAGAAGGTGTGCAGCTCTGTATTAGGAGAGCATATTCAGTGTTGCAATACCCCCTGTCATCACATTGGCAGAAGTTTTTGTCTAAGGATACTCGTTGGGTTTCCCTGTTCCAAAGTAGCATACTTAAAACTGTATTGACCTTCATAAAGAAGGATCGTCTGACCGGGAATAGGATATTTTGGATTGGGTATGCAGTTGGGGAAGGGCAACCAATATAAAAATAGCCGAGTGTCCCAAGAGGGACAATGGCAGGGTTGACCAGAACTTGGCATTAGTGTGTTGTGTCTGTGGTGAGCGGTATAGGTTGCGATCGTAGGCTGCATCCTTGTTGGGTCTTATAAAGACTTTGAGGTAATTGAAGGCATCTGCGAGCACCAGCAAGTCTGGAGCCCAGGCTGCAGAATGTGGGCAATCATCGATTGGGTATATGCCCGATTTAGCCCTATTCGTATGGAGTCCAGAATAAGTGCTGAACATGTCGAGAATTTGAAGGGCATGCAGCACAATGATTCAGGGTTGTGAATAAACAGTAGGACGTCATCAGTGTACAGAGATCCTATTGGTGACATCTCCGGACCAGTGCAATCCGCAATATAATGTATCCACTCTTGTCTACTGTTGAAAAATGGGTTATTGGTAAAGGCAGGTAAGTACCTACACTTAGCAATGGGCCACTAACCTCCCCTTAGGTCCAGTTAGGTCTCAGTAAATTAAACATAGCTCAACCCTTGGTAGCTTGGCAACGAGTGACAAGGCTTAACTTAGAAGACAAAGGGGGTCATTCTAAGTCTGGCGGGCGGCGGAGGCCGCCCGCCAGACTTCCCCCACCAAAATACCGCTCCGCGGTCGAAAGACCGCTGAGGGTATTTTGGGATTTGCCCTGGGCTGGCGGGCGACCGCCAAAAGGCCGCCCGCCAGCCCAGGGCAAATCATCCTTACCACGAGGACGCCGGCTCAGAATTGAACCGGCGGAGTGGGAAGGTGCGACGGGTGCAGTGGCACCCGTCGCGTATTTCAGTGTCTGCATAGCAGACACTGAAATACAAAGTGGGGCCCTCTTACGGGCCCCACTGGCATGCCATTGGCATGGGCACTGCAGGGGCCCCCAGGGGCCCCGCGGCACCCCCTACCGCCATCCTGTTCCTGGCGGGAGACCCGCCAGGAACAGGATGGCGGTAGGGGGTGTCAGAATCCCCATGGCGGCGGAGCGCGCTCCGCCGCCATGGAGGATTCACATGGGCAGCGGAAAACCGGCGGGAGACCGCCGGTTTTCCGCATCTGACCGCGGCCGAACCGCCGTGGTCAGAATGCCCTGCGGGGCACCGCCGGCCTGTCGGCAGTGCTCCCGCCGACCCGCCGGGGTCAGAATCACCCCCAAAGTGTAAAGCATTCACATATAACAAAACAGTAATTAAATAAAACACAGGAAACTGTTTAAAAATCCAAAACCAATTTAAACAAATAGGAAATATTTGTTGTTTTAAAATGACACCTAAATGAATAAAATCGGATAAAGGGAACCAGAGATATGAATTTTTAAAGAATGAATGCTTTTTAGTGCTTAGAAACTCATAGCATCAATCTGGTCATCTGGTCACACCCCGACTGGGGCAAAGTCAAAGTTTGAGGCCGACTGCGATGGAGCCATGCTCGGCTACAACTCGCGGGAGTCCTCGGTCAAAAGTTTACCTTCAGACTTAGTGGTTTTCTTCGAGATTTTCTTCAGCCGGACCAAGTCGCCAGTCCAATCTGACCTCCTGGAACTCTTCCTCAGATACGCGTCGCAGTAGCCCTCGGGGGAGATTTTTACCTTCGGACTTAGTTGTTTTTTCGAGATGAAAATCCTTTGACCGGGGCAAACCTGAATCCGACGTTCCTGGAGCCCTCTTCGGATACACTGCCTGGGAGGTCCCGGTCAACTTCCTACGTTCGGTCTTAGTCACTTTTTTTGAGATTTTCTTCACCGCGATGAATCTGCAAGTCAGGTCGGGTCGCGGTTGAGGCAACCCAGCTAGAGTTGTCATGGCGGGTCAGACCCTTTATGGAGCTTTTTTCCAAAAGTTCTCAAAACTTTTCGATCTACTTCCAGATGTTCCTTTAAGGTTCTTTTGAGGTCTACAGCTCACCCTAGGGTTCCAGAAGCTCTGAGATGCCCCTTGAGGATGCGGACTACAACTCCCAGAGTGCACCTAGCACAAACTCTTTTTTGGCCACTGGATGGTGGTCAGCTGGTTGGTTTCTTCAGGAGTTGGTGTAGGGGACTCTGGTTAGCAAGTTTTCACCTGTAAAAACCAGGGATTCTTTTCTTGAACCAGTTGAAGTCAGGCAAAGTCCTTTTTGTGGTGAAGCCCAAGTGTGCAGCTCATGCAGCCCCCCTAGGTGCAGTGTCCGGGTGCAGGTCAGGAGTCCAGCAGGGCAGTTCTTCTTCTCCTGCAGTCCTTCCTTGTAGGGATCTGGTGGGGATCTGAGGTGTGTGTGCAGGTCTGCCAGTTTTATCCTTGCTCCTGGGTGTAAAACAAGAGGATCCTGGTTCTCCAATCAGGTGCATAGTCCTTCCTCCTGTGATGACCACTTCCTGGGAAGTGTGGCAAAAATCAATCCCAGGGAGCAACATTCCTCAAAAATCCATCATGGCTGAAAGTGATTTTTTGAGGTTACATCTGGATGAGCCCACCTGCTGGTGTGGCTAAAAATCTTAAACACACCCTTCTCCTGCCCTTTCCTAATCTAATCAGGGGGGCACCTAATTGTCTGGATTTGAAGAATGTGAGGGAGGTGCTGGGTTGCTCCAAATGTCTTTCCCTGCCTTTGAAGACCAGTTTGGCAGCCCTCTCCCCTTTCTGCTTCCACATCTGCTGAGGGAAGTTCTCCTCCCCCAGACACATCTCTTTGTGTTGGGCCAGGCCACTTCACACCTCATCAAGGCAGCCTGGCCAGGTTGTCAGAGGCTGACCAAACAGAGCAAAGCAGCAAAACACTGCAGGGCTGACGTTGCCAACTTTTTGGATGAAGTTTAAAACTCTTTACCTGAACAAGCTATATTAAATCCCACAACTGTAAGTTGTGGGATTTATTGTAACAATTAATTTGATACCAAACTTGAGGTATCTGTTACTTAAGGGGACTTTTAAAATTAAAATAAAGTCTCCCCTTTCTAGCCTAGGGAGGCCATTCACTACAATGAGGGAAAAACAAATGTAGCTGTTTTACCTCAACAGGGCTTCTAAAACTATGTTATAAGGTCCCTGCTTATAGTTACATGGCACCCAGCCCTAGGGGCACATAGAGCACAGCTTAGGGGTGACTTACACATACAAATAAGGTAGTTTAGGACTTTGGAACTACTTTTAATTCCAAAGTCGAATTTCCATGTAACTTTAATTTAAAAGCAGCCGGCAAGGCAGGCCTGCCTCTAAAATGACACTGGCCACCTCAGCAGTGCACCTATGGGGGCACCACCTATGCTGGGGTCCCTAAACCTACATGCCCTGCCATATGCTAGGGACTTATAGGTAGGTTGACTTAGCCAATTATAATTAGCCTAATTTGCAAACTCATTTTATACTGAGCACAGGCCCTGGGACTGGTTAGCAGTACCCAGGGCACCATAAGAGTAGGGAAAACACCAGCAAAAAGTGAAAAACGGGGGCCAAAAAGTCAGGGGGCTTCTGCAATCAGCCCTGTTTTCCCACATCTACCATGCCAGGGGCTTGATGGTCAATGCGAACAAAAGCAGGGACAGAATGCATTCCTGACAAGTTTCCTGCTTGAGCCGGAACCACCCCTAGACTACCTCTGCAACTCGTACTCGCATGTTGACGTCTAAGAGTTGGACCAGGCTCGCGAAGTGAGGGCCAAATCTGCAGCGGCGGAGCACCCCAAACAGGTACTCCAATCCCACTGTGTCAAACGCCTTCCGGAAATCTACCAGCAAAAGTGCCTGGTGACCCAGAAAGCGTCTGCTTAGCTCTATACCTTTGTAGACCTTATGGATATTATGTCTGGTTGCCCGAAGGGCCATGAAGCCCACTTGGTCTGGGTGGACTATGGGACAGATGTACAACTTTTTGTCTTGTGATTCATAATTTGTGATCAGTTTGGGAATCACAAATTGTGAGGCGTAAAACAAAATGGACAACAGTGTTAAGTATACTGTTTGCGATTCCCAATGTGGTCACAAATGATTTACCTCATCAATATTCATGAGGTAGGTCAAAATTAGCGAATGGCCACACTCACAGGGATGGTGGCCTGCTGTGGACAGCAGACCACCATGCCTGTGACTGCTTTTTAAATAATGCAGTATTTTCTTTTGGAAATGCAGCCTGTTTTCCGTAGTCCACTGCCTGCTCTTAAACAATTTTTGCACCCCCATTCATAAATGGAAAGATGTCCCTTTGGGACCCATTCCCATTGGCGAACGGGTTACCTCCTCCTTCAAGTGGTCGGGAAAATGTGAATGTTTTGTGACTGCATTTCCGTCAGAAAACTTTCACACTTACCATTTGCGAATTGGTATTGGGAAGGGACGCCCCAAACACGCCTCTTCCTAATACCAAACAGCAAAAGCAAAATGCGATTTGGTAACAAGTTAATGAGGCACAATTTGCCTTTGGTACATTGTAAAAAGCATTTTGTCGATGAGCCGTTTGCGACTGGAAAAATGCGTTGTACATTTGGCCCTATACGATGAATCACAGACATCAACCTGTCTGCCAGTACTTTGGCCTATATCTTCGCATCAGTGTTTTTTAGGGAGATGGGTCTGAAGTCCTCACATTTGGGTCCTGATAGACTGGGCTTTGGTATGACTGTGTCCACTGTTCTTAAGTCATGGGGCAGCTTCCCTTTTTCTAGAGCCTCTGTAAACATATTAAGCAGGTGGGGGCCAAAGGTGGGCCATATCACGCCATATCAGGTGCCACAACTCCACAAGTTATCCGTTGGGCCCCAGTGTTTTGCCTGGGTTCAGTTTGCCCAGCGCACCCCTCAACTCTTCCTCTGTGATGTCCTGTTCTAAAGATCCATGGGCCTCAAGTGGTACTTCCTCCACAAATGGATCCAAATCATCCAGGGGGCTTCCAGAGCCTGCTATGTTGAGCTCACTGAAAGAGCAGAGAAATTCCTCCACTATTTCGGTATAGCCCGTGACTCACGTGCCTTCCAATGGTTCTAGGTAAGCCACCACAGAGCTCTCCTGTTTAGATGTGCAGAGGGAGTGTAGATTCTTGATGGATTTGACACCCCATTGACAAATGCGCCTTCTGGTAGTCATCCAGGTTTCTTTGGCCTCCTAGGTCAGCTCCTGTTTTAAGAGTGATTGGGCATAGGATCTCGTCGTGGTGCTGTTTAACATATTGTTGTTCCAGGTCGAGGACTCTTGCATCTAGATCCTCTATTGTTTGACGGTGGTATATATGCCGACCCTTGCAGTAACTGAATATGCTGCCTCATAGGATGGCCTTCTGGGCTTCCCACAAGATCCCTTGAGAGTCAATGGTGCCCGCATTTGTGTAGAGAAACCTCCTCTGACCCATCTCCCTGCATGCCTCTCTGAACTCCTCGTCCCACAGGAGCCAGCCGTTCAGCCTCCAACCAGGAGCTGTCTACCGGGATCCCCACTCAACCTCTTTGGACACTGGCGAGTGCTCCGAGAGGCCTCTGCTAGTATACATGCACGCCGTACACTGTGACTCTCTTGTTGGGGGTCATGATATAATCCAGTCTGGCGAGGGAGTGGTGTGCTCCGGAGTAAAATGTGTACCCATTCATGGGGGTGGAGCACCCTCCAGAGGTCTAGTGCCAATATATTGAGTAAACAGGTGCAGAGTGTTATTATCACAGCGTGCAAGACTGGAGCGGTCTAGCACCGGGTCTCTCACCCCATTAAGATCACCGCACATTAACTGCACATCTGGCAACTCCCCTAGAAGGTCAGTCAGAGTGGACATGAACGAAGTGGTCAGAGGGGCATATAGTCCCCCCCCACAGAGCCAGAGATTGCAACATACTGCCACGCCTTGTCATGCCATATGTGGGAGACCTTCAGTGGGAGACCTCTGTAGATTAATTTTGCCACCCCTCTTGAGCCTCAGTGACATCAGGCATGGTAGACCTGCCTGTAGCCTCATCGGCCCAAGAACGGGTACTTAGTCGCCATCAGTTGCGTTCTTGTAATAATAGGATGTCTGCCCTGTGAAAGGGGGCTGATTTGAAAACCGCCCTGTTTAATTTTGTCCAAAATGCTGTTCACATTCCAGGATATAAGCGAGAAGGCCAGTGACCCTGATACATCATTGCGTCCCTGAATAGGTAGTGTCCCTGTGTTTGGATGTACGTGGGCATTTAGACAGTGGTCTGAGGGTGCCCTCTAATGGTGTGATCTTTCAAGATCTAAACCATAACGTGAGTATGTGAAATAAAGAAGGAAAAAGAAGAAAAAACCCTTACATTAACTTCAAACGTCCCCCCTCCCTGCAGCCCTCCCCATACTTTACCCAGCTGAAGTACCTGTCATTTGCCTACAAAGTGGTGCTAAGCTAACCTGGATGGTCACCCCATCCCCCTTGGCCCCCTCCCTTCTCTAACTCAACCAAGAACTTGTGTCCAATGTTGCCTTATAAAGGCGATTGCCCGTAGAGGGGTGAGAGTAAATTAAAACTACAACTCGGGGGGTGTGTGCACCTGGTGTGGAATAAAAACCCTATGTCGTGAGGGAGTAGTGTACCAATGAGGTGCTGCCCGGGGACCCCACGAGGGAGGCAGGTTGCTTCTCTGGCGGGGGCCTGTCACTGCAGAGACCATCTCATGCTCCACGGGGCCACTCTTGGACCCAGAGAGCGAGTTTGTCATTCTTTGCGCTGTAGTCACTTCCTCTCAGTGGTTCGCCAGCTCCTTGGCAAGACTCTTGCCTCAGGGCCATTTCTTTGACCTTTTTTCTTTTTTGTTTTCATCATCCCTCTCACTGTGGGCCCCACACTTGGTATGATTAATAGGTCACTCCTCTATCCAGTTCCACGCCATGTCTGGTATGTTGAAAAAGTAGGTTTAGTCTTGGAAGAGGACTTTGAGTCTGGAGGGGAACAACAACATATACTTTATGTTCATGCCCCTGAGCTTGAGTTTATTTTTCAGAAAAGAGCGTCTTTGCTGTTGGACCCATTGGGTGTAGCCAGGAAAGACCATTAGAGATGCTGACTGATAGTTCAGGGAGTCTCTTCAGTATCCTTCTCAGATGATGGCGTCTCGATCTGCATAGTTTAGTATCCTGGTGATAAAGAGCCCAGTGGGCCCTTTCCACTATGAAGCATGGTGAGCGGACAGTTGGAGGGGACACAGCTTTTGAACCAGTGGTGATAAAGGATGAGGGCGAGGAGCCCTCTAGGCCCTCCAGAATTCCTACATTATGTAAGTTATTGCAGTGGGACCTCCCCTAAGCCAAGCAGGCTTCCAGGAGATTGACTCGTCTCTTTAAGGTGCCAAGGCGAGACTTGTGTGTCTTCACTGCATCCTCTGTTTCCAAGATCCTGGTCTCAGCCTCTGTAACCCTATTGGTGGTATTCCTCAGATCTTGGTGGATTAGGGAGAGACACATTTTTAGTCCACCCATGCTTCCTTCTAGTATGATTATTGAGGTCTCCGATTGCTTGTGGATAGTAGGGCTTTGGGAATTGTCATCCTATGGGGTTGCACCACCTGTTGCCCCGACAGCATTAGGTGGAGGGGGCTGTTTGGCATATTTGTCGATTTTGGTTTGTGATGCTAACGCTGCTGGCTTGTCTATCACTATTATTGGTCCGTGGTGGGCTAAGGCTGCCGCTGTCATGTGGCTCCACATGTTCCAGATGAAGGTTGTCTGCTTCGTCTCCACATGGGGGTTAGTTGGGGCCGGGCCTAGCTGCTGTGTCTTTCACTGGGGCGGCGCAGGGCTGACCAGGCCCGAGGTATCACTTTATGCAGGATAAATGTCTCTCGGTCACTGGACACTGTTGTACAGCCACAGCCCTTCTTAATGGCATGTGTTGGGTGTGGCAATGGTTCTTGGAGCCGTATTGCTCTCAGGGCCTGTCCCACCTGTGTGACGTTCCTCGGGAGCCCATTCCTCAGGGCTGACCGCCCCCACTGCCTCCTCCCCCAGCATCCCACCTCTACCGATGGGGTACTGTCCTCCTCACCTAATGTGTCCAGATGTGCCGGGCCCCCCACTGTGCCATCTGCCGGGTGGTGTTCCCTGGACCAGTCTAGGGGTGCTCCAGCAAGCAGTGCCAGTCTCCTTCGGATGTGGGGTATTTGCTGGTCAGCTGTAGCATCTCTCTAAAGCAACTGTTTTGGGGGGTCCGATCCCAATGCAACAGCAAAGCCAGAGCCCAGACTTTCAGAGCATGGGGGACTCCTCTGTAGGTTCATTCTCCGAAGCCAATCGCCCCCATGTCACTTTGTTCAGCTCCCCTCCATCTCTGGCACCTTCCACCTGTTCTCGTGTTGTGTGCGGGGCTCCCCTCTCTCACCCTCTATCTCGTCCTCCTGAGTGGGGATCAGGATTCCCTGTGCCCCCACTCAGGCCCCACAGACCGTCTCCCCTGCTTGAGGCTGCACTTGATCAGGACGACCCACAGCGCTGATGCCGAGTTCAGGAGGGAGAAACCAGACAGCAGCAGGTCCTACCCAAATCATGAGGGTCTCCGATGCCAGTTCTGTCTCAATCGGCGCACCCCATGGCCCATCCCGACCCTTGTTCATTAGTGCCATCAATCTAGATCTGGAAAGTTGTGTAGTAGCACAACTGCTTTTGTGTTGTACTCTTCATCCATGATGTTTTAACTTCATTGTTTCCTTATGTTGTCCTCACATTGATCAACACAGGATCCAAATACAGGATCAACACAGGATGTACTTCCTTCCTTCTTTAGCCAACAGGCTCGCCAGTTCCCAGTCCTGAGAAGACCTCATTACTGATAGAGGTCAAAACATGTTAACAACACCAAACAGGGATATTAGGATAAGGACCTCATAGAAGCTAGCAGTCATGTCTACCAGAAAGCTACCTAGCTTCCTTTAAAGACATTGCAATCACATCCTGCAGACACAGAATACTAACCTGTACAGACTAATCATACAAGAGATGTTGGCCATAGTTTTTTCTGTAACTTTTGGAAATGAAAGCACATTTAATTAGTCATTTACATTTTCTGCATTACCTTTCTTGTACTCACATTGACTGGTGACATAACACTAGCACTGCACAAAATACATGTGTATACAGCTTGACTGTTGTGACAATGTATTTCTTTCTTGTTTAACCTATACTTTTTTTATGCATATGATTCCAATGTTTAAACATGCTCTGCTAAATAATCTTATTACAAATGGATTAGTGAAGTGGTACAATTACTAATTTGTGATGATCGAATTATGAATTGCCTTGATCCCTTCTTGAACTGGACAACTCCCTTTAGTGACAATCACAATAGGTACTTTCCATGGTTCACAAATAATAAGTTGTCTAACTTCTTGTGATTAAGGACTAGTGATAGTCTTGCTGAACACCAGATGATAAAGATCTGTTTCAATGTGTGTCACTTATCGCTGGTCAGGTAGAATGTATGCTCTAATTTATGATGGAGTTCTTCAGGGGCTGGTCTCATCCTCAGTTGATCATGACTGGGGCAGGTTTTCAGCTGAGCTGAATGGTGCAATTCTATATGGTCCTCGCTCCTCTCATGTCACTATTAAAACCCATACTAGATTGGCAAAGACAGAAAATCATTGGCACTAAAGTATTGTTTGTTGGTTTGTGTCAAATGGGTTTGCAATGCTTGAGCAGTTTCTTGTGATACATTGCCCAAATCACTTAAAAGGGCTATTTACTTGAATATGTTTTTTTTCACATATTGTATAGCACATGAGCACCTACTGATGTATATATAGATGTGTTTACAGTAAAAAAATACAACACAAGGTTTTACACAGAATTTGAATTTGTTGAAACCATACTTAGGATACGGAATATCAAACGAGGTTCTGGAAAAGGGGGAGCAGGAAGTAAAGGGAAAGGTGGGGAAGCGAGGAGTAAAGAAAACTTGCAGAGGGAGTACTATGTACATAGAAGGGGGAAGTGGATGAAGGGGAATTCTAGAGCGTGGAGAACAGGAGGGAAGAGGAGCGTTACACAATAACGAGGGCAGAGTAAGGGTGAGGATAACAGTTTAATAAGACCAACAGAAGTGATGGTGAAAAGGGATTCAGAGTATGCCTGCAAGAGCTAATATCACACGGCAGCTTTATTGGTAAACTCAAAAGAGAGGTCATTGATTAAATGGTCTTCAGGAGGAACTTATTCTGATAATCAGTTTATTTTTACAAACAGTACTTTCACATAAGCAGTAGAGAGTGTATAAGATCTTATGTCTTACTTAACCTTCTGAAATCATCATTTAAAAGTATGCGCTAGGTACTAGGCTGATAACTATGAAACTGTGAAACACCTGAGCCCTACTCTCTGAGTCTTCACTTGAAGAAAATATGTAAGTCTGAACAAATTACATCAATTACTGTACCTGAGTTCCACTATCAAATATCAGCTTTTTCTTCAACGCTTTTTACTTCATCAGTCATTACATCAACAATTATATCAAGATTAACTTTTAATTGCAGCACATTACAGCAGGAGTACCTAACTTATCAGGTAAGGTGGGAGTAAGTATATATCAAGACAACAGTGTTTCAGGCTTAGAGTACTTCATAAATTATGTATAAAGAAATCAGGGAATTCTGAGTAGTTTCCAAGTTTAGGTGGAGAGAAGATCCTTCACATGGAGCACCCTAGAGCACCAACAACACTCTGAATCTGCTCATCTCAAATGTCTGTGTGACCGGGCCACGCTGAAGGAATACTCAAAACTCGCTGTTCCTATGTACCAGAGTTTATTGGATCAAATTTGGTAATTGGTGAGTTAAGGTACAGGTATGTTTTAAGGTTTTCTTCTTGGCCGGTGGGCAAAATGTTTCTGTCGTGGATTATTCTTCACTCTTCTCTCTCTCTTTGTCTCCTTGGCGTACAGGTTCCCCCGGGAAGTACATGTGGAGAGAACAGAGGAAATACGGTAAGTGGTCAGGTTGCCTTTGTTTTGGTCTTTTATTTGTTTTCCTTCCTGTCTTTCTCCTTTCCCTCTCAGAGTTTCGTTATCTGTCCCTCTTCTGTTTTATGTCTTTCTAGTCGCTATCCTCGAATCTTCCATTTTGCCTTTTTCTATTGATCCGTGCCTTTTTCCTTTTCTTTGGTGCCTATAGCGATTTTTGGTGCGAGGTGCCCTTGACGTGAAATATTCTAATTACAGTGCTTTATTGTGCTCAATGGTGGTTTTCTTTGCCCCCTCCCCTCCCTCCTTTTCAGTGCCCGTGTTGTTCTTTTTATCACCCCCTTTCTTCCCCCCCTCTCATACAGTTCTCTCTCTCACTCTCACTCTCGTTTTCTCACAGGGACGTGGTCCCATGCACCTGGAGTAGCCACGCTTCTCCAGAAGCGTGGCGGGCTGTAACGTTCCGTCCTCCCGGTTGCCTGTCTCAGCTGAACTCGTCAGACGCCTCCGGTTGTCTACCCGAGTAGAAGACTGGATTCGCTGTCTCCCTTGTTCTGAGTTGCCACCACTCTCCCTCTCCTTCATCCGTCTGAGGTTCGCAGTCTCCTTACCCCTGGGGTCGATTTTCTTCCTCCTCCTGTGGTCGTTCGTCTGTGTCCTCCGAACCTCCGACATCCGCAAGTACTGCCAGTGGCAGTTTTGACCTCCCGTCATCCTGCCATTCTTGACCATCCCACCAATCACGGGACGGGAGGTGTGCCAGACCGTGAGCATCAGGGGCAGAGTCAGCACAAGACAGGGCCGTGTGTGGGCGATCAGGATCCAGCCCATCACATACACTCCCACTAGAAAGCGGCCGGTCGGGACGCTTAGAGGCAGGATACCGGGACAGAAACTCCGCAGTCACCATTTGTTTACCCGGGAGATGCTGGATCTGAAATGAAAAAGGCTGTAAGGAAAGGAACCAGCGCAGAACACAGGAATTAGTGTCCTTATTGTGGGCTAGCCAGGTGAGAGGAGCGTGATCAGTAACCAGGGCAAAAGTCCTGCCAGACAGATAGTACCTGAGAGATTCAATAGCCCATTTAATTGCCAAACATTCCTTCTCTATAGCCGGATAATGCCTTTCACGTGGTAGAAGTTTCCGGCTGATGTAAAGTAGGGGGTGTAGGGTATCATCTTCCTGCTGTTGTGATAACACAGCCCCAAGGCCCACCTCAGAGGCGTCAGTCAGTAACACAAAGGGTTTACAGAAATCAGGGCAACAGAGCACTGGTTCAGAAGTGAGAGCGGTCTTTAGACTGTCAAAACTACGTAACTCGGAGACTGAAGGAGGCCCAAGGGTATTGGGACACCTCTTCCGTAGCAAGTTAGAAAGGGGTTCAGCCATCGTGGAAAAATGGGGAATAAAGTGTCTATAATAGCCAACTAGCCCCAAGAAAGCCCTGATATTGTTTTTCCTCTTTGGATATGTCATCTGGGAAATGGCTTCTAGTTTTTCTACTTGGGGCCTAATCTTACCACCTCCTACAATATATCCCAGTTATTTAATACTAGTTTGCCCCAGTCGACATTTTTTCTGGATTGGCTGTTAACTGGGCTTTCCTCAGGGCACGTAAAACGGCATCTAAGTGTGACATATGTTCTGCCCAAGTTTTGCTATATATAACAATGTCATCAAGATAGGCCGCCGCATACTGCCTGTATGGTCGTAAGATTTCATCCATGAGTCTTTGGAAGGTGGCAGGGGCCCCGTGGAGCCCAAACGGTAGGACAGTGAAGTGGTACAATCCCCAAGGGGTGGCAAATGCTGTTTTTTCTTTATCTTCCCCCCTTAAGAGTATTTGCCAATACCCCTTCGTGAGATCTAACGTGGATAGATATCTAGCTTGGCCCAATCTCTCAACCAGCTCGTCATTTCTAGGCATGGGATAGGCATCAAAGTATGTTAAATTATTGACCCCCCTATAATCTACACAAAATCTGGTACTGCCGTCGGGCTTGGGAACCAATACAACCGGCGAGCACCATGGACTGGTTGAGGGCTCTATGATACCGGCTGCTAACATGGCTTGGACTTCTTTTTCTATAATTTTCTGTTTGGCTTCGGGGATGCGGTATAGCCTCTGTCGGGATACTGTATTTTCTTTGAGGCGGATGAGATGCTGGACTAAGGTGGTTCTTCCCGGATATTTAGAAAACACGTCTTGGTTTTGGGTCACTAGGTGGTTTAACTGGCTAAGATACGACCCGGAAAGATCGGGGTTGATCCACGGTTTTCCCGGGTTGGATACCTCTTGGTGAGAGAGGAATGGATAAGGGATGTCTTCATTTACATCGGAGTTAATGTAATGGATGGCTTGTCCGCCAGTGGGTTCTATCCAATTTTTAAGAAGGTTGATATGGTATATCTGTTCTCTTTCGCCGCTTTGGGGTATGGCTAATCTATAAGTGGTGGGGTTTATTTGGGCAATCACTTCAAATGGACCCTGCCATCAAGCCAATAATTTGTTCTCCGTGCTAGGGAGTAAGACCAATGCTTTATCGCCTACCGCTAATGACCGAACCGCGCTTCTGGTGTCATATATTTGTTTTTGCTTGTTCTGAGCTTCCCGCAAAGCAGTGTGGGCTTCTTCCCATACCGTATGAAGATTCTCTCTCAAATCTCGGGTGTATGTTAACAAGTCTTTTATCTCCTCTTCGGTGTCCTCCCACTGTTCTGCTAACATATCTAGCAACGTACGAGGTTGTCCGCCAAACAACATCTCAAAAGGGCTATGACCTAAAGAGGACTGTACGTGAGTACGGATAGCGTATAGAACCAAAGGGAGTTTCTTCTCCCAATCCTTACCTCAGATATGCTTTTTCTTAAGAGAGATTTAATGGTCTTGTTGTATCGTTCCACTAGCCCGTCTGTTTGGGGGTGATATACTGAGGTACGGATTTGTTTCACACCTAGCAATCGACATACTTCAGTCATCAGTCTGGACATGAAAGGAGTCCCTTGGTCCGTCAATATTTCTTTCGGGAAGCCCGCTCTCGAAAAAAACTCTATCATTGCCTGTGCAATAGCTTTAGTATGCATACTTGGGAGGGCAATGGCTTCCGGATACTGCATGGCATAATCCACTAATACTAAGACATATTGTCTACCCCGAGTAGAAGGGGTGAGAGGACCATTGATATCCAACCCCACTCTGGTAAAGGGAATATCGATAACTAGAAGTGGTTGTAAGGGAACGGGTCTTGTAGTGCAGGGGTTGTATAATTGGCATTTGGGACACTCGGAACAATGTTTGCGAATCTCTCCAAAAACCCCAGGCCAATAAAACCGTCTAAGCACGATTTCCTCTGTTTTCTCCCTCCCCAAGCGTCCTTCCCCCTTATCCCCATGTGCTAACTGTAACACCTGTTGGCGATGACTTCTGGGTACAACTAATTGTAGGTCATTTCCCCTTGTGGTGGTGGGTTTCCGGTATAATAGATTATTATGTATCAGGAATCGGGGACCTACCCCTTGTGCTGCCCCGGATACTGCCTGTTGCCATGCGTGTTTTAATGAAGGGTCCTCATTCTGACTCCATCGGAAATCACCTGTGACCGTGCAAACTTTCCTGGTGACTATAAGTTCATCTTGGGGGGAAGTAGTCTGAACATAAGAACGCAGTTGCTCCCTTTTTTGTCTCCTACTGAGGGTATTCCGTACTAGTCTGGGCTCCTCCATAACCACCCCACTGGGTGCTTCCTTCCACCAGTCCCTCAAAAGATGCTCTTGTCCGGCTTTCTCCAGTAAAGTGGAAAAACCCTCATAGTCTGTCCCCAGAATAATATCTTCATCTAATTTGGGGAGTACTCCGACCTGTAGGCTCTTGGTTCAGTCTCTCCACTTCAACCTTATGGTAGCAAGGGGGTAGTATCGTTGATCACCATGTACACAGGCGATGAGGACTTGGGTTTTCGTATCTTTCTGACCTGGCAGTACTAGATCCCCCCTGATCACGCTCTGGCTACAACCTGAATCAATTAGAGCTATTCTTTCTTCATCATTGATGATGATGGGGAGGGTATATTTTGGTTTTTCTCCTCCGGTCCAGAACACTCTCCCCTTTGTCAGACCTATTTCCATGGGTTCTTCTGCGTATTTTCTTTGAGGGCAATACCTGGCAATATGGCCCCGTTCTGAGCAGTTATAACACTGTGGTCCGGTGCCTGGGTGTCCGGAGGCTACCGGGCCCGTGGGTTGGGCACGGTCAGGGCCGTGGATCACCACTGGTCGATGGGTGACATTTCTAGTGATGACCGGTCGGACAGGAGGTGGAGGGGCTCGCCTCCCGGTAGCACTGAAGTCTGGACCCCTATGATAAGCACAGGCTAGATCCACAGCCGTTTCATTAGTGAGACCGGGATGTTGTCGTACCCAGTTGCGAGTGGTAGATGGCAATGCATCCAGGTATTGCTCTAAGACTATGACATCAAACATTTCTTCCCTGGACTTTTCCGAGGGATGTAACCATCTACCAGCTGCGTGTTGGACTCAGTAGTATAAGGAGCGGGCGGTTCTCCTGGTGCTGCCATTTTGTTTGTCGGAATCTGGTGCGGTAGCTTTCGCTATCTAAGCCCACTCTTTCTAAAATGGTTTTCTTGATTTCTCTATAAGGAAGAGTCCCACTTGGATTGATGGCTTGGTAAGTGGACTGAAGGTGACCAGTGAGAAGGGGGGCGATATACTGGCCCCATTTATCCTCAGGCCAATTAGCTGTACTTGCTACCCTCTCAAAATTTGTGAAGAAAGAGTCGGGATCTTCCTGCTCCTGATAACGCTGCAACACGCTACTCTGTACATTGGGGTGTACTTTGGTATGGGCGATTGTGTCGGTAAGTTTTCCCAATGCGGTTTTATGCACCAGTTGGTTGTTGGCCATAATTGTGGCTTGACTTTTCAGAGCAGTTTGCAACGCCTCACGTTCCTCTTTAGCTTCTTTCATTTGCTGCTCCCATATCAACTGGAGATGATGTTGTCCTTCAGCCAATTGAGCTATTACGTCGGCCATAGTTGCCTTTTCTTCCATGGTGGCGGATTCCCTTGTGATCCCACTTCTGACACCACTTGTGACCGGGCCGCGCTGAAGGAATACTCACAACTCGCTGTTCCTATGTACCAGAGTTTTATTGGATCAAATTTCGTAATTGGTGAGTTAAGGTACAGGTATGGTGGGCAAAATGTTTCTGTCGTGGATTATTCTTCACTCTTCTCTCTCTCTTTGTATCCTTGGCGTACGGGTTCCCCCGGGAAGTACATGTGGAGAGAACAGAGGAAATACGGTAAGTGGTCAGGTTGCCTTTGTTTTGGTCTTTTATTTGTTTTCCTTCCTGTCTTTCTCCTTTCCCTCTCAGAGCTCCGTTATCTGTCCCTCTTCTGTTTTATGTCTTTCTAGTCGCTATCCTTGAATCTTCCGTTTGGCCTTGTTCTATTGATCCGTTCTATTGATCCGTGCCTTTTTCCTTTTCTTTGGTGCCTATAGCGATTTTTGGTGCGAGGTGCCTTTGACATGAAATATTCTAATTACAGTGCTTTATTGTGCTCAATGGTGGTTTTCTTTGCCCCCCTCCCTCCTTTTCAGTACCCATGTTGTTCTTTTTATCACCCCTTTCTCCCCCCCCCCTCTCTCATACAGTTCTCTCTCTCACGCTCGTTTTCTCACAGGGACGTGGTCCCACGCACCTGGAGTTGCCACGCTTCTCCAGAAGCGTGGCGGGCTGTAACGTTCCATCCTCCCAGTTGTCTGTCTCCGCTGAACTCGTCAGACGCCTCTGGTTGTCTACCCGAGTAGAAGACTGGATTCGCTGTCTCCCTTGTTCCGAGTTGCCACCACTCTCCCTCTCCTTCATCCGTCTGAGGTTCGCTGTCTCCTTCCTCCGACATCAGCAAGTACTGCCAGTGCCAGACCGAGAGCACCAGGGGCAGAGTCAGCACAAGACAGGGCCCTGTGCGGGTGATCAGGATCCAGCCCGCCACAGTCTGCTTTTCTAGCAGAGTTTTTAAGCATAGGATTTACACAGTGCCTTCCATGCTGAGTTAGAAAGTGACAAAACTTTTACAATTTTTTGCAGCAAAGTCTTTAAGCATAGGATGGGGTTGCTGGCTGCTGACCAAGAGGGCTTGCCACCACCGCATCCATTCCCTGCACCATAGAGGGCCTGGGGTGGCTCTACAATTATTGGCAGTGGAGGACTCAGATTCTTCGAACTCAGGGGTGTGCCCATGGGTAGAAAGTGGAGAAAGACAGTGGTGCTGTAATAATGGTGCCCCTGCCATGCTGAGATGCACTTCAGTCAATATGGTGCCTGAGCCTGGTGGAGCACTCTGAAGAGTAAACAGCATGAAGTGTTTGGATGAGTTGCACCCTCTGGGGGCCAGCATGCACATCCGCCCCACCCAAGTGGCGATACAGAGCGTGGGGCTTGACTGGAAGCCCACAGTGGCCAGAGGGAGGGAGTCCCCCCGCAGGCTCTTTCCACATAATAAGGCATAGCAGTCCTTGAGGGTGACAAGCTGTAGCCTGCATAGGCACTTCAGAGGGAAAGCCACTGAGCCAGTGAAGTGAGGACAGGGAACTCCCTGACGGGGGCAGCTGGAGAGACTGGCAATCTGTTGAGTGCTATGGTGATCTGCTAGGAGAGGAGAACATTGGATGCCCACTCTCTCAGGTGCTGTGGGACACTATGGCATAACAGGCTCTGTCCCTGTCCTTCCCCCTGATCCTCTCAGCTGGGAGAGACTGCTGCTACTGCTGAACTTGAGAAATTGGCAGCTGTGGATTCAGGAGGCTTACAACTGCAACTTTCATGAGCCACACAGGGACTGTGAGAGACTTCCAAGCTGGAAAGCACATTAGGACAGAGGGCACCTTGGCCTGACTGGGTGCCCCTTCAACCACGAGACTTCAGAGGGGGGTTGGTCCACACACTGGACCCCCTCAACAAGCTAGAATTGATCATCAGTGCTGTAGGCACCGATCATGAAGTGCTAGAGAACAAGATCAAGAAGGTGTTTGTGTGCCTCGGCATCCTCTGATATTAAATCATTAGTGTAGTAATCAATGGAACCATCTGGGAAAGTGTATTAAATCAGTACATAAAAAGGAGAGAAAGAAAACCAAACATAAACACATTAAATACAAAACCATATGGGTGTCAACATTCTCTTGGTCATTAACATCTTTAATAATGATACATTTCTATATATTAAAATTATATGACTCATCATATCCATAATTGATAAGATCACATAAAAACCAACAACAAACTTTTTTTCTTTTGAAAAGCCAGTGAAGCACACCAACCTTAGTGTCAAAACCAGGGAGTCAAATTATTTATAGTATAATGATGATGCCTATCTATAATTGCCAAGATTGCTGTCCCCAAGTGAATTGTCAGCACAACACAAAGACCATGAGGGTAGCATACCCTTAAATAAGACCCAAGGTGCCTCACAGTATATTCCCTACAGAGCACCCATGCATGGATTACCAAAGAAAAAAGTCACACAAAAAACACCTGAAAAGAGGTGGGACTGGAAACTTACCAAAAAAGTATTTGTCACCTGAGCGGAATAGCTGTAAGGTTCACTGTAACCACATAGTAAACAATATGCGGGTGAGGGGTGCAAAAAGCCGAACAATGCAATATCGGCACTGTAATTTCACCTGCAATCAGGAAAAGGGGGTGTAGCTCCTTTTCTCAAAAAACTCCTACCTGTCTAATATTGATGGCATATGGAAATACTCATACAATATACAGGAGAAGACTCAGGTTGCGTCTGAGATCCTACGGGGCCCCACCACTAAAAATGTTTGTTGTAGCATAGTGTACAGTAGTACAGAAAGGTAAGGACTTGGCTTGAGCATCATTTGTCTAACTTAGAGTGGACACTTATGGTAATAAAACTCCAGTATTGTGAAATACCATGACTGGAACGAATACATCTTCCAGACAAGAAACAAAGGGATAGGAAGAATTGGGGCATGTGTGACCTCTCAACTCACATCTACCATAAGATAGTTCACAATCCTGAGTGTAAAAGTCCCAATTCCCACTTATGACTCAAAAGGGTTCCTGTCTGTAAGGTGCCACAAGGGACCTATGGCCACATATGCTGCAACCCAGTGGCACCACAACATAACAACTGGTGTGCCATGCTTAGTTGGAGTAACAAACCTCAATATTTAACCTCATTTTGTAATCATGTGTCACGTATTAAAAGTAGTCCAGGGATGGACTGTGCATGTGTTCCTAGGTGTTATTTATTGAAAGTGGTCGAGGGACGGACTGTGCATATATCCTGTATGTGTCCAACTCTTTAAGTTGTAATATGTACTCACAGTTTTGTCTTGCTCGTTCAGACCATTGCGGTGTGTCAGATATTTCTGAATAAATTTGGCCTCTGTTTGCAATAGCAGATCTTCAATAGAGCTGCCTTGCCATCTTGGCTGGCAATGAAGAGTATAGACCAATTAATGTTGTTCTCTGCATGTTCTGCTGTTTCAAAATGTTCTAGAAGTGGAGCCCCTGCAGTTTTACAGCAAATTCTAGAACTGTTTTTGCAGGATTCTGCTTTTCACAGACTGAGTGATCTAACCTATGTATTGTTTTCCACATGGGCAACTTATGCAGTAGACCACGCTTTTGGTATTACAATTGAAATTGTGAGACTTTCATCCTTGCCGTGGTTTCCCTTAACCTTTTGCCTCTGTTCCCCAGGTTGTTGATGTGCGCTGGACTCTGATTTTACTGATTTTGTTACTCTGGGCACTTTACCACTGCTAACCAGTGCTAAAGTGCAAGTGCTCCTTTACAAAATGTGTATGTAATTGGCTTATCCATGAATGGCATATTTGATTTATTAGTAAGTCCCTAGTACAGTGCACTAGAGGTGCCCAGGGCCTGTAAATCAAATGCTACTAGTGGGCCTACAGCACTAGTTGTGCCACCCAAATAAGTAGCTCTGTAATCATGTCTCAGACCTGCCATTGCAGTGTCTGTTTGTGCAGTTTTAACTGTAAATTCGACTTGCCAAGTGTACCCACTTGCCAGGCCTAAACCTTCCCTTTTCCTACATGTCAGACACCCCTAAGGTAGGCCCTAGGTAGCCCCAAGGGCAGGGTGCAGTGTATGGTCAAGGTAGGACATATAGGGGGTCATTCCAACTTCGGCGGGCGGCGGAGGCCGCCCGCCAAAGTTCCCCCGCCAGAAGACCGCACCGCGGTCAAATGACCGCGGCGGTCATTCTGACTTTCCCGCTGGGCGGGCGGGCGACCGCCAAAAGGCCGCCCGCCCGCCCAGCGGGAAAGACCCAGCAACGATGAAGCCGGCTCCGAATGGAGCCGGCGGAGTTGCTGGGGTGCGACGGGTGCAGTGGCACCCGTCGCAATTTTCAGTGTCTGCTAAGCAGATACTGAAAATCATTATGGGGCCCTGTTAGGGGGCCCCTGCACTGCCCATGCCAGTGGCCAGGGGCGGTAAGAACCGCCAGGAACAGGATGGCGGGAAGGGGGTCGGAATCCCCATGGCGGCGCTGCTTGCAGCTCCGCCATGGAGGATTCCTATGGCCAGGGGAAAACCGGCGGGAAACAGCCGGTTTCCCTTTTCTGACCGCGGCTTTACCGCTGCGGTCAGAATTGGCCAGGAAGCACCACCAGCCTGTTGGCGGTGCTTCCGCGGTCGTTGGCCCTGGCGGTCCATGACCGCCAGGGTCAGAATGACCCCCATAGTAATGTGTTTTATATGTCCTGACAGTGAAATATTGCTAAATTCGTTTTTCACTGTTGCAAGGCCTGTCCCTCTCATAGGTTGACATGGGGCTACCTTTAAATCTGATTAAAGTGTAGATTTTCTTTGGGAGCGGATGGACATGTGGAGTTTGGGGTCCCTGAGCTCACATTTTAAAAATACATGTTTTAGTAAAGTTGATTTTAAGATTGTGTGTTTGAAAATGCCACTTTTAGAAAGTGAGCATTTTCTTGCTTATACCATTTCTGTGACTCTGCCTGTTTGTGGATTCCCTGTCTGGGTCAGTTTGACATTTGGGCTGGTTGCACCTCACACTAGACAGTGACACAAAGGGAGCTGGGGTGTAGTCTGCATTTCTTGATGAGCCATCTGTGCTAGGAGGGAGGGGAGGAGTGGTCACTTACACCTGAAAGGGCTGTGCCTGTCCTCACACAGTGCAGTCTCCGAATCCCTGGTGAGTGTCTGGGGCCTGGCCTGGGCAAGGCAGGATTTCACATTCACAAGAGACTTTACTTTGAAGTAGGCCTACTTCAAAGGAGAAATTGGATATAAGAAGGGCACCCAAAACCACAGAGTTAAGAACACTTCTGGAAACAAGAGGAACCTCTGCCTGGAAAAGAGCTGAAGAGCTGAGGAGAAGTGCTGCCCCGTCTGTGACTGCTTTGTGGAGCAATGCTGCAGTTGATGCTTTTGCCAGAGTAAGAGGGCAAAGACTGGACTTTGCGTGCTTTCCATCTTGTGAAGAAATCTCCAAGGGCTTAATTTAGAGCTTGCCTCCTGTTGTTTGAAGTCTCAGGGACAGCAAAGACTTCTCTCTGCCAGCACCTGGAGTCTCTGGAGAGACTCCTGCTCTGACAAGTGGTGCCCTATCCAGTCCCTGGGCCCTTGAAAGGAAAGCTGGTGGAAATCCAAGGAAATCGACTCCGGATGACTTCGGACCGACGCTGCTGCTGAATCCGGTGACGCCACCTGCAACTGGCTCCGTGATCTTCGCTGGAACGCGATGACCTTTGCAGGCCCAACATCGCTGCAGCCCTGCCGAAGTCTGCGACTCTGTGGAAGTCGCCACACCATGTTGTGACTGACGCCGCTCGAAGTGCGCAGATTCAACGGTTCGCACAGACGCCACGATCCCCAACTTCACGCATCGACTTGTTTTCACTCTTCACCAAAGGTACTGTACTTGGGGGTCTGCGCAACTCCGTGTCCGGTGCCGCTGGTGTCAGCTTGTTGGGAACGACTCCATCACGACGCCGTGTTAACACCTCATCGAAGCATTTTGTGTTTGTAAGAGCTATTTTTGAGTTTAATCTTTAAAAATGCATAACTTGACTTGTGTATGTCGGATTTTTGTCGTATTGGTCTTGTTTTGTTTAGATAAGTATTTCCTATTTTTCAAAGCTGGTGTTGTGTCATTTTGTAGTGTTTTCATAAAGTTACTGTGTGTGTTGGTAGAAATACTTTATACCTAGCACTCTGAAGTTAAGCCTACTGCTCTGCCAAGCTACCAAGGGGGTAAGCTGAGGGTGATTCTCTTTTACCCTGACTAGAGTGAGGGTCCTTGCTTGGACAGGCGGGTAACCTGACTGTCAACAAAAGACCCCATTTCTAACAGAAATGTTCCTTTGAGTGTGTATAATTCCATTGATTTTAACTTCCTTAGAGTTGCGTGTAAAGTCGCAAGCAGTGCACTGACCACATTTATAATGGCCTGTGACTAGTGGAAGTTTGAATAGTCCGGCCAGGTCTTTTGGATCTGCCTTACCAAATGATGTGGCAGATTTCTTCCTTGTTTGAAAGAAAACAGTGGGCATAGAACTTGAAATTATGCCAGGATCTTTCAATTTCTATTGATGACAAATCTCTGTCAACATAAGACATTCGTTTCACTCTGCACAACAATGAATGTCCTAAGAGAGGTTTCTTTTACAGTAAATAGTCGAAAAAAGCCATTAATTGAGTTTGATATTTTCAATAGCATTTTATAGGTTATTGAAAACTACCAATGGTGTCGACAAATACATCCCACTAAAGTCCCCCGTTAAATTGTGGCAATTGGCATGTGCCATTCATGCCTCGCAGGCACAACACCCGCTTGCGAGTGCAAGCAAGATTTTTCGGCCCCTGGCGCTGTTTCCAGTCACAGTGTCATTTTTTAATGCCAGCAGACGTGAGCAGTAGTGGTCAAGGAGGGATGTGGCTTGAGTAGATTTGCTGCTGCTCGAGTAGATTCTCCACACAAGCATCAGCAAAATCAACTCGAACGGCTGTGCACTGTTACGCAATGCATGGCGCCATTCGTGCTGATTTTCAACTCTGCTTGCACTACTCGCACTAAATTGCAGCGCGAGTTGCCTGAGCAGCATATTTCCCACCTGTTGGCAGAATTCTGTGGAATCTCGTGGAGTTTTTCCTGTGACTCCACGAGCTACACCCACTCCTACTATACACCAACAAATGTGTTGAGGTTTGTGTGTCTGAGTATGGGCTATAGATGGCCTGACACAGGATCTTGAGAGGCTCGCTGGGGGGAGGGAGTGGAGGAGTTCCTTTGGCATGAACAGGGATGGGGGGAATGGAGACTATACCCCTTTTATAGCATCACAATGCAGTCTATACAAATATGCTGATGATTCTCAATTGCTGTTCCTCCGGGAAAATACTCTTATCATCTTACAAAAAGTTTCAAAATACCAAGACATTTATCACCAGCTGGATGGAAAATAATTGAACTTGAATGCAGACAAAACTGAAATAGGTCTGGTAAATAACAGACAGTTTTTGGAAGAATCTTTATTGACCAAGTGACCTTGGTCCGGCACCAACTCAGACAACATTGCAAATTGCTTGTAGTTGATAGCAATCTTCCATTAAACCCCCAAGTGGGGTCATTAGTGTCTAAATATTCTTCTGTAGTGAGAATGCAGGGAAGAAAATGTACCTCTGATATCTGTCGAGTTGAAAAAATTAATAGTGAAAGCAGTAATTACATTGAGACTCGCCTATTCCCACGCTGTCTATGCAGGACTTCCAAACATTGCCCAACACAAACTTCCAGTCGTTCAAACGAAACTACAAGGCTGATGTTTCTTCTACCTCGACACACTCATGCCACACCCCAATTGCTAAAACTACATTGGCTCCCTATAGAGGAACATATTCAATTTAAAGTATGTTGCATTGGTGTTTAAAAGCATGACTTGCATAGCACCCACACTTGTGGCAGAGACAATTTAAAAATATGACCCTTCGTGAAACTTGAGGCAAATTGCCTGATTGTTCCTAGGTTTTGCAAAACTAGATCAGGGGGTCAAAGTTACTCAGTCGTTGCTCCCCCAGTTGGAGTATGCCGTACCAGATTTAATAAGGCAGGAAGAGGAATTTGGGCCCATTCGGAAATTTTTGAAAACTTGGCTTTTTTAAACAGGCCAATGACAGTAAGTAAAACCAAATGTTGTAAGCACCAATATACTATTGGTGAAGATGCGCTCTATAAACTACAGTAACACAACATAACACAACAGCATAACACAACATAACATAACAACATATCACAACATAAAATAACAGCATAACACAACATAACGTAACAACATAACACAACATAACATAACAGCATAACATAATACAGCATGGCATAACATAACATAACAACACAGCAGCATAACACAACACAGCAGCATGACATAACATAACACAAAACAACAGCATAACACAAAAAAAACATTACAGAATAAGACAACATAACCTGTCTAGCATAACACAACATAACAGCATAACACAACATAACAAAACTGCATAAAACAACATAACAGCATAGCATAACACGCACTATATAACACAACACAGCATAGCATAACATAACAACACAACAGAACATAGCAGCATAGTGCAATAGAACACAGCAGCATAACACAACATAACATAATAAAATATAACATCATAACACAGCATAACATAATACAATATAAAATAACAGCATAACACAACATAACGTAACCGCATAACACAACATAACATAACACAGCATATCAGCATAACACAACATAACATATCATAACATATCATAGCATACAATAACATAACAGCATTATATACATAACACAAAATAACAGCATAGCACAACATAACATAGCATAACACAGAAAAGCAGCATAGCACAACATAACATAGCATAATTTAGCATAGCATAACATAACACAATAACACAACATAATACAACATAATGGCATTACGCAACATGGTTATGGGTTTGCTCGGGGGTGGACCCGCACCCCCTATCTCCACTTGGCAAATGATTTACATGAACCCACTTTCAGAACACCCAGAGAGACCATGATTGGAGGATACTTTTATATCAGTCGGCGCACAGCACCACACAATAATATCGAATGGGACGCATTCAAGGTGCTGATTGCCTCAGACAATCAATGGGGGTGCAGAAAACTCTTAGAATTGAACTGACTGCACTGGAGGACAGTATCCACATCATTGAGAGGGATTTCTGGTTGACCACCAGGTGCTCTCGACCCTGCAGGACGAGGGGGGAAACATCCATGGAAAGGCTACCTGTCTTGAATAGGTGCAAATACCTGACCATGGCCCACACTGAAGGGAGGCAGAGGTGGGTGAACAGCTATTCTGGCAGGTCAGGCCTGAGGATAGGGGATGCCAAATCACCCAGGTAGTGGACTTCAGTGGAACTGTACAGTGTACCCAGCAGGCCATCACTGAGGTCTTCATGTAATACTATAGGGTAGTGGTTCCCAACCTGTGGTCCGGGGACCCCTGGGGGTCCGCAAAGCCTTCTCAGGGGGTCCGCGAGAGCATAGAAAATTAAAAAATATTAACAAATAGTGACAAATTAGGTCCCCAGCTTCCAGTAATGACTCAGGCGCGGGTCCCTGGATTCCCATGATGATTCATTGGGGGTCCCTGGGTTCCATTAATGTTAAAGTGGGGGTCCACAGAAATCAAAAGGTTGGGAACCACTGCTATAGGGAGTTGTATGGAGAACAGGAGCCCACACCGGAGGAGACTATGGACACCGTCCTTAATTTTGTATTTGTACTTGTAAAGCGCATTCCAGCCGTGGCATCGAAGCACTAAGTGGACAGAAGTGCAGGTGAGTGTGATGATGACAAAGGGAGCAGAAAGACTGGCTAGGAATACTAAAAGGTTAGTTAGGAAAGAGACAAGTTTTTAGCAGCTTTCGGAAATACATAAAAGTGTCCTCTTTCCTAATAAAAAGCGGGCGGGTGTTCCAGAGTTTGGATGTGGCCACTGAAAAGGCTTTGTCTCCCCATTTCGACTTCCGGCTACAGGGGACAGAGACCAGATGGCGACCGGATGGTCTGAGCAGTCGCAAGGCAAATGCCATTGCAAAGAGGAACAAAAGTAATCGGCCCCTTCGGAATGGAGCGCCTTATGAGTTAGGCAGAGGGCCTTGAGCATAATTCGCAAGGCACATGCCATTGCAAAGAGGAACAAAGGTAATTGGACCCTTCGGAATGGAGAGCCTTATGAGTTAGGCTGAGGGCCTTGAACATAATTTGCTTCTCTACTGGTAGCCAGTGCAGCTGATTCAAGCTGCTGCTGGCTGAAGCCGAGCACGGAAGGTTCAGTACCAAGTGGGCAGCAGTTTTCGGAATCAATTGCAGTTCAACATCAAAGCATTACAATAGTCCAGTTTGGAAATAACTAGAGCCAGGATCAGTGAGATTCTGAGTTCCTTCTGTAGATTGGGGAGAATTTTCTTATGGGTTTTTAAAGTCCAGTAACAGGTAAGATTCACCTGATGATCAAAAGATAAAGGCCCTCATTATGACCCTGGCAGTGTGTGATAAAGTGGCGGTAATACCACCTCCAGGCTGGTGGTAGTTACCACCAAATTATGACCATGGCAGTGATAACTCCCATAGACAGCCAATGTACCACACCATCCGCCAGGTCGGAAACACCACACATGCCGGTAGTCGCTATCAACAGCCAGGCGGGAGACAAAGTACCCCATATTAATGCCCTACAATCCACCACGTTTTCCGGGGCGGTACCAACGCCATCAAAAGCCTGGCAGAAACATATTACGGAAGAGAAAAGACTCACCATCGGAGACACAGGGAAGAACAATGCTACCATGGAACCCACACTGCAAGTTTTTCCGATGATCTTTTCTCTGTCCTGGGGAGTGCAAGGCCACAGTCCCTGGAGTGGGTGACTTGCCCACTGGTTCTGGAGGGGGCTCCATGCCCATTTCTTTGTCCTGGGGAGCACAAGGCCACAGTCTCCAGGTGGGTGACTTGCCCACTGGTTCTGGAGGGGGCCCCTCGTACAGCAGGGAGGAGGGTGGCCTACCTGGCTTCCGCTGGTGGTGACGACTGCGGTGTTGTGACAGATGGTGGTGCCTCCCGGGCAGCCTCTACAGGTGGTGATGGCTGCAGTATGGTGGAAGATGGTGGTGCCTCCTGGGCAGCCTCTGCAGGTGGTGCCTCTTGGGCAGCCTCTGCAGGTAGTGATGGCTGCAGTGTGGTGGCATATAGAAGTGCCTCCTGGGCAGCCTCTGCAGGTGGTGATGGCTGCACGTCCTCAGCTGGCAGAGGGGGACCTGTGACCGCTGGTGGTGGATGTGTCACTCTGACAGCCTTCGCTGGAGTAGAGGGCTTCGTCCTCTCAATGACATGGGGTGTGGATTCCTTACCCTTCCTGGCAGGGGTTGATGTTTTTTTTCCCCTTCATGGCAGCTTGTATGTGGTCCTTAGTCATCCGGGCAGGAGTCAAGGGCTTCTTCCTCTTCAAAGCAGGAGGTGCAGGCTCCTTCCTCTTCTTGCACGGAGGTGCAGGCCCCTTTCCCTTCTTGGCTGGAGGTGCAAGCTCCTTCCCCTTCTTGCCTGGAGGTGCAGGCTCCTTCCCCTTCTTGCCTGTATTGTAGTATCCTTCCCACCACGACTAGGTGGTGCCACCACTGTCCCCATGGACTGTTTGGCTGAGGTGTTGGGCTGGGTCACTGGGACCCTGCTCTTACGGGCAGGACGGGGTGGGAAGGGGAGGGAAGAGGTCAAGTTGGGCATGGAAAAGCTTCTTAGGGGTGATGGGGTGGGAGGAGTGATGGGAGTGGAGTTTGAGGGAGTGATTGTAGGAGGTGTATGTCTGCTGGATTTGGGTGCAGGTGTCTGGACAGTATGCTCATGTGAGGTGGATGGCTATTAGGTTTGTGAGTGCTTGAGATTGTGTCCTTCGGGGGGATAGACAGGGTGGGAGAGGACACAGGAGACGCATGCATGGATGGTGTGGAGGTGTCTGCTAGTGAGGTGTGTGTGCTGCTTGGTGTGGTGATGCTGGTGGTGGATGAAGATGTAGTGCATGCAGGTGTGAGTGTAGACGTGACTAGGAGGGAGGTGGATGAGGAGGGGGAGACAGTGGAGGCAGTGGATTTGTTGTGTATGCAACTGTCTGGTGTTTGCTTGAGTGCTTGTGGGATGACGTGTGGTGCTTGTGTTTGCCTGTGCCACTCTTGGGTGTTGTCTCATGTGCATGCTCGTCAGTATGTGTGCCTTGGAGGGGTTGGGGTTGAGGAGACTGGGACTGGGAAGTGATAGTTGGAGGGGGAGGGTAGAAACAGGGACAATGGCTGCCATCAGAGAGGAGGTCAGATCCTGAATCGATCTCTGTTGGGATATCAATTCACCATGAATGCCCTCCAGGAATGCATTGCATTGCTGCATCTGGGATGCCAGCCCCTGGATGGCATTCACAATGGTTGATTGCCCTACAGAGATGGATCTCAGGAGGTCATTAGCCTCCTCAGGGCAGCAGGGCCTGAGGTGCCTGGCGCCAAGGAGATGCCCACCCTCCTGGGTGAGAGGGCATAGGCAACTCGCTGAGGGGCTACTGGGAGGGCGGTGCAGGTACAGGGGTGGCGGCTGTACCTGCAGCTGGGGTGGTCACAGAGGTGTCTGCCACCATCAGGAAGCTTCCATCGGAGGAGGTATCTGAGTCTGTGTTGTCAGCTCCTGTCTCCGCCGTGGTGCTCTTCTCACCCTCCATCCCACCAGTTCCTTCGGCAACAGTGGACTCTGCCTCCTGGGTCCTGTGGGATGCAGCTCCCTCCGTCGCCGGTGCCCCTGATCTTCCCCCAGATGATGCTAATGCACACAAGGACAGGATGACAGAACAAAAAAGGGGAGTAGAGAGGCAAAGGAAATACTGGGTTAGTGACTGTACCAATACCACAGCTGGCATACACAGCACCGTCACACACAGGGAACAGGCTTAAGCACTATGCATTGCACTGCCAGTGATATGGCTAAATTCTAAGGCAAGATGAGGGCCACACACAACAAACTGCACCCCTCCTGGGACTCACGATGCCCTGCCTGAAATGGACTGCTAACAAGTAATCCTATTATCTAGAGTTGTCCCACCCTGCAATGTCTGGCCTGGCCTCAGGGCACCCACTAACTCACATCCACCACCCGCATCCCACACCACTTGCCAAAATTTGTAATGATACCCACTGTACTCACCTCCTTGTGGTTGGTGTGATTCTCTCAAGTGCCCATTAAGCTCAGTGTAGGCCACCGCTAGTATGCAGGTCATCAAGGGGGTCAGGTTCCGATGGGCACTCCTTCCTCATTGGGAGGCTATCCCCAGCCGGGACTCCACGGTTTTCCATGCCGAGCATCTCAGGTCCCTCCACCGTTTCCAACAGTGGGTGCTCCACCTGCATAGGCCCCCAGGGTCCGCACGTCCTTGGCGATGACACGCCATAATCCCTTCTTTTGATGGGCGCTGACCTGCAGAGGCAAGACAGGAAAACACCATTCAACAAACAGTCCAGCCTGTCACACAAATGGCCCACCATACCCGTTTCAATCACCATTGGCACACACATCGCCCGGCGCACACCATGTACACGATTACAAGACATTCCTCCTCAGCCCCCCATGACACAGGTCACAGCAGCACATGCAGTGTAGGGTTCTCCTGTTGTAGGTCAGGAAACAAGTGAGGAATCGGATAGAAAATGGTGGTCACATCTGCAGGAGTGTACATATCCCCAATATTATGGGGGCGATGTACGTTACACATATTAAGTTTGTCCCCCCTCGCCAGAATGAACAGGTGTTCAGGAATCGTAAGAGTTTCCACTCACTGAATGTGCAGATGATGTGTCTGGCGGACCAGTACATCTCCCACGTCAATGCTAAGTATCCTGGGTCGGTGCATGATGCCTTTGTTCTGAGGAATAGCTGCATCCCAAATGTGATGGCCCAACTACAGAGGCACAGGGTGTGGCTAATAGGTCAGCCTTGGTCCCCACCCACTGTATGTTAGTGTACGCCTTCTGATGTTAACCCCATAGGCTTGTGTGAGGCTAAAAGTGGTCCCTCAATACTTTCAAATGACTCTGGCTACCGAAACCTATCGTGGCTGCTAACCCCTGTGGGGAATGCCAGGACATGGGATGAGGAATGTTATAATGAGGCACAAGACGAACCAGGCGGATCATTAAAAGGACCTTCTGCCTCCTGAAGGCCGGGTTCAAGTGGCTCCATCTGACAGGTGGATCCCTGTGCTACTCACCGGAGAAGTTCTGCCAGATAGTAGTGGCATGCTGCATGTTGCACAACCTGGCCCTCAGACGCCATGTACCTTTTCTGCAGGAAGAGGAGACTGGAGATGCCCCTGTGGCGGAGGATGAGGATGAGGATAACAGAATATCAGTTATCCGTCAGTACTTCCAATGACACACAGGTGAGACAGTGCAACTGCACATTCCTATAACTATTTGTGTATTCTGTGGAGCTGTAGCATGATGACATCAACTTCCTTTGCATCTCAACTTACTGTCACCTATGGTTTGTCATTTTACAGATGTTGGTGATATAACAACTGTGTACTTATGTGCTGACTACAGACAGCTACAGGTCATTATTTCTATGCTCTCAAAGTGTACAGTTCATTTGCACTAGATGTGACTGTTTCCAGAAATACACATTTTCAATACATAAAATACTAGTAGTCAAGTTGTGTTCAAGGGTATTTATTGTGGTGCTAAGAAATTGAGGGGAAAGTGCAATGGAATGGGGTGATGATGGTGGAAAGTCCATGGTATTGTTCCAGTCTGTAGCACAGGTGCAGTGTCCAAGGGGTCCTAGAAAGGGGAGCAAAGGCAGTTCAAAGTGGAGGAGAGACTAATTTCCTGGCAGTGATCTTGGCAAGCGTCTCTGGCTTATGTCTGGGTCGTTGGAACGTTTGCAGGGTGGTTCACCTTCTGTAGGGGGAGGAGTGTTGGTGGCCTGTGGGTCCTGTGGTGGGCCTCCTGTCCACTAGCTGCAGTGAAAGTGGAGGGCTGGTCAATGGACAGGCTAGTGGTAGGGGCCAGCTAGTGTGCTGTTGCTTCCCTCATGATGTTGCCCATGTCTGCCAGCACCCCTGCTATGGAGATCAGGGTGATGTTAATGGCCTGCAAGTCCTCCCTGATCCCCTGATACTGTCCCTCCTGCAGCTGCCTGTCCTCCTGTACATTGTCAAGGATCTGGCCCATCGTGTCCTGGGAATGTTGGTAAGCTCCCAGGATCTCAGAGAGTGCCTCCTGGAGAGTCGGTTCCCTGGTCCTGTCCTCCCCCTGGTGCACAGCAGGCCTCCCAGTGTCCCTGTTGACCTGTGCCTCTGTCCCCTGAACTGTGTGCCCACTGCCACTGACCCCAGGTCCATGAATGTCTTGGGTATGAAGTGTGGCCTGGGGTCCCTGTACAGGTGGGCACACTGCTGATTGACGTGTTCTGGGGACAGAGGTGTGGGTATGCTGGGTGGGATCTGTGGTGTTGGATCCTGTTAGGGGAGGCTCAGTGGTGGACTGTGAGTTGGCTTGGGTGAACGGCTGTCCAGTGGTCCCTGATAGGCCAGGTAGGTCATCCAGATCCTGAAGTCCAGAGTTACTGTCATCACTGGGGGCATCTTCTGTTGGGGACTGGAAATTTGTGGCACTTCCTCTCCGCTGACATTGGCTGGGGTACCTGCGGGGATGTAAGTGATGTATTATGCTTCATGTGTGTGACATATTGGACATCCCTGGCTTCCCCTCTATTGTTGGTATTGCCCTGCCACCTTTTGCTTGTGTATGGTGATGTATTGTGGCATTGTTAGTTTCCCTATGCTGAGCATGCTTTGGTGATGGGAGTCCATGCATTGGTATAGCATGCAGGACTTGGCATTGTGGTTAGTTATATGTGTAGGTTCAGTATGTGGGATGGAGTGGAGTAATGGGAGTGAGGGTGTGAGATGGCATGCAGGGATAGGGGGTGATAAGTGTTGAATGTTGACTTACCACTATCCAGTCCTCCGGCTACTCCAGTGAGTCCCTCAGGATACAGTAATGCCAAGACTTGCTCCTCCCATGCTGTGAGTTGTGTGGTAGGAGGTGGGGGTCCACCGCCAGTCCTCTGTATGGTGAGCTGGTGCCTTGCTGCTATGGAACGTACCTTCCCCCATAGTTTGTTCCACCTTTTCCTGATGTCGTCCCTTGTTCTTGGGTGCTGTCCCATGCCGTTCACCCTGTCCACGATTCTCCGCCATAGCTCCATCTTCCTGGCAATGGATATTTGCTGTACCTGTGCTCCAAACAGCTGTGGCTCTACCCTGACAATTTCCTCAACCATGACCCTTAACTCTTCATTAATGAAAGGGGATGCCTTTTTGAGGACATGGATGTTGTGTGGTGTGTGTTGGTGAGAGTATATTGAGTAATGTGGTGGTGTGTGTGATGTGTGGTGCGTGAGGGATGTATGGGTGTAAGTGGTGTGTGTGTCTAGTTGTAGCAGTGGTCTTGGTGTCTGTCTCATGGCAATGATTTGTGTTCGTAAAGGGTTGTGGGGGTGTGTTTTATAGTGCTGTGGGTGTGTGGGTGTGGTGTGTGTATGAGTGTCAGGTGTGTGTTTTTGGTATTGGCCACTGTAGTGTTGTTTTGTATGTGGGTGTCCATTCTGAGCCGCGGCGGTATGTATTGCCAATGGTTTACTGCCAATGAATGTCCGGTGTGGTGATTTGTGGGTCATAATATGATGTTTTGTCTGCGTAACGGTATGGGTGTTGGGACTGCCACTTTATCACTGACCTTTGGGCTGGCGGATTTGTGTATCTGGCTGTATTCTGTCGGATTGGTGTGTGTGTCATAATATGGCGAACGGATATTAGCCACCGCTGTGGTATGTTGGCGGCCATCACTGTGGCATTAAGCGGGATTTACCGCCAATGTCATAATGAGGGCCAAAGTATTGTCAAAAACAATCCCTACATTTCTTGTTGATACAATGGGTGCTGGCAGGTCACTGCAAGATTGCGGCCACCAGCAGGAATTCCATAAAGCGCTGTTGGAACCAAAAAATATTATTTCAGTTTTGTCTCCATTCATTTTGAGCCAATTATAATCCATCCATTTATTGATCTTACTCATGCAGTTGTGGAACCTGTCGGCTATCTCCTCCCAGTTCTTGTTAATGGGAATAATGAGCTGGGTGTCATCAGCATAGGAGGCAACCTGACAGCCAAAGGAACAGACCAGCCTGGCCAGCGGGGCCACGTACAGGTTAAACAGGATGGGGCTAAGAAAGGACCCCTGAGGCTCTCCGCAGGGCAGAGCAAGATAAGAGCTCATTGAGCACCTCTGTCTTGGAAACTGAAATTAGACCTAGTGTGAGGTAATACCTGCAGAATTTTACCAGATCTATGCTGTGAGTGCGGTACCGAAGCTAGACGAATTGTATGTTGAGGTGATGGACTGTGGGCACACCCTGGCTGTGACCAGAAAGGCTGTTATAACTGCCATCCTTTAAGCTGCAGGAGATGTTGCGGATGTGGCAGACTACTGGCTGCTCTTTCTGCTAAATTGGGATTATAAAATCCTTAGTAAGATAATTGTGAATAGACTATGGCCCCATTTGCAAACTCTGGTGCATAAGGATGAAAATGGGTTTATCTTGAGCAGGAACACCTCTTATAATACACAGTGCCTTCATCATATTCTCAATGAGACTACTTCAGTGCTTCACCCTGAGGCAGTGGTCTTATCCACTGACATCCAAAAAGCATTTGTCACATTGAAGTGAGACTAAGGGAGGTCATGCAGAAAATGTTGCTGGGTTAGGCTGGTGCAGATGGATTGCACTGTTGCACACAAATGCACAGGGTGGACCTCTGCATATCAACTCCTTCCCAATCTCACACAGGACCCGACGGAATTGCTGCTGGTAGTAATGTGTTTTGCATTGGCAAAAGAACTGTTCACTACCATTGTGAGAGCAGAGTAGCCGGAAATCGGAATCCCGTTACAGGACAGGAAACACATGGTCTTGCTTTATGCGCATTACCTTCTTTTATATATGTAAGACCCAAACAGGCATCCCGTGGTGTGTGGCCCTTCTGGAGGAATTTGGAGGAGTTTCTGGGTTATGCTGAACTGGGGAAAGACATGTGTGTCCCCTATGTCCCCGGCACTAATACAACACCCAGATCCAGTGCAGCACCTGGATATCTGGTGGGAACTGAGAGTCTTTAAATATCTGGGAATCAAGGTATGCCATTCTGATGTAGACATAGAAGAGGACTACGTGGAATGCCACTGCAGATCCTGAGTTTCTGTGTCGCCTTTTGGCGGATTCTTTGACTTCCTGTCATGGCTAGAAAAGTGCTGGCCAAAAATGATCATTTTTGTGAACACTTTTGTGAACTTGCTGAGCTGCATTCCTGAGGCGGTTATTTTGATCACAAGAAGCACTGCTCCAGGAGTTGATTTGGTATGGGAAGAGCAATCAAGTCTCACTGCATACACTACAAAGGTCCACTAGCAAGGGAGGCCTAGAGTCCCACAATAAGAATCCTACTACTTTTCAAGGCAGCTACAATGGCTCGGTAACTGATTAGTGGGACTGATTTAGCTATGCTTGATGCAGACCTCACCCACATGGAGTTGTCCTATGCACACTTTTGGCACCAGGTAGTACCTTCAATAGGCAGTCAGTTCACACAATATAGGTTTTTGTATAGTAAATTGTATAACAGACTTTTGAACCTGGCTGTGGGGGTGGCTCGTAGAAACGTCACACTGTACTGGAAATCTCCAGATAGACCACTGCATAATAAATCGAAGGAAGTGGCTGAAACTTGAATGCTGACAGAAAGTGCTGCAATATGCCTTAAGGAATATAGAGGTCCCTGGAGACAAACCCTGGCAGACCAATGAATTGAGGTAGTGGATGAATTTGCTGACTCAATTGCCAGTATCCTGAGGGAGTGACCCATAACATTGATTGTGTGACGACATTCATTGCTCTCTCACACTGGAGTAAACTCTAGATAAGGAGGAGCTGTTAACCTCGCCTTCAATTTACACTCAAACAGCACTCATGGGGGTGCTAGAGAGCCCATGGCAAGATGGTCGCACTCTAGTGCAGCTCTGCTGGCCACAGTTATTAATCCGCCTATAATCCTGAAATCGGACTGGCATCGACTGCTGTAAAGGGGTATTTATTAACCTCCAATGCCTTGTCCACTGATTCAAATACAGAACTGATTCGAAGGCACCAGATAAGAGCAGAGAACGCATTGCATTGCTACCCAATGTGGCTATTGGCCTGCTGCTGAGGAGGAGAAATAACTTGTGGCATGCCACTCTCCTGGTTGCTGATTGGATAGATGAGCTAGTGCGACTGCAACCTGGCCCTGGTTAATCAAGATCACAGAGCAGCATCCCTGTGACTCAGTGCCAGTTCACTAATATGCTGCCTCACTGCGGACAGCCTGCAGGAGCTGAAAGGAGAATCAGGAGGCCAGGTCACTGCTCTGGGCTATTCACCTGGACAATTGAGTAGAGATCTGGCTGTAGTGAGGAGAAGCCGCAACTGCGGTGACAGGTCATGGTGCCAGTGGCTAATGGATAATTCTGACTGAGAGTGTGGGCCGCGCTGCTGAGGAGCTTGTGTTCAGGCCATTGAGCTACATTGCCAGAGCATTGATTGGACAGTGGTGCTGGTAAACAAGTAATCATGGCACGGGCCCCATGTGCATACTGGCAGTGGCCCCTGGCGTGTATGGGCAATCATTGCTGCAGGCGATATTGGAGGAGCCTGCGGCCAATGTGCTCAAATCATGAAGGAGCAATAAACAGTGATTACTACATTTATTTTGGGCCCATGCTATAACTGTGTGCTGATGACAGATGTTTAATTGAGTCTGTATTGTTCCATAAGGAACTGTCACTGTAGGCTTAAGAGAAGTTTGCCCAACAGATTGAAACACTGTCCATAAATGTCGCTATGTGATACGATGCTGCAATACAGCTCACTGGGGGATCAAATATAAGCGACACTACGCCCCAGGTGTATTGGTGACTGCCCTGATGGGCTGGAGAGAGTGTGAGGAGGCATTGAATGGCAAACTTGAGGTGTGTCTGGCTCCCCTGGTGTGTATGTATGTGTCAGGAGAGTAGGCTGCATAATCCTTGGCTGTGGTGGAGACGCAGATGACCTACATTGGCTACTTCAATCCCCTGATCACATTTAAACAGAGATGGTCCTAATACTTGTCTGGATATGTGCCACTTATCTAAAAACCCACATAACAACAGCGATATTACTTCATCATACTCCCCAGCACGAGACTTAGGGAGGAAATACTACTAACCAGCTCCTAAAGGTCAATGCGGCAGCCTGGCTGACTCAGGGTTGACTGATCCAGAAGGGCATATCGCTCAGTAGGCACTGGCCCAGCACTGGTGCTGAGGGATCTGGCGGCCCATTGTGTGCAACCTCTAGATGGGGAAAACTGAAAACAACAATCATGGCTCATGTTTGATTGGCAGCACACCACGGAGGCCCAACAACATAAGATGTCAGATGCAGAACATGACCTGCCATCAAGGGGCACCACTCCACTAGAAAATACACTGCTGGCCATGCAGCCTAGTCTGCAATCAATTGATAGCAAAATTGATGGACTGAATCTGCGTGTGGACCATATGGCAAACAAATTGGATAAGCAGTTCAATGATGTTACTGAAGCAGAACAATGCATTTTCACAGCAGAGGATGGGCTGAACTCTGTTAGCACCAAATGTCTAAATATGGAGAGGTTGCTGGCAGTTATTCAGGACAAAAATTAGGATTTAGAAGCTAGATCATGCCAGAATAATCCTCGGATCAGAGGTGTACTGGAATCCACAAACATTGGCAGGCTGGAACGTTACGTGGAAAAACAAACTGAAAGATCTTTGGCATGGAACATTTCCCTGCAGTTTTGATTGTTGAACGAGCACACAGATCACTCACACCTAGGACAATTGTGGGGACACCTCCATGTCCAATTATTGCTAAACTATTAAGGGCCAGATGTAAGAAAATCCAATTTTGCAACTTGCAAATTGCGAGTCTGACTGACTCGCAATTTGCAAGTCGCAAAATCGGATGCAGAATGGTGTCTCAGACACCTTCTGCGACTCGCTATGGGGTCACAAAGACCCACCTCATCAATATTCATGAGGTGGGTCGCATTTTGCGACCCCATAGTGAGTCCATGCACTCACAAGGATGGTGGCCTGCTGTAGTCAGCAGACCTCCATGTCTGTGACTGCTTTATAAATAAAGCAGTTTTTTTTTTTCATTTTGCAGCCCGTTTTCCTTAAAGGAAAACGAGTTGCAAAATGAAAAATAAACCGAAACCATTTGGTTTCATTTTTTTCAGAGTAGGCAGTGGTCCATAGGACCACTGCCTGCTCTGAAAAAATATTTTGCCGACATTCACAAAGGGGAAGGGGTTCCATGGGGACCCCTTCCCTTTTGCGAATGAGTTACCACCAGTGTGACACTGGTGGTAACTGCGAGTTGGTTTGCGACCGCATTCGCTGTCACAAAGCAACTCTGTATTGCGATGCGAGTTGCAAATAGGAAGGGAACACCCCTTCCTATTTGCGAGTCGCATTCCCAAATTGCGAGTCGGTACCGACTCGCAATTTGGGAATGAGCATCGCGTTCGGCCCTTTGCATGCCGCAAACTGTGATTTTTGCAGTTTGCGACATGCAAACAGCTTACTACATCTGGCCCTAAATTACTACGATTGCGAAACAGCACTTCCTCTGGCACATGAAATGCAAAACACAACATATCAAGGAAAGGAGGTGGCATTTTACCCAGATTTTACAGCAGAAGTTCAAATGTGCAGTAGGTAATGATGTAGCTGGCCCGCTTACAGATCCAGCACAGAGGCAGGCCTAAAATGTTTACATTCCGAAAGAAGCCATGAACTTAATCAAAACACTGGCCCGACAAGAATCACCATGAGTCAGACTTGGACGACAATGCAACTTAAACTAAAAGCTGGTCAGCCTTGTAGGTATCTAAGTAGTAAGAAAACATGGACAATGGTAATGCCCAGGAACTGAAACATTGGGCCTGGTACCTGTTGATGCCCCCCCCACACATTGACTTGTCATTGATTTTCAGTAAAATTTAACTTTTATGATATATATTGCTGCATTTAAGCGACATCGTGGCTTTTTCTTAAATGTCAATTGTGGATAATAGACCTTCATTGCATGGAATGTCAGAGGGATTAGCAACCCAAAAAAAGTGGCAAGTACTTCCATATCAATATAGACACAAGACACGTCACGATAATACAGGAAACACATCTCACTCAGCACACGGAACACAACATAGGTTTTAGATGGGCTGGTGTCACAGTGACTTCATCATACTCATCATACTCACAGGGGTAATGGTGCTGATTTAAAAGAGCATGCCCTTTACCAAGGTCCACTTGGAGACCGTCAACCTAGATGTATAAGAATTCAGGGACAGCTCTGCATCACACTGATAATCATTGTTAATGTGTACGGTCCCAATACAGATGATCCAGAATTTCATGTGCAAATCCAGCATTGTCAGCATGTGCTAACACCATCTGCTGTTATCTGGGGGTGGGGACTTAAGCACATATCTAGACCCCCACAAAGGCTGATCAGCCACTGCAATGTGGAGTGGTAAGCAGGTAGCAAAAGTGACATGTGAAAGAATGCAGGACCATGGTCTCATTGACTTATAGAGGCTAAGGAATCCAGAGGGTGCAGAGGGCACCTTTCACTCAACTGTTCACAGCTTGTAGTCTAGACTAGAATACTGGTTAGTGACGAAAGAAGTGAATGCATGGATGAGTGCCATTAAACACATGCCTAAAACGCTATCCGTCCACGCATGTGTCCTTTTGGATGTGACTGTACCTAAATACACCCCACCGCAATTAGATCAAGTCTTCAGAGAGGGAGTGAAGACAGCAGTAATTGAATACTTTGAAAACAATGTGGGCTCAGTGGAAGGTGCTGATGTTATATGGGAAGTGTTTAAGGTACCCATTAGAGGTGTATGCAGAGGTCTCCAGGCAGGGGTCTTGAAATCCATACACTCAACTCAAGATCATAGAAACCTCACACATAAAGCTAGACAGAGAGTGTGAAACTAATCTGAGCCCTGCTATCCTAGCAGAGATACAGTAGCAGGTAACTAATTACAATGATACGGCTAAACAGGAGGCTCAACACATGTCCACGTGTCCTGGCATTGGAAGGCTAGAGTGTATGGTGAGGGGGACTGACCTGGCCGAAGCCTTCCTACCAAAGTTAAAGAGCCCTGGGCACGGTTGCATGTGGTGGAGACATTGGCTGTGGATGGTACAGTGTGTCATGATATGCCAGGCATACTTGATTCTTTTGTACATTTTTATGAATATTTATATGCAGGCTGTGGAAGAGGCTGAAACTGCAAAATGTCTAGATGATAAAACTTTAGTGTGGCTCTCTATTGGACACAGAGAATTCCTGGTACAGCCTATCACGGTTGAAGAAATTAAAGAGACCATCTGCACATTACCCAATGCAAAGTCTTCTGGCAGCAATGGATTACCGAGTGAATTTTATAAAGATTTTTATAATAAATATGCAAGTTTACAAGCACCAGATCTAATTGTAATGTATCAAGAAACATATCAAAAGCAAATCCTTCACATGACCTTAAGGGAGGCGCTGTTAATCACAATAGTAAAACCTGACAAACGCTCATATAAATGTGAAGCTTACCGACCACTGTCCTTCATTAATACGGATGCAAAAATACTAGCCAAAATAATGGCTGGCAGGTTGAGACCTTTACTCCAGAACATGGTTTTGCCAGAACAGTCAGGATTTATGCCAGGGGGGGGTCCCATGACTCAATACTTATGCACATTATATGTGGCACTTCATCAGCTAGAGCCCACACTACCAGCTGCAGCGGTTCTTTTAGATGCAGCCAAAGCATCTGATTCCATCTATTGGAAATAAATGCTTGCGATACTACATCAAACACGTGTCCCATAGGCCTTTTCACGTTGGATAAAATTACTAGACACCGTCCCTGAAACTAGAGTGAGAGTAAATGGACACATGTCTGAGGTCTTTCCCTTCTATAGGGACATGCGACAGGGATGCCCCCTATCGCCACTCCTTTTTGCGGTGGCATTGGAGCCCTGGCAGATATATTATGACACAGTCATGCAGATGAGGCACTGCATTTCAGTCAGGATCCTTTGGCCATACTGTTATACGCAGATGACCCCCGAGTGCGGACCTAAAGATGTGACTCGTAAATGCCCTTTGTGAATTCCCAAAGTCCTACACTTAGACATTTGGTCTAAGCTTAGACCAAACATCTAAGTTTCTCTTTGTGAATTGGGGCCAGATATTATGATGGTCCAAGCTTCCATTGTCTTCCCCAGATAGAGTGGCACTTAAGAAAATTATAGTATTGCCGAAATTCCTGTACCTGTTCATGAATATTCCTATATATCTAACCCATGCTACGCTCACCGCTAATTAAGCTGGCCTGAGCAGGCAAACAGATTAGAGTCAGTTGGAATGCGCTCACACTGCCATACCATCAGGGAGGGTTTGGTGCCCCTGATCTGCAAATGCACTATCTCTCCACAGAAGCCCACTTTGTTCACTATTGGCTATTCCCACCAAGATATACCCGCATGTGGCAATAGAAAGCGATGATGCATATCCAATCCCACTTAAAGATATGATAATTCACACATGCATAAATATCCGACACAATGAAATAAACACTATACACTGTACCACCCAGGCATGGAAGCTTCATGGCAAGCAAGCATCGGTGTAACCAATCTATGCACCAGCTTTGCCTCTCTTACACCACCCAGCTTTCGCAGTGATGCAGGAACCCTGGGCGTTAGTCGTACTGGGGGTAGCAGGTCTGAAAACACTGGGCAAAGTATGCCCCAGGAGGAATTTCATACCCCTTACAGAACTACAGCAGCATAGCTGTGCATCCCCAATGCTGACCTTCATATACAATAGACTCCGTCCAGCTCTCTGAGCCCTCTATTCACAGTTCCCCTGCAGCACAGCACCGCAAACTCGAGGAGTACTACAAACATTACTTACAAGTGACACTAGCAAGAACCTAGTCACACAATTTGTTTTTAACTAATTTATGTATTTAATATAGTGTTTTTTTTTTACATATATTTTTTTCATGGATTATTTTAAAATCCGAATAAAGATTCTTTGACTGGCTGACTGACCTGGTCATAAAATGGTACAATGCGTCACAAATGGATAGGTGCCCGGTCCCAACAGGGCAACTTGATACTGGGAACAAGTGACACAAACGTTCACAGCTATAATATTCGAAAGAGTAGAGAGGACTGCACAGATTTGTTTATTTGGCCTTGTTAAGTCTCTGCAGCCAGCTAATTGAAAACTGGTGGCTATAGTGCTGTTCCTAGCAAAGCGGAGAGCCTCAATGCACTAGGGTAGAAAAATGTCCCCCAACCAACAACACATGATACATCATATGCCGTGATCAACTTGAATGTAATGCAGAGGAGCTCCCCTGAGCATCCTGATCAAAGGATATGTGGAGCCCTTTCACTGGCTAACTGCTTATGATCCAAAAATAATCTTAAAACGATTGTAACTGCTAACACTCTAAAAAATGTGTGATTGTGTACTTTATTGATTTATTCATTAACTGTGACCTTATGCCAACAATTAGCTGTGGAATTGAGATTGGCATGATGGCATTGTATATTGTTCTGTTATGTATTTCGAAAATTCATTAATAAACTAAAGAAACTGCACTCCCCTTGTGGGCCCTGGCCTTCACATCATTATCCTGCTGGTTACCAGACAGTCGCACAGACGACACGGAGCACATTTTCATTCACTGCACAATTAAAGATGTTTTGTTCTATGCATTTTTTGTTGCCTTTTTTTTCTTTTTCTTTCATGCCACTGAGCATATTGTTACATAGATTTTTTTACTATGATAAGCCTAAACTAATTTGAGATCACGCTGTACTAGACAATTATATGCATAGGTGACCTTGCATTTGTAAATATATGCATACCTCCTAAATGGATGTGAGAAAGTGCCTCTTTTAACATGGTTAGCCCCCACGTTTTTCCTGGTATTTGATGTGTTTTCAAAGTTGTTAGTGACCAGGGCCCCTGCTAATCAGGTTCCCTGGGCCAGTTCTCTTTCCCAAAACCATTGTAATGCATTGGCACCGCTGGCAACATCTTTGTCTGCTATTATAAGCCCCTAGTAAATGGTACTTAGGTACCAAGGACATGGGGTACTAAGGGTAGGTCCCTGAGGTCAGCAGCACAGATTGTGCCATCCTCGGGGACCATGCATCCAAGTACACCCAGCACTGACATTGCTGGCTGAGTGTCCTAGTGCAATCCCAAAATGCAAAACTGACACGGCACACAGCCTGTGCGACCTGTCCACTACACACTGCATGCAATATAGGCAAGTCACCACTCTAGCAGACCTTCCAGCCCTAAGGCAGGGTGCACTATAATGCATGTGTGGACATAGATTTTGAGCATTATGCCTCTACTGTGTCCTTGCCAAACCTGGGACATAGTAAGTGTACAGAACAGCCATTTTAAATGCATGTGCTGGACACTGGTCAGTATGTGTTTCACAGTTACACGATGGCCAAACTGAACATTGGTGTTTTTGATACCAAACAACTCAGAACCATAAATCTAAACTGATACCAGTATTAGATATATTGCAAAATGTACCCAGGGACCATCTTAGCGGTGCACCCTGCAAAAGCTAACTAAACCTGGCATGATTGCTGGCCAGTCACAATCAGCCTGACACCACCAGAAACGATTCTGGAACCTTGGGGTGAAAGCCTTTGCTCTCTGGGTTCAGAAAACAAAGCCTTTCCTGGGCAGAGGTGTTACACCTCCTCCCCCAGCAATGTGCACTGCCCTGCCAGTGAGCTTCAAAAGGCTTACCACCTATGAAACTTGACCCCCAAATCTGCTGCTAGCAGCATATTTCTGCCCCCATTTCAAACCACACCTTTTGGTGGGAGCAACTGCGGGAAAATGCACAAAAGATAGGAGGAGTGGCCACCCCCAGCTTGCACCACCCCTAAGGTGTTGCATGCGAGGTAACGGCTCCATTTCATTTTCCTCCATCTTGCATGGTAGGAAAATAGCCTATCAGGGATAAGGAAGTGCACAGGAAGTGGACACATATTGGGTGTAGCCACCCTAAGGTAGATGACCCATTGATCACTACTGGGGACTCCCCTAAACGTCCACTAAACACAATATTTAGTGGGCACCCATAGACCTGAAGCTCAGATTAAAAGGACACAAGAAGGCCAGCAACAAAGAAGGCCCAAGGCTGGAGAACTGCATTCCTTCTGCACAAAGAAAAAGGCACCAAACACTGCCTGCTGCTGCACCCAGGACTTAACATTCGCTGCTGAGGGTTTGTTGGACATCAGACGGATTCTACAAAGCCCCAGAGGATCTCCACCCTTTTGAAAATCGCCAAAGATCTCCCTCCAGAGTGAAGGCATCACTCCCTGCAATAAAGAAGCAAAAGACCAATAGAATCCAGTTCACTGATTGGCCATTGACCAAGGAAGCGGATGCAGCAGCCAGACCAAATTCCACCTGATAGACCTGGAGGAAAAATCCTGAAAGTGTGCCAAGTATGGTGGCACTTCAACCTCCAGTGGCTGAACCATGCTATAGCCTGTGGTACTAGACAATTACATCGAACACCAAGAAGAAAAGTCCACTCCGGACTCCCAAAGGACCAGGAGTAAGCCCCAGTTGAGGGACTTTAGGACACATAAGAACCAGCCCGCAGAGTGGCCCCGCTGACCTGCAATTCGCCCTCAAACTGACCTGCCTCCTGCTTCGTAGGGCACCTTTGCGCACAGCTCTTGGCTCACCTACCTGTTCTGCACCCGGCCTCCATGGGCCCTGCACTGGAGAACCAGCTGTGCTGTAAGGGCCCCATACCCCTTGAACCTCTACAATTCAAGGAGACCCACCGACTCACCTTGAAGTTCGCCTGTGCATTGCTTTTCCAAGTGGTTCCCTGCAGTGGTCCTGCACCAGCTCCAAGGATTTTTCAGCAGCTGCACCCTCTGAAACTGGGAACCACCCAAACTTACCCATCTGGTCCACAGGACATCTTGACGACCTTGACCAATAAATAAAGGGAAACGCATCGCCTGATTTTATATGAATTTTTAATATTTTCCCCCATTGATTCCTATGGTACATAATTACACACAAAAATACTATTTTTGCTAAACTTTGAAAAATCATAACTTAAGAAGTACTTGCCCAATTTTGACGATCTTGGTTTTTAAAATACCATACAAATCTGAAGTATTTTTGTAAATTGGTCTTGAGATATTCTTCTGAGTGTGTGTCCACATTTATTGATATTGTAAGTACAACAAATGCTTAGCACTTCTCCAAGATTGCCCTAACTGCTTGACCAAGCTACCATAAAAAATAGAGCATTTGGTAGTCTAGGTTTTACCTCTGTAAACCAAGGTGGGGTCACTTGGACTCTCTGCACAGTACATATCATTTTTTTACACTAAATAGAGAGCTAGCCTCCCACAATGGATTTACAGGAATGTTTGCTGCTTTGTTCCTTTGTGTGGTTCTTTCAGAAAAGCAATAAAGCAATTTTTTTTTTTAAACATAGGATTAGCAAGGGCCACCCATGTCAAGTTCAAAAATTACCAAAGCCTTTTACTGCTATGGACACAGTTTTATACAGTATGATATTCCACATTGTTCAAAAGGATGTGGGGATTTCTAGACAAATCACAAAAAATGACAAAGGATCAGGAAAATTGATACATAGGGCTGTATAGGAATTCATTTTCAAAGACCTGACGGGGTTGAAAGCCTAAATAACCACAATGGACGACAATATATCTAAGATCTTAACTGAAATTCCTTTTATCAGATCAGATCTCTCGACTTTCACCACACGCATCATCTTGCCAGAGAACAGGCTAAAAAAGTATTGAGTAAACAAATGTGAAAGCCACAAACTGGGAACAGAATCATTAGCACATGGAGGCAAAGTGACCAGATTTAGAAGACAGAAATAGACAAGACAAGACAACTTACTTTTCTTCAGCATTCTAGAAAATGTGGGGAGACTAGACTTAAACTCAACATTAGTGCTTTGGTGTACCTGCAGAGTCAGATTTTGAGCTCCCCAGGTCAAAGCCTGTACAACAATTTATAGTCTGCTTTCCACACCATCAACAAATGCAAAAGGTTCTCAGACGGGCAAAACAGCAAAGTCCTTTTTCTTTTGAGGGTCACAAGATCCATGTGAATCAATATGTCTCATATGAGACTATGGAAAGTAGGAAGCAGTTCCAGTCTCTCTTTAAACAGTGCTAAGGTACGTGTGCTCTCCCCTCTAATCAATCAGTCAATCAGATGGTTCTTCTGTGGTGCGAACTTGTCACCCCGGTGGGTCTCCAGGTGCTGTAGTGGAGTTGCGCATCTCTTCTTGCTTGCTCCGGTGGTCAAAGAGCTAGGTCTTGAGTTGTTTCCTGAAGACAGTGAGGGAGGAGGCAGTGTGAAGGTGGAGGGTGAGGCTCTTCCAGGTCTTGGTGGTGAGGTAGGAGAAGGAGCATCCACCAGTACATTTGTGGCAGATGCGAGGGACGTGTGCCTGAGCGAGGGTGGATGAGCGGAGTTCTCTCATCAGTTGGTGGAAGGATAGGTGGCCATTGAGGTAGGTGGGTCTGGTGTTCTGGGCAAGTGGAGAGCCCCGGGGTGGGGGGAGGTCCTGTTTCTTCCAGGGAGGTCAAGGATGAGTCTCGCTGAGGCGTTCTGGATGCTCTGGAGGCAGTTGTGGAGTTGTTTCCAGGTTGCGGCATAGAGGGTGTTGCAGTAGTCCAGGTGATTGGTGATGAGGGCCTGGGTGACAGTTTTCTTGGTGTGGATTGGTAGCCATCTGAAGATCTTTCGGAACATGCAGAGGATGTGGAAGCATGAAGAGGAGATGGTACTGACCTGTTGCTTCATGGTGAGTTGGATGTACAGGATGATTCCTAGATTGCGTGCATGGATTGAAGTTGTGGGCGGAGGTCCAAGGGTAGGTGGCTACCATGAGCCATTCCAGGGAGACAGTTTATTTCCAAAGATGAGAATTTCTGTCTTGCCTGAGTAAAGTTTGAGGCAGTTGGTCTTCATCCAGTTGGCAACAATGGTCGCGGTGTGTTGAAGTTGGTTCTTGCTGTGTCTGTGTTGTCAGAGAGGAAAAGGGCCAGTTGGGTATTGTTGGCGTAGGCTGCGATGTGGAGTCCGCGGGAATGTATGACTTCCGTGAGAGGGGTCATGTAGGTGTTAAAGAGGATGGGCCTGAGTGAGATGCCCTGTGGGACTCTGGAGATGATGTCCTTGGGGGCGGAGATGTAGGGGGAGAGGGGACCTCTTAAAGTGCGGCCGGAGAGGAAGGAGGTGATCCATTTGAGTGTGTTGCCCTGTATTCTTGTGCTGTGGAGTCTGGTGATGAGTGTGTGGTTAAAGATGGTGTTGAGGGCAGCAGAGGGGTTGAGTAGGATGAGGGCAGCTGATCGCCCAAGGTCGAGGAGGCACCTGATGTTATCAATGGCTGAGATAAGTGCAGTATCTATGCTGTGGTTTGGACGGAAGCCGGATTGAGAAGGGTCCAGCAGGTTGTTATTGTTCGAGGTATTCTGTGAGTTGGCGGCTGATGACCTTTTCTAGTATTTTTGAGGGAAATGGGAGGAGGGAGATGTGATAGTAGTTCTTGAGTTCATTAGGGTTGGCTGTGAGTTTCTTCAGCCGGGTCTTCACCTCTGCGTGTTTCCAGGAGTTGGGAACGGTGGCTGTGGAGTTGGAGGCACTGAGGATTTCTGTGAGGAGTTCTCCAATTATTTATTTCCCTAGGTTGTAGAGCGGGTGGGGACAGGGGTCTGCAGTGGATCCCGAGTGGAACGAGGACATGAAGGAGGTGGAGAGCTGTTTCCATTTGATGATCCAGTGAGGAGGAGTGGGGTGAGTTGGGGTGTGGGATAGGCCGATGTCGGTGGGCTGGGGTAGAAGCTGCTGTAGATGTTGCTTACCGTGAGGTGGAGGTAGTCTGACAGCTTGTTGCAGAGGATTTGGGAGGGGTGGATTGTTTTTTGGATGGCGGAACGGCAGGTGAACTCCTTGATGACTCTGAAAAGTTCTTTGGTGCACTGGTTTTGATGTAGGTGGCCCGTGCAGCTTTTCTGGACTTTCTGAATTGATGGTGGCTGTTGCTGAGGGCAGACTTGAAGTGGTCGAGGTTGTTGGGGCTTTTGTTGGTGCACCAGTGTCTTTCTAGCTTCTTGCAGTTTCGTTTGAGGGTCTGGTTTTTTGGGGTGAACCAAGGGGCGTGTTTGTTGGTATTGTTATTGGAAGAAGTCTTAAGTGGTGTGATGAAGTCAACAGCGGTCGTAAGCCAGGTGGAGAGGTTTTGGATGTGGTGTTCAATGGTGTCGGTGGGGCTGGGACTGGACTCCTTGAGAGCGGAGATCCATGTGGCCTTTTCAACTTTGGAGCAGCTGCAACAGGGTATAGAGGTGGTTCTGGTTGCGGTATGTGGAAGTCGGTTGATGGTGAAGTGTATGATATTGTGGTCTGTCCATGTTAATTCAGTGGTGTGGGAGAACTTGATTCTATCACTCGAGGAGAAGATGAGGTCAAGGGTGTGTCCTGCACTGTGAGTAGGTGGGGTGACCAGCTGGGAGAGGCCAATGATGCTCATATTTTCAATGAGTGTGGTGGAGTTGCCATTGTCTGGGTCTTTTAGTTTGAACTTGAGGTCACCCAGGAGTAGGCAGTGGTCGGAGTCTATTGCCAGGGAGGCTGACTCTATTGCAGGGAAGCAACGAAGTTGGTGATGTGGTTGCAGAAGTTGGTGCAGGGGCCTGGAGGTCTGTATGGGAGCATTCCTCTCAAAGTGCTTTTGGTGTCTGGCTTGATCTGGAAGTTGAAGTGTTCCATAATCAATGTTGCGTTGTCATCTGTGGTGGCGCAGTTGATGTGGTCTTTGTGGATGGTGGTGATTCCTACGCCATATCTGTTACGGCGGTGTCAGTGGATCATCTTGTATTTGGTGGGGGCGGTGGTGGCGATGTCAAGAGCGGATGAGGGGGTGAGCCAGGTTTCTGTGATGAACACTACGTCTTGGCTGAGGGTGTTGATGGTGTTCCAAATTTCAATGGCATGCTTGCAGCTGGATCAGCTGTTGAGAAGTATACAGTGGAGTTGGGGCATGTGGCAGGGACTCCGTTCTGTGTGGGTCTTGGTGCAGCTTGCATCGCAAGTGAAGTGGCAGCTGTGGCAGGAGATGCGGTCTTTGTTGGTTTGCGGTGAGGCGATGCTGTAGTTGTGGTTCTGGTCTTGGATAAGAGGCTCTTGATTTTGTCCAGGGACTACCGGAGCTAGGACGCAGAACAAGGGGTTCTGGAGCTGTGGGCAGTCCAGGCATGGATTGACACAGGCAGGCTTGCCTTTAGGGCGCCGATGGCGCAGTTGAGCAGCGACCACCATTAAGTAGGTCCTGGGTAGGATGGGGCGGTGGAGGTGGGAAGGAGACAGCGAGATGGGCGGCAGGGCAAAGAGACACATGGGGCACAAGGATAAAAAGGTAAAATGGCAAAAAAGGAAGAAAAGAGGCAAGAGAGAGAGGCAATACAGAGGCAATGGAAGACAGCAAACGAGGCAATAAGAGACAACAAAAGAGGTGCTAAGAGGCAACAGAAGGAGGGAATAAGAGACAACAAAGAGGCACTAGGAGGCAACAGTAAAAGGTGGAAACAGAGGGAAACAAAAGGCAAAAAGAGGCTTGAGGAGGCAACAGGTGGAGGAGGTTGCAGCGAGGCACTTGGCCAGTGAGATTGCAGTCAAAGTGGAGAAGTGGCAGCGGGGAAAGCTGTGTGGGACCTGCTCATTGGGGTTATGCAGCGACCGCCATTAAGTACGTCCTGGGGAGGGTGGGGTGGTGGAGGGGGCAGCGAGGGCTGGAAGGGAGGCGGGACAGGGAGAAGCGTGGGCACAAGGATGAAAAAAGGCAAAACGGCAAAAAAGGCAGATTAGAGGCAAGAGAGAGGCGATACAGAGGCAACAAAAGAAGCACTGAGAGGCAACAGAAGAAGCAATGGGAGAAAGCAAAAGAGGCAATAAGAGACAGCAAAAAGGCACTGAGAGGCAACGGAAGGAGGCAATAAGAGACAACAAGGAAACACTAGCAGTAAAATGTAACAACAGGAGGCAACAAAAGGCAAGAAGAGGCTTGAGGAGGCAACAGGTAGAGAGGGATGCAGCAAGGCCCTTGGTGAGTGAGACCGCAGGCAAAGAGGCTGTATAGCAGTGGAAAGACCGGTGAAGGACCTGCTATCCCTATACATTGTAGAATTGCCTCACACTCAATTGACATATTTAATTTTCTTGTACGTCCCTAGTAATGAGGCACTAATGGTGCTCAGGGCTTGTAAACTGAATGCTACCACTGGGTCTGCAGCACTGATTGTGCCACCCACCTAGGTAGCCATGTCTCATGTCTGTATTGAAGCCTGTGTGCAATTTCAAATTGCCATGTCAACCTAGCAAAATAAACCTTTTTCCAGGTCCAAACCTTCCTTTTTAATACATATAAATCTCCCCTAACTGAGACTCTGAACAGGCCAAAGGGCAGGGCGCAGTGTTTTTAAGAATTGGGATATGTACTTCTATGTTTTACATGTCCTAGAATTGAAAAACTCTTAAGTTAGTCTTTCGCTATTGAAAGGTCTACTTCTCCCATAGTTTCACATTGGAGTTATTTTATTACATTTGATAAGTTATAATTTTCAGAAGGGAACAACTAAGTAATTCATGTTTCATGTCCTTGAAATAGAAATGAAAACTCCTCTCTTACAGTAAAGTCAGATTTTAAATTACTGTTTTGAAAATGCCACTTTTAGAATGCTGAAATCTTCTTGCCTTAGCAATTTAGTGCCTGCAGCCTGTCACTGTGCCACAAGACTGGGTGTTGATGACAGCTGAGCTTTTGTGCATTCCTCCAATACAGTCACACACAATAATAAACTTTGGTGTGTCTAGATGGGCCATCACTGACAGGATGTAAGGGTGGAGCTGGGCACACCCCTACTTACAACTGAATAGGTTGTATCCTTCTCCAAACGAAGAGCTGTATACCCCCTGTAGCTAGCCTGGAGCCAGGGCAGGGAAGACAGGAAATCCATGTACTGCAAAGGGAAACTTCTAAAAGCTTCTCCCACTTCAAAGGAAGGCTCATGTATAAATATTGGACCTTACACACTGCTTCTTCAGTATACTTCTGGGTCTGTGAAAGACTATCAGGATGAAGGACTGCTGTGCTGCTGAGAGGACTGGCAATCAGCAGGACTGCAGCTTTGAAGGATTGCTGCCCTACTGTGCTGACCTGCTGACTGTTGCCCTCTATTCTGGGAAAGAAGGACTGAACCTGCATCTGTTGAACCCAGGGCCCCAGAATGACTCCAAGGGCTAGTTGGCTGGCCTTCTGATCACAGCTTCAGGTACAGAAGACTCCAACCACCTTGGACCCAGCACCTGGACTCTGCCATCTGTGAGCTCTACTCTGCCAAGTGGTGTCACTCCAGTCCTGGATTCTTGGAAGTGAGCCTGAAGGTGCTCTGCCAGGCCATCTGTGGATCCAAAAGCTTCTCCCACTTCAAAGGAAGGCTCATGTATAAATATTGGACCTTACACACTACTTCTTCAGTATACTTCTGGATCTGTGAAAGAATCTATCAGGATGAAGGACTGCTGTGCTGCTGAGAGGACTGGCAATCAGCAGGACTGCTGCATTGATGGACTGCTGCCCTACTATGCTGATCTGCATCCACCTTGCAGCCTGCATCAGAACTGCCCCTTTGCGATGACTCCCTAACACAGGCCCTAGCATTGCATATCTGTGGTAGCCTGCAATCTCGACAATGGTGCAGGTTCCTGCATCGCAGCCTTGCAGCTCCTTAAAACTGATGCATCGCCTCAAAAAAAAAGAAACTGTAAACTTTGCACTTGTATAGGGCACTACTCACCGTTAGGGTCTAAAGGCACTGTACACATACCGCTGTGGAACCCCTCCTGGCTTTTCCCTGTGAGGCGCCCACTCCTGGACAGCCCCAGGGTGAAGTCAGGCATCCAAGCGCTGTGAGGGCCGTTGTGGAGATTAAGCAAGCTATTGCCCAGAGTTACAGAGTGGGACCCCTCAATTAGATTAGGCACAGAGGTGAGAATTATCTGGTCCAAGGGAATTGAGCCCAAGACCCGCCGAGGTGGGAATTGAGCCCTGGTCACGGGCCAGATCTCTGCATAGGGTCTGCCACTGTAACTATTGTGCCACACTTCTCCACAAGGTACTGTTGTGCAGCCAGGGCTGCACGACAGTACCTCAACACCGGTCTTTCAATTGCAAGCCCTCATCTACTGGCTCCCAGACAACAACACAGGACCTTGTAACACAGTTTCACAGCTCCTCAGAATTAATGCATCGCCTTGGCTGCACAATGCATCCTCTAAGCCAAATCTCGCAATGCTTTGCAACGAGGATTCAAGGTACTCTTCTTCACAGGCCTAACCAGGCCCAGGTAGCTGACCCACACTTCATTGTGGTCAGCCTGAACTTGTAACATTGTCCCAGTCTAGTGCAACAAGATATCCACAGTTGGTAATTTTTGCTTTTTGGTGCAATTTTCACTGAAATCTTTAAACCTGCATATCTGCGGTTCTTCTGACTGTATTTTTGTTGTTTTGGTCTTGATTTATTTTTTTAAATAATCTATATTTCTAATTTTGTGTAGGAGTTTTCTATGTTATATTTTCACTTTATTACTGCTTGAAGTGCTGCATAAATAAGTTACATATTGCCTCGAAGTTAAGCCTCACTCCTCTGCTCCAAGCTAACATAGGGTTAAGCAGAAGTTAATTTGGGGTTTGCTTGTGCCTCATCCTGACATGGATTGTGGTTCCTACTTGACTGTGGTTTCACCTCCTCAATCAGTAACCCAATTTCTCACAACCACTCTTCGTCACGGTTCCTGATGACAGAACTGTAGAACAACTGTTACTATTGACATGCCCACTAGGTTCAAACTGGGACACACAGAAGGACTGAGGATGGGCAACACTAATGGTAATGTTGGGGCACTGATGGGTTACCAGCAGGCCAGGCCAGGTCATGGCTTTATTGCCAGGTTACATCAAACATTTTTCATTACACACTGGCATGATCTTAGAGGAATCCAACACATCACCAACTGCTACCAGAGAACAGCCTGAAAAATTATTCATAGCTGTTGCTAGGGGCAGCACACCTCATTGGGCAGCTACTTTCACACCCCATAAGAGCAGATAGCCAAACACCAACCCTGACCTGCTTCTAAAGGAAAGTTACACGACTTTCCCATTGAGTACAGAAAGAACTCCTGTTCTCAACTGTTAAAAATGGGTTCTTGGTTGGCAATCAGGTTACCCACTGTCCAAGCAAGGACCCTCACTCTAGTCAGGGTAAGCCAAATTATCCTGTGCCCACCCTCTGGTAGCTTAGCACTGAGCAGTCAGGCTTAACTTAGAAGACAATGTGTAAAGTATTTGTGCAATAAATGATGCAATAACACAGTACAACACCACAAAAATACACCACACAGTGTTTAGAAAAATATATAATATTTATCTGATAAGATGCAGGTCAAAACGATTAAGATGCAATACGTTTATGTTGAAATATCACTTTAAAAATGATATAAAGAGTTTTTAGTCTCTTAAAAGCAACAATTGTCTCATTCAAGCACAAAGTACCTGGTTTGTGTCCAAATTCTCCGCAAGGGACCGCAGAGGAGGAGATGCATGGAAAACGGAGAGGTGTGCGTCGATTTTTCTGGCGCCCACATGCAATGCGTCATAGAGTTTTCACACATGGCAGGCTTTGCGTCGATTTTGGGTGCATAGACTGGGATCCTCTTCGGGTTGCAGCGTTTTCGAATGTCCCGGGGATGATGCGTTGAAATCTGACACTTCCAGGACGAAGTCACAGGGGCTGCGTCGATCCGGTGGGCGTTGTGTGGACATTTTTTCTGCACAGCTGGTGCTGCGTCAATTTCTCTCAGGAAGTCGGGCTGCCTCATTCTGTCTTGGCTTTGCGTCGATCCAGTGGGCCGTGCGTCAGATTTCCGGTTGTTACGCTGGCGCTGCTTCGATCTTCTCCTTGCGAAGTCGAGCTGCTTCGTTCCAGTTCGGCGTAGGATGATTTTCTCACTGCGATGCAGGTTGTGCGTCGTTTCTTGCAGGCTGTGTGTTGATTTTCACCGCACAGGGATTTCTTCTTGCAGGAATGAAGTCTTTTTGGTCCTGAGACTTCAGGGAACAGGAAGCAAGCTCTATCCAAGCCGTTGGAGAGCACTTCCCAGTACAGCCAGAGAGCAGCAAGGCAGCAGGGCAACAGCAACGCAGCAGTCCTTCTCAGAAAGCAGTCAGGTGAGTCCTGTGGGCAGCCAAGCAGTTCTTCTTAGCAGGTTGCAGGTTCTGGTTCAGGGTTTCTTCTCCAGGAAGTGTCTGAGTTGGTAGGGTCAGAGACCCTGCTTAAATACCCAAATGAGCCTTTGAAGTGGGGGAGACTTCAAAGAGTGGCTTAGAAGTGCACAAGGTCCCCTTTCAGTTCTATCCTGTCTGCCAGGGTCCCAGTAGGGGGTGTGGCAGTCCTTTGTGTGAGGGCAGGCTACTGTCCTTTGACATGTAAGTGTCAGGCCCTCCACCCTCCTAGCCCAGGAATCAATCAATCAATCAATCAATCAATCACATTTATAAAGCGCGCTACTCACCCATAAGGGTCTCAAGGCGCTGGGGGGGAGGGGGTCAGTGCTCGAAGAGCCAGGTCTTGAGCTGCCTTCTGAAGGGGAGGTGTTCGGGTATGGCGCGAAGGTGACGGGGCAGGGAGTTCCAGGTCTTCGCTGCCAGAAAAGAGAAGGATTTTCCTCCGGCGGTGGTTTTGCGGATGCGGGGAACGGCTGCCAAGGCCTGACCGGTGGAGCGCAGAGTGCGCGGAGGGGTGTAGAAGGAGACGCGGGAGTTGATGAGTTTGGGTCCGAGGTTGTAGAGGGCTTTGTGTGCGTGGGTGAGGAGTCTGAAGGTGTTCCTCTTGTTGACCGGGAGCCAGTGGAGTTTTCTCAGGTGTCCGGAGATGTGGTGGTGGCGAGGTATGTCCAGGATGAGTCGTGCTGCGGCGTTCTGGATCCGTTGAAGTTTCCTCTGCAGCTTGGTGGTGATGCCGGCGTACAGAGTGTTCCCGTAGTCCAGGCGGCTGGTGACGAGGGCGTGGGTGACAGTCTTCCTGGTGTCGATGGGGATCCAGCGGAAGATCTTGCGGAGCATGCGGAGGGTGTTGAAGCACGCTGAGGTCACCGAGTTGACCTGTCTGGTCATCGAGAGGGAGGAGTCCAGGATGAAGCCGAGGTTGCGTGCATGGTTGGTCGGTTGGGGAGTGCTGCCTAGGGCGGGGGGCCACCAGGAGTCGTCCCATGCGGAGGGGGTAGGGCCGAGGATGAGGACCTCCGTTTTATCTGTGTTCAGTTTCAGTCGGCTGTCTGTCATCCAGGTCGCTACTTCCTTCATGCCGTCGTGCAGTCTGGTCCTTGCTGATGTGGGGTTGTTGGTGAGGGATAAGATGAGCTGGGTGTCGTCGGCGTAGGATATGATGTCGAGTCCGTGTTTGCGTGCAATGTTTGCCAGGGGGGTCATGTAGACGTTGAATAGGGTGGGGCTGAGGGAGGATCCTTGGGGTACGCCGCAGATGATCTCTGTGGCTGCGGATCTGAAGGGGGGGAGGCGGACTCTCTGGGTCCTTCCGGAGAGGAAGGAGATGACCCATTCCAGGGCCTTGCCTCTGATGCCGGCGCTGCAGAGGCGGTCTATCAGGGTGCGGTGGCAGACCGTGTCGAAGGCTGCAGAGAGATCCAGGAGAGTGAGGGCCACGGTTTCACCCTTGTCGGTCAGGGCTCGGATGTCGTCCGTGGCTGCGATGAGGGCGGTTTCGGTGCTGTGGTTGGCCCTGAATCCGAACTGAGTGGAGTCGAGGGAGTCGGAGGTTTCCAGGGCGGCGGTGAGTTGAGCGTTGACGATTTTCTCAATCACTTTGGCGGGGAACGGTAGGAGGGAGATAGGCCAGAAGTTTTTGAGTTCGGTGGGGTCTGCTGTAGGTTTCTTTAAGAGGGCGTTGAGTTCTGCGTGTTTCCAGCTTTCAGGGAAGGTAGCAGTGGTGAGGGAGGCGTTGATGACGTCTCGGAGGTGGGGTGCGATGATGTTGTCGGCCTTGTTGTAAATGTGGTGAGGACAGGGGTCGGAGGGTGATCCCGAGTGGATCGAGTTCATGACGCGGGTGGTTTCCTCGGTGGTGGTAGGGTTCCAGGCGAGGATGGTGGAGATGTCGTTTGCGGCTTCCGGGGGCGGGTTCATGTTGGTGGTCGTGAAGCTGTTGTAGATGTCGGCAATCTTACGGTGGAAGAAGGTCGCGAGGGAGTCGCAGAGGTCCTGTGAGGGAGGGATGGGGTTGGTTTCTACGTCCGGGTTGGAGAGCTCTTTGACGATGCCAAAAAGTTCCTTGCTGTTGTGGGCGTTGTTGTCAAGTCTGTTCTGGTAGGCTGTTTTTCGTGCGGTGCGGAGGCGTTGGTGGTGTTGGCGGGTGGTGTCCTTGAGAGCTGTCAGGTTTTCCTCTGTCAGGTTGAGGCGCCATGTCTTCTCGCGGAGGCGGCATTCTTTCTTGGAGTTTTTGAGTTCGGTGGTGAACCAGGAGTTTTTCTTGTGGTTGTTGGTGTTGGTTTGGGTCTTCAGAGGGGCCAGGAGGTTGGCGCAGTCGGAGATCCAGTTGGTGAGGTTGTTGGCGGCCTCTTTGGGGTTGCTGGTGCTGGTGGGTTGGTTCAGGGAGAGCGTTGCTGCGAGTTGTTCTGTGGTGATTCGGTTCCAGTATCTTTTTGGTGGTTGCCGGGTGTGGTGATGCACGGTGGTTTTCTTGAAGCTGAAGTGGACGCAGCTGTGGTCCGACCATGTGAGTTCGGTGGTGTGGCTGAAGGTGATGTGTTTGCTTGAGGAGAAGATGGGGTCGAGCGTGTGTCCGGCGTAGTGGGTGGGGGTGTTGACCAGTTGTTTCAGTCCCAGGTTGGCGAGGTTGTCTAGAACGGCGGTGGTGTTGTTGTCGGTGTGGTTCTCCAGGTGAAAGTTGAGGTCTCCTAGGAGGATGTAGTCGTGGATGAGAGTGCGTGGGGGTTGACGAAGTCTGCGATGTCTTCGCTGAACTTGGTGCGGGGTCCTGGTGGTCTGTACATGAGGGTGCCTCTTAGGGTTGTCTTGGGCTTGGGAATGGGTCAGACCCATTCAATATGCAGATGTATGCAAGTGTGGCTGAGCATCCTGTGTTTGGGGTTGTCTCAGTGAATGCACAAGGGAGCTGTCAACTGAACCTAGCCAGACGTGGATTGTAAGGCTCAGAAGGATTTAAGTTCAGAGAAATGCTCACTTTCTAAAAGTGACATTTCTAAAATAGTAATATTAAATCCAGCTTCATCAGTCAGCAGGGTTTTGTATTACCATTCTGGCCACACTAAATATGACCTTGTTACTCCTTTCAGATCAGGAGCTACCACTGAAACAGTATATGAGGGTAGCCCTAATGTTAGCCTATGAAATAAGCAGGCCTCACAGCAGTGTAAAACAAATTTAGGAGTTTTAACACTACCAGGACATGAAAACTACACACTGCCTTTTGTCTATTTACAGCAGGTGTTAAAATGAGGCTCCCATTGACTTCAATGGGCCTCTTAACACTGCATTGGATGAGCGTCATTTTTTTACGCTAATGCAGTATATCGTTACAATACCATCAAACAAATGACACTATTGCCCCTAACATGCGACAAGGTGCGCTGTATTGTAAATATGGAGCTACCATGGTGGCGTCAGGGGACGCAAGGGGGCCGCAAGAAATGTGGCACATCACTTGTGATGCGGCCACTTTCTTGTAACTATGGCCCTAAATTAATGTGACTAGTCGACCCCATTACATGAAATGTAAAAAGATACCAACATCATAACCGATCAAAACCATGTATAGGGGGTCATTACGACCCCGCGGTTGGCGTTAATGTGACAGTAAGTACTACCAACAGGCTGGCGGTACTTACCACCATATTATGACATTGGTGTGTTGGCTGAAGCCAACCCTCCAATGTACCACTCCGACCGCCACGGCGGTAACAGCCGCCAGGCTGCAGATATCCATCTCCAGCCTGGCGGCCGCCATTGTTCCACCTGCAGGATTATGACCCAGCCTACCGCCATGGTTTTCGTGGCATTCGTAATGCCACAAAAACCATGGTGGTAGGCCATATCAGTGACAGGGAATTCCTTCCCTGTCACTGATAGGGGTCTCCCCCCCTTCCTCTCCAGTTACCTCCCCCACCCCCTACCGCTCCAGACCCCCATCACTCCCCCTACATTCACGCCCCCTTCACACACACATGCATACACACTCCCATTCCCACATGATTACATCCATTCACATACAAATCTGCACACACTTTAATACATACACGCAGACACAAATTCACATAACAGACTATACATGCACACACACCTCCATACATGCACACACACATTCAACATGCAACACCCCCCAGCATCCACGAACACACAAACATTCACACAGCCCCCCCACACACACAACACCCCCACCCCTCTCTCCTGTCGGAGACCTGACTTACCTGGATCCAGGTGGTCCTCCAGCAGGTAACGGGACGGGGCGCTGCTACCGCCAGCAGAACACAGCCAGGCCGTATTATTGGCTATAATACGATGGCAGCGGACTACTGGTGTGGTGCTGGTCTTGGCAGCGCATCACCTTACTGCCATCCGCCAGCATAGTCACAGACGGATTTCCACAATTCTTGTGGCAGAAATCCGGCTGTGGTAATAATATGGCGGACGGCTGGTAGCCACGGCGACAGCCTTTTGGCAGCCGTTGCTGCAGAGGTAGGAGGTTTTTACCGCCGATGTCAAAATGAGGGCCATAGTCTTAATTCAGGACACTCACTTTCAGCAAGCTGAGAGTGGAAATATCAGAAGAGATTGGGTAGGAAAGGACTACAATGCCTATTGTGCACCTCCATATTTTAAGGGAGGAGTGTCTCTCTTAATACACTAAAGAAGAGCTTTACATGTGAGTTGACCAAGAAGGCAACTATATAGTGATGAAAGCCATACTCCCACAAAAGGGCTCTAGCTATGCCCCAACTGATGACAAATTTCACATTTTTCCAAAATTGTTGAGGTGGTCCATTTCCCTACAGGGGATGGACTTTACGGCGGACCCTGCCCTGGTACAGAACACGCCAATGCTAATGGTCTGTCCAGATTCTTCCACCTTAGTGATAAGAACTCCCATGAGGTTGAGTAGTTTCTCCCCACTTCCAGCTGGGGGGGACACGTGTTAGACTTGGCATTCTAGGCATGGTCTTCCCTAACTTTTTGCATCTGCTTCCCAGGTTGTTGATGTGTGCTGGACTTTGATACTCTGTGCGCTTTACGACTGCTAACCAGTGCTAAAGTGCAATTGCTCCTAAGTACAATGTGTGTGTATTTGGATTATCTATGATTGGCATATTTGATTTACTGGTAAGTCCCTAGTAGAGTGCACTGGAGGCTCCCACTGCCTGTAAATCAAATGCTACTAGAAGGCCTCCAGCACTGATTGTGCCACCTATATGAGTAGACCTGTGAACATGCCTCAGACCTGCTACTGCAGTGTCTGTGTGTGCAGTCTTGCACTGCCAATTCGACTTGACAAGTGTACCCACTTGCCAGGCCTAAACCTTCCCTTTTTATACATATAAGGCACCCCTAAGGTAGGCCCTTGGTAGCCCCATGGGCAGGGTGCAATGTATATTAATGGTGGGACATGTATCAATATATTTTACATGTCCTAACAGTGAAATACTGCTAGATTTGGTTTTCACTGTTGCAAGGCATATCTCTCTCATAGGTTAACATGGGAGCTGCCTTTACATGACTTTAAAGTGTAAATTCCTTTTGGGAGCAGATAGAAATGGGGGGTTTGGTGTCTCTGAACTCACAATTTAAAAATATATATTTTTGTGAAGTTGGTTTTTAGATTGTTAGTTTGGAAATGCCACTTTTAGAAACTGGGCATTTTCTTGCTTAATCATTCTGTGACTCTGCCTGTTTGTGAATTCCCTGTCTTGGTCAGACTGACAGTTGGGCTGTTTGTGAATATCCTCTAAACAGTGACACAAAGGGAGCTAAGGTGTAGCCTGCAAATCCTGATGAGCCATCTGTGCTAGAGATGAGGGAGGAGTGGTCACTTACACCTGAATTAGCTGTGCCTGCCCTCTCACAATGCAGTCTCCAACCCCCTGGTGTGTGTCTGGGGCCTGCCCTGGGCAAGGCAGGATCTTGCAAACAAGAGAGATGTCCCTTTGAAGTTTACTATAAGTAGTCGACCCCAAACCCCATACTTGAGATTTCTTCAAGATCACTTCTGGAACCAAGAGGAACCACTGCCAAGGAGAGAAGCTAAAGAGATGAGGAGGAGTGCTGCCCCTGCCGTGTAGAGTGCTTTGTTGGGCTATCCTCTAGTTGCTGCTTCTGCCAGTAAAAGGGGACAAAGACTGGACTTTGTGGTGTATTCCTGCTTGTGAAGAATCTCCAAGGGCTTGAACTGAGCTTGCCTCCTGTTTTGAAGTCTCAGGGCCATCGAAGACTTCCTCTGCTAACATCTGGACTCTGCTGAGACTCCTGCATGAAAGGTGAAGTTGGCAGAACAAGAGCTGAAAATCCACACACAGAACGCCGTGCGAGGAAATTTTCAACGCACCATCTGCAACATGACTGATAAACAACGTGCCGCCGGCTTCGCGGCTAAAATCAATGCTCCAGCTGCATCATGGCTGGGAGATCGACCCATCGCGGGTGGAGAAACGACACACAACACCCGTTTGCGGCTGCTGATAAAGCCCCAAACCTCACACAGTGCAGTTTTCTAACAACATCCAACAGGATTTTCCATGCATCATCCCTGGGCGTCAAAGTTGACCCGACTCTGCGCGGATCCAAGGTGCTCCGTTCAGAAATCGACGCATCATTCTCTTGCGAGGTAGAAAAACGACGCATTGACGACTCAACCAGTGAAGAAACAATGCACGGCCCCCCTTGCGAGGAAGGAATCAACTCATCGCTGCCTTTTTCCGATGCACGCTCGCCCGTGCGGCTTTATTTTTTAAGCTAACCAGGTACTTTGTGCAAAATCATAATTTCCATGGTTTTCTATGGAATAAGAGCCCTTATTCTTTTGAAAATTCAGATTTTAACTTGTGTATGTTGGATTTTTGTAGTTTTGGTCTTCTTTGATTTAGATAAATATTATCTATTTTTCTAAACTGGTGTGGTTTCCTTATTTGTAGTGTTTTGACTGTATTACTGTGTGTGTTGGTACAAATAATTTACACATTGCTTCTGAGTTAAGCCTGCCTGCTCATGCCAAGCTACCAAGAGGGTGGGGTGGAGGGGTTAACCATGTGTGTTTCTACTTTGCCCTGACTAGAGTGAGGGTCCTTGCTTGGACAGGGGGGTATCGTGACTGCCAACCAAAGGCCCCATTTCTAACACATGTCTTCTGGCAGATGAGAGGCATTGAGGAGGAAAGTACTGTGCTGTCACTAGGCACTGAAAAATCATTGATTAGGTGGAATGAGGATTTTTGTTTTTAATACTAGAAAGAATGGGACTAGGTAATAACTACATTTCATAAATACACTGGTTTTATAGCAACCCAACAACAGGGGTAGCATGTAGTGACTGTATGTCACAACCAATTAATAATTAGGGGAGGCACATGGCAGGAAGCCTGCTTTCCGTTTTACTTTTCATCCTTGCTCTAGAACCACTTGTGATTTCCATCAGGCAGAATGCAAATATCCAAGGAATCATGACCCCAGCAGGAAACGTTAAAGGTGTACTATATTACTATTTGCTCAAAAAGCTCTATTGTTTACATCATGAGCCTGATCAGAATTCTCTACATTTTCAGAATATCTTATTAAGTGGGGAAAAGCAGAAGCATGCCCTTGACAAGGATAACCTTGGCTGCCACACTAGGAGTCCATCAGTTTCAATAGAAGGGATTGAATCTTAAATGTTTAGGGATTCTCCTTAACAAGCATCTTGAATATACGGTGGATGATAACACAAATCCTCTCATACCTAAATGAAAGATATAGCCTGAAGGTAAGCAATGCAATTTACTCTGTAGGGCAGGGCACTGATAATTAAAATTAACATAGTACCACAAATGAAGTACATTTATATTTTTTGCAATGTTTCCCATAATACATAATAATACCCAAACTGATGTTGACCTGATAACACTATTCTTGTAGGTAGGGAAGAAGCCTTCGCCGAAAATGGGCAAGTGGAAAGTGGAGGGATATGTTTATCAAACTTACAAATGCATTGAATTTCATTTCATTCCGACTGGCCCAACTCCAGTATCTGATATATGCAACTCTAGAAAAACAACACTGAAACAATTAGAAGATAAACTCCTGGTGGGAGGACTTAGTATGGTATATTCCTCAGACAAACACCACTTTACACAGGCCCATCCTGTATTGTGAGCCACTTGCTCAACTTGGCAGAAAGCACACCATTCTCTTAGGACACAGCATGCAATACACATTGGGGGTCATGTATGGGGTACAATAGGACATAGAAAATAGTGTGGGCAGACTTTTGAGGAAAGGGGTAACCACACTTGAATGATTGCTCTTAGAAGGGAAATTGACTACTTTAACGGAGACACAAGGCAAGTTTAACCTTATCTGGGTCTACATCCTGGTAGTATCTATAACTAACACAGTGTCTGTAGGAGGTTGTGAATGTATAATCCATTAATTTCCCAAAATATCCAGTACTCAAATACCTGAAAGCATGGGGCACTTCTAAAGGAGCGGTCTTTAAATTATACCAAACACTGAGAGATGCAACCTATTCCCTCTCACTAGTGTTTGATATTAGAAACTGGTCATCAGATAGGCTGCAGCTTGATTATAGCGAACAGGATTGGTCTGAACTATTATAAGCCCATGACCAGCATCTGAGAGGATCTAGCTGAAATTGGGATATTACAAACTTCTCTAAAGATGCCACTTGACCCCCTACAGGCTGGCGAGAGCTGGCCTCTCACCAGACTCCACATGTTGGAGATGCCACCAACAGTCAGGAGACATAGCTCACATAGATTGGGAATGCCACAAATTGGAACGATACTGGATGGACATTTTGAAAATAACAGCTGATGTATCCGGTGCAGAGGGAGACCTACTTGGCCCCACACGGCTCTTACATGATTCATCAAGGTACCTGGGTATTACTCCACAAATAAGTTGCTGTTTTGCTACTGTGCTAGCAGTTCCTAAAATGGGTGCTAGACTTGGCATCCTTGGTGTGGTCTCCCCTAACTTTTTGCCTTTGCTTCCCAAGTTATTGATGTGTGCTTGTTGGAAAATGGGTTATTGGTAAGGGCAGGTAGGTACCTACACCTAGCAACAAGCCACTAACCTCCACTTAGGTCCAGTTAGGTCTCAGTAAATTAACCCCAGCTCAACCCTTGGTAGCTTGGCAACGAGCGTCAAGGCTTAACTTAGGACAGTGTGTAAAGCATTCAAATATCACAAACAATAATTAAATAAAACACAGGAAACAGTTTAAAAATCCAAAACCAATTTATAAATATAGTTTATAATTTTATCTTTAAAATGACACCAAAACGAATAAAATCGGATAAAGGGAACCGGAGATATGAATTTTTAAAGAATTATTATTTTTCTAGCGCTTAGAAACAAAAAGCGCCAATCGGGTCATCTGGTTGCACCTCGACCGGGGGAAAGTCAAAGTTTCAGGCCGACCGCGATGGAGCCATGCTCGGCTACATGTCGCGGGAGGCCTCGATTAAAAAGTTACCTTCTGACTTAGTCTTTATTTTGAAGATTTTCTTCAGCGGGACGAACCTGCCAGTCCTATCCGACCTCCTGGAGCCCTTCTCCGGATACGCGATGCTGGATTCCTCGGTGGAGATTTTTATCTTCGGACTTAGTTGTTTTTTCGAGGTGAAAATCCTTCGACCGGGGTAAACCTGGATCTTGATCCGACGTCCATGGAGCCCTTCTCGGATACGATGGCTGGGAGGTCCCGGTCAACTTTTTACCTTCGGACTTAGTCTCTTTTTCGGAGATTTTTCTTTACCGGGACGAACCACCAAATCAGGCCGGGTCGCGGTTGAGGCAAGCCGGCTAGAATTTCCGCGGCGGGTCAGTCCCTCTATGGAGCTTTTTTACAAAAAATCTCAAATCTTCTCCAAACTTCTGGGGCTTCACCCAGATGTTCTTTTAAGGTTCTTTTGGGGTCCACAGCTCACCCCAAGGGTCCAGAAGTTCTGAGATGGTCCTTGGGGGGTGCGGACTACCACTCCCAGAATGCACCTGGCGCAAACTCCTTTTTGGCCACAGGACAGTGGTCAGCTGGTCACTTTCTTCAGGAGTTGGTGCAGGGGACTCTGGATAGCAATTTTTCACCTGTAGCAAACAGGGAGTCCCTCCTTGAACCAGTTGAAGCCAGGCAAAGTCCTTCTTGTGGTGAAGCCCAAGTGTGCAGCTGGTGCAGTCCTTCTGAGTGCAGGTTCCAGGTGCAGGCCAGGGGTCCAGCAGGGCAGTCCTTCTTCTCCTTTAGTTCTTTTCTTGTTGAAATCTGGTGGGGATCTGAGGTGTGGGTGCAGGTCTGCCAGTTTTATCCTTGCTCCTGGGTGAAAAGCAGGGGGGTCCTGGTTCTCCAATCAGGTGCAGGGTCCTTCCCCCTGCGATGACCACTTCCTGGAAAGCTGCTGCAGGCTGGCCAATCAGAGCACAGCAGCAAAAACAAGTGAGGGCAACATTCTCTAAAAATCCAACATGGCTGAATCTGATTTTTGGAGGTTACATCTGGCTGAGCCCACCCACTGGTGTGGCTAAAAATCATAAACACACCCCTCTCCTGCCCTCTCCTAATCTAATTAAGGGGGCACCTAGTTGTCTGGGGTTGCAGGATGTGGGGGTGTTGCTGGTTGCTCCAAATGTCCTCCTCTGCCTTTGAAGACCAGTTTGGCAGCCCTCCCCCTTCCTGCCTCACCATCTGCTGAGGGGAGAGTCTCTCCCACAAGCACATTCCTTTGTGTGAAGCCAGGCCACTTCACACCTCATCAAGGCAGCTTGGCTAAGCTGCTGCAGGCTGGCCAATCAGAGCACAGCAGCAAAAACAATGCAGGGCTGAAATTGCCAACTTTTTAGGTAAAGTCTAAAACTTTTTACCTGAACAAGTTATATTAAATCCAACAACTGGAAGTTGTGGGATTTATTACAACAATTAATTTGATACCAAATTCTTGGTATGCAACATTTAAGGAGACTTTAAAATTTAAAATAAAGTCCCCCCATTCTAGCCTATGAAGGCCATTTACTACAATGAGGGAAAAACGAATTTGGCTGTTTTTACCTCACCAGGGCTTATAAAACTATTTTTATAAAGCCCATGCTTATAGTTACATGGCACCCAGCCCTAGGGGCACATAGGGCACACCTTAGGGGTGACTTATATGTAAAAATAAGGTAGTTTAAGACTTTGGAACTACTTTTAATTCCAAAGTCGAATTTGCATATAACTTTAATTTAAAAGCAGCCAGCAAAACAGGCCTGCCTTTAAAATGACACTGGGCACCTCAGCAGTGCACCTATGGGTGCACTACCTATGCTGTGGTCCCTAAACCTACATGCCCTACCATATACTAGGGACTTATAGGTAGGTTAACTTAGCCAATTATAATTAGCCTAATTAGCATATTGATTTTACACAGAGCACAGGCCCTGGGACTGGTTAGCAGTACCCAGGGCACCATCAGAGTCAGGAAAACACCAGCATAAAGTGGAAAATGGGGGCAAAAAGTTAGGGGGCCTCTGCAATCAGCCCTGTTTTCTCACAGTGCTGGACTCTGTTTTTACTGTTTTTGATACTCTGGGCACTTGACCACTGCTAACCAGTGCTAAAGTGCAGGTGCTTCTGTGTAAAATGTATGGATACTTGGCTATCCATTATTAACATTTTTGATTTACTAGTAAATCCCTAGTAGAGTGCACTATAGGCAGGGCCTGAAATTCAAATGCTACTAGAGGACCTGCAGCACTGGTTCTGCCTCCCACATTAGTAGCCCTGTAAACAGGTTCAGATCTGCCACTGCAGTGTCTGTGTGTACAGTTGTAACTTGCCAATTCGACTTGGCAAGTGTACCCACTTGCTAGGCCTAAACCTTCCCTTTTTATACATGTAAGGAGAGGTAGGCCATAGGTCGCCCCATGGGCAGGGAGTAGTGAACCTTATAACTGGGACATGTACTGATGTGTTTTACATGGCCTGTCAGTGAAATACTACAAAAATCGGTTGTCACTGTTGTAAGGCCTATCTCTCTCATTGGTTAACATGGGGGCTGCCTTTAAATATTAATAAAGTGCAGATGTCCTTTGAGAGCAGATACAAATATGGAGTTTGGGATCTCTGAGCTCACAACTTAACAATACATCTTTTAGTGAAGTTGGTTTTTGGATTGAGAGTTTAAGAATGCCACTTGTAGAAAGTAGGCATGTTCTTGCTTAAACCATTCTGTGACTCTGCCTGTTTGTGGATTCCCTGTCTGGGTCTGTTTGACAGTTTGGCTGTGTGCACCCCTCCCCTAGACAGTGACACAAAGGAAGCTGGGGTGTAGCCTACATATCCTGATGAGCCATCTGTGCTAGCAGGAGAGGGAGGAGTGGTCACTCACACCTGAAAGGGCTGTGCCTGCCCTCACACAATGCAGTCTCCAACCCCCTGGTGTGTGTCTGGGGCCTGGTCTGGGCAAGGCAGGATCTTGCAAACAACAGAGACTTTGCTTTGAAGTTTACCAACTTCAAAGGCAGAAAGAGGTATACGTCTTGGACCCAAAGCTCCTGAAAATCAGATTACTTCAAGGATTCAAGAGGAACCTCTGCCTGGAGACGAGCTGAAGAGCTAAGGACAAGTGCTGCTGTGTCCTGTGACTGTGCTGTGTTGGGCTATCCTGCATTTGCTGCTTCTGCCTGTGCAAGGGGACAGAGACTGGATTTTGTTTTGCATTCCTGCTTGAGGTTTATCTCCAAGGGCTTGCCTCCTGTTTTAAAGCCTCTGTCAGCTGTCAGTTTGTAAAAACAAATCGGGGCAAACTACGGACGTGTAATGTTTAGTTTTGTGTAATAAAATTGATGTATTATAATTGTTGGTTGGTAAAATTAAAAATGTATTGGGAGCTAATTTGCGAGAGGGGTCCCAATATTTCGACTTCCTAGGGGTCTCCACGGGGTTTAATCCAGCATTGGCCACAGGAATACTGCCTTAGTAAAAGGGGATACAAGATGTGAACCTTTTGGTTGGAGCCTATGCATGTAGGAGTCCTTGACCACCTCCAGACAAAGCCATTACAAAAAATAGTGGAAAAGACATATGAAAAAGGGACTCTATTGCAAGGCATTTTCCTGTGTAATGTAATGTTCATAACACAATGTTGTTGGAATGACTGTATTTCTGTTTATAGAACGTGAAAGCAATTCATTCATACTGTATATGGTGTCCTTGATATGGAGTCACACCGTGGGAATTAAGTACCTATTGAAATTGTATATGTCTGCTGTCATAACAGCCTCACTTTGCTTTTAGCATTCTATTTGTTGTTGTAGATGTAATCTTGCCTTAATAGAGAAAAGCAATAAAAGTAATGAATACGAATAAAATGCATGAGGACCTATTTCACATCTCAAAAGTACTCTGAATCATTAGATATTAGGGACCAGATGTTCTAACTTTCTGGTAGTAAAAAAGTTGTCGCAATTTCTGGCCAGCCTTTTCATGACCAGAAACTAATTTTGTGATCCGAGCTATATACAAATAAATCAGTCAATAAAATAAGGATTTGGATTCTGACCTATCTAATTACTATTCATATTGTTATCTGATTGGCCAAAATCACTGGAATGACTGCCGGCAAGGGTCAGTGGGCCACTATTCTTGTGATTACTTTTAAATAACACGTTTTTGTAAAACAGCCTCTTTCCTAAAGGAAACAGAGCTGCTTTTTTAAAATAATGCAACATATTTATACTCTGTTTGCGCTGAATTTGCATCATTTTTTTAATGCAAATTTGGTGCAAACTTCACTCCATATTTATATTTTGACGCAAGACCCGCCTAGCATCACAATATAGGAGTTAACATCATTTTTTGGATGCGTAAAACCACTTCGCGTTAATGAGATGCAAGGAAGGCGTTCCCATCCAAAAATTTACTCAAAGCCCCTAGCGCCTTACTTATCCTCCTGTGCAAAAAAGTGCACGGCTGGGCCTAAATAATATTTAGCGCCTGGGTCGGAGCAGGCGTTAGGAGACCTGTGCACCCATTTCCATGGTCAAACACCATGGAATACACCCACAGGTGCCCACCCCAAGCCTCAGGAACACCCCACCCACACCAGAGGGACACCAGAGTATGGGGGACCTCATCCCAGAGAAGTAGTGTAAGTATAGGTAAGTATTTTATTTTAATTTAAGTGCCATTGGGGGCCCTGAAATGGGCCCCCTTCATGGCACAGGGTACAATGGCCTTGCCCAGGGGACACTGGTCGCCTGTGCTGGCCATTGGGGTGGTTGGCATGACTCCTGTCTTTTATAAGACAGGAGTCATGTGGTATGGATGTGTTTGCATCAGTAAATGATGCCAGGCTGGTTAACTGCATGTAACCAGCCAAGAGTAATTTTTTAAGGCAAAAATCCCTTCCTCCTTACTGCCACCCCCACCCAACTAACGTAATGCTTCCTAATGCTAGCCCAACCTTAGCACCGGCTTGCGGGATTCCATAAATTTGCTCCCGGCTGGCGCTTTGGAATGACGCAAGCTGGCGCTATACTTTTTACCGCAAAACTGTGTTTGCCCATTTTTTCGGCAAAAAGTATAAACATGGGCCACTATTTTTAAGAATTTTCCAAAGGGGATGTGGTCCAAAAGGGACCATGTCACCTTTTGGAAAGAGTCACCACCCTAGATTGGGGGGGGGGGGGAGGGAGGATCAGTAACTTTTCAGTAGTTTGAGAACATGATTCCAGTCACAAACCACTAATACACTTGCTATTTGAAAGGGATGCCTAAACCACTTCCGTTTAAAATAGAGAATCGGCATCCGTTTACAAACTCCTTATAGGAGTCAGTAAAACTTTACCAACTCAAACGTTTTTGCAGCTGTAAACTCGGAATCTGGGTCATTGCGAATGCTAAAACATTTAATACATCTGACTAAATAGTTTGGCTCCTAAATGCATGGTATTCAGAGAGTGATCTTTTTCAACAGTTTTCAAAAATATTCTAGCCAGCACTCAGAATATAAACCTGGCTATTCACTTTCCCAATACTTTTCTTTAATGGTGCTATTACAGAGAATAGTGAATATCGTCAGTTGAGCAGCCCTAAATCAACTGCGGGACAGTCTTAAACCACAAGGGGGCTTGCCCCACGGGATCTAACTAAGCGGACTCCTCAAGTATTAGCCCATTTGGGTTCACAACCTGTCGCTTATATTAAGATACCAAACTAGTAACTTACCTCAGTTTTTTGGCAATATGAGCGTGCATGACCTGTAAATACATGTGATGTGCCGCATGGAAACATACTATAGGTTACGTGTGGGCAGTAAGTGAATGGGCGAGTGGATGGCTGGCTGCTAATCTCCATAAAGCTCTCATCAATGACACACTGGGCCAAATTACAAGAAAGTGGTACATCACTAGTGATGCACCACTTTTCTTACTGCCCCCTTGCGTCCTCTAAATCCACCATGGTAGCGCCGTATTTACAATACGGCACACCATGGCTCATGTTAGGGGCAATAGCGTAATTCTTTTATGTTATTGTAACGATATACTGGATTAGCATAAAAACATGTAAACTAATCCAGTATAGTGTTAAGAGGCCCAATGAAATCAATAGGAGCCTCATTTTAACACCTGCTTTAAGCAGGCGTTAAAAATGATGCAAGAAATGGTGCAATTAAATCTTGTAGATTCCATTACGCCATAATTAGCGACCCTCTAACGAGGGAACGCCCCCATTGCATACATCATGCATATATTAGGCATAAATGTTGTCTTTAATGTGGCGCTAAGGGGCGCAAGGGCCTTGTAAATCTAGCCCACTGTCTCTGGGCATTGAATATACACTATTATATACTGATCAAACGTTGTGGAAAGTCCCTCACTATTTCTTGCAGGGCAGTTCCCCTTATCACTGATTCATGCAAGGGTACGAATTTAGAGCACCGCCTTTGAAATAGTGCACACTTCACAAGTGCTAACATTAACAACGAAGATTTTTTTTTTTTTTAACTTTAACAAATCCAATCGGTACTAGAAAATGAAATGTTATTGTTGCAAGTTTGATAACAGAAGCCTCTAAAGTTCGCCAGATGGTTCCAAGTCGCCAGGGACAAGATGATTCTGCTGCTTGGAAAATGAGACTCGAATCTGAAAATAGTTTTAGATACAGAGCCGGCAGAGCAGTTCTTAATGACCTGAGACCACGAAGAACCATAACAGTGAAGCCTTTATTTAGAGCATCCACTGTAAGGAGTCGAGTACTTCCCACTGCGGGCCCTGCTAGGCTCGCGCTTTGACACGCGCGTCAGAATCGTCAGCAATTTTACACAGGGCGGCAGGCAGACAAGTCCCAAACCAGTAATGAAGATTTCAAGCGAGCCAACGTACTTGATTTTGTCAGAGTTTCTCGTAGTACTGTGCCACTGACTAGAAAAAGTGAGTTTCTCCCTCAAAAACAATCGGGCCATTGCTGATGTTCTCCAAAGTGAGGTTCTGATGATGCGTAAAACGAGTTAGTTTCTGATTTACAGCCCAAGTAGCACCGTTTGTAATATCATTGGTTCCTGCAAAGCCAATCAAGCAATGTCTTCCTCGGAGAACAAAACCACTTTGGCTGTTTCTGACAGTAGCCCTAGCGGCACTAGTTAGGCAAGACGGGAATAATGCGAGTGGATAATAAAGGTAGTGGGGAGATATATTTATGTTATGTAGTAACAATGAAACTGAAAAACAGAAATAGAATTAAAGTAGATGTTTTCGAGTAGATTGTGTGCCTGTTTGACACAGATTAGGTGTGACATACGTTTGCAGAACTCCTGGCATATTCCAGAGATTCAGAGGTAAATCGACGTACATCTGGCTAACTCCTGGAATTGAGAAGTAAGCGAAGAGTACCGCAATTCTACCAGGAGTACCATAAGACTGAGGGCCCAAAAAGAAAAGCGTTTTGCAGTAAAAAACACTATGATTTGCAAATTCACAGGTTTTCCGACTGCTGTGGGTTTTTAAAAATGTCAAAAAATACTCGGCAAAACGGAAGTCTTTCATATTCTTCTAGGTGGTCGCAGAATCGAGTACACAGTGGTCTAGGAAAGTACTGCAAGCTCGTGTCTATGTCTTTCCTTCCAAATGAAACTTTTTAAAACAAGTCAGTATTCTTCCAAGGGGCACTGGATACATTTAAAAATGTCCACGAGGATTGAAGGTGAACGTAGGCATGGAAGTCTGTTGCCTCCAGCGGACCCCCACCACTGTTAGAAATGGGGTCTCTGGTTGGCAGTCAGTTTGCACTCTGTCCAAGCAGGGACCCTCACTCTAGTCAGGGTAAGGGAGATAAACAGTTCAAATAACTCCTGCTCACACCCTTTGTAGCTTGGCACAAGCAGTCATGCTTATCTTAGAGGCAATGTGTAAAGTATTTGTACAAACACACACAGTAACCCAGTGGAAACACCACAAAAGCACTCAACACCAGTTTAGAAAAATAGCCATATTTATCTGAGTAAAACAAGACCAAAACGACAAGAATAATCAAGCAAAGATACAATTATTCAAAGTTTAAAGTTCAATATAGCGCTTAGAAACACAATAGCTCCAACTGGGGCTATCGCAACGTCGTTGACGGAGTCGTTCCCAACAATCTGACGGCACTCATGAGGAAGGCGCGCTGGTCACAAAGTCGCACGGACCCCAGGTACAGAACCTTTGGTAAATGAGGAAAGAAGCTTTTGCACGGAGTCAGGGAGGTGAGGCATCGCTGGATCCAGCGCGGTGTTGGTTCCTTACTACAGGGCAGAGGAGGTGATAGGGCGTCGGTACGAGGCGTCAACTCCTGATGATCCGGCGGGGTCAATTAATCCAATAGGTGCATTAGTTGACCACATGGGGTCACAGCCAAGCCAAAGGGTTACAGGTGCCGCAGCAGAGTGAGGGGTAATGAACGTCGGTGACACAGCACTTTGAGACTCAGGAAGTCAAGGAATTCAGTGAGGCTGTGGTGGCGTTGGGCCTGCTGTGGTGGTCTGGGTCGTTGCATTCCAGTTGGGACCATGGCTTCGTGTTACAGGAAGTGGCGCTGAGTTGTGCAGCGGCGCTGGTTCTTGAGTCGTCTGGAATCAGTGTCCCTGGTTCTTCTTGTTTTTAGGCCAGATTTCACTCCCAGAGGCCCAAAAACTGGAACAGGCACCACTTGACAAGTCAGGCCCCTCAGCAGGAGTACCCAGGTGCTGGCAGGTGAAGTCTGTGATGTCCCTGAGACTTCTTGACAGGAGGCAAGCTCAGTCCAAGCCCTTGGAGAAACTTCACAAGCAGGATTTCAGAAAGCAAAGTCCAGTCCTTTCCCTCTCAAGGCAGCAGGCCAGTACAGCACAGCTACGGGCAAAGTGGCAGGTCTTCCTCAAGCATCAAGCTGTTCTCCCTGACAGAGGTTCCTCTTGATCCAGAAGTAATCTCAAGTTGTGCGGTCAGCAGCCCAATACTAATACTAATTTCTGCTTTGGAGTAGGCAAACTTCTAAGTAAAGACTTTGTAGTGCACAAGACCCTGCCTCTTTCTTACCCTGCCCCAGACACACAGAAAGGGGGTTGGGGACTTTATTGTGATAGGACAGACACAGCCATTTCAAGTGCAGGTGACAGCTCCTCCCTCCCACTCTAGCCAAGGAAGACTCATCAGGATATCCACCACACCTCAGCTCCCTTTGTCTTACTGTCTAGAGTGAATTCACAAACAACTCAATTGTCAGTCTGACCCAGACATGTATTCAGCAGCCAGGCAGAGGCACACAGTGGTTAAGAAAGACCATACCCACTTTCTAAAAGTGGCATTTTCAAACTGAGAATCTATACAAAAAAACCTTACCACAAGATGTATTTTTAAATTGTGAGTTCGGAGACCCTAAACTTCAGATCTCTATCTGTTCCCAATGGGAATTTGCACTAAAAATATATTTAAAGGCAATCCCCATGCTAACCTATTGGAGAGATAGGCCTTGCAATAGTGAAAAATGAATTTTGCAGTATTTCACTATCAGGACATGTACAACACACCAGTACATGTCCTACCTTGCAAATACACTGCACCCTGGCCTTGAGGCTACCTAAGGCCTAAATTAGGGGTAACATACATGTATTAAAAGGGAAGGTTTGGGCTTGGCAAGTAGGTAGACTTGCCAGGTTGAACTGGCAGTACAAAAATGCACACACAGACACTGCAGTCTCAGGTCTGAAACATGTTTAGTGCTGCAGGCCGACTAGTAGCATTTGATTTACAGGCCCTGGGCACACATGGTGTGCTTTACTAGGGATTTACTAGTAAATCAAATATGCCAATCATGGAGAAACCAATCCAATTTAGACAGAGAGCTCTCGCACTTTAGTACTGGTCAGCAGTGGTAAAGTGCCCACAGTACTAAAGCCAACAAAAACAGGTCAGAAAAAGTAGGAGGAGGGAGGCAAAATGTTTGGGGATGACCCTGCAGAAAGGGCCAGGTCCAACACCCAGCAACATACTGGGAGTTGTAGAATGCTGCACGTCAAATCAGTATTCACTAAACATTCATTAACCAGGAGGTTTTGCAACCTACTGCAAATCCACATTTTGTAATACTTCTGATTAACACATTAGTTACATTAGAAAATGAAACTGAGGTCAAACACCAGCCAGAATGCTCTTTTGCACATTCTGTTTTGCGATTTGGACTTCATACATGAGTCCCTAAGTCACAGAAAAATTTCAGTGAATTAAGTGTGTGTGATTTCATTTTTAAGTATCTGAAGAAAAAACTCATCAAGGGACCAAACTGCAAACATCATACCAGTTTCTTTGATACTCATTCTCTAAGGCATTTTTAAAATAAAATTCCTTTTCAGATATGCAACAAATCACATAAGTCAATAAAAATATTTCATAAATACTGAAAGCAAAATAAAATGTATCTTTAAAAATAATGTGTTTTCAACAGACTTTAGCAGGTAAATCAATTAAAATGGCTTTAATCTGCACATGAAATCAGTTCTGTTTTTATTATATAAAACCCCCTAAATCTTTGCTCATCCTAAACAGTGTTTATAAACAAATACTAATGATTTTTACTTCAAGTTATTACATGAACAAGTATATACCTAAGGCTATATTTAGAGTTTGCAAAGTAGAGTGTTCCGCCAGGGGCGAAGAAGCTTCCCTACTAAAGGGGCTTTCTCCGACAAGAGAGTAGGTGTTCTGGGCAGAAAACCATTGATGGAAAATGTCGTCTTGGTTGTCAGTGCTGAAGGAATCTATGTCACCAAATAAGGTCCCACAACGAAAAGACACATATAAAGATGGGCAATAAACAGGTGGAACATCAGAGTAAAGCAATCTGAGGGGAAAGGAGGTGCTCTTGGTGTAAGAATGGAGTTCTGGTGGTAAGCAACACTCTTGATGGAAATGAACCTATGCTACACAGTATGTGAATTACATAGTAGTGAGACTGCTCTTCTTGCCATTACAGACAATATATGACCGATCAAGAGTAATGGCAAATAAGCTCTAAGCGCTCTTCAAAATGTTAGCACTTCTTTTCACATCTCACACCAAATACCTATTGACCAGCTTTTCTAACTGGGTCTTCATGATTCAGCCCAGGCATGGTTCAATTCATTTCTTGCTTATATATCTGAAGCTGTCCAACTTCCTCTTTTTTGTTCTACCTTCCACCCAGTAACACAGGAGTTCCACCAGGCTCAGCTTTGAGCCCTACTCTCTTCAACCTCAACATTTTCCTTTTAGCCTTGCTTATAAGGTTTGGGTTCCCATTCATTGCATATGCAGATGACAGCTAGATAGCAGTTATCTTTAAGGGCACTTTAGTTGAGACTCAGTCCAAATTCTGTGTGAGAAAATGGGTTGTTGGTTGGCTGAGTTGTGGGCCTTGGTCAAGCAGCAACCACAATCCTTGGCAGGGTAAGACACAAACAAATCCCAAATTAACTTATGCTCTACCTCCTGGCAGCTTGGCACAGAACAGTCCGGCTTAACTTAGAGGCAATGTGTAAAGTATTTGAGCAACGCTTCCACCAGTAATAAAGTGAAAACACCACACAAAAGAAGAATCCCACAACAAGTTAGAAAAATAGTACTTTCTTTCAAAAACAAAACAAGATCAAAACAATAAAAATCCAATCAGTAAAACCAGAGCTATGCAATTTCAAAATTGTAGTGGAAATAGCACCAAAAACACAAAGCGCCAACTCTGGACATTTGGGGGCACCTGAGTGGGACAAAGTCACAAGGTCTGGCCAACCGCGATGGTGTAAGGGGTGACTACATGGAGCCAGTTAGGCCAGCTGAACGCAGTACCTTATATCCTGGCTTGTGGATCGTTGTGAGGATCCATTTAGAAGATGTATTGCGCAGCCAATGTGATGCTTAGGTTCAGAGATGTTGCAAGGCTGCAATGCCAGGGACCTCATCGTCATTGACGATCTCATCAACGTGGTTCAAGATGCAAAGTCCAACAGTCAAGATGCGGCATGCAGTTGGGGAGATGCGTCAGTTCCAAGGAGCGCTGAGGAAGTAATGCGGAGTCTGATGTCATTCTCAAGACTGCCGCCAATAAGAGATGTGAGGATGCATCATGCAATGGCAGTTTCGTAGGTAATACAGGGTGTCACAGCAATACATGTTTTTGTGACAGGTCCAACCCACTCAGTAGATGCATCAGTTCTGCTCAGGGTTGCACCACACAGCAGAGGAGATGTGTTGGTTCCACTGGATCCACAGAGGCTGGGAGTGTGCCAATAGCCCACTTCCAAGTGTACTGGACTGGGATGGCATTCCTTGGCAGGGTAGAATTACAAATGGCAGAGTCCAGGTGCAAGGTTGTTGGAAGACTGTTATGTACCTGAGGCTTCAGATCTGAAGGCCAGCCAATGAGCCCTTGGATCACTCTAGGTTCTGAGTTCATGAAGTGCAGGTCCAATCCTTCTCACCCAGGCAACAGGACAGCAGGTCATCAGGGCAGCAGTTGCTTCAAAGCAGCAGTCCAACAGAGAGGCAGTCCATGTAGCAGCACAGCGGTCCTTCTTCAGGGCAAAGTACCCACAGGTCCAGAAGTGTACTGAAGTAGTGGTGTCTGAGATTCAGTACATATACCCAATTGTGCCTTTGAAGTGAGGAAAACCTAGAGGCATGCCTTTGAATTGCACAGATGCCCCGCCTTCCTGGCACTGGCTACAGGGTGTATGCAGCCTTACGTGTGGAGACAGGACAGAGCCTATTCAAGTGTAAGTGGGGCTAGGTCTAGCTCCTCCCTCACATCCTGGCAATGATGAGCTTGCTAGTCACACCTAAGCTCCCCATTGTGTATGGCTGCCAAGGAGGACTATGCCCAACTGTCAACCTGTCCCAGATATGTGACCTAGAGACAGGCTGCAGGCACCAAATGGCTAAGGCAAGAAAATGCACATTTCTAAAAGTGGCATTTTTAAAACTGTAGCTAAAAATCTGACTTCACCTTAAGTTAGGATTGAAAAATTGTGATCCTAGAGACACCAAACATGAAGGATTTGCCTGTTCCCATGTTCAAATTCCACTTATAATAAGGTAATTCCAAAGTAATCCTATGGGAGCAGTAGGCCTTGCAGTAGTGAAAAATGAATGTAAGAGCTTTTCACTACCGGGACATGTAAAACCTAGAAGTGCATGCCCAACTTTATAAATACACTGCAGCCTGCCCTTGGGACTGTCCAGGGCCTATTTTAGGGGTGAGTTGTATGTATTAAAATGAAAGTTTGGGCCTGCCGCAAGGTTTATTTTACCAGGTTGAAAAGGCACTTTAAAACTGCGTGCACAGGGTCTGCACTGGCATGCCTCAGACATGTTTAAAATGCTACTTAAGTTGGAGGCACATTCAGTGCTGCAGGCCCCCATTAGCATTTACTTTACAGGCCCTGCGTTTTGGTACTGGCACTTTACTAGGCACATGTAAGTAAATTAAATATGCCAACAGGGTATGCACCAATTCAACATGTTTTACAGGGAGAACACAGGCACTTTAGCACTGATTAGCAGTGGTAAAGTACACAGAGTCCTAAAGCCAGCAAAAATGAAGTCAGAAAAAACAGGGGGGCAGAAGGCAAAATGTTAGGGGATATCCGTGCCAAGGATGCCCGGTCTGACATTCTGTGACTGCATACAAGTGGTATGCCCCTGGATAAGTACAAACTCTAAAACTAAATGGGGAAAAGACAGAAGCACTAGTCCTCATCAATTACCCCAACATTTGGAGATCAGCCTGGCAGGTGATAGAGCTAGGACCAGCAACCACTCCTGCCACCTCAGTCCAGAATCTAGGGGTACTTTTGACTCATATCTCTCATTTAAGAATCATGAGAATCAAATTGCAGCAGCATGTTTTTTTGTTCTCAGAATTCTTAGTCCTGTCCTTCAAACTAACCTACACCAGCAAGTCATCCAATCAGTCATAGTTTCTCAGAAATACTATTGCAACTCCCTTCTACTTGGTGCTTCTAACAACATCCTGCAGTCTTCAGTTAGCTAAAAACTCTGCTGCATGTCTTATTTTGTAATACCAACTAGGTCATCTGTTTCGCATCACCTTGATTTACTTAATTGGCTTCCTGTCTCAAAACACATCCTTAATAAAAACTCTCTTCACCTGTCAATGCGCTCTACTCAAGATGTGCCCATCTTATTTGTGGGATAAGCTTATCCCTTACTGGAACATTAGAATGTATTAGTTCTTTTTAGGTTGAGCACATCAGCGTGCTTGCGCTGCCTTTCGGACATGTTGGTATCTATGTGGGCTTTTAACCATGCCCACCTCACGCCCATCACTTTCACTCGTTCGTGGGCTTGCCTTTAAAAAATTATTTGATGACATTGGCAAATGCTTTATGTTTGTCCCGCCTTCAGGCAATTTTGTTACCACCTTGAGGACCAACCCTGTTACATGGACAATTGCACATTTGCCGATATGTTTGACTGCGAGCAAAATAATGTTTCCTTTCATGTCTCTCCTTCGCGCTCACGCGCACGGCAGCAGTGGCATTTTGAATTGACATGCTTATGTCAACTGTTTTACCTTACATTTCCAATTTATGAGGCAAGAAAAGTCAAGTTAGGAATTTACAACACTAATAGCTCTAACTTGTTTTTAGGTATATAGGTGCTTTGTCGTTACTTGTTTATTGCAGGAAACTATGTATGTAATTAGACATCACTGGTCAGATCTTTAATGTACTACCAACATTTACAAAAGGGACAGTGTTTATGTTGTAAAGTGGGATGTGAGCATTCAAATAAGAAATAACAGCAATACATTGTTTCATACAGGGCTGTGTTGACGTTCACCCGAGCTCTAAATAACGAGTGTTGCTGTTACTGTGAGTCTGTGAAGACTTTTCATACCCTTCAAGTTCCGTCTTCAGTGAAGTTTCATGATTTTCCTTTGCCTTGTTATGTGCGGTGTTTTTGCTCTGACATTCACATCTGAAGTTAGCTAGCGAAATTCCTGCTACTTGAGTATTTGCAACTTTCTTGCATGTAGGAAAATATATGCAGAATATTTCATAGGAAAGTTTACATTATGTAGATCTTTGCTAAGCAAAATGACATTGCGACGAACAGCACGATTTCCTTCTTAGTATGTCTTCAGCACATCATTATTATTTTGTTAGATGAAGATCTTAACGACGTTTATTGCAAAAAATCACTATTGCCATGCAGATGTCCAGAAACGAAAAAATGTACAAGCCAGGGGTCAGATTTTCTCATTGTTGTGCACCGCTCCTCGAAAAATACCTGGGCTGTGTTACGCGAAGTAGCAGAGAATCAAATTAATAATGTGTGGTATGCCGATAGCCTTAACAGCAACGCAAATGGATGTAGTGATGCGCACAGGCAATGTTAAGGGACAAATAAAATTGCCTTTCGGTGACGAGCATTATTTTTCGGGATTTTACATTTGGGGCAGACCCTCAAATAGGGCTGTAACTTTCTTTTTATTTTGTTTTATGCAGAATTTCCACAAGGTTACCTTCCATCAACCACTGAAGATAAAAGGCCCCCAACACGTGAACTGCACAACATGCCCAGAGTCTGCACAGTTCAGGCAGTAAGTGTAGGTTCTCCATGAACCCCATTTGCCATTGAATACCTCACAAAGTGCATGAGCCGCATATTTCTTTAGTGTGCCTGTTTCTTTAGCGTGCCTGTGGAGCAAATGTTGTAGTGTTTCTAGTGCAATTAGTTAAAGTAAAAACAGGTCGTATTTGATGATTTTTTTTTTAAGTCGAGCACAAGCGCTCTTACATGTTGTAATCTATCTGTGGACTTTTAACCACGCGCTCCGCACGCCCATCACTATCACTCGTTCATTGGCTTGCCTTTCAAAAATTATTGGTAAATGCTTTTGTCCCTCCTTGGGGCAGTTTTGTTACTGCCTTGGCAACCAACCCTGTTACGTGGATAATTGCACGTTTGCGGAAACTTTTGACGGCGAGCAAACTTCTTTTTCCATTTGTGTCTCTCCTTTGTGCTCATGCTCATGTCGGCCGTGGCACTTTCAATTGGCTTGCTTGTGCCATCTGTTTAACATTTTATTTTTAATTTATGTGGCAAGAAAAATCCAGTTAGGAATTTACAATGTTAACAGCTCTAATTCGAGCAAACGCAAGACCCATTTTATTGCAAATGCTTGTTTGCTTTAATGTTCCTGTATATCCTGTGACACCTTGGGATCTAGACCCCTTTACTATCTGGTTACCAAACACTGGAACGTCCCACCAGCCTTCCTATGTTCCATTTCAGATCTCTTGGTCTTCTATCACCAACTTACAAGTTACAACCTTCAAGTTCTCATTACATCCACAGATGTGAAACATAATCTGGAATCTACCTTGTGGAAAATGTCTCCGCCATTCACTCACTGCCATGAAACCCTTTGGGGTAACCGTGCACTAAAGAAATGCTTAAATAAATATATAAATAAACACATGTGCAAAGAAGCATTCTGGGCATGCTAGCTCTGGGTAAACATTGCCCACGTGATGACAGCGAGGAGTGAAATAGCAACTGAAACGAGAGTACCATCTGTGTAAGTGCAATGGCTTTATACACAGCTTGCCAGTGTGCCCAGGCACAGAAGCATGGAGGATGTCAATACTTTGAGGGGATCTCGCAGTAGAGGAGTCGGCTCTTTGTTCTCAAGGGATTAATAAAAGCAATACCATAAAAATCAGTGAAACCGCTCACAGTTCACACTTGCATAACTTGATTTATATTTCTAAGAGCAGTCTACATTATAACAGGATACAGAGCCAACATGTGAAGATAGAGGCTTGCAGAAATGTTTATTTTTTTAACTCAAACCAACAAATGTGTGGGAGTAACGGTATGCCAGCTAGGATAAGAGGAGCCTGACGGGGTGAGTTTTGAAACCTTTTCTGAAAGCACACTGAAGTGCAAAGGGAGGTTCTAGCAGTGTTGTCCACATATTGAAAAAGCCTGTTGACTTGTATGTCCTTTTCAAGCGTTTTCAAGCTCATCGAATGGCAACAGATAAATTGATGGTAGAGGCAATGTTGTAAGGTTTTTACGAAGGAATACTTTACAGATCACGCATCAATTTTTGAAGGTATTTCTGGCCGAAAGTAGAGCAGTTCTTTCAAGATGGCAGATGTGGTCAAGCCTTCTTTGGTTGCTGTTACATGAAAATCTGTGTTGACTGGTGTAAATGAGGACTCTAAGAAACAAGGTACTACAGTGTTGCCTCCATCGATGTGTGATAAGATGAAACCCTGGACTAGAGAATGGAGATAGGAAAAAGGCTTGATTTTTCCAGTAATGTAAGCTATAAGCTTGATTAAGGACAGGGGGTGGGGTCAACGGGAAAGCAAAAGTATTGGTGCAGGATGAAAGTCAAGGAGGGGAGCCAACTAAATTCACATTATTGACCCACTCCTGAGTTAGAAGCTTGGTAGTTCCTCCATGAAAATCCAGTCTTCCTCGGGTTGGGCTTCAAATACACTTTAGATATTCAAGGATGGATGAGGTCTTGGCAGGATTTTGATTTAAAGAGATTATTAGGTGACAACATATAGACCTAGTTATGAGTGGCCACTTAATTCAGATTGAAATTATAAGGTCTGCAGGAATACCACAGATCTGTCAACTTAAAGTCTGTGATAAAATGAGGAATACCAGAGCAAGTGGTCCCAGAATTATTGTTCCTCTGATAGATTCTCATTTCTTAGCTGACCTTCAGGGTTCAGCTTGTACTTGGGTGGATTTTTCGAGGCCAAACAGTATCCGGTGCCCTTGACATGAGTAACGCTGGGGCTGATGGAATACCGGATCATTTTCTGTCTCACTCGTAATAAGGGCTATAACTTGGCGTCATCGTATTTTGTCAATATATATTGGTAGGGGACATTTTCTCCCAGTGGCTCTTTGTATAACCCTGTCTAACCCCACGCGAAAGTGCACTCAAGACACAATCAAATATTCAGAAGCTCTTGAAAACCTCCAAGGACAAAGATGTGAGAAGAAAAAAAACAATGTATTAGCATGCCACCCTAACCACTGTCTAACTTATACTGCAGTGATTGTAGAGCAGTGTAAAGCACATTCTCGCATTCAAAATGCATATGTGTTACTGGGACACAACCACTGTACTAACTAATGATATGTTGGAGCAAGACAGATAAATAATTTATTTAATGATCTAGATTGGTATTTTCTAGAGTACATTAGCACATTCAGACAGTCTGACCTTCCCTGATCAATGAAAGCAACACATCATTGATTTATTGATTTATTAAAGATAGTGTTAAGGTGGAGTGTGTCTGGTATTACCACAACTGATTCTGAATATGAAACAAAAGACATTAACTTGCATACAATCTCCCTGGACGAGGTTCGTATCTTATTGTTCCGCTGGTTTTCCGCTTAAAGGTATTCCTGTGCATCAAACATAAGGCGAGAACGAGTAAATGGAAATATTTATCTTTATGATGTAATGTGTTTTTCCGGTTATTTTTATTATTTCTAAAATCGGAGAAGTGGCAAGACTTAATGAATTCTGCAGTCACTGGACCAAGGTTGGGATCTACGCTTATTAATCTGAATAACTTTATTAATATTGCGTATTCATTTGAGAGAATCAAAAGGTTCAGTAGTCATGATAAACAATACAGTCAATGCAATCTTTTAAAATGTATATTTACTTTCAAACTAACTAATAGTTCTCTGTCGCTGCCGGATCTGGCTTCTGCAGAATAAGAGACCGGTATTGTGCTCAGACTTGCATTTCAGTAGCATAAACACGACGGGCTGGATTTTAAACATTGTTAGTGGCATACTATTGAAATTAGAGATATGCAACGTTTTCCCCCTCTTCAGTGAAGTTTAGCGAAGTTTCCAAATTCCATCATCAATGTTACGATTTTCCGCATATAACTTTGTCTCATCCGAGCAAAGATTTTTTTCACATTGTAAAATAAGTTTAATTTAATTGCAACAACTTGAATTAGAAAAAAAATAGGCATAATGGTCAATGTTTGCAGATTGTGTCTCTACAACTTTACATTTGCTGAGTTTTTCATGTGACAGTGAGCAGCAGAACAAGCACTTACACCCTCAACAGGAAAGGCCCAAAATTTCCATTTTAACGGTGCAAATTGCGCATCCCGTAAAAAACAATGATACATGGATTGATACTCATCAGGTGCGCAGTGTTCGCCCCATACAGATTTAAGCATCTCTAAATGGGGTATCCCTTACTACTAACTTCTGTCATTCTCAAATAAGGTGCACAAAATTCGAATATGTGGCATGCCTGCATGTTGTTGCCACGTTTTATTAACAAAAACTTTAAGGGCAAAGCACCTTTTATGTGCAATTTACACCTTGGTTAGCAGTCTGGAGTTCACCCGTATAAAGGGTCTTCCACACTTTTTTGTTTTTCTGGAACTAGATGTACTAAATAAAATACAGAGTGCATCAGTCATGTAAAAATCAGATGTCTGCTGCAGTGTGGCCTTACGCCACGTCGCCACACCTACACCACCACATGTGTGCCTTTAAAAGTGCAGCTTCAAGGCTGCCAAGGCTGAAGTGATCTACTCAAATGCTGCAACCACCACAAGTCAAAGTGAACCATTGTGCTCGTCATAGTAGGCGCACACACCTTCCTTACAGCCTGCATGCAGTAACCCAGTTGGTAGTTGTAGCAGCATGCACTTTGCTGTCTCTCGAGCTCTAGCGCACCGCACACAGGGTGAACCCAGATTGCTGATAAGCCTGTAGACAGGTAAGGTTTGAGGAGTGAGGCAAAAGTCAACAGACTCTGGCGCTCTCTCGCTGAAGTAACACTGTATAGTTTTAGATGTCGGAGGTGGAAGGAGGGAGTTTGAAAGCTGACTTGGCAATACACAAACACTTGTAAGAGATGCAATCCATGTGCTGGCATCGCTGTGCCCCCCTACAAAAGAGTACAAATTGTACTACATTGATTTGCAGCTATAACTCTAAGTACACTTAATGCCCCAAAGCACCATCCTATCTGCATTAAATGTTATGCCATTTGTTAGAAATTGGGTCTTTGGTTGGCAGTCAGGTTACCCTCTGTGCAAACAAGAACCCTCACTCTAGTCAGGGTAAGTCACACACAATCCAAAATTATCCTGTGGCCACCCTTTGGTAGCTTGGCACAAGCAGTCAGGCTTAACTTAGAAGGCAATGTGTAAAGTATTTGTGCAATAAATCATACAATAACACCATATAGCACCACAAAAATACACCACACAGTGTTTAGAAAAATATATAATATTTATCTGGATAATTGCAGGTCAAAACGAATAAAGATGCAATGTGAAATTGTAGAGATATCACTGACAAGTGGTATATAGTGACTTAAGTCTTTGAAAAGCAAACAAAGGGGGTGATTCTGACCGTGGCGGACGGCGGTCGCCGCCCGCCAAGCGGTTCCCGCCGAAAGACCGCTGTGCGGTCAAAAGACCGCGGCGGTCATTCTGGCTTTCCCACTGGGCCGGCGGGCGACCGCCGAAAGTCCGCCCGCCAGCCCAGCGGGAAACACCCTTCCCACGAGGACGCCGGCTCAGAATGGAGCCGGCGGGGTGGGAAGGTGCGACGGGTGCAGTTGCACCCGTCGCGAATTTCAGTGTCTGCAAAGCAGACACTGAAATTCTTTGTGGGGCCCTCTTACGGGGGCCCCTGCAGTGCCCATGCCATTGGCATGGGCACTGCAGGGGCCCCCAGGGGCCCCGCGGCACCCCCTACCGCCATCCTGTTCCTGGCGGGAGAACCGCCAGGAACCGGATGGCGGTAGGGGGTGTCAGAATCCCCATGGCGGCGGAGCGCGCTCCGCCGCCATGGAGGATTCTCATGGGCAGCGGGAAGTCGGCGGTACACTGCCGACTTTCCGTTTCTGGCCGCGGCTGAACCGCCGCGGTCAGAATGCCCAGCGGTGCACCGCCAGCCTGTTGGCGGTGCTACCGCCGACCTCCGCCATGGCGGTAATTACCGCCAGGGTCAGAATGACCCCCTAAGTCTCTTTCAAGCACAAAGTACCTGGTTTGGAGTGGAAAATCTCCGCAAAGTGCAGCAGAAGAAGATATATGTGGAAAAATGGTGTGTGCGTCGATTTCTCCCCAGCAAACATGGACTTGCGTCATTATTTTTCACGCGGGGAAGTCGTGCGCCGTTTTCCGGTTTCAGTCCAATCCTGTCTGCCAGGGTCCCAGTAGGGGGTGTGGAAGTCCTTTGTGTGAGAGCAGGCCCTCCACCCTCCCAGCCCAGGAAGACCCATTCAAAATGCAGATGTATGCAAGTGAGGCTGAGTACCCTGTGTTTGGGGTGTGTCTGAGTGAATGCACAAGGAGCTGTCAACTAAGCCCACCCAGACGTGGATTGTAAGGCACAGAAAGATTTAAGTGCAAAGAAATGCTCACTTTCTAAAAGTGGCATTTCTAGAATAGTAATATTAAATCCAACTTCACCAGTCAGCAGGATTTGGTATTACCATTCTGGCCATACTAAATATGACCTTCCTACTCCTTTCAGATCAGCAGCTGCCACTTCAATACTGTATGAGGGCAGCCCCAATGTTAGCCTATGAAGGGAGCAGGCCTCACAGTAGTGCAAAACGAATTTAGGAGTTTTACACTACCAGCACATGTAAACTACACAGGTACATGTCCTGCCTTTCACCCACACAGCACCCTGCTCTAGGGGTTACCTAGGGCACACATTAGAGGTGACTTATATGTGGAGAAAGGGGAGGTTTAGGCTTGGCAAGTACTTTTAAATGCCAAGTCGAGGTGACAGTGAAACTGCACACACAGGCCTTGCAATGGCAGGCCTGAGACAAGGTAAAGGGGCTACTTGAGTGGGTGGCACAACCAGTGCTGCAGGCCCACCAGTAGCATTTAATCTACAGGCCCTAGGCACATATAGTGCACATTACTAGGGACTTATAAGTAAATTAAATAGTCCAATCAGGTATGATCCAAGGTTACCATGTTTAAAGGGAGAGAGCATATGGACTTTAGCACTGGTTAGCAGTGATAAAGTGCGCAGAGTCTAAAAGCCAGCAAAAAGAGTGTCCAAAAAGTGGAGGGAGGCAGGCAAAAAGTTAGGGGTGACCACCCTAAGGCTGTCAGGTCTAACACCATTGCTCCCACTATTGTGATCTGGGGACAGATTTACTAAGGACTTGCATTATCCTTGCATCATGCAATTCGTGACAAGGAGCCGCAAATCCTTGACTGAGATTTACTAAGCCACACAAAGTCAGTTTGTGTGGTTTTGTGTGGCTTAGTAAACACACAGTTACACAGCACAGAACATACTGCATCCTTGTGTTACTTTGCGTGGATAGGCACTACATGGCTACCTGGGTAGAGCAGGGACGTTCCCATGCATCAATCCATATATTTTGACACAGACCCAGATTCACAAAGACGTGCAAACTTGGGTCTGCGTCAAAATAGGGCTCCTATTGAACAGAGGCTTAACGATGAGAAATATCTTTATTTTTCCTCATTATTAACACACACGGAAAGATAATTTTGCCTCCAAGGATTGTTTTTGGGCATGACCGTGTCCCTCTCTGCACAAAAAATCCTGTCTGTAATGCAAACACCCTTGCACTATGTACAAGGGTATCTGCATTGGTACTAGGCAGCACACAGTGGACCAGCACCACGAGAGACCAGAAAGCCTTCATAGCTTTGTAAAAAAGGGACATTTCTGCCGTCTCCCTTTTAAGCAATGCAGAGCAACAGGTTGTTTTTATGTGTTACATTGTGTGAAAGAATAGGAAATATGCCCCAAGTTTCTAAATTGTGATTGTGGTGTCTATACTCAGACAAGGTCAAGTGGTGAATGGAGTCTGGAGCTTTAAAAATGTGCTTGTGTCCGGTCAATAAAGCTCAGAAAAAAATATCAGCTTTGTTTAAGAGAACGGCTCCGGCAGTACAAGGGCTGCAAGGTAGCTTATATAGTTCACAATCAACATACTAGCAATAGATTGTCAATCCCTTGGATTTCAGAGGCCAGTAATACTCCAGTTGCTATCTAAAAGGCCCCTGTTTATGCAGAAGTAAAGCAAAAACATGCATTTTTTGTGTGAATTTGTAGCAGAAAATGGTAGCACACATTTCCAGATAATTCTGAAAGTACTGCAAGCTCCTCTGCAGAATATTCTTGATCGATGTCTGAAGAGGTTGCCCAAAGGGAGGAAGATGAGGGCTGAAATTGACATAGCACTATTAGCCCCAAAGAAATCAGCATATGGTGGGCAGGGTAGGTGCTTTGATGAGCTATCAGCTTATCTAGCACTTTCTGAAGGTCCTTCCAAAAAACATTCAAAGAAACCTAAACAGATAGGATTAAGGAATAGGAGCTCAGGGATAGCAAACATAGGCCCCTCAGCTACAGGAGTAGGTGACTCCTGGCCTATTTTTAAAGGAAAATTCCTATGAAAATTAGAAAGTTATGATAGTGTTAAATACATTCTGTCCTGGATTCAACATTTCAAAAGATGAGATGCATCTCCAGCCAGTGTAATTCAAGGGGTAAAGAGACAAACCAAAACTGCCTTAACAGCTGAGAAACCCATTCCTTGAAAGGAACCTACCCAGAGGCTCTAGATCAAAGATTATTGCCCCAGACCATGAAACCGCTTGTCTCTAGCCACACAGCAAAGAAAGCCACGAAGACTGAGGGAGGAGGTAGATTTTTCGAAAATAATGAAGTTCAGTGATAATGAGTACTATCAGAAACCATAACAATCCAAGTGATTACAATCCTCCTGTGTTCAAGAAAAGCCCAAGCTCAGGGAAGCCGTGTAAGAAATAGGGTCTTTGGTTGGCAGTCAGGTTACCCACTGTCCAAGCAAGGACCCTCACTCTAGTCAGGGCAAAGGAGAAGTACACCCGGTTAACCCCCACTCACCCTCTTGGCAGCTTGGCACAAGCAAAAAAGGCTTAACCTAGAGACGATGTGTAAAGTATTTGAACCAACACACACAGTAATTCTGTGACAACACTACAAAATGACTCAACACCAGGTTAGAAAATAGCCAATATTTATCTAAACAAAACAAGACCAAAATGACAAAAATCCAACATACACGAGTGAAGTTATGAAATTTTAAAGATTAAACTTCAATATAGCGCTTAGAAACACAAATGCTTTGATTAGGTGATATCACGGCGTCGTGACAGAGTGGTTCCCAACAATCCGATACTAATGGCACTGGTCACGGAGTCACACAGACCCCCAAGTACAGTACCATGTGAAAATGAGGAAACAAGCTGGTGCCCGGAGTGGGGGATCATGGCGTCGCTGGATCCGAGGCAGCGTCGGTTCCAGTGCTGCAGAGCAGAGGCGTCACAAAGAGGATTCGGATCCCTGCTACAGAATGGTGGAGGTCAGGCAGCATCAGTGCGAAGCGCTGGATCCGCGCACTTCCGGCGAGGTCGATATCTGGCGGTGAAGTCGGATGTCACGGACATTGGTGACATGCAACTTCGGGACTCACAGTGTCAGGGACTTCGGCGGGGCTGCTGCTGCAACGGGCCTGTGGGGTCGTCACACTCCAGCGAGGACCATGGCTTCAGGTGCAGGCAGTGTTGAGGAATCCGGCAGCGGCGTCAGTCCAGGGTCGTCCGGAGTCAGTGTACTTGGTTTTTCTTGGTTTTCCACCAGCATCTCCTTTCAAGGTCCCAAGGACTAGATTAGGCACCACTTGGCATGGCAGGAGTCTCAGCAGAGAGTCCAGGTGCTAGCACAGGAAGTCTTTGATGGTCCTGAGACTTCAGAACAGGGGGCAAGCTCAGTCCAAACCCTTGGAGATTCTTCTCAAGCAGGAATATAGCACAAAGTCCAGTCTTTGTCCCCTTTCACAGGCAGAAGCAGCAACTGCAGGATAGCCCAACAAAGCACAATCACTAGCAGGGGCAGCACTACTCTTCAGCTCTTTAGCTCTTCTCCTTGGCAGAGGTTCCTCTTGGTTCCAGAAGCAAATCTTGAAGAAATCCAAAGTCTGAGGTTTTGGGTCCAATACTTATACCCCTTTCTGCCTTTGAAGTTGTCCAACTTCAAAGAAAAGTCTCTGTTGTTTACAGGATCCTGCCTTGCCCAGGCCAGGCCCCAGACACACACCAGGGGGTTGGAGACTCATTGTGTGAGGGCAGACACAGCCCATTCAGGTGTAAGTGACCACTCCTCCCTCCACGCTTGCCCAGATGGCTCATCAGGATATGCAGGCTACACCCCAGCTCCCTTTGTGTCACTGTCTAGAGGAGATTCACAAAAAGCCCAACTGTCAGTCTGACCCAGACAGGGGATCCACAAACAGGCAGAGTCACAGCATGGTTAAAGCAAGAAAATGCCTACTTTTGAAAAGTGGCATTTTCAAACTAACAATCTAAAAAGCAAATTCACTAAAAGATGCATTTTATAATTGTGAGTTCAGAGAACCCAAACTCCATATTTCTATCTGCCCTCAAAGGAAATTGCACTTCAAGATTATTTAAAAGGCAGACCCAATGTTAACCTATGAGAGAGATAGGTCTTGCAACAGTGAAAACTGAATTTGGCAGAATTTCACTTTTAAGACGTGTAAAAACACATCACTACATGTCCTACCTTACATATACACTGCACCCTGCCCACGGGGCTACCTAGGGCCTACCTTAGGGGTGCCTTACATGTATTAAAAGGGAAGGTCTGGGCTTGGCAAGTGGGTACATTTGCCAAATTGAATTGGCAGTTTAAAACTGCACACACTGCAGTGGCAGGTCTGAGCCATGTTTACAGGGTTACTCATATGGGTGGCACAATCAGTGCTACAGGCCCACTAGTAGCACTTGATTTACAGGCCCCAGGCACCTCTAGTGCACTCTACTAGGGACTTACTAGTAAATCAAATATGCCAATCATGGAAAAGGCAATTTCACATAGAATTTCACATAGGGAGCACTTGCACTTTAGCACTGGTCAGCAGTGGTAAAGTGCCCAGAGTAACAAAAACAGAGTCCAGCACATAGCAACAACCTGGGAAGAAGAGGCAAAAAGTTAGGGGAGGCCACGCAAAGGCTGCCCAGTCTAACAAGCCCACATTCCCATATTGAGTAACGACACAAGATGCAGGGCAAGCAGAGCTTTATTTTGATGCACATTTACAAACCCTCCAGACAAGAACAAGAGATGTTCTTAAGCATTGTCTAGGCTCCACTCTATGTTTGGATGGGGTCTGATCAGTCCACAGGAGATTCAAGAACTACTAGGGTCAGATCAGATGGTATAAACAATATGCATATCAATAAAGAAATCAATATTCAACTCTATGGGCCGTATGAGTCTCCTTCTACCTTCATATTATCTGCAAGCAACCTCAGATCATTCAAACATATAAATAAATGTCCCTGTGCCACAAAACTAAAAATCCCAGCTCCAAGAGTGCTTAGAACAAAGCAAACCTCTCCTGGGGTCATGTATTCCCTGACACTGAAGATTTAGGGTGACTGAATCAAAATGAAAGAAAAGGCTCCTTTGGGGGGCTGCTACTCTCCTGGAAGCCCCCTAGCCATTTAATTTGAGGTGGTGCCCCTGCTCCCTTTGGAGCATCACTTTCAAGAAATATGCACATGTTTATGCCCTTGCAGGGGTTCACAGGGAGAGTCCTTGTCGCCTAATTTATTTAGGTCCTGGCACTGCCTTTGATTATCAGTAGACTTTCTGCTCTTTTCCTTTACATTGTGCATGCTTGGAGCATATACCCTCATTTTGTTTCTTAACTCAGTGTTTCAGGCCCATGTGGGGCACCCACAGTTCTGTGTTTGGGCACCGCATGGAAGCTCTCACAGCCCCCTCAATACCTGCCAGCTCCTGCGGACCTGCACAGCTCTTGTGCTCCCTGAGAACCTTAAGCCCGTCACTACCGAAGGCATGCCCAGGGTTGTATGTCATTGTGGATTTAATTAACTTAGGCAGATTCTGCTCCAATCTTATTCCTCTCTCAGGAGCAGGCTTATCCTTGCCAAATAGAAATATTAGGTGGAGGGAGACTTCGATCTAACTGCTAGCAGTAAAGTAATTATCTTAGCCCAGCAGGGTAGTTCAAATTCATAATGTAATTAAGGGTTGATTTAGACAAATGTGACCAAAACCCAAATTATGGGAAGGAGTGCAAAAATGTCCAAGTTAATATTATATTTGCACTCGGGCCTTTGTTAACCCATAGAAGCACATTCCACTTTTCTCTGGGTTGGTCCAATGTGAAATGTGATTTTGGTGCTTCTTTCACCTACAATGTGAATACAATAAAGCACTACAGACTTCCAATCAGGAGTGGCTCCTCCGCTATGGCAAAGGAGCGTCGCCCCCCCACTGCCCCGCCAGCAGCAGCAGCTGCAAAACATTTACAGTAAAAACATAATAAACTATGTTTATTATGTTTTCACTGCAAAGGGAGTGGGGCCACGGGCGTGACAGGGACTATGGGGGAGTGCTGTGCATGTATGTTTGTCCAGCTGTCTCGGGCCGGCCAAACATACATGCGCACTAGGGTCTGTCTAACCCGGCAACGCACTGCCGGATTGGAGAGTGCAGGCAGAGGCTCCCACTCTGCCTTGGAGCGCCCAGCCATGGCGCTCTGTTGAATCCTAATGCTGCTTTCATGCTGCCAGCAGCATGAAAGCAGCGTTAGGACTGGACGCAGGGCAGGCTGGGAGCTTGTGCCTGCAGATGAGGAGCGTTTCGGAGGGGGCGCGGCAAAAAAATGTAAGTTTTTTTTTCTTTTTTTTTATTGTTTTGGTCGCTCCCCTTAACCCCCCACCACACACCGCCCCACCCCTTCTCCCTCCTGCAAGCCGCGACTGCTTCCAATAAAGCAGCACAAAGTCACAGTGCAGTAAAAAATAAATGGGGAGATAGCTTGTTGAATGCCCCCTTAAATTATAATGCCTCCTGTGTGAACCTGGCATGCTGTGTCAATAAAGAGAAGGATGACCACCTCCCATGGTCTTTGTCGTGTTACCCCCCCCTTGAGAACTGTGATGTGTACTGGTGCCATCCTGTGTCCTTTGATCCCCAGGGCCCCCAATATACTCACCAGTGACTTGTAGGTGGGCTGTCATCACTGTTTGACTGGTAGGTTTTTGACTGGACCTGACTGCAACTGCACCTGCTAAATGCCTGTGCTGCCTGTGTCTCTACTAGTAGCACTGAGAGAGAATGCGGGGCTGCAACACGCACCCGCAGCACATCTAGTGAGGACCCTGCACCGGGTTCCAGCTGCAAAAAGGAGGATACATGATAATCAAACACTGCCCCAGAGATGTGAGAGGCTCAGAACTGAGACTGTGAGCCTAATTTCGAACCACCGAGAATGCGGGTATTAAGAGACTGACCTGCAGGTCGTGGACACAGTAACCTGCTTGCACTTCCCGCTGTGAGATGGCTCCCAGCATTTGCCTTAATAGACTACTTTTACCTTAGATGTAGCCGCTTTTTAAAACCATGCATTCCCTTGCATAATCTAGTTCTGCTATATTGCAGCGTCGCTGTAATAAGGTACTTTTCCATTTCTTAAAAAATGTTTAAGCCCGGCGTGGACAGTCGTCATTGAAGTCTACTGTGTGAGAAATTAGACTGAGTTTCTACCTCCGTACTAGCTCCCTAAGAAGCCTTAGATTGATGACTTCACTACGCTGAGAGGCAGGTGCTGAAATGTCCACTTAGCTTCATTTTTCAATACAGTAGAGGCTTCAGTACATCCAATGGATTCAATGCTAAAAGGTCTTAACCACATTGGTTATGGCGCAGTAAACCATCCGCGCCTGGGGCCCTAAAACAGATAAGACAACTTGAATATAGAGAAACTTGAAAATTATTGTAACTACTTCTTTGCTTACTTAATATCTATAAATTGTGAGCCTATCCCATAATTTTCGCCACTGCAAACAAAAATAAAATACAGTATATATGAATGTGCATGTCTCGCTGGATTCTTTACATCGGAGTCAAAGCACTTATATTAATTAACAAGAATGTAAAAAATATAAAGAATTCCTGAGAAGTACCTCGTGGTATTTCTTCACCGTTTTTCCTGAGGTGCACGTGCAGGTTCGCCAGTTCACGGAGCCACAGCCACAGTTTCCCCCACAGCGCTGGACGAGAAGGCAGCGTGGGAAGAACACGGCAGTTGTCAGTTTCAACTCTTCTCTTAGATTAACCGATTGGTTTCTCGGAGTGCAGCTGTAACGTTTGACGTCATCATTCAGCCTGTCCAGGTCAACTGCAATACAAAACAATTGCTCAGAAATCACTGTGCAATTAGGAATGCTAATTCAAATGAAAAGAAACACTATTGTGAAATCTGTATGATTAAAATAGTTGCACTGGTCAAATATATTTTCATTGAAGACAGGGGAGGCTAGGCTACACCCTAATTAAACGAGTTAGCGCCACAGTTCCGAGGTATGTTCAATTAAGAAAGGCAGTGCAGGTCACTAACCCCTGACTGCCACTCGACACAGATTATTTATGAACAATTCATTCCAAGATCAACTCCATTAAAGGCTGGGGTGAAACCAAAAGAGATGGCGACACCATGCATCTTGCTTCAGGTGAATAGCTAATCATGAGAATTCTCTCTGTGGACATTTGCACTGCACATTTCCTCCTTCTGCTGGTCATCTCAATGCACGATACCATTAGCAATTATGTTAATCTGTAGTGCAAGACGAATGCATTCGAATGAAAGTTCCCAAACTTTAAGAGTATTTGAAACTATCAGCAGTACCATGTAAGGCAGTTTCGTGAATGTGACAATCCTTTCACCGCAGTAGATTACATCACCGTTGGTAGTCACACAAATCCATTAGAATCGCCAAGATTTCTGAAAAGGGTTTGAGAATGAATGGGTGGATGAGTGAATGCATAGAGTTATGTATGAATGAGTGCATGGAAAAATAGATACACACATACGAATGAAAGGTTGAATTGATGAGTGTATTGATGAATGATTGCATAGATACTTCATTAAGGAATCATTCTGACTCCAATATTGTTTAATCTGCTTTTAGAAACACTTAGAGGCATATTTAGGAAAAGTGACGCTGCATCATATGCAGTGCCGCCCATTAGCGCCCCTCTAACGCCACCATGTGTGCGTCGTATTCAACATACGGCGCACCATGGTGGTAGTTCGGAAACTAGTGTCTACATTTTTTATGCTAGTTTGACGCTTTGCAGGATTAGCGTAAACTTTTTTGACGCTAATCCTGCAAAGTACCTAGAGGCCCATTGAAAACAATGGGAGCCTCCTTTTAACACCTGCTCTGTTCAGGCATTAAAAATGTCCCCAAAAGTGGCTTTCAGATTTCTTTGCACTATTTTTTCAGCTCCCTTCCATACATTATGCCTGGCGTAGGCATAATGTGGTGCAAGGAGTTACAAAGTGGTGCAATGCATGCATTGCGCCACTTTGTAAATATGGCACAGGGTTTTTGGCCATCCTACGCCACATTAGCATAAAAAAAAGTACGCTAATGTGTCATTAGATGGCACCAGGGGCTCTTAAATATGCCCCTTAGAATTCTGATGCTGGTGTAGAAGGCAGGTGTAGTATTCAACAATTTACTGACTCTGCACTCTGATAAACTGTCTGACAAAAACAGTCAGAGAATTGCCTCTAGAGACTATTTTCAAAGATCAAGAACTATACCCAGAAGCGAATCAGGCAATTCTTTGGCTAAGATATATCGATGACCTTTTCATTATTTGGAAAGGAACAAAAGAAGAGGCTATACAGTTTGTGGATAAGTTGAATAGAAATGATCTGAATATTGGTTTGACATGTAATGTGAGTAGCTCCTCCATTGAATTCTTAGATACTGTGATAAAGATTAGGGAACAGAATATTACTACTGAACTGTTCCGGAAACACACGGCGGGCAATAGTTTACTACATGCCTCAAGTGGTCACCCAGACAGTTTAAAATGGAGTATCCCCTTCGGTGAACTACTAAGAGCAAAAAGAATTAGTAGTACCGATGAAGCTTTTGAGGCTGAGCAAAGGGAGATGACTATAAGATTCAAACAGCGGGGATATCCAGAATGGGTAATCAAGAGAGCAATTGATAAGACTAAGGGGATAAAAAGATCTGATACCCTTTTTGATAACATTACCAAACAAGAGGCAGATGACAATGATGGGACTAGACTCATTATGACGTATAATGAGGATACAAGACAGATTAATAATATTATTTAAAAAAACTGGAATATCTTGAAAAGTGATCCAGTTATTGGAGGTAATATACAAAAGAGACCCCAGATCACTTATAGAAGAGGACGTAGTTTATATGACATTTTGAGGTCCAATGATATTACCTCAATTCCACAACTGAGACAACACAATTTGCAAGGCTTCTTTCCGTGTGGCCATTGCAAAGCATGTCGCAACAGCATTATGCGGAAGCAATATGCTGTATGTAAACCTGGGAAAGTCAGACAGATCAATCAATTTATAACATGCAGTACCCCTTTTGTGATCTATGTTTTGGAATGTCCTTGCCTGCGATGGTATATTGGTAGTACCAAACATGGTGTTAAGAAACGGATCTTAGAACACATGCGTGCGATCACATCAAATGACGAACATTATCCGGTAGCAAGGCACTTCAAAGAAAAACACAATTCTGATTTTACCAAATTATCCTATTTTGGTATTGAACATGTTCCTCCACATCATAGGGGAGGGAACAGAGAATTAGTGTTAAGGAAAAAAGAGTCAGTATATATCTTAGAATTAGAGACTAAGACCACGATAGGTTTGAACATGGGGGAGGAATTAAATACTCATCTGTATGATAACCATTAATTTATCTTGATGAGACTCTATTATCTGTCTTTTTACCGACTGAGGAAATTCTTTATCAGCATATGTAATGAGTTAACATTTTATTGTGTATAGAATTAATTTTATTGTATATAGAATTAATTTATGAGATTTAGGTCAGGCACTTTGGTCAATTATGTGCTATGAGTGTTAATCTTATATTCAAACATTAATCTGATGTCTAAGCTTCCAGTTATTGATTTAACTATTTATTCACTTTGGATATTCCTTTTAGATACTCTGGGTCGGATGGAGAACTACCAAATTCTACTTGTTTTCTTCTACTCATTCTTCACAATTCTCACGTTATTATTGGGTGATCAACTTTGCAGATTTTCAGATAAGAACATTAAAATTAGTAATGTAGATCGTTTTTAGCCCTGAATAAGCTTATGATGATATATTTGCAGTGTATATTTTTTACTATCTGGTTAATTCTCTATTTTGATTTAAAATGATAATAATTTTACAGACATTGCGGTCTAGAAGAAAGAAATATGAATTTTAACAGATAGAGCACTGTTATTTGATGTGGTTGTTTCCCTTTTAAATTTAATAGTGAATTTTCATAAAAAACTGAAAGTACGATTTTATTAATAAATTTGGGGAAATGATTTGAAATTTAAATAATCATATCTAAATTATATCTAGCAATACTTAGGGGCGTGAACTGATCTTAGCACTAATAGTACTATTATGATAATATTTGCAAATAATTGTGTGGTGTTATTTGTTGCACATGTTAATTGTCTCATTTCTATGTTTATGTCAAGAGGGTATTTAAAGGGTAATTTATTGGTGATATATATCACGTGACCAAGGCTGCTGTGTCAGTCGAAACGCGTTGTGTGTAGATTAAACTGATTTTTTTTTGTTCCTGAAACCTGAGTGTGCGAGTATTATATATATTTTTTTCTTTGTTTAATTAATTACCGGCTGGCTCGTACCGGTTCTCGCACCACCCCTTTGGGCTGATTGAGATCTTATCTCGAGTATTTCGAACTTATATATATATATATATATATATGCATATATATATATATATATATATATATATATATATATGTGTGTGTATATATATATATATATATATATATATATATATATATATATATATATATATATATATATATAGTCACGGTTCCTCTAGGACTGGACTTATCCACAACTGGATCCAACAGTACACTGAAATCGCCCCCCAGTAGAACTGGGTATTTTGAAATTAATAAATGGTTGTATAAGGCCTGGAAGGGTGCTGGGTCATCTATGTTGGGGCCATAGTACCCTACTATTTTAAACCAGGACCCATGTAATCAACCATCTCCCTTTGGAATCCACAGTCACATTGCCCACCGTTGCCTTAATAGATTTTTAAAAAAGAATCGCCACACCTTTTCCCGCACAGAATCGATTTGTACTTGCACAATAACCAGCCTATTTCGTATGTTTAAGAATGTTTTCCCACTACTCCCTCAATAAATGGGTCTCCTGAAGAATGACCAACTCTTCATCTATTGTTTCAAAAATTACCAAATCTTCCTCCTTCTCCTCTTAACCCTAAGACCGTTTACGTTCCAGGATAGAACCTTCAACTGGGCATACTTGTCTGTAGACATTAGATAAAAAAAGAGCCCTGTGAGTCCCTACCTAACCTGAGTATAGTGTGATCACCAATGATAAACTCCATGAGGACAATTATTTTTTCTGTTTTCCCCATATGCTCCCACACCCAGTGTAAAAAAATAAATCTTTTGAGGCCCCCAACCCCTACCTGGGGAATCCTCCATTTTTTTATTGGGAGACAAATAAAGTTGCCCCCGTTTGAGCTGTCCACTGGGTAGCCCAAGCACATAATTTAGCGTGTATGACAGTAGCGGTATGACACTCATGCAATCGTCTAGTGAATCTTTTGAGCGGACAACCCCCTTCTTTTTAGTCAAAATAGGAGCGCTTTTATTTACCTGTTTCTTTTTCAGATTGATGTTAGCCTGCTGATTTTCCGAGCATTTAATGTTCTTTGGGGTACTTTTGACTGACCCGCTTCTCACTCTGCCGCTCCCCCTCTTAGTTCTTTGCGGGTGGCCCCCCATCCCTAGATTCCTGATAGATGAACCTCTGCTCTCTAAATCAGGAAGAGGGTTAGTAAAACCCACCTTACCTTTATGTGGGCTTTGTATCCGAGAGACTGGAGCTGAAATTGGCTCCTCAACGCATTTATGGACCCGGTGGCCAGCCGGCATCATGTATATCAGATCTTCTGAGCTCTTAGCCTGCGGTGACCTCCAGTTCCTATTTTCCTCTTCTTCTGTGGAAAGGATGCCAAGATCTTGGGTGAAGCAGGCAATGAAAGATCTTGACTAGTTGACATCTGGCAATGGAAGGGCGGAGTAGGCTCTAGATTCACCTTTTACAATAAGAAAGATGGCCATCTCTCTAGGACTTACTTTTTCTTAGTGCACAGAAGCTTATGCAGAAAGGTTAATTATGTGGGGTATGCCCCGGAACATCTTTCTCAGCACTTGGCAGTGAAGTTATAACTTGACTTTGATATAGAGACTATTAACCCTAGGTGGACAGTAAATCGGGCTTTGTTTCTCTTTTGATTGCTGAAAGCCTAAAGTGTCATACTAAAGAGTTTTTCGCTATAAACTGTGGATCTACTACTTTACAGATGGTTTGGGATGCATATAAGGCATAGATAAGGGGGAGGCTAATCAATCTGGCTGCACATAGACACAGATAAGAAAAGGAACAGATAAGAAACCTTGAGTCTGTTATAGCTGCAGTACAAGAATCACAATATAAAGCTCAGTTGTCTCTGGATAAACAACAATCAGTCAGTCTGGATGCCCAATTGAAGAGGGCCAGAGTAGACCAAGAGCCCTTTTTAGAAATTAGAAATAGAAGAAGATGGAAAAGCAGCCGGTACAAGCACTACGAATATGGGGAAGGAAGTAGTAAGCTCTTAGCATGGAAAACCAAAACAGACCGGACAAAGAACCACATTGCATCCATTAGAAATGAGGTTATAGGGTGTCACTGTACAGAGGAATCAGAGATAGAGGATGCTTTCACGTCTTTCTTCCAAAAGCTCTACACAGAGGACTCAGAGGTATCAGAGGATCGGATAATGGGCTTTATGAGTGGTGTTCAACTCCCTGGATTAAATGGAACATCACAACAGGAGCTGGAGGTAAAGATAGAGGTGGAAGAGGTGTACGAAGCGATAAAGAGCCTAAAACAGGAAAAAGCACCCGGGCCTGACAACCTATCAAATTAACTGTATAGATTACTCAAAGATGAGTTGGCTCTACTCATGTTCAAGCTATTTGATCAAGTTTTCTTTGAGGGTATGGAGATGCCAAAATCGTGGGATGAAGCCACAATTAGCCTGATTTTAAAACCCAGGAAATACCCGGCACAGTGTGAGTCATATATACCCATCTCACTACTGAATTCAGATTACAAACTCTACACACATATTCTTTCCAAGAGGCTTGTGAGGGTGGTTGGTATTCTGGTGCATGAAGCTCAGAAGGGCTTTATTAAGGGGAGACAACTTCATGAACTCACACATGATTTATTGGGTGCAATAGGTCTGGCACTCCAGGACGATGCTCCCTTAGCAGTTCTCACCTTTAATGCGGCTAAAGCCTTTAATCGGGTCAGTTGGTCCCTTTAACAGATGACTGTGGAAGCCTATCAGTTTGGGGAGGTTTTTTCCAGGGCAGTAAGAGCTTTGTAGCCTCCCAAGACCGACCAACACCAGGAAACCTCTTTGGTTCACAGACACCCTCAAGGAGTCTAAAAAAACCTGCCGCACCCTCGAGAAAGCCTGGCGCAAGGACCACACCGCAGAAAACATGTCTGCCCTCAAAAACGCCACCCGCGAACACCACCAACTGATCCGCGCCACCAAAAGAACTTCTTTCACAGACAGACTGGACAAGAACACTCACAACAGCAAAGAACTCTTCAACATTGTCAAAGAGCTCTCCAATCCTAACGCCAACGCCAACGCCATCACGCCCTCACAAGACCTCTGCAACTCCCTCGCCACCTTTTTCCATCGTAAGATCACCGACCTACATGACAGCTTCGGACACCAGACCCAGCCAACCACCACTGAACCTACAACCCCAGCCATCACCCTCAACGCCTGGACTCACATCAGCACGGAAGAGACCAAAGCTACCATGAACTCCATCCACTCCGGTGCCCCCTCGGATCCCTGCCCACACTTCATCTTCAACAAAGCCGACGACATCATTGCCCCGCATCTCCAGACCATCATCAACAGCTCGTTTGCTTCTGCCACCTTCCCCGAGAGCTGGAAGCACGCAGAAGTCAACGCCCTACTGAAGAAACCTACGGCGGACCCCAGCGACCTGAAGAACTTCCGCCCCATCTCGCTCCTCCCCTTCCCTGCCAAAGTCATAGAGAAGACAGTCAACAAGCAACTTACCAACTTCCTTGATGACAACAACCTACTCGACCCCTCTCAGTCCGGATTCTGAGCCAATCACAGCACAGAAACTGCCCTCATCTCAGTCACAGACGACATCAGAACTCTGATGGACAACGGAGAAACAGTCGCCCTCATCCTCCTCGACCTCTCGGCTGCCTTCAACACCGTCTGCCACCGAACCCTAATATCCCGCCTCCGCTCCACCGGTATCCAAGGACAGGCCCTGGACTGGATCACCTCTTTCCTCTCCAACCGCTCCCAAAGAGTCTACCTCCCACCGTTCCACTCAGACCTCACCGAGATCATCTGCGGCGTCCCACAAGGCTCCTCGCTCAGCCCGACTCTCTTCAATGTCTACATGAGCCCCCTCGCCGACATCGTACGCAAACACAACATCAACATCACCTCCTACGCCGACGACACTCAGCTGATACTCTCCCTCACCAAGGACCCAACCAGCGCCAAGACCAACCTGCAAGATGGAATGAAAGACATTGCAGAATAGATGAAACTCAGCCGTCTGAAACTGAACTCAGACAAAACGGAAGTCCTCATCCTCTGAAACACCCCTTCCGCCTGGGACGACTCTTGGTGGCCCACGGCCCTTGGCACCGCACCAACCCCCTCAGACCACGCACGCAACCTCGGTTTCATCTTGGACCCACTTCTCACTATGACCAAACAAGTCAACGCCGTATCATCTTCCTGCTTCCTTACCCTCCGCATGCTCCGAAAGATCTTCCGTTGGATCCCCGTCAACACCAGAAAGACTGTGACCCACACCCTCGTCACGAGCCACCTGGACTACGGAAAAACCCTATACGCAGGAACCACCGCTAAACTCCAGAAACGTCTGCAGCGAATACAAAACGCCTCCGCCCGCCTCGTCCTCGACCTACCCCGCAATAGCCACATCTCCGCCCACCTGATACACCTGCACTGGCTTCCTGTCAACAAAAGGATCACCTTCCGGCTCCTCACCCACGCACACAAAGCCTTCCACAACAAGGGACCCGAATACCTCAACCGCCGCCTCAGTTTCTACACGCCCACCCGTCAACTTCGCTCCGCCAACCTCGCACTCGCCGCCGTCCCTCGCATCCGCCGCACCACAGCAGGTGGGAAATCTTTCTCCTACCTGGCGGCCAAGACATGGAAATCCCTCCCCACCAACCTCAGGACCACCTCGCTTTCCGGAGGCAACTCAAGACCTGGCTCTTCGAGCAGCAGTAACCCCCTCCCCCTAGCGCCTTGAGACCCTCACGGGCGAGTAGCGCGCTTTATAAATGTTTTTTTTATTTGATTTGATTTGATTTGTAAAAGAATCCAACAGCCAGAATATTGATTAATGGTAATCTGTCACAAGAGTTTTAGGATGGGTGAGGGACTCTTCAGGGATGTCCCCTTTCCCCTCTTCTTTTTAATTTGTATATTGAGCCACTGGCCATAATGATTAGAAAGAATGGTAACATTCTGCCCTTTAAAAGTAGAGGATGGGAAAAGAAAGTGGCGTTATACACCGATGACTTAATGATATATACCAGAGACGTACTGGCTCCCTTCCAAGTATAGTACTTCCCCTAGAGGAATTTGGTAGGGTGTCAGGTTACTCTGTAAATCAGGAGAAAGCGGAAATTATATTTTGGAATGTTGCCTACAGTAGCCCATTAGTTCAGCAAGAGATAAAACATTTGGGGATACAGATAACAGATAACCCAGAGGAAGTTGTAATATTTGGGGATACAGATAACAGCTAGCCTGGAGGAGGTTGCTAAGCTCAACTTTAATAAAGCATGGGCGGAAACAAGGAATCTCCTAAATATATGGGCTAGCCTCCCATTATCTCAAATATGTAGGTCAAACATTTTAAAGATGATTACTCTCCCAAAGTTTACTTTTCTGTTTAATACAATCCCTTTAGAGTTTAAGTTGGGTTGGTTTAAACAATTACAGGGGGACCTGACTTAGTTTGTATGGGCATCTAAGGGAGCTTGTATTGCATGGAAAAAGCTATGTAAGAAAAAAAGAGCACGGGGATCATGACACTGTATTTCTATAAATATTATCTTGCCTTCCAACTAAGAAATGTGAGGGCCCTACTAAATGACAGACTTAACTGCACCCCTCTTTTGAGGGCAATGGCCCAATATCTTTTGAAGGCAGGAGACCGTTTCCTATAAAGGTTTGGGCACCTGAAGTATTAAAAAAAGATCTGACTAAAAACTCTGACAGCACCCTGCAGGTTATGGTTTCAAGTCCGGGGTTCCTTACAGATTTCATATTATAGCAGCATGGCCCCAATTTGCCAGGCACCCCGAATGCCATCAAGATAAACTATCAGTTCCCCTACAGATAAATGGGGTGGTAAAGTGGGGGCAAATTATAGAGGATTAGGCTCTGGTACCCTGGTCTACATTTACGGAGCAGGCAGGGATTACAAATTTCCAAATTCAAGTATTATCAGCTGGACTAACACCTTGCTGAAGGAAGGGACAGGCAAGAGTATCTGGGAGAAGAAACTCCTTCAGAGATCCATTTGCCATAAAGAGGTTGCTTTATGGTATTGGATGCTAATATAGGCAGGGATAGAGACCCCATCCCTGCTGGAGAAGTGGGGAAAAGACTTGCCAACTCTGGATGTCACCAATCTCTGGCAAGTATCAATGTTTATACTCTGGTTTACATTTAAATCTGCTTTTCTGAAAAAAAATACATTTGTTTACATTACATAGGGTGTATTGGTCGCCGGAGAAGTTAACAGCTTTGGGAGGGGCTAAAAAAAACTGCCTTCACTGTGACAAAGAGAGGACGAATGATCTTCACATGTTTTGGCAGTTCCTGAACCTTGAAGATTTCTGGAACACCGTTGATAAGGTGCTTAAGGAGATAATTAGTCCAGAAGTTGAGCTAAGCCTCCCGACTATAATTTTGTTGGGGTGTTTGATGGGGAAATGCAAAGTAAGAAGGTCACCAGACACAAAACTATAGCCCCCGTGATGCACAATTTTTTAATCCAAAATTTTACTCCAAATATTACATTGAAATTATCAATGATGTTATCAAAGATGTCATGAGTGCTGTAATTTGTGGGGTAATTAGCAGTGCATGGTGAGGGCGCGAGTTATAGTTACCTCAGGGCACGAGTTATAGTTATTGAAAAACTCTAACTTTACCAGGTGAATTTCTATGGTTATTTCAGTTTGAAATGTGAGCTTAACTATAACGTCCTTGTGACCTTTGTTTTTTTTCAGTGAATTTCTCTCTTTTTCTTAATTCTATTTCCTAACTATAATGTCCCTGTAACCTTGGGTGTTTTCAGTGAATTTCTATGTTTTTTTTAAATGTAAGGTAATTTTAATTATTATTCGGTAATCCAACCACTGCCGTGCATGGCCTTTGGCCATGCATGGTGAAGGTTAGCCACAGGGGCCAGCCGGAGGCCAGGCCCTGCAGCCTACCCCCTTTATCCACCCAACCCCTCGCCATGGCCAGAGGGCTTCGCCTGCAGCCAGGCCTTGCAGCCAAACCCCTATAACCTCCCAACCTTGTGCCATGCACTGCCTTTGGCCGTGCATGGCGGATGTTGGCCACAGGGCCTGGACACAGGCCAGGCCCTGCACCCAACCCCCTATAATCACCGAATAGCATGCCACGCACAGCCTTTGGCCATGCACAGAAGGGGTTGGCTGCAGGGCCTGGCCAAGAGTTGGGTGGTTATACGGGGTTGTCTGCAACCCAAAGATTTTGCTGGAAAAAAAGCGTAAATGTTCTATCATGAGGAATGTTTAAAATGCAAAACACTAGTAAATAAACAGAAACACCACAACGGGAGAGGAGAATTTGAATCCTCAACCTATTGAGTGTCAGTCCAAGAGCTTTACCAGTAGCACACAAGTGACTCTGCTGTACTGTGTATCAAAACAGAGCTATAACATTTGAAACATCTTGCTAGTGTGACACTTGGAAGTCATTGTATAGAGAGACCATTGCAAAACCAATCTCTCTCGCTCTGTCTTCCATCCCATTGCTCTATCTTTTATCCCATTTTGGGATAGAAGAGAGAGAGGGAGAGAGAGAGAGAGTTTTTCTGGACTTTGAAGAATGATATACTTAGAATGAGATATTTTAGGACAAACTGAAAAGAAAAATGCATTTGTCAATTAAAAATAGTAAGATATCCTTTCGTTATATAGCTTAAGCATTTCAAGTTGGAACAAAATGTAAGAAGGGAAATGACCACAGACACATCTCTATTGGAAAAGTCAACCTTCAGTGTGAGTATCTAAGACCTTCACCACTAAACCTCAGGTTATTCCTAATTATGCTGTCTCCAGACATTACTATGACATTCAATCCAAAGATTTTGCTGGGAAAAAGAATTCAATGTTTCATTACGAGAAATGTTTACCATGCAAAACATGAGTACATAAAAAAGACACACTACCATGAGATACTAGGATTTGAACTTTCAACCTGATGCATGAGATTCCAAGAGCTTTAACAGGAGGCTACAGGTAACTGTGTCATCTCTACTAAACATATTGCTTGTGTGCTGCTTTGAAGTCTTTCTATGGAGTAAACATTGCTATTATTATTCCAATGGTCTCGCCATAGAACGAATTCAAAGTGGCACACAAGTTACTTGCTGCCAGGAGCAGACAATGGTGGGGGAGCCTAAAGGCCCCTGCAGTCCTTACCGGCACCCTGCACCCTGCGGGAACCAATATAGCTCGCGTAAGCAGGGAGCTGCTTTAAATAGAAGCTCCCTGCTTGCTGGAGCAGTGTTTTCATCTCTATCCCTGCATGCATGTTTGTGTGCAGGGAAAAAGATGAAAAAGATGAAAAATGAAAAGATGAAAGCCCCTGCTTGCTGAAAGCCTACTTATGTTTGCTTTTGCTTGGTGGGATCTGTCAGCTCCCACCAAGCAAATTCCAATAGCTACTTCCCAGGGTTGGCACCTCGGGAGGTAGCAGGCAACAGGCATCTATGGCTCCACAAGGGGGGCCTTGCGGACCCCCTCCATCTTTAAAAATTTGTCCCGGAGAGGGGTAGTCCCTGAGGCCGGGGATACCTATGGACCCCCTTCTTGTATCTATTTGCAGCTCGGGAAGTGGCTGTCCCTAGGGCCGGGGGGGGGGGTCTGTTAGACCATCCTATTTTTTTCCTCCCTTCATTGCCCCAGGGAGGTGGTGGTCTCCAGGTGCGGGGGTGCACACCCCTGTATATTTCAAAAGTATAGCCCCAGGACCCCCATTACATTTATATGTTGCCCGGGGAGGTGGTGGACCCTGCAGGGCCCCCCTTATACTTTATTAACATAGCCCTGAGGTGGTGCTACTCAGGGGTGGGGGGTTCCTCAGGACCCCCATCATATTATTAATAAATAAGCACCGGGGTGGTAGTGGTCCAACCCCCGAATATTCTTACGCATAGACCCAGGAGGTAGTGGTCTGCGGGGCTTCTAAAAGCCCTAGGAGGAGGGCCCCATGCACCCCCTTCTATTTTTCAAACAATGCCCCTGGACCAGGCCCACCGAGGGGCAATATTAAAAGCAAGCGTGGGAGACCACGCTTGCTTTTTTTGTTTCAAGGTGAAATCTGCAAATATTCATGAATTTCACTGAGTTTAAGGCAAATGCTTTTAAACCTGGGGGGGGGGGGACCCTGGGGAACCCCTGGACTAAGGCTAGGGGTTTGGGGTAAACGTTCCCTGCCTCTTTTTCTTAGGTTTGTTTTTGAGACTCAGCTGTCAGTGTTGGCAGCCAATCGGGTCTCTGCATGAGATCAAGAGTATATGAAGCCTTTGCACCTCTGGAAATTCAAATTTGTTTTTCCTTTAATTTCTCCTTGTTAGAAATGGGGTCTTTGGTTGGCAGTCAGGTTACCCCCTGTCCAAGCAAGGACCCTCACTCTAGTCAGGGTAAAAGAGAATCACCCTCAGTTAACCCCCGCTCACCCTCTTGGTAGATTGGCACGAGCAGGAAGGCTTAACTTCAGAAACAATGTGTAAAGTATTTGTACCAACACACACAGTAAAACCAGTGAACCACTACAAAAAGACACAACACAGTTTTAGGAAAATAGGTAATATTTATCTAAATAAAACAAGATAAAAATGACAAAAATCCAAAATACACAAGTCAAGATATGAATTTTCAAAAGAATAAGAGTCTTAGGCGGGAAATCCCACTGAGTTCTGAGCTGGCAGTCTAAACACAGACCGCCAGCCCGTCGAGGACCCTGCCAGCCCAATAAACAACATTCTGCTGAGCCGACGAACGGAAACAGTGTTTCTGCCAACCGGCCCAGCGGAATGCTGGGCCTGGACATTGCCGACGGCTCCACATGGAATCGTCGGCAATGTAGCAGTGCAGCAGGTACAGCAGCACCCATCGCGCATATCACTGCCTGTAAATCAGGAAGTGACATGCGCGACTGGGCTGTGCACAGGGGGCCCGGGGCACCCATTCTGCCAGCCTCTCCCTGGCAGTGGGGAAAACAGGTTCATTATCCGGTGGGCAGCACTGCCCTATTGGATAAGGAACTCCGCCATCGTCAGGCTGCCTGGAACATTATATCCCATGAACATTATATGGCGGTCCGGACCGCCATGTTCATAATGACCGCCTTAATCCTTAGAAAACAGTGAGAATGCTGTTGTTACTCAAAGTACCTGGTTAGCGTCCAAAATAAAGCCACACGGGCAAGCGTGCGTTGTATAAGTCAGCGATGTGTCAATTCCTTACTTGCAAGTGAAGCCGTGCATCATTTCCTTCTCCCATCGGGCTGGCGATGCATTGTTTTTCTCCCTCGCAGGAGAGCTATGTGTCGATTTCTGGATGGGCATCTCGGATCTGCGAAGAGTAGAGTTGACTTGGATGCCCAGGGACGATGCGTGGAAAATCCAGTTGCACGGTATTAGAAAACTGTGCTGCGTGGGGTTTGCCTCAATATCAGCCTTCGTAAGCGGGTGTTGCATATCGTTTCTCCAGACACGTTGCATCAATCTCCCAGCTGTGATGCAGGTGGAGCGTTGATTTCAGCCGTGAAGCCAGCGGCGCATCGTTTATCAGTCACGTCGTGCAAGGTGCATCATAAATTTCCCTGCACAGTGTTCTGTGCGTGGATTTTGAGTTCTTGTCTGCCAGGTTCACCTTTCAAGGGCCCAGGGACTTGATAGGGCACCACTTGGCCGGACAGGAGCCTCAGCAGAGAGTCCAGGTGCTGGCAAGGGAGGTTTTTGATGGTCCTGAGACTTCAACAACAGGAGGAAAGCTCAGTTCAAGCTCTTGGAGATTCTTCTCAAGCAGAAGCACAACAAAGTCCAGTCCTTGTCCCTTTTCATAGGCAGAAGCAGCAACTGCAGCATAGCCCAGCAAAGCACAGTCACAGGCAGTGGCAGCACTTATCCTCAGCTGTTCAGCTCTTCTCCTTGGCAGAGGTTCCTCTTGATTCCAGAAGTGATCTAATTTTCAGGGGGTTTGGATCCACTACTTTCTGCCTTTGAAGTAGGCAAACTTCAAAGGAAAGTCTTTCTTGTTTGTAAGATCCTGTCTTGCCCAGGCCAGACCTCAGACACACACCAGGGGGTTGGAGACTGCATTGCGTGAGGGCAGGCACAGCCCTTTCAGGTGTGAGTGACCACTCCTCCCCTCCCTCCCAGCACAGATGGCTCATCAGGATAAGCAGGCTACACCCAAGCTCCCTTTCTGTCACTGTCTAGAAAGAGGTGCAAACAGTCCAACTGTCAAACTGACCCAGACAGGGAATCCACAAACAGGCATAGTCACAGAATGGTTTAAGCAAGAAAATGCCTACATTCTAAAAGTGGCATTTTCAAACATACAATCTAAAAACAAACTTTACTAAAAGATGTATTTTAAAATTATGGTTTCAGAGATCCTAAACTCCAGATTTCTATCTGCTCCCAAAGGGATTCTGCTCTTTAAAAATATTTAAAGGCAGCCCCAATGTTAACCTAGATAGCACAGTGAAAACTGAATTTGGCAGTGTTTCACTGTCAGGACATACAAAACAACTTAGTATGTGACCTACCTTAAACATTGACGGCACCCTGCCCTTGGGGCTACCTAAGGCCTCCCTTAGGAGTGCCTTACATGTAAGAAAAGGGAAGGTTTAGGCCTGGCAAGTGGATACACTTGCCAAGTCGAATTGGCAGTTTAAAATTGCACACACAGACACTGCAGTGGCAGGTCTGAGCCATGTTTACAATGCTACTCATGTGGTTGCCACAATCAGTACTGCGGATCCACTAGTAGCATTTGATTTACAGGCCCAAGGCACCTCTAGTGCATTGTACTAAGAACTTACCAGCAAATCAAATATGCCAATCAGGGAGGCCAATTACACATACATTGTACATATGAGCACTTGCACTTGCACTTTAGCACTGGGTAGCAGAGGTAAAGTGCCCAGAGTATCAAAAACAGCAGAAACAGAGTCCAGCACACATCAACAACCTGGTTAACAGAGGCAAAAAGTTAGGGGAGACCACACCAAGGATGCAGAGCCTAACGCTTCTAAACTACTGAGCAGATTTACACCAAATAACAAAAAGCGTAATCTGTGTACAGAAAGCTATCTTTCTGCCAAATTTGGTGTAATTCTGTCCAGTGGTTCGGGCTGTACTCGTATTGAAAAATCCTATGGGAATTAAAATAGGAATGTACCCCCACACCCCTTTTCTCACCACTCTTGCACTGTGGAAATAAAGGATTTATCCTTGTAAGATCCCGTGTGTGGAGTTGTTTGTGCTGTGCTGCTGTACCGATGACCCAAGAGGAGGCCCTCGCATCACGAAAAACAAAAGTATAGATGTGCAAAAATAACTGTGCAATTAGCGTCCAGCACTATCCTAATCACACACCATTCAAACCATCAATCACAATCTGAAGTAAAGACCAAGGAAAGTTTTGTGTACTTTATTTGCAAAGGGTAATGTTGGCAAAAGTCATGAAATGAATACGAAGAATATCGGCAAAGCTGACGTCCGCATACGTGTGGTGTAGTTGTCGTCTCCTTTTAAGTCTGATTTCTGTTTCTGTGCCTTTCATCATTCTTCTGTGTTTTCAAGACAACGAATTGCTGTGATGTGCATATCATGGGAAGCAATTAAGAGTTGAAAGTGTTTTTTTTATAATTCTGCCGTGCACGGTGGGGGAGAGGGGTATAAACATTTAATTATTAATTGAAAAAACACACTTACCTCGATTGCTGCCGCCACACTGCTCCTCTGCTGCAGGCACAGGCTCCCAATTTGCCCTGTGGCCAATTCTGATGCTGCTCAGCATAATAATTGGCTAGGAGCGTCCAAAAAGGGCGCTCCCAGGCAGACTGGGAGCCTGTGCATGCTCACCCGGCAACTGTGTTGCCGGGCTGAGGAGAGCCTACTGCGCATGTGTGTTTGGCCAGCCCAAGACGGCAGGCCAAACAGACATGCGCAGCACTCCCCCTCTCTGCTCATCACCCCCGTGTCCCCGCCCCTTTACCAAAAAATGATCATAAACTCAGTTTATTATTGTTTTCTGGTAAAGGTTTTGCAGCTGCCACTGCTAGCAGGAGGGCAATGCTCCTCCGCCCTACTGGAGGAGCCGCCCCTGATTCTCCCATTTTCTTACAAAGCTCTTCCGAATGCAACTCCGCTGCTCCCAAGCGCATTTGTGATGGAGGAGTAAACAACTCTTGCCGGGCCTGAACTATTGACCTTCAGATCACCGCATTTGTCAACTGATGGTTTAATACAGTGAACTCGCTCTCAGGCTTATAAATGCAAACTATTAATTTAAACTTTAAACAAAGATATGATCCCAACACAGCCCAAATAACATATCTGGTTGCCGACTCAGGATGTATTTCTAGAAACCATTTACTCAAGTATATTTTTACTGTTATAACACAGCGGCGTTTGTCATAACTACATTTTTCATTCTTGACGCCTCTTCTCACTAGTGTGAGACAGCCATTAGAAAGTTGCCTCTGTGAGTTAAGCGCTCGTTCCTGACATCTGCCTTGCTGTGCAAGTCATGTGTCCAAATCCTCCTAGAATAACTCTGTCTCTCTTTATGAATTCCATAAATTGAGTGGCATTCCATTGTCATTTCAATGCTTGGAAGGGACGGAAGCGCTACATGAACAATGCTATAGGTTTGTAGACAATGACATTATTTGTACTTCGCCTGGTGTGAGGTGGGTTGTGCTCACTGTCACTACTTTCTGACTCCTAAGGAATCTAACATCTCCAGCTTGTGTACATGAGTTGCAGATGATCCTAGTGTTTTCAGTGACTCCGTTGTGACTGTATTTTGGGGCCTGGCCATATAAGATCATGGAATGAACAGCGCAAAAGATGCTGGGAAGTGCACCTCAGTCGGGTCCCTGGGCAGCAGCAGGACAGATATTGAGTGGCAGTAGAGGGCAGGCAGGAGGTGAGACAGGGCACAATGGATATAAACAGTACCTGAGGTTGCTGAGAGGCTTGAAAGGCAGAGGAAGCAGTCATGAGGGCGTTGGAGGTGAGAATGAGGGAGGGTCCACATAAGGGCATCTTTTACTCCAAGTGAATGATAGTTTGTTGTGGAGGGCTTGATGCTTCACTCTGCCAAGCTAGATAAGTGGACGATAGGGGGCTGAATTACTGACTTACTGGAGCATGAAGAAAACTGCACAGGGTGGGATTCTGAGAGGTCCTGCGCACAGGCACACTGGTGGTACAGTCTGTGAATGCCACTTTATTGTGTGGGGCTGGATGCTGCCCCTCCAGCCCCGCCACATGCCCCTCCACACAGTGTGGCACACAGGAAGCAGAGGACTACAGACATGACAAAGTATTAGGGAGCACGCAGAGGTGAGAAGGAGAGAGGATCCACACAAAACACATTGTCAGTGCCCTTAGTGAATACCAGTTTGTTGCTGGGCTTATATATTGCCCTCCTTCCTGTCCTGTTCTAGGCAGATAAGGGGACAATAAGGGGGAACTAGCAATGGGACACAGAGGAAGAAGCGTGGACCCAAGAGGGAACAGGTTACAAGAATGAGAGATGGTCTAGCCAGGGCCACATTGACAGGTTCCTGAGTGAATGCCAGCGTGCTACTGTGAGGGCAGATAAAGGGACAGCAACAGGAGGAGCTGAGGACAGTGCAGGGTCTACACTATCTAGCAAAGGGCAGAGAGAGCAGAGCCCCTGGTTCATGCTTTCGGCCCCATCACCCACAAATCACCAAAGCCCACACTATGGCCCTTGTGTTGCACTAGAGAAACCCTGAGCAAATGGTCCTGTGCCAGGGCTGTGCCCATCTGAGCACTATGAGCTTTAATGCCCCAGGAGTTAGGCAGAGTCACGATGGGGTGCACATGTGGTTGCATGTATGTGTACATTTATTTAAAAAAAAGTATGTATGCAGTGCAAGGTTTTTCTTAGGATCTCAGGGCTCCCAAATCCAAACTCGCTGAATACAAAGACTGCCTCATCTTAAATCAACCTTCTGCCTTTTCCTTCCACCATCTTTCAATGCTTATTTCTTTACTTCAATCCTGTGGTTCTTTTTCATCCATGAGTTCTCTATTTTTCACTGTTTTCTTTTTCTTTATCACCCCCTTCCTTTCTCTAGTCTTCTTTTCTCTCCTACTCTGGGTCAAAGAAAATCTGAAGAAGAGAATGAACTCAATTTTCTTAAAATGAGTGCCGGTACCCAATGTAAACACCACCGGCACAAATGAAGCACTATTGGAAGTGGCTCCTCCTTTGAGAGGAGCACAAGACACCACACGTTCACAGTGGTTGGACAGGACAGTGATCCATGATGTGTGCAGACACAGCTCTCTGTCTTGACTACCGTAACAAACCACCTCCTCTTCCACGATGACTTGCATATCCCCAGTGTTAGAAATGGGGTCTCTAGTTGGCAGTGGTTTGCAGACTGCCCTTGTACAGACCCCCACTCTAGTCAAGGTAAGGGAGTCACATAGCTAAGATAACCCCTGCTCACCCCCTTGGTTGCTTGGCACAAGCAGTCAGGTTTATCTCAGAGGCAATGTGTAAAGTATTTGTACTCACACAGTAACACAGTGAAAACACCACAAAAGTAATCCACACCATTTTAGAAAAATAGACAATATTTATCTAATTAAAACAAGACAAAACAACAACAATCCAACATACACAAGTAAAGATACAAATCTTAGATTAAATCCTAGTATAGCGTTTAGAAACACAATAGCCACAACTGGAGCTATCATGGCATTTTGACAGAGTCGCTTCCTAAAGTCCGACACCACTCACAAGGGGGTGCGGGCTGGTCATGGAGTCGCACGGACCCCGTGTATAGTACCTTGGAAAACGATGAGTAAACAAAGACATTGCACAGAGTGGGGATAGTGAGGCATCGCTGGTGCTGGTGTGGAGTTGGTTCTTTACTGCCACAAGGGAGGTGAGGCATTGGTTCCTTGCTGCTAGGCAGTGGTGGTAAGGTGTCAGTTCCTTATGGTTACAGGGGAGGTAATGTGATGTTGGCAGCAAGGCATCTGTACCTTATGACAAGGCAGGGTCGATGGATCCAACAGGTCAAGATGAGAGGCATCTACTTTGTGGTGTTGCAATCACACCACGCAGCCGCAGGTGCTGCGATGGAGTCGGAGGCAGGTGCCACGGATATCAGTGACACTGTGCTCTGGACTCATGCTGTGGCAGGACTTTGGAGGCACTGCAGCAGCATCTGGCCTGCAGTGGATGTCATGGTCATTGCACTCAGTGATGAACACGGCACCCATGCAAGCAGCAGCGTGGAGTCAGAGAGCCAAATCAGTCCTGAAGTTGTTCTGGACATCAATGCACTAGTTTCTTCCTTGTTACACCAGAACTCACTCCCAAGAACCCAGGAACTGGATTTGGTACCACTTGGCAAGTCAGGACTCCCAGCAAGGGAGCCCGGGAGCTGACAGGTGAAGACTTTTATGTCCCTGAGACTTCTGAACAGGAGGCAAGCTCAGTCCAAGCCCTTGCAGAACCTTTGGAAGGAGGATGTAGAAAACCAAGTCCAGTCCTTTCACTCCCAAGACAGAAGCAGCAAGCAGCAGACCAGCACAGCAAAGCAACAGGCAGAGTGGCAGTCCATCCTAAAGCATTCAGATCTTCTTCCCGGCAGTATGTCTTCAGTCCAGAAGGATTATAACTTTGTCAGGTCAGAGGTCCAGTAATTGTACTGATACACAAGAGTACGCTGCTCAAGAAAGAAAAGTTAATCCACCAGGCACTCCTTTATATAGAAGCAAATGCCCTCACACATCCAAGTGGATGTCATTCTTCATCATAGGGCTTCCTCCTCATCAGACTGGCACTGCAATGTCTGATGGGCACCCCATAAAGGGGGTTCTTTGCCAGAGGTCTTATATTAATGCTCTGTGCCGTAATATGATATGTACAGATGAATTCCTACCTACAGGCAGGCAAAGAACCATTCTGACGAGGAGCAAGCTCTATGATGAAGCATGACATCCACTTGGATGTGTGAGGGCATTTGCTTCTATATAAAGGAGTGCCTTGTGGATTAACTTTTTTTTCTGGAACAGTGTACTCTTGTGTATCAGAATCATTATTTAGGAGGCTGTACACTGGACCATTAATCTCCCTGTCCCTTTATATATTTTCTAGTCCAGTAATTTTACCCATTTTTGTCTTTGAAGTAGGCAAACTTCAAAGAGAAGTATTTGTAGTGCACAAGACAATGCCGTTCATGCCCAGTCCCCAGACTCACTCCATGGAGATGGAGACTGCTTTGTGTGAGGACAGGCACAGCCCTATTCAGGTGAAAGTGTCATCTCCTCCCACCACTCTAGCTTAGGAAGACCCATCAGCCTGGCGATGGGCCATTAGAATAGGCAGGGGAGATCTCAGCTCCCTTTGTGTGACTGTCTAAAGTGATTAGACAAACAGCTCAACTGTCACCCTAATCCAGACGTATATTCAGCATACAGGCAGAGGGACAAAGTGGTTAAGTAAGAAAATGCCTACTTTCAAAAAAAGTCATTTCCAAACTCACAGTTCAAAAACCAACTTCACCAAAAGAGCTATCTTGAACTCCATATCTCTATCAGCTCCCAACAAGAAATTACACTTAAAAGATGTTTCAAGGCAAACCCCATTTTACTACATGGGAGAGATAGGCATTGCAATAGTAAAAATCAAATTTAGCAGTATTTCACTATAAGGACATCTAAAACACACCATTGCATGTCCGAACTTTTAAATACCCTGTACCGTGCCCATGGGGCTACCTTTGGCCTATCTTAGAGGTAACGTACAAGTAATAAAGGAGAAGGTTTGGGCCTGGCAAGTGGGTGCACATGCCAGATCGAAATGGCAGTTTGAAACTACGTATACAGGCACTGCAATGGCAGGCCTGAGACATGTTTGCAGAGCTACTCATGCCGATTCCTGCAGCAGCATGTTTCACAGCACAGTTTACAGGTACTGGAACTTACAATGTGAAACATGCTGATGCTCCCTTCTTGGCAAATCATGCTGCGTTTCACGGCCTTAGCAGCTCATTGCTTGGTGTGGGTGCACACAGGTCGGCACTTGATCTTTGAAAGTGGATTCCCAGAAATCATATCAACAGCAGTGGCCCTAGCGTGTCCTGCTCAGCCCAACAGCCAGCACAAGGATTCTCCCACCTACCTTACTCCCTTCTTTTCCACAAAGCACCAATAGGATGTGGTGGTGAGCACTGTGTGAATGGCTTCTCAAAATTTTCAGAAGCCTTACTTCCATGTGTGACAGTGTGACATTCAAGCAGCAGCACCCCAGAAGCTCAGCAAGGAGATTCTATTGCCTAAGCCTAGTAGCACATAGCACAAGCAGACAAACATCTCTGAGATGCAGTTTTACTTTTAGCAAACAGCATGTAGCTAACCCTACCTTAAAGTACACACTTAATTGTGCTGAACATGCAGGTTAGACCTGTCAGCTTTAGGGTGGTATTTCCCCAAACAGTTTGCCTGTTTGTTTAATAGTTTTGCTCATTTTATTGGTTGGCCATAGGACTCTGAGCACTGGTTAGCAGTGGTAAAGTGCCCAGAGTCCTAAAACCAACATAAACTGGTCAGAAAAAATAGGAGGAAGAAGGACAGAAGCCACAGTTTGGACCTAGTTTCCATGGGAAAAGCATTTTGTGTTGTACCAATAACTGTTGCCGTTTGACACATCTTCACCAAATTTTCAAAACCTATACTACAGTCAGTTCAGCTGTTCTGTTGAAAGTTTCGGGGTGATCTATCAAGCGGGGTGTAGGAAAATACCATCTTGCCTAGCATGTTACCCCCATTTTTACTTGTATGTCAGTTTGTTTTTGCCTGTCTCACTGGGATCCTGCTAGCCAGGACCCAGTGCTCATAGTTTGTCGCCTGAATGTGTGTCCCTGTTTAGTGACTAACTGTGTTACTGAGGCTCTGCTAATCAGAACGCTCTCTCTGCTTTTAAAATTGTCACTATAGGCTAGTGACCATTTTCACCAATTCTAATTGGCACACTGGAACATCCTTATAATTCCCTAGTATATGTTACCTAGGTACCCAAGGTGCCCTCACATAGCTCAGGGCAATTTAACTGGACTTTCTGAGTGTGGGGACACCATTACACGTGTGCACTACATATAGGTCAATACCTATATGTAGCTTCACAATGGTAACTCCGAATATGGCCATGTAACATGTCTAAGATCATGGAATTGTCCCCCATGCCAAAATCTGGTATCGGGGTGCCAATCCCATGCATCCCCGGGGCTCCACTATGGACCCCGGGTACTCCCAAACCAGCTCTCTGGGGTTTTCTCTGCAGCTACCTCTGCTGCCAACCCACAGACAGGCTTCTGCCCTCCTGGGGTCTGGGAGGCCCAGTCCCAGGAAGGCAGAACAAAGGATTTCCTCTGAGAGAGGGTGTTACACCCTCTCCCTTTGGAAATAGGTGTTAAGGGCCTGAGAGGATTAGCCTCTCCAGGCCTCTGGAAATGCTTTGAAGGGCCACAGATGGCGCCCTCCTTGCATAAACCAATCTACACCGGTTCAGGGAACCCCTAGCCCCTGCTCTGGTGTGAAACTGGACAAAGGAAAGGGGGTTGACCACTACCCTGTCCATCACCACCCCAGGGGTGGTGCCCAGAGCTCCTCCAGTGTGTCCCATACCTCTCCCATCTTGAAACCAGAGGTGTGAGGGCACAATGGAGGCCTCTGAGTGGCCAGTGCCAGCAGGTGACGTCAGAGACCCCTCCTGATAGGTGTTTACCTGACTAGGTGGCCAATCCTCCTCTGAGGGCTATTTAGGGTCTCTCCTGTGGGCTTTTCCTCAGATAACGACTTGCAAGAATTTACCAGAGTTCCTCTGAATCTCCCTCTTTGACTTCTGCCATTGATCGACCGCTGACTGCTCCAGGACGCCTGCAAAACTGCAACAAAGTAGCAAGAAGACTACCAGCGACATTGTAGCGCCTAATCCTGCTGGCTTTCTCGACTGTTTCCTGGTGGTGCATGCTCTGGGGGCTGTCTGCCTTCACCCGGGACTGGAAGCCAAGAAGAAATCTCCCATGGGTCAATGGAATCTTCCCCCTGCTAACGCAGGCACCAAACTTCAGCTTCACCGGTCCCCTGGGTCCTATCTCATCGTGATGAGCATGGTCCCTGGAACACAGGTAGTGGATCCAAGTGACCCCGACAGTCCAGTGGTCCATCTGTCCAAATTTGGTGGAGGTAAGTCCTTGCCTCCCCTCGCCAGACAGTAATCCTGTGTACTGCATGAACTGCAGCTGCTAGTGCTTCTGTGCACCTGCTTCATGGGACTCTCTTTTGTAGTGTTGAGATGACCACCATGCTCAGTTTTCTTGAACCCATGTTCAAGTACTTCTGCTGGTGCTGCCTTCTTGTGTGTGGGCTCTCTGTGTTGCTGAGGGCCACCACTGTCTCCTCCTCTAAGTGGCGACCTCCAGGTCATTCCTGGGCCCAGGCAGCACCCTTTTTCTTCAACTGCGACCTTTGCAGCTAGCAAGGCTAGTTTATGGTCTTTCTCCAAAGAAACAACTCTGCATCTTCCAGCACTCCGTGGGATATCTTCTGTGCAAAGGAGAAGTTGCTGGCATTGTCCGTTGTTGCAGAATCTTCAGTTTCTTCCACCCGGAGGCAGCCATCCAGGGTTTAGTGGGCTCCTGCCGCACCAGACGCTTTTGTGACTCTCGGACTCCGTCCCCTTCCTTTGCAGGTCCTCAGGTCCAGGAATCCGTCTTCAGTGCTTTGCAGTCAATTGTGGTCCTTGCAGAATCTCCTAGCACAACTTTAGTGTGTTTCTGGGGAAGTAGAGTCACTTTACTCCTACTTTTCAGGGTCTTGGGGTGGGGTATCTTGGACACCCTTAGTGTTTTCTTACACTCACAGCGACCCTCTACACACTACACTAGGCCTGGGGTACCTAAGTGGCTCGCATTCCACTTTCTTAGTATATGGTTTGTGTTGCCCCTAGGCCTATTGCATCCTATTGTTTTCTACAGTGTTTGCACTACTTTTCTAACTGTTTACTTATCTGATTTTCGTTTGTGTATATTTTCTGTATTTTACTTACCTCCTAAGGGAGTATATCCTCTGAGATATTGTTGGCACATTGTCACTAAAATAAAGTACCTTTATTTTTAGTAACTCTGAGTATTTTGATTCTTATGATATGGTGCTATATGATATAAGTGGTATAGTAGGAGCTTTCCATGTCTCCTAGTTCAGCCTAAGCTGCCCTGCTATAGCTATCTCTATCAGCCTAAGCTGCCAGAACACTACTAATCTACTAATAAGGGATAACTGGACTTGGCACCAGGTTTAGGTACCATCAGGTACCCACTATAAGCCAGGGCAGCCTCCTACATTGGTGGTGCAGCTGTGGGATAAGTACTTGTAACTGCTTTACCACTTTGTCATTGGTGCTTTTCATAAGAAAAACATATTCCAGATACTTAAAAATATGCACAGTTAACCTGAATAGTTTAACTCTCTTTCTAAAAACTTTCTAAAACGTTTCTAAAAAGTTTTCAGAAGTATTGAAAAAGTTTGAAAAGTTTTTCTCTTTTCTTTAAAAGTTCTAAAACCCTTTTTCTCTCTATCTTAAACTCTTTCTTACAACCTTGTCTGCAGTAGAGCTCACTCCCACAGTTGTTCAGGCAACCTATGGTAGTTCAAACTTCAAAAGTTTGAAGGGTCTCTGCATAGAAAGAGGTTTAAGCATTGGTAAGAACCCTACCAAAGATCTTCTCCTTAGCCTTCTCCTAGAACAGAACCAGTCTGGCCCATCCCAGGATCAGGAGGTAGAGGAGGAGGGTACCCAGCAAGATTCAGGGGAGGGCCCTGAGGACTCTGAGGAGAGTTCCTCCAAAGACGTGTCAGCTGACAAACCACCTAGTGACACTGGTAGTGGGAGGGGGTCACACACTAGTAGGGCACCTTTGACTCCAAAAGGCCAGGTAATTAGGTTTCAGGTAGTCATAGATAGATCCACTTTTGCACATTCCCATTTTTCCTCTGTGTCTCAGAATTCCCAAGCCTCCCACTCTGAGGATAACACCTTAGACAGGGAACTCAGAAAGCTGAGGTTGGAAGAAGCCAGACTGAAGCTAAGACAGCAGCAGTTGGCCTTAGACAGGGAGACTATAGATGGAGAAAGGGAAAAACAGAAGTTGGGGTTAGTTCCCTATGGTGGCAGCAGCAGTGTTCTTGATAGTAATGCTGTAAGAGAACAAGATTCTATAAACCTGCATAAGATAGTCCCCCCTTACAAAGAGGGGGATGACATCAACAAGTGGTTTGTTGCACTTGAGAGGGCCTGTATGGTACAGTTGGTCCCTCAAAGGCAGTGAGCTGCTATCTTGTGGCTATCTTTCACTGGTAAGGGGAGGGATAGGCTCCTTACTGTCAGAGAAAGTGATGCCAAATACTACAACGTTTTGAAAGATGCACTCTTAGTTGGATTTGGCTTAACCACTGAACAATACAGGATAAAGTTCAGCTATACCAGAAAAGAGTCCTCTCAAGACTGGACAGACTTTGTAGACTGTTCAGTGAAGGCCTCGGAGGGATGGTTACATGACAGAAAGGTGACTAACTATGAAAGCCTATATAATCTAATCCTGAGAGAGCATATTTTGAATAATTGTGTGTCTGACTTGTTGCATCAGTACTTGGTAGACTTGACCCAAGGGTAGGTCGCTCCCCCTGCCGCTGCAGCTCCTCCAAGTTCACGAGTTCCTGTGTTCCTGAGACCCACCTAACTGTAAGTACCCCCCTCCTCCCAGCCCCTCGCCCTGCCCCGCGCCACTCACCTTCTCTCCTGCTCCTGCTTCTTTTCCTCCTCTCTGTCTCTTCCTCCTCGCTCCCCCTCTGCAATCTTCTTCTGTGTTCTTCTGTTCTTCTCTTCTGTTCTTCTGTTCTTCCCTTCTGTTCTTCTGTGTTCTTCCGGTCTTCTGTGTTCTTCTTCTCGGTGCTTCTGTGTTCTTCTTCTCGGTGCTTCTGTGTTCTTCTTCTCGGTTCTTCTGTGTTCCTCTGTGTTCTTCTCTGTTCTTCTCTGTTCTTCTCTGTTCTTCTGCTCTTCCGATCTTCTGTTCTTCTGTTCTTCTGTCTTCTGTTCTTCTGTCTTCTGTTCTTCTGTCTTCTGTTCTCCTGTCTTCGGCTCTTCTACCTCCTCCGTCTTCTTCCCCCGAGCCTGCCCTCCTGCTCCTTCCTCATCCCCCTCCCTCACTCGCCTCCCCCTCTCTCACCCCTAGCTAACCCGTTCGCTATCTACCTCCCTCACTCCTCCTATCTTCCTATCTCTCTAGCTCCCTATCTCACTATCTAACTCCCCCACTCTCCACCTCCTCCTACCTACCTATCTGTCTATCTATCTATTTCCCTATCTATCGACTTCTCTATCTATTTTCTCTATCTATTTCTCTATCTCTCCCCCCCTCCCGCCACCCCCTCTACTACCTATCTCCCTATCCTCTCACTCTACCTCTCTCCCTCACCCACCTCTACAACCCCCCCTCCCCTATCTTCACAACCCTACTCCTATCTCTCTCCCTAATCTCCAAACCTCCTAACACTCACCCTCCTCCACCCTAAACCCCCTCCCCCAGCTCCTCTCACTCTACCTGTCCCCCCCCCTCCCTCGCGCTTTCCCGCCGCGACCTCCTGCACGCCCCCGCCCCCCAGCTCCCATTCGCCCCCAGCTGACCCCTCCCCCCCCTCCTACCTCTTATGGCGGCCGCTGCGCGACAGTGGTAACGACCCTTGACCCAAGGGTAGGTCGCTCCCCCTGCAGCTCCTCCAAGTTCCCTAGTTCCTGTGTTCCTGAGACCCACCTAACTGTAAGTACCCCCCTCCTCCCAGCCCCTCGCCCTGCCCCGCGCCACTCACCTTCTCTCCTGCTCCTGCTTCTTTTCCTCCTCTCTGTCTCTTCCTCCTCGCTCCCCCTCTGCAATCTTCTTCTGTGTTCTTCTGTTCTTCTCTTCTGTTCTTCTGTTCTTCCCTTCTGTTCTTCTGTGTTCTTCCGGTCTTCTGTGTTCTTCTTCTCGGTGCTTCTGTGTTCTTCTTCTCGGTGCTTCTGTGTTCTTCTTCTCGGTTCTTCTGTGTTCCTCTGTGTTCTTCTCTGTTCTTCTCTGTTCTTCTCTGTTCTTCTGCTCTTCCGATCTTCTGTTCTTCTGTTCTTCTGTCTTCTGTTCTTCTGTCTTCTGTTCTTCTGTCTTCTGTTCTCCTGTCTTCGGCTCTTCTACCTCCTCCGTCTTCTTCCCCCGAGCCTGCCCTCCTGCTCCTTCCTCATCCCCCTCCCTCACTCGCCTCCCCCTCTCTCACCCCTAGCTAACCCGTTCGCTATCTACCTCCCTCACTCCTCCTATCTTCCTATCTCTCTAGCTCCCTATCTCACTATCTAACTCCCCCACTCTCCACCTCCTCCTACCTACCTATCTGTCTATCTATCTATTTCCCTATCTATCGACTTCTCTATCTATTTTCTCTATCTATTTCTCTATCTCTCCCCCCCTCCCCCCACCCCCTCTACTACCTATCTCCCTATCCTCTCACTCTACCTCTCTCCCTCACCCACCTCTACAACCCCCCCTCCCCTATCTTCACAACCCTACTCCTATCTCTCTCCCTAATCTCCAAACCTCCTAACACTCACCCTCCTCCACCCTAAACCCCCTCCCCCAGCTCCTCTCACTCTACCTGTCCCCCCCCCTCCCTCGCGCTTTCCCGCCGCGACCTCCTGCACGCCCCCGCCCCCCAGCTCCCATTCGCCCCCAGCTGACCCCTCCCCCCCCTCCTACCTCTTATGGCGGCCGCTGCGCGACTGCGCAGCGGGCACGCCGCTGGCGCGCCAGAGGCGCGCCTGAGGCAAGCCCGTCTGCGCCCGTCCGCGCCTGGCCCGCGCCCAGCGCCACGACCCCTGGTCCCCAGCTCCCCCAAGCCCCGCTGATCCGCTACGACCCCACCACCCTCCACGCCCTCAACCCAGGGCGCTCCAAAACCTGCTTCCTAGCTCACCCCAAACGCACCCATGGACCCTTCGCCTGCAACTCCTGCAAACGCATCTTCCACCACGCAACTACCACGACCACAAGCCCACGCGCCATCAACCACCTCAAGTGCATCCTGATCAACGCTCGTTCCGTCCACAAGCACGCCGTTGAACTTTGGGACCTCCTGGACTCCACAGCCCCGGACGTCGCCTTCATCACGGAGACATGGATGAACGCCTCCTCTGCTCCAGACATCGCTACCGCCATCCCCGAAGGCTACAAGATCTCCAGAAAAGACCGCACCAACCAAGTAGGAGGAGGTGTCGCCATCATCTTCAAAGACTCCATCAGCGTCACCACCTCCACCGAAGACCCCCCCCTCGCCGCTGAACACCTGCATTTTCAGATTCGCACCGACCCAAGGACCACCCTCAGAGGATCCCTCGTCTACCGTCCTCCCGGACCTCGCGCCTCTTTCAGCGACGCCATCGCCGACTTCATCTCCCCGCACGCCCTCGCCTCACCGGACTACATCCTCCTAGGCGACCTCAACTTCCATCTGGAACAAAACAACGACCCCAACACCACCACCCTGCTCGACAACCTCGCCAACCTCGGCCTCAAACAACTGGTGAACACCGCCACCCACATCGCCGGACACACGCTCGACCCTATCTTCTCCGCCAGCAAACACGTCTTCTTCAGCCACACCTCTGCCCTACACTGGACCGACCACAGCTGCGTCCACTTCACATTCCGACGCGAGACCTCCCACCTCCGCACTCAACCCATCCCTCGTCGACAGTGGAACAAGATCCCTGAAGAGCAACTCTTCTCCGCTCTCGCCGCCAACCAACCCACCCTCACCACCGACCCCAACGACGCAGCTCTCAACCTCACAAACTGGATCTCCAACTGCGCTGACAACCTTGCTCCCCTCAAACGCACGCATCGACAGACCAACACCAAAAAACCTCTCTGGTTCTCTGACACCCTCAAAGAATCAAAGAAAAATTGTCGTGCCCTTGAGAAGGCCTGGCGCAAGGACCACACCGCTGACAACATGACCGCCCTCAAGAACGCTACACGCGAACACCACCACCTGATCCGCACTGCCAAAAGGAACTTTTTCACCGACAGACTAGACAAAAACAGCCACAACAGCAGAGAACTCTTTAGCATCGTCAAAGAGTTCTCCAACCCCAGCGCCAGCGCCAACGCCGTCACGCCCTCACAGGATTTGTGCGAATCCCTCGCCACTTTCTTCCATCGCAAGATCAGCGACCTCCACAACAGCTTCGGACACCAGACCCAACCATACACCACTGAACCCGCTTCCCCGGACATCACCCTCAACAACTGGACCCACATCAACACGGAAGAAACCAAATCCATCATGAACTCTATCCACTCCGGCGCCCCTTCGGACCCCTGCCCGCACTTCATCTTTAACAAAGCCGACGACATCATCGCCCCGCACCTCCAGACCGTCATCAACTCTTCTTTTTCTTCTGCTACCTTCCCCGAATGCTGGAAGCACGCTGAAGTCAACGCCCTACTAAAGAAACCTACGGCTGACCCAAGCGACCTGAAAAACTTCCGCCCCATCTCTCTTCTACCTTTCCCAGCCAAGGTAATAGAAAAGACCGTCAACAAACAGCTGACCACCTTCCTGGAAGACAACAACCTGCTCGACCCTTCACAAACCGGATTCTGAACCAACCACAGCACGGAAACCGCCCTCATCTCAGTCACAGACGACATCAGAACCCTGATGGACAACGGTGAAACAGTCGCCCTCATTCTCCTCGACCTCTCGGCTGCCTTTGACACCGTCTGTCACCGCACCCTAATCACCCGCCTACGCTCCACCGGGATCCAAGGCCAGGCCCTGGACTGGATCGCCTCCTTCCTCGCTAACCGCTCCCAAAGAGTTTACCTCCCTCCGTTTCGCTCAGAACCCACCAAGATCATCTGCGGCGTACCTCAAGGCTCATCGCTCAGCCCGACACTCTTCAATGTCTACATGAGCCCCCTCGCCGACATCGTACGCAAGCACGACATCATCATCACCTCCTACGCCGACGACACCCAACTTGTACTCTCCCTCACCAAGGACCCCGCCAGCGCCAAGACCAACCTACAAGAGGGTATGAAGGACGTCGCAGATTGGATGAGGCTCAGCCGCCTAAAGCTGAACTCTGAAAAAACGGAAGTCCTCATCCTCGGCAACACCCCGTCCGCCTGGGACGACTCCTGGTGGCCCACGGCCCTCGGCACCGCACCGACCCCCGCAGACCACGCCCGCAACCTCAGCTTCATCTTGGACCCTCTTCTCACCATGACCAAGCAAGTCAATGCCGTGTCCTCCGCCTGCTTCCTCACTCTCCGCATGCTCCGCAAGATCTTCCGCTGGATCCCCGCCGACACCAGAAAAACCGTGACCCACGCCCTTGTCACGAGTCGCCTGGACTACGGCAACACCCTCTACGCCGGGACCACCGCCAAACTCCAAAACCGCCTGCAACGCATCCAAAACGCCTCGGCCCGCCTCATCCTCGACGTACCCCGCAACAGCCACATCTCCGCACACCTGAGACACCTGCATTGGCTCCCAGTCAGCAAAAGGATCACCTTCCGTCTTCTCACCCACGCACACAAAGCCCTCCACAACAAGGGACCGGAATACCTCAACAGACGCCTCAGCTTCTACGTCCCCACCCGCCCCCTCCGCTCCGCTGGCCTCGCACTTGCTGCCGTCCCTCGCACCCGCCGCTCCACGACGGGTGGGAGATCTTTCTCCTTCCTGGCGGCCAAGACCTGGAACTCCCTCCCCACCAGCCTCAGGACCACCCAGGACCACTCCGCTTTCCGGAGACTCCTAAAGACTTGGCTGTTCGAGCAGCGATAACCCCCCCTTTCCCCCCTAGCGCCTTGAGACCCGCACGGGTGAGTAGCGCGCTTTATAAATGTTAATGATTTGATTTGATTTGATTTGATCTGACCTCTCCCAAGAATTGGGAAAGAAGGCAGACAAATGGGTCAGAACAAGAGTGAACAGAAACGTTCATACAGGTGGTGACAAGGATGGCAAGAAGAAGGATGGTAAGTCTTCTGACAAGGGTGGGAACAAAGATAAAAAGCATTCTGAGTCTTCATCAGACCCACAAAAATCCTCTGGGGGAGGTGGGTCTAAATCCTCTTCTAACAATCAAAAGAAGCCATGGTGTTATTTATGCAAAAGTAAAGGCCATTGGGCAAGTGATTCCACTTGTCCAAAGAAAAACACCAAGGCTCCCAATACCACAACCCCAACTGCATCCTCTAGTGCCCCTAGTAATAGCAGTGGAGGAGGGAAGTTTACTACAAATAGCCAATCAAAGGGTTTAGCAGAGCTCACCATTGGTAATGTAGTTGGGGTTGGTCTTGTTAGGGAGACCACAGAGGCTACTTTAGTCTCTGATGGTGGTATTGACTTTGCCACCTTGGTTGCTTGTCCCCTCAATGTGGGTAAGTATAAGCAACTCCCCCTAATAAATAGTGTTGAGGTTGAGGCCTACAAGGATACAGCACCCAGTGTCACTATGATGATTGAAAAACTGGTTCACCCTGATCAACACCTACTTGGTCAGCAGTACCAAGTGACTGATGCTCATAAGAACACTCTTAGCTACCCCATTGCTGTTGTGAATCTCAACTGGGGGGTGTTACTGGTCCAAAGAAAGTTGTGGTAGCCACTGATTTACCTGTAGACTGCTTATTAGGCAATGATTTGGAGACATCAGCTTGGAGTTGGAGGCTCATGCAGCAATGCTGGGCATTCCAGGGCATATCTTTGCTCTCACAAGGGCTCAGGCCCAGAAGCAAAGAGGAGAGGGAAGCTTGGATCCTGGAACAATGGACCAAGTGCTCCCAAAAGCTAGGGGTAGAAAGGGTAAATCCTTGCCCACTATCCCTCCCTCTCCAGAAGATTCCCCTTTAGAGGAAGAGGAATCCTCTCCCTGTGCAGAACCTACACCAGATGAGCTGGCAGCACACACTGCTGAGCTTTTGGGTGCAGGGGAGCCTGCTAGGGAAGAGCTGAGTGTGGCACAGTAGACCTGTCTCACACTAGAGGGTTTAAGACAGCAAGCTGTCAAACAGCAGAATGGGGATATCACTGATAGCCATAAGGTCTATTGGGAAGATAACCTCCTCTACACTGAGTCAAGGGACCCTTAACCTGGAGCTGCCAGGAGATTGCAGTATAGGGAGTTTCTTCTGACCTTGGCACATGATATTCCTTTGGCTGGGCATTTGGGCCAGAGTAAAACTTGGACAGACTTGTTCCATTGTTTCACTGGCCTCACATGTCAGAGGACACTAAGGAGTTTTGTCGCTCCTGTGTGACCTCCCAAGCCAGTGGCAACACTGGTGGCACACCTAAGGCCCCCTTAATTCCACTGCCCTTGGTAGGGGTGCCCTTTGAAAGGGTAGGGGTTGACACAGTTGGTCCCCTTGACCCTCCAACAGCTTCAGGCAATAGGTTTATCCTTGTGGTAGTGGACCATGCCACTAGGTACCCTGAAGCCATACCTTTAAGGACCACTACAGCTCCTGCAGTGGCAAAAGCCCTTCTGGGAATCTTTTCCAGAGTGGGTTTTCCTAAGGAAGTGGTGCCAGACAGAGGTAGTAACTTATGTCTGCATACCTCAAAGCTATGAGGAAGGAGTGTGGTGTAACTTATAAGTTCACTGCTCCTTATCATCCACAGACAAATGGTCTGGTTGAGAGGTTTACTAAAACTCTCAAAGGTATGATTATGGGACTCTCTGAAAAACTCAGAAGGAGATGGGATTTTTTTTTTTTTTAAATATGTTTATTAAGTTTTGAATGTTTACACTGGTAGGATTGTACAGTTACATTGCAGCTTCACTTCCTCGCCAGCTGCAGAGGAGAGGTAGGCACGACAGGATCAATAATAGTAGAACAGACATTACTTATACATCAAAATAAACAAACTATAATCCCCCCACCTTACTCATAACAAAACTCAGGTCAGATATTGCTGCAGTATATCTATTTTACATCCGCGCTGCTTTGGAGGAACATACTAATTGGCACCTATGATTCTATCTCGGGGTGCCTGAGCGATGTTGCCCCCTGATATTACTTGTTAATTATACTGAGAGGAGAGGAGCCACGTTTTATTTCTGATTATTTGTGTGGCGTGGTAGTGTGCGTTATGTGCGTGTTGTTTGTGTGTGTGTGTTCCTCCCCGGGCACCAGTTGTTAGTTATGCCGGTCTCTGAGGAGAGGGTGTGGGCTTCCAGCCCTCTCGTCGGTTGTGTTACGGGTTTGAATTGAGTGATCCGGTTCTAGATGGGTGTCTGCCGAGTCTATACTCCATCTGCATCAAGGCGGCCTTTCATCGTTTTTGGCAACTAGTCGGGTAACCAGTGTTTCCCAGGTTTCCTTACCCGTGTGGTGTTGTCCCGCGCATGCAAGTTTTCTCAGTACCAGAGCCTCCGTCCTAGTACAGCACAATGTAAGGGAATGCCAGGCTTTCAGATCGGGGGCCCTGGATGCCTTACAGTTCATTGCGATCAGCCTTTTGTATAACACGAATGCTCGGTCTACAAACTTGTGTAAGTGTCTATGGTTCTTTTCTCTGACTCTCAGCCCTAGCAGGCAAGATTTAGGGTTTGCTGCGAGTGTCAGACCTGTTAATTCCGCTACCTCCTCTATCAAGCCTCTCCATTCCCTGTATATGTGAGCGCATTCCCATACCATATGATAGAAATGCGCTTCTGAGGCGCCACATCGCGGGCAGGCGGGCATCGACCCAGGGAACATGCGACGTATCCTAGCTGGGGATAGGTATGTTTGGTGCGTGTAGTTGAATTGTGTGTAGCGAAACCTGGGGTTCCTGGACACCCCCCTGATGTGGTAGAGGGCTTTCAGCCACTCCACTTGCGGAATCGGGTCAGTGAGGACTGCATTCCACCTGTCCCTTGTTCTCTCTAGGTTGAGCTCGGAGGGTTTGTTCAGAATTTTGTACAGGTTTGTCACTATTTTTGTTTGGTTGTCGAAATGCAGCATGTGGTGTAGTGTGGGAGAGCACTCAGGTTCCGCGTCCCCCGCAGTCCACGTCTTTAGAAACAGGTGGGTTATTGCATAATAAGACAGGAATTGCCGGGGGTTCACTGCTGTTAGGGCTTGGATAGCTTCGAATGTCATCAATTTCCCGTCTTCGAAGCAGTCCCCAACCATTGTTATCCCAGCCTCAGTCCAAATCTTGAGTGAGTGCAAGCCCACCGCATTAGCACAGCCCGGGATCGATCCTAATGGTAGGAGTGGCGAGTATGGGAATGTTTTATGGCCCTTTTGTATGTATCTTTGCCAGCATGACTGCGCTACCTCCATTAGCAGGTTACCGGGGGCCCCCCTTGGTGTCTTATTCATTAACCATGTGATCAGTGGTGCCCCGTTCAGCCGCGCCAAAAGCCATTTGGACTCCGCCTGTGTTGGCCTGTGCAACCAGTTCAGTATCCACTATAATTGTGCAGCCGCATAATACAGTTCAACGTTAGGGGCTCCCAGCCCGCCCGCATCAAACGGGCGCTGCAGGGTGGTGAGTGCAACCCTTGTCCTGCCGCCTCCCCATATTAATTGCAGTAAAACTGTATTCAGACCCTTGAAAAAACTCCTGGGAACCCAGAGAGGCAGTGCCGCGAAGTAATATAGTAACCTAGGCAGCAGCAGCATGTTTGCCACCGCCACCCTGCCCAGGGGCGACAGTGGAAGTTTGGTCCAGAATCTCAGCGATCCCTTCATGGAGGTTAGCGCTCTTCCTAGATTCCCGTCTCTGAGGTCTTCGTTTTTGTGGTATATATGTACCCCCAGGTATTTAAATGTGTCAAAGCACCATTTCAAACGGCCTGCTGTGGCATTCTCTTGTCTTGCCGGGGACCATCTAGTTAACGGAAATATACATGATTTGTCCCAATTCACCACCAACCCCGATAAGTCCCCTTATTTAGTTAGTAGTGACATTACTAAAGGAATTGTCTCAGGCCCATTTCGCATGTATATTAATGCATCATCTGCATACAGCGATATACTGTGGTACAGCCGACTCCTGATCACCCCCCATCTCCCCTGTGTAGCACGTATTCGGGTGGCCAACGGCTCCATTGCTATGGCGAACAGCAGGGGGGGACAAGGGACAGCCCTGTCTGGTGCCCCTTGTAATTAGGAATCTATCTGATATGACCCCGCCTGTTTTTACCCTGGCTTGTGGTTTGGTGTACAGTGTCTGTACCCACTGTATAAAATTAGGCCCTATTCCCATGCCCTGCGTTGTGGCAAACAGGAAGTCCCACTCCAGGGTGTCAAATGCCTTCTCGATATCTAGCGATAATACCATCTCATCATGAGCCTCCGGGGGAGTGTCCCCCAGTACTCCTAAAAGCCTGCGAATATTTAAGAAGGTATTGCGTTTTGGGATGAAGCCGTTTTGGTCTTCATGCATCACAGTGTGCATTAGGGGGGCAAGCCTGTTGGCCAGGATCTTGCCCAATATTTTACAGTCTAAGTTCAGGAGAGATAATGGCCTATAGGATTTAACATCTGTGGGGTCTCGCCCTTGTTTGGGGAGGACCACCACCATTGCCTCTCTTAATGTAGGAGGTAGGGTTTTATTGGCCCATGCCTCCTCAAACACTTTCACCAAGTGTGTTTTCAGGTGTGTCGAGCATGTGGAGTAGTATTCTATTGGGAGTCCGTCTGTGCCTGGGGCTTTATTCCTGGGCATCTGAAACACTGCTCTGTCTATTTCTTCCATTGTTAGTGGAGCCTCTAGTAGCTGCCTATCTGTTAGCGATATTTGTGCCATTGGGGAGCCCTCCAGAAAGGACCGCAGTTGCAGGGGGGTGCATGTTGTACGTTTGGTGTATAAATTTGTGTAGTACTCTCTGAAAGCCCCATTAATTTCTTCCTGCGTGGTGAACATTTTACCTGCGTGCCCCTTTATGGACCCGATCGGGGAGTGCTGCCGGTTCTCGCGGAGAAGCCACGCCAGCATCCTACCAGACCTGTCGCCCTCCGCATGCAGTTGCATTAAGCGGTATTTATGGTCATGTTTTCGGAGGCGAAAGTCTGCTTCATTATATTTCGTTCGTGCCTCTTTCAGTGTTGTATAGGGGACCACTTTGTTTGCCTCCGCTTTTTCCAATTCTCCCAGTTCCTTCTCTAGTTTATTTATTTCCGCATGCAGCGTGCGCCTGACTCCCCAGCTGGTTGAGATGCAATACCCTCTAACTACGACCTTGTGTGCCTCCCATTCCAATGCTCTGGAGCTGGTTGATTCCGTATTTATTTCCCAATACTGCTTCACAGCTGCATTTAGTCCTTCTCTGAACGCTTGGTCCTGAAGGGCCTCCCCCTGCATTCGCCAGGTGGGGATCTGCGAGCGTCTCCTGCCCCAGTTCAGAGTTATTCTTAGTGGAGAATGATCGGATAATGTTTTGGCCAAGTATTCTGACTTATTTATCAGGGCGCAGATATTCTGGGTCCCTCACATAATATCTATTCTTGTGTGTACCTTATGAGGTATTGAGTAGAATGAGTATTCCCTCGTTGGGGGGATTTCGTGCGCCATAAGTCGAATATGCTCATATCCGCCGCCCAACCAAGCAGGGGGCGTCTAGCTGTTCTATTTGGAGTTGCTTTTAAGGTACTGTTGGACCTGCCTAGTTTTGCATTTAGGATACTATTGAAATAACCTCTCCATATAGCTGGGACTTCGGGGTTCACCAATAATGCTGGGGTGAGTGTACCCAGAAATTCGACTATAGCACTGTCAGGGGCGTAGACGCCGACTATTGACAACTGCCTCCCGTCCAGGACCCCCTCTAATACCACATATCTGCCCCCTTTATCGATCGGCTGGTGAGTTATGACAAAGGGAACCCCGCCAGCTATCCAAATCAGCACTCCCCTGGCGTATGCAGAGAACGTTGTACCCACCACCTGTCCACCCCATCTTCCACGCAGCTCACATAGGTCAGATTCCAGTCAGTGTGTCTCCTGCAGGGTAGCTTTATGTGTGCCCTGTCGTTTAAGGTGATCATATACCCGATATCTTTTGCTTGGAGCCCCCAACCCTCTTACGTTCCACGTAATTATATCATATTGGTGCACAGACAGGTTTGCACTTAGCGCCATTTCACATTGTATGTATAGCACCTACCCACCTCCTTACGTCATTAGCTATATCCGCGTGGGTCCCCTCCAGCTCAATTAAATGTGCCCTCCTATGTGTTAGCGCTAGCAGTATTTCCTGTAGTTTTTATTGAACTTTTGAGTTCAACTTAACTGTTGTTCCCACTACTCACACCCAATATAAATCTATTAACTAATAACAAACTACTAATCCTGTTAACACACAGCAAACTTGGTGCCCATTCAAATACCTGTGGGGCAGCCATATTAGCGACCAGGTGTGGCCCGTATATAGGGCCCACACCTTTCCGCGGCTGTAGGCTGCCTGTGCTTCTAGGCAGCCCCGGACCCCCCCACCCCACCCACCAGAACCAAACAATACCGTCAATGATATAGTAAAAGTTGTTCGAAGCAGGCAGCGGCATTCCCCAGCACGCAGGCAGGTGTGGATTCGCCACAGGCCTCTCAGCCAGGCTGTCACCCCCCGTGGCCTGGGGGGGGAGGGGGCCAGAGGGGGGAAGGAAAGCGGGCAGCAACCCCCGTCTACAGTTCGTCCACAGTTCGAGGAGTGAGTTTCGGTCCTGTAGGTGAATCCGTGAGCACGGATGCCGAGCTGATCGAGTCGGAGTCTGGGCTGTCTGCTGGTATCTCCCTCAGAGCCGCAAAGGTGTTTTGCGTGTGCAGCGGAGTGGCACTCAGGGCTTTTGCCCTTTCCTCTTCTGCCTGTTCCTCAGTGGGCTGGCCTTTGGGCCTTCTCTTGGAGTGCTTCCGCATTGGGGCGGTCAACCATTCCTCTTTCTCCTCCGTTCCGGGTTGGGATCACGCCAGACCTTTAGCATGCAGCCACGTCCAAGCATCCTCGGAGGAGGTGAATACATGGGTGCGTTCATCTGATGTTACTCTTAGCTTTGCGGGAAACAGCAGTGCATATTTGATATTGTGTTCACGGAGGCGTTGTTTGACCCTTACAAATGAGTTGCTCTGTCTTTGCACTTCCTGTGTGAAGTCTGGGTAAGAGTTGATTTCTGAATCTTCGTGTCTGAATGGGCCTTTGCTGCGGAATAGCTGCAAGATAATATCGCAGTCCCTATAATTTAAGAATCTCGCTATCAGAGGTCTTGGTGGCTGGCCCGGAGCCGGGGGTCTCCCCGGTATCCTGTGTACTCTTTCCACGGAAAAGAATTTCGATGGGGTCCCGTTTAGCACTTCCTTGATCAGCCATTGCTCCAGGAATATTTCTGTACTTTGGCGCGGCGTGAAGTGTTTTTACCTCTGCATACAGCTGCTGTATTTTTTCTTTATTAGCCAAGACTGAAGGGTTCAATTCTTTTAGCTCCGCCTCCGCTGACTTCACCCTCTCCGCTAAATTACGATGATCCACTCTTAGCAAGTTTAGGTCTTTTGACACTGAATCGATCCTGTTCTCCAGGGAAGTTTTAGTGTCCATAATTGCTTGAAGTGGAGTGGGCTTGCAGAGTGGTTTCCAGTGCTTGTAAAGTTGGTGGTAACTGCTGGTCACTTATTGACTGCCCCTGGGCGAGACGGTCCTGGCCTTTTGTGGATTTGTTTCTTGCAGCCATGATGTGCGTCGGGTGAGCAGCTCGCAATTAGCGGGGCCGTGTATTTGTGCACCTGCTGAGTAGTGCGGAACTCAAGTGTGGCCTTTGAGGGCAGCCAGTCGAACTTCCCCTTGCGCTACAGCCAGCCCAGTCCGGCGCTTGCAACGATCAGGGGGGGTGTGAAGTGGCCGCAGCTCCAGGCAACCCGCAGGCGCCCCTCGCTCACAGTACTCCCGGGGCGGCGGGACTTGTCCAGCCCTACGGGGCCGTGGACCCACTTTGATCCGCCTAGGAGGAGCTGCAAACTGAAGTATTGAACGATCCTTGTGCTGGATGCCCTGTACCTCCGCTGGACAGCCGCTCCGATCTGCTAACAGGAGATTCCATACTCCATTAGGTTTTGAATCCCACAGCGGCTGGCAGTTTACAGGGTGGCTGCTCCAGTCCGCCCAGGGGGCCCCGGGCCTGCCCCTCTCCCCCCGCGTCACCTCACACCGTGCCCCCCCCTCAACAAGCACAGGGGGAGAGGGGGGAGATGTGACAGTTCAGCACATCCAATGCCGGGGGGGGGGGAGAAAGAAATCCCGGCACGGCACCGTCCGCAATCCACAGGGCCTGCCTCACCTCGGGCAGGCAGCCACCGCTGTTACCTTCGCCCCCTCCCAGATGGGGGGAGGGGGGATTCAGTCGGGAGTGTCCCTCGACGGCCTCCCCACAGGCACTCTGTTTTTCTCTGACCTCGCCGCTGTCTTCACCGCAATCCTGAACAAGGGATCACCGCCCTCGGCGCAAAAGCATTCACTTCAGTGGGGGAGGAGCGGCCCACACGCGGGTCCACACCCGCTGCTATCCCCTCGTACAGGAGAGGGGGGAAGGGGGCACCCCCTCGGCTTCTCCCCCCGCTCCAGCAAGGATTCCGCCGGGGGTCCTGCCGCAGCGCGGCGTCCCAGAACTGCAGCGCCGTCCGAGTACACCGCGTGGTCTCGGCCGCCAGCCCACCTTGGCTCGCGCCTCCGTTCGTCCTCCGGTGCAGCGCAGGCAGACGTGCACGAGTCCCGGGGGTCGCCGGATGTCCGCGCCGGCCCCCCTCATGCCTGCACCCCCCACAGCGGTCTGGGGGGCGCCCACAGGATACTTTTTTGAGGGCACGGTCCGGAGCTCAGATTTTAGGCTCCCGTCCCGGCTGCCATTTTGGCTCCTCCTCCCAGAAGGAGATGGGATGTCCTGTTGCCATGCCTCCTTTTTGCTTACAGGGAGGTACCCCAAAAAGGAGTGGGATTTAGCCCCTTTGAACTCCTCTTTGGGCACCCTATGAGAGGTCCCCTTGTTCTTGTGAGGGAGGGTTGGGAACAACCTTTGAAAGCTCCCAAGCAAGACATTGTGGACTATGTACTTGGCCTAAGATCCAGAATGGCTGAGTACATGAAAAAGACCAGTACAAACCTTCAGGCCAGCCAAGAGCTCAAAAAGCAATGGCATGACCAGAATGCTGTCCTGACCCAGTACCACCCAGGACAGAAGGTGTGGGTATTGGAGACTGTGGCCCCAAGAGCACTCCAGGACAAATGGAGTGGACCCCATCTCATTGTTGAAAAGAAAGGTGATGTCACCTACTTGGTAGACCTGGGCACTGCCAGGAGTCCCCTTAGGGTGCTCTATGTCAATCGCCTGAAACCTTACTATGACAGGGCTGACTTAAACCTGCTCAAGGCAACTGATGAGGGGCAGGAGGAAGAGAGTGACCCTCTCCCTGACCTCTTCTTTACTACTGAAGCTGATGGCTTAGTGGAGAGAGTGGTGCTTGCAGATTGCCTTACTGCTGAGCAGAAGGACAACTGTACACATCTCCTAGGAGAATTCTCGGACGTCTTCTCACTGATCCCAGGTACAACTACCTGGTGTGAGCATACAATCAACACTGGAGACAGTTTACCTGTCAAAAGTAAGATTTATAGGCATCCTGACCATGTCAGAGATTGTATAAAACAAGAGGTGCAGAAAATGTTGGATCTAGGAGTGATTGAGCCTTCTGAGAGCCCTTGGGCTAGCCCAGTGGTGCTTGTCCCAAAACCTCACACTAAAGATGGTAAAAAGGAAATGAGGTTTTGTGTTGACTATAGGGGTCTCAATCAAGTAACCAAAACTGATGCTCACCCTATACCCAGGGCAGATGAGCTAATAAATGCACAGGCTTCTGCCAAGTATCTAAGCACTTTTGACTTAACTGCAGGGTATTGGCAAATTAAGTTGTCAGAAGATGCTAAACCTAAAACAGCATTTTCCACCATTGGAGGGCACTATCAGTTCACTGGTATGCCCTTTGGTTTGAAAAATGCACCTGCCACTTTTCAGAGGTTGGTGAACACAGTCCTGCAAGGTTTGTAAGCTTTTAGTGCAGCATGTCTAGATGATATAACTGTCTTTAGCTCCACCTAGGATGAGCACCTGGTCCACCTATGGAAAGTTTTGGGTGCCCTGCAAAAGGCAGGCCTCACTATCAAGGCTTCAAAGTACCAGATAGGGCAGGGGAAAGTGGTTTATCTGGGCCACCTGGTAGGTGGGGAACAGATTGCACCACCGCAGGGGAAGATCCAGACTATTATGGAATGGGCTCCCCCTACAACTCAAACCCAGGTGAGAGCCTTCCTAGGCCTCACAGGGTACTATAGGAAGTTCATTAAGAACTATGGCTCCATTGCAGCTCCATTGCAGTACAAAGATGCCCTAAAAATGTATTGTGGACAGCTAGCTGTCAAAAGGCTTTTGATGAGCTAAAACAGGCCATGTGGCTCTGCACCTGTCCTAAAAAGCCATTATTATTCCAAGAAATTCATAGTCCAGACTGATGCTTCTGAATTAGGGGTAGGGGCAGTTCTATCACAGCTTAACACTGAGGGCCAGGATCAACCTGTTGCTTTAATTAGCAGGAGGTTGACCCCTAGAGAAAAGCGTTGGTCTGCCATAGAGAGGGAGGCCTTTGCTGTGGTCTGGGCACTGAAAAAGTTGAGACCATACCTGTTTGGTACTCACTTTATTGTTCAGACAGACCACACACCTCTAATATGGCTTAAACAAATGAAAGGTGAGAACCCTAAATTGTTGAGGTGGTCCATCTCCCTACAGGGAATGGACTATACAGTGGAACATAGACCTGGGAGTACCCACTCCAATGCAGATGTACTCTCCAGATATTTCCACTTAGACAATGAAGACTCACCTGGGCAATGTTAGCATTATTGTCACTCCTTTGGGGGGTACCATCTTGCCTGGCATCTTACCCCCATCTTTATTTGTATGTCAGTTTGTTTTTGCCTGTCTCACTGGGATTGTGCTAGCCAGGACCCCAGTGCTCATAGTTTGTGGCCTGAATGTGTGTCCCTGTGTAGTGACTAAGGGGGTTATTCTAACTTTGGAGGAGTATTAATCCGTCCCAAAAGTGACGGTAAAGTGACGGATATACCACCAGCCGTATTACGAGTTCCATAGGATATAATGGACTCGTAATACGGCTGGTGGTAAATCCGTCACTTTTCCGTCACTTTTGGGACGGATTAACACCTCCTCCAAAGTTAGAATAACCCCCTAACTGTGTCACTGAGGCTCAGCTAATCAGAACCCCAGTGCTTATGCTCTCTCTGCATTTAAAATTGTCACTATAGGCTAGGGACCATTTTCACCAATTCTAATAGGCACACTGGAACACTCTTATAATTCCCTAGTATATGGTACCCAGGGTATTGGGGTTCCAGGAGATCCCTATGGGCTGCAGCATTCCTTTTGCCACCCATAGGGAGCTCAGACAATTCTTACACAGGACTGCCACTGCAGCGTGAGTGAAATAACGTCCATGTTATTTCACAGCCATTTTACACTGCACTTAAGTAACTTATAAGTCACCTATATGTCTAACCCTCACTTAGTGAAGGTTAGGTGCAAAGTTAAAAAGTGTTAGGGCACCCTGGCACTAGCCAAGGTGGCCTCACATAGTTCAGGGCAATTTCCCCGGACTTTCTGAGTGTGGGGACACCATTACACGTGTGCACTACATATAGATCAATATCTATATGTAGCTTCACAATGGTAACTCCAAATATGGCCATGTAACATGTCAAAGATCATGGAATTGTTCCCCCATGCCAAAATCTGGTATTGGGGTGCCAATCCGATGTATCCCCAGGGCTCCACCATGGACCCCGGGTACTGCCAAACAAGCTCTCTGGGGTTTTCTACCGCTGCTGCCAACCCACAGACAGGCTTCTGCCCTCCTGGGGTCTGGGCAGCCCAGTCACATGAAGGCAGAACAAAGGATTTCCTCTGAGTGAGGGTGTTACACCCTCTCCCTTTGGAAATAGGTGTTAAGGGTCTGAGAGAAGTAGCCTCTCCAGGCCTCTGGAAATGCTTTGAAGGGCACAGATGATGCCCTCCTTGCATAAACCAGTCTACACCGGTTCAGGGAACCCTCAGGCCCTGCTCTGGCGTGAAACTGGACAAAGGAAAGAGGAGTGACCACGCCCCTGTCCATCACCACCCCAAGGGTAGTGCCCAGAGCTCCTCCAGTGTGTCCCAGACCTCTGCCATCTTGAATCCAGAGGTGTGAGGACACAATGGAGGGCTCTGAGTGGCCAGTGCCAGCATGTGACATCAGAGACCCCATTCCAATATGTGCTTACCTGACTAGGTGGCCAATCCTCCTCTGAGGGCTATTTAGGGTCTCTCCTGTGGGCTTTTCCTCAGATAACGACTTGCAAGAATTTACCAGAGTTCCTCTGCATCTCTCTCTTTGACTTCTGCCAAGGATCGACTGCTGACTGCTCCAGGACGCCTGCAAAACTGCAACAAAGTAGTAAGAAGACTACCAGCAACATTGTAGCGCCTAATCCTGCCAGCTTTCTCGACTGTTTCCTGGTGGTGCATGCTCTGGAAGCCAAGAAGAAATCTTCAGTGGGTCGACGGAATCTTCATCCTGCTAACGCAGGCACCAAACTTCAGCTTCACTGGTCCTGTGGGTCCTCTCTCATCGTGACGAGCATGGTCCCTGGAACACAGGTGGTGGATCCAAGTGACCCCGACAGTCCAGTGGTCCATCTGTCCAAATTTGGCGGAGGTAAGTCCTTGCCTCCCCTCGCCAGACAGTAATCCTGTGTATTGTGTGAACTGCAGCTGCTAGGGCTTCTGTGCACTTTTGCAAGGAATCCTTCATGCACAGCCTAGCCGAGGTCCACAGCACTCCGTCCTGCATTGCTCAAGTCACTAATTTGACCACCTGCTTCGTGGGACCCTCTTTTGTAGTGTTGAGATGACCGCCGTGTTCAGTTTTCTTGAACCCATGCTCAAGTACTTCTGCAGGTGCTGCCTCTTGTGCATGGTCTCTCTTCCAAGTGGCGACCTTCTGGTCTTTCCTGGGCCCGGGCAGTACCCTTTTTCTTCAACTGCGACTTTTGCAGCTAGCAAGGCTTGCTTTAGGTCTTTCTCCAAAGAAACAACTCTGCATCCTCCAGCACTCCGTGGGACATCTGTGCAAAGGAGAAGTTCCTGGCATCTTCCGTTGTTGCAGAATCTTCAGCTTCTTCCACCCCGAGACAGCCATTTTGCACCTTCATCCGGGGTTTAGTGGGCTCCTGTCCCCCCTGGACACTTTTGTGACTCTTGGACTTGGTCCCCTTCCTTTGCAGGTCCTCAGGTCCAGGAATCTGTCTTCAGTGCTTTGCAGTCAGTTGTGGTCTTTGCAGAATCTCCTATCACGACTTTAGTGTGTTTCTGGGGAAGTAGGGTCACTTTACTCCTACTTTTCAGGTTCTTGGGATGGTGTATCTTGGACACCCTTAGTGTTGTCTTACACTCCCAGCGACCCTCTACACACTACACTAGGTCTGGGGTGCCTATGTGGTTCGCATTCCACTTTCTTAGTATATGGTTTGTGTTACCCCTAGGCCTATTGCATCCTACTGTATTCTACAGTGTTTGCACTACTTTTCTAACTGTTTACTTACCTGATTTTGGTTTGTGTGTATATTTTTTTACTTACCTCCTAAGGGAGTATATCCTCTGAGCTATTTTTGGCACATTGTCACTAAAATAAAGTACCTTTATTTTTAGTAACTCTGAGTATTGTGATTCTTATGATATGGCGCTATATGATATAAGTGGTAGAGTAGGAGCTTTGCATGTCTCCAAGTTCAGCCTAAGCTGCTCTGCTATAGCTACCTCTATCAGCCTAAGCTGCTAGAACACTATTAATCTACTAATAAGGGATAACTGGACATGGCACCAGGTGTAAGTACCATCATATACCCACTATAAGCCAGGCCAGCCTCCTACACGGGGGCAGAGAAAAAGCGGGGTCCCAATATTCCTTTCCCTATCCATCGTTCCATAGGGTCTTTGGACATGACTACAGCCCAAGCAGCTTAACAGAATTACACCAAATTTGGCAGGAAGCTAGACCTTGGTCAGCAGATTTTGCTTTATACTATTTGGTGCAAATCCATTCAATAGTTTTGGAGTTATCAAAGGAAAAGTAAATATAGATATCTGAGCGAAGCCTAAGCAGAGATCTCATGGTGAGATCTGATTGGCTGTCAGCACTTCAACCAGGAAATACGGGCAACCATCCTCGGACCAATATACATGATAGCACCCCACTGAAATGCACTGTAGTGAATGGCAGTTTTTGAGGGTCACAAGAAGGAGAACATGTAAAGTGTGATTTTAGTTACAATATAATAATTTGTTGAATTACCATACTAATTTTAGGAATCGTGATGTGTTGATTTTACCTTGTGAAAACGTCTTCTGCTGAGATATCATGAATCATGTTGAGAGAAAACTTTTTCTCATTATTTTCCCATAGAGGTTATGCAAGGTACTCCAGAAGCTAAAATGATAGCATATTTCCTGTAAATTCACACTATCTCAGCCAAATGAGGTCTGACATTCACAGTAAAACTTATTTTTCAACTTGAGCAGCCTGTCAGTTGATTCCCTTGCGTTCTACTGCAGGCTTCCAGAGTGTTTATGACAAAAGTGTGGCACACCTGAATCAAACTAGTAAAAGTTAAAACATTTTATTTAGAAATGAACAAAATGAGGGGGTTCATTTTGTCATGAGGTAATTAGGGAGCTTCATAAAAAGTAAGGCCCAAATTTAAGAAACGTGGTGCTGCATCCAATGCAGCATCACTTTTCTTGCTCCCCTTTGCGCCCTCCTACTGCCACTATGTGTGCGCCGAATTAAATATATACGGTGCACCAGGGTAGGGGCAATAGAATCAACATTTTGTACGCTATTAATGTGCTGTGTGGGATTAGCGCCACAATGTTGGCACTAACCCTCGCCGAGCTCATGAGTGCCCATTGAAAACAATGGTTTGCTCCCTTTTAACGCTTACTCTGTGCAGGCATTAAAAATAGCTGCAAAAAATTGTGCAGTGGAATCTCTTTGATTCCACTGTGCCATTTTTGAGGTCCCCCTAAAGGGGAACGCCCCTCCTTCCATACATTATGTCTGGAGCAGGCTTAATGGGGGTACAAGGGGTTACAAGCTGGCACAATGCATGCATTGCACCAGTTTATAAATATGGTGCAGCGAATGTGGCCTCTTTGGGCCACATTAGCATCATAAACAATTATGCTAATGTAACGCAAGGAGGCACCTTGCCCTATTAAATATGGGCCTAAGTGTCAAAGATGGCTACCAGAAACATAAATAGCCCACATGTAGCACAAAGAGTGTGCAAAACACTTAATTGTTTTATCTTTTTGCAGTTTTATATGGTGCAGACTTGACCCAAAGATACTGGAGTGCTTCAAATGACACAAGGACACATTCATTTTAGTTTTCAGCATAGGGAGATTAAGTGATTTGCCCAGAATCATAGAATGTCAGCTGGTGCTGAAACTCAAACCTGATTCCCCAGTTGCAAAGTCTGCAGCTCTGGCCATAACGCCACATCCTCTCCCCTCAGTGTAACATATAATCAAATGATCAACTGGATAAAAAAACATAAAGATAGCAAACAATTGAAAAGTGCTTTGTCGCTATTTGAGATCTGAGAAAATATGTCCCTATTTTTATTTTTAGAGCACTAACCATAATTTCTATGGGAATAAGACCCTTTCATTTATATAATGTCTAAAGGAAATGCTTTAGGATTTATGGTTTTGATTACATCAAGATGACGTCAGGTGTGCCACACTTTTGTAACACATATAAAATGTTAGCAATCTAGTTGTTCATTAGAATACTGTGGGGAGATAGGGGTCAAGGGCAGGGACTCGGATAATTGAGGGTGCAAAGGCAACAAGATGAACATGCTGGGCAGGCAGGAGGGACAGTGGCAACAAAATAGAACATTGAGAGCAGAAGGGAATGGCAGCAAAATGGACCATGGAGGACAGGAGAGAAGGGATAGGGGCATAGAACGTGGACAGGCAAGGCAGAGTTGGCAGGGACAGGCGGTAGCCATCTGACCATGCTTAGCAAGTGGGAGGGGCAGTGGCAGCTCAACAGAACACTCAGAGTACATAGGAAGGGCAATGACAGGTCCTTGTAACATGGTGGGCAAAAAGGAGGGAGCAGAGGAATGCACACAGACATCAGAAGGCAGAGGAAAGGGGGATAGGGGCAGCAAGCTAAGCACAGAGGCTAAGCAAGAGGGAAACTCAATGGATGGCAGAGGCAGTCCATCGGACCATGCAGGGCAGAAGGGAGGGGGCCGGTGCATGGACTGGGACAACAAAGGGTAGGGAGGAGGTGGATGGGGCAGCAAGATAACTGTTTAGGGCAGGTGGGAAGGGCAGTGGCAGAACAACCGCCACACAGGGGCTGCAATCTTGGGGGTGAGGAGCACAATGCCAGGCCAGGCCCTGAATCCAACCCACCCCACACATGCTTTGAAAAAACCAAAGGTTACATGGACGTTATAGTTAGGAAATAGAATTAAAAAAGTAGAAGTTCACAAAAAAAAAAACATTACAGGGATGTTATAGTTAGGTTCAGATTTTAGATCACAGAATTTCAGCTGTTGTAGATAGAGTTTTTTCAAGTAACTATAACTCAAGACCTAAGGTAACTATAACTCACACCCTCACCATGCACTGCTTATTGCCCCAGATATTACATCACTTGTTACATCTTCTATTACATCATTGATAATATCACTGTAAAATTTGTAGTAAAAGTATTAGTGAAAATCTGCGCATGGTGAGGGCGCAAGTTAAAGTTATAGTTAGGTCAGCATTTACATACTTATAACTTTGCTTTGGCACCGTTTGATGAATCTTACAAAACTTCCAAACAAGTGTTTTTTTGCCTGGTTTGTGCATTGATAGTTTCAGGGTGATCTGGCAAAAGAGCATTGTGTACAAAAGAAGCTTGGATGATGTCATCAGTGATGTTATCAATGATGTAATTTGAGATGTCATAGAACTTGTCATGAGTGATGTAATATATGAGGTCATAAGTAGTGCATAGTGGGGGGGGGTAAGTTATAATTAGCTGTGCTAACCATAACTGGTGAATTTCAATTTTGTTTTTAGGTCAAGATGTGAATGTTGTCCCAGACATAAATTTCACCTAACAATAAAGTTACTTTAGCCTTTGATTTCTAATGAAATGAATATATATTTATATATACATATATATATATATATATATATATATACATATATATATATATATAAATACATATATGTATATATATATATATATATATATATATATATATATATATATATATATATATATATATATATATAACTTAATGGCAGTCGCCAGTAGGTAGTTATAGTTAGGACCATGTTTCCATTGAAAAAGTGTTTTTGACTTGCCTTTATCTTTGCCGCCTTTTGACAAATCTTCACATAATTTTCCAAGATGAGTGTTCCTGGTGACGCTTGTTGTACATGGGACGTTTGGGGTGATCTGTCAAGCAGGAGCTGACAAAAAGGGGGGGGGTAAAAAAACTGTGTTTCTCATTATAATTCCCATAGGGATTTTAGACATGACTACAGCCCGAACCGCTGGACGGAATTACACCAAATTTAGCAGAAAAGTAGCTCTTGGCCCAGACAGAGTGCTTTTTGTTATTTGGTGTAAATTCATACAGTAGTTTTTGAGATACTAAAAGGAAAAGAAATGTAGATATCTAGAGGTGCAAACCATTCACAAATAATAATGACCTTGTGCAAGGAAATACAGATCTCTGATTAGCGGCCAACTCTTCAACCAGAATGTGTTGGCAGCCACCATAGGACTCAGCTTCAGCCACGTCCCACAAAAAGTGTGAAAAAAGGAAAGGGACCAGGGTTGGGACATCCTGACCCATTAGATCTGGTGCTGGAGTCCTGGAGGGAACCCCCAGGTCTTAATAGCATTTTTTTTAAATTGTCACTACGATTCGTGGCAGTTCTGTGGATCCGGCAAAAACGTAAAAAAACTGAAACAAGCACAGGCTTGGTGGGCTAGGTCCTGGGGGTATGTGAAAATGAAGGAGGGGGTGCATGGGCCCCCCTCCTGCAGCACTTTCATGCCCTGGGCACCCCCACCTCCATGGGGCTTTATTCAAAATGAGTGTGGGGGGCAAGGAGCCCCCTGCAGCCCCGGGAACCACCACCTTCCTGCGTTTTTAATCAAAATGAAAGCGCCCTCACAGCTCTGGGGACCACCACCTCCCCGCCCAACCCTGGGAAATAGCTGTTTGCTCTCACTTGGTAGGAGCTTTGACAGCTCCCACCAAGGCAGAGCAAACACTCTGGGTTCTGCAAGTGACAGCTGTCAAACAGCTCCCACTTGCTGACACTTGCAGAAATTTGAGTTTTTATTTCTTTCCTTGCACACAACGATGCATGCAGGGAAACAGATTCAAGCATTGCTTCTGCAAGCAGGGATCTGCTATTTAAAGCAGCTCCCTGCTTGTGGGAGCAATGCCGGTTTCCAAAGGCAGTGAGGAGCTGGCTAGGACTGCAGGCCTTTAGGCTCCCCCTGAGGTTTTCTCTCTCTCTCTCTCTCTCTCTCTCTCTCTCTCTCTCTCTCTCTCTCTCTCTCTCTCTCTCTCTCTCTCTCTCTCTATTTCTCTATTTCTCTCTCTCTCTCTCTCTCTCTCTCTCTCTCTCTCTCTCTCTCTCTCTCTCTCTCTCTCTCTCTCTCTCTCTCTCTCTCTCTCTCTCTCTCTCTCTCTCTCTCTCTCCCATCCCATCCCATCCCATCCCATCCCATCACACAATGGGATGGAAGAGAGAGAGAGATTGTTACTGTAGAGGTCACTCCAGGAAATGACTTCAAAGCAAAAAACTAGCAAGATTTTTGGTGCAAATGTTATACACTGTACAGTAAGGAGTCACATCTGGCATAGTGGTTAAGGTCTTAGGCATGCACATGGAAGTCCTAAACTACCTTATTGTTTACATATAAGTCACTCTTAATGTATGCCCTTAGTGCTCCCAGGGTTCAGTGCAGTGTAACTATAAGAAGGAACCCTTTAAAATATGTTTTATAAGCCCTAGTGAGGGAAATATTGCCAAATTATTTTTCCCTATTGTAGTGAATAAGCTACAAAGGCTAAACATGGAGAGATTTTAAAGTTTTATTTTCCATAGGAAGGATCTAAATATAGCAAGTTTGGTACCAAATTTAAAGTTATAATAAATCCAACAACTTAGAACACTGTTGAATTTAATATAATTTGAACAGAGAAAGAGTTTTAGAACTCTTGCTAAAAGTTATCAACTTCAGCCCTGTAGTGCTCTTCTCTGATTAGTCAGCCTATGGCAGCCTGAGCCAGGCTGCCTTGATGAGGTGTGAAGTGGCCTGGGCTGAAACAAAGGAAGCATCCGGTGGGAGGAGATCTGCCTTAGCAGATGGTAGAACAGGATGGGGGGAGAGCAGCCAAACTGGATTTCAAAGGAGGGAAGGACATTTGGGACATCAACTGGAAAGGGGTGTATTAAGGGAAACCTAGCCACACCAGTGGGTGGACACAGCCAGATCTCAACTCTAGGATTGAATTTTGCCATCTTGGATTTTAGAGGAATTTTGCTCCTTGGGATTGATTTTTGCCACACTTCCCAGGAAGGGGTCACGCAAGAGGGTGGCGATTGGACAGGTTCAACCCCCTGCTTCTCACTCCAGCAGCAAGGATAAATATGGCAGAGCTGCCCCATACTTCAGATCCCTACCGGAACTAGACAAGAAAAAAAAGGACTGCCCTGCTGGGCCCCTGGACGGCATCTGGGCACTGCACTCAGAAGGACTGCACCAGCTGCACACTTTGGGCTTCACCAAGAAAGGGACTTTGCCTGGAATGTACTGCTCCAAGAAGGGGCTCCCTGTGAGCTACAGGTAGAAAAGAGATGACCAGAGTCCCCTGCATCAAGCCCTGCAAAGATAGACCAGCTGACAAGTGGTAATTTAAGGATTGGAACCAGGCGTATTCTGGGACCCTCAAGGAGCAACTGAGGGCTTCTGAAACCTTGGGGTGAACTGTGGACAACTGAAAGACTTCAAAAGTACTTTTGAAAGAAGATCCAGAAATTTGAAGAAATTTAGAGCAAGTTTGGAAAAGGCTCCATAAGTGGACCGACCCGACGTCGTGAGTCAAGCCGGCCAACGTAGACCGCGACCCTGCCTGACTTGTAAGTTCGTCCTACTAAAAAGCTGCAGAGCCCCAGACTTCCAGGATTTGACTGGGGACTCGTGCAAAGGCAATCCGACAACATTGCATAGAAATTTGTTTGCTGAGGGGGGTTGTCTGACTTTGGGGAATAAAAGCTCCAGAAAAGATTCTAAATCTGAAGGTAAAGGTTTGACAGAGACTTCCTGCACAGTGTATGCGAGGAGGGCTCCAGCGAGGTTGGCTTGAACTTTTGATTTGGTCACAGACAAAGGATTCTGTCCTGAAAACATTTCTAAGTCCGAACATAGAAAACATGACTGAGGCCTCCAGCACAGCATGTCCGAAGAGGGCTCCAGTAAGGTCGGCCTCAGGAAAAATCTTCAAGAAAATGACTAAGTGTGAAGGTAAAACTTTAACCAAGGCTTGCCGCTCAGTGTTGATGAGCAGGGCTCCATCTCAGTCGGCCTCAACCTTTGCCCTGGTCGAGTTCAACCAGATGTCCAGATTGGTGCTTTTGATTGTAAGTGCTATAAAACATTTAGGCCCTCATTATGACCTTAGCAGTCAGCGGTAATTTGGTGAAAAGTACTGCCAACAGGCTGGCGGTACTTTCCACCATATTATGACATTGGCTGTTTAGCTGAAGCCAAACTGCCAATGTACCACACCGTCCACCACGGTGGTAACAGCCAAGATGGGCTGGAGATATCAATCTCCAGCTCGGCAGCTGTCACTGTACCACCTGCGGGATAATGACCCCACCTACTGCCATGGTTTCCGTGGCTCCCTTACTGCCACGAAAACCATGGCGGTAGGCACTATCAATGACAGGGAATCCCTTCCCTGTCACTGATAGAGGTCTTCCCCACCCCAACCACCTCTCCAGATACCTCCCCACCCCACCCTCCTCTCCAAACCCCCCTACAGTCACGCACCCTTCACATACATACACACACGCATACACACCCATTCCCACATGCTTCCACCATGCATACATCCATTTACACACACACATGTTTTGTGTTTTACTTATTTACTGTTTTGCGGATATTAAATGTTTTACACACCTGTCTCCTAAGCTTGTTGCCAAGCTACCAAGGGTTGAGCCAAGATTAATTTATTGAGACGTTGACTGGACCTAGTGGGGGTTTGTGACCTATTGCTAGGTTAAGGTACTTAACTGTCTTTACCAATAATCCACTTTCCAATAGTGAGTCTGGGGTCATTTCTTGCTTTAGTTTCTTTTCAGCTATAAATATTTAAGTTACATATTGAAAGGTGTTCTCACTTTTTTTAATTGAGAATTATTTTTTTTCGATCCGTCCATAAATATCTCATTATAAGTTTATCATTCATCAAAGCCTAAATATCAATTTCTTTCTGTCAAATCTTTGTCTAAATTCAGAACCTAACTATAGTGTCCTTGTAACCTTGGTTTTTTAAATGACTTTCAGTTTTTTAAATTCTATTTCCTAACTATAACATCCCTGTAACCTTTATTTGTTTTCAGTGAATATTTTTCTTGCGCTAAAAAAATAAATGTTACAGGGACATTATAGTTAAGCTCACAATTTAAACGTACAAAACCATAGTAATTCACCTGTTATAGGTAGAGTTGTCTGAAATAAATATTACTCGTGCCATAAGGTAACTATATCTCGTGCCTCCGCAATACACAGTTTTTTCGTCAAACATTCTACTACAAGTATTACATTGATATTATCAATGATGTTATAAAGATGTCATAAGTGCAGTAATTTGTGGGCTAATTAGCTGTGCATGGGGAGGGTGCAAGTTATAGTTACCTTAAGATACAAGTTATATTTACTTTAGATAACTCTAACAGGTACATTTCTATGGATTTGTACATTTAAAATGTGAGCCTAACTATAATGTCCCTGTAGCCTTGGGACCTGGCTTCAGCTGAGTTCTAGAACAAAATGCAAAAATAGACACCCTGAGCCCATAAGTTTTTGGGGGGGGGGGGGGGGGGGCAGTGCAAAGCAAAAGAGTATATATTTTTTATTTAATTGCCCCAGATTCGTGATATTTGTGAATTTGCAGGAAAAAGTCAAGCAAAAACAAGTGCAGGCTTCTGCGCTTGTTTTTTTTAAGAAGCTCCCAGGAGGCCGGGTCCCGGGGACATTCATAATTTTGAATGGGGGGGCTTCCAGCCCCTCACAGCCCCAGATACCACCACCTCCCCAGACAATATTTGTACTATATGGGGGGCCCACGGCCCCCTGCACCATGGGGACCACCAACCCCCTCGAGCAAAATGCTTTAATTATGTGGGGAGGCCTGTTGGCCTCCCCCACAGCCATGGGGACCACCACCTCCCTATGGTGATTTTTGTGATAAATGCGGGGGGCCTGAGTCTCACCGCACCCCAGGAATCACCACCTCCCTGGGGCAAAGTGCTTTAGTTGTGTGGGGAGGCCATCAGCCTTCCCCACAGCCCTAGGGACCACCACATCCCTGGGGCATTTATCTTTTGAGGGGGATCGTGTGGCCTCCCTGCTGCCCCGGGGACCACCACCTTACCGGGCAACCTGAAAAAATATAGAAAGGGGGTCAGTTTGAAACCCCCTTACCCCAGGGGACCCCCACCTCCCCAGGGCTATGCACCTTGGAGGGGGACTGTGTAGCCCCCTCGAGGAACCACTGATGCTCCTGCCAATTCCTGGGGTACCCACCCCTGGGACATAGCTGTTTTCTGTGGCTTGGCTGCAGCTTTGACAGCTGTCAAAAAGGTCCTGCTGTCAGAAAGCAGAATTTTCATCTATGTTTTTTCGCAGTCCCAGATATGCCATAAGGGCATATTATAAAATACATTTTAAAAATGGTCACAGACCATGGGGAGGCTTTGCAGCTACCCCCGCAGCCACAGATAGCCAATAAAGGGCTAAAAAACTATATTAATAAAAATGAATAGCTTAAGTGTGAAGGTCACAGACCTACATACTAAGCATTGAGAGTTCGAGTCCAGGTGTATCCCTAGTCATTTTCATCTTTTTTTTTCAACTGGAAGTGTTTAAGGCTCAAACTGAAAGGTGATCTTACTGTTTTTAATTGACAAATACATTTTTATTTTCAATTTTTTCAGAAATATCTCATTCCAAATAAATCATCCATCAAAGCCTAAAAAACTCTCTATCTCCCACTCACTCTCTTTCTCTCTCTCTCCCTTAATCTCCTTATCCCCCTCAAAAACCCACTCAGACGCTTGCACACTCAGTCACAGACCCACTCAGACACTCACACACCCACTCAGACACTCACACACCCACTCCAGACTCTCACACACCCACTCACAGACCCACTGACACCCTCATGCACCAACTCACAGACCTGTGTGAACACTAAAACACCCACTAAGAAACTGATGCACGCACTCTCACACCCAGACAGAGACTCCCACAGCCACTCTGACCCCCAAATACACCCTCTTACACCTATTCTCACACCCAGAGAGTCAGACTGCAGCCAACTCCGGCTGCACATGGCCAAACAGCTGTGTGCAGAGTAGGGTTGGGTGGTTGGCAGGTTGGCCGCAGGGACTGGCTGCAGGCCAGGCCTGGCCGGCAACCCATGCTGTGTGCATGGTGCAAAGTTCGGTGCTTATAGGGGGTTGGCCTCAAGGCCTGGCTGCAGACCAGGGCCTGTGGCCAACAGCCACTTCACATGGCCAAAGGCCGTGCACGGCAGTGGTTGGATTAACGCATAGTAATGAAAATTACTATATGTTAAAAAAAAACATAGAAATTCACTGAAAAAGCAAAAGGTTACAGGGATGTTTTAGTTAGGAAATAGAATTAAATAGGACCTTAGAAATTCACTGAAAAAAACTAAGGTTACAGGGACATTATAGTTAGGTTCTGAATTTACTCATACAAAACCATAGAAATTCACCTGTTATAGCTACAGTTATCTAAAGTACGTATAAGTCATGCCCTAAAGTAACTATAACTCGCACCCTCGCCATGAACTGGTAATTACCTCACAAATTACAGTACTCAAGACATCTTTGATAACAGCATTAATAAAGTCACTGTAACATCTGAGGTAAACTTATTGAGCACATACCTGTGCATGGCAGGGGCGCGAGTAATAGTTACTGTAGGTTACGTTCCTGTAACGTTTGGCTTTTTCAGTGAATTTCTAAGGTTTTATTAATTCTGTTTCCTAACTATAACATCCCAGTAACTTTGGATTTATCCGTGACTATATCTATCTATCTATCTATCTATCTATCTATCTATCTATCTATATATCAATACAAACATAGGTTAAAAGTGCCATTATAGTTAGGTGAACATGTCAGTTGCAACATCATGGCATTTTAAACTAAAAAAAATGGAAGTTTCCCATTTATAGTTAACTGAAGAAACTATGACTTGTATCCCTGTCATGCACAGTGTTCTCCTAAATTATGTAATTTCAGATTTCATCAGTGATATTATCAATGCTGGCATTTAATATGTTGCGAGTGATGTAATATCGCAGGGTATACATAATTCTTGGCGAGGGCGTGAGTTATGGTTACTTACGTACTTCTGTTTTAGATACTTCAGTTAACTATCAGTGGTGGACCTCAGCATGTTTTTTAGTCAAAAATGTTTTATTGCAACTGCCACTTAACCTTAACACCCCTTTATTCTTTGTTTTTTTAGTGAATTTCTAAGTTTTGTTTGTATTCCTAACTATAACTGTCACTTTAACTTTGGTTATTTTCAGTGAATTTCAATATTTTTGTAACGTAAGTCATTGTCAATATATAAATAGCAGTCATGTTGGTTTTGTCAAGGAATCATTGCAGTATTCATCAACAAACATTTAAACAAAGCATGTGTATTAAAAGCAATATTAAAGAAATGCCAGTCTTTCTTTTACACTCCTTAAGCCGCAGGTTGCTGTCATAAAACTAACCACAAGGGGCCCCTGTATTTCCTGGCTGATGAGCAAAAGGTCTAGTTTTGGGAATGCCTAAAAATATTATCAAATTTTCCTGGGGTCACATTCTAACAACCCCCAGTAAAGGTTTTCTTGAGTATTTCTCAGGGGCTGCTCTATTTCCTGCAGTGCCCCACAACACACCAACAAATATACTGGCAGGGCCCCTGCCCAAATTAAGGCACCACCAAGCACAAACATATTGTGGCTTGCTCCTTTCTGGGGGCAGTAAATAACAAATGAAGGACCTGGCCACTCATTTATTATTCTTTCACATTTTTGAATTATTATTTTGTGGGTGTCTTATAGGGCTGTGGGTGAACCCTTAGGTCGCCTGTGGCATCTAGTGGCTCACCCATAAGCACCACTGTGTGTGCTGGTAGGAGCAAGTCCCTTTTTTGTTGTGGATGCACCGGTCCCAACTGTTGTGCCCACATCTGTTCAACACATAGAGGGCCATGTGGAGAACCTCAGTCAGTGACCTAGCAGTCTCTGACAGCTTCCCTGCCAGCCCCAACTGTGGGGCTGGCATGAACCAGACACGTTTTTTGGGGTGGGTGTGCCATCCCACCCAGCATACCCAAATTTGTTAAATACATTGGGTTCTGTGGGAGAGCCCCAAGGCCCCCAGCAGCCCCTGCTGCCTTCCCAGCCTGCCCCCATCATGGAAACATGGTCCAAATTACAACTACCTAGTAGCCACTGCCACTGGGTACTATAATCTACATATATATTACACAGTGGCAATTATCACTGAGTAGGTATTGTTAGTAGTTTACTATAGGAAGAACATTTTTGGTTTGCTAACAAATTTAGCGCTGTTTGATGAATGTTCATGAATACTTAAAAAATAATTTAATCCACCCAGCTCCTTCCCGGAAACTTTTGGACTGGTCTGACAAGCAGAAATTAAGAAAAAAAGGAGGGGCCAATATGTAATTTCCCCAAGCAATTTTCCATTGGAAAACTGAACAGATAAGTGCCTCCCCATTGTTCATATATAGCATTATAAGGTTTAAATACAGTTGTATTTTGTTTCTGCTATTGCACCCTTGTCTTCTTTCCCCGCGCGCCAGGGTCTGTGTTGCACCCGTGCATTCTCACTTTCGATTAATACGTTTTTATTTTTACTGCTGCTTAGTTTTTGAAGTGGACACGCTCGTCAGACGTGCGTTTCGTGCGCGTCCAGCGTTTTTCTTCTTAAAGGTGACCCGCGTTCCCGGGCCTACTTTTAGCCACCTTGTGTCTGGCTTTGGTGCACCAGTCGGAGGTGCGTTGGTGACGTCTAGCGACCAGAAGGTCAGGCAAGGCTTGCCTGTCTTCCGGGTCACGTGTAATCGCACACTAGAAGACGCGTGTGTGTAGCCAAATTGGGCTATACTCACACGTGCACACCCTAAGAGAGGGGGCAGTGACCTTTTTTGTCAACTTTCCTTTCTCGTAGGAAAACGGACGCCAGCCCCGGCCTGTACTAATGGGGGCAGTGATTATTAGCCGTATATTGCCTTATTTTTCGCATTGAAAATAGCGATCCTGTCATTTTTAAAATGTTTGTGTCGCAATCTATTTCTGGTGTAGCTGGCATTGTGTTTTTGATGCCCTTGACCAGTGTTGGCTGGGGTTGTAATAATTGAAGATTTGCTGTTTATGCATTTGAGAGCACTTCACTTTGCAAAGTTAAGACACTGATAAGATCATGTCTGATGAAAAGTATTGTGATCAGGGCTTGGGGATGTATGGTCCATATGAGGACGGAGACTACTATATTGATCCCTGTTTTGAACAGGTTATTGACTCTTCCATGGAAGTCCTTGGATAAAGTAATTACATCTGCCCTAGTTCCCTTGTCTAAAAGGATTGATGATCTGGCTGGTCCCACTTCTTCTCTTCCTTCTGGAGATACTTCATCTCCGCCTGACCCTTCTACTGAACAACTGTGGCCTCACAAGAGCAAGTTGGCTTTTATTTTTCTATCTTCTACCTCTGTGCATACCTTCGCTAATGCTTCAGATCCCCCCACTCCTATACCTTTGCCTACTGCTGTTTCTGATTCTGATTCAGCCACTTCACATGAGTCCTTACAACCTAAAAAGCGCAATAAGAAGTGTAAATTTTCTTCTCCCCTTTCTCCTTCTCCTTTTACATTTGAACCTTCTGATATTTGTCATCCCAGATCATCGGAGTGGGCTCCAGCCCCTGCTGTGGCGGATTATATGCAGTTGCATATTCAAAAAGAGTTTGAAAAGGAGGTCGGATCCAGACTGCGATCAGAGTGTCCTCGCCCAGATTTACCACATAAAACTGCGGTCACCCCTGAGATTGACAATACTATGGTGACTTTCATTAAGAAATATAATAAGGATCCGAAGAAAGGGATAAACAGGGCCCTCAAGGCTTGTCAAGACAAACTGTTAGATGTTTCCGGACCCCTGTCAAAAATCCTGGAACTGGCTCTTCAGGCTCAGGAGACACGGGCAGCTATCCATCCGGAGGTTCTAGCTGGGTGGACTCAGCGAGACATTTGTTTTTTTGGGAAATGCAAACTATGCTTTAGCTTCAGAGCGAAGGAAGTCCATCTTACTGCGTATTGATCCGTAATTGTCAGATCTGGTTTCGGCTGAAGCAGGTCCTCTGACGGAGGGACAACTTTTGGGGACAAATTTGTGAAAGGCATTGCAATATTCGTCAACTCTTTCGCATCCTTAGACAAATCTCAGTCTTCCCTTGAAAGAATGTTTAATCCACTTTTTGGAAGGGCCGGTCAATTTAGAGGACACTCGGCCAGCCGAGGTTTTCAACAAGGTCCTGTAAGAGGAACTTATTCAAGACGCAGGGGTTATACCCAAGACCCTTCACAAGCAGGCTTCTTCCCCTCCAGATATAGAGGAGCAGGCAACCGCAACAATCGAAGAGCAGGCAGAGGTTACAGAGCCATTGATAACACCCCCACAGGTAATAAACCTTTCTTTTCCTTCTATCCATTTAGAAGGCAGACTGAAATATTTTGTTAAAAAATGGACCTCCATTTCTTTAGACACATGGATTCTAGATACAGTTCAAGGATATTCCATAGAACTTTTATCCGGCCCCTGGCAGCAAACCCTTCCTCCTCCTATCCTTTTTCCAAACTAGACAAATCCTTTATAAAATGGCGAAATTCAAGAATTGCTAACAAAGAAGGCTATTTCTATCACTTCCTGTCACTCAAAGTGTTTCTAAAGCAACGTCTTCTTGGTCACAAAAAAAAAAGGGGGCAGGCAGAGGTTATTCTTCAACCTCAAAAACTTCAACCCCTTTGTAGTGTACCGCCATTTCAAGATGGAAGGCATTCATCTGTTGCGAGATCTACTTCAGGAGGGAGACTGGATGGTTCATCTGGATCTCAAAGATGCGTACATATCAGTTCCCATAGCTCCTTCTCACCGACGGTTTCTTCAATTTCATTGGCGAGACAGTTGGTATGAATATCTGATGCTCCCCTTCACTCTGTCTTCGGCTCCTTGGGTGTCCACCAAACTATTGAAACCAGTGGTGGAAAACCTTCGCAAGAGAGGCATTCACCTGATAATCTATCTAGACCACTTGATTAACATGGCACAGGACCAATCTCTGTTATTGACTCACTTGCTTTGGGTAGGTTCTCTTCTCCAGATGAATCACAAGAAATCTTCCATGATTTTGTCCCAGCAAATGGAGTTCTTGGGGTTCCAGGTGGATTCAGTAAAAGCTCAGCTGTTACTTCCTTCTCAGAAAATGAAGTTGATCAAGAGGGAGTTGAGAATGTCATTATTGAAACAGATAGTTTCTTTGAGGTACCTAGCATGGATAGTGGGCCTTTTGGCTTCTTCAATTCAGGCTGTCTTCCCAGTCCTCTCCATTACAGAGCCTTGCAGAGATTACAAATCCAATTCCTACAACAGGGTTTCTTGTACGATTATCTGGTTCCTCTCTCTCTAGAAGCTCGAGAAGAACTTCAATGGTGGCTCTCTCACATGGAGGCCTGGGAGAATCACCTGATGTGGTGATAGAGTCGGATGCCAGTCCCTGGGGCTGGGGAGCGAGATGCAGTCCTTTTTCTACAGGAGGGCGTTGGGCCTCAGAGGAACTGCAATTCCACATCAATTGTCTGGAACTCTTAGCGGGTTCATTTGCCATCAGATCACTTTCTCAGGAGCAATTGTTGTATTCTGCTGAAAATGGACAATGTGTCCGCAGTCAGATACATTAACCGTTTGGGGGGGTGAGGTCTTGCCTTCTGGCGAATATTGCCAGGGAGTTTTGGTATCTTTGTCTGGATCGGAAGATCATGGTGATAGCGGAATTCCTCTCAGGCAAAGACAACCTAGTGGCAGATTTGAACTCTTGGTTTTTGAAGGATTCCAGCGACTGGAAACTTCTTCCTTCTGTATTTCAGAAGGTCATGGTGTTGATGAGGCCGTGTCAGGTGGACCTGTTTGCATCTCGTCTCAATTTTCAGATCCCAATATTTTTCAGCTGGAGACCGGATCCGTTGGCTCTTGCAACGGACGCTTTCCTTCAGGATTGGTCAACTCAGATGCATTTCCTCCGTTTGCCATGATTCCACGGGTTTCAACGCTATTACGCCATCAAGCAGCGTCGGCAGTTCTCATCACACCGTATTGGAAGAGTCAACCCTGGTTTCCATCCCTTCTGGAACTCTCAATTGCTCTCACTCTACAGCTCCTGATTTTTCATCAACTCCTTCTGGATCCAGTGGGATCCCCGCAACCTCTTCTTCTATCAAGTCAACTGTCTCTCATGGCCTGGAAGATATCGAGAGACATTCTCAAGTGCAAGGCCTTTCGGCTTCAGCTTCCTCGTTTATACGGCAAGCTTGGGCTCCATCCACCCCCAAGAGATACTCTTTGGCATGGAAAAAATGGGTGGGTTGGTGCCTTTGAGGGGAAGTGGATCCCGTGGGACACAAGGTCAAGGACATTATACATTTTCTGTCTGAGTGTGCTGAAACAGGACTATGTTACAGGTCAGTAAATAATTTTAGATCAGCTATTTCGGCTGGACACTCATGGATCAATAATAAACCTGTTGGTCAACATCCATTGGTATGTAAATTGCTGAAGGGTATTAGGGTGGTGAACTCACCTAAACCACGCTATTTGCAACTTTGGGATGTGAATGTTGTTTTATCTTTTTTGACTAATTGACCTTATAATCATTTGTTATCTGTGAAACAATTATCAGCAAAATTGACCATGTTGCTCTGTTTAATATCTTGTCGCAGGGTTTTGGATGTGAAAGCGTTAGATCTAGCAGGAAGACTGTTTTCCCCTTCTGGTGTTTCATTTCTTATTTCCAAACGTACAAAATGCATGTCTACTTCTGTGTATTATCCTTCTTTTCCGCATAATGCGAATCTGTGTGTGGTCAAGTGTTTAAAGGTTTATGAAGAACGCACTGCAAGTTACAGAGCGGATCCATTGGGTCCTCTTCTTATATCCATTCAAAAACCTTTCAAACCTGTGTCAGCATCTTCTTTGGCCCACTGGGTTCGTTGGGTGATGTCAGAAGCAGACATTGATATGTCTTTGTATGGGGCCCATCCCACCACAGGGGCTATATTGTCAAAAGCTTTTCTTTTGGGTTCTAGGTTAGAAAATATTCTTAGGGCTGCCGACTGGTCCAGTGATTCCATGTTTAAAATGTTTTATTATAAACCAGTAGTGCATGTTTCTAATTTGGTTGTGGATCAGCTTTGAACCAGCATAATCTGAGCCTCCGGTCCTGACATAGAATATAACATTTTATAGTGTAACGTTAAGAATTTTAGATTCTATTAAGGACACGGAGGTGAGGATTATCCCACCCTGCATATAAATTTTAATAAATGTTATTACGCAATGTGTTTTGTGATATAGTATTTTTCCCACCCTGGAATTTACTGGTTTTAATATATTGAGTCTCATAATGTTTTATTTCTTTCAGAATCGGTTTCCAAACAAGGATGAAGTTTTGTTGGAACATCGTTTTTTTGTATTGGCAAACATAAATCTTTGGTTGATTTTTTATACGTTCAAGAAACTGTTTATGGACTTGGGCACTGAACGGTATAGCTTATATACAAAGAAAGAGGAAGTCAGATGTTGCCTCCCCAGTTTATAGACTATGTTGGTCTGCTATTGGTGGTTATGGGAGGCGGGGTTCAAAGCCTCATTAAGTGTTTACTGTTTTTCCATTGGCTGCTGTTTATTGAGTAGTAAAGAATTGAGAAGCATAATCCTCGCCGCCATGTCCTTAATAGAATCTAAAATTCTTAACGCTACACTAGAAAACTTTGTATTCTGCAAAAACTGCTACGCAGAAATAGACTAAATATGGCAGAAAGTTATGTCATGAGCTAGAGTCTAAGTTTTTTGTGATTTTGTGTAAATCTGTTAAGCAATCTTTCAGAAATAAAGGCTCACAAACGTTGTGTATCTGGATGGTTGGGATTACAGGAGGCTCATGAGAGTCCAGCGATCACAAAACTTCAAATAACAGAACAATCTGATTAGCCAAAGGGGCTTTTTTCCTTGTAGGCTGCATAACTCCAACTGATAAGAAAGGCTCCTACTAACTCATGCAAGAGCTTGTGCTCTGACTGCCTGGTTGCAACATGAAGGTAAATGTTGTGGCCACCATTTTAGGGCATGGGAACTCAGTCACCAAGTTTCAGAGAGAACAGGGACACTAAGATCATACTGATAAAATATGTTGGAGATTTCCAGTCTGTGTTTTGCTATGAATATACAAGTGTTCCACCTTCATTGTGAAGTACAGTTCAGGTTTAATAAATAGAGTTGCCATAGGTTCTAGATGAACCTGGAAAAGGCCATTTTGCTCTTTTTTTGGTAGGTGATAATTTGATGGAGGTCTGAATTGTTTCACAAATGGAAGGGCTAGTTTTCCATTTATTGTTTTAGCTGTAGAAGTAAGGTGTCCCAAGCTCTGATGCGTGAGGAGTTGAGCGAAGCGTGAATAGTAGGTTTTCCAATTGAGAAAAAGAACTGATAAAATTGGAAATCTTGGTGGAGATGGTGTGGAAGAAACAGAAGAAAAGATAATTTCAGAGTTTCATAAGATTTAATTCCAGAGTCTTTATTAGTGAGGGGGGGTTAATAATATCTGGATTATTGCCAAATTCATTCCATTACTATGGATGTTATGAATAATTCCTCCTGAAGGTCTTGATGAGGAAATGGTTGAATTGCGTCTAGATGAAATTGTGAGACCAGCTTCTCTATAGTTTAAAGATTGAGTTTATTCACATAGGGTGTCATCCTGCAATCTGACCATTTAGAATGGATCCTACAAGTGGACTACAGCAAAGACAAAGGGCACAAGTCTGATAGAGGAGCAAGAGTTAAGGCATGTTGGAAAGAGAGAAAGGGACGTGCTGGAATGAGAAGATAGTGGGAGGGATGTAGATAAGCGGAAGGGACTTCATTAGATAAATTAGAGGACAGGCAAAGGAGCAAGGTAGAGGTAAATAATTTCAGTTGGTATTCACAGATGTTGGCAGGAAATACAGAGGGCATTCCCTAGGGCAGGGGAGGAAGTCAGGCAGTGCTTATAGTATGGCAGACGGATGGGAGCTGTTGTGGTAGTATGTTGGTGGCTGCAACCGCGGCGGTAGGCAGTATTTACTGCCAATGTCATAATGAGATCCAAAGTGTTTCACACTAGATTGTGTGCCCTAAGACAAGCTGGTACCAGGACAAGGAGGTAGGAAATTCCAAACACCCCTGGAAGTATAAACCTCCAGAACCTCCTCCTACTTCAAAACTGGAACTGAGTACTGAATTGGACACTCTTCAGTACACATTTGGACCTGGGGAAGACTCAGAAGGACTGCTGTGCTACTTTGCTATAAGAAGTACTAATATTCTACTGCCCTGCTATTCTGATGCCCTGCTGTGTGAGCAAAAAGTACTGGACCTGCATCTTGAGCCCAGGGTTCCCAGAGTCACTTCAAGGGCTAATTGGTTAGTCTCCTGATCAGCTCCTTAGAGACCGAAAAGGCTCTAATACCTGGACCCCTGCACCCAGACTCTGTCTGCTGTGAGTCTTGCCCCTCAAGTGGTGGCATCCCAGTCCTGAACCCTTGGAAGTAGGCCTAAAGGTACTCTGCCAGCCAAGCTGTGGTCAGAACTGATGCATTGTGACACATCTCCTGATAGCTCTGCATAAGAACCACCACTGCATGATGCATCCCCAATGCAGGACCTTGCATCACAGCTTCTCAGAACAGATGCTGCACAACACATCCTCAGTGCAGGACTATGCATTGCAAGCCTCCGTCAATGGCATACTTAACAACAACGCAAGATCTTGCATCACATGCCTTGTTGACAGGCACATCAGAACTGCTGCTCCGTGACATATCTCTGATGCAGGACCTTCCATTTCAGCCTGCAGCTTCCTCAGAACTGCAGGTGTACGATGCCGCCCAGCAACCATAATTTAAGGTACTTTGTTACGTGGACATAACTTGGTCTCTGCATCCAGCCCGTGCTCTTTCCCGGCTGACCTGAAATTGTGACTTTGCCCCATTCTAGGACAACTAGATTTCCACAGTTGGTGCACTTTGCTTTTAGTAACTATTTTCGTCTAAATATTCATTCATTGCTGATTATCTCCGGTTTTACTGATTAGATTTTTGTCATTTTTCTCTTGAATAATTTAATACATTTTACTCTATTTTTTTTAAATTGGTGTGTTGTGTTTGAAGTGCTGCATAGATACTTTATACACTACCTCTAAGTTAAGCCTGACTGATTTTGTGCCAAAAATTACCAGAGGGTTAAACACAGGTTAATTTGAGGTCAAATGTGACTTCATCCTGGCAGGAACTGTGGTTTCTGCTTGAGTAGGATTTCACCCCCACTCAACCAGTAACACAATTTCATACAACTGCTGTATGTTACCAAGCTGTGTTGTCATCAATATATGTATTAAGTTGAAGATCATTTGAAATATTGAAGGTTGCAGCAAGTAAAAATGGAGAAAGCTCCCTGATTGATCCAGGCTCAATCCCACAATATAAACAGTATGGTAACAGAAGAAGACAGCAAAAGCAAGTCAATTATTCATGCATTTAGCTTTCTGCATAATGCCTTTGCATATGATATCACCAATTATTGGAGGAAATTGACCTTTTCGAACCAGCTGTTTTACTATTTACATGGATATACACCTGGAACCAAACTAGTGAGTCTTCGCATAGATGACTTGGAAGCACCAGCAGAAAGCAGACAAACTAAAACATAACCTTAGCAAAAGGAATACACAACCAACAGATCCTATGAGAACCTCATCCCATCACATAAATAACTGGGAGCAGATGTGGTCTGTAAGTACTTTGAGAAGTCATTTTGAATTAATTATATCCAAGTGATACCATTTTTGCTAACGCAAAGGTGTTGCAAAGTATGAGCATCATTGAGCTATTTCAATATACACACTACATCCTTCATTGTCTCATAGTCCAATTTGTGGACCTCAATCACTGTAATGTTGGCACGCCCAATTCTGCTTTCAAGTTCATCAAGCTTGATTATATTTACCTGTTTAATTTGTTCATATCACTTCGTGACTTTGAAGTTCAACATCAGCCATCTTGCATCAGGTATGAGCATTTAATTACATTAATTCTTGAAAGCTGGTTGCTAGATCCCTGCGGAGAGGTCTAAACTCATTGAGTTTTCAATATCTCCTTGCAACTGTGTATCATCTTCAGGAATTAGTGCCTCCAAACCATCTGGTTAAAGCAAGGTCAAAAGCACTGTTTGATAAGTGGAGAGTTAGAAGCTGCCATGGTAGAAGGGGAACTTCTCCTGTACATTCCATGATTTACTATTGCACTTGGCTACATTTGTTAACAAAGGACTGTGGTTGGCCACAACGGATAACTAAGCAAACCCCCAGTGACAATTCAGGTCAGTATACGACAATGGCAAAACACTCCATAAGGATAAAGAGTAAGTTTAATTTCCTGGCTATAGATTAGGCAAAATATAGAAGGCAATTGTGACCCTTAACACATTTCAATTAGCCCAATCATATTGCACTGCAACTCAGCTAAACCGATCCTTTGTGCAAAAAGAGACCACTTGTGAGACATGCCCACTGATTGACTGGGAGGCACTATGAGAAGAACACAGCATTTGGCTTTCCCTACCCATCACCAAGAAAAAAAATCACACTGTCAGTTGCAGCGTCATTTCAATGGAGTTTCATTGCTGGCCCCAATCAAAGATGGTGAATAATGTTCCAAAAACACAAGACAGAAAAGGACCTTCCCCCCAGGTTTGAAGGTATGGTAGAACACCTGATGTGTGTGCTTTTGTGACCACAGAGGCACGCCTTTTGGGATCTTTGGATGTCTTTTCAGCTCAAGAGTTGTGCCCACATTGCACCCTTAGGCTACAACCACATTTTTCCAGGAGAAGCATCACTGTGTACCACAAATGTACCTCCAGACCTTCGCAGGTGAACCACAGGAGGGCTAATTTAAAGCAGGTCAAGTTCTCAGGAGGTACAACATCCCCTCTAAACCTGTTACCCTCCTCAATGTGGTCCAGCAGAGGGCCTGGTGCTTGGGGATATTGTTACAGGATTCAATCTGAGCCACACAATCTGGGCCCAATTCATCCTAGGTCACTACAGACTGGGTACCTGCTTCTGGCCCTCCGCCCTTTTCTAATTGTATGTAGGGCTTTACAGGGTCCCAGAGCTCACTATCACGGAGCCTGTAAACAGAGACAGATCTCTCTTTGGCTGCTAGCCACAGTTCTTAACATTTAGGTTCAACAAAGTTTGCTGCTAAAACCTGCTTATCACTAATCTAGTTATCAAAGAACAACACATTCTCCACTCCACAGCTGCATCTTTACCACTCGATCACTCTTCAAACATGTCAAATGCAAAGGCAAATATATCCTTGGCTGTAGACCATAAGCCCAGTCCTGGAAACCTAAACTAACTATACGCGGTTCATAAAAAAGTTGCAAACAGAACATTTAAAACAGACCTATAACTCAGATTTTTGCAGGTCACAACATCCTCCTAGATGATAGCGCAAATATGCATAACATACCATGAACAAGCATTTGTAATGCAATAGGTCTTGCAATTTCTTGAGTTAGATTTATTGGCGTTGTAAATTCATAACTGGGCTTTTCTTGCCACATAAATTGGTCAACACTGTCTCATGATTTCATCTTTTCCTGTCTAGTTTTGGTGGTCACTGGCAGCTTATGACATCAGAAATCTCAAGCCCTTGAGGAGAGATGATGGAAAATAAGGCTGGAAAAGTATTGTCTTTTTATTTTAACAGAATGAAGTCTTGCAAGCATTCTTGCCTCGCATTTCAACAAAGCTCTAATGAAGTTAACAATAGCAGGGAAGACTGTGAAGATTTATGGCCCCAATAAAGGAGATAAGCAATGCCCTGTGTGCGATGTCCTGAGTGCAGGCAGGGAGAGGCCGTGGAAGAGAGACTCCAGCTGCGAGGCTAAGCACGTTTCACACCATTGCTTCTAGGTTTAGTTACATTATACCAGAAAGGGCATATTGTGGCTTTCATGAGCAGTGAGCTAAACAACCCGGTGTTTCTTTTGTGAATTAAGCTTATGTTAGGAACTAGAGGTGAGGACAGCACTGGAATAAAGCCAAAACAAATGTCAGCGACATGGGAGGAGGTTGGAGGAATGGAATGCTGCAATAAAACGCAGGTAGCTAGCAGCCTAAAACACCCACAGTAAAAAGGGAGCACCAAACAAATGTCAAAGAAGTCCATCACAGCAACAGATGAAGAGATCAAAGTGGAATAATACAGTAGTTGGTCACTGCTCTGAAACAGAAATAGGAGGGAGAAAAAAGCAGAACTGACCACTAGCGAGCAATAGTTCTTCAAGGACACTGCAACCAACAAATGATATCGCTGCAAACCATAAGAAGTATACTAAAAGTATACATGAGGTCGAACGCTTACACTTGACCTAAAAACACTAGAAAACGTTTTATTTCACCAGTTCTTCTCTGCCATTTCTCACTAGCGAGTAAAGCTGACTTTTTATCTTCAAGACTTTCAGGAACTTAAAGGAGATGCACAGTTTTTGACAAAACTTCAAAATGTATAAATAAGCTATTGATACTCGCTCCACTGTACATCATTTCAGATGAAGATGCTCCACAGATCAATACCAATACATTGGCATTTCTTTTATAATTATCATTTTACTTCTGTCAATGTGGAATAAATTATATTTTAAAATGCTCAATATTTTTTAGTTATTCCAATACACTCTCCACTTCCCACAAGTACATTTTAAATGGACATTTAGAGACAAGGACATATTAAATAATTACAAAAAAGCAGATTTTGCAGACCAGACACTGAAATATCATTCTTTTGAATGTCAACATTGACTGTCAAATGCTATAATCTAGATGGCAAGCAGCTGGCATTCAGTTCTTTTACATTATGTTTGTCAAGGACATGCTGAGGTTGTTTTCCTTGGCAATTTATTATTGTGTTCTCTCAAGTAAAGTCACAGAATAACACAACCACTGTACAATAGATTTTTAACCTACCAGGTTCTGAGACATCCTCCTCAGTGACTAATCATATAACCTATTAACCTGCCATAGATCTTTTATGTTTAATTTATAGTTACCTTCCACATTCAAATTTAATGGGTTGTCATATATGGCAGTAGAATGATAGGTAGTCAATAAAGATGGTAATGAAACACAATAAAGCCACAAAATTTAAGGAAATTAATGAGATTTGAAAGCAAATTATTTTCCATGACATATCTTTAGTTGATTTATATATTGCATTCACTAGCACCAATGGTAGTCTGACTACAGGTGAAAGGACCCTTTGGTTTGCTGCAGGGTGGAGATTTTGGTGTTCTTTTTTGAGTGTTGTGGTGAATGTTACATTGTGGTGCACTTCTAGACTCTGGGGTGATTAACAGCGGAAATGCACTGGCATGTTTAATTCTGCCTCTGTCAAAAGAGTAAATAGCAATGTACCAAGGATATACTGCAAGTCAGAAATAAATTTATGACTCCTAAATACCCATCCCCTTCCACCTGGAGAGCTGGAGATGAGATGTGGCCTTGTGGCTAAAGCTGCCAACTTTTGAACTGAGGACCAATTCACATCTTGACTCAATATGCTGTGATTCTGGGAAAATCACTTTAACTCTCTGGCCCTAATGCTCAAAGAGTTTTAACAGTTGCAAACCCTCCGATTCAATACATTTGAGGGTTCTCACCTGCTAAAACACTTTTTGAAATGTACTAAACCCAATTAATGATTTGGAAAGGCTTTTCTGAACCGTTACATGGGTTTAGGAAATGCTAATAAATGGGTATTTGGAAGGTATATGTTTAGATCATGCCTTCCAAATACTGATTCTTTAAGGTATCTAATAATGTTTTGCTCAAAAAAACTGGTCACAAAACAATAATTTATTACCGCTGAAACACTTGTCAGCCTTAGGGTGGTCTTCCTCCAACCTTTTTGCCTGCTTGGCCTCCAATTTTGCTGAATTCGTTTTTGTTGGCCTCGGGATGCTGTGCGCTTTACCAATGCTAACCAGTGATAAAGTAAGTGTTCTCTCTGCCTAAAAGATAGTTTGATTGGCATATATATCCTATTGGCATATTTAATTTACTTATGAGTCCCTAGTAAAGTGCACTATGTGTGCTCAAGTCCTGTAAATTAAATGCCATTAGTCAGCCTGCATCACTGATTATGCCACCTACTTAAGTATGCCTTTAAACATCTCAGTTCTGCTATTGCAGAGCCTGTGGGTGTAGTGTAAACTGCCATGTCGACCTGCTCAAATAACCCTATTGCCAGGCACTAGCCTACCTTTTCAAAACCTAGGTCACCCATAAGGTAGGTCCTCTATAGCCCCAAGGTCAGGGTACAGTGTATTTAAAAGTTGAACATGTATTTGTAAGTATTACATGTTGTGGCAGTGAAAAACTCTTAAATTAATTTTTCACTACTACAAGGTTTATCTCTCCCATAGGTTAACATTGGAATTACCTTGCTACATCTTATAAGTGTAATTCACAATCAGGAAGAAAGAAGCTTTTCACGCTTGGTGTCTCTGGAATCACAACTTAAAATCACAATTTATGGTAAAGTCTGATGTTAAATTGTAATTCTGAAAATCCCCTTTTACAAAGTTGGCATTTTCTTACTTTAATCATTTGATGCCTGCTGGCTGTCTCTGATCATTTGTCTAGGGTAGGTGACAGAATGGGTTTTGTGTATTCCCTCTAGGCAGCCACACACAATGGGAGCTGCCTCAGTGGGCCACCCTGACAGGATGAGAGGGAGGAGCTGGCCATGGCCTCATACTTACACCTGAATAGGCTGTGTCCTGTCCCCACACAAAGGGCAGTATATCCCACTGTAGTGGTTTTAAAGCCAGGGCAGGAAGGGAAAACCTCTTTACACCTAAAAGACTTCTTTGAAGTCTTCCTCACTTCAAAGCCACCACTGGGTATAAGAAATGGACCTCAGACCCCAATACTTCAGTACACTTCTTGACATGTGAATACCGTGCCAGGAAGAAGGACTGTTGTACTGCTACAAGGACTTTGACTCTGTTGGACTGCTGCTCTGGAAGAACTGTTGCCTAGCTGTACTGACCTGCTACCCTCCTTACCTGGGTGTGAAGGACTAGACCTGCAATTTTGTAACCCAGAACTGAGTGACTCCAAGGGCCAGCCGGTTGGCCTCCTTATCTTAACTCTCAGGGACATAAAAGACTTCCAACCAACACAACACTCCAACTGGGCTCTGCCAGCTGAGAGTCTGACCTGCCAACTAGTGCCAGCCCTGTCTTGGGCCCTCGGAAGTAGATCTTATGGTGCTGCTCCAGCAAAGCCTCTGCATCTCTGCCGTTGCATGGACAGAACTGGCACATCTCTGCTGATGAGTGGATAAACCTGGCACATCGCATCAGAACCAGCACTACAGCTCTTTCTTTGGCTTTCTTCGGCACAAGGTCCCTGCATCCCTGGTAACGACGATGCTGAACTCTGCATTGCAGGCACTGTGCTAATCGGAATCAGCTAATTGCCTCCACGCAGGCGGCACCCGCACCTGAACTCCATTGCTTCTCAGTTCCGAAGCAATATTACCACTGCATGGAGAGCTTTGACGCATCTCCTCAAATGTATGAGGAAAATTGACACATCTTCTCAATGGTATGGTTCGTAAACAAGACAACATGCCCACAATAGGATTTTTAGGTACTTTGGTTCAGCTGACCAATGGGGTAGATGGCTCGTATGTGCTCTTTTCTTCTAAGCTTTATTTTCCAGTTTATTGTTTGCAAATTCATAACTCAAGTTCTGCTTATTACATTTTAGTCATTTTGGTCTTAAATTTCTATTTTTCTAGCTAGATTATCTCTAGACATGTTGTCTTTTTCCTCCCATTATTTCTGACCCTCTTTTTGTTGGTTCTAGGACTCTGGGCACTTTACCACTGCTGACAAGTGCTAAAGTACATATGCCCTCTGTGTAAATTGTGATTATGAATGGTTATCCATGATTGGCATATTTGATTTACTAGTACGTCCCCATATAGTGCACTATGTGTGCCCAGGGCCTGTACATCAAATGCTACTAGTGGGCCTGCAGCACTGATTGTGCCACCCACATGAGTAGCCCTGTAAAAATGTCTCAGGCCTGCCATGCCATGTCGACCTTGCAAGTGCATGTACTTGCCAGGCCCAAACATTCGTATTTAGTACATGTAAGGCACCCCTAAGGTAGGCCAAGGGTAGCCCAACGGGCAAGGTGCAGTGTATTTAAAAGTTAGGACATGGTGTGTTTTACATGTCCTGATAGTGAAATACTGCCACTTTCGGTTTTCACTATTGCAATGCCTATATCTCCCATATGTTAATGAGGATTGCCTTGAAATATCTCTTAATTGTAATTTCCCATTGGGAGCAGATAGAGACCTGGGGCTTTGGGTCTCTGAACTCACAATTCAAAAATACATATTTTAGTGAAGGTGGTTTTTAGCTTGCATGTTTGAAAATGATACTTTTAGAAAGTGGGCATTTTCATGCTTAGCCATTCCGTGCCTCTGTCTTACTGTGGAATGCACATCTGTGCAGGATGACAGTTGGGCTGGTTGTGAATTCACTCTAGACAGTCACACAAAGGGAGCTAATGTGTGCCCTGCATATCCTAATGGGTCTTTTTGCGCAAGAGTGGTGGGAGGAGCTGACACATGCACCTGAATAGGGCTGTGCCTGTCCTTACCTCTGAGACCAGGGCAAGAAAGGCAGAGACTTGTGCACTTCAGAGACTTTCCTTTGAAGTTTGTTTACTTCACAGCCAGAAATTAGTATAGCTATTGGACCCAAAACCCTAGACTTTTAGATCACTTCTGGATCAAGAGGAGACTCTGCCAAGGAGAAGAGCTGAAGAGCTGAGAGGAGGAGTACTGCCCCTTTGTTGTGTGGGCCTTGCTGGGTTGGTCTGCAGTTGCTGAGGAAAAAGGACTGGACTTTGCTGTGTATCCTGCTTATGAAGTTTCTCCAAGAGGTTGGACTGAGCTTGCCTCCTGTTAAGAAGACTCAGGGACAGCAAAGACTTCACCTACTAGCCTCTGGGTTCTCCTGCTGAGGACCCTGACTCGCCAGGTGGTGCTCACTCCAGTTCCTTGGTCCCTGGGAATGAAAGCTGGCATAAGAACAAGAAGAACCAGGCACATTGACTCCGGACGACTCCAGAACCGGCACGCTGCCCGACTCTGCCTCACTGCCTACACCCGAAGCTGTGGTCCCTGCTAAAGTACAATGACTGTGACCGATGCTGCAGGCCCACCACTGCTGCAGCACCTCTAAGGTTCAGCAACATCGTGAGTCCTGAATGCCAAGTCCCCGAAGTCTGTGACACCCGACTCCACCACAGAACCTGTGGCCCCATGTTGTGACCGTGACTGTGTGAAGTCACCTCATCATGTCTTGACCCACTGGACTCATTAATCCTGCCGGATCATCAGGAACTGATACCTCACTGCCAACACTGCCTCACTTCTGTTACCTCTGTAAGGAACCGATGCCTCATCTCCCCTGCGTAGCAGTAAGAAACCAACGCCTCACCTCCTGCAAAGCTGCACGGAACTGACCCGGCTGTGGCTCTAGCCACACCTCACCTCCCCAAATTATGCCACATCTTTGGCTCTGCCTTATTACTAAGGTACTGTACCCAGGGTCCCTGCAACTCCGTGCCTGCACCACTCTCCCTTGCGAGTGGCGTCAGACTGTTGGGAACGACCCTGCCACAACACCATGCTAGCACCAATTGGGGCTATTATATTTGTAAGTGCTTTTATTGGGATTTAGACCCTCATTACAACCCTGGCGGTAAATCCCGCCTACCGCCGTGCAGAAGACCGCAAACATACCGTGAGGAAATCCGCTACAGGTATTACGACCCACAGCTTGGAATTGGCCACAATACAGACACCCACACAAGGCCGCCACACCAAAGGTCAGTGATAAACTGGCGATAGCAAAATCAACACCGTCACGCCAACAAGAAAACACCCACACTATCACGACCCACGAATCAACGTGGCGGTTTTTCAACCGTGGTAAACCATTGGCGGTACACACGGCCGCGCTCAAAATACACACACAATAACAAAACACAACCACATTGGACAATTCAAACTACACACACCTGATACACATAGACACACCACTCCCACACACCCAATCCAATATAAAACACACACCCACATTACCCACAAACCCTTACTACCAGAAATTTGAAAGCAGGCCAGAGAGAGACACTACCAAAAACAACACCAGCATCCACAGACACACAATACCATCACCTACACAACATCCACGCACCTCAAACAACACACACCAACACATCCCCTCACACATCACAACAGACACCACCTCACACATCACCCACACCACATCATGCCACCTCAAAGACACTCCAGGTTCTCTGAGGAGGAGCTCAGGGTCATGGTGGAGGAAATCATCTGGGTAGAGCCACAGCTATTCGGATCACAGGTGCAGCAGACATCCATTGCACGGAAGATGGAGCTATGGCGAAGAATTGTCGACAGGGTAAATGGAGTGGGACAGCATCCAAGAACACGGGATGACAACAGGAAGAGGTGGAACGACCTACGGGGGAAGGTGCATTCTGTTGTATCCAGACACCAGATTGCTGTACAGAGGACGGGCAGTGGACCCCCACCTCCTCCCCCACAACTAACAACATGGGAGGAGCAAGTCTTGGTAATACTGCATCCTGAAGGCCTCGCAGGAGTAGCAGGAGGACTGGACTCTGGTAAGGCAAATCTTTACTACCTTATCCCCCCACCCCACCTGCATGCCATCACATACTCCCACCGTTACCCTCACACCCATCACCCCAACAACCCACAGATACCCCACCAACACAACCCACACATCCCAAAACCAAGCCCTGCATGTAACACCAATGCATGGACACCCATCACCCAAGCATGTCCAGAACAGAGACTCACTCATGTCCCAAAATCACCAATCACACAAGGACCAAGCCAATAATGCAAGCACTGGAGAAGAGGGTCACTCACCCATTGCACACAATGGCACACACAGATACAATAACTATGCATTTACACCCCAACAGGACCCCTACCCAACGTCACCGGACAGGAGGTGCCAGACATATCCAGTCCCCCCACAGAAAAGGCTTACAGCGATGACAGCAGCTCTGCACGCCTGGATCAAGATGACCAGCCCGGCCCATTCGGGACCTCGGGACAGTCGGTTCCCCTGCCACTGTCACAAGCCACCACAGAAGCATCCCCCCTCAGAAAACACCAGCACAGCACCCACCCAGCAGCTCATCCCTCTGTCCCCAGGACACATCAATCAGCAGTGTGTCCACCACTACAGGGAACCCAGGCAACCCCACTAAAACAGGATGATCAGGGACCTGGGGGCAGAGGCAGTGGGCAGAGGCACAGGATAACAGGGAAACTGGGAGGACTGCTGTGCGATGGGGGGGACAGGCCCAGGGAACCGACACTCCACGAGGCACTCTCCAACATCATGGGAGCTTACCATCATTCCCAGGAGACCATGGCAACGGTACTGGCAAAGTTTCAGGAGACCCAGCGGCTGCAGGAGGAACACTACCTGGGGATCAGGGAGGACTTGAAGTCCATTAACACCACCCTAGTCACCATTGCAGGGGTGCTGGCAGACCTTCTCAACACCAGGAGGGACACAGTGGCACAACAAGGGGCCCCTGAAACTAGCCTGGATGATGAACAGCCCTCCACCGGCGCTAGTGGACAGGAGGCACCGGCACAGGAACAACAGGACACCAGGACACCAGCACCCCACTCCCTGCAGATGAGGAACCACCCAGCAAATGGTCCCTGAGATCCAGGAACAAAACAGAGAACATTGCCAAGACCCCGCCAGGAAATGAGACCCCCTGATTGTCACCCACCCTGTCCATCCTTAAACTGCCATTGCTCCACTTCCTATGCCCCTTTGGACAATACACATGTGAAACAAATAGACTGAACTCTGCCATGGACGTTCCTCCACCATCACCCCAGCCCATTTTACAACCCACCTCCACTTATTTGCACAGGAATAAACACACTTCAATCACAAAACAATCTGGAGTCAGTCTGTGCTTTCACAAATGTGTAATTGCAATAACAATGGAATATAGCAATGCCAATGAACTTGTTCACATACCAATGCAGGCCAGGAGTTAACAGAGCAGAGGGCACAAAGTGGGACCCAGATCTGTGAAATGGAAAGTCAAAGTGACAAGTCAGGGTCCATACACTTATGCTAGCTCAAGCAACAGTATGAGATGTGGGAAGCAGTTACATCTTCTTACCTGTGTCTCACTGGAAGTATTGCATGATGATGTTGTTTCGGTTGTCGATATCCTCTTCTTCTGCCTCCTCTTCTTCCCTGCCCACAAGCTCCACAGCTGCCACAAGACCACCATCTGGCCCATCCTCCTGCAGAAAATGCACCTGCCGTCGTAAAGCCAGGTTGTGCAGCATACAGCAGGACACGATTATCTGGCACACCTTCTTCGGTGAGCAGTATAGGGAGCCACATGTCAGATGGAGGCACTGGAATCTGGCCTTCAGGAGGCCGAAGGTGCGTTCGATCACCCTCCTAGTTCGCCCATGTGCCTCATTGTAGCGTTCCTCTGCCCTTTTCCTGGGATTCCTCACTGGGGCCAGTAGCCATGACAGGCTGGGGTAACCAGAGTCCTCTGCAAATGTCGAGGTATATCTGTTAGACACACACTAACCCTTAGGGACAGCTCCATACCCAGACACCTATGTCAACTGTATTGGGACCTTGACCTCACCAATTAGCCACACACGGTGCCTCTGGAGTTGCCCCATCACATAAGGGATGCTGCTATTTCTCAAAATGTAAGCGTCATGCACAGAGCCAGGATACTTGGCATTCACATGGGAGATGTACTGGTCTGCCAAATACACCCTCTGCACATTCATCGAAGTGTAGCTCTTCCGGTTTCTATACACCTGTTCAAATCCTGCGGGGGTACAAATGCCACATGTGTCCCATCAATGGCACCAATGATGTTGGGGATATGTCCCAGGGCATAGAAGTCACCTTTCACTGTGGACAAATCCTCCACCTGAGGGAAAACGATGTAGCTGCGCATGTGTTTCAGCAGGGCAGATAACACTCTGGACAACACGTTAGAGAACATTGGCTGGGACAATCCTGATGCCATAGCCACTGTTGTTTGAAAAGACCCACTGGCCAGGAAATGGAGTACAGACAGAACCTGCACTAGAGGGGGGATTCCTGTGGGATGGCGGATAGCTGAAATCAGGTCTGGCTCCAACTGGGCACACAGTTCCAGGATTGCTGCACGATCAAGCCTGCATGTGACTAGGATGTGTCTCTCTACCATTATCTATAGGTCCACCATGGGTCTGTACACCGGAGAAATCTGCCATCTCATCACCTGCCCCAGCAGACGTGCCCTATGGAGGAGAACAGCGAGCAGAGAGTCATCCAACACTGAGGTATCACAATTTGTTATTTGCAGAAACGTTATTAACCCGCAATGTGCCAGTATCTGTCTATATTCCCAGCCCAGATAAGTGTGACGCAGTTAACAATCATCCCATGTTGCCTCCTCAAATGGCGGCTGCCTGACCTGTAAGGTGGGACAAGGGCATATGAGGTAACTGCGCTGGCGCTGTAAGCTGTGGCGGTGGGTGGTCGAAGATCGCTGCGCAATTCTGCATTGGTTAACATTGGGCCCTATGGGTCCCAGGCGCCAATGATGACGTACGCCGGCGGTGACGGTACGCACCGCCACGGACGTGACCGCCATTTTCTGTCTGTTCACTCACTTGATGCCTGACCTTCAACAGGAGAGGACCTACACTGCAAGTGCTGCTGTGACCTGTGTCTGGAAGCGACAATGGCTACAGTGTCTGGGGAAAGGGCCCCTGCCTTCACTTCGGAGGAGATGGAGAAACTAGTGGTTGGGGTCCTCCCCCAGTACACGCAACTGTACGGTCCTCCAGACAAACAGGTGAGTAAACTGTTAGCATGCTGCATGGGCAATGCCTGTTTTGAGTGGTGTGGATGGAAGATACATGGGGGGGGCGGAGGCCTGCATGTGCGGATGGTTAGTGTATGTGCATCAGGGCATGGGTGGGAACTGGTGGGCAATGAGTGTGACGGTCCAGACGGGTAAGTAATTTCCTTTCCCCCTGTACCATTCCTCTAGGTCAGCACCCACCAGAAGAAGGGTATTTGGTGTGCCATCGCTAAGGACGTCCGGACCCTGGGGGTCTACCACAGATGGAGCACCCACTGCCGTAAAAGATGGGAGGACCTGCGCCGCTGGAGCAAGAAGACGGCAGAGGTCCAGCTGAGGATGGCCTCCCAACGTGGGAGGGGTGCCCGTCGCACCAAGACCCCCCTGATGTTCCGGATCCTGCCGATGGCCTATCCGGAGTTGGATGGGCGCTTGAGGGCATCACAGCAGCCACAAGAGGATGAGTACACTCTAATTCAGCTGACTCTGTGCGCATTACGAGGTGTCTGGGTGGGGGAGGTGGGCAGTGGGTTCCCCTAGGGTGAACTTGGTAGGCAAGGTCCCTTGTGAGGCAGGCTATGTGGCACCCCACCAGTGGTAAGAGCCATCTACACCTAGTCAGGCTCCTGTGACTTCCAGGTGTGCAGCAATTGGTCTTAGGCCTCGTACCCCATGGTCAGCTGAAATTTCTAGGAACTGTCAGTGCATGGCGTAGTGCAGAGGGCTGCTCCATGTGTGTTGTGTCCACCAACGGTAGTGGTGTTGCATGCACTGAACATGTCTTTCTTCTGCCCCCCCTTTTTTGTGGTCTCCCTGTTCTTGTGTGCAATAGCATCATCAGGCCGAGGAGCATTGGCAACGGAGCAGGAGGGAGCTGCAACCCACTTGGCCCTGGAGGGTGAAGCAACGGAGTCTGAAGCCACCAATGGGACAGAGGATGAGGGGACAGGAGCAGACAGCAGTGACAGCGACTCCTCCTCTGATGGGAGCTCCCTTGCGGTGGCGGGCACCTCTGTGACCACCGCATCAACAGGTACAGCTGCCACCCCCCCTACCAGCACAGCCCTCCCAGCAGCCCCTCAGCATGTTTCTCGTGCCTGCTCACCCAGGAGGGTGGGCATCTCCTTCGCCCCAGGGACCTCAGGCCCTGCCCCAGTCAGCCCTGCTGCCCTCAGTGAGGAGGCTATTGACCTCCTGAGATCCCTCACTGTTGGGCAATCTACCATTGTGAATGCCATCCAGGGTGTAGAGAGGCATTTGCAACAAACAAGTGCATACCTGGAGGGCATTCATTCTGTCCAGGCAGCCCAAAAGAGAGCATTTCAGGCTCTGGCCTCAGCACTGATGGCAGCCATTGTCCCTGTGTCCAGTCTCCCCCCTCCAACTTCCTCCACCCAGACCCAATCCCCTGTTCCTCAGACTATCCCAAGCACACCATCAGACCAGCATGCACACACATCAGCACACAAGAGTGGACATGGCAAACATAAGCATCCGACAGGCACTCACACAAGCACCATCCCCATGCAGACACAGCAACATCCACTGCCTCCACTGTGTCCCCCTCCTCCACGTCCTCCTCCTCCCTCCCTGTCTCGTCTCCACTCACACCTGCATGCAATACATCCTCAGCCACTACCTCCATCACCAGCACGCCCATCAACACACCGCTCACGTGCACTCACCACCCCAACTACCATTCACACATCCCCAGTGTCCTCTCCCAGTGTGTCAGTGAGCCCTCCTCCCAAAGTACACAAACACAGGCACACACCCACCCAACAGCCATCCACCTCACAACAGCCTCCAGCCCATGCACCTTCACCTGACCCCAGCAGACTTACACCTCCTACAACCACTACCTCTACCTCCACATCCAAACCCCCTCCATCTTCCCGTCCCAGTGTGTCTAAAAAACATTTCCTGGCAAGCTTTGACCTCTTCCCTTCACCTACCCCCGTCCTTCCCCTAGGGCCAGGCTTTCCAGGTCCCAGCCCAGCAACTCAGCCACCAAATCCCAAAGCACAGTGACGTCAGCAACTGCGGGGTCATCGAGTGCGCCACCCATCAGGGCTTCTAGTGTGCCACGTAGTGAGGGCAAGGACATTCTGCCACCTACCCAGGTGAAAAAGGTGCCCACATCCCGAAGGGAGAAGCTGAAATTACCAGCCACCAAGGGCTCAGCAAAACCAAAAGGGGATAGTGGCAAGACAACTCCGGCACCCTCAAAGGAGGGGAAGGGCCAAAAGCAGAAGAGCAGGTCGGGAGAGGGCATGGTGGCACCGACTGAGGGACCAGTGTCACACCTTCTGTCCACGACCACGCCAACCTGTACGGCGGCGAACACCGCTAGCTGCCCCGTCACCACAACTGCCACCTGCACCACCACCTGCACTGCCACCTGCACCACCCCCGGCACGTCTACAGCCTCAGCGACAGTCCCCAGCCTCTTCCCCAGTGGGCAGCCATCCAAGGCTGCAGGAGACGTCCTGCTTTGTCCCTCAGCAGGTGCTGACCCATGAACCACCGCCAGCACCACCGCCACAGACACCGCTGCAAGCACCTCCGCCACAGACACCGCCGCAAGCACCGCCACCGGCCCAGTGGCATCCTCGGACACTGGCACCACTGCTGACATGGCTACCATCCCCAGTGGTCAGTCATCTGAGGCTGGAGGTGAGTTTGTGGGACCCTGGGCAGCTTCCATGAGGCATGACTTCCATCACTGTTTGCACCTGCAGGTGGAATGCAAAGCTGCAGCAATGTGGGGTATGTCGCTGCCTCCATGGCGTATCATTCTACCTGAACCTCGCCAATCTCGTGGCACGCACACCCAGGTGAGGGAATTGTACCGCCCACACTGCACGTGTAGCACTCTGGGCACCAGGCCCCCTCCAGAACCAGTGGACAGATACATCCACTACCTCAGTCCTTGGCAGGAAGAAGCACTCTGGGCACCAGGCCCCCTCCAGAACCAGTGGAGACTGTTATCCACTTGGGAGACTGTGGCTTTGCACTCCCCAGGAGAAAGCAGTGGGCAAACCACCCACTGGGGAGACTTGAGAGACTGTGGCTTTGCACTCCCCAGGATAAAGCAGTGGCCAAACCACCCACTGGAGAGACTTGAGAGACTGTGGCTTTGCACTCCCCAGGATAAAGCAGTGGGCAAACCACCCACTGGAGAGACTTGAGAGACTGTGGCTTTGCACTCCCCAGGATACAGCAATGGGCATGCGTTCATCAGGCTGAGGTGCCCCCCATCCCCCTGAGGTGCCTGTGTATTTTCGATCTGATGCCCCAGCAGTGTTCTCTCTGTTTCCAGTCAGGTATCATGTGTGGGCTTCGCCCATGCAATTTGGGCCCAGTAGTCCATGGACAATGATTGATACACTATCCGGACTTGTGTAGTTGGTGTACATATTTGTATATACTGAATTTTGACTTTTGACTTCTGGATTTTTAATGATTACAATTGTTACAATCATCTCCTTTTGTCCTTGCGTTCTTCCAGGGGGTGGGGGTGGGTGTATATGTAATGTTGCTGCATGTATTTGTGTGTATGGTTTTGTGTCTGAGGGTGAGGGTGGGGGTGTTGTGTGTTGCATGTGTGTGTCACTCTCTTTCCTCCCCCCTCCCCTGTGTTGTAGGTGCAGTACTCACCGTAGTCGCCGCAGCCGCCGTTCGTACTCCTGGTAGAAGAGGAGATAAACCAACATGGGTAACACCTGAAGTTTGGGCTCCATGGCGTCCTGGTTCCTCAATGGATGTCTAGAGGTGAGTGTTTTCCCTTCTGTGTACTGTTTCTTCCATGCTTTTGATAGCGTTGGTTCCGCCCCAGAAAAGGTGGCGGATAGGCGTCTTGAAATACGGTGGGCGGTACTTTGTCTTCCTCCTATCTGTTGGCGGTTACCGCCACGGTGTTCGTTTCTACTGCCGTGGCGGTCAGAGTGTTAAAGTGGCTGTCTATGTTGGCGGTTTCCGCCACGGTCATAATCCCATTTTTTTTCCTGCCGGCCTGTTTGCAGTATATCTGCTGCTTTAACACTGACCGCCAGGGTTGTAATGAGGGCCTTAATATTTTAAAGTTCATATATTTACTTGCGTATGTTGGATTTTTGTCATTTTGGTCTTGTTTTACTTAGATAAATATAGGCTATTTTTATAAACTGATGTGGTTTTCATTTGTAGTATTTATGCTGTGATAATGTGTGTGTGGATAAAAATACTTAATATATTGCCTGTGAGATAATCCTGACTGCTTGTGCCAAGCTACCAAGTTGGTGAGCAGGGGTTATCTTGGGTGTGTGACTCCTTTGCCCTGACTAGAGGGAGGGTCCCTACTTGGACAGGTTGAAAACTGACTGCCAACTAGAGACCCCATTTCTGACAGGTATTTACTTAATGCAAAGTATTTAAAGCTGCCTCTGTTACTTTAAAGTGCAAGAGTTTTTATGAAATGTTGTTATTCAGTGAAAATGAATGCCCTTTTAACACCTGCTCAGAACAGGCGTTAAAAGGAGGCTCCCACTGGTTTCAATATGCCTCTGGGCGCTTTGCAGGATTAGTGTCAGAATTTTTCACGCTATTCCTACAGAGTGCTGAACTAACATAAAAAAATATGATACTAGTTCCCCTAACTGCCGCCATGGTGCTCTGTATACTAAATACAGCGCACACATGGTGGCATTAGGGGGCGCTAAGGGGTGCAAGAAAAATGGCGCTGCACCGGGTGCAGCATCACTTTTCTTAAATCAGGGCCAGAATCTTGCTTAGGACCTGATTTTCTTTTTTTTAACTTTTAAACTCGTATCAGACATCAGCTGTTTTGAGCTTTCAAAGACCAGCTGGAAACCTTCTCAGTTCAGGGGCTCGCAGCTCACTTTCTCTTTCACCATGTGGTATCTCTTCACCGAGTATGTTAGTGAACAGAGCAGGTTTTGTGTGACTCTCGGTGGCACCATGTGAGTTGGTAGAGCTTAGATTCTCTGTTTAGGCCCATTCTCTGGAAAAAACTGCTGAAAACAAAGCTATGAGGTCCTTTTTACACAAAGTATCATTTTGGTTACTGCTTATCTCTGCTCTAAATATAGAAATCTGCGCTGTCAAAGAGATATACGGTCATATAAAACGCCCAGTTATGACAGCACAGCATAACATGACTATAGCACAGATGTATTAGCAATTCCAGAGAGGCAAGCGAAAGATTGGATAAGCCCTGTAGTCCTAATCTGTCATCACCTTCTATGGGTGTTGAATCCTAATTAAACGTTTCGATCATGCCGTGGCATTCATGCACATCATGGAGTATGTAACCCTTGGTAATTTCGGTATGTGAATACAGATCAGCTGTCAGTTTATGCAGCTTAAACACTTATCACCAATGCACGTGTTTACTTTTGCAAATTTTCCTCTCATCAAAGAAGAGAAATCCTTAAGTAAATACAGACAGAGTTTCTTGTTTTGAATCTTTCCTCAGACAATTGTGCTCCAGTACACGGGGCTACCCTTGAAGAATACCAAACAGAGGCACTGTTTAATCGTTTATCATCAGATGCTCAGCTTCAGAGTCGTAGGTTGTCAAATATTTATGAAGTTTAAGTATCTAATTAAGATTACATCTTGCAGTTGTCGATTGATTCTCTGGTCAGCCTTCTGGTACCACATGCATGCTGAAAATTTGCTGCCATCAAAAATATAGAATGAGTGGCGTAATGCAAAATGATGCCTCCTCCCCCAGCAGAATGTGATAATGGGACCAAAAGCCTTCAATACCTTACACATTTCCATATGCTTTGGGCTGAATGAGGCCATTCTCGAGGGCTGCGAGCTCCTGAAGTAATGGCCACGTGCTGCAGTGCCTGTGTTAGGGCCCTGTCTAAAATCCAGTGACATTCAATATAGTATTATCAGAATGTTGTGGTAAGGATAATGGCAAAATGATTTGGCCAATCCCCCATCCCCAAAACAGAAAGAAATGTAAAAATACAGAAGTAGGAAAGCAAAAATGTTTGTATGTATAAGTTGTAAGATTTCTGATAAACTCGCTGTAAACAGCATGAAGGTGTACAGTAGATTATAGTCTGCGTGACGTAATAGATCAATGGGAATGGGACAATTCAATGACAGTACATTACCTAAAATATCATTAAAATGGCCAACTCTCATTGCATTCTGCTGAATGCCATCCTCAGCCAGCTTTGTCCACCTGAAGTGTGTTATCAACCAGTAGTAGATTGACCGCAGGGTCTGACTGATGTTCAGGGCCTGTGGCTACCAGCACCTGAACATAGGTGAAGTCTTCATACAGCACGGCTGGCCATTTGTTGCAGGTGGGTAGTAGGGCTACAGAACAACTCCAGTAGAAAATGGCCTTCAGCAAACTGTGACTCACACACCAAATGCAGTGTTTATGCCTCAGATTATTTTTATTAATGAGTAACATCACCTAAAAGCACCGTATCATTAATAAACACATATTCAAATCAGTAAATAATGCACTACTTATCATTGCCTCATTAACAGTGTTACTGGTAATGTGATGCATAATTTCACCTAGAGATCGGTAATGTCTTTTTTAATTGCATCTGTCACATTAAGGGTGAGATCATTAGAATTGTATCTAGTGTCTGAATTGTGGTTTGCATGGTTGGCTTGTGAATTTGGATGAAAGCAAGTCTGCATCCAGCTGTGGCTGGCCGGCTACCTGTCATATTATACCTTACTTCCTACAATTTATCATATTTTCCCTATAAGACCATAGCAACAGGTCAGCACTATCAACAGATTAAGGAATAATAACCTACTCCTTCCCAGTTCTTCAAACTCGGTCCCATCATATACGATTACCAGCTCTAAAAAACAGCAAAATAAATGTTCACAATGCAACTGTTTCCCATCACTATGATCTTTACGAAGAATTTGACTTAGACATGTTATGTATAACAGAAACCTGGTTGTCTGATCACTATAACCCCTTAGCAGATGGATTTGATCCAAACATCTGTAAAATCTCCATGACAGGCTGCTTAAATAAACACAATGCAAAGGTTGCCATTATTACTCATTCTCACCTGACCAATCTTTTCATTTCGATCCACACTGTCATGATGCCTTGGCATTTCTAACCCAGGTAAACAGTGCTATCCAAAACTATTTTTTATAAACCACCACCCAATTTTAAGACCTCTAAATGAAATAACTTACACAAAAGACATTGGTTCCTATGGGTTGAGACGGAAAAGACCTCTGCATGCTGAAGATGTGTGCCCCCTGACCTTAGTGCCTAACTGTATTGTTGTATGGATCCCTAATGCTGAATTTTTTGTAATAGGCAAACATGGATCATGCGTGTTCGCCATGACATAGGCCTGTCTCACAGATTGTGGTCTGGAGTGTAGTGGAAGGCTTTTGGTTTCACCAGGAGTTAAACAGCAAAAGTGTGGTGGTGGCAGCATACAGTGTAGTGATCAGTAGCAGAGAAGGGGTCATTTTTACCTTGTGTCACTGGAGTAAGGCCTACAGGCTCACTCACCTTATTAAAAGTTCCGCTGCTGTGTGTTTAACTCACCCTTGGCCCACATCAGTTTGATGTGGAAGCACATGTGTGATGGAAACATGCTGAATGCATGTGAGCTTGCAGAACATACACAACACAGAGGATGCAGTGTGGAAAAGTGTGAACACACTAAATGTGTGTGTGCAGGCAGTGTGTGTTTAAAGTGACACACCCTGGTGCAGTACTGACACTGTAGTACTGAACAGTGTGTGCTGCATGTGGGAATACTGGTAGTAGCATGGTACATTGGCTTAGCAGTACTAGAGAGTGGAGTGTGCTGTAAATGTACACTAAGTGCAGAAGTGCCCGCACTAGTACATTACGTGGAGGGTCTTGGGTTGCATTTTGGGAAGCCCAAGCCTGCCTAGAAAAAACATGAGGAGTAGAGAAATCCCCCCAGACATAATTTTATATTGCTGCATTCCTGTAAGCTGTGTGGAACAAGCACTGGGTGAAGGGGAGCCAAGCTCTCCTTGTGCATTTCAAGGGGGTCTTTGATTCACAGACATATCACAAGGATAGGGCCTGGACACATCTTAGGAAGAGGGAGATAGGGTTGATAGATAATCAAAAGGGGTAGGGCTGAGCTCCCAGGATTAACCTTTGATGTACATATCACTGTGGCTGACATCGAGGTGTGAACTCTGATCAGTCCCATGAATCTTCTTGTGGGTTAATCAGCTTCGGATCCCTGCCTGCTGTGACAGATGTCTTTTCAGGAGGAAAGATGAAGGGGAGAGAAGTATTTTGCAAAGAAACAGAACCTCAACTTAAAACTTCAAAGGTCCAGACCCTAGATCACATTTGTTGTCTGGAAAAGAACTATAATTAAGGGAGTTTGAGAACCCCAGCTTTGTCATCTGCTAAGCAGATGCATGAGGAGGGAAAGCTCTGCAAGACTTCTGCCTGTGGCAAGGACTAGGGGTATAGCCTACTAGTCTCCCTGCTGGGTGAGGGGACATCACCCAGGGCAACCAATACCACCTGCCCTGGAGTCTGGAGCACCCGTGCCTGCCTGGTCACCAAGACCAGTATGCTCGTGAGGGAGAGAAGCATGTTGAAGACAGTGAGATCCAGAGGGAAGCTGAGCCATGTGGGGTCCTGAGTGAGGTGTGAGGAGAAGTGCTCCATCGATTGGGCCGTCGCCCATGTGCAGTATTCTAAAATTTGCAATCCTGCATGCAAGGAGGGGCTGCTGTGCTACAAAGGATAATTCCTGCATCGATCGAGCCATCACCTGTGTGTAGCATTGTGAGTTTGGCAACCTCGTTTGGCAGAAGGGAACGTTGTGCACCAAGGGCAAGTGCTGCATCAATCAGGCCCGAGTCAGTGAGCAAGGTTGTGCAAGGAGCTGACCCCTATGCCAGGGGATCCTGCTGTGTTCCAAGGAATTGTGTTGCATTCATCCGGCCATCACCATTTTGCAGGAGGTTGCTGCAACCCCATATGCCAAGGGGGCATGGGAGAGTTAACCTGAGGCCAGAGTGAGGTCAGAGTTTCAGAGTGAGGTTCAACAAGATGACCTGGTATGTCAGGAAGGGACGCTTAGAGTGCAGAGGTCAGACCACAAACTGCTGCTACAATCAAGATATGGGAGGCTTAGTATCCGAGGAGGCTTGAGGACAGAGATACCATTAGAGCCCCGCCGGAGCAAGGAGACTGCCCCCATCCCCAAGCAAGGAATTAAAATGACTTGCATGTGGCTAGAACAGGGGAAACTTCAATTGTCAGGATGCTGGTGAGTGTGGCTCAGGAGAGAAAGCTGATGCCTGCCATGAGTTGCACATGTGCACCTGTGCAGCCTGACTTTGCCAACCAGGGCCAGGACAGCACTACACCGCTGCCAGGTTTCATACAGCCAGAGCAGGTAGGCCAAGAAATGGGCCCATATGCCTTTGTTTTTTTCATCCCTTCTTGACTCTAAGTGACTACACCCTATAGAGTTCTAGAAGGAGATACCCCATGAACAAGGCCTAATAATTTACATTCCCTGGATGATGCCAAATATGAATGGGGAATAACAGCACACCTGTTATATGGGAACTAGGTAGTCTGGGAGTGATCTGACAACTACTAGTGTGAATACCTCAAAGCGGACTGTTATTACTTTTTGAATGTTTATCTTATCATGTGTAGAATTGGAATTAAAATACTTCTTTTATACAAAATAAGTATTTGACTGGACACTGATTTATTGGGTGTGCTGCTTGCACATTGCGTTATGAGTCATATTCACTAAACTGTATCTACACTTTCCTCCAAAGGAGACTGTACTGCTCATGCTACGCTAGTAACTGAGAATCAGGTGCAGAAGGGGGTGTTTCACCCAGCTGAGTGGGATCCATAGTAGGAAGGGCCCCGGAACATCAAGGGTAAAAGGCCTCAACCACCTTGGTTGGGCCCAGTAACCCCTGAATGAGGTTCTGACGATATGTAATTGAAAAAAGTGTCACCTTACTAAGTGACATAAACCCGTGGCTTGAACAACCTATCGGGACTGCCATGCAAAATAAACTCAGCCTAGAGAGGTATAATCTTCGACAAATAAAATCCCATTCAATACATACAGATGGTCATTTTCTAAACAAAATCCTCTCAATCAGTGATACAATAGAATATGGAAGGCCAATGAAGCTCCATCGAATGATCAATTTGCCATTTTCATTTACCCTTCATATAAATGCACCACTGAAAACACTTGTAGGGACTAACTTCAAACTTCAAGGAAACTGTAAAAGGTGAGCACCTAAATGTATGGCTTTTTGGGTATTGTAAGCATTTCATTTTTGCGACTGCCATATCGTAAACAAAAGCCTGACTCCTTTTTAATGACTGCTTAATAAATACTCTTTGATAGGTTATCCCGTTAAACACCACCAAAGCAGAACCTTTCCATGAGGAAATTCTTTATTCACTCTTGAACTAAATACATTTAAGAAACAAAACTTGCAACTTGAACATAAATGGCAGAACAAATGTGGTTGTTCTGTAACAGATTAATATATCTAGCTAGCGAAAATGTATAACTTTCAAATTAAAAGTACTAAAAAGGCTTATTGCTCAGATCAAATTGCTAATACACCTAAATTATCCAAAGAAGTGTTCAGAATTATAAATAATTTACAACTCCAACAAGCATTGAGAATTATATAATCTCTTGTGATTAACTATGTAATGACCAAAGCATATTCTTTGACAGCATAATTAAATAAACAAAATCTGAGATTTAAATTGATCCAATTATTAAATGCAACAGCAGAATTTAATAAACGTTTGTTCTAAACACCATAGAATGTTTAAAATAGTTTACTTTGGTGTCCAGTGAAGCATTAAAAACCATATGTACGTCTGAGTCTCCAGATTACATGTCTGGCAAATTGGATGAAAGTTTGTTACCATCATCAATGTTCTGTCCCTTCTGGCACAGATATGGGATGTGTGCAGCTGCAGTTGGCTGCAGTTTTTGGCCGAGCTCGGCACCCAACTCCATGCCATCAGCCAACACCAGCTCTACCTTCACCTTCTACCATCAGACAAACCTCATAGTGCAGAAAGCCCTGCCAGAGGCTAACCACCGCAGTGCACAGCTTTCGACAGCCTTGAGTTTTTGATGTCTCTGGAGTCCTACCACCTGTGCTCGTTGGTCAGATACTCCCATTGTCTGCGGCTTTGTTCCACTGCATGGAAGTTGTGAATCATAATTAATTATGAATCATACACAAAATGGCAATGAAATCGAGCACATAAAATGACCGCTTGCAATATCACACTCACTTGTGAATCACATGCCTGTTCCTATGTTATTTTCTGGTGTGGGACTTGAATTCTCCACACCTGCGGGTACCCCTCAATACTCCTATAGGATCAGACACCTCTGAAGGGGACTTGCAATGGCAAACATTTTTTTTTCCATGGCGCAAAAATCCTAAATCATTTCCAAGACAGTGGGAAAAAGGTTTCAGAACTCTACACCAGCCAGTCACATTTGTTAAGAGATTCAAATGCATTGACAGGAGTCACAAATTATGACCACTGATATACACAAGATTGAATCCTGTAAAGCTCACTGCAACTTTTTTAGATGCTTACATCTCAAATACTGCTAAACAGGTTTAGACCATACTAACCAAAGCATGCTACTTTCATGCCATGCATGGTGTAAAACGTTTCAGCGTTTTGGGCAGTATCTGCAGACAAAACTTTATATGGAAACCAAAATAGGAAAACATATTTTTTGCACCCGCTTAACCTTTTCCATTTGCACTGATCTGCATGAACATTGGAAAGCTGGACCTTAGCCTACTACGCATATCAGAAATACCCTTTTAATGGAAAGGACGGCTGAACCACCATGCATATGTGTATGCACTTGTAAGTGTTCACTTTAAAAGCAGAACTAATGTGACATTAGTGTTACAAAACAAAGCCTAAAAGCCACTGAAGTATTCCACTTATGAATAGCTGAGCAAACCACAGCTCTTCCTCACTGCTCATGACCTCACATAAGATGTCAAAAATTATAAAACAAATTACATCAACCATCGTTTTGCTGGAAACATCACACATCACTTTACAGACTGCAACCCCAATTTGCCTGGGTGTAGCTTCAAGAGGGTTTTTTGGGGTGTCACACCACCTTAATACATATATTTTCTGGTAAATAGTTGAGTACAAAAGCTTTCAGTTGGGTATGGTGAGATGTCTGTTGGATTTCCCCAGGACTTGTTACATATACACAGACAGAAATGAACACACACTTTCTCCTTTATTTTGAAAGTCTTCAAAGGTTTTGGTTATTTTACAAAATATTGTGTTTATCTCACTTAGTATCCCTACAAATCCACCTTTGTCTCTATTTCCACTGGCCCTTTAGCCCTTCTCATGCACCCTACTTGATATTTATTGTATTTTAACATTATATGCCAGCATGAGTCATAGAAAATCTGAAGCTCTCCCCCACTTCCCCCCACACCATCTTATTGACCAAGCAACTACCTTGCCAATTGATGATGTAGAGGAAATGCTTGCTACTTATATGGCACAGATTTACAAATGTCCCAGGATGATTAGTCATTCGGCACCCACTTGCCACTTTCTTGTAACCCAAAGCAAAAAATGCAGCAGTTTGAGTAAAAGTCTACTGTCTTGTCAAGTTTGTACCAATTTCATAATTTCAGATTTTTCCTGTAGCTAACTGTTAAAATATTGTTTGGAGTCTTAACATTGAAAACACACCTTAATCTTCCCTGGTGCATGTGGAGCTGCCCAGATCTTTATATTTCAAAAGTTAGGTTTGATTGGCAGTATTGATACAGCTTTGTAAAATGACATCAAAGCTATGGCGAGCCACAAAAATCATTTAAAATTGAAAGTGAGATTTAGCCAAATATATACTGTCACTATTGCTGACTTTGTAATACACAAGGTCATATGCAGATGAAAAATGTAAAGCTTGAACAGAATATTAAGGTAGCAAGACAACAAACAGATGGTGTGGCCCTTACCTTTTGAAAAACTCTTCAATTAAATTGATTAATTCCCAGAAAATGTGTTTCCACAACTATTTACACTACTACTTATAAATGTTTACGTACAAATAAAAAGTGCTGGGGAAATGTGAATTGCATGTTTGAGTAGGAGCTACTCCTTTACAATTTACACATCAATTAGGAAAATAAAAATTAATTATTTTTCCATTGCACTCCCTGCAGTTGAGTTTCTAACTGTTGTGGTAACTCATTTTAATAGCACATAATTTAGCAATGCCAGACAGATGATAAGCTGAGTTAGTTAAGGTGAGGTGGAACCACCATGAAAAGGCGGGCGGTATGGAGACTTGTAGTCCGGAAGACAGCACTGCTTGCAGTGCTGCCCTGGGGGATTACAACCGCCGGGACCTCCAGGCTGCTGGCTGGTGGCAACCTACTGCCACCGTGAGTCTGGTGATCCCAAGATCATTATTATTATTATGATTATTATTATTATTATTAGTAGTAGTAGTAGTAGTAGTAGTAGTAGTATTATTATGTTATTGTGCTTCTTTTATTGTATGTTCTTCTGGTTTCATTAGATATGTCAACAAATGCTATTACATTTCTAGCCAAAAGCAGCTCATGCTTTATGGTTCTTGTGACAAACAACCATCTGCTATTATAGAAGGTGGTAAATTAGTGCTGCTCCAGCACATCAGCTACTTAAGACACTAGTCAGCCCAAAACTGTGGCAGAGACTATGGGCCTTACTTAGAGTTTGGCAGATGGGTCTCTCCGTCACATATGTGATGGATATCCTGTCCACCGTATTAGGATTCCCATAGGATATCATGGAATTGTAATACCACAGAATGGATATCCGTCCTGTTTGAACAGGGCAAGCCGTCCACCAAGCTCTCAATCAGGCCCTATATCTTAATTTAGCACCCCTAGTGCTTACTTTGTGTAATGCAGATGAAGATGTGAGCAGATAGTAGTTAACACAGATTGATCTGCTCTAGAGGAGCCCCTGAGTGGATGTTCCCAGAGGAGTATCTAAGGGCAGACTATGCCAATGAGGGCTTACATCCACATAGAAGGAAATTCCAGACTTGCTTTTGATATACACACCTGTAGCAAATAAATTGCTCATGGTCACCCTGGTAAGAAGGAACTCCTGTTTTACCCTGCTGGGAGTCAAGAATATTGCCTGGGCTAATAAAATGGCGCATTTGTTAATTTGTTATGATTTTTTTGAAAATATTAATTCTCCCAACACTGGAAAATCTCCAGTCTTGTGTCTAATGGAAAAATAGCTCTTATTTACCGTTCCATTTGGCTAAATGAAAAAAACGTATGTTTCCCTTTATTTAGAGTGGACTTTTAGAAGAACAGAGGAAAAGATATCGGTTCAGAATTAAATGGTAGCAGAACCCCTTTAGCTATACTTGGAAACATGCATGCTTCCTTTGACAGGGCATGCGGCAGAAATTGTGACCTAACAAGCTAATTGCTTGAAACTGTACACCATGCTTTAAATAACCAGGCAATTAACGTATGGGACTTGGCAAAAAGTAGTGCACACACATAGGAGCAAGAGAGATAGTGACATGTTCCTGGGCGTTCATTTGCCTCCCTTTTAGTACTGACGTCATAGAGTAGCGATAAAATTTGCGGTGGATCACAAAACACTTTTCAGTATCGCTATTTAATGTCCCTAGTGGTAAGTTAAGCCGAAAACACCTTCTTATGTCATGGATGCAGATTTCATGAGGTGGAAATTTGTAAGAAGAATGTTTGTGCATACATATGTGATATTTCACTGTAGTCGTATTTTGTGCTGTTGTGCTGTTGTGCTGCTTCACTGAAATGTGATGTTATATAGTAATGTGGTGTTTATGTTCACCATTTGACTGCTTTGTTGTGTTGTACCCTGTTATGTTTTAAACCTGTTGCTTTGATGCTTTGTGTATGTTTTTGTGTTATGTGCCATTGTTTACTTTACTTGTTATGTGGTACAGCCCATTGAGGTTTAGTTCGTGATGTTCCTACACTCAATCAGGCTTGTTCTGTTATCTTTCCAAAGGGTGTGTGGTATGGATCAGTCCTGCAACATACCGCAGTGAGTAAACTCCTCGATGCTGACATCCGCAGTGACCTGAAGAACGGAAGTTTGAGTTCAGGCAAGCAGGCAGGCAGGGCTCCATCATCCGGAGGTTGGTAAATGGCGTAGGACTGAATTCAATAATATTGACATCTTGTGCGTGTGGGAAGCAGCAATGTTTTTTTTTTTTTTAAAACACACATATGAGTACAACCTACCATTGTATGGAGCAGTTTTTAAGTTTCCTGGATTTTTTTAAAGCACATTCGAATGGGTATTTGAACTATTCATGCGGTGACCTCAAGCCTGTGTTAATATGAATGTTGCTTTGATACATGTCTCTCACATCAGTGCCTCTGCCTACGTGCTGTTTGTCCTTGAAAGGATTAGCTGTGGTTTTCGGTAGCCGGAGGTGCAGAGGTGACCACGGTCATGCCTATTTTTCTCGGTTTGTCTAACTTATTCATAGATGAAATAATTTTTGGTTTTCCTAAAATATAATTTTTTGATGTTCAGAGTTGCTGAAATTGTTACCTAATGATGCATTTGACGGGGCAGGCACAATTTTTTAAAAAGCGCAGAAGTAGCTACGCAAGATGTCATTGAGAGGTGATATTGAAGGGATGGGATTATTCAGTCTCTTAACTTCACTCAGAGGAGGAAAGTACAATTGGGCAATGTGCTAGTTTTACTGTAATTGAGAGAAAACATAAATCGGAGAGGTTTTTATGGAATGTCACATCCATATGAAACAAACGATGTTTGAAAAGCCAATAGACCTGTTTCGCTGTATGTATTCTTTGTTGTAATGACAGTATGACGTTGTGTAATAAGAATTTACTAACAGAACAGAAAACAAGCATACCAATATCTGTAAGTATTGAGAAGTATGTAAAGGTGCACACACCCACAACACACACACACGGGCGCGCGCACACATAGGCATCTACAGACACAGGTGACAGCAATGATGGGCTCATGACAGTGCATCCTTATACCGGGAAGGCTGGATGGATTCATGGCTGTGGGCGCATTCAATGGTTAGATTAATTGGACACTTTACATAGCCGCATGGATGAATGGATGAATGGATGAATGGTTGTGGATTGATCGATCAGTACTTGAGTTACAGTTGATGATGGATGCATGAGCATTACTATAAAGATGTACATAATAGCAAGTAGAGGTACATAGACGGCAGGGAGGAAATATGCGTAATTAGGATGAGTTGAGAGTAGGAGTAAGTATGAGTAAGAACAGAAGTAAACAGGAGTAAGTATGCACAAGCTAGAATAATCAGCGCAAGCAATTTATGGAAGTAGACGTAAGTAGAAGCAGGGCGGGTGTAAGTGGAGTAAAAGTTAATGTAGTTACAAGTAGGGACAAGAAAAGGAGCAAAGGTGAAAATAAATCGAAGTAGGAGTAACTAGCACTGTAATGAAGTAGGAGTGAGTAAGCAGTTAGAGCAGCAGACATAGCGGAAGCATTGGACAGCTGTTTGTGCACATTACTCATTCCATCTCAAAAGTGTAACTGACCATTATGGGTGCTTTTAAAAAAACATAATGATGTCTAAATGTATTAATTACTATGGACAAAGCCAGCATTTAGGTTATGCAAAAGTGGGAGCAAAATAAAATAATAGTATATTAAGCAAATACTGTGCGTCTCCTTCCTCCATTAACAAACAGGAAGAAAATATGCAGCACTTGTGTTCTTCCTAACTGCGAATCGAACACTATATATTCCTTTATTGAGACAATACAACTTTGTGTGCATTTTTAGTCGCTCCCTACCTTAATAATTCAAAGAAAATCAAACTTGTGGGATGGCAAGAGAAACACTGGCACACACCTTTAGCTCAGACAAGATTTAGGAAAGCTATGCGAGCCTATACAATTCTGTTCCTATTGGTTCTCAGGAGATGAGGAAATAATCCACTCCCTTGCTTTCGAGGTCAGGAAAAAAAGTGAATTTATGGATAATATATAGATTATTAGCACTCAGATTCGCAAAGATCAGTGCTGTCGCAGTATTTGATTGTTCTTCTGTTTACTTGTGCTTTCATGTTATATGATTTGAGCCAGCTAAACATGTTTCGTCACAGTAGATGTTTACTGTTGACGTCATCAGTGCTTCAACTCCGCATTAGAATATGCCACATTGCTAATAGTGTTCTTATCACTCCACAGTAGTAGGTACTTGGGGAAAAGTATTCCACTAACAGTGCATTGTCCCGTGTCACTACAGATACAAGACACATGACATTATATATTGTTAGTGGGAATGAAAATTAGCTATGCAGAGTGTCTGAAGGTGGCTGACCCAAAACACCTTTCTTCGTAATGACTGTGGATTCATGACAAAAGTTCCAGCTTCATCAGACCTAGAATTATACATTTGCCAGAGAAAGTGGCCGGGTCTGTGTTTGGAAATAATATTGTGAAATATTATTGTGACCTGACACCATCATTTAAATGAATCACAAGGAACTGTACTGATGGGAAATACAGTCATTTTCCAGACTCAATCGACAGGTTTGTTTGAGGGGAACATAAACCCTCTAATATATTCTGTGTCCTTCCTTTTTTGGAAGTAAAACTTAAAGCTATTTGCTCGATAGGAGCAGAGCAGCTAGGCAGAGCAGATGAAGAGATACGCTCTGGCCTCCACCACCCTCCTTCCACAGCAGTCATTGTCACTTGCTGAGGTGGCCATGCCTGTGAGCAAGCAGAGATCTATATTGAAACCACTCATTACCACAAAGGCATTGTATTCTTATTTTGTGTTGGGAAAGAATGAACTATGGATCTCTCATCTATGGCAAGAAGTAAGGAATATAACCATCAACATTACTGGAACTTAATGAAGCCCTTGTCAGAATTATTTTTTGGGCTGTACCTTTGCCTTTGGCCTCGGCTGAGAAGTAGCAGTTTACAAGCAAGTATTTCTAGCAATAGTCCAACAAGACTGACAGCTTCTTTGTTCTTTCTGGTTCAATGGACAAATAGTTAGTGGCCCATCATCCCACACATTAATCCTGGAAATGAAAGTGTCAGTTAATCTCTTAATGCACTAAATGTACTAAATGTGTACTGGCTTATATCACTGCATGGATTTTCAAATAAACATTGCTTACTCTCTGTGAATAAAGTACGAGATGTCCTTGCATGCCATTACAGACAGTGTTGTGTAGGCGTTAGGTGAACCCTATGTTTAGTTAATTCAACAATGCTTTCTTGTTTACATTTGCTGGTGTCACTGCCTCAATGACGATCTGTTGTTTTTCTGTGTGTTGACATAAGGTGCTGCACTGATCAGTATTCCATTGTTTCCGTGATGTGTGTTGCTGTGAGTAGCTGATTATATCACTGGTCTGGTTGCACCATTATATCGGCCAGAAAGTTAGCACTGCTCTAGTGAATGTTTTACCACATGTTAATTCCTGCATGTATATGGTCGACCTTTGCGCTCTGTTATTTGCATTATTTTCCTTACGCCACATTCCCCTTCACACTGCCCTGAGTAAGCTTGCTATTTTATACCCCATGGTACATTTCCTTCAGCCAGCTTCTTTAATTTCAACGTGTGTACTTTCGTTAGTTAGACTATTTTTTTAACTGTCTCTTTGGTATCTTCTCTATCCTGAACCTTTCACAAAAATGTGTCTGGGTTTTCTGATGGGAGGTTTGAGGGTATGCTCTGGCTTTACCACTATATGTTGTGGGCTGTGACTTCAAACACAAAGTCCTGAAGTCCAACTCTATGTGCACCATTTACTTATATAGTTTTGAAGTTTAGGGGGTGCGAAGTTGTGTAGTGTTTTCTGCGCAATGCATGTGTATTCATCATAGAACTAAGGGAATTAGACAAATTAAGCATAATATTCATATGATATCAATCAATCTTTATTTCGCCTACAAGGCCATAAAAGAACATGTTAAAATTTCAGTACAACAATGTAAAACAATAAATACACAATGAATCAAATTCTCATTTTTAAAATCTCAGCAATTAAGACACAAATAGTTGGCAATGTGCATAATAAAACCATACGAAATATAAAATCAAATAGATAAGAGGGAAAATGGAACTGAATAAAAACCTATACTTCATCCAGACACCAATTTCTATCTAAGCCTCCACATGTGCAACAGAAACCGAGAGACAGCAAAGACAATAAGCTGCCTAGTGTCAGTCCGTAATACTCTAAAGGCTATCCCAAGATTCCGTAACCTCAGACTGCGACAAACAGGTAAGACCCATATTTTTCTACCTCCCTGGTAGGCAGGATAAAACAACAAAGCACGTTCAGTTGATTCTACCACCAGTAGACAGAATGGACAAAATGGCCCTGATCACTAGGTTGAGTTTTCCACTTGGCAGAAAAGAAACCAACAGGCAAAGTTCACAAGCAGAATTTAAGGTTTAACTCGTCGCAGGGGGAGGTTCAATCTCATCCAAGAACTCCTCAAACTGACAAAGCACTTTGAACTCCTAAAAAGATGCAGTAAGGGACCTGACCCTGGAAGTGTTCAAATATGGGTTGTCAGCATACCGCCAATAAACACCTTTCAGGTCGGACATAGACACTGAGGTAAATAGCTGCAGGGCAAGACTATAAGTGCTCAAACCCAGTGTGGCCCAGAAATGCTTTCAATAACATCAACCAGGGCATCTTAACAGCACCATACTGCCCCAATTCATCTTCCAGGGACTCGCAGAAGGGTCTGAGCTCGGGAACTGATCAAAGTCCCCACCAGTATAGGAGGAGTCTTAACCTAACCAAGTCACTAACTTGTCTCAGACCACAATCTAACCACAAGGGGGCAAACTGAGTGCTAGTGGGAAGACTGATTTATAAGCATATTTCAAATAAATTAATAAACAAGCCCCATATGGAGCAATCGAGTTTAGAGACTAGGTCTTCAACATTTCTTGAATAATCGCAAGGCCAATTCAGGGCTCCTACAATTGATGAGTCGAAGGGCCAGCCCATCCCATGCTCCTGACAAACAGAATATCATTATAGTTATTAGATCTGAACTCTGAATGACACACCAGTCAGTGAAACACCTTATTTTTGAGGATCGCAAAAGTTTCTTCTTATGTGCCCTGGAGTGAGGAAAAACAACTTAGAACTGCCACATAAGGACAGCAATCAGGGGGAAGATTCAACTTGGGCTGGGGTGAATACTAGAAACCTGTGTCTGCGAATTAAGCTATTTGCACAGCACCCTATTCGTATCCCTGGACCCTTGAATCTGTCTCCCGGGAGCTTCCACCCCTTCTAATACTGGCTGCAAAGAGTGCATAGGCCCTAACTCTTGAAGAGGGGAGCTGGGACCAACCATAATAGCCAACTTAAATGGCAGTGTTTTAGAATTACAGTTACTAACTGTGCTGGTTGACAATGAGATTGCGTTTGATTGCCCTACAGCAATAGCAGTAGACAAATGTCTAAAGGTGGATTGTAAAGAACAAATGTTATCCATCAAAGAGGTAATGGAGCTTCACACTAAAGAAGCAACCCTCTAAAGGATTCTATCCCAATCGGGGACTATAGTAGTGTTGATGCCCAAAGTAGGTCTGGGCAAGTCCACTTCAACCAATGATGATGAATGTTCTTTGTGCTCTGTTGGCCTAAGCTTTGCCATGCTCCTCCTTGCTGTTTGGCACAACCCCCCTGTTTGTGCATGCATTTCATCTTCATGCAAAAAGAACATTTGATGGACGGAATGTACACCAAATCAAACATTCACCCCAGTTACAGATGTAGGTTTAATCTATCAGTTTGTTTGCTCACCATGCCATTCCAGTTTGGACCCAGCCATATGCAAATCAACTTGCTGGCAAGAGAAAATAAAGCATTCATCCATTAATTTTCGATAGGTCACTGTCAGAACCCCTTTCAGAGGGTCATGGGGCATGCAGGGGCTACTGGGCCAAACAGTGTGGGTTAACCCAGCCTACTATGGATTGTGAGCAACTGGGCCAAATACCCCTTCTACCCTTGACTTTCAGGGTAGCCCAAGTCTCCCTTGGGGAGGATGGTGTGGCTACAGATTAGTGAACATGGGCTCACAACTCAAAGTGCATGCAGCAGCAGCAATAAATAATTGTCCAGCCAAATACTCACTTATATGAAGAAAAGAGAAGAATTGTATTTCTACTACATAAAAAACACAAAGGAAAATACACCACGCACAAACAATAACACACTTGCGCTTCATGTCAGGGCCCTAGTGTTTCAATGGCAATTCCATGTCCCACTCCCTCCTTGTGTTAGCAATAGTAGTCATTCCCCATTCAGTGTTGGAAACCTCCAGGGAATGCCCTACTAGCAGTATAAGTCTCAAATGTACACGCTGACTCTTAAATTCAAGTCAAAAGTGTCCTAGCACTGCAGTGCTCTCACCAGAATGTTCGCCCAGGGCCGATAGGCCAGAAACAAGTCTTTCCTGCTTCATTAGGAGTGAAGCATGCTGAGTCCTGGAGTGTACCCTGTCTGCGGGCACTCCCACAGTTCAGGTGCCGATCAGGTGAGTCAGCTGCACGTGAACACAACAGCTGCAGTCAGCAGACAAAGGCACTCTCTCTCACAGTTGGGCTCCAGGAGCAGTCATAGGTTTCCTGCAGTCCTCCTGTGGGATAAGTGTCTCCATGTTAGGGGGTGATTCCGATGCTCCATTCCTCGATCTCAAACTTGGTGACAATGCTTCTATAGTGTCATCACTTGCTCAATAGACTCAGATCAGTTAAATTTCTCATTGTTCCTAGTGACCTCTGGGTCACCACTGATCGCAGTCTCCAGGTTCCAACCCAATCAACACAGCACAAGTGATCCCGGCATGCATCATACTGGGTCACCACAACATTACAGTTCAGGCTTTGGCCCCCGCCTCATGGCAGTCTTTACCATGGTGGCCCCTTCTGGTATATGGGCTCATTGCATGCTATTGTGCAAAGCTTCATTCCTTACCTCAGGGCACTCTCATTCACAACTATCTTCACAATGGCCCTCTTCTGGCATAAAGTGATTGACGACACAGTCCTGCACATCAGTGCAGCTGCCATCTTCTCACACTTCGCACATGGAGTCCACTTGACAGGATTCACCACTGGACATTTCTCCCTCCAACGCTCTCCTCTTCCTCAAAGTGCACACTGGTCTTGGCAAGCAAGCAGGTGCTGGTGCTCAAGGCTCCAAGGCAAGATGATGTCCCCTCACCCAGGAGGGAGACTAGCAGGCATTGGCCTCTAGTTTTTATCACAGACGGAAGTCTTGCAGAGCTTCCCCTCCTCACACAGCCCATCTGATTGTTTGGCAGGTGAAAATGTTTTGAGCCTCACCCGCCCTTTCTCATAGTCCATTTCCAGACACCAAATGTGATGTTTCAGGTCCTGAGCTCGCCCCCCACGACCGCAGCACCAACCTGCTGCCTTCTGCCTCTGTCCCACGAGCACGCTGCCGTTTGCGTGTTCGAGGCCCTCCTCCACCCGCAGGCATCCTCCTGCGCCTCATCTCTGGTGGCTAGTGGGCTCACTTGACCCGTGTGCCGCTTCCGCCGTCCTGTAAGTGTTTTTTGGCTTTTTCGTTTTTTCAGCGCCTCGCCGCCGGCGCCTCTGCCCCCTTTGTGCCCCCCTGATTGCTGTCTCCCCGATCGTGTATTGTGCCATTATTGTATTTCTGATTGTATTTTCTCATTGTAACTGCTTGTAGTTTTGCTCGTTTTCAGTGTTTTTTGCCCATTGTGCGCTCCCCGTTCCCTGCCGCTGCCTCCCTGCGGCCCGCCCCCCTCGCGCCCCCATTTGCCGCTCCCTCCCGCCTCCCGCCTCCCAGCTGCTCCTCCCTCCCCCCTCCCTTCTTAATGGCTGGCGATGCGCGTCGCGAATGAGCGAACTCTGACCTGTTTCAGGTCCTGAGCTCGCCCCCCACGACCGCAGCACCAACCTGCTGCCTTCTGCCTCTGTCCCACGAGCACGCTGCTGTTTGCGTGTTCGATGCCCTCCTCCACCCGCAGGCATCCTCCTGCGCCTCATCCCTGGTGGCTAGTGGGCTCACTTGACCCGTGTGCCGCTTCCGCCGTCCTGTAAGTGTTTTTTGGCTTTTTTGTTTTTTCAGCGCCTCGCCGCCGGCGCTTCTGCCCCCTTTGTGCCCCCCTGATTGCTGTCTCCCCGATCGTGTATTGTGCCATTATTGTATTTCTGATTGTATTTTCTCATTGTAACTGCTTGTAGTTTGGCTCGTTTTCAGCGTTTTTTGCCCCTTGTGCGCTCCCCGTTCCCTGCCGCTGCCTCCCTGCGGCCCCGCCCCCCTCGCGCCCCCATTTGCCGCTCCCTCCCGCCTCCCGCCTCCCAGCTGCTCCTCCCTCCCCCCTCCCTTCTTAATGGCTGGCGATGCGCGTCGCGAATGAGCGAACTCTGACCTGTTTCAGGTCCTGAGCTCGCCCCCCACGACCGCAGCACCAACCTGCTGCCTTCTGCCTCTGTCCCACGAGCACGCTGCCGTTTGCGTGTTCGAGGCCCTCCTCCACCCGCAGGCATCCTCCTGCGCCTCATCCCTGGTGGCTAGTGGGCTCACTTGACCTGTGTGCCGCTTCCGCCGTCCTGTAAGTGTTTTTTGGCTTTTTCGTTTTTTCAGCGCCTCGCCGCTGGCGCTTCTGCCCCCTTTGTGCCCCCCTGATTGCTGTCTCCCCGATCGTGTATTGTGCCATTATTGTATTTCTGATTGTATTTTCTCATTGTAACTGCTTGTAGTTTTGCTCGTTTTCAGTGTTTTGTGCCACTTGTGCGCTCCCCGTTCCCTGCCGCTGCCTCCCTGCGGCCCCGCCCCCCTCGCGCCCCCATTTGCCGCTCCCTCCCGCCTCCCGCCTCCCAGCTGCTCCTCCCTCCCCCCTCCCTTCTTAATGGCTGGCGCTGCGCGTCGCGAATGAGCGAACTCTGACCTGTTTCAGGTCCTGAGCTCGCCCCCCACGACCGCAGCACCAACCTGCTGCCTTCTGCCTCTGTCCCACGAGCACGCTGCCGTTTGCGTGTTCGAGGCCCTCCTCCACCCGCAGGCATCCTCCTGCGCCTCATCCCTGGTGGCTAGTGGGCTCACTTGACCCGTGTGCCGCTTCCGCCGTCCTGTAAGTGTTTTTTGGCTTTTTCGTTTTTTCAGCGCCTCGCCGCCGGCGCTTCTGCCCCCTTTGTGCCCCCCTGATTGCTGTCTCCCCGATCGTGTATTGTGCCATTATTGTATTTCTGATTGTATTTTCTCATTGTAACTGCTTGTAGTTTTGCTCGTTTTCAGTGTTTTTTGCCCCTTGTGCGCTCCCCGTTCCCTGCCGCTGCCTCCCTGCGGCCCCACCCCCCTCGCACCCCCATTTGCCGCTCCCTCCCGCCTCCCACCTCCCAGCTGCTCCTCCCTCCCCCCTCCCTTCTTAATGGCTGGCGCTGCGCGTCGCGAATGAGCGAACTCTGACCTGTTTCAGGTCCTGAGCTCGCCCCCCACGACCGCAGCACCAACCTGCTGCCTTCTGCCTCTGTCCCACGAGCACGCTGCTGTTTGCGTGTTCGAGGCCCTCCTCCACCCGCAGGCATCCTCCTGCGCCTCATCCCTGGTGGCTAGTGGGCTCACTTGACCCGTGTGCCGCTTCCGCCGTCCTGTAAGTGTTTTTTGGCTTTTTCGTTTTTTCAGCGCCTCGCCGCCGGCGCTTCTGCCCCCTTTGTGCCCCCCTGATTGCTGTCTCCCCGATCGTGTATTGTGCCATTATTGTATTTCTGATTGTATTTTCTCATTGTAACTGCTTGTAGTTTTGCTCGTTTTCAGTGTTTTTTGCCCCTTGTGCGCTCCCCGTTCCCTGCCGCTGCCTCCCTGCGGCCCCGCCCCCCTCGCGCCCCCATTTGCCGCTCCCTCCCGCCTCCCGCCTCCCAGCTGCTCCTCCCTCCCCCCTCCCTTCTTAATGGCTGGCGCTGCGCATCCGCGCAGCGGGCGCGCCGCTGGCGCGCCAGAGGCAAGCCCGTCTGCGCCCGTCCGCGCCTGGACCGCGCCCAGCGCCACACCCCCTGGCCCTCGTGCCCCCCGCATCCGCTACTCGATCAACGAACCCTGCGCCTTCAACCCCGGCCCCTCCACTGAATGCTGCCGGGCATCCCCGAAGCACACTAAAGGACCTTTTTCCTGCCGTACCTGCAACTTCTCCTGCATCAGAACGACCAGTCCAACTACTGAAACATTCAACCCCAACCACCTGAACTGCATCCTCATCAACACCCGCTCCGCACTAAAACACGCCATCGAGCTCTGGGATTTGCTCGACACCACTGCTCCTGACGTGGCTTTCCTGACCGAAACCTGGTGGAACGACTCCTCGTCTCCGGACATCGCCATCGCCATACCGGACGGCTACAAAATCACCAGAAGAGATCGAACCAACGGAATCGGCGGCGGAATAGCCATCGCTCACAAAGCTACCCTCAAAATCCACACCCACTCGGACGACACCCTCAGGACAGCCGAACACCTCCACTTCCAGATCCACACGGACCCCAACACGACCCTCAGAGGAACCCTTATATACCGCCCTCCAGGACCAAGAGCCCCCTTCAGCGACACCATCGCCGACCTTGCAAGCACCAACGCCCTCGCTTCCCCGGATTACATCCTCCTGGGAGATCTGAACTACCATCTGGAAAATGCCAACGACGTCAACACCGCATCACTGACCTCCAACCTCCTCAACCTCGGACTCCGCCAGCTAGTCAACACGCCCACCCACATCGCCGGACACACCCTTGACCCCCTCTTCACCTCAAGCAACCACATTTCCTTCAGCCACACCTCCGAACTCCACTGGACCGACCATCACTGCGTCCATTTCACCTATAAGAAAACCACAGAGCAACACCGCATCCAGCTACCTCCCCACCGCCGCTGGGGCAAAGTCACCCAAGACCAACTGACCAGCACCCTCATCAACAACCTTCCACCCGACGCAACCGACCCGAGCACAGCCGCCATCAACCTCCATCAGTGGATCCTCGACTGCGCCAACACCCTTGCCCCTCTCAAGAAACCCACCGCCATCCAAGGAAAGAAAAAAACAGCCTGGTTCACAGACGATCTAACCACCTCCAAAAGCATCTGCCAGAAGCTCAAAAAGAAATGGATCCAAGAACGCACACCCGACAACCTCGCCGCCCTCAAAAACGCCAACCGCGAACACCACCAACGGATCCGCATCGCCAAGCGCGCCCACTTCACCGAACGCATCAACAACAACGCCCACGACTGCAAAGAACTCTTCGGCATCGTGAAGGAACTCTCCAATCCAAAAGCCAACTCCAACGACATCCCGCCCTCCCAGAAACTCTGCGACGACCTCTCCACCTTCTTCCACCAGAAAATCGCTACCATCCACGACAGCTTCAACACCGGTCCACCGCCAGACCCCACCCCCGACGTCTCCTCCCGCGACTGCCACCTCACCGCCTGGACCCACGTGGACGAGGCAGAAACCATAACAACCATGAACACCATCCACTCAGGCTCCCCCACGGACCCCTGCCCCCATCATGTTTTCAACTCAGCCAACGCCACCATCGCCCCCGAACTCCGCAAAATCATCAACCTCTCCTTCACTTCTGCCACCTTCCCGGACAGCTGGAAACACGCAGAAATCCAACCCCTCCTCAAAAAACCCAAGGCCGACCCCAACGATCTCAAAAACTTCCGTCCGATCTCTCTCCTCCCTTTTCCAGCGAAAGTCATCGAGAAGATCGTCAACACTCAGCTCACCCACTTCCTCGAAGACAATTCCATCCTGGACCCCTCACAATCCGGATTCAGACGAAACCACAGCACTGAGACTGCTCTCCTCGCCGCCACAGATGACATCAGACATCAAATGGACAACGGCGAAACCTCAGCCCTCATCCTCCTCGACCTATCAGCCGCCTTTGACACCGTCTGCCACCGCACCCTACTAACCCGCCTCCAGGAAGCCGGCATCCAAGATAAAGCCCTCCACTGGATCTCATCCTTCCTCTCCGACAGAACGCAGAGAGTCCGGCTCTCCCCTTTCCGCTCCAAAGCCACCAACCTCATCCGCGGCGTCCCCCAAGGATCCTCCCTCAGCCCTACGTTGTTCAACGTCTACATGGCCCCCCTTGCTCAACTGGCCCGCCAACATCATCTCAGCATCATCTCCTACGCCGACGACACCCAGCTCGTCCTCTCCCTGACCAAAGACCCGCTCACCGCCAAAACAAACCTCCACGAGGGACTAAAATCCATCGCCGATTGGATGAACAACAGTCGCCTGAAACTCAACTCCGACAAGACGGAAGTCCTCATCCTCGGGCGCACTCCCTCGGCCTGGAACGACTCATGGTGGCCCTCCGTCCTCGGACCCCCGCCCACCCCTGCCAGCCACGCAAGAAACCTCGGCTTCATCCTGGACTCCGCCCTCACCATGTCCAAACAGGTCAGCGCCGTCTCCTCCTCCTGTTTCAACACCCTTCGAATGCTCCGCAGAATCTTCAAGTGGATTCCAACAGAAACCAGAAAGATGGTGACCCAGGCCCTCGTCAGCAGCAGACTTGACTACGGCAACGCACTCTACACAGGCATCCCAACCAAAGACATCAAACGACTCCAACGTATCCAAAATGCCTCCGCCCGACTGATCCTCGACATACCCCGCCGAAGTCACGTCTCCCCTCACCTAAAGGAACTCCACTGGCTCCCGGTAGACAAGAGGATCACCTTTAAACTCCTGACCCACGCTCACAAGGCACTTCACAACACCGGACCCTCCTACCTCAACACCAGACTTAACTTCTACACTCCAACACGTCAACTCCGATCCGCCAACCTCGCCCTCGCCATCGTACCCCGAATCCAGCACAAGACATCCGGCGGCAGATCCTTCTCCTTCCTCGCCGCCAAGACCTGGAACTCTCTCCCCACATCTCTTCGCCAGACCCAGGACCTCCTCGCATTCAGAAGGGTCCTCAAGACCTGGCTCTTCGACCGCTAAATCAGCAGCGCTCCCCCCCCCCCTCAGCGCCTCGAAACCCTGACGGGTACATAGCGCGCTTTATAAATACTATGATTGATTGATTGATTGATTGATTGATTGATTTTGGGTCTGAGATTTGAAGCTTTATGTTGAGGTTCTGCTTCTTTTGAAGTGCATACTCCACTGCTCTCCTTTCCTCTTGAAATGCAGTCTGTCATAGCAGGGATGTCCCTAAAGGTAATAATCCCACAGCATAGGCCATGGGAGTGAATAGAGATCACTCCTGGATGTCAGCCACAATGATATGTGCACCAAAGTGTTTGCCCAAGGCTTCCAGCCCTACTCTTTATGATCCTATTATCACCTCATTTCCTTCCTGAGATGTGCCTTGGCTTCTTTCTTGTGACCTCTCACTGAATCAGAGCATGTAGGAGAGTCCTGGTCTTCCCCTCCCCTTTGTGTGTCTTACCCAGCTTACAAGAACGCAGAAATACACAAATCTGTCTCTACGTCCACTCCATGCTTCACCATGCATGCCCAGGGCCCTCCATTTATTGTGCCATCCACAGGCACACATACTCCCAGTGCACGGATACAGCATACATGCACTGCAGAGAACTTTATCCTCCATATACTGTACCACTCACAGGCACACATTCATCCAGCATATTAATTTAACATGCATGCAATGCACAGTACTGTATCCTTTATGTACTGTACTACTCGCTGGCACACATATATCCAGCATGTTCATTTAACATGTATGCACTGCACCCTTCATGTATAGCACCACTCACAGGTACACATACATCCAACATGTGCATCTGACATCTGACATGCACACATGGTATCCTTTATGCATTGTACAACTCATCTGTACACATACAACCAGCACATGCACTTATCCTGCACACACTGCACAGCACTATATCTTGCAGGTACTGTACCACTCTCAGGCACATGCACCTCCAGCACATGCATACAACATGTACCCACTACTCAGTACTGAATTATCTCTGTATGGCAACCTCCACAGGCACACACTCACACACACCCATCACAGATACACCATTTCTGTGCTGACCAACAGTTCACACCACTCTGATGTAAGCCAAGTGTAAGTTAAGCACACAACATCTGAACCTTTAAAAAGTGATGGGCCTGTAAGCCTCACTCAAGTGACACAGCTCAAAAAGGACATGTTCACTTTTACTGATCTCTACACGGTATGCTGCCACCACAACACTTGTGCTGCTGAACTCCTGATAAAGGTAGTAACCTTCCACCTCTATGAGACTAGCGCTATGGGCATCCTTCCCAGTTCAACAAGACAGCAGTCTGTGAGACAAGTGTATGTCATGGCACACACAAATGATCTTTGTTTGCCTATGACAACATAAATCAGATTTAGGGATCCAGATATTGGTACAGTTGGACACTCAGTGCAGGGGTGCACATCCATTACCATAAAGACTACATTTACATTCCAACAAGTCACCTACAGAAATGTTGCTAGCATTTGGTTTCAGTGCAAAACCTTTCTGCTACAATCAAATTGCTTATCTGCTGGGGTGGCTGGTACCCTTTGAAAGTGGTGGAGTAAAGTGCCCCACCACTTCCTAAAAAACAAAATAAAATACCTCTCCCTCCAAAGCCCCACAGTAACCCCCCCCCCTCCAAAAGCCCAAACAAAAACAAAACTACTACCTATCGGCAACATAAAACATAACCACTACACTCACATGCATTACACATTTCTAATAAATAAAATAAAATAAAATGGTACCCACAGGCTGTGCATCCTCCTCGGTGTTCTTCTGCAGTCTGATGCATGAAGAGCTCCCGTAGCTAATCCATATGCTGCTTCCATGCTGTTAACCAGCATGAGAGAAGTGCCTGGATTGGATGAAGCGGTGTGGCTGGATGATCCTTCAGGCCCTAGAGGCCTGTGCTTGGTCTCCCCCCAGCTGTGGACGACAGGTGGGGGGAGAGTTTCAAAGTGCACATGTCACTTTGGCTGGTGCAAGACAGCCGGCCAAAGTGACATGTGCACTTTGGAGTATCCAGTCAACCCTGCTTCAGTCCTCCCTCCTGCCAATAGGCCGAAGAGGACACGCCCCACATGTCTCTGGCCTCGGGGCAGGCTGACTGCTGCTGAAATGTTTTCACTGGCATTTTATTTTTTCCTATGCGTCTCACAGCTGATGCTCCCCCAACCTCATGAAGAACCCATCCCTTGTATCTGCAAAACTGAGTGGGCAGGGTAAGTGTAAGCAAATCAGTAAATTACATGAAATCAGAGTAGCCTAATAATTGGTGACTATGGAAGATTACGTTCATGCAATGACATTTAGACATGGCAATACTTTAAAAATATCAGAGTAATGTTTTGATTTTTAACTTCTACATATGCTATTTATGTGCGAAATGCATTAATATGAGATTGCTTGGCAGGTCCCATGACATGTTGAAAAAAAATATATAGGCTCTAATTTTGGGGTAATTCAAGGCATGAAAATTCCTGAATGAATTTCAGTTATATAGCAATCAATGTGCCTAACATAGGTAAAGTTTCACATACAGAAAGTAAAGCTGATATTGATAGACGACTATAGCAACTAGTTTATGATTTTTTTGTTTTGTTGCTTTGGTGTCTCTAACTGGCAACAGTCCCAGAATCTTTCAAGAGTTGCAGCCTTCCATTAATTTGTGAGCTGTTCTGCAATCTGTCGAGAATAGGGGGTTCTTCACTCTCGCCTAATCATATCAGTTGTACTTAATAAAACTTCTCATTTGGGATATTTGCTTTGCCCTCACGGAGTAAAAAGAAATGGGCATGTTTTGCATTTTTTCAAGAAAAAAGAAAAAAATAAATATTATTTTTCCCCTAACAGGTATTTCTGAGCTGTTTTTTTCATAATTGCTTAAGGGAGTAAAACAGGTACTGCTGACTCATACGTGATTATTTAGCTAACACAACTGCTGCTAAAGGAAAATAAATCTACACAATATTTCATCTGATTTATAACTTTTAAGTCTCCTAAGCACACATTTATAACACACTTTTTCATTTAAGATTGCTTGCACAGTCTTTCACTGCAAAATAATCTATATAGTTTGAGTCTGTGACATACTCAAATGTGTATTCGTATGCCATACCAGTCTGTTTGAATACATTCTGGGCCCGGTTCACAAAGGTAAACTTAGACAAAAAGTCTAAGTTTAGACCAAAAGTCCAAGTTTAGACCTAAGTCTAACTTTACTCATGGCAAAGTTAGACTTTTGCTCTAAGTTTAGACCAAAAGTCTAAACTTAGGCCAGAAGTCTAACTTTACTACTAGTAAACTTAGTATTTTGGTGTAAGTTTATCTATGTGGAGCGGGCCTATAGGTTTGGAAAACTCCTGCTAATCTGCAATGTAAATATCAGCAGACACTGTCCATCAATGATATCTCCTGGTGGTAGCAGAACAAAATAGATTTTAAAACCATGTTCTAAAAGGTCTGTTCAAACATGAGGAAAGATGGGTGAATGACCTGTCTATGGAACAACAAATGTTTCTAAAAGATTTAAATATGGCAAAAATCGCACACTAAAGCAAATAATTAGCAAACAATATGTATGCCAGAAAAAATCAGAAAGCAGCATCATAAACATAATGGTAATGCTTCAAACCTCATTAAGCCCACAGAAAAGAAACTCAGTGCAGTTATTGCGGAGAGTGGAGGACCACTTAACAGCCAAATATAGTACGATAATATGCATCAGCTGACATTGGTCAGCAAATGGCATGAATGCTGCAGTAAACCTTAGGGTGTTCTATATCACTGCTGAGAATGCCACTACAACGTGGTTCTTCTATCACTGAGGCACACTATCAAAAACTATATTACGACTTTTGAGAAGCCCACTACTGAGGATGTCACTACATTTAATTTTGTAACTAGAAGAGTAACCTTACTATCTCCAAGCCTAACCCTAATAATGTCCCATAAATCGTAGGGTCTTAAAGTAGACTGAGTTTCCTCCATTGGGATGGCATTGGACAATATCTCTGCCATTCCAGGGGACATCAAGCCACCAAATTTGGAGTTGTCAGCCAGACCTGCAGACAAGTGTCTACACTGAGAGAAACTGCCATTATGGCGGTAACTGTCAATGTAGGAAAGGCTTTAGGGAAGGTGCTGTCAGTCATGATGGCCAGCCATCAATTTTTTCAAAAGTCAATTTTTTAAATTCTTTCAAAAGTTTTTTTCTTTAAAAAAAAAAAAATCCCAAAGTGGGAGTTGTTTTTTTAACATAATTGACCCCAAACTCTGGGCGTTGTCTCCAAGGGTTTGGGGTCATTACTGCTGTTTACAAGTCCCTTAGCACCAGGATTGTCCTGGTGGTTATGGACAGGATAAAAAGATTTAAGAACATCCAGCCTATACATGGTGGACAGTGTTAGGTCCTGCCGTTGGAGGGAGTATTAAATTTACAGCTCCAACAGGGGCTGTTACAATGGAATACTTACAGTCTGCTTAAACCTAAATGAGGCAGGAGGGCCGAGGGTTTGGCGGACAGGGAACTCTGTTGTGTTTGCGTTGGAGTACCTAGTCAGCTAAACCCTAACCAAACTCTATGGCTGAGAGAGAACACAATCTTAGGGTGAGATGTGACTCAGTTCACAAATCATTTTGGGAACTAGGGTGTCTTAATGATAGTCTTTGCCTTACCTTCTTTAGCTTGGTCTGTTCAGAAAGGTGAACCTGCAAAGAGAGGTTTTACTCTCAAAGAGATGGAATATGGCCTGGTAAGTCTTCTTGACTATAGTTCAAGATGTACCTGCTTTTTCTTAAATCAGTCTGAGATAAAATTGAATAAGGTTGGACATTTACGAGACTGATAAGGGTTGGTTCACGGGTATCCTCAATGTCATTCTAGCCTGACATCTTTATAATCTCATGCTAGACCCACAAACACTCAAGTATAATCACTGTTTGCATGAGTTGTGTGTGGTTCATATAGTACAGCCAATCATAGCGTGCACATTTTAGTGATTTTATGCTTTCAGTTTATAATTGTAATTGTACTTTAATTGTCTTTTTTAAGTGGATTCGTGGTTTTTTAAAACATACATTCTGGGGCTCATTCTTACTTTGGCGGGCGGCCTAAGTAACCCCGTCAGAACACCGCACCGCGGTCGTATGACCGCTGCGGTGATTCTGAGATTTGCCCTGGGCTGGCGGGCGGCCGCCAAAAGTCCGCCCGCCAGCCCAGGGCAAATCAACCTTCCCACGAGGACGCCGGCTCAGAATTGAGCCGGCGTAGTGGGAAGGTGCGACGGGTGCAGTGGCACCCGTCGCGTATTTCAGTGTCTGCATAGCAGACACTGAAATACTTTGCGGGGCCCTCTTACGGGGGCCCCTGCAGTGCCCATGGCCCATTGGCATGGGCACTGCAGGGGCCCCCAGGGGCCCCGCGGCACCCCCTACCGCCATCCTGTTCATGGCGGGTTTCCCGCCATGAACAGGATGGCGGTAGGGGGTGTCTGAATCCCCATGGCGGCGGAGCGTGCTCCGCCGCCATGGAGGATTCCCCCGAGCTGCGGAAAGTCGGCGGGAGACCGCCGACTTTCCGCTTCTGACCGCGGCTGAACCGCCGCGGTCAGAATGCTCGAGGGAGCACCGCCAGCCTGTTGGCGGTGCTCCCGTGGTCGGTGACCCTGGCGGTCACCGGCCGCCAGGGTCAGAATGACCCCCTATGTTTTATAACAAAAGCTAACCATATCTCATGTTAATTGGGATTTTTACAGTGAAACTGTACAATTTTTTGATCAAGTACTACATCTAACAATTAATCACACAGCAGGGCACCAAAATCTTGTGGCAAGCTAGCCATTGTGTGTGTGACCTTTTGTCATGCGCACTGACAGCCGAAAGACCTGGCCTATTAGAGGTTCTTTGCACAAGCCCCTATAGGCAGTCTTCCTTAAGGGTATGTGGACCCAGGACTGGATGTATGAATACTGCAGTAAGTCCACAGGGTCACATAAGTCTACCTGGTTACATCAACCTTGAGACAGGGTTCATGAACCTGAGAGGGACATTTCACACAGATCAGGCTGCCCTTGCTAGGGGATCATGGACAATAAGGTAGAGCTGGTGGACCTTGGAGCCATGCACGGGTCTGCAAATCTTTCCTCGGGTCCCGAGAACCAAATGAAAAAATTTTGTTTTTTAAAATCTTAACCTAAAAGGATGTCCCTTTCGGGCACCCGACCTGAGCCAGTGGTCAGGGGATGCTCCTCCTGTCCCCACTGCTGGATCCTTAGCTGGGTCCGGGAACCTTGTAGGAGGTCTAACAGCGGTATAATGCTGCAAACTCCAAGGTAGGGATCCTGAACCTCATAGCGTAACTATGGTCTTTGACACGCACTTCTGGGGCCAAGAAAATGTGTTTCTCCATGGGGTTCCATTTGAGGCACTCACACCTGAGTCATGATGCCAAGGAAAGCTCCCCATGGCCCCTTCTGCCTCTTATAGCTCCTTTATTTATTGGCAGATTGTATAGAGTAGGTTTAGGTCAGGAAACCAGAAATGGAGGACGGGAAAAGGAACCTTGTCCAATCAGTCCACAGATGATCTGCAAATTGGAGTTCACAGACCATTCATAGATTAAAGGTTCGGATACCTTTGGCTTTTTAAACCTTTCAAGCCCACTCAAAAGGTTTTTAAAAGCTAATTTCTCAAAACAGGTTAATAGATTTATGCCAATCCAGGCAAATGTGCTTACTTGTGTAATGTTCTACTTCTATTCCATGATTGGTGAAATTCAGTTTAGTTTTATCTTCTGTACCAAGCAGCAAAATTTCCATTTCAATTAATAATATGACTTTTGTGACAGGTGAGGTACTGCGGTACTCCTGCAGGAGCTGCTGCACAAGCTTTCAAATCATGGTGCTGAGGAACATGCAAGCTTCCCTGAGAAAATAAATTGCATATAGTGAAAGTCAAGGGTGATAAAAAGGAGCACAAGGGTGATAACAGATTTAAGTCACAATATATATCATTTCTTGGTGGTACGGTACTAATTTTAGGAATTGTGTCATGTTCTAAAGTGATTTTGTGCTGTGAAAAATGCTGATCTTCTGGTGGGATATAAGGAATCAGTGCAAAGACAAACTGTTAGATATTCTGGGTCCTCTGACACATATTTTTGACCTTGTTGAGGATGCTTACATCAATGGAAGCAAAACTGATTTAGAGTGCCCTAGGTTAGAGCCAAAGAGCAATATGTTTTCTCGGAAATGCCAAGGCCAGTATTGTGGCCGAGAGGAAGAACATTTCTTCCTCCATGCAACTTCCATGTGTGACAAAATCAACATCTTTGTAGTACACATTATTCTCTTTAAGATACAATGTAGCTTTCTTCACCTCATTTGCATCTATTAGTTTTTACAATTTTTTTGTTCTTTTGTGGCACACCATTCTCTACAATAACAAGCGGTTTATCCAAATCTCTCTCTATACCCACAGTTTTAATAATGCATTTAAAATCTAAAGGTAAATACACAACTCTACCTTTAAGCGCTTTCTGAAGCTCAGTGGGTGGCAGTTTCCCAATCTTTGGTTGCATATGAACTATTGCTCGAAAGGGTGTATATACTGTTCGAGTATTCCTTCATAAACATTACGATATTTAAGTTCCACTGGAATTTTAAACACCTCTAACCTATTGTGTATTGCTATGGTAGACATTTTTTGTGTATTTGTTACAGCAATACATGATCTGGTGAGTAGAAAAATCACAACGTTCCTCCAGAAATAAATACACTGAAAATTCTAGCCACTTTTCTCTGTTTTCTTCTTCAGTTTTGAAGCACACAGCAACATTGCTAATTTGGCCTTTGCAGTGGGTGTGCAGACAACAAATACAAACACATTTTGGTTTCTCTGTAGAAATTGCGTTAACTTGGCTATTTTTCATCTAAAGTTATGAGTACTAATATTTGTGTTTTTTTCCTCTACACCTGAACATAGCAACTCCTCATTTTGCCAGGACTGCACTTCAGGACCAAAGAAACGTAAATAAATATCTTCACAAACATTTTCATCATATTTCTGTTTAAAACCCCCTAGGGCCACCGGAGCATTACTTTCAGCGATGTTCCGGTGGCGCTCTGCTCTTTTCCACATTTACAAGGTGGTGCTAAGCCACTTTATGTGACTTAATGCCACCTTGTAAATATGAGCCCCTCATGCAGTTTTCTGTGGCAGAGGAGCGTGCAATGGGTATTGCTGTGGGTGTTTCCACACAACACCCATTGCTTTTGACACTGTTCCATATTTATGAGAAATCGTAAACCTGAGGCAGCTCCAAAAATGAATCCCAGGGGTGATGTTAGAGCTGCGCAACAAGGGGAAATACTTTTATTTCTCCTCGTTTTTACTTTTCTATACACTATGATGCAAGGGTGCCTGCATTGGCAGTAGGCAGCTAATTCCAGCGACAGCGCAGGGGGAGAGGAGAGAAATGCACCATATCTTAAGATAGAGTACATTTCCACCCTTTCTTGGTGGTGTAGGGCGGGGCAGCAAGACACTTGCTGCGCCGCCCCGCTTCACGCGGGCTTGTAAATAATCCCCTTGGTACCAGATGTATGCTTTCATTCTCCTTTGAAAATTTTGCAAAAATTCTGTTTAATAATAAGCCTTTTTGCTACTTGTCTTCATAGACAATTCTGTTATATTAGGTGTTCCCATTCTGTTTAGTATCAAGATAAAAGGTTTGAGCTTCAGGGCAAACGCTTTATCAACCACACTCTCAATATGTTATTTTTGCTTCAGTGCTGCCCTTCTCCTTTTAAATTGCTATATGTTTCATATGAAATTTGGAATTACCCTACTTCTAAACATTCTCATTCTTATTTCTTCAAATTGTTTCTGCCTCCTTGTCAAACTCGGTGTTTTTTTATAAGATTTCTCACTTTTAATGTAACTTACTTGTTCTCCTGAAGCAGTTGATTTGAAACATTGCTTTTTATTTGTAAGTTTTTCCACATTTTGCATTGTTCCACATACTGGTTTAAGAAACTGCTTAGTTCTCTTACCAACACCTCTATTTTCAGCACATTCTCTTTATCATGCCCCTTTTTAATCTCATTTTTTTTGCAGATAGTACTCTTTCTTCAGTTTTTTCTCCTCTCTGCCTTCCTCAGCATTGTAAATTATACTCTTTCAAGACAAGTAGATGTCTCAAGAGCAAATATGGAATTCATTTAACTTTACATTACATAGTAATCGATTACATGCCGCAAGCAAGTAAATAGCTACATAAGTGGTTATGACAGTGTGTAAGAGGCTGTGCAAGTGTCTGTGTGGGTGAATAAAAGGGTGGATGAGTGGCTTTATAAGTAGGTTACTAGGTGTATGTGTGGTTGAGTGCATATGCAAGTGAGTACATCATTTCCTGTTTGCGTCCCGTGATGTGTAAGTAGCTGTGTGAATATCTGAGTGGCTATATTATTGACTGTATGGTTGTGTAAATGGGCATGTAAGTGGTAACTGGCTGTATTAGTGAGTATTTGGATATGTAAATATGTGTGCAACTGCCTCTGGTAGTGGCGCATACATAAATGCTGTGTGGGTATGTGAGTGGACATGGAATTGCCTCAGTCCATGATTGACTGAGTATGTAAGTAGCTGCTTGGTTTTATAAATAGGTATATTAGTGGTTATGTGCAGGTGAATGGGTGTACTAAGTGTATGGGTGCGCAAGTGAATGTTTACCTAACTGTCTGAGCGGCGGGTATTTGAATGGCTGTATGTGTGTGAGTGGGTGTTATATTCCCTGTATGGGTCTGTGAATGACTATTTCAGGAAACATGTCAATAAAACTGTTTCTGCATTTCTCCAAGATCACAACTTGGGCTCTATAAACCACAACAACTTACACTTCGATATGGATGGAATATATTGAAAAGACAAAGTAACATTTCACAGATGGAGGCAACAGGGTGTTACTCAACAACTTAAAAGACTGTATCCTGTTCTATTTGTAATTATCATCTACACATCAGAGGCTTTTTTCAGAGCCAACCTTTTTAACCAAACACTGCTTGGTGTTGTTTTCAAATCATTTTTTTGTAATTTCTCACTCGGATTTGCAGATCCTTTTCAGAACCTCAACCAAAAGAAGCATTCAATACGAAACAACACATTTTGGCTCCAAGACAGGTCCACAGATCTATTCCCAACCAAAACCACTCCTTCACAAAAACAACACGTTTATCACAGTGTGTGTGTGCTTGGCTGTATAGGTGTATTCAAGAGTGTGTGAGTGTCTGTGTGGGTATGTGAATGAGTGTGGGTGTGTTTGAGTGGCTGTGTAGGTCTGTATGTGGGTCTTTGAGTGGCTGTATGGGTGTTTGAGTATTTGTGTGAGTTGCTGTGTGGGTCTGTGAGTGGATGTATAAGTGGTAGTGTAGTCTGTGACTGGGTGAGTGTCTGTGTGTGTGAGTGGGAGTGTAAGTGTATAAATGGGTGTGTGAGTGGGTGCATGAGTGTGTGAATGGGAGTGTGAATAGGTGTGTCACTGGCACTGTGAGTGGGTGTGTGAATGGTTTAATGGGTCTGTGAGTGGTGTGTGAATGGCTGAATAGGTATGAGAGTGGGTGCTAGAGTGTGAGAGTTGGTGTGTGGGTCTGTGAGTGGGTGTGTGGGTATTTGGGTGGATGTTTGGATGAATGGGTGTGTGAGTGGGTGTTTGAGTGGGGGTATGGATGTGTGAGTGGGTGTAAGAATGGTTGTGTGGGTCAGAGAGTGGGTGGGTGAGTGGTTGTTTGGGTCTTTGAGTGGGCTTGTGGGTCTGTGAGTGCGTATATGAGTGGCTGTATGGGTGAGGGTGTGGGTATGTGCGTGGTTTTGTGGGTGTGTGACTAGGTGTGTGAGTGACTCTGGTTGTGTGGGTCTGTAATTGGGTGTTTGAGTGAAAATGTGAGTGGGTGCATGCATCACTGAACGGTTGTAAGTAGATGTGAGTGGCTGTGTGGATCTGTGAGTGGGTATGTGGGTTGATGTATGAGTGGCTGCATGGGTGGGTGAGTGGGTGTGTGAGTGGCTGTGTGGGGCTGTGAGTGGCTGTGTGAATGGCTGTATGGGTATGTGAGTGGGTGTGTGAGTCATTGTGTGGGTATGTGATTGATTGTGTAGATCTTTGAGTGTGTGTATGAATGGTTCTGTGGGTCAGTGAATGTTTGTGTCAGTGGTTGGATGGGTATATGGGTCTTTGAATGGGTGTGTAAGTGGTGTTGTGGGTCTGTGAGTAGGTGGGTGAGTGGTTTTGTGAGTGCATGAGTGGATGTGTTAGTGGCTGTATGGTTGTGTGAGTGGGTTGAGTGGTGGTGTAAGTCTGTTAGTGTCTGTCAGAGTGGTTTTCTGGGTCTGAGTGGGTGTGTGAGTGGCTGTATGGGTATGTGTTTGGGTGTGTGAGGGATTGTGTGAGTCAGTGTGTGGGTATGTGATTGATTGGGTCTTTGAGTTGGTGTGTGAGTGGTTTTGTGGGTCTGTGAGTGGGTATGTCAGGGTTTGATGAGTGTGAATGGGTGGGTGAGTGGTTGTATGGGTGAGTAAGTGGTTGTGTGGGTCTGTGATTGGGCATCTGAGTGTTTTTTGTTGGTTGAGTGGCTATATGGTTGTGTGAGTGGGTGTGTGAGTGGGTGTGTGAGTTGCTGTGTGGGTCTGTGATTAACTGTATGAGTGTCTGTGTGGGTCTGTGAGTAAGTGTGTGAGTGGGTGTATGAGTAGGTCTATGGATGTGTGAGTGGGTGTGAATGGCTTTTTGGATCAGTGAATGGGCGTGTGAGTGGTTTTGTGGGTCTGTTAGTGGGCATGTGATTGGGTGTGTCAGTAAGTGTGTGTCATGTTGTGAGTCTGTGAGTGGGTGTGTGCGGCTGTATGGCAGTGTGAGCGGTTGTGTGGGTGTGTCGATGGGTTTATGAGTGGCTGTATAGGTCTGTGAGTGGGTGCGTGAGTGGTCTTATGGGTATGTGAGTGGATGTGTGAGTGGTTGTATGGGTGTGTGAGTGGGTGTGTGAGTGACTATGTGGTAGTGTGAGCCGGTGTTTGGAAGTGTGAGTAGGTGTGAGAGTGATTGTGTGGGGATGTGAGTGGGATGTGAGTGGGTGTATGTGTTTTAAAAAAAAAGATTGGACACAGGATCCACAGTTCTGTTGCGGATATTCACGGAGTGGGCTGCTCTGAGCACCACAGTGCATTCATGCGTCCTCGCATGTGCAAAAAATGTATTTTGCAATTTCTTCCCCAAGCGGGTCCACTGCAGACCCTTGAGCCCTTCATTCAATTTCATCTCCTACTTTTGAACCCTGGGAATGAGTCCCCATATAGAGAATGTCAGCTGCATCTTTCCTGTCTAGTTGTGGCCAGACAATCAGGTGTTGGCACATGGATCAGCGGAACCACAGTGGATTTACTTCTCTAGATCTTTTTTCTCAAATAACCCCAAAAGTACTGAACAGATACACACCAAATTATGAACAGAGATCTTTCTGGTTAACTATCTTGCTTTCTCCAAAGTTTTTAGTTAACGATATTATTTTAAAAACCTAATAGTTCAAATAAGTAATCTATGATGGCCACAAACAGTACGTATTTGACTCAACTTAACTCTTCTCAATGTAACATTGTGAAGAAAATGATTTGTAATCATTGACCAATATTACATTTGATTCATCCACAAAAAAGTTTGTTCACAGGAATATCAATACACTTTTGTGTTTCAATTGTTCAAACAGCAGCCATATCACAAGAGAGGACAGAACTGTTCATCTCTATTCAGGCAGACGTTTCACGTTTAAAAAGCTATGCTAACTGCACTGTGAAATGCTTTAATCATACCATACAGTATCAGAGCAGATTTTAAACAAAGAGACCACTAAAGTACAATAGATTGCGTACATATAAAAAATTAGAACAAAAATAATTCTCATCTAGCAGGACATAATTCTCCAACAGGAAGACATCTGTAATATATTGGTGATTTTTCTGTGATGTTGCATGCTTGATCAGACCCAGATCACTGCTGGTTATTCCAAGGTTACTGGCCTAGGCCTTCTCTGAAGACTACGGTATCACTGTCACAAAATTCCCCTTATTGCACATCTCATTCTATGTGTTCTGCCTTCACATTAACTGACAGACTGCCTCCTTCACTATGACAATAAAGACAATCACTCAAACAACCTGGCATCTCCAAAGCTGCCCATCAATCTGGCAATTACTCTTTTAAAATTATGTATCTGCCCAGGCTTTTCAAAGAAGCAGAGTTAAAAATCAACTTTATGAAGAAGTCCTTGAAACCCTTATCTGAGACCAATACTATTGCCCTACTAACGGTAAACAGGTCTTTTGTTTTTCTACAACCGCACTTCACTGAGGCTCCTCACAAATTTAACAGTCAGCTGAAAATCCAAGACTCCTTATGGAATGAAAACGATGATTGCATCACTTCCTCCTTTTTTTCTTGAAGTATTCATTTCGATATACAAAAATGGAAAACTTCATGATACAAGCAAATTTGGAAAGACTTGACTCCCATTTTGTCTCCCTCCTGTATATCAAGAACTCGAGAAAAACATCCTGCTGCTGCCAACCTGATTCAAATGAAGATGAAAACAAGTTCTATACCACCTCCACCATCTACTCCACTAATTTGCAACTCTACACTGGCCTAAAATATTACTCAGTAGGCAGAAGGTTTAGATGAGTGATATCTGCAATTCTATCTTTATTGTAACGGTCCCTAACAAAGATATACAAGAAAATGAGACCTCTCTAGTTTCCTCCCCCATTTCGACACTGGGTCATATTTGCTCTTCCACATCAGGTCACTTCTTAAAATTCAAAACAGTATCCCAGATATACCTTATGAAGATGAGTTTATCAAAAGTACCTCACAACCACCGTATGGGAAGCCCAACAGATTCCAGCTCCTGAAATTCTCACTTTAAAGTCCTTTTGTCTACACATGGCACTCTAGCTGAATTAAAGCTCCCTCTTCTGACATCAGCAGCATTCTTGCTTTTACGATTAAATTAACCACCCTATACTCTGGCTACACACTATGTAAACACCTGCACTGTTGGATTGAATGCATATTGCACAATAATGAGAGACTCTTCATGCTCACCTAAGAAAGACATTGAGGATCTTTAATGAAGTTAGCAAAACGTGGCGTTCAATAATACAGTACAGGGAGGCTCCAAAATTTGTTTAATTGTTTTGGGAACCAGAAAAAAGGAAGAGTGTGTGCTCCACCTACTCACTGGGGTCAAATTTGCTGTAACACACTAAAGGATGCCCTGTAACTTGAAATATTGTCATCTGTATCATGATGATGTTGAGAGTTAACGATAATGTAAATTTACTGAAGAACCAAAAACCAGTAGCCAAAAGGTAAAGAAATTAATCTCAGAACAAACGTGTAATAAGGAGCAGTGGAATAGTACGTATTGTAGGAATAGTAACATTTAGGGCCAGATGTAGGAAAGAAGCAAATTGCGACTTGCAATTTGCGAGTCCGTGCGACTCGCAAATTGCAAGTCGCAATTTGCTATGCAGAAAGGTGTCTCAGACACCTTCTGCAACTCGCAATGGGGTCTCAAAGACCCACCTCATTAATATTAATGAGGTAGGTCGCAGTTTGCGACCCCATTGCGAGTATGGGCACTCACGGGGATGGTGGCCTGCTGGAGACAGCAGACCACCATGTCTGTGACTGCTTTTTAATAAAAAATAAAAAAATTCCATCTGCAGCCCGTTTTCCTTAAAGAAAAACGAGCTGGACTTGGATTAAAATACCGAAACCTTTAGTTTCGGTTTTTTTCAGAGCAGGCAGTGGTCCATTGGACCACTGCCTGCTCTGAAAAAATATTTTTGTTTCCATTCACAAAGGGAAAGGGGTCCCATGGGGACCCCTTCCCATTTGCGACTGGGTTACCATCCACTTCAGGTGGATGGTAACTGCGATTTCATTTGCGACCGCGAAATGAAATTGCATAGCGTTGCTAGTCGCAAATAGGAAGGGAACACCCCTTCCTATTTGCGAGTCGGAAATGCATTTTGCGAGTCGGATCCGACTCGCAAAATGCATTTCTGCATCGCGGAGAGGCTTTTGTGCCTCGCAAATGGCGTTTTTCGCCGTTTGCGAGGCGCAAATCCTTTCCTACATCTGGCCCTTAATTAGGCTTAGAATACAAAAACAGGTTTAAATACGATGTACACGTACAGTCTTGCTACAAGCATCATACTCACCTCTCACATGCCCTTCTTTGTATTCATCAAACACAGTGCTAGAAGGAGTCAGGACAGCAGAGCAGCCTCACTAGAATGATGAATTGCATGCTCAGTGAAAACAAGGCAAGGTAGAGGAGATCCAGTTGTCAGGTGCAGTAGCTCAGTACTACAAGGTAGCTACATGGCCACACCGTCTGCTTCAGGTTGGGCTGCAGCTTCTTTTATTGTTAGTATCCCTCTCATTGAAATGAGATCAATTCTAGAGATCTGAGAGACCAACTCGAGTTATCAGGGATGGATCAGGCTCGTGGGAAGATCATGGCATGCATGGCAGCTGCCAGTCTTTCCCTGTTCAGTCGCAGGTGCTCCCCAGTAACACTATTCCAGAGCTGCCACGCTATGATGCACTAGGAGCGTAACATTTGCAGGCCACGGGCTGCTGCAGCCTGCATCTATCCTCAGGGGAGCCCAAGCTCTGTGAAGGGAGAAAAACTGCTCACTATACATTTTATATCCTTTCTCCCCACTGTGGAAACATCGCACCTGGACACTCATGTGATGGGCTCCAGAGAAGGAGCAAGTTGCCTCTGCGAAACTCTGGCAGCGCTTCTTAGAATGTGAGCAGACTAGATATTGTAGAATAAGAATTATTTTTGTTATCTATCCGCAGGTAGCAGTATGGCTGGGAGGGCAACATATTTGGTTTAGGTCATCTTTTTCTACTCAACAGCCAATATTCTTTCTTTCCTTATTGTAGGGTTCAACGGGATTGGATACCTTCACGTCATTGGAACATGCCTCAAAGCTTCATTTATTATATCATTTAGAAACCTCGTAGCATTTTAAGGTTTAACATCTGACTCACCTTTTTCCATCTTAAAGAGATTAATAAATATGCCCAAGCAAAGAGCACGTACTCAGGCCAGTATCGTGTCTCCAGTAGTATAGCAAAGTCAGCTTTCAAAGTTCACTCTGTGTAATTGAGGAATAGAAAACCTGATCGCTGACGGCACACTCTTAAGCTCCACTATTTTAACACTACTTTGCAAGGCTGAGATGAGTCCAATAACAAAGTTCCTTTATGACAAACCTAAATGCAAATAGTTGCGTTCTCATGGAAGTAAAGTCAATCAAAATCCACTTTGTGTTTCAGGAATTATTTGCTTGAATTATTCCATTATACAACAAGTATGAGTCCAAAAGGGTTTACACACGTGTCGCTCACCACCATACATGTGGTTAAGATGTTATATGCAATCTAAAAATATGCATTCTGAACAATATGTGCATTTAGGGTTTTTAATGGCAGTACTAGAAATGCTGGCTATTAGCGGATAGTTTCATGTACTGCTATTTGATTACCAATTGCGTGGAAGAGAAGGGAGCAAGGTAGGTGGGAAAATCCTTGTGCTTGCTGCTGGGCTGGGCAAAACACGCATGTGCCACTGCTGCAGACAAGATTACTAGGCAACCCCTTTCAAAGATCGAGTTCCGACCTGTGTGCACCCGCACCAAGCAACTAGCTGCTAAGGCTGTGAAACGCAGCATGGTTCATAGAGAAAGGAGCAGAGAAGAAAGCATCTGCATGTTTTACATTGTAAGTTACAGTGCCTGTAACCTGTGCTGTGAACCATGCTGCTGCTGCAATTGGCTGTCCTCTACATTGCCAGTCCTAGTCATCAGCTCAGCCTGCATTAATATGGGCATTTAGTGCTCAATGCGGTGCAGCGGTGAGGCACAAGACAGGGCCAGGGCAATCGCAAGTGGGGAACTTGTACAAAGGCTGTGTCTGGATGACGGCATGAGAATGACACTTGAGAGAGCCATTTCAAAATATGCACAATCCAAACATTTTTGCATCACAGGGTCTTCTCTAAAAAAAATAGGGACAGCTTCTATATACAGTACTGTGTATCTAAATCTGTGTATACACTATTTATGTGCAGACTGTGCAGATACCTAGCCTCAGTACTGCTGCATCACCTATGGCTAAATTTGCATACCCTAAATCCTTTTCGGACCTGTGCATTTGATGGTCCTCTTTTGTCTGTGGATTACTGAAGTTAGCTGTGTACCACTTATTATGTTCCACAATTACCTGAAGCGCTATGAAGCAGTCCATAGTGATGCAATGGAGCAGAACAAAAAAACAAAAGAAAAGGGAAACACATGCACTGAAGCTGTAGCAATGCTATTAGTAAAAAACATCCAGCACAGGAACACCTACCATGCTGTTGGAAGGACATAACCTAAACACAGATAATTGTAAGTGGATTATTCATGGACATCTCCCAAACAGTGTATACCTACAGCTGTGGAGAAGTGTGGCACAATGGTTAAAGCGACAGACCTCTGATGCAGAGATCTGGCTCAGGACCAGGGTTCAATTCCCCCCACAGCAGGTCTTGGGCTCAATTCACTTGGACCAGATAATTCTTGCCTTGTATCTAATTAATGGGTCTAACTCTGAGCAATAGTTTACTTAATCTCCACAGCAGCCCTCACAGCATTGGGATGCCTGGCTTCACCCTGGGGCTGTCCAGGAGTGGGTTCCTCACAGAGAAAAGCCAGGAGGGGTTCCACAGTGGTATGCGTACAGTTCCTTGAGACCCTAATGGGTGAGTAGTGCGCTATACAAGCGTCAAGTTTACAGTTTTACAGCTGTCAGAGAATTGTCTTACACGTGTGATAAATGACAGAGAGAGAATGAGCAAACTAAGAATGGAGTTATGAGAGTGGGGAGAATATAGGTATGGAATATTGGTCCTTAGGCACTCCACTTAACACTGCCAAACATACAAATGGTGCTTCAGAAAGGGGAAGGGGAGTATCTGACTAAGAGAAGAAGTAGTGTTTTAAGGAAAATTAGTACCCTTCACAGACTAACTCTAATGCTGTTATAGAGGGAACTTCCTTCATAGAGGTAACAGTCACCTGGCTATGAATACAATCTCTTGTGTGGAGCAACAGGAGGGATACAGCAATCATGGATGGTCCTGAGATGTTTAAGCATACAGGATGTTCCATGGGAGTACTTTTTGTAGTACCCCTTTGTTAGACCTGACAGCCTTAGGGTAGTCACCCCTAACTTTTTTGCCTGCCTCCCTCCTCGTTTTGGATACTGTTTTGCTGGTTTTTAGACTCTGCGCACTTTACCACTGCTAACCAGTGATAAAGTGTATATGCTCTCTCTCTGTAAACATGGTAACTTTGGATCATACCTGATTGAACTATTTAATCTACTTATAAGTCCCCAGTCATGTGCACTCCAGGTGCCTAGGGCATATAGATTAAATGCTACTAGTGGACCTGCAGCACGGATTGTGCCACCCACTTAAGTAGCCCCTTTCCCTTGTCTCAGGCCTACCATTGCTAGGCCTGGGTGTGCAGTTTCACTGCCACCTCGACTTGGCATTTAAAAGTACTTGCCAAGCCTAGAACTCCCCTTTTTCTGCATATAAGTCACCCTTAATGTGTGCCCTGGGTATCCCCTAGAGCAGGGTGCTGTGTAGGTAAAAGGCAGGACATGTACCTGTGTAGTTATATGTCCTGGTAGTGTAAAACTCCTAAATTCGTTTTTGCACTACTGGGAGACCTGCTCCCTTCATAGGCTAACATTGGGGCTGCCCTCATACACTGTTGAAGTGGCAGCTGCTGATCTGAAAGGAGCAGGGAGGTCATATTTAGTATGGCCAGAATGGTAATACAAAATCCTACTGACTGGTGAAGTCGGATTTAATATTACTATTCTAGAAATGCCACTTTTAGAAAGTGAGCATTTCTTTGCACTTAAATCCTTCTGTGCCTTACAATCCACGTCTGGCTAGGTTTAGTTGACAGCTCCTTGTGCATTCACTCAGACACACCCCAAACACAGGGTACTCAGCCTCACTTGCATACATCTGCATTTTGAATGGGTCTTCCTGGGCTGGGAGGGTGGAGGGCCTGCCCTCACACAAAGGACTGCCACACCCCCTACTGGGACCCTGGCAGACAGGATTGAACTGAAAGGGGACCTGGTGCACTTCTTAGCCTCTCTTTGAAGTCTCCCCCACTTCAAAGGCACATTTGGGTATAAAACAGGGCCTCTGCCCTACCTCATCAGACACTTGCTGGAGAAGAAACCGGAACCAGAAACTACATCCTGCCAAGAAGAACTGCCTGGCTGCTCAAAGGACTCACCTGTCTGCTTTCTCCAAAGGACTGCTGTCTTGCTGTTGCCCTGCTGCCTTGCTGAACTCTTGTCTGGCTGTGAAAGTGCTCTCCAAGGGCTTGGATAGAGCTTGCCTCCTGTTCCTTGAAGTCTCAGGACCAAAAAGACTTCTTCCTTTCACTTGGACGCTCCGTGCGCCGAAAATTTCGACGCACAGCTTGTTTCGCGGCGAGAAAAACGCCGCACACCGACGCTGATCGACGCGACGCCCTCGGGACGATCGAGACTTCGACGCACAACCTCGCAAGGACAAAGCCGCTCGACTTTCCAGGAGAAATCGACGCGACGCCCACCGTGAGTGCGAAACTTTGACGCACGGCCTCGCAAGGACAACGCCGCCCGACTTCCAAGGAGAAATCGACGCGACGCCTGCCGTGAGACCAAACTTTCGACGCACGGCCTCGCAAGGACAACGCCGCCCGACTTCCAAGGAGAAATCGACGCGACGCCTACCGTGAGATCGAAACTTCGACGCGCAGCCCCGCAGAACGACGCGCAGCCGGAAAACAAGCAGGAGAATCCACGCACAGACCCGGGACATCTGGTAATCCCCGCGATCCACAAAAAGAGACTGTCTGCGCGCCGGAAAACGACGCCCGACTTCCCCGCGTGGAAAAGACCGACGCAAGTCTGTGTGTGCTGAGGAGAAATCGACGCACACACCCCTTTTTCCACGCATCTCTTCTCCTGTGGCCCTCTGAGGAGATTTTCCACCAGAAACCAGGTACTTTGTGCTTGAAAGACACTGTATTGCATTCTAAAGACTTAAGACACTTTATATCACTTTCCTGTGATATTTCTACAATTTTCCATTGCAACTTTATTCTTTTTGACCTACAATTATCCTGATAAATATTATATATTTTTCTAAACACTGTGTGGTGTAGTTTTGTGGTGCTATATGGTGGTATTGTATGATTTATTGCACAAATACTTTACACATTGCCTTCTAAGTTAAGCCTGACTGCTCGTGCCAAGCTACCAGAGGGTGGGCACAGGATAATCTTGGATAGTGTGTGACTTACCCTGACTAGAGTGAGGGCTTTTGCTTGGACAGGAGGTAACCTGACTGCCAACCAAAAACCCCATTTCTAACATTGGTGATCAGCGGTGAGGATAGGACTTGTATTTGTGCAGTGACATAAAGTAGCTAAGTATCTCACTACCTACCCACAGTTGAAGGTCAACTTGGTTTTTATCTCTTTTTGAAAATCCGTTTTTTCCTGACAATTTTCAAAAACTAAATCCTCACTCAACATGTCTCTGACTGGGTCTCAGACAGGGGACTTTGACCTAGTCCAGTTGGATACATACACGGTCAAACAACTAAGAGGATTCTGCAGGGCATTGAGGGTACCCACCCAAGGGGCCTCCAGAAAGGAGGACTTTCAAGTGGCGCTGAGGGCCTGGGCAGAAGCCCATTTAGAGGATGATGAGGAAGGGGAGCCAGAAAATGGCCCCTCAGAAGGGTTTTCACTATCTATGGATGGTGTTACCACTGCAATTGTGCACCCTTCCAGACCAGGGAGCAGTGTCTCCATGCAAAGCCTGACCGCAGAGGAAAGGAGAGAGGAAAGGGAGTTCCAATTGCAAATGGCAAAACTGAAAATTGAGGCGCAACAGGAGGAGAGGAGGGCAGAAAGAGAAGCCAAACAAGCTGAGGCTGAAAGAGCAGCCAAACAGATTGAAGCTGAAAGGACAGCCAAACAGATTCAAGCAGAAGCTGAAAGGGCAGCCAAACAAGCAGAAGCTGAAAGAGCAGCCAAACAAGTGGAAGCTGAAAGAGCTTTGGCTGAAAAGAAACTATTGTTGGCTCATGAACTGAGTCTCAAGGAGCTGGAGATCAAGGCAAGACAGTCTGAATCCAGCAATAATGGTGGCAGCATACAGACAGGACCTGCTGGAGAAAAAAAGGTTTGTATACCCAAAAATGTGGTGCCCAGTTTTGTGGTGGGAGATGACATAGATAAATGGTTAGCTGCTTATGAAGTTGCACTAAGGGCTCATGAGGTTCCTGAAGGGCAATGGGGGGTAGCTATGTGGGGTTATGTGCCGCCATTGGGGAGGGACACACTTCTCACATTGGATCCACCGGATCAAAACACATACCCACTCCAGAAAGCCACTTTACTTGCCAAGTTTGGGCTGACCCCTGAGGGATACCGTCAGAGGTTCAGGGACAGCACCAAACAAACCACACAAACATGGGTAGATTTCTTTGATTTCTCTAGTAAGGCACTGAATGGATGGGTGCGGGGCAACAAAGTAGCAGATTATAAAAGTTTATATGATTTGATCCTGAGGGAGCATATGCTTAATGTTACTTATACAGATTTGCGCCAGCACCTAGTGGATAGTAAGCTGACTGATCCCAGGAAGCTTGCTGAGGAGGCGGACCTCTGGGTTAGCACCAGAGTGTCCAAAAAGGTACCTGGGGGGGACTCCCACAAAGGTGGTCAGGGTTCCCAACAGAAGAAAGAGGGGGGAGATAAACTTACAGATAAGGAACTCTCTAAAGGCCCCCAAAAGAATTCCCAGGGAGGGGGTGGCAACCCTTCCTTTTCCAAATTTGGGAGAAAGCCAGGGACATTTGACAAGTCAGGAAAATCTAGCCCCAAATGCATGGAATGTTACCAATATGGTCACTACAAAGGCGATCCTCAGTGCCCCAAGAGGGCACCGTCCACTACCGGACAGGCACCTGGGTTGACTAGTGTAGCACTCGGGGGGGAGATGGACCCAACTAGCTTTGGGGAACAGGTAGAGATTTCCCTAGTGTCCCTGGGAGAAGGAGAAATGGTGCCCAAGGCCCACATGCCTAGAAATACTTCCAAGTACCGGCAGTGGGTCACCATTGATGGGCAGAGGGTGGAGGCTCTGCGTGACACAGGAGCCAGTATGACTACTATCAAGAGTCAGCTGGTGTCAGCAGAGCAGATAATGCCTAATACATTCCACCAGGTCAGAGTAGCTGACAATCGCGAGAGTCACCTACCGGTGGCTCTGGTTCCCTTTGAGTGGGGGGGGGTCTCTGGTACTCTGAAAGTAGCTGTGAGTCCTGCCATGCCTGTAGATTGTCTGTTAGGCAATGACCTTGAGCACACTGCTTGGAAAGAAGTGGAGCTCAGGTCTCACCTGGAGATGTTAGGGTTACCTGAGTGGGTCTGCATGACCACACGGTCCATGGCTGACCGAGAGGGAAGTCAAGGGCATCTGGAGCCTGGAACGATGGCCCAGAGAGCTGCCAGGAGGAGGGACCAGGGGTGCGGGAAACCGGCCCCCGCTGTTCCCACAGTGGCTGACGGGGCTCCTGAGGAGGAGGCTTCCGAGCCAACTGGGGAAGACATCGCCGCCCTAGGTGACTTACCTGAGCTTGCTGGTTGGCAAGTTGAGGGTGGACCCACCAGGGAGGACTTCTGCAAGGCGCAGAAAGAATGTCCCACTCTAGAAGGTTTGAGGAAACAAGCCTCAAACCAGGCAGCCGGCGACGCCTCTGGCGATCACCACCTATATTGGGAGAATGATCTCCTTTACAGTGAGCCTAAGGTTCCGGGCTTTGGGGCAGCACGTGTGCTGGTGGTCCCCCAATGTTACCGAACCTTCCTACTGGGTCTGGCTCACGACATTCCCCTGGCAGGACATTTGGGGCAGGGCAAGACCTTTAACAGGCTTGTCACCCACTTTTATTGGCCCAAAATGAGGACACACTCAGACAAGTTCTGCAGATCCTGTCCTACCTGCCAGGCCAGTGGTAAAGCAGGAAAAAGGGTTAAAACCCCCCTGATTCCACTTCCTGTCGTTGGCACCCCCTTTGAAAGGGTGGGCATCGACATTGTTGGCCCCTTGGACCCCAAAACGGCCTTAGGCAACAGGTTCATCCTGGTTTTGGTGGACCATGCCACCCGTTACCCAGAGGCAATCCCTCTAAGGACAGTAACTGCACCGGTGGTGGCCAGAACCCTGATGGGGATATTTACCCGTGTGGGGTTCCCCAAGGAAATAGTGTCTGACAGAGGCACTAACTTCATGTCCGCATACATGAAGTCGCTGTGGGATGCGTGTGGTGTAACTTACAAGTTCACCACACCCTATCACCCCCAGACGAACGGTCTTGTGGAGAGATTCAACAAGACCCTGAAAGGCATGATTGGTGGCCTTCCTGAGGCCATGAGGCGTAAGTGGGACGTCCTCTTACCATGCCTTCTCTTTGCTTACAGAGAGGTCCCCCAGAGAGGGGTAGGGTTCAGCCCCTTTGAACTTCTCTATGGGTACCCTGTCAGGGGACCCTTAAGCATTGTCCAGGAGGGATTGGAGAAAGCTCCAAAGGCACCCCCTCAGGATGTGGTCAGCTATATGTTGGCCCTCCGCAACCAGATGACCCGCTTCTGGAAAGAAGCCCAAGATAACCTTGAGGCCAGTCAAGAGGTGATGAAACAATGGTATGACCAGAAGGCCACCCTGGTAGAGTTTCAACCTGGAGACAAAGTGTGGGTAATGGAGCCAGTAGAGCCCAGAGCTCTCCAGGACCGCTGGTCTGGCCCATTTGAAATAAAGGAGCGGAAAGGGGAGGCCACTTACCTAGTGGACCTCAAAACCCCTAGGAATCCCCTAAGGGTGCTCCATGTGAACCGACTAAAAGCTCATTGTGAGAGGTCGGAGATCAACATGCTTCTGGTCACAGATGAAGGAACGGAAGAGGAGAGTGAACCTCTCCCCGACCTCCTCTCTGCCCAAGAAGGTGATGGGTCAGTAAGCGGGGTCATTCTGTCTGGCACCCTGACTCTAAATCAGAAAGGAGACTGTTATGAGCTGTTGGAGCAGTTCTCCCCCCTGTTCTCCCTTACTCCTGGGCTGACCCACCTCTGTGTTCATGATATTGACACCGGTGACAGTCTCCCTGTGAAAAACAAAATTTACAGGTTGTCGGATAAGGTGAAGGCCAGCATCAAGGAGGAGGTCTCCAAGATGTTGACTCTAGGGGTCATTGAGAAATCCAGTAGTCCCTGGGCCAGCCCAGTGGTATTGGTCCCAAAGGCTACTGCCCCAGGTGCGAAGCCAGAGCTCCGGTTCTGTGTGGACTACCGGGGTCTCAACTCAGTCACCCGGACTGATGCTCACCCCATCCCCCGGGCTGATGAGCTCGTGGACAGGCTAGGCGCTGCCAAGTTCCTGAGTACGTTTGATCTTACTTCAGGGTACTGGCAGATCGCCCTGACTGAGGGGGCTAAGGAAAGGTCCGCCTTTTCCACCCCTGACGGCCATTACCAGTTCCGAGTGATGCCGTTTGGATTAAAAAATGCCCCCGCTACCTTCCAACGGTTGGTTAACGGGGTCCTGGCTGGCAAGGATGCCTTCTGTGCAGCCTACCTGGATGACATAGCTGTCTACAGTTCCAGCTGGGAGGAACACCTGCTCCACCTCAAGGAGGTGCTTCAGGCCCTGCAACAGGCAGGCCTGACCATCAAGGCTAGTAAGTGCCAGATTGGGCAGGGTTCCGTGGTGTACTTGGGACACCTAGTAGGTGGTGGCAAGGTGCAGCCACTCCAGGCCAAGATCGAAACTATCAAGTCCTGGCAACCACCTCGAACCCAGACTGAGGTGAGAGCCTTTTTAGGCCTCACCGGATACTACCGCAGGTTTGTCAAGGGCTATGGTACCATTGTGTCCCCCTTGACAGAACTCACGTCCAAGAAGCAACCTAGGTTGGTGAATTGGACAGAGGCTTGTCAGAAAGCCTTTGACGCCCTAAAGGAAGCCATGTGCACGGCCCCCGTGCTCAAGGCCCCTGACTACTCCCAGGAATTTATCGTGCAGACAGACGCTTCAGAGCATGGCATAGGGGCAGTCCTAGCACAGCTAAATGAGGAGGGCCAAGATCAACCGGTAGTCTTTATTAGCAGAAGGCTATTACCACGGGAACAGAGGTGGAGTGCTATTGAAAGAGAAGCTTTTGCTGTGGTCTGGGCCCTGAAGAAGCTGAGGCCCTACCTGTTTGGGACTCACTTCCTAGTTCAGACAGACCACAGACCCCTCAGATGGCTCATGCAGATGAGGGGTGAGAATCCAAAACTTCTGAGGTGGTCCATTTCCCTACAGGGGATGGACTTTACGGTGGAACATCGCCCAGGGGTTGACCACGCCAATGCTGATGGTCTCTCCAGGTACTTCCGCCTTAGCGATGAGAGCTCCCAGGAGGTCGGGTAGCTCTCCCCACTTTCAGCTGGGGGGGACACATGTTAGACCTGACAGCCTTAGGGTAGTCACCCCTAACTTTTTTGCCTGCCTCCCTCCTCGTTTTGGATACTGTTTTGCTGGTTTTTAGACTCTGCGCACTTTACCACTGCTAACCAGTGATAAAGTGTATATGCTCTCTCTCTGTAAACATGGTAACTTTGGATCATACCTGATTGAACTATTTAATCTACTTATAAGTCCCCAGTCATGTGCACTCCAGGTGCCTAGGGCATATAGATTAAATGCTACTAGTGGACCTGCAGCACGGATTGTGCCACCCACTTAAGTAGCCCCTTTCCCTTGTCTCAGGCCTACCATTGCTAGGCCTGGGTGTGCAGTTTCACTGCCACCTCGACTTGGCATTTAAAAGTACTTGCCAAGCCTAGAACTCCCCTTTTTCTGCATATAAGTCACCCTTAATGTGTGCCCTGGGTATCCCCTAGAGCAGGGTGCTGTGTAGGTAAAAGGCAGGACATGTACCTGTGTAGTTATATGTCCTGGTAGTGTAAAACTCCTAAATTCGTTTTTGCACTACTGGGAGACCTGCTCCCTTCATAGGCTAACATTGGGGCTGCCCTCATACACTGTTGAAGTGGCAGCTGCTGATCTGAAAGGAGCAGGGAGGTCATATTTAGTATGGCCAGAATGGTAATACAAAATCCTACTGACTGGTGAAGTCGGATTTAATATTACTATTCTAGAAATGCCACTTTTAGAAAGTGAGCATTTCTTTGCACTTAAATCCTTCTGTGCCTTACAATCCACGTCTGGCTAGGTTTAGTTGACAGCTCCTTGTGCATTCACTCAGACACACCCCAAACACAGGGTACTCAGCCTCACTTGCATACATCTGCATTTTGAATGGGTCTTCCTGGGCTGGGAGGGTGGAGGGCCTGCCCTCACACAAAGGACTGCCACACCCCCTACTGGGACCCTGGCAGACAGGATTGAACTGAAAGGGGACCTGGTGCACTTCTTAGCCTCTCTTTGAAGTCTCCCCCACTTCAAAGGCACATTTGGGTATAAAACAGGGCCTCTGCCCTACCTCATCAGACACTTGCTGGAGAAGAAACCGGAACCAGAAACTACATCCTGCCAAGAAGAACTGCCTGGCTGCTCAAAGGACTCACCTGTCTGCTTTCTCCAAAGGACTGCTGTCTTGCTGTTGCCCTGCTGCCTTGCTGAACTCTTGTCTGGCTGTGAAAGTGCTCTCCAAGGGCTTGGATAGAGCTTGCCTCCTGTTCCTTGAAGTCTCAGGACCAAAAAGACTTCTTCCTTTCACTTGGACGCTCCGTGCGCCGAAAATTTCGACGCACAGCTTGTTTCGCGGCGAGAAAAACGCCGCACACCGACGCTGATCGACGCGACGCCCTCGGGACGATCGAGACTTCGACGCACAACCTCGCAAGGACAAAGCCGCTCGACTTTCCAGGAGAAATCGACGCGACGCCCACCGTGAGTGCGAAACTTTGACGCACGGCCTCGCAAGGACAACGCCGCCCGACTTCCAAGGAGAAATCGACGCGACGCCTGCCGTGAGACCAAACTTTCGACGCACGGCCTCGCAAGGACAACGCCGCCCGACTTCCAAGGAGAAATCGACGCGACGCCTACCGTGAGATCGAAACTTCGACGCGCAGCCCCGCAGAACGACGCGCAGCCGGAAAACAAGCAGGAGAATCCACGCACAGACCCGGGACATCTGGTAATCCCCGCGATCCACAAAAAGAGACTGTCTGCGCGCCGGAAAACGACGCCCGACTTCCCCGCGTGGAAAAGACCGACGCAAGTCTGTGTGTGCTGAGGAGAAATCGACGCACACACCCCTTTTTCCACGCATCTCTTCTCCTGTGGCCCTCTGAGGAGATTTTCCACCAGAAACCAGGTACTTTGTGCTTGAAAGACACTGTATTGCATTCTAAAGACTTAAGACACTTTATATCACTTTCCTGTGATATTTCTACAATTTTCCATTGCAACTTTATTCTTTTTGACCTACAATTATCCTGATAAATATTATATATTTTTCTAAACACTGTGTGGTGTAGTTTTGTGGTGCTATATGGTGGTATTGTATGATTTATTGCACAAATACTTTACACATTGCCTTCTAAGTTAAGCCTGACTGCTCGTGCCAAGCTACCAGAGGGTGGGCACAGGATAATCTTGGATAGTGTGTGACTTACCCTGACTAGAGTGAGGGCTTTTGCTTGGACAGGAGGTAACCTGACTGCCAACCAAAAACCCCATTTCTAACACCCTTGATAACTCCTTTTTGCAAATGTTATATTTCACAACCTTTGCAATTACCCTTTTTACACCAGAAGGGATAGTATAGAAAATCCCACGGTATGGACTGCTTTTTTGCTAGAGGCTCCTTCTCTTCTGTTTCTTCTGGGTCCTCTGGCTACCCTTATTCCCAATGAGGATGGTGTCCAATAGCAATAAGAAAAACTGAAAAAAATCTCTTGCTTCTGATGCAGAGGTGTGGTGAGGTCGCAGACATGAAGAAGAGATGGGTGGACATTTCCTCCAGAATAGGGTGATCAACGCTGCTGGTCAGTCAGAACTATTCTTAGCTTGTGACATCACATTTGCGGTGATGCCATGGAATCACTATGAATCCAAAAAAGTGTATTACAACAGAATCTAACAATAGTTTGTCTGTTTTTACTAAAAAAAAATGGGGTCAATGTTCACTATTGTAATCTCTTTATGGTATTCACTTTTTAAAAAATCATGCTGGTCCCGCGGTGGCACCACAAATCCTGCGAGTGAAAATATGAGCTGAAAATATGAGCTCCGGGCGATCCCATAGTTAGGCATTAAGGCTCACGGTAGATCTGCGAATCCAAAAACCCTTAAAAAAAACTTAATGTAACTTACACTACTCTTCTCCATCTATATTCATATACAAATATATTTTAAGAGTGACAAAATAAAATATAATTTCAACAACAGTAACTGTAATGGAAAAACTAATAACATTTCACACACTACACAATGACAGTAGAGGGCAACATTGTCAGATAATAAGGTGGGGTGGGCAGTAGGACAGGGGAGCATGGTAGCAACACTACAAACAACAACAGAGCAAAGGCTAGATGAGCAGTGATGCTGTCCGAGGGGACTAACAGGTGACATTCTCTATTTCCTGATTTAGTTCCACCCAAGGGTCAGTACATCCCTATTAGATCTGACAGCCTTAAGGGGGTCTTCCCCCACTTTTTTGGCCTGCCACCCCCTGTATGTTCTGATCTCGTTTTTGCTGGTTTTAGGACTCTGCACACTTCACCACTGCTGAAAAGTGCTAAAGTGCTTGTGCTTTCTCTCCTAAACATGGTAACAATGGCTCATACACAATTGGCATATTTCATGTACCTATAATTACCTAGTAATGCGCACTATATGTGTCCATGGCCTGTAAATTAAATGCTACTAGTGGGCCTGCAGCACTGATTGTGCACCCACATAAGTAACCCCTTAACCATGTTTCAGGCCTGCCATTGCAAGACATATGTGTGCAGTTTCACTGCCACTTCGACTTGGCATTTAAAAATACTTGCCAAGCATTAAACTCCTCTTTTCTTACATATGTCGCTCCAAAGGTAGGCCATAGGTAGCCCATAGGGCAGAGTGCTATGTAAGTAAAAGGTAAAACAAATACTTGCAAGTTTTTCACTACAGTGAAGCCTTCTCCTTTCATAGGCCATCATTGGAAATTTCCTTATATACTTTTAAATGGTATTGTCTGACCTGAGAGGAGTGGCATTGTCATGTTTAGTATAGTTAGAATAGTAGAGAGAAATCCTGCTTACTGATGAAGTTGGATTTAACATTTACTATTGCAGAAATGCCACTTTTAGAAAGTACCAAAATGGACAAGATAACCCAATATTCCCCCATGAACTGGGTGTTTTTAATTTTAATGTAACAAACATTCAAAGAGGACTCATTTTGATAATTAACTCAATATAGATGAATATCAAAATTTAATGTTCTAGTCCAAGCATGGACTAATTCTATATTTGAATAAATCCACATACTGCGTGATATAAAATGGATGTAAGTTTTATATGATCCTCAAGTTTACACAAGAAATTAAAGCAGCAACAACACTGAATAATCATGTATATAAGCATAGATAACTTATAGGAGTCCCACAAACTACATTTCGAGGGGACACAAGGAGGGCATCAACTACCTGACTAATTGATACAAACAACAGTTAATAATTAATCAGTCCTGTCAGATGCCACGTGGGCAATCAGAATCCTTCATGAAATATTCTAGCACAAATGCAATGAGTTTCATCATGAGGGACTATGGTCGACGTGTTGGTCTCCCGCAGCTCAAACAGTCCCTCATACCATCCTCAGGATAACATGTCATGAAGTAATTAATTACAATTGTTTCAGTACAACATAATAAGTACCTTATGTTAAAAAACCAATATGCAGATGTAACACGCCATACATAAACATGGATCACCTGCTCACAATGTACACCAGATGCAGTCACTTGTGAATGGAATCAAAGCCATCTCATGCAAACGTGAGCCAAACTGTACACTTGTGTCTACAACAAGACCTCATCTACATCACAAGACGTGACCAATCTCACCACTAATACCAGTGCCAGTGTTGCCAAATAGAAAAGCCTCCACTTCAAAACCACTCTTTAAAGTTTCCTCCAATTCAAAGGCCCATTTAGTTATATATACTAGGTCTGTGACCCCCTAAAAATCAGAAACTTCTGGCCCTACAACTGTACTCTGTCAGAAGGACTGCCGTGCTGCCCACAGGACTCATCTGGACTGCTTTTCTGGGAGGACTGCTCTTGTGCTTGTTGCTCTGCTGTCCGCTGCTCCCTGACTCTGATGGAACGACTTTGACTTTCCCCAAGTGGTCTCTAAGGTCTTGGACCGAGTTTGCCTCCTGTTAAGAAGTCTGAGTGCCATAAAAGTCTTCACTCAAGGGAGAATACCACTGCACCGGAAAACCGACGCAATGCCTGCAAAAATTGATGCACCACCTGCAGAATTAATACAGTGCCTGTCTCGTGGCTGAAAGATCACCACAGCACCCCCCGAATCGACACTTTGACTGTTTCATCATCGCAGTGTGTTTTGAATTTTTCATGCATCATTCCTCGGCATTAAAATATCCCTGCAACGCAGAAAGGAGCCGAGGCTGCGCACCCAGAATCCGGTGCATCACCTTGCCCACATGGAAAGAATTGATGCATCACCTCTGCCATGCTGGAAAAATTGACTCATTGCTTACTTTTCGATGCACCACCTCCTCTGAGGGCCTCTGGGTCATTATCTTTGACACATCCCAGATACTTTCAATCAATCAATCAATCAATTTGTAAAGCGCGCTACATACCCGTGAGGGTTTCAAGGCGCTTGGGGGGGAAGGGTGCTGCTACTGCTCAAAGAGCCAAGTCTTGAGGAGTTTTCTGAAGGAAAGAGGGTCCTGGGTCTGTCATAGATCCAACGGGAGGGTGTTCCAGGTCTTGGCGGCGAGGTACGAGAATGATCTGCCGCCGGAAGATTTGCGCCGGATGCGTGGGATGGAGGCAAGTGCGAGGTTGGCGGAGCGGAGTTGCCGGGTGGGGGTGTAGAAGCTGAGTCTGTTGTTCAGGTATGTTGGTCCGGTGTTGTGGATTGCCTTGTGTGCGTGGGTGAGGAGCTTGAAGGTGATCCTCTTGTTGATGGGGAGCCAGTGTAGGTCTCTTGGGTGGGGGGTGATGTGGCAGTGGTGAGGGTTGTTGAGGATGAGTCGGGCGGAGGCGTTTTGGATGCGTTGGAGGCGTTGTAGGAGTTTGGATGAGATACCGGTGTAGAGGGCGTTGCCGTAGTCGAGTCTGCTGCTGACGAAGGCCTGGGTTACTGTTTTTCTTGTTTCTGTTGGGATCCATTTGTAAACTCTGTGGAGCATGGGGAGGGTGTTGTAGCAGGAGGAGGAGATGGCGCTGACCTGCTTTGACAAGGAGAGTGAGGAGTCGAGGGTGAAGCCGAGGTTTCGTGCGCTGTCGGTGGGTGTCGGTGGGGGACCCAGTGTGGTCGGCCACCATGAGTTGTCCCAGGCGGAGTGAGTGCGCCCAAGGATGAGAACCTCTGTTTTGTCTGAGTTCAGTTTTAGCCAGCTGTCTCTCATCCAGTCGGCAATGGCTTTTAGTCCCTCGTGGAGGTTGGTTTTGGTGGTGTGCGGGTCCTTGGTGATGGAGTGGATGTGTTGGGTGTCATCGCGTAGGAGATGATGTTGAGGTTGTGCTGACGGGCCACTTGTGCAAGGGGGGGCCATGTAGATGTTGAACAGCGTCGGGCTGAGGGATGAGCCCTGGGGTATGCCGCAGATGATGTTGAAGGCTTTGGATTGGTACGGGAGGAGGCGGACTCTTTGGGTTCTGCCGGCAAGGAAGGATGCAGTCCATTCGAGGGCCTGGTCATGGATTCCTGCTGCGTGGAGGCAGGATTTTAGAGTGTGGTGACAGACGGTGTCAAAGGCGGCTGGTAGGTCTAGGAGGATGAGGGCTGATGTTTCTCCATTGTCGAGGTGGCTTCTGATGTCGTCTGTGGTATCGAGGAGGGCGGTTTCGGTGCTGTGGTTGCATCTGAAGCCAGAATGGGAGGGGTCAAGGATGTTGTTGTCAATACTTTGTGCTAATTTTGATACTTTGTGCTAAAAAGGTACACCCATTGATAGTCTGATCGTATGGATGAAGACTTACCTAAAGTTCCAAAAAGTGAAAATTTTACTTGTGCATATTGGAGTTTTATCATTTTGGTCTTATTTTATTCAGATAAATATTATTTATTTTTCTAAACTGGTGTGAAGTACTTTTCATGATGTTGTACTGTATGAGTTATTGCACAAATACTTTACACATTGCTTTCTAAGTTAAGCCTGCCTTTTCTGTGCCAAGCTACTGGAGGGTGAGCACAGCTTAATTAAGGTTGTGTTTTGACTTACCCTGACTAGGATTGTGGTCCCTCCTTGAACAGGGTCCATACCTCTGCCAACTACAGACCCAATTTATAAACAATCCCTTTATCATAGGTCTCAGACATTGTCTTCGCCGCAGGTCTAGTGCAATTAATTTTATTTCTGCACTGTTCAGTTTGGCTACACAGACCCGACGGTAGTTCAACAGACATATCTGACAGACTGTTGAGAGGCTCTCTCAACAGTCAGGCCAACATCTCCTGGCTAATGAACGTAGGTCAAACAGCAAAAGAAATAAATAAAAACTATAAATGATCATTTATAATTAACAAGAACTGTCACACATTTTGATTTCGGGTACTCAGTACTAAAAGAAATAAACCAGAAAAAGGTTAGTTTGATATATCGGTATGTGACCTATAAGCATGTGCTTCTTTTTTGCATAATCACCCCCATTTGTTTTGGACTAATGCTGCTATTTGTTCTATTCTGGGCATTGGGACAATGCTATCCTGCCTCAGTATATATGCACTGACCCCTAAAACAGGTCTAGATTTGCTAAACTCCTGAATGGCACTGTTACCTTACCTATCAGTCCCTAGTAGTTGATTTAAAGTGTACCTAGAGCTTGTAAGTTAAATGTCACTAGTGACTGCAGCACATGTTTTGCCACCACATGTTGGGACAATGCTATCCTGGCCTCAGTACATATGCACTGACCCCTAAAACAGGTCTAGATTTGCTAAACTTCTAAATGGCACTTTTACCTTACCTATCAGTCCCCGGCAGATGTTTTAAAGTGTACCTAGGGCTTGTAAGTTAAATGCCACTACTGACTGGAGCACCTGTTGTCCCACCACTAAAGTGACAACGTAAAACCTGACCGCAAGCCTGCCACCAGTAACTTGACTGTAGAGATTTTAACTGCAAATTCAACCTATCCAAATAACCCTTTTAACAGGCCTAAACCTGCCTTTTAAATATTAAGAAGTGACCCCTAAGTAGACCTCAAATTTTCATTAGGTAGCGTACGTGGCATTTGAAAGAAAAACATGTAAAAGTTTAATTTTAAATATGGCCTTACAGTGAAAATGCCTAGGAAGCTATTTTTACTGTGGCAGCATGATCTCCATAGAGCATTGGGAGATCTCCCGGTAGGAACCAGATAAAATGTTAAATCTTAGACTTTTTAAAATATTTGTTATAAATTCAATTAATTACTAAAGCCAGGTTTGTAACAAATATTTTACAAAACGTACTCTTAAAAAGTTACGGTTTAGAGCCCCTAGGAGTCCACTTGCCTGAGCTTCCAACTGCCACCCATGAGCTGAATGGCTCCTTGATAAGGTGTGAATTGACTCCCAGAGCTGAGAAAAAGGACTTGAGTGTGAGAAGGCGTTTTGTTCACAGTTGTATATGACACCTGGGCCTGCCCCCTCTAATGTATTTCTAGCTACCCAGGCACCAATCACAGTGGGAGAGGAGCTACCCTGAGAACCGGTTTTGAGTGACCAAAGGAGAGGGTTTTTTCATTTCTCTCTCTATGGTAGACATAGGAGCTCTTCACAAGGGAGAAAAGGTTCTGCCCTGTTCAATAGAGGTAGAGAGAGGTACTGGGCACAAGGAAACTATTGAAAAAGTGGGTAAGGTTATGCCTCAGTACTTTTTCTTTTGGTCAGGAAGGGGACACCCCACCCACACGCTAGTGGCAGGCATAAATGTGACACCCCTAAGCATCTGCTTCAGAATACTACTGAGCCTGTGGACAACAGAAGAAGGACTGCTCCTTCTGTTCAGATCAGGGTTGGACCTGCTCCCAAATGTGCAGAGGACAAAGAAGTGGGCTCCATGGGTCAGTTGGATGACCTCATTTGAATGTAAAGGGACACAAAAGCTGCCAGAAGCATACGTTGCTGAAAAAGCCCAGCTGAACAGTTTCCACTGGATATGACCAGGACCCCTCTGTTAAAGTGAGTCCTGACCCTCTTGTGCTACTCCTGTGGTCCTGAATTCCGTAATTGTGGTCAGAGTATACTCGTTTTCCCTATCCCTAATAGTTGGGACTTAGAAACCTTCTACAAACTTTTTGCCTGGATAACCATTGAGAGACTAGTAGGAATCTGCTAGTAGATCCACCAAGGGTGCATCACCAGTGGGCCTGACTTTGTCTAGCTCTTGCTGTGCTCTCCAGTCAGTGCTGGGGCCTGTTAATGCTGAGGCCACTTCAACTCCATCTCACATCTCCCTTGATACTACTGGCACTCAGGACCACATCAACGCCAAAGACCTTCATGGTACAGAACCTTGAACTTCTCCCGCTGGAGCTTATCCCACTAAAATTTACAGTTTCATCGAGACTTCAGCCTACCCTGGAATCCATTGAAACCCTTCTCTTTGCGCCTGCTCACAGCCAGTGTTTTTCAGAAGGCTGTCAATGTTGAGAAGGTAACTTTCCTACCAAGACAATGCTGGTCCTTGTATATGACTCACAATCCATTGCAGTTGGCCTGAAAACTTACCCTTGTCCCAACCTAACACAACAAGTTGCCCATGGTTTGCGCTTTGCTTTTATTGGCACCATTTTTATTTAAAACTTTAAAAAAATAATATTTCCGGTACCCCTTAATGTTTTTTTTGTCATTTTGGTGCTATTTGGTTCAGTAAAATATTCTCTATTATTTAGTTACATTTGAGTGGGATTTGTATTGTATTGTGTTTTCTACCTTTTAACTGTTTTGGTACTTCCAAATGTTTAATCCATTTTCTTAAGTTAAGCCTGTCTGCTCTGTGCCATAGCTACCAGTGGTTAAGCACAGGTTTAAATGAATGAAATCTTTGCAGGGCCTAATAAGAAGAGTGAGATTATTACGTCAGTGGGCTACCATCCACCCCAACTAATAATTCACTTTCTCACATGGACAGAGACAGGGCATGAATCTTTACTGAGAACCCTCATACTGTGAAAGCGGAGAGGATTAACAGCTGTAGGCATAGGCTGGACTTGCATACGACACTAGGTTTTCAGAAGAAGACAAAGGAGTTAGAGTGTTGGGGATGAGTATTGGGGAACAGGATGCAGGAAATAGACAATCTCAGTTTTAGTGAGTAAAGGTGTCTAATGGCTGTCAGAGAATCCAAGTTTTCCAAATCCTTTTCATATAAATTTGAGGGCAAGCTGAAGAACAAGAGGTCTTGGAAATTCTTACAGGTGCAGGGCAGTGAAGTTGTAATTTTTACTCTCATGTTGCTGCTGTATACCTTGTGGACCACGTTGTGGCCACATCAGTGTGTGTATGTGTGCAAGTGCACTTGTTTGCATTTGTGTGTGAGGATCTGTTCTAGCCTTGGGTTATTTATCTGAAGATATTTTCACCTGTTCCAGTGATATTTTGAAGTTTTTTTATCAATTTAGGACTTAGGGCCTGATTTAGATCCTGACGGTGGGGGGTTACTCCATCACAAACATGACGGATATCCCACCCACCATACTATGATCCCATTATAGCCTATGGGGTTTGTAATATTGTGGATGGGATATCTGTCAAGTTTGTAACAAAGTAACCTTCCATGAGGACCTAAATCAAGTTCTTAATCTGTGTTTTTTTTTTATTCATGGTGCTGCCACTACTGATAAAGTCATTTAGTCAGAGGTAATGATAAAGCATTATCTCTGATGTTTTGAAGGTCAAAGTTTGTAACATAAAATCAATTCCACTTCCAGTTAGTTTATTGGGGGCAGAATGTTGAGGATATCAAAGGATGTTACTATGTAACATGGGCATACCAAAAGTTTAGCAAATTTGCATCCCTGCCTAATGCAGTAGTGTTTGCTGCCATCTCTCCTAAGGAAAAGTGGAGATGATGTGTATGCACTGTCTCAAAATAGGTGGGAATGTTTAGATTGAGTAGGCTTATGGTTGTCTTTATAACCCTTGTGTGAGCAGGATAGCTTGAAGATGTCTGCGCACACAGTGGGCATGCACGGAGGAAGTCTCCACCCCTTTTCTACACACAAGCACGAAAACCTTCTGGTGTGGGCACATGAGTGATTTCTTTTTAATTCAATATTTTCAGCTTCCCCAACAACCAAATCTGTTTGTTTCCCTTCCCTGTAATCGGCGTGCCATCTGCGCTGACATCATTAAAAGTAAAATGATACAATCTGCTCATTCACTTTCATTTCCTCAGGGACATATCTTAGTCCCCCAAGCACCAATTCCAATGGTAGAGGTACTGTTTCGCCTAGTGCCAACAAAAGCAATGGATCCAACCTAGGTCAATAGGTGTCTCCACGCAAGGGCTCCCATTGTCCTTGGTTTGATCGTTCCTGTTGTGACGCTAGGCCCAGCCACACAAGGGGGTGAGCATTTTAATCAGCACAGGTGGAGCAGAATCCAGAGGTTTTCATCAAAGAAATTTAAGGAAAATGTGTGATTTCAAGCAAAGTTTGAGGTCTGCAGGCCACTGTAGTTAAAAAAATCTAATGGGATCGACGCACGTCACACCATCCAGGATTTCCCTAGGAGTTTAGTTTAAAAAATCTTCAGGTTGGCAAGGTTTCCATAGGTGCTGGCTGAGCTAGGGTCCAAAATGGAGCACTACCCATCTCAAAAAAGAGGGTCATTAGTGGAAAAATGCTGTGTCCATGTTGCATTTTGGGCTGTTTCCTGTCAGTGGTACTAGTTCTACCAATACAAGTTAGGTACCATTTCTATCAGAAGCCTTAAGGGAATGCTGCGTGGAAGGACGCTTGTGGCTCCTCACAGATTCCATAAGTTTCCGTCACAGAAATGTCAGGAAAGTGTGATTTCTTTAGTCAAAGTTTGGGGTTTGCAGTGGCTTCTGGGTAAAAAATGTGGTGAGAGCGACGCAAGAAAGCCTGGATACCCTAGGTGTCTAGTTTTTAAAAACAAATGGGTTGGCTAGCCTTTTCTATGTGCCAGCTGAGATAGGGTAAAAATTCTAGAGGTACCCATGCTGGAAAAAATAGTTTTTGGTGGGAAAATGTGCTGCGTCCGTGATGTGTTTTGAGCCGTTTCCTGTCGCGGGATCGCGGGTACTAGGGCCACCCACAGAAGTGAGGTACCATTTTCAATAGGAGACTTGAGGAAATGCTATATGGAATGAAATCTATGGCTCTTGCAGATTCCAGAACTTTCCAACACAGAAATGTGAGGAAAATGTGTTTTTCTAGTCAAAGTATGAGGTATAAGGAATGCTGGGAATAAAACGTGGTAAGAGCCTCGCAAGTCAGCCCACACTGGATATCCTAAGTGTCTAGTTTTCAAAAATGTACAAGTTGGCTAGGTTTCCCTAGGTATGCAAGGAATTCTGGTAAGTAGTAAGAGCCATGCAAGTCAGCCCACCCTTTATACCCCTAAGGGCCTAGTTTTAAACAATTTACAGGTTGGCTACATTTCTCTATGTGCCAGCTGAGCTAGGGTCCAAAATCCAGAGCTACTCATGTTGGAAAAAGAGGGTCACTTTTTGGTGGAAAGATGTGCTGCAGCCATGTTGTGTATTGTTCTGTTTCCTGTTGTGGGCACTAGATCTACCCACACAAATGAGGTACCATTTTTATAGGGAGACTTGGGGGAAAAGTGGGTGGAAGGAAGTTTGTGGGTCCCTGTAGATTCCAGAACTTTGTCACAGAAATGTGAGGAAAATGTGTTTTTTAGTCAAAGTTTGAGGGTTTTTTAAGCAATTCTGGGTAAAAAACTTGGGGAGAGCTATGCATGTCAGTCCACTCTGGATACCCCTACATGTGTACTTTTCAGAAAGGAATAGTATAGGTTGGCTAGGTTTCCCTAGGTGCCAGCTGAGCTAGGGTTCAGAATCTACAACTACCAACATTAGAAAAAGAGAGTCAGTTTCAGTGAAAAATTGATCTGCGTAAATGTTGCATTTTTGACATTTTACTGTTGTGGGAACTAGTTCTACCCACACAAGTGAGTTACCATTTTTATTAGAAGACTTGGGGGAACACTTTGTGGAAGAAAGTGTTTGGCTTTCTGCTGATTCCAGAACTTTCTATTACAGAAATGTGAGGAAAATGTGTTTTTTAGTCAAGTATGCAAGTACTTCAGGGCAAAAAATGTGGTGAAAGCCATGCAAATCAGCCCACCCTGGATATCCCCAGGTGTCTAGTTTTCAAAAATGTACAGGTTGGCTGGGTTTACATAAGGGTCAGCGGAGCTAGGGTCCAAAATCTAGGGTTATCCACATTGGAAAAAGAGGGTCAGTTTTGGTGGAAAAATGGGCTCCATCCATGTTACATTTTGGGCTGTTTCCTGTCATGGGAACTTTGTCTCACCACACAAGTGAGGTACCATTTTTATCAAGAGATTTAGGGGAATGCTTCATGGAAAGAAGTTTGTGGCTCCCCACAGATGCCATAACTTTCTGTCACAGAAATGGGAGGAAAACGTGTTTTTTTTTTCAAAGTTTGAGGATTGGAGGGTATTGTGGGTAAAAAAATATAAAAGACAGTTTTCGGTGGAAAAATGTGCTGCGTCCATGTTGCATTTTGGGCCATTTTCTGCTGCAGGCACTAGGGCTACCCACCATGGATAGCCTTGCCTTTTTAAAAAAAATGTACAGGTTGGCTGGATTTCCTTATGTGCCAGCTGAGCTCGGTCCAAAATTTAGAGTTACCCAGATTGGAAAAAAAGGGTCAGTATTTGGTGGGAAAGTGTGCTGTGTCCATATTTTTTTTTGAGCCATTTCCTATCATGGGCACTAGGTCTACCCACACAAGTGAGGTACCTTTTTTATTGTGAGACTTGGAAGAATGCCAGAGGGAAGGAAGTTTGTGGCTCCTCACAGATTCCAGTAATTTCCATTACAGAAATGTGAGGAAAATGTGTTTTTTAGTCAAAGTTTGAGGGTTTTTTAAGCAATTCTGGGTAAAAAACTTGGGGAGAGCTATGCATGTCAGTCCACTCTGGATACCCCTACATGTGTACTTTTCAGAAAGGAATAGTATAGGTTGGCTAGGTTTCCCTAGGTGCCAGCTGAGCTAGGGTTCAGAATCTACAACTACCAACATTAGAAAAAGAGAGTCAGTTTCAGTGAAAAATTGATCTGCGTAAATGTTGCATTTTTGACATTTTACTGTTGTGGGAACTAGTTCTACCCACACAAGTGAGTTACCATTTTTATTAGAAGACTTGGGGGAACACTTTGTGGAAGAAAGTGTTTGGCTTTCTGCTGATTCCAGAACTTTCTATTACAGAAATGTGAGGAAAATTTGTTTTTTAGTCAAGTATGCAAGTACTTCAGGGCAAAAAATGTGGTGAAAGCCATGCAAATCAGCCCACCCTGGATATCCCCAGGTGTCTAGTTTTCAAAAATGTACAGGTTGGCTGGGTTTACATAAGGGTCAGCTGAGCTAGGGTCCAAAATCTAGGGTTATCCACATTGGAAAAAGAGGGTCAGTTTCGGTGGAAAAATGGGCTCCATCCATGTTGCATTTTGGGCTGTTTCCTGTCATGGGAACTTTGTCTCACCACACAAGTGAGGTACCATTTTTATCAAGAGATTTAGGGTAATGCTTCATGGAAAGAAGTTTGTGGCTCCCCACAGATGCCATAACTTTCTGTCACAGAAATGGGAGGAAAACGTGTTTTTTTTTTCAAAGTTTGAGGATTGGAGGGTATTGTGGGTAAAAAAATATAAAAGACAGTTTTCAGTGGAAAAATGTGCTGCGTCCATGTTGCATTTTGGGCCATTTTCTGCTGCAGGCACTAGGGCTACCCACCATGGATAGCCTTGCCTTTTTAAAAAAAATGTACAGGTTGGCTGGATTTCCTTATGTGCCAGCTGAGCTCGGTCCAAAATTTAGAGTTACCCAGATTGGAAAAAAAGGGTCAGTATTTGGTGGGAAAGTGTGCTGTGTCCATATTTTTTTTTGAGCCATTTCCTATCATGGGCACTAGGTCTACCCACACAAGTGAGGTACCTTTTTTATTGTGAGACTTGGAAGAATGCCAGAGGGAAGGAAGTTTGTGGCTCCTCACAGATTCCAGTAATTTCCATTACAGAAATGTGAGAAAAACTTGTTTTTTGTCAAAGTTTGAGGTATGCAAGGGATTTTGGATTAAAAAATGTGGAGAAAGCCATGCAAGTCAGTCAGGATACCCCTAAATGTCTAGTTTTAAAAAAGATACAGGTGGGCTAGGTTTCCCTAGGTACCAGCTGAGCTAGGGTCCAAAACCTACAGCTCCCCACATTACAAAAAAGAGGGTCAGTTTTCGTGTAAAAAGGCGCTCTATCCATGTTGTGTTTTAGGCCATTACCCGTTGTGGGCACCTGGTGTACTCAAACAAGTGAGATAACATTTTTATCGGGAGACTTAGGGAATGCCCAGTAGAAGGAAATTTGGGCCCCCACACTCTTAGATTCTAAAACTTTCAATCACAGAAATGTGAGGAAAATGTGTTTTTTTAGTCAAAGTTAGACAGTCGCTGCTGGCTGCGTGATTAAGGGGTGGGGCGATGAGCGGGGTAGAAAAACATAAAATAAAATAAAAACATTCTTGCCTTGCTTCCTCGTTGCCGCCACTTCTTCCTGGTCACAGTAGGCACAGTAGGCACAGGCTCCCAACCTGCCCTACGGGCAATCCTGACACTGCTCTGAGCACCATTAGGATTGGCTGAAGTGCCCAGCCAGGGAGCTTCTAGGCAGACTGGGAGACTGTGCCTACACTTTCGAGTCCGACAACACAGTGCTGGCCTGGAGAAAGCACAGTGAGCATGTGTGTTTGGCTGGCCTGAGTCGGCCGAACAAACATACATGCGCACTGAGGGGGAGTGCTGTGCGTTCCCCTTTATCCCCATCATCCCCAATGCCCCGGCATTAAGTGGCTACTGCTGGCAGGGGATTCTGTGTAAAATAATGTGGTGAGAAACACACAAGTCAGCCTATCCTGGACACCCCTAGGTGTCTAGTTGTCAAAAATGTACGGGCTGGCTAGGTTTCCATAGGTGCCATCTACGCTAGGGTCTTAATTCTAGCGCTTCCCACATTGTAATAAGAGGGTCAGTTTGGGTAGAAAAATGTGATGCATCCATGTTGAGTTTTTGGCCATTTCCTGTCGCCGCACTAGGCCTCATCCCTGTCATCCCCAATGCCCCAACCCTTAAACAACAAAACAATAATAAACATAGTTTATTATCATTTCATTGTTAAAGGTTTGCAGTGGCTGCTGCTGGCAGGTGGGGCGACGCTCCTCTACCATAGTAGAGGAGCCACCACAGGCAAAAGATTCTGTGTAAACAAATGTGGTGAGAGCCACACAAGTCAGCCTATCCTGGACACCCCTAGGGGGTAAATTGTCAAAATTGTACAGGTTCGCTAGGTTTCCCTAGGTGCCAGCTGAGCTAGGGTCTTAAGTCTAGAACTACCCACATTGTGAAAAGAGGGTCTGTTTTAGGAAGAAAAAAGTGATGTTGAGTTTTAGGCCATTTCCTGTGGCGGCACTAGGCCTACCCACACAAGTGAAGTACCATTATTATCGGGAGACTTATGGTAGTGTAGAATAGTAGAACATTTGTTGTTATTTATTGGATTTTGTGGCATTTGCTCCTTACAAAAGAAAGCCAGTGTGTAAGAAAGATGACATTTTGAAAAATACCCTCCAATTCAGAAGCTAATATGGGCACTCGCAACTCAGAGATGTAGAAATAACCACTGTCCCTAAGCTTTATATCTTGTGCCCACTTCAGAAACACATACATTTCATTGATACCCATTTTTTACTCTTCCTATTTCGCTATAAGAATTGGTCTATACTCGGTGCACAATGAAAATCTATGGCACAGTTCAGTTCAGTTGTTTGCTCTTGGTGCCTTGGGTTCTTAGAGAGCCAACAAACCAATTATATCCCTGAACTAGAACGGTGTAGAAGACATAATGGTATATTTCCTTTGTCAATCAGCCATCGTGAAAAAAAGTTACAGAAGAAAATGTTGTCACAAATGCCTTTTTTTACCTACTCATTCTCCATACTTCTTTATTTTAACAGTTATTTTCCTTAGGGCAGCCTTGAGGGATCTGCACATATAGCCCCTTGCTAATTTTGGAATTTTGTCTATTTTCCAGAAATGTATAGCTTTTCTGGAGCACCTATAGGTTTCACACTGGTTTCCACCACAAACTGGAAGTAGGTTGAGAGAACAAAAATAGGGAAACTATGCAACCTTTTAGAAAAATGCCAAAACAGTGGTACAAAATTAGGTTTTTAAATTCAGCTCTGTATGTTCCTAAAAGCTGGGGAGATGGTGACTTTAGTACAGCAAATTGTTTGTGGATGACATTTTTGGGGAAAAGACAGACACTTATCTGGGGCACTTTGTACCTAATTTTCTAAAAAAAAAAAAACATAAAATTTTGCTTATTTTGTCAGTCTCCTCCAGGGGAATCTACAAACTCTGGGCACCTTTAGAATCACCAGGATGTCAGAAAATAAGGACGCAATTTTGGTGTGGATAGCCTATGTGGCAAAATGTTATGGAGGCCTAAGCGTGAACTACCCCAAGAAGCCAAGAAAAGGCCTAGCACTAGGGGGAAAGGCCCAGCAGCGAAAAGGTTAAAAATGCAGCCAAAGACCCTATTAATCAACATGCAGTAATAGCAGAGAAATGTGCACACAAATGCATTTTTTTTAAACATGAAAATAATAATAATACTGTTTAATGAAAGTAGTTTCCTTAGCTGTTAGGCAAATATAGTAGTTACATTAAGTAATGCAGAAAGAATAATAGATTAGTTGTTGTGGCATGAAATTCATAGCGTATGTGCATCCAGATCTCAACATTTTGCTGTCTTTTTTACATGAATAATAAAACAAGTCTGTGTACTTAAATATTTGGACATATGAAACTTCCAACAAATATAAAGTTTAAACCTGGATGATCTCAAACTGAGCAAATTCCCTAAATGGAAACACACACTTACTGCATAAGACTACTTCATGCTTTAAGTTGATTTGCTTCTTTCTTACCTTTTGATTTTTTCTCATAGTAAGCCCTGCCTCGATAGTTTGCAGTATCAGTATAAAGATTCTCTAAGTCTTCTTTCCATGTCTCTGGGTTGACGTGTTTGAGCACTTCCTCCACTGTATCAAATATTGCAATTGTCTGGTCAAGCATCTCAGCGGTGAGTGTGGGATCTGCTACAGAGGTTGATTCATATGATAATCCCTAAGAATGACACATAAATAATTGTATTTTAACAATGTATACTTCATCATTAAACTTACAAAAGTAATTGGATGCAGTTCTGATCATTCAGGCAACAGCATCAATTTTCAAAGGTATTTTATATAAGGGCTAAAATACCACCTGTCCTACATTATAAGGATATTGGAAGTCACCGAAGAGTTCTGTAACCAGAAAGAGGAACTAGGCCAAAGGCTGAGTTCACTTACAAGGTTACAGAAGTCCAATGTGAGTTGCAATACACTTAAAATGTAAAGCCGGGGTACTTTATCCCATATAATACATGTTCACAAGCTCACTTTTGCCACAAATCACTTAGAATATTGGTGAGTAGCTCTTCCATATGGAAGAGAAAGGATCTTTGCAAAAATGAAGAATAAAAATAGAACCTCTAGGTCAAAATTAAACATACCAAAAACCTGTTAGCTATTTGTTGCAAAAAGATATTAGAAACAGTTCAATACAAGTCTTTTTGTAGAGAAAAAAACAGCTGTAGCCCATAATGTGTAGAAACAAGCAGACAGATTTAATTTCACCATATTTATCTAAGCAGTGCAAAAAATAAACATGTCACTGTAAGCTAGAAAAACAGGAATTGAGAAAAGCAAGGGTTCATTTTTGCCGTATTAAACAGCTGCTCCATGACTTTGCCTGCCATTCACCTGGCTTCTGGCTCTGGAAGCTGGCATTGTGATGTCAGAACTTGATAGCTACAACTTATTACAGTTGACTTCTGTTGTCTTATCTTCATAATCTGCAACTGGATGCATCACAAATCAACAATTATAAAGAAATTAGAGACAGCAATTTGTACAGAAATTGCAGAATATATGTGTGTGTATATATATATATATTTTTTTTTACATGGTGCAATAACAAAAGCCAAGACTATATAACTGAGAGGAACTGTCTTAGAGGAATTCAGCATGCATGTTTCTAGGTATTTACATCTATTGGCTTTTTTATGACTTCTTTATGAAATGAACACATTAGAACATATTGTTTACCAAACCAAGGCCCTCATTATGATTTTGGCGGTCTTTTTCAGAGACTGATGAAGCCGCTGCAGCAATCATACCGCCAGTGCTGGCGGTATGCTGACCGCCATATTTGGAGTTGTGGGTGGACATCCGCCCATCTATGGGCGGAAGCCCAAGTCTGACGGCCTGGCCGACGGAATTGAAGATGCAGTTACATCACCATCACCGCCATGCCAGCAAAACTCCGCCCGCCTTATTACGAGCCGTAATATTGCTTGGCAGAGTCTTGCTGGCGTGGTGGTGCTGGCAGTGCAAAACCGCCAGAACCCATCCCCTCCTGGATAACCTCCTCGACGGAGAAGGTAAGTGATCATCTGACGGTGGGAGGTGACTGTGTGTCTGCATGTGTGAGTGTGTGTAGTTTGAATGCGGGGGGTGTCTGCGTGTGTGAGTACGTGAGTGCAAGTATATGTTGAGGGAGGGGTGTAGTATGAGTGCATGTACGTTGAGGGTGGAGGGGGTTGTGAATGCGGGAGTGTATGCGATTGAATGTGAATGTTTGTGTGCGTGAATGCGTGTTTCAATGTGCGTGTTTCAGTGTGTATCTCTGAGTGAATGGGAGTGTATGCAGCAAGTGCATGGGTGAGTACGGTGCATGTTTGTAAGAGTGTGGACGTGTGTGGGTGCATGTGTGTGAATATGTGGGGGTGTGTGTGCCAGCAACAGGAATGGGGATTCCTATCGCTGGGTGCATTACGGCCAGGGTTTTCATGGCGGGGTGATCGCCATGGAAAGCCTGGCAGTCTGAAGATTTGTAATCCTGCCGGCAGGCAGAGGCCTGCCACCGGGGTGGTGGAGCTCACTGCTGGCCGCGTCGGTGCAACCGCACCGGCAGGACAGGCAGCATTGTGGTGGCTTGGCTTTTGCCAAACCCCACAACTTGTAATGCAGCGGTCTTTACCACTGGGTCCGCGGCGGTAAAACTGCCACAGTGAGGCTGGGGGTCTGATGACCTCCAGCCTCGTAATAAGGGCCTAAATGTCAAGATGAACATGAAAGACAACTTCAGATTGATTTGTAAGGGCAGAGTAGCACTGAACATCTCTTTGTATGGTTCCTTTAGATTTTATACTGGGTTTATTGGCACTTTTGGACTTTAAGCACTGGGAGTCTGCTAAACATCTCCTAGCCCATTTGGTCTGATGCCTAACCATGGGAAATAAGTTGGCTAGCCCAACTGACATATCTGAATCTTAAGTAGTGCACACTATATTGGAGCAGGATGTAAACCATGCATAAAAATAAGAAGTTACATGTTCAATACAAAGGTCAACGCAGAGAACCCAAGGCCAGATGTACAAAGCATTTCTGAGGACTCAAACAGTCTGATGCATTGAATTGGGCTGTTTGTGACTGCAAAATTGTTTTTTCTGTCTACAAACCACAAATAGCAATTTGGTAACAAGTTCCCGAATCACAATTTGGGTTTGATTAAAAGCAGAAACGCGGTTTGATAGGGGGATGTTCAGGGCGTCCTTTCCAAATAGGAAATCTGAATGGTATGTACTAATGTTTTGCAACTGAAATGCGATCACAAAATATTCATACTTTACCACCAAATCAAAGTTAGTGGTAACCATTCACAAATGAGAAATCCCTTGGGACACCTTCCCCTTTAAGAGTGTTTAAAAATATATTTTTTATATTCACTGAAATCCCATGTCAAAGATACATATGTACATATATTCATCTTTTATAGTTAGAGTTATCTCAAGTAACTATAACTTGTGCCCTAAGGTAACTATAACTAACTAACTATAACATCCCTGTAACCTTTTGTTTTTTATGTGGATTTCTTGCTTTTAAAAAAAATTCTATTTCGTAACAATAATGTTCCTGTAACCTTTGTTAATTTCAGTGAATTTCTATGTTTTTTTAACGTATTTTAATTTTAATTATTATGCGTTAATCCAACAACTGCTGCGCATGTCTTTCAGCCGTGCATGGCAGCGGATGGCAAAAGGGCCTGGCCTGCAGCTAAGCACCCAACCTTACTCTGCACACGGCCCTTTGGCCATGCACGGTGGGAGTTGGCTACAGCCAATCCCTCTAGGTGTGAGAAAAGGTGTAAGAGGGTGCATCTGGGGGTGAGATTGGCTGTGAGAGTCTCTGTCTTGGTGTGAGAGTGTGTGCATCATTGTCTTAGTGGGTGCATCGGTGTCTGCACAGGTGTGTGAATAGTTACATGACGTTATCAGTGGGTCTGTGAGTGAGTGTGCAAGAGTCTGCCTGGGTCTGCAAGTGAGTGCACAAGTGTCTGAGTGGGTCTGTGATTGGGTGTGTGTGGGTCTGACTGGAGCTGTGAGTGGATGCGTAAGGGTCTGAATGGGGCTGTGAGCGGGTGAACTGGGGTCTGAGTGGGTCCTTCAAGGGGATGCATGAGTGTGTGACTGGGTCTGCGAGTGGGTGAGTGAGTGTCTGAGAGGGTCTGTGAGTGGGTCTGACTAGAACTGTGAGTGAGTGCGTAAGGGTCTGAGTGGGTGCATGAGGGTCTGAGTGGGTCTGTGAGTGGGTGCATGAGTGTCTGAGTGGGTCTGTGAGTGGCTACCGAAGGGTGTGAGTGGGTATGTGAGTGAGAGAAAGAGATTGAAAGGGAGGGAGAAAGAGAGTGAGAGGGAGAGAGAGTTATTTAGGATGATATATCTACAAAGAGATATTTCTGCACAAATTGAAAAGAAAAATGTATTTGTCAATTAAAAAGAGTAAGATCACCTTTCAGTATGACCCTTAAAAATGTGAATAAAAAAGAAAATAAGGAGGGAAACAACCAGGGTCACACCTGAATTCGAACTGTTAACTATTTAATTTTTCTTTCATCATTTTCTTTAACCCTTCATCGGGTATCTGGGACCATGGGCGAAGCCTCAAGGCCTCCCCCATTGTCCCTAACTTATATAATTTATTTTACACTAAGCCTTCTACTGGCTATTTGGGACCACAGGGGACTGTGGGGGACTGCAGGGGAAGCTTCATGGCCTCCCCCGCAGTCCCTCACTTTTTTTAAAATTTATTTTTTACAAAGCCCTTTACAGGCTATCTGGGATAATGGGGGAAGCCTCAAGACATCACTTTTTTTAAATGTAATTTTACTAAGCCCTTTATGGGCTATCTGGGTCTGGGGTGGTGCCCCCATTTATCTCGCCCCCACTTGATGGATCACCCCAAAACTTTCCAGACAGCAGCTCACGTGACTGTCACAGTTTGGGGAAAATTTTGAGAAGATTATTTAATCAGTGCAAAATATATATATATATATATATATATGCTTTTGTCATTTTACAGCTCGGCAAGGTTGACACTGTGTCAAACCTATGCTTAAAGACTTTGCTGTACAAATGGCAAAATACTTTGTCCTTATATAGCTCAGCATGGATAGCACTGTGCTGATCCTATGCTTAAAAACTTTGCTAGACAAACAGACATTTGAGGTGAGCAAATCTAGAGTGTCGCTGGTGTTGCAGGGTGCTCCTTACTGGAGCTGCTCTCCACCTAAACTTGGGAACTACCCAGAGTTCTCTTTTCTTTTTTGCATATATATATATATATATATATATATTCAGATATATATAGCGAAGCAGATAATGATAGTTCTTTTAACACTTTATAAAGATAAAACTTTGAGGCAAAGGCTGGCCAACTGACCAATTGATTATTGTTTAGGCTACCATTGAACATAGAAATTAAATAAAAGTGCATAGATTTGTAAATATGGCTGATAACATAGGGCTGTGCTTCCTCCTGCAATTGCAAGTTTGTTCACCAGCAATTTTGAGGTGCCAATAAATAACGTATTTTATGTGATACAGGCTTTATTGCATGCGTTTCCTGCTTCTTAACAAAGCCATGATGTACATATACTTGCTAGGAATTGCACAATGTATTCCAGCGTGTCATTGAAATGTCTAAATGGCCATCAGAATCATAGAACTTTAGTTGGTAACTTTTGGATATGACTGAAACATAGTCAGACATGGTACTCATATGTATTCTTGGCACAGCACTGCACAGGGCTTTCACCCAACTAACCAACAAGTATAGTTTCTACATGTTTTATCACCGCTTTCCTTTATTGTAAAAAACAAATTCTGAAATGTCTCTTGCAGCCTGACTTGAGCATTCTCCTTCCTACTAAGTTCCTGTTGCTAATCATTAGGACGTCTGCCATCATGAGAGGAGGAATTTGTGCTAAGCGCAGCCTACTGTAACAGTCTCTAAGCGATGAACCTTCCTTGAATGGATGAGTACCTTCTCTGGCTATGACAGACCTTTGTGCAGTGACGGCTCCTCCGCTACAGTGGAGGAGCGTCGCTCCCCGCTAGCAGCAACCGCTGTAAACCCTTAAACAATGAAAGGGTAATAAACTAAGTTTATTATACTTTCATTGTTAAAGGGGTGGGGCATTGGGGATGACAGAGATGAGAGAAGTGCACTGTGCACTCCCCTCAGTGCGCATGTGTGTTTGGCCGGCCGTTTCTCCAGTCCGGCACACTGCTGCCGGGCTAGAGGGAGCTGGCACAGGTTCCCAGTCGGCCTTGGAGTGCCCTGGCTGGGCACTTCCAGCCAATTCTGATGCTCCTCTGAGCAGTATTGGCTGGGAGTCTGTGTCTGCAGCTTGCTGAGGAGATGGCGGAGCGGCGGAGAATGGTGTGTAGGTAAGGTTATTTATTTTCTTTTAATTGTATTATTATTTCACCCTGGCCACCCCCCCGTTACCCCCCCACGCGCCACCCCGCCCCCTCTAACACCTGCAAGCCACGACTGTATGTGTGTCCTATTTTTAACACTTTCGTATGGGGACCACGAGAACGTGGCAGATGCTGACATATCTCAAGGGGGATATCGTAAGAATTCGTACAGCAATATACACCTGCACATGTGTAAAGCAATGTTATGGTTAAATAAAACTCATTGCACGCCCCTTCCACACAAAGTGCTGCGTGTGAAGGGGCAGTATGTACAAGGTGGCGTTAAGCCGCAATCAGTGGCTTTACGCCACCTTGTAACTACGGCGCTGGGCATAGCGCCACCGGAGTGTCATGTAAAGTAACGCTCATGTGGCGCTAAGGGCTCATAAATATGCCCCAATGGTACCCTAGCTGTATATGTATATGAAAAGAACGCATATTATTATAATGTGAAAAAATTGTCATTCTATATGTAATTCAGCAAGCGATCAAAGGTCATCCACAATAGGCTATAGGTTAGAGGTACCATAATACTCAATGAATATTGTGCAGACGCATGGCACTAATGCACAGCCTCTTTGGATTACACTTGAATTATTTCAAATAGCTATCATCAAGACTATGGGAATACTGAACCACATGCAACATGGTCCATTCTTTTGTCAGTTATTGTATCAGGATCCCAAACAGGAGTATGCCTTGATTGAAGTGAAGTATGCCTTAATTGAAGTGAAAAACTTTATAACCATTTGCTCTATTTTTGCAGGTTTTTACCATTGTGATTTATGACATTTATTTCCTGACCCTTAGTAGACTGAGACAATGCATGTATTTGTATTATTCTTAATGTTGGAAAAGCTGTTTAGATCTGTCACAGTACTATAAAATGTGGATGCCAGCAGTCAAACTCCTTGCCCCCAACACAAAAATATACTAATGCTTCAATGATATGCCGGCATGAAGTAATTGGCTCAGGGGAAATAGGTAAGATGGAATAGGTAAAACAGAAACACTCATCCTAATAACAGGTCTTTAAGCACTACAATATCCCTTAACCACCACAACCATCAAGTTATACCCAATCACAAGAATATATATGTTATATGGTTATATGAATTTTTAACCTTTAGATAATATAAACGTACTACAACAAATGATGACTATACATACTCAGCATTGTAGGCTGTAAGTGAGGGGCTTGACCCAAATGTTGAGATTGATAGTCTGTAAGAAAGTGGTTAGTCAGAAGAAGAAGACAAAGAAGAAATCAAGAACAGATAGAACAGTTCTGTGTCCCGACTGCAGAGCCTCTGCAGTCATAAAGTTACTATTAAATAGTTTGATAGTGAACACAGAAAAAGGTTAAACTTACACAAAAATGTAAGTTTACCTTTGTGAGCCAGGTCCATAGTGCACAGAGTGAAAAACAGCAGCATCAGTCCACAAAGAATGTGGGTGATCATGCAAAAAAGAAATGTTTTCCTACACTTGCCATCAAGTACTTTTAGCTCACAAATATCTTCACCTCTTAGGAGTAGTTATCTTGACAGATTTCACTCCATCGCACATTAAAGACTTAGGGCCTGTTATAGATCTTGGCGGTATTACAGCTAATTCACCGTGGCGGGGGAGTCGAAAACACCGCCAAGTCAACAGAGTTCTGACTGCTGCATTTAGATGCTTAGCCGACGACCCCCACGACGGAGTGCTCTTCTTAGTCGTCAGGTTCCCTCCAACCATATTTAGATATTACAGTCCTGAAGGTGGAGTACTGGCATCGATTTTCTGACAGAGTGAGCCTGTCGCTGAACCTGATGGACATTGAACAATGGCAGTGGAAAAGAGACAAGTTACATACACCCCATCTACTTTAGCCATACCCGTCCACCTACATTACAACACACTACATATCCACCATGATCCTTTGCCATTCCACCACAACACAACATTTACATGTAGGAAACACATAATGCCATGCATTCTAAACACAACAAACACACACTATTGATACTACACACACATACACGCACATACAACACAACAACCAACACAATGACACACCCATCTACACAAACACACACACATAAAAGCACAATTGCACACATCACAACAAGGACCACCACACAACAACCACACATACCTGATGTTGCGCATAGCATCAAAACACACAACTCAAAGCACACAACAGACCCACATGCATGTGGCACACATACAGTTACAACAACATCAGCCACTCCAGCTCACTCCTCCTTGACCAGCCAATCCAATCTCACACACACACATACAGGTACTGATTCACATACACAACTGGACTCACAATATCACTGGTACAGATTCACTTGCAATGTGCACACGAAGACTTGGTGACAAGTGTTATGCCACCGTTATTGAGATACCAGCATTCATTTGGCAATGAATACTGACACCACAATGACAAGTGTGTATGTGTGCAACGTGTCTTTTAGCAGTGTGTACCCATCAATCACTGACACAAATATATTTCTGACATACAGATGTCAGAGGTATTTTTAAAAAATACCTGTGGCATGTATATTTCTGCAGAGGTCCCAATCTCATGTGTAGTGCCCATGCCATATATGCAGTCATGCAATATCCTTAACTTCAAGTCCGGCAATGGCTGGGTTGTGTGTCCTTGATGGTCCAGAGGCAGCAGTGACAGCAGATGATGTCCAGTCAGGTACAGTCCAAAAGAGAAGTGGAAATATGGAAAAGGTAGGTTTTGTGCCACTTCCCCCTTCAATTCGCCAACTCAGGTGTGGATGCTGGACTGCTACAGTTGGCCTGGTGGTAAGGCACATCCAAATCTGCTCGGCGGTAAAGGTAACTGGAGTCCTGCCATCAGCCCCTATTCCCAATGCCGCCTTCGAGGCGACGGGAGATTCCCAGTGGAGTTGACAGGACTCGGGCACTCTTTCACCTATGGTCCCAACAACATCAAAATCAAACAGTTAGACTGCCTAGTAGGCAGACAGGGTATCTGTCAAAAAGCAACGGTCGGAACATTACTGCCAAGATCTAAATCAGGCCCTTAGTTGCTTGCCTTTAAGAACAGAAAATAGGAGGCTTTAGCAGTAATGTCTCTGACACATGATTGATCTGTCTTGTAGCTCTGTTACTACACTTGATGACAAACAAATGGCATTTTGGCTCTGCGAAACAAAATGCATTACTGTATTTCAGTAATTTCTGAACATGTTCCAATTTTGATTAGGAATTAAATTCAAAGAGATGGTCCATGTTAATTTGTCTCTTCCCTTGACTTTAAATGTGCACATATACATTTATTGTAGTCTGTTGGATCAACCTCTACCAAAGGACTCATGTCTTTCACTAAAGGTGTAGAAAACATGCACCTCTCTTTCATTGTGCAGTACTAGACAGTTCTCTATGAGACTGCTTCACAAAGTCTTAATTTGGTAATTAACATAAGTTTACTAGTAGATGTACATTAATTTACACCTGCCACAAATTCATAAAAGGCTCTCCAGCCAATCAAAATGCTTTCAGAAGTGTGGATTTCTCCACCACCTATCTAATCCAGTTACAACCAAACTTTTGGGTGTTAGAAACTGATCAGTGGTCTGCACCTTGCAGCTGTACACCATTGACACATAACCACTGTAACCCTCAAACAGCATGGGTCCGTCCATTTAAAGTACCATCCTCTTTGTGATTGGGAAATACTCACAAAAGCCCTTTTGTGACCCTTAAAGGATTTTGCTATGCACAAAAAGTATTTTTACTTTGTGCAAACAGTAAATACCTTTGTACACTAGGCCATGGTTCCTTACATAATGAGTCCTCTAGACAACATCTGGAGAGAGTGGGTGTTCATTTAACTAATGAGAGATAATGGTCAGCTATGGTTCACCATTATCTCCTATTATGAATCGAAAGCTCAACCTGTGCCTGAGTCCAATTACCAGTCATCCCCTGAGAGTATTTGCAGGGTTGAAGATTACTTCCATGAAAGAACTGTCTGCCCAAGTAAGAGTTGGAGCCGCTGATTCCATTCTGCAATTATGGGTTATCTGCCACTGGAATTCCCGTGGCTTAAAGGCAAAAAGAATAGCTCTTTAAATCCATGTCACACTCAGAAAAGAAAGAAGTTGCCAGCTCAGCACAGACGGCCTCTTGATGACAGCCGTTGTTGAGACAAATGTGGAACATTTCATTAGAGAGCACGGGGTAGACAGTCAGGGCACTGGGTGGACAGAGTTTACACATGAAACATTTCTCTAAGAGGAGGCCTACTTGGGGGGTGACATATTTTCAGGACACCTTTGTAACGTGAATACACCTGTATAATTATGCAGCACGAGTGCTGTACACTGCTGCTGTATACTCCTCACTGGGAAGGGCTGTTTCCTCTCAAACCACAGAACACTTTCCTGCAGCTTTATTAGCAGTCTACATTTCATGGAGTCTTCAATATAAAAGTCTCCTGCAATGTATTGCTATTTCTTGTCTGTCCCCAAACATTTTTCATTCTTGAATTAAATGAGGCATGGCACAGATGGTTGTGTAAAAAATTCATTGGCCTCTAAAGGTTGAGCTGAACAGGCGTAACTGACGCAGATGTAAATGCCAATATTACGACCAATTTGAGCACAAGTGACTTTTACGAGAAAAAAGACAAACTGGATGAACTACAACCTCATTCAGCTCTGTAGAGACTGGAAAAGTGGAAAGCCATCTATACAGCCTATACGGTTATTTTGCTTATGTTCTTAAAGAAATAAAACACAGCTACATTTCATTGCAAAGCAGTGTTGAGTGCTTAAAATGGTTAAATCTTGCTTCATATGTAGGCGTATGTACACAGACCACAAACACACAGATCACATATATATATATATATATATATATATATATATATATATATATATATATGTATATATAAAGGTTACACGGACGTTATAGTTAGGATCTGAAATTCAGCAGTTATAGTTAATGTCAGTTCAAGTAACTATAACTTGTACCCTATGGTAACTATAACTTGAGCCCCTGCCATGCACAGTTTTATTCTCAATAATTTCACTGCAAATGCTACATTCATATTATCAATGAAGTTATCAAAGATGTCATGAGTGATGTAAAATGTGGGGTAATTAGCAGTGCATGGTGAGGGCGAGAGTTATAGCTACCTTAGGGCACAAGTTATAGTTACTTGAGCTAACCATAACTATAACTGCTGAATTTCTATGGTTTGTGCGAGTAAATTCAGATCCTAACTATAGCATCCCTGTAACCTTTGTTTTTTAATGAATTTCTTTGTTTTTTTAAATTCTATTTCCTAACTATAATGTTCCTGTAACCTTTGTTTTTTTCAGTCAATGTCTATGTTTTTTTTAACGTAAAATACGTTTAATTACTATACGTTAATCCAACCACTACCACACATGGTCTTTGGTCTTGTGCAGAGAGGGTTGGCAGCAGCGCATACCTGCAGCCAGGCCTTGTGGCTAACTCCCAATAACCACCCAAACCTGTGCCGTGCCATCCCCCTATAATCACCCAACCCCACGCTGTGCACAATGGGGGTTGGCTGCAGGGTCTGGCCCACAGCTAGGCACTTCGAATAACCCCCTATAACCACCCAACCCAAGATGCATAAATCTCTGAGTGGGTCTGTGAATGTGTGAATGATTACCTAAGTGGGTTTGTCAGTGGGTGCATGGGTCTTAAAGTGGGTCTGGGAGTGGGTGCATGAGTCTCTGAGTGGATGTGTGAGTGGATGCATAACTCTTTGAGTAGGTCTGTGAGTGGATGCATGAATGTCTGAGTGGGTCTCTGAGTAGGTATGTTATTGTCTGAGTGTATCTATGATTGTGTGTACGAGTGTCTGAGTGGGTATGTGAATGGGTGCATGAGGGTCTGAGTGGGTCTGCGAGTGGGTGCATAAGGGTCTGAGTGGGTCTGTAAGTGGAGGCGTAAGTCTCTGAGTATGTCTGTGAGTGGGTGTGTGAGTCTGAGTGGGTCTATGAGTGGGTGCATCGGTCTCTAATGGGGCTGTGAATGGGCGTATGAGGTTCAGAGTAGATCTGTGAGTGGGTGCTTGAGTGTCTGATGCGGTCTGTGAGTAGGTGCATGAGTGTCTGAGTGAGTTTATGGGTGGGCACGTGGGTGTCTGAGTATGTCTGTGAGTGGGTACATGAGGCTCTGAATGTATCTGTGAGTGAGTGCATGAGTTTCTGATCTGGTCTGTGAATGGGTGCGTGAGAGTCTGAGTGGTTCTTTGAGTGGGTGAATGAGAGTCTGAGAGGGTCTGTAAGTGGGGCGTAAGTCTGAGTATGTCCGTGAGTGGGTGCATGAGTCTCTGAGTGGGTATGTGAGTGAATTCATGAGTCTGAGTGGGTCTGTGAGTGATCGCATGAGTGTCTGAGTGCTTCTGTGAGTCTGTGTGTGAGTGTCTGTGTGGTTTTATCAGTACCTGTAGGAGTGACTCAGCCACAAAGGAACGTCGCCTTCCCTTTTATCCAACAAAAGTCCACAGTTTTGCACAAAATATCTACCCAAGTGGAGTTCTATCTGCCTCCTTGGGTAAATGTCTAGTACGAATTTTACACTACAGATGCATAATGGAGTACAAGGAAGTGTCACCAGTGACACTGTGTTTGTTTTGTCAATATGATTGCTCCTGTTGAGTGTTTATATAGAAACATGAGAAAACATGAATCCTCCTATAGAGAAGCCAACAAGACTGCAAAGCTCCACCAAACCAGGGTCCTTCCTCCCATTTGAATAACGCAAGTGCTTCTTTGTTTTGTGGAAATGTCCTAATATCCCGCAACATCAAGAACTTGCCACCAAATTCAGTGGCAAACACACTGGGGGGGGCCTTTGATAAGCCCTCCATCATCCTGGCAAAAGGCAGGAAGACCTTTGAATACTACTAATTTGGACAATGCAGGGCCAAGTTGGCGGAGCTTCCAGTTTATTTGTACATTTGCATACCTGTAGCAGTTTAAAGGAAGAGCCATGAACTCTGCTCTCACCAGGAGACGACAAGAAAGAACCCCCTCATCACAATCATATACAGATTGTGCTTCAATATATGTAACACCCCAGTACATAGCGGGAGCCAGCCTTGGGGGGTGGCAGTCCCTAGGGCCATTATTGCAGCCCTCCTCCAGCGTTTACAATTTGCCTTAGGGAGGTGTTGGTCCCCGGGGCCAGCAACAGACCGCCCTTCTTATTCTAATTAGTAGGCCCGAGGAGGTGGCATTCTCCGGGGAGTTCCACAGGACCCCCTCTTTTATAATTATAGTACTTTTCCGCTGGGAGGTGGTGGACCACAGGGCATGGCCTCCCCGCATTTTATTAATTTTTAAGTCCTGCAGAGGTGGTGGTCCCCAGACAGACTTATTCCAAATCTGGCAGAAAGGTAGTTTTTGTTCCAGAAAGCACCCCTTTTGTGATTTGGTGTAAATCCGTTAAGTAATTTTTGAGACTTTAAAGGAAAAATACATTTGTATAATTGGGCAAGCATAAGTACAGATCTCATGGAGAGATATGATTAGCTGTCATCACTTCAACAAGGAAGTACTGGCAGCTATATTGGGACCAATTGAAATACATTGTACTGAATGGGAAATTTTGCTGGACACAACAAAGGAGAACGTATAAAAGGTGATAACTGATTGCAGTTACAATATAAGTCATTTGTTGATGGTACCATACTAATTTGAGGAATTGTGGTAAGGTGGTTTTACCCTGGGAAAAAACTTTCTGCTAAGATTTCCTGAATCATGTTTGAGGGAAGACTTTTTTCTCTTGCTTTTCCCATACAGATATGGAAGGTGCTCCAGAAACTAAAATGAGAACATATTGGGGGTTATTCTAACTTTGGAGGAGTGTTAATCCGTCCCAAAAGTGACGGTAAAGTGACGGATATACCGCCAGCCGTATTACGAGTTCTATAGGATATAATGGACTCGTAATACGGCTGGTGGTAAATCCGTCACTTTTCCGTCACTTTTGGGACGGATTAACACCTCCTCCAAAGTTAGAATAACCCCCATTGTCTGTAAATCCACACTATCCTTCTCAGCCATATGAGAATGAAGTCTGACATTCTTAGCAAAACATTTACATCTAACAATTCCCTTGTTTTCTACTGCAGACTCGCATATTGTTCCAAAGAACTAACAGTTACTTATGACAAGAGTGTGGCACACCTGAAGCCAGCTATTCCAAGTAACTATAACTCATGCCCTAAGGTATCTATAACTTGTACTCTTGTCATGCACTGCTAAATACCACAGCTATTGTATCACTCATGGCATTTTCTATGACATCATTGCTCATAACATCATATCATTTGTAGTAAGATTATTGATGAGAAAACTGTGGATGGTGAGGGCGTGAGTTGTAGATACTTGAAATAACTCTAACAATGACAGCTGAATTCCAATGGTTTTGTGCATGCAAAATCTGAACCTAACTATAACGTCCATGTAACCTTTGTTTTTTTAGTGAGATATATATATATAGCAGTTATAGTTAGGACCATGTTTCCACAGAAAAAGCATATTTTGATTTGCCTGTATCTTTAGTACCGTTTGAAGAATCTTCACAAAAGATTCCAAAAAAAGTGTTCCAGAGAATCTTATTGCACATGGAAAGTTTCGGGATTAAGCGTTGAGTAGGAGCTGGGAAAAAGGTGAGCAGTCAAAAGTGTGTTTCCGCTATTAATTCCCATAAGGATTTTAAACATGACTACAGACAGAACTGCAAAGCGGGATTTACACCAAAGTTTGCAGAAAGGTAGTTTTTGGACCAGAAAGAAGCCTTTTTGCAGTTTAGTATGAATCCATTCACTAGTTTTTGAGATATTGAAAGAAAAAGAAATATAGTCATCTAGAGGAGTGAAGGCTTTGCGAATATTCCTGAGCTCATGCTTAGATCTGGTTGGCTGCCAACTAGGAAGTGTTGACAGCCATCTTGTGACTTGTCCCAGAAAAAAGAAGAAAAAAAAAAGGGGCATGCAAGGGCCACCCTGACCCCTTAGCTCCATTGCTGGGGCTCCGAGAAGGAACACACCAGGATAAAAAAGCATTTTTATTTTGAGTTTTACCAAAGATTGTGGACGATCTGCAAATTTGGTGAAAATTCAAAAAAACAAACAAGTGTGCGCTCCTGGGTGGGCCAGCCCCCAGGGGCATTACTTCAAAAAAAGGAGGGGGGCACAGGGGGTCCCTGTCCTGAAGCTCTTTGAGCCACTGGGACTGCTGTCTTTAACAGTTATAGTTAGAGTTATTTCATGTAACTAAAACTTGTGCCTTAAGGTAACTATAACTTGTGCCTTCGCCACGCACTGCTAATCACCCCAAATAATACAGCACTCATGACAAGCTCTATAACATTATTAAAAATATAAATGAAGCATTAGCAGTCAAATTAATAAACAAAAAAACTGAGCATGGCGGGGGCAAAAGTTATAGTAACTTTATGGCGTGAGTTATAGTTACATGAACTAACTATAACTGCTGAATTTCTATGATTTTGTACAAGTAAATTCAGAACCTAATTATAATGTCTCTTTAATCTTTGTTTTTTACGGTGAACGTCTATGTTTTTTTAAATTCTATTTCCTAACTGTAACCTCACTGTAACCTTGGGCCTTTTCAGTGAAATAAATAAATAAATATATGTGTATATATATATATATATATATATATATATATATATAGATGCCCTGTCAAAGTTTCATTCCTCAAGCGCTTAAATCAGGAGATGGCAAAATCTAGTGAGTTCTAATATTTCTGTTTTACTCCAAATTCAATAGCAAAAGTGCAAGTGCAGAGGAAACATATAGCCTACGCGTTTCAGCCGAAGCCTTCAACTGGGCCACAGAGGTGTGTTGAAAAAGTGTCTTCTTAAAGGGAGAATCCCCAATTACCACCACCAATTAAAATAGGAGCAAACAGTAAACCGTGAATTTTGCTTTCACATTCAGAGAAACGAAAAGGATGAACAGACATTCCCCTCATTTCATGTTCCCCTCTTTTCAAAATTACATCGAATTGGAATTAAATCAACCTTGTAAAAGAGAACCAGGTGAAGTACCTGTTCCCAGCCTGCTAATATTGAAAAAACATATTAAATCACCATTCATTTGCTGATATTACACATATTAAAATGTGAGGTAAAGTACCTCTATTCAACACATGGCTGCTTTCTACCATGATACTTAACTACAATGTTGATTCCTTACTTTTTTACTCCCGGAGGGGGCGGGTAGAAGTTTTTTGATCATCCAAGCTAATCTATTCATCAACCCACTCAATTATATAGATTTTAGATTCATGTAGTTTCATAGAAAAAGAGCTAGGGCAGACATTAAAAATAGCAGCAATAATTGGCAGCTATAATAAGCGGAGCTACATTGATATTAGCGAGGCAGAGTAATAGAGATATTTCCAATTATGAGCTGAAGCATGAAAAGAGTTAAGTAGAGTCCACAGTTCCGAAAATACAGTCTAATCACCTGAGACTCCATTGTTCCTTTCTTTTTTCATGCATAAAATATGTGTCTGTATAAATACAGCGTTCACATTATAGATGCATGTGGAGCTCAGCATCAGTGTTAAGCCTCTGGGGGGTTACTGTCCCAACTATGATTATACATCTTGAATCCAGCCTCCTTAATAACAACTCTTGATCCCCGCCTCTCGGGTTAGCTGGTACATGCTGGATTCCATGATGATGAAAAGTGTTCATATCTCCCCCATGTGTCTCCCAAACATATTTGCTGTAACATAGGTATTATCTTTGTTTGAAATTTCTCTTAGGTGTAGAATGCCCAGTTCACCTTATTCACTGTACTGCGTATGTATTATTTTCCATATCTACAGTCCAACGTGTACACTACATGTGTTTATTCACAGTGTATCCATTCTTTTATCTGCCTTTCTGCCCCATCAATTAGTTTGACTGATGTGGTATCACCACCAATTTTGCATGCCTTGCATTTCTTACATTTATAGAATCCTGGTTTCTTTAATCGGTTTTTAGTTCCAGTTTTTGAGGTAGAGAAATAGCTGTGGACTAACATATTACCAATATATCTATATATGTATGTAAAAGAAAAGTGCGATGCATACTGCCCCTCCCGCATCCCTTCCTGCACCTCCATGCTCCAAAATATCAAGCTAAATCCTTCCATAAATTCTTCATGTTGCATGCAGGCGAGTGGGTCACACTCCAAAAATACTTTCAACAGTCAGCCTCCTAACTGAGGGAGCCCCCGACCCTGCAAGGCCACTTCAGTAATATGGGGACGAAGCACCCAGTTGCTACATAAAAAGGAAAGAAAAGCACCAAACCCAGTTCAGACAACACCAAGGTGGTCATTCCGACCGTGGCGGTCGGCGGTGAAGCAGCGGTAAGACCGCCAACAGGCTGGCGGTCTTTTTTCATGAATTCTGACCATGGCGGTTACCGCCATGGCCAGCCGCCGCTTCAACATTCTGACCGCCACGGCGGTAACGACCGCCGGGCTGGAGACCTGGGTCTCCAGCCCGGCGGTCGTCACATACCGCCGGCGGTATTCCAATCCGCCTGACCCCGGCTTACCGCCATGGATTTCATGCGGTTTGGGACCGCCATGAAATCCATGGCGGAAAGCACTATCAGTGCCAGGGAATCCCTTCCCTGGCACTGATAAGGGTCTCCCCTACCCCCAACCCCCACCCCTACTCCCTCCCCTACCCCCCCACCACCCCTGCCACCCCCAAAAGGTTGCAGGACCCTCCTCCCCAACCCGATCCCCAACATATACACACACATACACGCACGCATTCATGCAGGCACTCATGCACATACACCCCCCCCGCATTCATGCACGCACTCATGCACATACACACCCCCGCATTCATACACGCACTCATGCACATACACACACACCCCCGCATTCATGCACGCACTCACACGCCCCCTCAACATACACACATGCACACCCCCATGCACGCACACAACTCACAACACCCCCCCCCCTTCCCTAACGGATGATCACCTTACCTGTTCCGGTGATCCTCCGGGAGGGAACGGGACCCATGGGGGCAGCTCCGCCGACACTGCCACGCCAACAGATCACCGCCACAGCGAATCACAGGTCGTGATTCGCTGGGCGGTGTTCTGTTGGCGTGGCGGTGGAGCTACCTCCACTTCCCCACCTGCCGCCAGTATGGCTGTTGGCGGCTCTTCGTCTGGAAACGGGCGGAGCGCTGCCAACGATCATAATGGCCCGTGCGGAAGACCGCCAGCACTGGCGGTCTTCCGTACAGCGGTCCCTCGGCGGTCTATTGAAAAGACCGCCAAGGTCGGAATGACCACCCAAGTGTTTAATTCCATAATAAAAAGTGAGCACGCTCTCTTTCCTTACCCATTTCAGCTCACCAATGTGCCTTGATCGCAGGTTAGCAGGTTTGAGATGAAACAAGAGCATGCTGCCACTTTTTATTGTCTACAAATCAAGCTGGGGTAAGGACCATATCTGTCCAATTCTCCCCCCCCAGATGTCAGTGATACAACTAGTTCCTTTAGCAGATGTCTTGTCTAGTAATGTCAGTTCAACATTGTGTTTAGCCTCACCAGTGGATGAACATGTAGCATTAGATGGTATTGCTGATTTAATATAACAACCTCTTAACAAAACTCTGGGTTGTAAAATACTAAGTAGTGATCCTGATCTGTCCTTTGATGAAAAAATACCTTTTAACATGTGATTTTAATTGCTTCCGTATTAAGTGCAAGGAAGAAATGGAACTACACAGGCAGTGGCATATTTTCTAACTGATATGATCCCTTCAATTGTTTGAACATATTATTGGTTTCAAAAACTTAGAGGCCACATGGTATGAAGCTCACATTTATTGACTTTTGTGTGTTTGGTAATAATTTTCTAAATCTGCTTGACAGACACCTAGTGAATGATTGTTGGAGTACGATGGAATACATATGATGTCTTTTTGTTTTAAGTATGTATCAATATTTCTGCATTTGTGTCTGTCTATCCTGTCATCGCCTTAAGAGGTGGGCTGACCTCCCTCCTTGGCTCCATTTTGAAACTGTTGACTCTGTGTGGAGACCGATTGCTCCTGTTTAAGGTACAACTGACCTTTGACCCTCTTATATATCATGTAGCTATTTGTCTAAATTGTGATTTACTCTTTGATGTTTTTAATGCTGTCCTTTCAAAATCTTTTGTTGGGCCCTTAGCTATCATTTGGACTTTCAAAGCAGCCAGTAACAACCCAGTTCAATAATCATGGTGGAAAGCGGGTGCTAGCAACAGGGCCTTCAAAGCAGGAAGAAACCCACAAAACATGCAGCAGAAAATGCACAGTGGAAGAAATAGATATTATAACATAGGTGGGCAAGACTTCGGGCTTGATTTAGAGTTAGGCAGAGTGGGTTACTCTGTCACAAGGATGGACCCTATACCTGACACTATTGGACATCCAGGAGGGGGGGTCCCCTTATGTAGCTTTGCAAGACAGTAAAAGTAACATTACCTCAACTAAGGCTGCGTCTAGGGATACCCCGAAGGGGCACAGACACTCAAGCCTTTTTGATTTTTAGCTTTCACAATTGCTCCTTTTTGTATAGAAGACTACCAATTATGTTTGTTCCTATTTGTTGTAGAAGGCCTGCACCATGTTGGTGTTTAGTAACAATGTCTTTGTTCTCTTTTCTCTTTAACCATGTGTTCAGATTAATATATTTGATGAACAAAGCAAGCCTTGTGTTATTTCCATTGGGCCCATCCTTTTGATTCGATGAAGGTAAGAGTTGTCATGTCTACAGTAGGACATATGTTTAGTGACATGTGGTTGCCAGCACATCTCACGTTCTTTGAGCACTGAATTTGTTTGAGGTGGTTTCACTGTGATGCTTGACACCAATTGACACTTGACGAAGTGTACTACATTTTGCATGAGTAATGAGTTCTTTTTACTCCACTTCCAGGTTCCTAATTAGATTAACATATCAACAACTAACCATATGGTATGTGTCTACATGATAGTGAGGATTAGGTTGTTTACTCATAGGTCCTAACAAATCGCAAACAGATCCTTATGACTACTAGAGCAAGATACATGTGGACCAGTTTTTGACAGGAAGTGTAGGAATTACCAACCCTTGACCTTTTAAGTCAGTCCCAAGAGTAGGGGTACATGACACACAACTGGACATACTTGGAGGGGAATTGGGTCATTGTACCTAGCTTCCCCCCACCTTCTGTGTTTTTAACCTTGCCAGGGGCTTGACAGGGGCTCCATCTTCATAATAAAAGTTAGTCCTGGTGATCCCCCTAGTCACCTTTAACAGCTTTTCCGCCAATCCCTCATTCTTGCACTCACCATCTGCAATAACTTCTAAAAGATCTCCAGCAAAGAGTCCCCTTGAGGGGCCTGTCAAGCATTGGCCTGACGAGGAGCAAAGCCCAATGATGAAGCATGACACCAAATGGTGAGTGAGGGCTTTTATTCCGAGTACATAATGCTTGTAGGGATCAGCTGACCTCTCCCCTAATTGACAGTGAGGGTCTGCATTTCCTGTGGAACTTTGCATTCCTTCTTTGTTTAGTGTGAGTTGTACTCAGCCAGGGCGGCACTGAAATCAGACCTGCCTGGCTGATTGCAACTCGCCTTACCACCAGCCTTTTCATGGCGGTAAGGATGCCGGTAAGGGTGTGCTGGGGCCACAGGGCATGGGCAGTGCAGGGCCCCCCACCCGGCACCCTCAGAATGCGCACTGTCTGCTTTTTAGACAATGTGCAATCTGAGGGTGCTGTGTGCTATGGTATTGGCCTAAGCTCTGTTAAAAGAGTTGAGGCCGATATATCGTAGCACTGTTTCCACTGGTCAGCCCATGGAAACACGCATTACAATGTTCCCACTGGACAGCCTGGCGAGAATATCGTAATACGCTTGGGGGAGGACGTCACTGGTATGACGGTGGTGTTGTCCCCACAGCTTTGGCCTTCCACTTTTAGGAGCACCAAAGTCGTAATGAGGCACTAGGTCTTTTCCCTTCTGGCAATAGATTCACTAAGAAATATGTAACCCATAGCGATGAATCTGCCATGGCTAACCCCTAGTATATACTACTGCAGAATATAATTTTCATGACAGATGTCCTGATGATAGAACAAAGCGTGCATCAAAATGAAACTTCACATAAGAATAATATATTGCACTGGTTTAGAAATGTGCGTCGTTGCTACTTAATTATTCTTTCAAATGCGATAACTACAAATCGATATCAACAAACACCTCACTAGAGAATAAGATTTTAAACTTATGTTATAAGACAACAGCTTGGTGGAAGGCCTGATTATGCTTGGTCACAGAACTGACTCACCACAGAGTCTCTACATGGCATTTGTTGACCTGAGGATGGTATTTGAAGTGGCTCCCAGGTAGAAATACTGTACTTTTGTTTTTGCTAGGGAAACCACCATCCCTGCTAGACTTAATCAAGTGATTGAACACAAGTGCAATGGGACATGAAAGTGACTAACAGAAATAATCAGATTAAACCAAGGGCTTTCCAGGGATGCGTCTTGGAGCCAACAATTTTTTGCTCTTTATAACTGGTTGCGCTGATTTCCTAATTAATTATGAGAACTTCTCTCCTATATTGGCTGGGAAAAAGGTGCCTGTTCTCCTTTACGTAGATGAAATTCCGCTAATTTCTAAAATGTAGAAAGAGCAGAAAACACTTCTCCGGAGATTTGTACTAGTTATGAGTTGTAAATAAATGCTCAAAAGACTAAACATATGTCATTTAAACCTATAAAAATATCAGGGGTAAAATAGCTTTGGATACAACCACTCTAAACAGTAAGACAATTTGATTATCTAGGAGTCTCGTTTTTTTACTCATATGCATGGTCTGAACAAATAATAAAAAGTACATTATTACAGAAACATTGAGCAGCTTTGATAACTAAGTTTGCATGACATGCAGTAATCCATCCTGTGTCACCGGCCCTCTAGGTATATAGAACCCAGTAAGAGAAGCTCTCTATGGCTCGGAGCTTTATGGGCATTGTAATATCAGCAAACTTAGGATGGATAAAAATGCTTACATATGATCTTTCCTGAAGCGTATCCATGAAACCGCCCTTTGTACCTATAGGACTCGATTTGGCTTTAAAACCTATAGGTGAGTAAGCAAAATTAGCGCGGATTCTATGATGGCTACGAATTTGGACAACTACCAAATGGGAAGTCTACAGGATATCATAGCAAGAGTCCAGACGTGAATAATTCCCTGGTTGAAATATGTAATAAATACATTGATAGACTGGATATTCTCTGAATATTGGACCAGAACCACTCCTCTTTCTACAAATGCTCAAAGAACTGTGAAGGAGAAATTCTGCTAATGCACCTATCTCTCACTATGGGTAGATTGACCAGTGGATTGCCAACTATGAAAATGGATTTTAAACTTGGAGATTTTCTGAACTATATCTACCCTCCTTTAGCTATAACCTTTTAGCTAGAAATTAATTTGGGCATCTTTCCTATAGTATCCCCTACATGTTAATGGATGACTGCTAAATCAACAAGCATTGGCAAAGCCAATAAGTCTTGTCAATCAGAGAGCTATAGGCACTGCCAATGCGTTTTTAGTGCTAATAGCACATTGGAGCAGCCGTGGGCACAAGGTGCCAGGTGAAGTGAGCTTAAATCTAGAGGGTTGTCTGATAATGATTGCCCTTCATTTTCCATAAGATGCCATCCATTATTGAAGCCACAGCGAGGCATAAACTGGAGCTCTCAAGGGAGTGGGATTGGGGCAGTTGCCAGCGCACAGTTTGTGAGTTCAAAGAACAATTGCGTCTAAAACTGATTTTCTGGAGCCGCTTGTAAGATGAAAGTGCCTGTAGAGATAGTGGCTTGTCTCACAGCTATCCCCCCTGTTGCATTTGTTCATCACTGGTAAGGATGGCAGCGTATGGATTCGTAACCAATAAATATATAAAGATCCAGCCAGTTCCCCCTCACGCTCGGAGAATGTTTGATATAAGATCGAACCGAAAAATGGGCAAAGGACATATTGATTTTTTGGCAGCGCAATGTCAGTTTTAATGACTGATTTTTGTTTGAGCTTGTCAGTTGTGCTTTCCTCGTGTGTAAAGCAACTAAAGGCCAGGTAAAAAACACACTTGCGATTGCTGCGTGGATATCTTAATTAATAAACAGTGTTCGGAATGGAAAAGACAGGAGGGCAGGTGCTTATCTCGAAATCCCTGTGGTGAAGCAACATTTATGGCCATTAAAAGTCCCTGCAGCCGGCAGGGGGGAAGTTTCAGCGTCTCTAAAATGTAGTAGACCAGGTATAAAGCTGGTCTTGTTTACAGTGCACCATCATGGCAAACACAATGTAAACATTTTCAGGCAATATGCTTTTACCCCTGCTTGTGCAGATGCACGCACGGTCACCCATTTCATAAAAGAAAAAAGTATTCTCAAAACAATAGCTGAAAAGGGCTTCTGCGTAGGTTTAAAAGTAGTTGGGCAGTACTCTTGGGGAGGGCTAAATACCGGAAGAGGCATGACGTATCCATGCAATTGACAAATGAAGAGAACCAAAAATGGAGCGACGATATTGCCATCAAATGAGAATCGATGGCCCGTCTTTTAGCACACACAGTAGATACAGCATGTCTCGGTTTCAGACAGCCCATGCACACAGTCTCGAGCTGAGACCTAAAAAGAAAGATATGCACAGTATTTAAAAAGATTTGATGAGACTGAGGCACACCTCTATTTTTTTGCAAAGCATACAACAGAGCTAGATTGAAGTGGGTCAAACCAGTGTGCCCGACATTTGATGTGAGACACCACCAGGACCCATAAAGAATCTGCAAGTTCGCCTCCTGATATCGAACAACTAAAGCACTGCAATAAAGATGTTAGCTTTCATTGTGATTGCAAACTGAATGAGAGCTATAATAAGAGATTAATTACTGTTTAAGCAATTTTAATATGTAATTATTTGCGCTCTGTTTTTTCGTTGTTAAAAGGAGCTTTTATCATACACACTTTCAACGGATTGCTGTGCATCTGATCTCACAAACAAATTAAAAAAAATATAAACCCAGAAATACCCACCATAGTGAATGGGAGGTGGACCCCTAGATATAAGGACTTTTAATGGTAAGTGAGGCTAGGTGAGGCAGTTAAGAGAGGCAGAAAGGAAATCAGAATCATGGAAGGTGTATGATGGAGTTGGTGAGTGGTGAGAAGGATAATCCAACAATTATACAAAAGACATACAATGAGAGGTGGGGAGATAAATTGGCAGGGAAAGTAGGAATGATATCTGGAATTCGTGTGGGCAAGCTCATAGTCCCTGCCATAACTCACATCATGAAAGTTATTAAGATAAGCATTCTTTATATTTATATGTTTTTTCACACATTAGGATAATAGCAAACTTGTTTCCGAAGGGTTAAAATGTTCTATAGATATGCATTCAAAGCATTGCCTCAGAGAGAAAGCTTTCTAAATACATGATGAGATCAGTAAGCGTATCTTCATGTCTAGACCTAAAATGTACACTCATTTGATCATTTTCTGTAAAGCATAACACGTTCCATCATCTTTGCTAGGCGCTGCATTTTTCCAGTTTCAGGTTATTGTTCTCAAAACAACTAATGACATTATTCATCAAATATGTGCATCTCAAGCTGTATTAATCTCAGTTTCAAATTGCTATACTTGTCTACGGTAGTGAAAGAAATACCTTTGTCGCAATGCTTATTTTTTCATATATTGTGGTAAATCTTATCAAATAGGTTTACGTACTCTTAGCCATGCTACAATTTCAACATAGCTGAACATTAATTTAGTCTTTAGATGTCTGATATACTGTCACGTATAAGGAATAACGTCGCTGCCAAGAGCAATAAAAAAGTATTTTTTCCAAGCATGTTCGGGTTATTCTTTAGCATTTTGTAAATTTCACATTTCTAATCAGGTCTATTTCTCTTTTTTCATTTAACAGTCATAGGTGGTCATTCCAACCCTGGCGGTCGGTGATAAAGCGGCGGCCAGCCCGCCAACAGGCAGGCGGTCAAAAAAATGGAATTCTGACCCTGGCGGGAACCGCCAACACAGCCCGCCACTTTAACACTCCGACCGCCACGGCGGGACAGACAAACAGCGCGGCGGTCACCGCCAACAGGCAGGCGGCAGACAATGTACCGCCCACAGTATCACAACTCACCAATCCGCCACCTTTTCCGGGGCGGGAGCCCCGCCGATAAAAACACGGCAGAAACAGACTACGAACGGGAAAACGCTCACCTCTATACACTCCACAAGGACGGAGGACAGCATGGAACCCGAATTAAACATCCTACCAGCTCTTGTCTACCTGCTCATCTACCACGAGTACGAACTCCGGCGCAGAAGACAACGGTGAGTACTGCACCTACGAAACAGGGGAGGGGGGAGGACGAAAGGTTACGGGCACACACATACGCCCCCCCCCCAACTATCAACATACCAATGCAGAGCAACAACTGAGTGACACCCCCCAAACCCCCCTGAAAAATGCAAAGACATAATAAAAATGTTAATTTAAATTTATGTATAAATTAGGTACATTGAAGTCATGGAAAATTATCCTTAAGAAATATCAAAGCAAAAATAATGAACAGTGCAAAAGCTATGTACATAGTCAATAAGTCCTGCTCAGTGTGTCAAATATCCACAGTCCGTGGGCCAATGGCTACCAAACACATGGGCAAAGCCCACACAGGAGACCTGAGTCCGTTGGAGAGAACACTGCTGGGGCATCAGATGACAAAACTACAGGCACCTCAGGGGGAAGGGAAGGGGGGGCACCAAAGCCACAGGAGTCCACGACGCCAGAACCACGAAGGGGCCACCATGCCCACTGTGCCATCCAAGGGAGTGCAAAGCCACAGTCTCTCAAGTCTCTACAGTGGTTGGGTTGTCCACTGTGCCATCCTGGGGAGTGCAAAGCCACAGTCCATCAGGTGGATTACAGACTCCACTGGTCATGGAGGAGGCAGGGTGCCCAGAGTGCAGTGTGAACACTAGCTCGACACAGAACCGGCACTGTCAATGGGCCAGCGGAGCTTGACAGGAAGGGCCCAGCGGAGCGGTGCTTGAGACGGCGGGGCCCAGCGGAGCGGTGCTTGACAGGAAGGGCCCAGCGGAGCGGTGCTTGACAGGAAGGGCCCAGCGGAGCGGTGCTTGACAGGAAGGGCCCAGCGGAGCGGTGCTTGACAGGAAGGGCCCAGCGGAGCGGTGCTTGACATGAAGGGCCCAGCGGAGCGGTGCTTGACATGAAGGGCCCAGCAGAGCGGTGCTTGACAGGAAGGGCCAAGCGGAGCGGTGCTTGACAGGAAGGGCCCAGCGGAGCGGTGCTTGACAGGAAGAGCCCAGCGGAGCGGTGCTTGACAGGAAGGGCCCAGCGGAGCGGTGCTTGACAGGAAGGGCCCAACGGAGCAGTGCTTGACAGGAAGAGCCCAGCGGAGCGGTGCTTGACAGGAAGGGCCCAGCGGAGCGGTGCTTGACAGGAAGGGCCCAGCGGAGCGGTGCTGGACAGGAAGGGCCCAGCAGAGCGGTGCTTGAGACGGCGGGGCCCAGCGGAGCGGTGCTTGACAGGAAGGGCCCAGCGGAGCGGTGCTTGACAGGAAGGGCCCAGCGGAGCAGTGCTTGAGACGGCGGGGCCCAGCGGAGCGGTGCTTGAGACGGCGGGGCCCAGCGGAGCGGTGCTTGAGACGGCGGGGCCCAGCGGAGCGGTGCTTGAGACGGCGGGGCCCAGCGGAGCAGTGCTTGAGACGGCGGGGCCCAGCGGAGCGGTGCTTGACAGGAAGGGCCCAGCGGAGCGGTGCTTAACAGGAAGGGCCCAGCGGAGCAGTGCTTGACAGGAAGAGCCCAGCGGAGCGGTGCTTGACAGGAAGGGCCCAGCGGAGCGGTGCTTGACAGGAAGGGCCTAGCGGAGCGGTGCTTGACATGAAGGGCCCAGCGGAGCGGTGCTTGACAGGAAGGGCCCAGCGGAGCGGTGCTTGACAGGAAGGGCCCAGCGGAGCGGTGCTTGACATGAAGGGCCCAGCGGAGCGGTGCTTGACAGGAAGGGCCCAGCGGAGCGGTGCTTGACAGGAAGGGCCCAGCGGAGCGGTGCTTGACAGGAAGGGCCCAGCGGAGCGGTGCTTGACAGGAAGGGCCCAGCGGAGCGGTGCTTGACAGAAAGGGCCCAGCGGAGCGGTGCTTGAGACGGCGGGGACCAGCGCAGCGGTGCTTGACAGGAAGGGCCCAGCGGAGCGGTGCTTGACAGGAAGGGCCCAGCGGAGCGGTGCTTGAGACGGCGGGGCCCAGCGGAGCGGTGCTTGAGACGGCGGGGCCCAGCGGAGCGGTGCTTGAGACGGCGGGGCCCAGCGGAGCGGTGCTTGAGATGGCGGGGCCCTGTTCAGCGGTGCCTGTCTTCACGGCGGGGCCCTGTTCAGCGGTGCCTTTCTTCACGGCGGGGCCCTGTTCAGCGGTGCCTTTCTTCACGGCGGGGCCCTGTTCAGCGGTGCCTGTCTTCACGGCGGGGCCCTGTTCAGTGGTGCCTGTCTTCACGGCGGGGCCCTGTTCAGCGGTGCCTGTCTTCACGGCGGGGCCCTGTTCAGCGGTGCCTTTCTTCTCGGTGGGGCCCTGTTCAGCGGTTGCTGTCTTCACGGCGGGGCCCTGTTCAGCGGTGCCTGTCTTCACGGCGGGGCCCTGTTCAGCGGTGCCTTTCTTCACGGCGGGGCCCTGTTCAGCGGTGCCTTTCTTCACGGCGGGGCCCTGTTCAGCGGTGCCTTTCTTGTTATCAAGGGAGCCAGACCTGGCCAGGACTCCCTGCTTAGTCGCCCTCCGACCGTGCAGTTGCTGGACCCTCCTGTGACGGAGTCCTGGGCCCGTGGGTGTCCTCCGTCACACCCGGGATGGGGCTTGTGGGGCCCTCCTGGTCCGCGCCCCTGCTGGCTGACTTCTCCACCCTGCTGCCCTTGCCCTCCTTCGATGAGGCTCTCTGGCCCTTGCCTCCCCTTGATGTTGTGGCAGGTGACGGGCCACAACTTTGCTCCTTGGGAACAGCCGTGTCAGCCGTCTCACGGCAGCCCTTGGTTTTACTGGTTCTCTTTCCAGGGGGGGGCTGGCTGTCCCCTTGCTGCTGGCCGATGTATCTGTGCTGGGAAAGGGTGGACTCCAAAACCTGTGCACAATGGTCAGACTTGATCCAGGGCTGGTGGTGGCTGAGGTGCTCTTCGGACTCTTACCAGATGGAGGGGGTGGGTCAGGTGGTGCAAAGAGGTCAAGTTTGGAGAGGAAAAGTTTTTTAGGAGCAATGGGAAGGGTAGGTGCAGTGGGTATGGGAGTGGAGGGTGATGATGTGGTTGTAGGAGAGTCAGGTGTGCTGTCTATGGGTGCAGGTGCTTGTGACGTAGGCTGTCGTGTGGTGGTTGGCTGTTCTGTGGGTGGCTGCCTGCGTTTGTGTGTTTTGGAAGAGGGGGTGACAGACACAGTGGGAGAGGACACAGGGGACGTGTAAATGGCAGTGGGGGTGGTGACTGCACGTGTGCGGACTGTACTGGAGGGTGTGGTGGTGATGGAAGTACTGGCTGATGGTGGTGTGCATGCAGGTGTGAGTGGAGACGTGACAGGGAGGGAGGAGGGAGACGAGGAGGAGGGGGACACAGAGGTGGTAGTGACTGTTGCCATGGCTGCATCTGGATGTTGCTTGGGTGAATGCTTGTGGGATCTGTGGTGCTTATGTCTGGATGAGCTGCCCTTGGGTGTTGAGGTGTGTGCAGGCTGGTCTTATGGTGTGGATGGGATAGGCTGAGGAACAGGAGACTGGGAGACGGTGGAGGCAGTTAGAAGAGGGAGGCTGGAAACAGGGACAATGGCTGCCGTCAGTGCTGATCGTTGATGGGCAGCCTGACCCGAATGAATGCCCTCCAGGTATGCATTGCTCCGATGCACCTCCCTCTCTACCCCCTGGATGGCATTCAAAAGGGTAGACTGCCCAACAATGATGGTCTGTAGGAGGTCAATGACCTCCTCACTGAGGGCAGCAGGGGTAACTGGGGCAGGGCCTGAGGTGCCTGGGGCGAAGGAGATGCCCGCCTTCTTGGGCGAGCGGGCACGGAGCGAAGGCTGAGGGGCTGCTGGGAGGGCGGAGCTGGTGCGCTGAGTGGCGGCTGTACCTGTTGAGGCGGGGGGCACGGATGTTGCCGCCACCGCTAGGGAGCTCCCTTCCGAGGACGTGCCAGTGTCGCTGGTGTCACCACGGGTCCCCGTTGTGGAGCTCCCCTCGCCCTCCGTATCACTGGTGACCTCGGTGTCTGTAGCATGGCCCACCAGGGCCTTGTGAGTTGCAGCTCCCTCGTGCTCCGATGCCAATTCTCCTCCGCCTGATGATGCTAATGCACACATGCACAAGAAGATAAAGAAAAAGGGTGGGGGGAGAAATAAAGACAGGTTGAGTGCATGCATTGTCAACACCGTTGTCGGAGAGGACAGACACAGGAGCCTCCAGCACTACGCCGCGCAATCGGGGTACACTACTCAGTACTTGTGACTAGGCCTACAGGTCTATGGACAACAAATGCACACATGGGTGATGCTGGACCATGGATTGCTGTACTTGGCACCCTACAGAGGTGGGGGGCGGGGGCACAGGGCCATGCCTAAAGGAGGGGACTACACTACAGAAAGCGCCCTGGCCTAATGTCACCCACAGCCCTCCTCCCCCACCCAGACACCTCCATTGCGCGTAAAGATAGCAGAATGTGCTGGTACTCACCCCCTTGTGTCTGCTGTGATGTCCTCACGCGCCCATCCAAATCGGGGTAGGCCACCGCTAGGATCCGGGACATCAGGGGGGTCAAGGTACGACTGGCACCCCTCCTACGGTGGGAGGCCATCCCCAGCAGTGACTCGGCAGTCTTCCTGGTCCCGCGGGAGATGTCCTCCCACCTCTTTCGGCAGTGGGTCCCCCGTCTGTTGTGGACCCCCAGGGCCCGGACTTCCTTGGCGATGGCACGCCAAATGTCGACTTTCTGATGGGCGCTGACCTATTTGACATGTACAGGGTGGGAAAGAAAATTTCAACATTTTCTGCATGTTAGATTTGTTTGCCCCCCCCTCCCCAACCTTGCCATGTGGCACATGCTCTCATCTGTCGTGCCTTGCACTCCTCATTCGCTCCCCACCCCACCATCTTACATCCACCATACACAACCCAGGCATAGCCCATTCAACGTGCACCCAGTGTACTTACCTGTTGGTCTGGAGGACCGTAGAGTAGCGCATACTGGGGCAGGACCCCATCCACAAGTTTCTCCAACTCTTCTGAAGTGAAGGCAGGGGCCCTTTCCCCAGTCGCAGCAGCCATTGTCTCTTCCAGACCGAGGTCACAGCAGCACTTGTAGTATAGGTCCTCTCCTGTGGATGATCAGGTCTCGAGCGATTAAGCAGATAGAAAATGGCGGTCACGCCCGCGTCGGTGCGTACCGCCGCGGTGCGTACCGCGACCGCCGGCGCACATCGTCATTGGCTCCTGAGACCCATAGGGTGCAATGTTAACCAATGCGCCTTCGCACTGCGGTCTTCGACCGCCTACCGCCACGGTGTGCCACGCCAGCGCGTTGACCTCACATCCCACTGTCACACTTCTCAGGTCAGGCAGCCGCCATTACAAGGGTCCAAATGGCTTAATTACTACTGCGTCACACAGGCGTAGGCCTTGCATTGCCACTCATACAAGCCTTTCAATGCATAGCGATTCGTGTACTGTGCAAGCTTGGTGAACGTACCTGTGGGTTGCTTGACTCTGTACTCCATGTTGTCCTTCCTAGGCCCCGTCCGCTGGGACTTGCGAGGAGAAGGATGAATCCTCCCGTGTACCGACCGCTGGTGGACCTGTCAACAATGGAAGAACGACATATTATACTTCGATACCGACTTGACCGAGCCACTATACATGAACTGTGTGCCCAGCTGGAGCCAGACCTGATGTCCCCCATCCGCCAACCCACAGGAATTCCCCCTCTGGTGCAGCTTCTGTCAGTACTCCATTTTTTGGCAAGTGGGTCTTTTCAGACAACAGTGGCCATGTCATCAGGGATGTCTCAGCCTATGTTTTCTAAGGTTTTGTCCAGAGTGTTGTCTGCCCTGATGAAATACATGCGGAGCTACATTGTTTTCCCTGAGGAGGGTGATTTGGCCACTGTGAAGGGTGATTTCTATGCCCTTGGACATATCCCCAACATCATTGGTGCCATTGATGGGACCCATGTGGCTTTAGTACCCCCAAAAGACAATGAGCAGGTGTACAGAAATAGAAAAAATTACCATTCGATGAATATCCAGGTGGTCTGTTTGGCTGACCAGTACATCTCCCATCTAAATGCCAAGTTCCCTGGGTCAGTGCATGACGCGTATGTCATGCGAAATAGCAGCATCCCTTATGTGATGGAACAGCTACAGAGACACCGTGTGTGGCTTATAGGTGACTCTGGTTACCCCAACCTGCCTTGGCTATTGACCCCAGTGAGGAATCCCCGGACCAGGGCAGAGGAACGGTACAATGAGGCACATGGGCGAACTAGGAGGATTATAGAACGGACCTTCGGGGTCCTGAAGGCCAGGTTTAGGTGCCTGCATATGACAGGTGGATCCCTAATGTACTCACCAAAGAAGGTGTGTCATATCACCGTGGCCTGCTGTATGCTTTACAATCTTGCATTGCGACGCCAGGTGCCTTTCCTGCAGGAGGATGGTCCAGATGGTGGTGTTGTAGCAGCTGTGGAGCCTGTGGAGAGTGAAGAGGAGGAAGACGACGGGGACGACACGGACAACAGGGACACAGTTATTCAACAGTATTTTCAGTAGCACACAGGTAAGAATCACCCACGCCATTTTACATTTACTTCTGGCCTCCTGCATCTCTACTTTCTGTGTTTCCCCCCAGTTCCTTTTAACTGATTTTTGACTTTCCCTTCCCTTTTCGGAGCTGTATGACCCACAGCGTGACTTCTGCTTTGTTTGCCCATGGACTAATGCTTATTGACATTGGTATGTTGTCATCACAATGTAACTGAACATTATTGCACCGTTATGTGTAATACATTTGTTAAGAATACAAGCAGACTCCTGATTTTTGAAGTGCAATTGGTGATTTATTTTAAGTGCTGCATATAGGTCCATGATAGTAAAACGGTGATGGGTGGGGGTGGGGTAATGTCCATGGCAGAGTCCAGTTCTCAGTCTCACAGGTGCATTGTCCATATGCCTGTGGAAGGATGGAGCAGGGGCTGTTTAAGGTTTGACAGGGTGACAATGTGGGACAGTGGGATGACATCAGGGGGTATCTTATGCTGGCGGGGGTCTTGGCATCCTACTCTGTCTTCTTGTGTGATCTCAGGTTCCGCTTGCGGGGTGGTTGATCTTCAGCAGGAGGTGGGGTTCTGGTGGCCTGTCGTTGTGTGGGGGCCTCCTGTCCACTGGCGCCGGCGGAGGTGGTAGGCTGTTCGTGGTCCGGGCTAGTGACAGGGGCCCTTTGGGGTGCCACATGGTCCCGCAATGTGGTGACTATCTGGTTGAGGGCCAGGACGATGGTCCCCATTGCGGAACCGATGTTCCTGAGTTCGTCTCTGAACCCCATGTACCGTTCCTGCTGCTGTGCCTGGATCTCCTGGAACCTGGCCAGTACAGTCGCCATCGTCTCCTGGGAGTGGTGGTATGCTCCCATGATGGTGGTGAGGGCCTCTTGGAGAGTGGGTTCCCTGGGCCGGTCCCCCCCCTCTCGCACAGCAGCCTTCCCAGTTCCCCTGTTTCCCCGGGCCTCTGTCCCCTGGACGGTGTGCCCACTACCACTGCCCCCAGGTCCCTGTTGTTGTTGGGGTGGTGGGTCAGCCTGGGTGCCCTGTAGTGGAGGACACACCGCTGATTGACGCGTCCTGGAGACAGAGGCATGGGCCCGCTGGGTGGGAGCTGTGCTGGTATTCCCAGAGGGGGTTGGGTCTGCTGTGGCCTGTGTCTGTGTGTGGGGAACCGACTGTCCAGAGGTCCCTGATGGTCCGGGCTGGTCATCAGGTTCTAGGTCGACAGAGCTGCTGTCATCACTGGGGGCCTGTTCCGGGGGTGGGATGGACAAATCTGGACCCTAGTGGCCGGTGTGTTGGCGTTCGGGCCCTGCAGGGGTAAAAGAGTATGGTTATTGCTTCTGTGTGTGCCATGGCGTGCGATTTGTGGGTGACCTTGTCCCCCAGTGCTGGCATTCCCTTGTGGGAGGAGTTGTGAGGGTGGTTTGTGGGGGGGATGGGTATGTGCAGTGGTCATGCTTAGGTGATGGGTGTCCATGGTTTGTGTTGGCATTCAGGGATTGGTGTTGTGTTGGGTGGGTTGTGCTGGTGAGACATTGGCAGGGAGGATGTGTGCTGGGGGGTTGGGGGTGAGGGTGGGGGTGTGGGTTGGCATGCTGGTGGTTGGGGGGGGGTGAAGTAGTTGAGATTAGACTTACCAGAGTCCATTCCTCCGCCTACTCCAGCGAGGCCCTCAGGATGCAGGATGTTCAAGACCTCTTGCTCCCATGCTGTGAATTCGGGTGGAGTGGGTGGGGGTCCGCCGCCAGTCTTCTGCACAGCGATGTTGTGTCTTGACACCATCGACCGCACCTTCCCCCGTAGGTCGTTCCAGCGCTTTCGGATGTCTTCCCGATTTCTGGGATGCTGTCCCACAGCGTTGACCCTGTCGACGATCCTTTGCCATAGCTCCGCCTTCCTGGCTATTGTGGTGTGCTGCACCTGTGTGCCGAAGAGCTGGGGCTCTACCCTAATTATTTCCTCCACCATGACCCTGAGTTCTTGGTCCGAAAACCTGGGGTGTCTTTGGGGTGCCATGGGGTGGTGTGGATGAGGTGTGGGGTGGTGTTTGTGGTGATGTGAGTGGTGGTGTGTGGTGATGTGTGCGTAGATGTGGTGTGGGTGATGATGTTGGGTTCCTGTGTGTGTTGTGGTTTGCGTTCCCTGTGCTCTCTCTCTGTGTATTGCGCCTTGTCTCTGAATTTCGATTTGGGGGGGTTTGTGGGTGATGTGGGTGTGTGTTTTATATGGTGATGGGTGTGTGGGAGTGGTGTGTGTATGTGTCTCAGGTGTGTGTATTTTGAATTGTCCAATGTGGCTGTGTTTTGTATGGGTGTGTGTATTTTGAGCGCGGCGGTGTGTACCGCCAATGGAATACCGCGGTTGAAAGAGCGCCACGTGGATTCGTGAGTCGTAATGGCATGGGCGTGTTTGCGTGGCGTGACGGTGGAGGTTTGGTCATCTCCAGTTTATCGCTGACCGCTGATGAGGCGGCCTTCTGTGGATGTCGGGTTTTTGGCGGTTTGGCAGTTGTGGGTCAGAATGACCGTGGCGGTTTACCGCGGCCGCGGCGGTAGAATGGCGGTATTCTGACCGGCGGTAAGAGCCTTTTCCCGCCGAGGTCAGAATGACCCCCATAGTTTCCTGATTCGCGGTTATTCATTAAATTATTTCACAAGTATATAAAAAAAAATTATCTTATCGTTTATGTACAGTGCATAGATTTGCATGCTCTACCTGTCTCTCCAGGGCTATCACTTCAATACATTTCACTTAAGTATAATATTTCAGGAACAAGATTTGGAAAGGTGTGTCTGGCTAGTTATTCTGTTTGTTCTCCATAATACTGTAATACATTAAAAACGTCTTCACACAACTAATTCAGCTGTGTTCTAAACTATTTGCATCATCATCCCCTAGAACATCCCAGTACACTCTTTGCCACATCAAAAGCTGAGCCTTCATGAGGTTGTAGTCTCCTATCATTTGGCTTTCCATGTTTCAAGTTAGATTGCTCCAACTTCACTTTCGCCCATAGTGAGAGAAAACAACTTGAAGAATGCTGTTCTCGGATGCTGCCAAGAAATCCCTACTGTAGATAATTACCCCAACATAAAAAAGGCTTCAACTTATGAACACATCTTCTTCATGACCAACATACAGGGGTGCCTTTACACTAATGAGGAGACTTAATCGATCTCGTCTTCATTCAATATTCTTAAGGAAGTTTGTGCAAGACGGTGACTAAGGATACTATGATCTTCCTGGCACTGAACATATGATAATGGTAAAAAAAAAACACTTATATAATGCCAAAAAATATTAATTGCCCCGTCTCTCAAAACCTAAACTGCGACATCATCTGCCCATCATAACACTGCAACAGAGGTTAAAGCACCCATATTATAAAACAATAGCCAGTTCTAGTGCCCGCTCACTCACATTGGTATTGGCACATTGACACCCTTCTATTAAACTTGTTATCTCATCCTACTACTGCACCTAATTCTGTGTGTTCATGCCCAGAATTCCTTAGGCATTGAGCATGCCCTTTCATATAGCAACATTGCTACAGTAATACCATTCTAGAAAAAAACATAACATTGAAGTCTTTAACTCCCCAACTCCCTAACTGTGCTTTCATAAAAGCAGCACATGGCCTTCCTCACTGTTTTGTGGTGTACAGAGAAAATCCATCCTATCAATCAAAGAATTCTCCTTACCATCTTAAAAATGCAAAGTCCTCTGGAAATTTAGTCAAGCTAGACTTGTGCAAAAGCGATATCTAAGATAGTCCCAAGACTTAAACTTGTTCAAGGGCAAAGGCAACTTCCAAGGGACAAAGATAAAAACGACTGCGCAGAAAGGGCATAAAATTTCAAAGTCCAGTTCTTTCACCATCTTCGGCCAACCACAATGAAAGGACCAGCTCTTTCACCATCTTTGGCCAACCTCAATGAAAGGACCAGCTCCTTCACCATCTTCAGCCAACCTCAAGAAAAGGAAGCAGAGTGCAAAGCAAATGTGCTTCATTCTCAAATACCTCAGATGACAGTGTTTTAGTTTAATCACCAATCCAAACAGTCACAGAAAAAAAATTAATATGAAGGCACGTCACCAATTCTGAGAATAAGTAAAATACCAACACATATCACTTGTTTGAGCCAAAACAACCCCTGGCATTGCAAGTTTCTATAAGGGATTGGAAGTTTCAAAGAGTTGAGAAATCATCTTTTTTATTGGCGATGAAAGGACTGAAAAGTCACTGAGGGGATATTAGGAATGGTATTTACGTTTTTTTAAATGAAAAATCTCGAGGTGAAGGCAGAGAAAGCATACTGATATTATCCTGTACCACATCCATGCAACAAAATGGTTCCACCAAATACCAGATGAAACTTTTTGAAAGAGACTATTACGTTTTCACACGATTTGTTATAAGAATTATGTACTATGTATTGTGCTCCCTATTACTCACTCTATAAAGCTTTAGAAGGCTGGGAGAGCAGTGTGTATGGCTGATTTGAATTTTGGAGTATATGTAGCTCAGCCAGATATATAGGGTCCTATTCACATAGGTATTTCCATCCGTCATCATACCTAATTTATGCCTGCACAAAAGGGACCCTAAATTAATTTGCTAGTGTGAACCAGGGGTATAACGCGGGACGGGGGGCACTCAACCAAGGCATTCGAATATATGATACATTAGAGCTTCAGAGCTCTTTACCACGCCAGAGGGGCCTCATCTTTTTCTGTTAAGTCACTGCTGTGGATTTTTCCACCATGAGGTCATAGAAATCTATAATTAAATTTGTAGCAGTTTATTTGAAGTGAGATTCATCTATATTAGGGAAGGAATAGATCTGTTACAAAATAGTGAGAGACCAGGGGTGACTGATCAGATTTGTTTCAAGCTGACAATAAGTATTTCATGCAAAATCTGGTTTGTGTTTATATATTTGAACCTCGAGTTGATGAGACCCCCATTAAGGAAAAGGGTTTGAGGTAGAGACCTTCTGTGCAAACATTCTACCCTATGTGGGCCCTATGTTCTGACAGCATTACATACCATGGCATACTTGAGTCAATACATTGCCCTTCCCTAATTACAATCCTTCAGGTAGAAAGCCTTTAATAACCAGTATACTCTCATATAGGCCCTCATTACGACCCTGACGGTCGGTGGTAAAGCAGCAGTAAGACCGCAAACAGGCCAGCAGAAAAAAAAATGGAATTATGACCCATCCGCCACTTCACCATTCCGAACGCCATGGCGGTGATGACCGCTGGGCTGGAGATTTCGGTCTCCAGCCCGGCGGCCGTCACTAGACCGCCAACGGTATCAGGACCCTGCATACCACCATGGATTTCGGGTGATAGGCACTGATAGGGGTCTCCCCCACCCCCGCTACCCCCATGAGTCCTCCCCCACACCTCCCACACCCCTGCCACCCCCCAAAGGTGTCACAACCCCCCTCCCCACCCTCACGCCAACTTGCACATATACACACCCCTACACACACACACCCCCAACATGCACATACATGCACCCCTACACGCACACATACACCACGACAACACATACCCGCACACATACAGACATGCACACCGACAGACCCGCACACTTTTCCCATACACACAGCACCCCCACACGCATACACGCACTCACACACCCCCTCTTCACACTCACACGCATACCCCCATGCACGCACACAACACACATCATCCCCCAACCCCCCTCCCCTAACGGACGATCAACTTACCTTGTCCGTTGGCCCTCCGGGAGGGGACGGGATCCATGGGGGCAGCTCCGCCACCAGCACACCATCACCAGAACACCACCACACCGAATCATGGGACGTGATTCTGTCAGCCGTGTTCTGTTGACGTGGCGGTGGAGGTTGAGCAGCCTCCACTTTCCCGCTGACCGCCAGTATGGCTGCTGGCGGCTTTCTGTTTGGAAAAGAACGGAGGGCTGCCAGCAGTCATAATACGCAGCGCAGAAGACCACCACCACTGGCGGTCTTCAGCACAGCGGTACCTCAGCGGTCTTGCGAAAAGACCACAGAGGTCGTAATGAGGGCCATAGTGTTTACAATGCTATATTCTTCATTATGCATGAAAATTCTTCCTGTGTTAGAAGCACATAAATATGCAAACTTTTAAGTAATAGAGGGGTCAAGTTACAGATAACAAAACCCTGACAGACAAGGGATGGAAATTTACCGGGATAGTCATACCCTCATGCACGAGCTAGTTTCTGGTAATGTGTGTTGTTCATTCCCCTGTACTCTATATTCTTGCATTCAAAAGTGAAAGATTGACCTCCTACTGATTCGCACTGCCTTGGTGAACACATTCTGGTGCATTATATGACTGGCCCACAACATTAACATGTATATAAAGACATATTTACACATTGTCCCTGGTATGTAGGTGGAGGGTACAAGTGGATGGTAAATGTGCATGCAAATTTACCATTACTGTGTGGAGAAGGCACCCTCATACCATCAAACTGACAGTTAAGTCTCGTGAAATGGTGCATTGCTGTCTCACCAGCATCATGACTGGGAAAATCATCAATCACATTTCTGGCTAAGAAGAAGTGAATGTATGTAGGAGGCTGGCTCTCTATATAGTGTATGAAAAAGACATGCACTGTGTACAGAGTCTGAGCAACCCCACTTTGGTATGCAGAGGTAAAAAGCAGACCACCTAAAGCTCTGTTTTTTTGGTAGTGTGGGTGCGCAGTTAGGATTATCTTGGAGATGCGCTAAGCATTTGTTGTACTCACAGTATCAATAAATGTGGACACACACTCAAAAGCAATTTACAAAAATACTTCAGATTTTTATAAATCTTTAAAGCTCAAGATCATCAAAATCGGGTATTACTTTTTATGATTTTTCAAGGTTTAGCAAAAAAGGTCTTTTTTTGTGTGTAATTAAGCACCATAGGAATGAATAGAGAAATGTAAATAATGCATATAAAATCAGGCAATGGTTTCACAAGTGTCACCTTCTGTTTTTTGGGTTGAGGTCATTGAGATGTCCTGTGGGCCAGCTGGAGAAGTACAGGCGTTTCCCGGTTCAAGTGGGAGCAGTGGCTGAAAGTATTGGAGCTGGTGCAGAACGGAAAAGGGGAGCTCTTGAAACACACTGCACAGGTGGACTTAAAGGTAAGTCTGGTGGGTCCCCTTGGAGAGTAGAGGTCGCAAGGGGCTGAGGACCCCTAGAGCATTGGTTTTCCTTTGCAGGGGCCAAGGAGGCTGGGATCAGTGCAGATAGGTTAGCCAAGGGACATGAGCCAAGGAGTCTTTGGAGCCAAGTACAGGTCACTTTGAGGGTGGATTGAAGGTCAGCAGGGCCACTCTGTGGGGTGATTTTTGGTTGTCCTGAAGATCCTCAACTGGTGCTTGCTTCTGGTTCTTGGAGAGAATCCGGAGTAGGCCTTTCTTCTGGGTGTCCGACGTTAGGGGTCCAGTACCCTGGGCTATAGTACGTCTCTGTCCCTGGAGGTCGCAGTGCCCCCAATCTTAGCACACTGGCAGTGTCCAGTACATGTATTTGTTATGTGTGGTATTTCTGGATCATTAAAGGTAGAGATTGAAGTTGACACAGCAGGTTTGATTTGATGCTGGTTTATTTCCAGTTTAGTCCATAAAAGAAACTTCATCCACCACCAAGATACTGAGCCTCCACTCTCCACTCCCAGTGCTTCCAAGACTCCCAACATTCCAGAGAGTCTAAGAACACAAGGGAAAGAAGGGGAAACAGTGGGAGAAACCAACTAAGAGAAAGATATAACTAAAAGGAACACAATACAGATAAAAGGAACAATTCTGTAATAAATTCAATAAAGAAATAGTGTAACACACCACACTATCTTCCCCCTAAAGGGAAAAGAAAATATTTTGATTTTTTTACACTTTGACAACTCTATTCAAATTCCAAATACACCCATCATCCACTTTGATAGCTCCTTTAAACACTTTAGTAACTTTAAATATTTTACTATATTGAGAAAAGCTTGTGCGATTTCTTTTTGGTAACTTAATCCTAACAGCATCACCAACTGCAACGACAAGTGGTTTGACTGCTTTGCGAAGATCATGTGTCCACTTCCTCTTCTCCTGCAAAGTCTTCTCTTTGGCTACAGCTAGTTCTTTAACTTTCTCATGATTCAAATCCTTTCCAATATATTTATTCACCCATGAAGGACTTATGTTGGTGTTAGGCACTCTTTTCTTGAACAATACAAATGGGGACTGACCAGTACTGGAATGTGGTGTATATCTATAACTTTCAACCTTAGATTTGACGCTCAACCATGCCATTAGTTTCAGGATGATATAGAGCACTTTTCTTATGTAATATGCCTCTAGATGCTAGAAACTCACACATGTGCTTAGAGGTAAATTGAACACTATTGTCCGTTATGATGCACTTGGGATATCCTTCCCTTGAAAATACCCCTGCAAGAAAATTTGTAATTGACTGAGATGTTATGTCAGAGGTAATCAAAATTTCCGGCCAGCGAGGCAACATGTCCATTACAACTACAATGTACTTAGAAGCAGAACCACAAACCACAGGTCCCATAATATCGATTGCAACATCCTCCCACACTTCATTAGGAATTTTTCTAATTTCCAAAGGACGAGACCTACACTTGACCGTTTTATCTGCAAATTTGCATTCGACACAGTCGCGAACAACTCTCTCTAACGCTAAATCCATTCTCGGCCACCAATAAAATTCTCTCAAACGTTCCTTTGTTTTGCAAATTCCATGGTGGCCCAAATGAGCTAGATGTAACAACCTTTCTCGTAAACCAGATGGAGGCACTAGTCTCCCACTCCTGAAAACCAAACCATCCTCGACTGAAAGTTCATTCCAAACCTTTTTATACACATTCTCTTCGTCACAATCAGCTGGAATGCGATTAGATTCAATCAAATCCTTCACTCGCCTTAAACTAGTATCATTACTAAACTCCATTAACCATTCATCTTCTGTGATACAACCATCAGTCAAAGTGCACACTTTAACATTCTCATCAATCCACCATGTGCTACAATCTGTATCTTGGTCCCAGCCAAATGACCTTAGTCTTGACAAACAGTCAGCTGTACGGTTCTCACACCCAGGAACATATCTGACAGAAAATTGAAAGTCTTGTAGCCCAACAATCCACTTGCAAATACGTGAGGAAATACAATCTAGCCCTTTCTTATCAAATATTTCTTGTAAAGGCTTATGATCGGATTGTACAACAAACTGAGATCCCCAAAGAAACTGTTTAAACTTCTTTATAGCCCAATAAATAGCCAAAGCCTCTTTTTCAATGGTGGAATACCTCGACTCTGCTCCCCTCAACGTTCTGGAAGCAAATGCAATAGTTACATCCTTACCATAATACTTTTGCTTAAGAACACTTCCTAAACCCTTACCCGAGGCATCAGTTATGACATAACATGGAAACCCTGGACGAAAGCTGCTGAGGCATTGAGCAGAGGATAGTGCACTCTTTAAATCCTCAAATTCTTTCCTGCACACTTCTGACCATACAAAATCAACACCCTTCTTTAGCAATTCTCTAATACAGCAAGACCTACTAGCAAAATTGGGGACATACTTAGAATAGAATTCCGCCATGCCTAAGAACACTTGCACGTCTTCTTTTTTTCAGGATCAGCAAAATTAACCACAGTTTTGACTAGATCTTCCTTTGGTTTCACACCTTGAGCAGAAATTACATTGCCTAAATAAGTGATATCTGAACATGCAAACTTGCATTTCTCTCCCTTTAGTGTGATTCCCTTACTACGAAAATTTTTCAAGACTTCTCTAATCTTAGAAAGATGTTGTTCAAGGGTGTTAGAAAAAATTAGAACATAATCTTGAAAAAAACTAACACCATCAGTTTTGCCAAGAATATGGTACATTAATCTTTGAAATACGGAAGCAGCAGAGCACAAACCAAATGGCATCCTATTAAATTTAAACACACCAAAGGGAGTGATAAATGAAGTCAGCAATTTAGATTCGTCACACAATTGGACTTGGTGATAGGCTGAACTCAAATCTAATGTTGTGAAATATTTAGCCTCCCCTAAAAGGCTGACCATTTCATTGTTGTTAGGTAATGGAAATCTGTCCTCAATCTCAGCCTTGTTGAGTTGTCTAAGGTCCACACAAAGTCTAATATCCCCTGATTTTTTTACAGCAACTACAATGGGAGCGATCCATTGTGCAGCTTCGACTTCTTCAATTATGCCCTCAGATTGCAACCTTTGCAATTCAGATTTAACTTTGTCCTGCAAAGTGAAAGGGATTTTCCTGACCTTGCACACTACTGGTTTTACACCCTCCTTAAGACAAATGCGATGTTTGTATCCTATAATGCACCCCACTTTAGAGGTAAATACGTCAGGAAATTCACCCATGATGTCATCTTTGATGCTGCACACACTTTGAACCAACACCTGAGGAATAGAATTGGGATTCAATATAATGCCTAGCATCTTCTGATGTGGCCAGCTTAGAATTGTGTCGCCAATAACTGGAACATATATTTTCCCAGTAATTGTGTTCCCTCTTAAAGTTATAGTAGCTTCAAAGTAGCCCTTCAGCTCAATAGATTTCCACCATAACTGTAAGGAATGATGTCAGGATCCAGTAGAGAAACTTTTCCCTTAAAGTGCTTAGTAAAATCCGAAACTGAGACAAGAGAAAGTTTCGCACCCGAATCCATCATTATTGAAATAGATGTTCCATTGACATCCACAAAGTCTGAAGGATACTGACAACTGATATTAGCGACACAATTAACATCATTAATAATCTGCAAAACAAAATCTCGATCGTCATTACAATCAATTTCCTGAACTTTGACTTTAAACTTAGTTGATGATTTACAATATTTAGCAAAGTGTCCTTTCTTGGAACACTTGTTACAGGTAACAAGTATTGCAGGACAGTCTTTACTATTGGCTAAATGAGTTGTAGAGCCACATCTAAAACACATTAGTCTCGTCTTAATGTTAGCTTGAAATTTGTTACTAGTTTTTGTATCAAGAGCTTGGACATCCATTGCAACATTTCTCGATTTCCTCAAATTCACAATACAAGCCATTGAATGTTCAACTTGCTTTGCAATAATTAACACTTCATCCAATGATGGATCATTCTTGGCCCATAACGCCTCTCTTACTTTGTCACATTTACACTCAAGCATGAATTGATCTCTAATGCGCTCTTCTAGATTTTCTCCGAAGTTACATGATGAAGCTAGTTTGCGTAATGCTGTCACGAAGTCTTCAATAGATTCATCATCAGTCTGCTTACGTTTTCCAAAGTAGTAGCGTTGTAAAATGATTGAAACTTTAGGTAGAAAGTGCTTGTCTAGTCTAAGTAGCGTAGATTCAAATTCATTCAGAGAGTTGTCACCTTCTGCACCATCTGAAGTTGTTATTGCAGGTAAAGTCTCCAGGATTTCCTGACCTTCCGCACCAAGACAATGTTGTAACACAGAAGTCTTCCTTTCAGATGACAAATTGCTGCCGCAAACGCGCATGTAGGTCAGGAAAACCTTTTTCCATTTTTGCCACGGTATAGGAGGTTCTCCAGGAAGGGCAAGAAAAAATGGTGGAGGTGTAATGTTCTGCATAATATTTTCCTAATGCAGAAAAAATTTGTAATACAGAAAACTGAAGAGCCACGTAAAAGAAAAATATCCAGGACAGATTAAACTGCAACAGAGTGGAGCAGGCCAATATACAATTGGTCTCTTTGTTAATTCGTATGCTAACAAAAAACAAACCACTCCTCAAGCACATACACGGTCCGTCTCCTAAGGTTAACAAAATGCTTGCGCACTTCCTCTGAAATGTAGCAGTTGTAGTGGCAACAGTAAATATGCACAACTCAAAACCGGGTGCACGGCAGAGCGAAGAGTTGTTGTGAAACAGCGCGTGTTTCCCTAGGGCGCGGCAGGATAGAGAAAGCGTTTACGTCGCTGTGGCAACAGAATACCAACACTACAAACACATGCGCTTTTCGTGAGCGAGGCTGAGTCGAGGAAGCTCACGTATGCGTCGCTGTGGCAACGGAGCTGTAATACAACATATGGAGAGAACGCGTCTCCAGGCACACGAGCCAAGAAACGGTTGCCACAGCATACGCGTAGCAAAATCATAAACAAACACTAGAAGAAAAACTGTGTGGCTCCAGAAAACGGCACAGAAAAGATATGAGCCAACTTAAACAACAAATTTTACAGTACCTTTCTTTTTCCTTTATCAGTAGAGACTGAATAAATTAAAGTGTTGAAGTTTCCAAAATAAAATCTCAGAGATCTTGACAATCAGGGTATCCCACCTTCGTCGCCAAAAATGTGGTATTTCTGGATCATTAAAGGAAGAGATTCAAGTTGACACAGCAGGTTTGATTTGATGCTGGTTTATTTCCAGTTTAGTCCATAAAATAAACTTCATCCACCACCAAGATACTGAGCCTCCACTCTCCACTCCCAGTGCTTCCAAGACTCCCAACATTCCAGAGAGTCTAAGAACACAAGGGAAAGAAGGGGAAACAGTGGGAGAAACCAACTAAGAGAAAGATATAACTAAAAGGAACACAATACAGATAAAAGGAACAATTCTGTAATAAACTCAATGAAGAAATAGTGTAACACACCACATTATGGCTTCTCTGTACACTTACTATTTCTTAAGGATTTTATGGATGAAGCAGATGAAGTTGACATTTCCTGTTTCCTATATAGGGGGTCAGTGGAGAGCTGTTAGTCCAGGAGTGAATTGATCATGTGGTTCCAGACATAATAGGAGATATGCAGAATGATTCTGGACTCTTTGGAGCTTGAATATTGATTTGTTACAGAATCCAGTGTAGGTAATGGTTGATAAAAATGGCAAGGTAAAATGTAATTTATACTAAACATAAATGTTTTTTTTCAAAACCTTTAAACTATTTAGCTATGAATAGAAGAAAATGCATATCAAACAATCTACCTAGCTCAGCAACTCCTCCACCAATGTGTCAAGGCCCCCTGTAGAGCACCACATAACAGAACATGTCAGTCAATTAGCATCTCTCCCTTCTCACAGGCGCAGAGTCTCTGCTGCACAGATAAATTACCTGAACTTACTTGCCTGCATAACCACATCCAGCCACTTGACTATTTTTGGCACATCAGATAGGTACTGGCAATGCACGATCAGTGCTGCTTTGAGCACCCAGACCATTAGGGCCAGAACAGAGATGGAGAATGGGGAGCTTCATGAATGTATGTATGAACCAGGCATGGTGGGTCATATGGCAGTTTTTTTCAACTTAGAATCACATTGCCTGCCCAAGGACATCAGAGATGCCACGATGCAGCTCCTTGAATAACATGTGAGACACCCAGCCTGTGCTGTTCTTTGCAACAAGTCACCTACACTATTCTGTAGAGTGTTATCTGCTTCTGCCTAAAACTCTTTGTATAGAGAAGTCACAACACTGTCTAACACACAGCTACAAAACTGGCCCACAAAATGACAAAACTAGTCCTCAAAGAGGGAGAAAACCAATTCACACACTGACCTATCTGTCTGGCCCTTCTGGCACTGCCAGATTGGCTTCTTGGTCAGTCCGACCCCAGTTAAGTATAGTAAATATAAACTTAGGGACAGATTTAAGAAAATTGGCATGGCACCGAGTGCTGGACCCCTTTTCTTGAGCTCCTTAGCACCCCCTACCACCACCATGTGCGCGCCATATTTACAATACGTCACATGATGGCGCAGGGTAGGGGGCAATAGCATTGGTTTTTTTACGCAATTGATGTACTCTGCAGAAGTGGTGCTACTCCTGCAGAGTACAGAGGGGTACATTATAAATAATGGTATGCCCCCTTTTAACACCTGGCCTGAGCAGGCGTTAAAAGTGCTGAAAAAAATGGCTCAAGGAAATTTCTTAGATTTCCTTGCACCATTGTTCAGCCCCCATAACGGGGGAAAACCCCCCATGCATACATTATGCCTGGCACAGGCATAACGTGGCACAAGGGTTTACAAAGTGGAGCAATGCATAATTTATGCATCACTCTAACCCTGAAAGGGATTTGTTTTGACTTATACTGGGTGCTTCCGTGTGTCTGGACAAAGCTAAACCTCTCTGATGAGCTCTAAGGAGAGCGAAACACGTGTCAGGGGTTGCTTTTACTCATTCCAGGTTGACCTGGATGGTATTTCTCCAGTCCAAAGCTGTAATACTGTGCCTGGAGTGGTAAATGGCTTTTGTCATTTTACAGCTCAGCAAGGTTGACACTGTGTTAAACCTATGCTTAAAGACTTTGCTGTACAAATCGCAAAAAACTTTGTCATTATCTAGCTCAGCGTGGAAAGCACTGTGCTATGCTTAAAAACTTAGCTAGATGAACAGACATTTGAGGTGAGCAAATCTAGAGTGTCGCTGGTGTTGCAGGGTGCTCCTTACTAGAGCTGCTCTCCACCTAAACTTGGGAAATACCCAGAGTTCTCTATTCTTTTTTGCATAATGTATGCATCACTCTAACCCTGAAAGGGATTTGTTTTGACTTATACTGGGTGCTCCCTTGTGTCTGGACAAAACTAAACCTCTCTGATGAGCTCTAATGAGAGCGAAACACATGTCAGGGGTTGCTCTTACTCATTCCAGGTTGGCTTGGACAGTATTTTACTAGTCCGAAAGCTGTAATACTGTGCCTGGAGTGGTTAATGGCTTTTGTCGTTTTACAGCTCGGCAAGGTTGACACTGTGTCAAAGCTATGCTTAAAGACTTTGCTGTACAAATCGCAAAAGATTTTGCCATTATCTAGCTCAGCGTGGATAGTGCTGTGCCAATCCTATGCTTAAAAACTTTGCTAGATGAACAGACATTTGAGGTGAGGAAATCTAGAGTGTTGCTGGTGTTGCAGGGTGCTCCTTACTAGAGCTGCTCTCCACCTAAACTTAGAAACTACCCAGAATTCTCTATTCTTTTTTGCATAATTTAAGCATCACTTTAACCCTGAAAGGTATTTGTTTTGACTTATACTGGGTGCTTTCTTGTGTCTGGACAAAGCTAAACCTCTCTGATGAGCTCTAATGAGAGCAAAACACATCTCAGGGGTTGCTTTTACTCATTCCAGGTTGGCTTGGATGGTATTTTACCATTCCACAGCTGTAATACTATGCCTGGAGTGGTAAATGGCTTTTGTCATTTTACAGCTCGGCAAGGTTGAAACTTTGCTGTACAAATTGCATAAGACTTTGTCATTATCTAGCTCGGCGTGGATAGCGCTGTGCTAAGTCTATGCTTAATAACTTCGCTAGATGAACAGACATTTGAGGTGAGCAAATCTAGAGTGTCGCTGGTGTTGCAGGGTGCTCCTTACTAGAGCTGCTCTCCACCTAAACATGGGAACTACCCAGAGTTCTCTATTCTTTTTTGCATAATTTATGCATCACTCTAACCCTGAAAGGGATTTGTTTTGACTTATACCGGGTGCTCCCTTGTGTCTGGACCAAGCTAAACCTCTCTGATGAGCTCTAATGAGAGTGAAACACGTGTCAGGGTTGCTTTTACTCATTCCAGGTTGGCTTGGACGGTATTTTACCAGTCCAAAGCTGTAATACTGTGCCTGGAGTGGTAAATGGCTTTCGTCATTTTACAGCTCGGCAAGGTTGACACTGTGTCAAGCCTATGCTTAAAGACTTTGCTGTACAAATTGCAAAAGACTTTGTCATTATCTAGCTAGGCGTGGATAGCACTGTCCTAATCCGATGCTTAAAAACGTCGCTAGATGAACAGACATTTGAGGTGAGCAAATCTACAATGTCACTGGTGTTGCAGGGTGCTCCTTACTAGAGCTGGTCTCCACCTAAACTTGGGAACTACCCATAGTTCTCTCTTCTGTTTTCCATATATATATATACTGCAAAACAACAAAGGTTACAAAGGTTACAATGACATTATAGCTACGAAGTAGAATTAATGATGTCATCAGGGATGCCAATGACTATGTCATGAGTAATGTAATATATGATGTCATAAGAAGTACATTACAGCGGTGCACGTTATAGTTAGCTCAGGTAACTGTAACGGTTGAATTTCTCTGGTTTTGTAGAAGTAAATACAGGACCTAACTATAACGTCCCTGTAACCTTTGTTTTTTTCTGTGAATTTCTAAGGTCGTTTTAAAATCTATTCCCTAACTATAATGTCCCAATAACCTTTGTATTTTTCATTGAATTTCTATGTTTTTTTTAATTCTATTTCCTAATTATGATGTGCCTGTAACTTTTGTTTCTTTTCAGTGAATTTCTATGTTTCTTTCATTAGTATACTTTAATCCTACAACTAGTGCGCTTGACTGAAGGGAGTTGGCTGCAGCCTATCTCTCTGGGTGTGAGAATTGGTGTAAGAGGGTGTATCTGGGGTCGGAGTGGCTGTGAGACTCTCAGTCTGGGTGTGCAAGTGCATGCATCAGTATCTTAGTGGGTGTGTCAGTGTCTGAGTGGGTTTGTGAGTGGGTGTATGAGGCTCTGACTGGTCTGTGAGTGGGGGCATGAGTGTCTCCATGGATCTGTGTGTGGGTGTAACAGTGCCTCACTGGGTCTGTGAGAGGATGCATCAGTGTCTGAGTGGGTCTGTGAGTGGGTGCCTGAGGGTCTTGATGGGTCTGTGAGTGGCTGCATGAGGGTCTGAGTGGATTTGTGAGTGAGTGCTTGAGGGTCTGATTGGGTCTGTGAGTGGGTGCATCACTGTCTGAGTGTGTCTGTGAGTGGATGTATCAGTGTGGGTCTGTGAATGGGTGTGTGAGGGTCTGCATGGGTGTGTGAGTGGGTGCAACATTTTCTCAGTAGGTCTGTGAGTGGGTGCATAAGTGGGCCCGAGTGATTGGGTCAGTGTCTGTGTGGGTCTGTGAGTGGGTGCATGGGGTCAAAGTGGGTCAGTGAGTGGGTGTGTCCGTGATGGAGTGGGTCTGTGAGTGGATGTGCCGCTATCTGAGTGGGTCAGTGACTGGGTGGGTCAGTGTCTGAGTACATCTGTGACTGGAAGTGTGAGTGTCTGAGTGGGTCTGTGACTTGGTATGTGATGGTCAGAGAGGGTATGTGAGTGGGTGCGTGAGGGTCTGAGTGGATCGGTGAGTGGGTGAATGAGTGTCTGAGTGAGTATGTGAGTGGGTGCATGAGGCTGTCAGTGGTCTGTTAGTGGGTGTCAGAGTGTCTCAGTGGGACTGTGAGTGGGTGCACCAGTGTCTGAGTGGGTCTATGAGTGGATGTGTCAGTGTCTGTGTGGGTCTGTGAATGGATGTGTGAGGATCTGAGTGGGTTTGTGAGTGGGTGCGACAGTGTCTCAGTTGGTCTGTGAGTGGATCCATGAAGCACTGAGTGGTCTTTGAATGGGCGTATGAGTGTCTCAGTGGGACTGTGTGTAAGTGCATCAGTGTCTCACTGCGAATGTGAGTGAGTGCATCAGTGTCTGAGTGGATCTGTGAGTCCATGCATGAGAGTCTGAATTGGTCTGTGAGTGGGTGTATCAGTGACTGAATGGGTGTGTGAGTGGGCACAAGAGTGTCTGAGTGCATGTATAAGTGAATGAATTAGTGTATGAATGAGTCTGTGGGTTCTTGCCCCAATTTTTTCATATTTACAAATATTTTGTGAATAATTTGTGAAACCTTGCAGCCTAAGGTAACTATAACTCGCGCCTCTCCATGCACAGTATTTTGTTTAATAATTAGACTTCTGTTTCATTGATATTTTAGTTGACAATATAAAAGTTGTCATGAGTGCTGTAATATCTGGGGTAATTAGCAATGCATGGTGAGGGTGTGAGTTATGGTTACATTAGGCTTCAAGTTATCGTTACGTAAAATAAATATAACTATAACAGCTGAATTTATCTGGTTTTGTGAAAGTAAATTCAAAACCAAACTACAATGTCCCTGTAACTTTGTTTTTTCAATGAATTTTTAAGGATTTTTTAATTCTATTCACTAACTATAACGTCCCTGTAATGTTTGTTTTTTTCATTGAATTTATATGTTTTTTTTTTTTACATAAAGTAATTTTCATTACTATACATTAATCCAACCACTGCTGCACATAGCCTTCACCCATCTGCTGTGGGAGTTGGCCACAGGGCCTGGCCCTGCATCCAACCCCCTATAATAATCCAACATTGTGCAGAGCAAAGGCTTTGGCTGTGCATGGTAGAGGTTGGCCGCAGGGCCTGGCCTCCACCCAGTCCCTGCAGCCAATCCCCCCTAAGCACCCAACCCGAGGCTGTGCACAGTGTTTGGCAATGTTATGGCAGGAGTTGGCCGCAGCCCTGTCTCTCTGGGTGTGAGAATTGGTGTGAGAGGGTATCTCTCGGTGTGACAATGGCTGTGACAGTGTCTTTCTGAGTGTGAGAGTGGATGTGGGAGGCTCTATGTGGGTGTGAGATTGGGTGTAGGAGGGAGCACTTGCACTGGTTAGTTAGTAAGTGCTGCCTCATTGGGTGGATGGCCAGTGAGGGGGGAAACAGGCCTGCTTGGCCTTCCTCCCCGGGCTGGTCTCAGCCCCAGGGACTCCATCCCCCAGGGCTCACCCTTCATTAAATGGAGGAGGGGAGCCATGCGGCCCCCTTCCGTGGTTGATTTTGGCCCTGGGGAGGCCTTAGAAACAATTTTTTGTGTGGAGGGGAGCCGCGCAGCACCCCTTTCTGCGCTAATCTCTGAAATGGAGACCCCATCCCACAGGGCCCTGCTTTAAAATTTCATATTCTGGGGAGGGGCCATGCGCCCACCCTCCGTTGGCCAATGTCGGCTCCGGAGACCCCAACCACCAGAGCCGAGCCTCAACTTTTTTTTGTGGAGGGGGGCCACGATGTACCTCTCCCTGGGCTGAGCTCGGCCCTATAGTCCCCATCCTCTGGGGCCCAGCCTAAACATTTTGTTTTGGTGGTATGGGGGCCCCAAAGCCCCCCTCTCTGGGGTAATTTTGGGCCCCAGGATGGGGTCGCCATCCCCTAGTGCAGGGCCATCTGTGCTGGATGCCTGTGAAGGCCCCAGCAGTCCCAACTGGCTACCTGCCTCCTGCGGGAGCCAGCATTGCTGCCTGTAAGCAGTTAAAGAGAGGAAACCTCAGCTCCCAGCAAGTCAGAGCTGTTTGACAGTTCTCTCTTGCTCGAAATTGGAGTGTTTGCTCTGATTTGGCAGGAGCTGTCACACCTCCTGCCAAGTAAGAGCAAACAGCTATATCTTGGGGATGGGCACCCCGGGACATAGCAGGAGCAGGTCTTGTGGGGTGGTAGTCTCCAGGGCTAATATTGGCTCCCTGAGGGGGCTGCACAGCCCCCTCCAACATTAGAATTTGCCCTTGGGAGGTGGTAGTTCCTGGTGCTGGAGGCCTTCAACTGACCCGCTATCTTCTTTAAATTCAGCTCCAAGGAGGTGGCAGACCTCCTGCATTTCAGAGCTAAAGGGTCAGGTTTTCCCCACCCTGCTCCTTTTCTTATTTTATATCTTTTTTCCTGGGACTCGGTTTCAGCCTTGTTGATGTGTTGGCAGCCAAGCAGATCTCGGCGCATAGTTAGGAGGGTTTGCGGAGCCTTCACATCCCAATATATACAAATTTGAATTTTCTTTAATATCTTGAAAACTAATGAATGGAATCACACCAAATAACAAAAAGTGTGCTTCCCGGACCAAGAGCTACCTTTCTGTCACATTTTGTGTAATTCAGTCCAGTGGTTCAGGCTTTATTCCTGTTCAAAATCCATATAGAAATCAAACATAGAGAAAACTCGTTTTGGGACCCCCCTCCCTTTTTTTCAGTCCTCTCTTGAAAGATCCCCCGGAAACTTTACAGATAGCAGCTGACATGAGTGTCAATTTAAAAAAAATATTTTGTGAAGATTCCTCAATCGGGGTCAAAGATATAGGCAAGTAAAAAACACTTTTTCCATAGAAACTGACTCTTAACTATAGCTACCTAGCAGCAACCGCCACTAGGATATATATATATAAGTTTATTATGTTGAAAAAGGTTTGGTGGCAATCGCATATAAATACTGAGACGTTTGGAATCCAGAAATATTTTGGAGCTCAATACAAAAAGCCTTTATGGTATGAATACAGAAGAGGAATTAGCAGTATTCCTTGGTGATTAAAGTTTGCATTGGTCCAGACATATAACTTGGGGATGAATGAGAGTGTCCCAAAATGTAGCTTTTAATATGTGTTTCTTAAAAATACTTTGATTCCATCTCTTGGCCTATGGTTTTATTTGTGAATTTTTTTATTCCCATTTTTCTCTGTTTTTCCACTTTGGTCATGTTTCACAGGAAGAGGACTGGTGTGTAGCAGTGTTATTGGTCGCATAGCTGCATTTATGTCATCAAAATAATACAGTTCTATTGTTCAACATTGGTGAGAGCAATAAGATAAGGATGTATGTTTATTTATAATGATATGATTTTGTATTATTTGGAATCATGTAGATAGTTTGCCCACTTGGGTTTTGAGTTGTTTCACAATAAGAGCGCATGATTCTGAATGTACCCCTACAAGCCCTAGATTTAAGACTTTAGTTGGGAATATTGAGAATTTCATTTTAATTGGGGTTTCATTTATAGAAGAGAAATGCTATATTTATCATCCAAATTTTGGGTGTATATAGCTTATATAAATGTTGCAAAGATTGTATGAATAGGTTTGATATGAGATATATGCCATTACATAAAGAATACTATTCTTAGGTTTTCTGATTTGTGGATTGGGGTTAAAATACTCAACACTCTATATGCAGCAGTATGTATGACAATTGATAGTTTAAGATGGCCTCCACATTTTCCTTTTAGAGCTACACAGGTTATGCGTCTAGTCTGTTTTTGTTGTTTACACCACACTGAAGCCTTCTAACTTGGAATTGTACACATGTAATTCAGCCCATGACCATGGCACGTGTGCACTGAAATGCGTTGGGTTGTTTTGGCGGACCCTTGTTGCACTGGAATAAATTGTAATAAATAAATAATAATATTTAAATAATATGCTGTTGACTAGGTGTCTTTGAGTGCACGCTGCCGGCTGGCACTGTGTTTCAATTTGTGAACAGGCACCTCACCCATAAACTGACTGAAGTCATGAGGGTCCTGGGTGAGAGGACTTGTGACTGCATTGCAATATATACATATATTACCTACTGGCAGTCGCCAGTAGGTAGTAATAATTAGGAACATGTTTCCATAGAAAAAGCGTTTTTTTGACTTGCCTATATCTTTGGTACCGTTTGATTAATCTTCAAACAATTTTCCAGAAAAACTAGTCCGGTGATTCTTGGTGTGCATGAAAAGTCTTGGGGTGATCTGTCAAGCCGGGGCTGAGAAAAAGGGGCCCCAAAAAACACTGTGCTTCCCATTTTCAATTCTCATAGGATCTGTTAACACGTCTACATCCCAAACCGCTGGACGGAATTGCACCACATTTGGTGGAAAGCTAGCTGTTGGTACACAGATTGCGATTTTTGTTAATTGGTGTAAATCCATTATGTAGCTTTTGAGAAATATGGGAAATTCAAATATGCATATCTCTGGCAGTGAAGTATTTGGGAACAAAGACGAGCTTGTGCAGGGAAATGCCCCTGGTCCCCCTGCTGCCCTGGGAACCACCACCTTCCCCCGGCTTTCATTTGGAAAAATGCAGGTGGGCCCATGACCCCCTGCTGCCCTTGTGGCGTCACCTCCCCAGGGCTTTCATTATTATATATGCAGGGGCCCCACAGCCCCCCTGTTGCCTTGGGGACCGCCACCTCCCCAGGACTTTTATTATAGATACGGTACACTGCCCTGAGGACTGCCACCTCCCAGAGCTTTCATTTTAAAAAACGCACGGGGGCCCGTCCCCCCCACTGCCACCACCTCTCCAGGGCTTTCATTTTTAAAAATGCGGGGGTGGCCCCCCCACTGCCCCAGGGGCCACCACCCTCCAGGGCACATATTTAAAAAAAAGAAAATGAATTAATAAACTAGGTAATACAATTTCCACAAATTTTCGGTTATGCATTGTACAGTTTTATTAGTAACACTGCATGTTGTGGTGTGGTTCCTGTTATGAAGGAGGACTGTGTGTATGGGACTGCAGAACTTCAGAATGTGGGGTACTACGTTCTTTCACACCATCAGAAATAGTTGGCCCGGTTTCTGGCTAGCTCGCAGTGCATCACCTGAATCCCTAACATGACAAAGAGAAGATATTTTGTGGCAACCTGAAACATGACACTCCGACTGCTCAGGGAAGCAGTGGAAACTGATGTCACCCTTTCGTCTTATTACTAATGCATGCCATGACAAAAACACAAAGAAGATACATGAGGAGTATTCAATGCATTTATTGAAACTAACATAATCTTATATAAAGAGTGAGCTGCAATAATTAGGCAGGCAAACCAGAGCAAAATAAGCCACATTTTGAACAAGGTGAAAACAATGAACATTCACACCACTGTTAGATGGTTCTAGAAATTCAAGGGATTCCTACGTGGCCCTCATACCCTAAAGAAAGCATATTTGGATATACCCTTCTTCCTGCCCAGTCTAAGGGATTTACTGAAACTTGTCAGAAGTCTGCCTGTGTGATAAATGACAATCCTCGTCAGAAGGCTGGTGGATCAACCCCAGTAAACCTGCATTGCCGAGCACAGAGGTCTAAGATGTTTGTGACTGGAATGCCCCTGACCATTCTAGTCAGTACGTTGCTTATATAATAAAAGTGCTCTGTGTTAGACGATCCAACTCTGATGTGATACTTTGTCTTGGCTCATGGATTTAGAAGCTGTCGCCAAAACTGGCAACACGGAACCTAGAATATCTCATTCTGTATGTACTCTTGGATGGAGTGTTCCTGAGTGTGTGTCAAGAAAGCTAACTAAAAGCAATCATCATGTACCCTGCCTTCTCAGAATTATATTGTGTAAGTTTCTACATAACAAAATGACACTGCTAAAAATGTGATGTAGCTAAAATGTACAACACGTAAACTGTGCGATGCGAAAATGTTAAGAAACTTGGGGAACCAACTCAGTCCAAGATGGACCACACTACACCCTCCCTTTGCTAAAGACAGGGACAGACTAAAAAACCCTAAAGGCTAAAATCATGTACAGCTAATAAAATCATAAAATATTCACTCCAACAAGGAAAGCAAATAGATCCAATAAAAAAATATATAAATTCAGAAGAGAACAAATTTAGATACAAGATAGTATCCAAATTCAAATGTTCATGGAGGCATCCAAAATTTCGATGTCAATGTAATCCAAGATGGAACCCGCTTCCACAGACAATAGTATAGCCAAAGCCTTGGTAAATAGATTGAAGGAACACACATGGTCAGTGGCATCAGCTACTGCTGAGACAGTAGTATCTTGTGTATTGCCCACTCATGATGAGCCTCAGGAACAAATCCTGATGTTGTATTCACAAGCAGTGACTCATGAATGGCAACTTGAAACAAACGTATTCTCATAGGACAATTAACAGGGACATCAACAGATTCTTATCGGTAGATAGTACCATTTGCATTGCAAGACAAATATCCAGTGCACTTTTGTAAGGGTACCAAAGACAGCGGACCACAGGGTGGATGCAATAGAACCATACTGGTCGGAATGACAGAGTCCAGTCTTTATTCAGTTCCTCCAGTAAAGATGTGACAAAGTACTGTATCATAAGGTTTTCAAAAAAAGGTTGAGGGGTGGTGTTTGTATTAAATTTAGCTTTGAGATGGTACATCCAGTGCAGACTAGGAAAAACAAGACCAAAATGCCACCTATTACAGCCAATCTTAGTGGCAAGCCTCTGAAGACACTTGAAAAAGAAGATTGAATTGCTGCAGGAATTACTGAAAGGTACCGACAAAGCCAGAACCCTCTGCTTTAAAAAAGTGTACAATTCCTGCAGTGTTTGACAAATTAAAAGTATGACCCACAAATTTACCAAAATGTATCAGAAAACTGGTGTTTAAGGACGTCTGTATTTCAGAAGACCATGCAACTTGCAATTCAAACGTTTCACAGGCAGATGTGAGAACCACGTTCTTCCAAAACAATTGTACTTTGAGTCAGCTCAGTTTGTAGAAGTCAACATAAATGCTGGAGGGGAAGGACACACGCTGACTCCTTAATCTCACGTGTAAGAGGAAAAAGTAGGTTACTGCTCTTTTATGGCTCATAATGTGGAGTGTTGCGACCATTGCTGACATAACTTCTCCACACTGTAAGCTGTAACTATCTCTTTGTTTTGTGAGATGTAACAACTACCTGCGTTGAAACCCTGCGAGGAGTTCAAAAACAAGTCTGACAAAAATGTGTTTCCACTGGTCACGATAACCACCCATTGGGACCTGAAACTGTAGAATTAAATGTACCATTTGGAACATCCCCTTGAGCTCTTCCACAGTGTAATTTATTAACTGTTATCAAATTAGGCAATTGAGGGAATACTGGGCACATTCATTTCCTTAATTTTCACCGAACCTAGGCAAGTAGTCTGCTGTATTGTGTCATTCAGAAAACTCATCTGTAATGAAATCAGACACATTTTGAATAAAGTATCCATCCCTGTACCTGCCAGTCTTTTGTTCCCCAAACAGATTTTAAATGAATCATATATTTCTAATAGTCATAGCCTCTGACATATAGTTGGGAAACAAATGAATTTGAATACATTAATTTGGTGTTGATCAGTATGGTTTTCCTCACGTTTGAATAATAGGACACAGGATCTATAGTGTCATGCCCAGAAACATATGTAAATTTGTCTCAATATGTTTTTTAACTACCGACGGGTGGAGTTGGGCAGTATTCCGAATGTGTATAAATTAAAACTGTGCATGGAATACTAGCTCTATGCAAATAATTGTGCAAATAATTGTGTCCATAATGGTGGTAACAGCACATTTCTCCATAATTGGCACTGTTCATATATATATATCTTCACTTTCAAATACAGTATAATAGTCAAGCTCAGATAGCATTGAGTTAACTGTTTTTACATCCCAATCATCTGACAGCACACTTGGTGAAATTAGATTGTCCACTGGAATCTTAAAGACATATGGTATTTGAATTGTTTCTATAGGACCAACTACACCATAATACACTTTAATCCATACAATTCCTTCAGGAACTCGAACAGTAGAAATGGACACGTCTCTTCATACTTTGTGAGAAGACAAATAAGGCTTCAACACATTAGCTACCAGTTTGACTGTTGAGCGTTCAGGAAGCTAATGCCCATTTATAAACAAAAAGAAAACAGTCACACATCCAGTCCATGAAAATACTGCAAGCGAAGTAAGAATAATCCACAAATAGGACCATGGGCGGAGCAGATAGGTGTGTTTTAACCAATGAAGGAAGTATGTATGCCTTGAAATGGAATGACAGATGAATCAAAAGGAAAATCATCAATGTCAACAACATATCCAGAAGCAGTCTGCATGAAAACTGGGGCATCAGCAGGTATAAGGGAACTGTTATACACCTCTAAAAGTGGTTCATCATAAACAAGTCTGTTGCTTTCAGTAGTAGTTGTAAAAATTGTAGGCTTAATCCTGGTATTGTAGTTACAGCTGTAACTGGAATCAACAAAAGTTAGTTCTCTGTCCTCCCCAGCCTACGGGAATCAACTTTAGTTTTGTTCAATGCCTGAAGAGGTATTTCCTATATGTTAGTGAGAGGGATTAGGGAACTACCAAGGAAGCCTCTTGACCTACTATTCTGTATCCGCCACATGAAGCAATTTAACTTGATCAATGGAGGCAAAGCAGATGTCTCTGCAGCCAGCAAGCGGTGGTAATACCACAGTTCTTGTACTGTGAATGCCAAGGACTAGCACCAGTGCATGGTATGAAAGACCAAATTCCATTCTTCCTTGGTATTGTTTCTCGAACCAAGTTCCCAACTTTTGGAATCCAACTGCTTGATGTTGGCTGCTCCTTTACTACATTAGGAGTGGCTTGTGACATAGAGGTTGTGTCTTGAAATGCTTGTAGCTCCTGTAAGACAGTTAGGCCCTCATTATGACATTGGCGGTAAATCCCACTTACCGACACGCTGACTGCTGCCAACTTACCGCCGCCGTGGCAGATATCTGTTCATCATATTATGACACACACACACCAATCCGTCACTATTCAGCCATATACACAAATCTGCCACTTCAAAGGTCAGTGATAAAGTGGCGGTATCAAAACCCACACGGCGGACATTCAACGGCAGTGAACCATTGGCGGTACATACCGTCGCACTCAAAACGGACACACACAAACAAAACAACACCACATTGGACAATTCAAACAACACACACCTGACACCCATACACATACCACACCCACACCACTATAAAACACAAACCCACTTTACCCACAACCCTTTACCATTTCAAACCATTGCCAGTAGAGAGACATCAAGACCACTGACACAACTAGAGCCACACACTATTCACACCTATACATCACTGACGCACCCCACATTACACACCCCAACACATTACCCAACACACCCTCACCAACACGCCTCACACAACACCCATGGCACCTCAAAGACCCCCTGTTTCACAGAGGAGGGTCATGGTGGAGGAAATTATCAGGCTAGAGCCACAGTTATTTGGCACACAGGTGAGCAGATATCGATAGCTAGGAAGATGGAGCTATGGCGGAGAATCGTGGATAGGGTCAATGCCATGGCACAGCACCCAAGAACTAAGGATGACATCAGGAAGAAGTGGAATGACCTACGGGGGAAGGTATGTTCCATTGCAGCAAGACACCAGCTCGCTGTACAGAGGACTGGCGGTGGACCTCCACCTCCTCCGCAACAACTAACAGCATGGGAGGAGCAAGGTTTGGCAATCCTGTATCCTGAGGGCCTGGCCGGAGTAGGAGGAGGACTGGACTCTAGTAAGTCAACTCTCTACTACTACTACCCCCCTACCTCCATGCCATCACATACCCCCACTCTCACTCCCCTCCATCCAACACACCCCACCATCACATCTCACTCATCCCAATGCCAAAGCCCTGCATGCTGTACCAATGCATGGACACCACTCACAGCCCTGCCTGGGCACTCACCACTAAAGCATGCACACTATAGAGAACTAACTATCCCATCATACACCGATGTACACAAGTGAAAGCTGCCAGAACAAATCCAGCCAAAGAAGGCAAGCCACAGATGCACAATATGTCAGACACAGAAACCATAACACATCATTTACATCCCCACAGGTACCCCAGCCAATGTCAGCAGAGAGGAGGTGCCAGCAATATCCAGTCCCCCAACTGAAGAAGCCAACAGTGATGACAGCAACTCTGGTCTTCAGGATCTAGATGACCTACCTGGCCCATCAGGGACCTCTGGACAGCCGGTTACCCAGGTCCAGTCACACACCACCACTGAGTCTCCCCCATCAGGAAACACCACTGCAGCACCCACCCAGCGTACCCACACCTCTGTCCCCAGGACACATCAATCAGCAGTGTGTCCACCTCTACAGGGACCCCAGGCCACACCTCATACCCAAGACAATCTGGGATGTGGGGTCAGTGGCAGTGGGCACACGGTTCAGGGGACAGAGGCACAGGCCAATAGGGAACCTGGGAGGAGTGCTGTGCGCCAGGGGGAGGACAGAACCAGGGAACTGACTCCAGGAGTCACTTGCAGAGATCCTGGCAGCCTATCAACATTCCCAGGACACAATGGGCCAGATCCTGGACAATGTGCAGGAGAACAGGCGGTTGCGGGAGGGACAGTACCAGGGGGTCAGGGAGGACTTGCAGGCCATCAACAATACCCTGATTTCCATTGCAGGGGTGCTGGCAGACATGGCCAATATTATGAGTGAGGCAGTCTCACCAAAGTAGGCCCCTGCCACTAGTCAGACATCTGAACAGCCTTCCACTTCCGGTACCGCTAGTGGCCAGGAGGCCCCGCCACAGGATTCACAGGCCACCAGCACCCCTCCCCCTGCAGAAGGAAAACCACCCCCCAAACGGCCCCTGTGATCCAGACAGAAGCCAGAGATACTTGCAAGATCACTGCCAGGAAATGAGGAAATGAGACTCTCCTGATTCTCACCCTTGTGTCCCACCCTGTCACCCTGTCCACCTTGAACTGCCATTGCTCCCCTTCCGATGTCCCATTGGACAATGCACCTGGGCTACAAACAGACTGGAACAATACCCTGGACTTTCCTCCATCACACCCCATCCCATTGCACTTGCCCCTCAATATTTTAGCACTTCAATAAACACCCTTGGAAAAAATAACGAAGTTTGGAGTATGTCATGTATATCAAATATGTATTCATTAAAACAGGTACAAACGTTGCAAATCAATTGTACAGACAATGAGCATAGACGAATGACCTGTAGCTGGCTGCAGTGATCACACCAAGAGTATATGTGAGGTCACGAACATCTGCAAAATGAATTGCCAGAGGGAACTGTAAGTGGCCATAGAAGTGGGAAATATCAGCATGCCATTGCCACGGAAATTCAAACGAATCTCATTGAAATGTGAAGTAACCTGTCCCTGTGTGTCATTGGAAGTATTGTCTGATCACAGATGTTCTGCTGTCCTCATCCTCATCCTCTGCCTCCTCATCCTCCCTGTCCACAGGGTCCACTGCTGGCACACAGGCATCTCCAGCCTCCTCCTCCTGCAGGAATGGGACCTGGCGTCTGAGGGCCAGGTTATGCAACATGCAGCATGCCATCACTATCTGGCAAACCTTCTTGGGTGAGTAGCACAGTGATCCAACTGTCAGATGGAGGCACCGGAACCTGGCCTTTAGGAAGCCAAAAGTCCTTTCAATTATACTTCTGGTTTGCCCCTGTGCCTCATTATAACGTTCTTCTGCCCTTGTCCTGGCATTTCTCACAGGGGTCAGCAGCCATGATAGGTTGGGGTAACCAGGGTCACCTGCAAATATTGAGGGACAACATTTAGCCACACACTATCCCATATGGTCCACACCATACCCATACACCAACGTATACTGGGTCGGAACCAGGCCTCACCTATTAGCCACACCCTGTGCCTCTGTAGTTGGCCCATCACATTTGGGATGCTGCTATTCCTCAGGACAAAGTCATCATGCACCGACACAGGATACTTAGCATTGACGTGGGAGATGTACTGGTCAGCAAGGCATACCATCTGTAAATTCATAGAGTGGAAACTCTTCCAATTCCTGAACACCTGTTCATTCTGGCTGGAGGGACAAATGCAATATGTGTTCCATCAATCGCCCCAATTATTCTGGGGATATGTCCCATTGTATAGAACTCGGGCTTCATTGTGGCCAAATCTTCAACCTGGGGGAAAACAATGTAGCTGCACATGTGTTTAATCAGGGCAGACAACACTTTTGTCCGCACTATTAAGAACATTGGCTGAGACATTCCTGCTGCCAAGCTGGAACATTGGCTGTGACATTCCTGCTGCCAAGATCCAGTTGCCAGGAAATGGAGTACAGATAGCACTTGTACAAGAGAGTGAATCCCAGTGGGGTAACGGTTAGCCGATATCAGATCAGGCTCCAATTGGACACAGAGCTCTGTGATTGTGGACCTGTCCAGTCTATAGGTGAGGATAATGTGCCTGTCCTCCAGTGTTGCCAAGTCCACCAGAGGTCTGTACAGGGGGGTATGTCTCCATCTCCTATTAATCTGCAGCGGTAGCAATCTAAGGGACACAAGAGTGAGGAGGCGATCACAAACTGAACAATGGAGCAACAACAGAACTTTGAATCCTGTAAACTTGTAATGGGTCATTGTGATTTGTCCAGTATGTCCTAATATCTCCTGTGACGCAGCATTATTCCAGGGCCTGCCCCCCACCCACTGAAATGGCGTCCGCCTGTCCTGTGTGGAGGGACAGGTGGAAGTGAAACTGCTGATGTTGTGCGCCATTGCGGGAGGTGGTCAGGAACCGCTGTGCATCTCCTCATTGGTTATAACTGGATCCTATGGGGTACAGTGACCAATGGTGATTAACGTAGATGGTGACGGTATGGACCGCCGCAGACATGACCGTCATTTTCTATCTGATTCCTAACTTGCTATCTGACCTTCCATAGGAGAGGACCTACACTGCATGTGCTGCTGTGACCTGTGCCTGGAACCTACCATGACCCATGTGAATGGGGAAAGGGCCCCAGCCTTCACTTCAGAGGAGTTGGAGAGACTGGTGGATGGGGGTCCTACCCCAGTACGGACTGCTGTATGGGCCTCCAGACCAACAGGTGAGTACACTGTAGGCACGATGCATGTGGCATGAATGCATGGAGTTGTGTGTATGAAGGCCTCGTGTAAAGGGGGTGGGTGGATGTCCTCTGGGCGGCATGTAGGTTGTATGCTGGGCCATGTGTGTGTAAATGTTGATGGAAACGGGTATGGTGAGCCATATGTTTAACAGTCAGGACTGTTTGTCTAAATCTATTTTCCTGTGTGTATTGCCTCTGCAGGTCAGCGCCCATCATAAGAAGGGTATATGACGTGCCAGCACCAAGGAGGTACGGACCCTGGGTGTCTATGGCAGGCGGAGCATCCACTGTCGGAAACGGTGGGAGGACCTGAGACTCAGGGAACGGAAGACGGCAGAGACCCAGCTGGGATGGTCTCCCAACGAGGAAGGGGTGCCCATTGAACCCTGACCCCCGCATACTGGCGGTGGCCTATCCCGAGCCGGATGGGCGCTTGATGGCATCACAGCAGCCACAAGGGGGTGAGTACAGTGTCCATCATTACAACTTACACATGGTAGGGTGGTATCCGTGTGGGGGATGTGTGTCAGTGGGCTCCCCTAGGCCAGGCCTGACCTTGCAGCGTAGTTCCTCTGATGGTTAGGGTTCAGAAGGGAAATTATTGCAACTTCACTCGTAGACATCCACTACTAGTCAGGGCTGCGTGGGTCCCAGGTGTGCTGCATTTGACGGTGTGTGCCCCTTACCATGCCTTGGCCGCTAACTATTTCTCTGGTAGTGCAATGGCATATTGCGTAGGGCTGTTCCCTGTGTGTGAGGGTGCTGTGTACGCCAACGGTGGTGTTGGTGCAGCCATTGACCAAGTGTATCCTTTGTCTCTTTCCCCCGGTTTTTGTTTTGCCATCCTGTCCTTATGTGCATTAGCATCACCTGGCAGAGGAGCAGAGGCACCGGCGATGAAGGGAGCTGCATCCCACAGGACCCAGGAGGCAGAGTCCACCGACGGTGAGGGCACCAGTGTGATGGAGGGCGAGGGGAGCACCATGGTGGAATCTGGAGGGGACAGTTCTGACACAGATACCTCCTCCGATGGAAGCTCCCTGGTGGTAACGGACACTTCTGTGACCACACCAGCTACAGGTACAGCTGCTACCCCCACACCAGGACTGCCCTCCCTGCAGCCCCTCATCGAGTTTCCTGGGCCACTCACCCAGGAGGATGGGCATCTCCTTCGCCCCAGGCACCTCAGGCCCTGCCCACATGAGCCCTGAACCCTGAGTGAGGAGGCTATTGACCTCCTGAGATCCATCTCTGTAGAGCAGTCAACCACTGTGAATGCCATCCAGGGGCTGGCAGCCAAGATGCAACAATCTAATGTATTCCTGGAGGGCATTCACACTGGATTGGTGGCCCAACAGAGATCGATTCAGGCTCTGGCCTCCTCTCTGATGTCAGCCATTGTCCCTGTTTCTGCCATCCCCTCTCCAACTTCCACTGCCCAGTCCCATTTCCCTCAACTCCAGCCCATCCCAAGCACACATACAGAGGAGCATGCACACAAGATAACATCCTAGAGTGTTACAGGCAAACACAATCACCACACTTCATCCAACAGGCATTCACACAAACACCATCCAGTTGCAGACACACCAACATACACCATTTCCACTGTCACCCCCTCCTCCTCCACCTCCCACCCAGTTCCATCCACACTCACACCTGCATGCACTACATCATCATCCACTACTAGCATCACCACACCAAGCAGAACACACACCTCAATGGCTGATACATCCACAACATCCATGCACACGTCCCCTGTGTCCTCTCCCACTGTGTCTGGCCCCCTCTTAAAATACACAAACACAAGCACTCAGACACCCAACTGCCATCCACCTCACAACAGCACACAGCCCATGCACCTGCACCCAAAAGCAGCAGTCAGACACCTCCAACGACCACACCCTCATCCTCTACTCCCATTCCTTCTCCCTCTTCCCACCCCAATGTCCCTACAAAACTGTTACTGTCCATCTCTTCCCTACTCCTCCACCCCCATCCTGCACGTATGGGCAGGGTAGGACGAACCCAGCCAAGCACCTCAACCACACAGTCCACAGGCCCAGTCGTCAACACACCCACACGTGGAGAAAAGGGATCCAGGCCACATGTCCTGAAGGGGAAGGAGCCAACACCAGGTAGCCTAAAGGGAAAGGAGCCGGCCCTAGCAGGCAAGAAGGGAAAGGAGCCTGCCCCAGCAGGCAGGAAGACCAAGGAGCCTGCACCAGCAGGCAGGAAGACCAAGGGGCCTGGGCCAGGAACTATGACGGAGCCCCCACCACCAACCATGGTTCTGCAGCCATCCGAGGTTGCATGGGATGGGCAGGCACCTCCCCCCACCACCAGCCCCACCACTGTGCAGCCATCCGAGGTTGCAGGGGATGGGCAGGAGCCTCACCCCATCAGCAGCACCACCACTGTGCAGCTGTGGGAGGTTGCAGGTGATTGGCAGGAGCCTCCCCCCACCAGCAGCACCACCACTGTGCAGCCGTCCGAGGTTGCAGGGGATGGGCAGGAGCCTACGCCCACCAACAGCACCACCACTGTGCAGCCATCACTGCCGGCGGACGGTATGTAATCCTGCCTCCATGGGCTGCTGTGCGGCCTGCCCTCTCCAAAACCAGTGGACTTGACACCCACCTGAGAGACTGTGACCCTGCACTCCCCAGGAACAAGCACAGGGCTGGTTGCCCCCTCCAGAGCCAGTGGGTATGGCACCGACCTGAGGGACTGTAGCCTTGCACTCCCCAGGATCAAGCACAGGGCAAGTTGCCCCTCCAAAACCAGTGAGTATGATACCCACCTGAGAGACTGTGGCCTTGCAGTCCTCAGGATCAAGCACAGGGCATGTTGCCCCCTCCAGAACCAGTGGGTATGACACCCACCTCAGAGACTGTGGCCTTGCACTCCACAGGACCAAGCACAGGGCAGGTTGCCCCCTCCAGAACCATTGGTCTTGTTACATCTCCTGGCTGAGGTGCCCCCTGTCCCACTGAGGTTCCTGCCTATTTACCAACTGATGCCCTTGCAGTGTTCTCTCCATGTAGAAGCAGGTGACATGTGTGGCCTTGAACTTTGGCCTGTGACCATGTGGCCTACGCAAATTGTGGACTGGGATGTGTCCCTTTTTCTGTACATATGTTTATATCTATTATCTTGCCTAACTTATTTTTCATACTGTGTTGATCTCATTACATTCACTTTTGCGAAATCGTTTTGTCCTTGCATTACTCAGCCGAGTTACGGGGTAAATTGTTTTTTGTAATGCATCTGGTTGTATGTCTGGTGTGTGTGTGTGTGTGTGTGTGTGTGTGGGGTGTGTGTTGTGTGTGCATGTGTCATTCTCGTTTTCCTCCCCCCCTTCCATGTGTGCTAAGCAGCTGTACTCACTGTTATCGTCTTCGCTGGCATTGGTGTTCGTGGTGGAGCAGAACGTAGAAGATCATCGGGAAGACATGTAGTTCAGGTTCCATGGCGGCGTGGTTGTTCCCTGTGTCTCCAAAGGTGAGTCCTTACCCTTCTGAGCTCAGTTTCCACCAGTCTTTTGATGTCATTGCTACCACCCCGGAAAAGGTTTCCAGGGTCTTAATATGGTGGGCAGAACATTGACTTCCGCCTAGCTGTAGGCGTCTACTGCGGTGGTGGCTATTGTTTCCGCCCTGGCGGTCGGTGTGATAGATTGGCTGTCTTTTAGCGATTTTTCCTCCATGGTCATAATTTGGCGGTAGTTACCGCTGGCCTGTTGGCGGTATTACCGCCACTTTATCAACCACCGCCAGGGTCCTAATTAGGGCCTTAGGCATTTATTTATGTCAAAACGTGTTTCTGGCACCAGTGTGCCAGGAACATCTAGATCTAGAATGTACATTTTGGTAATGTGTTTAGCCACATAAGGAACTTCTGGGCAGATTATTTGATGCTCTCTGAACTGCATATAAGTGATGAACCCCAATGCAGTTTGAACCTAATACTCTAGCTGTTAAAGACTGCTTAAAATCACCCTTCTGCTTCCTCTTCACAATGGAATTTCCCTCAGGATGATATGGTGAGGAATAATACAGAGCCACACTCAAACTTCCCATGGTGTCCCTGTATGTCATAGAGGCAAGAGCAGCGCCCTGGTCTGAGTAGAATGCAGCTACTGCACATCTCCCAGTGAAGGCTTGCAAGTCTCTAATAACAGCGCAAGCATCAGCTGATATGAGGCCACACCCAAAGGAATCTGGAGCATGAACCTACTGCAAGTAGAACTGATTTGAAAACACCATCAGTGTATAGGAGGCCGCAATGGTCTAGGTATATACACTGAAATGGTTTGTTGGAAACTTGGAGGGGTGTCTGCGGTGGGCGCTTGATGGTAGAATCTTTAATTTAGTGACAAATGTCACAGCTAAGGACATACTGTTTTGTCTGTTTGCACAGACCATTTCACTAATAACATTTTTCTAATAAAGATACTGTAGCTGCTGCCCTAGCATGACCAGATGCAACTCCCTCATGTGCTGCTTTTATTAATTCTAACATGCGGTCATGGTTTGGGATAACTCGATCTCCCATCCCTGATATATGGAATGTTTTGGGCACTTAAGTGGTAAGAATATTTTGCTGGATATTCTTTTTGTAATGCAGTGTTTTTGGCCAAAGTGTTAACAGCTACATTAATGTTTTCATCTACTCTTGTATATAAATAAGTAATTGCAACTACTGTAGCAGTCTTGACTGCACTTTTTGCAGCTTCATCAGTCAGTGAATTCCCTACAATGTGTGTACCAACACATTGGTGGCTCAGTGTATGGGTAACATTAGCCAGTGGCTGGTTAGCTTTTAGTTCTGCCACCTTTCCCCAGAACATTTTATCCTTGATAGTATTCCCTTTAGAGTATCTGAATTCATTTAGGCACCAATAATAACAATTTTCATTAAAATACTGGACACAGTAATATGAATCACACACTATTAAAGTTGGGAATTCAGGATCCGTATGTTCCAATGGCACAATTATGCTTGTAGTTCAGCAAGCTGTGCTGTGCAGTTCCCAGTTACTTCATATATGGCACTGCAAGATATGGAGAAGTGGTGTTTAGTACCTATACCAGGCTGGGCAGAACTATCAGTATGCATTATATATTTATACTGCTCTAGAGGCAAAACGCTTGTGGGTATGGAGTACTCCTGTTCGTATGGTAAAGATTCTTGCCTTTGAAGTGTAGTGTCAAAGACATAGGTGGTCATTTTGAGTTTGGCAGGCAGAAACGCCCACCCGCCAAATTACCGCGGTCAGGTTGCCACCAGTGTGGTTGTCTTCCTGCAGGCCTCATTATCAGTTCCCGACTGGGTCAGCAGGCAGAAACACTGGCCCAGCAGGGAACAGCTCACAACATTGATGCTGGCTCCTACTGGAGCTGGCTGTAATGTTGCTGTGCATAGGGTGCGACAGCACCTGTCGTGCTTTTCACTGTCCGCAAAGCGTGACGGGGCTGTCAGTGGGGGCCCCTGCACTGCCCATGGCAAATACATGGCCAGTGTAGGGGCCCCCATGGGGCACCCTGTACCCCATCGAGGTCAGCTTTTAGTTGGCGGAGGGGGGCTCATAATCCCCAGGGCGACGCTGCATGCAGCGCTGCCTTGGTGGATTGTGTCCTCCAGCACCGCCAGTGGAGGCAAATTGGCGGTGCTAGCAGTCTGACCGTGGCTGAACCGCCACTGTCATAATGTGGAGGTCTGATCACTGCCAAAGCAGTCCAACCACCGCTTTGGAGACGGTCAGACCACCGCTATGGCTGTGGCCGTCATTAGACCACCAGGGTCATAATGAGGTCCATAATCTTCCTCACTGGCAGTCAATGAAGTGGCCCATTGAATCCATATTGGATGTAGTGCATTAGCATTTGGTACACTAAAATCAGTGAAAGCCATTAAGGCTGGGACAGGAGTGACGTCAATTAAGCGATTTCCTTGAGCCATCGGTCTTTCCTTTATGACAGCCATCTGTACTGCAGTCAATATTTTTTCAGTGGATTCAAAACGCATTTCTGCTGAAGAACATAAATGCGATTTATATGCTATTGGCACTGTGTCACCTTCGTTAAATGTGACATAGGTGAAACCAATTGCACCAGGAATTATCCGGATGACTACATTTGTTTTATTTACACATGTGTGTAGATGTTGTACTGCAAACATATCAGTCTGTAGTGACCTGAGTATTTGTGTATGTTCTGTAGTCCAGTGCTTACTGGAAAAATCTGGATGAATTAATCGTACAATGGTTTTATGTGTTGTGCATAGTATGTTATGTAAGTTCTGCCAAAATTAAAGATTCCTAATAGGGTTTGCTATTTTTAATTGTATTTGGTGGTTGTAATTGAGAACACTTCTCTAGTAAGTGTGGTGCCAGGCTTTTTCCCTTATTTGATAATTTGTGTCCCAAAAGTAGGACACTGAGGAAAGCAATTTTAGTTTTCTTGAAGTTCAATTTGTAGCAATGTTCAGCAAATCCCAAAACAATGCAATCCACATTGGTTAAATTTGAGTTTAAGTCATCAACTGATAGATAAATATCATCAACATAGGACAATGCTTCTTGCTCCATATCATGCAAGGAGTGTTCTTATGGGAGTCAACAAAAGTGACGCTGTGAGCATAACATGAAGAAAGTGGTTAAATCTCTACTTTCTAGCAGAAAAACTAATTGGAAATGTCCAGGGTTGTTTTGTATTTTTTGTGGTCTATGTTGTTCATTAGAGACATACTGTGTGAATTTTGTATTGCAAATGTGCATCTGTGACTATTTAAATGTCTGTAGTCTAAGACAATTCTATAGGAATTAGCCGGCTCCACTACAGGGAATACGGATTATTTATTGGAGATATACAGAGTTTAAATAATCCCCTGTATTCTAGTTGCAACAGAATTTCTCTCTCTGCAGCATTTGCTTCATATTTTATTGGGTACTGTTTTTGGACTTGGGGGCTGGACCTTAAAGGTATTACATGATATGGTGAGTCTTCATCCCAGCCTGCATGGCTGTGGTGGAATGCCAGGGCTTGTCCAGGAGCCCTGTCTGTGGCAAATGCTTCTTTTACTTGATCGGGAACTAGGACCAAGAAAGACTGTAAAATTACCTCTTCCCTTTGTGGGAGAGTTCTAACAAACTCCGGTGACCGATCCTTTTCAGCCAAGAGAATGTCATAGCTGTGTGTAAAATTTTCCACAAAAATTTCAATTTGTATATTCAGTTTATACAGCCTATCCGGAGGTGCAACTTGATGATCTGGGAATTCTACTTCTATTTAGTCATTAGTTGCTTTCACATCCAGAAGCTCTTGACGTTTCTGCAAATTATTGCAACCTTTGCCACACTGTCTGGTAGAGTCACTGCCCATGTCTTATTCTAAAGCATTATTCTCAATATGTGTAGCATATTTTGTCAACTTTTCTGCAACCTTCTTCTTTTTGAATAGGGGTTTTTGTTGAGAAAGAGTCCCTTCCTTTTTTATTATTACATCAGGCGGGCACTGTGAGTCCTTGTTTAGTTTCAAATACTCTTCCAACGTTTAGACCACCCACCTCTCTCACTTCACTTGTCAGATGAGACCTGAAAAGAACAAGAACAGTGCCTATCAGTATGCTGATACCTGTCAGGTTTTTTTAGTCTATCAAAGCTGCACAGGTTGTTTTTTGTTTATTTCTGTACTTTTTAGAGCACTCTGGTGCTTGCTTGGTATTGTCCTTTTCAGAACTATCTTGAAGCTGAAGCTTATTTGGTATGGCACCTAAATTACCTCAACCTATATTAGCATAGATTTCTGCAATAATCTTTGGTAACTTGCACTCCTGACCTACTAGGGGAACTTGTATGAGCCATTGGTGTATTGCCAATGAAGCTGCATCCCCTATGATATTGCCTGAAATAATTGAGGATACTGTGGTGAAATTTCTAATTTATTTCATCCCCAAATCCAGGTTTGGGGCAGCCCCATATTAAATTTGAATTTGTTTGAGCACTTCGGTAACACAGCAAGTGATGTGTACCAAGTGTTATGGTATATATTACAGCAAAGTCTTTACCCCATGGAGCCCAGTCATCTATTGATGGTATCATTGCAAGTGGCAAGAACATTGTGAGAATTTTATGTTATCTTGGGGTCCCGTATGGGAAAACACTGTTTCAAGCTGATTTGTTTTAGTGCAATCCAGGACAGGCACAGCCAATTGTGTTTGTACCATTTGAACAGCCCTCCTTGGTTCTGTAGTTAGTGTATGTATCACAAATTCTGTTAAGCGTCTGTATAAATTAACTAAATTAGTATAAAAAATATGTAAATCAGATACTGCAAAATTGTGTATATTAGGATAAGGTTTATAGCTAGCTAATACTGGACAGGTGGCCCCATTATGTCTGAGGGGGCCCAGTCTAACATGTTCTATGATATGTGGTAGGACACCTTGAAACCAGTATTTGGTGTTCTTGATATGTTAATGGTATTTCTAAATCATGGTAAGCTCTGTATTGTTGTGGTACATTCACTGGTATAAATGTATAAAATGTGAAAGTGTTAGCATCAACTGCTGGAAAGGAGACCTAGGAGTAAAAAACTCAGCCACAAATGCAACCTCTCCACCCTCATATGCTAGCCCATTTTGATGTAAATGTGTGTAACTGCTTCTCTGCAAGTAACAGGATTATCAGTTGGATTTTCCATTTGATATGAAATTCATGGAAGGGAAGTACTACAGTGGGGTAACCTTTAAAAGGTTCAAGCTTTAACAACCAGCAGACAAATATAGGTGCTTCCTATACAGCCAAAGAGGATAATGTCCTTAATAGCCCAGATGTTCCTGTCTTATGATGAATAGGGCAGCTTTGGCATACAAGAAAAAACTAGTCAGGAGACCCATTAAATAAGTCCATGACCTAGCGTTGGTAGCATCATGTGGTGCAGTTCCTATTATGAAACAGGACTACGAGTGTGGAATGGCAGAACCTCAGAAAGTGGGGGACTGCATCCTTTAACACTATCCGAAACTGTCAGCTCAATTCCTGGCTAGCTCGCCGTGCCTCACCTGAGTCCCTAACCTTACAGGCAGACCTGAAACATGACGCTCTGACTACCCAGGAAAACTGTGGAAATAGATCTCACCATTTCATCATATTACTCATGCATGCCAAGGTGAAAACACAAGGAAGATATGTGATGAGTTTTCAATGCATTTATTGAAACTGACATAATCTTGTATAGAGTAAGCTGCAACAATTAGGCAGATGAAACAGAGCAAAATAAACAGCATTATGAACAGGCTGAAAACAGTGAATATTCCCTCCATTGTTACTGGTTCTAGAAATTATATCTATTCCTACTCGGCCCTAGTACCCTAAAGAGAACATATTTGGCTATACCCTTCTGCCTGCCCAATCCAAAGGAATAGCAATAGCCTCATACCTGAACATGGTGTCAGAAGTATGCCTGTGTGATGAATGTCAATCCTCATTAGAAGGCTGGTGGATGAGTGTCAGTAAAGCAGCATTGTCGAACACAGTGGGCCAAAGATTTGCACGGCTGGAATGCCCTCTGACCCTTCCGGTCAGCCCATTGTTTATAAAAACAAAACTGCACTGTGTTAGAAGATGCAGCTCTGACATGATACTTTGATTTGGTATTAGAAGCTATAAACGAACTGGCAACACAGCACCCAGATTATCTTGTTCTGTATGTATCCCTGGATGGAGTTTTCCAGATTGTGTGTCAAGAAAGCTAACTAGAAGCAACTGTTATGTACCGTTCCTTCTGAGAATACAAGTGTTAATCAAACAATACACAAAATATTATTTTTTTATTTAATTCACAAACAAATAGAGTTTGTAGGTTCTCCAGGAACCCAAGGTACCTGAGCCAACTCAACTATTCAGCTACACCATACAATGGTTTTCCATTGAGTACCAAGTATAGACCAATTTTTTTTGTGTGGTTAGAACGTCACCTTCTTTATTAATTAACTGTATGTTTGTGGTGTGGCTGCATCCCTACACTCCCTCTACCATTTCCTGAGGGTAAGCCTAAACTCTCATTGCATGTTACCAAAACGGAAGATTCTTGTATAAGAACTCTTTGCTTTGCCTAATCTTGTCCCTCTTATTATGCTTCAGGATCTTGGCATTATCCATAAGCATTTTTGGCCTTGCCCTCCACCCTAAGCATGCCAGTTATATTTCTAGCCCCTACTAAAATGCAAAAAAAGTTCAAACAAGTAAGACTCAAAGTACAATACAAATGACAAAGATGCCCTGCTACTGCAGGCTGCCATTTGACGTTTTCTGTAAGCAGGTATTAGGGAAACTAAGTGACAGTCTAATTCTATATAAGCAAATAATTTTTGGATAAACTTGTCCCCCAAAGGATACTTAGTTCAGAAGGTTAAATGAGTTCATACATAGGGCATCAATTTCTTTCAACTAATGGAATATTGTTCTAATTTCTTGTTCTTGTTCATACTTGATACAATCATCCATTTAGTAAATCTCCATGGCAGACCCTGGAAAAAGTATTTTGTTTCATTCCAAAGAAACTTTATTTTGGTCACTAGAGCCATAAAAGCACATGACAATACAAAAAGATGAATAAATAAATATATATATAAATAAAATAATTACAGTACATTTTATAAAAGCCTAAGAACCTTAATACACAACACAAATGTTCTTCAGTGCATATAACTATTCATACATATTCATTGCATAAGTGGGGATAACATTTTTGCTTTGAGAATCCACATGGCTCCAAGAAACCTGGCAACAGCAGTAACCAGTGCCAGGTGAGTGTCTGATCTAAGAATTCGAAGACCAACAAAGTTCCTACGAACAGCCAACAATCTACAGACAAGAGCAAGCCATTTCCCACGAGGGTTTGCATAAGCAGGGCAAACTAATAGAACATGGGGCAGGTTTTCAATAAGAGCATTACAGGCTGGACAAGTAGTTACCCCCTCAGATGACCAATGTCTGGTAAACGATCTTAATGGTAAAGTTCCTACACGGAACTGGAAATAAAACTTCCTGTCTTTAGGGACCGAAATTGCATGCCAGAATGCCTCATATCTGCACACATCTTTCAGATCAACAAAATCATGTGACAATTTGGAACGGAGTGCTACACAGAACTCCTCAGTGTCTACCACCCTCCAATACTGCTTTTTTAGATCATGTTTTGACGGGAAGGGAGCAGTGGCTGAAAAAATTCCAAAGCTTGCTGAGACTAAGCGCATATAATGAATCTTTGATGTATCTGAGCCAAGGGATGCTAAGGGAATGATCAGCTTCCACTACAGCCCACAGGGCTATAGTGTAAGAGGCAAGCTCTGGTGTAGTCCACAGCTTCCTCCAGTACAAAAGAGGGTGTAAGCAAGCCTTATGACCAAGACCCTTAATGCCCAAGACCTTAAAAAGAGGAAGCAACTGAGGGTTCAGGGAAAGAGAGACAAGCTTCCTTAGAAATATATTTTCAACTAGTGATTTTTCTTGGACTTTAACATGGCCCCACAGTTCTGCACTTAATGAGCAGAACTGACAGCCTTGGCCACGTAGATCTGGAGTGGTGGGTGTATCGGCTTAGTGTAAGAAAGGCCAAAATCCTTTTTTCGAACCCCTGTAATTTGCTTTTGCTTCAACACCTGCTTGGCAATATGTGACTTCCAGGACATATTCTCTGATTACATTAGACCAAGGAAACTAAACAATTTCACCTTCTCAAGTGGGATACCTCCAAGTGTAATCTTCCACATCAGTTTAGTTTTAGAAGTATTGATTTTCAATCCTCGATAGGAGCAGAGCTCCTCAAAGTACGTAAGTAGTTTCCGCAAATCACTCGGGATCTTAGATATCAAAAGGTGTCATCTGCAGATAGCAAGACAGGAACTTTATGTGTGCCTATAGATGGTGCATCTGCCTCCACCTTGAGTAGGAAAGGAACAATGTCATTAATATATAATGAGAACAAAGTTGGAGCAAGGACACACCTTTGGCATACTCCCCTTGACACTGGGACTTTGTCAGTATTCTGCCCCAGATAACCCCACCTGACATGTGCATAATTGCCCTGATGAAGCCATATTAATAAGGAAAGAATGTGGGTGGGGATTGCCATCCCAGAGAGGACTTCCCACAACTTATTACGAGGCACTAACTCAATTGCAGGTTTCACATTTACAAAGGCAACATACAGATTCCCCTTGCCAATAAAAAACGTCTTGCAACATAAGAGCAAAAACCTAAAAGCTTGATCAATAGTGGAAATTTTCTTATGGAAGCCAGCTTGCCATAAACTAAGTATATCATGCTCAGACATCCAATCCTGAATCTTCCCCAGGAGACAGTGGCAGAAGACTTTCTGCACACAGTCCAATAGGCTAATAGGCCTGTAATTGCAGGGTAAGGCTCTATCGCCCTTTTCGTAGATAGGAACTACAACAGCACCCTTCCATGACTCAGGAATTGGTACCCCTGCCACTATTGCATTGGATATGATAGTAATGTATCTCGACCAGGCTTCAACATCGGAAAAAAACAAATCCGCCGGAACGTCATCTGGAATGCTTTAAAGTGCCTAAAGAATGCACAACATCCGAGAGAATAAACAAATGCAAAGATGAAGGGTTAGAAGTTTGGTCAATGGTGGTAGGAGGGAACCTATCAAATTCACATACCATACTGAGATGATCGACAGAATACAGTTGGATAAAATGGTCTACCCACTCTTGCAGCAATGTTCGTTGTAACATTAAATACACTATTATCAGGGCCACATGCAGTCAAAGACCAGAATTTTGTATAGGTCTTCTCACGTGAAGCATAGTTTAGTGCCAGTGCCGCCCACCACTTAGTGTCCTGCTCACGTTCGGCTTTACAAATGGCGGTCTTATAAGACTTCCTAGCTATACTGATAGCAACTACATCTTTGGATTTGACGGTCTTGATCAGTAGTTGATTTAAAGACAGACATTTCTTTTTAAACCAGGGATGTTTCCCTTTGGGCCTTCCACCACCAGAAACAATACATGACATAAAAGGGGCGGCAGTACTGTCAAAACATAAAGCATGGGATGTAACTAATTGCCCACCGGAGGTTACAAGACCCGCCTCTAAATGCACCAATAAGGTACTCAAAACAGCGTTCGCAGAGCTCAGGATATCTGGCTGGACTGCTACCTTGTTCCACTTTAAGTGGTGTTAATCATTGGTCATACTAATATCTGTTAGTGGTGTAGTAGGGATATTAATCATAGACATTTGATTATACAGAGCAAGCATCTGGACCGAGAGCAGATTGTTATCGCTCTCTGTTCTCTCAATAACTATCATATCAATGACTAAATGCCATAGTCTTATTACAACTAAACAATAGTAGCTACTGCTTGTGTGGGTAACCCTGTTGTAAGTATGACAACTGTTTCCGTCAGATTTTGTCCTACCATTGAGTGCTCTAAACCCAAAGTCAATACTCAAGGTTTTTAGCTGTACAGCTACTTGTGACCACCTTTGGATGGGGGTAATGTCCAAAGAAGGGACAGACCATACCTGATCTTCCTCATGAGTAAAGCAAGATCATCCCAGTCAAGAGGTTCAAACGTGACACTGAAATCACCTGCCACAATAATTTTGAAATGCCAGGGGCATTGCCTTAGGAACATCTCCAGAAAATGGAGCGTACCGTAAGGCAAACCTCCCCCAGCCCCTCTTACCTCGATGTTAAGAATGATCAGAATCATCAAGAATTTGTCCCAGATGATAACCATATGCCTAATATGTCCGGGGAGTCAATGGATAACTGCGATATACAGCAGTTTAATGATGTTCCAGCCCATATAGTTAAACCACCAGATGGTCTGCCCCTATTACTAGGAAGTGCTGGGATGCAAAACGTTAAGTAATTTAAGTAGCCGGACCGAAAAAGTGGATCGACTGCCAAATTTCCTGAAATTGACAGAAGCCATGGTCTTCAATGAGTGAAGTAAAAGTTGGAATGGAAACAACAGATCTTAAACCTGCCACATTCCAGGAAGCGTAGCACACTCCAATGTTTTGAGAAGCTAACCGGAGCGTAGCTGTGGTATTAGCACAATTGGCTAGCTAGTCCTGAGTTGACTGGTAAGATCTATCAGAAGAAGATAAATTAGTGGGTTCAGAAACAAGAATGGGGGACACCAGTGCCAGGGCTAATTGAATCATATGAGAAGGAAACCAGAGATGTTAGATCTAGAGGGCTCTCAGATAATACTCTAATTCAGTTGTTCTCATTTAGACCAGATGAACTACACCCAAATGGGGGACGGGGTTAGACGAGCTTTGTGATGTAAGAGAAGCCTAGGGTATTTAAACTGGATACAAGAATGCCTGGGGCACTTATCATAGCATCTAGAGCCACCAAGTTGTCTGCCATACTCTTGTCCCTGAGTGTTAGTTCAATCATATCATAATGTGTGACAGGTTCAGGCCTTCTAACTGCCTCAATTATATCCTCCCGTATCACTGAGTAACAGCCTCTTACATGATGGATCCACTGAATCACCTTATTTCTGATGGATTCTCCACCTTCTCTAGGAGCCGTTGGATATAACTTGGGCACATGAACTATCAAGACGGTGTTGGTAGATTTGGACTTATCAGCAACAGAGTGTACAACACGATTAGAAACATTATCATCCACAGGCAGAGAAAAATAACAGCAGATTATTGGTTCCTTAACCGAGCCCAGACCATTACATGTGGAGACCTGTTGAGAATTTCCAGACCTGCCGCCAGCTGGGCAATAGCCAAAACAGGGAACCAAGCTGGCAGCAGTAGAGCAGATAGCGTAAGTGTGATTCTTATTACAGGTTGACAAAGGCCATTTAGACAACGGAACCAGGAGGCCTGAATACCTAAGGCCCTCATTACAAGTTTGGCAGGCGGCGGAGGCTGACCGCTGAACTTGTACTGCCACCTGACTGCCAGTGCGGCCAGAACATCTCCAGCCCTATTACAAGTTCATCGCAGGACCGGCGGGCGGAAACAGTGGCTGTGTGGCGGGTGCAGCAGCACCCGTCGCGCTTTCCACTGCCCATAATTCAGGCAGTGGAAAGCACAATGGGGAGGTCCATGGGGGCCCCTGCACTGCTCATGCCAAGTGCATGGGCAGTGCAGAGGCCCCAGGAGGCCCCCGACACACCCATTCTGCCAGCCTTTCCATGGCGGTCCAACAGCCATAAAAAGGCTGGTGGATTGGGGCGTTGTAATCCCCAAGGCAGCGCTGCATGCAGCACCAGCCTGGTGGATTTCAACTGCCGAGACCGCCAGGCTGTCAGCTGGAGGCAACCTGACCATGTCAGCGGTTGGACCATGGTGGCTCTGCCACAGTCGTAATGTGGCGGTTGGACCATGACCACAGCAGACTGACCGCCACTGCGAATCTGGTGATCTTAAGACCGCCAGACTCATAATGAGGGCCTAAGTATGGAATTATGGGCACGATCCAAGGTAGTCGTCCCATCTACTGGCATTATCTGTTTAAACATAGAGATTAAGATAGTTACCATAGATTTAAGCTCGGCCACAACACACTTTAGATCTTGTATGTGGGAAGCGTGCTGGGCCTCAGACATAATAGGGTTGACATTTGCATCTACTGTTACACCTGCCATGGTACCTATATAAAGATCTTCATATAGATCTGAAATGTCATTTAAGGGACTAAAGTGGTTACCAATAGGTAGGCCATCACTACCATCTTATGGTGACTCATTCGCCAGTACTGGAGGAATATGGATGACAAAATGGTCCCCCCCTTCCCTATGGACGCTAAGTCCTGCATCTCATGCTTTTTGAAGATATCTGGGATTTTCATGTGGTACACCCCGAAGTTAACAGGGGAGCACACGCTCTGGGTACTTTTGGCAATGTTGCCAGGAGGAGAGGTTAATATTTTCTTGCATTCAACCAAGATTATCAATCCTTTCCATTACTCAATTGCTTGCTGTATGCTTCTACCTGTTACGTTTTTTCTTGTGCACCACACAAGCCCCGCCCCCAGTCGCCTTCCTTTTACCCATCAGTAATACTAAATTCAAAGAGTGGGTTGGCCCTTGAGGATCCCGCACTGCGTAAGAATGAAATCACGTATGAGTGCGAGTTAGTGCTGGTGTGCCTTGGACCGCCTCCTTGGGCCCTGAGCCTGTTAGGACCTGCGGTCTCCCCTTGAAACTGGTGCTGGTGCTGTAAGCGTCCCGTGCTGCGGGCGAGTGAAAGCACTCATGAGTGCGATTCAGTGCGGGTGTGCTGGTGGGCAAGGGACCGCCTCTTGGGTCCCTGAGCCTGATGGGACTTGCGGTCTCCCCTTGTAATTGGTGCTGGTGCTGTTTGCTTCTTTAATTTCTGTCATGAATTAGAAATTCCCACTGAGGTAGGACGTCTTACAAAATACTTGATGGCTCGAATTCTGTGAGCCATTTTTCCCTTTGAATTGAAACCGGTGGTCTTGAATATTGCAGCCACAGCTCTCCATGCATTGGACAATATTATATATTAATATTTTATTTTGAAAATTAGGTAGAAAAGGTAGATTACATAATGATTGTCGTAATTAATAAATATAACACCATTATACCAATCATCCAATAAGAGTATTTGAAAGGCAGCACAAGCAACAAATAAAAAATATCAGCTAGTACCATTGCATTTCATTAGGAAACTACATTATGCACCATCTTAAACCTACTTACAATTGGTTTGACTCATTGTACCAGATACCCCTACATTTATTAAGTGTCCCAATTATTTGTGCATACAGTTTTTTCCGCTGCTTAACCTGCTTCATTTTGTTTATCCATGATTCGAATGTGTGGATTTCAGGGGACTTACACATTTTTAATATTAAGGACCTGGCAACCAAGGAGGCAATATAGAAAAATATGTCTCCAAGAGTCTCACCTTTGTGGGGATGTCATACCAAACAATGCCTCCAGGGGATCAGGGGTTATGCAAACCTGCAGCCTATTGCTAATTTATGAAAATATTTTCATTTGAAAGAGAGCCAGGGCAGGGCAGGTGAAACATACATGAAGCCAATTAGATTTGTCATGACTGCATCCGAAGCATGCAGATGAGATGAAAAGGAATATTTTCTGGTTGAGGCAGGGCGTGTAACAGCCATCTGGAACAAAAGGCCATTCTTTAAAAAAAATTCTCTTGAATGGCTTTATGAGCCATTAAATTATAGTGGCTTCAGAAGTTCTGATCTATCTTGCACCCTGTGGAGGTTGTAATCTTGACCAGTGCTGCGGAGACAACCTTGTCCCACCATTGCTAATGAAGCAGGAGGTACCAGTTTCCTGTTCTAAGACTGCTCACAAAATAGGCTTTACTGACATTTTCCACAAATGGATTAATTGCAATCAGAATAGAAGTCTATAATTGCTGATTTGCAAATAGGAGAAGGCTAGCTTGGAAGAGATTACAGAACTGCTGGCAGTCAGCTGTTGCCAGGATTTCTCTTTCCCAACCAGCATAAAATGGCTACATCTCGAGAACCCCACATTTCCCCAATCTTTAAAAACATTGGTTTTTTTTAAAGTATCCCTAACCGCATACATTCTCTTATGCATCTGGGGATGGACTAGAGGAAACTTAGGGCCTGATTACAACTTTGGAGGAGGTGTTAATCCGTCCCAAAAGTGACGGTAAAGTGACGGATATACCACCAGCCGTATTACGAGTCCATTATATCCTATGGAACTCGTAATACGGCTGGTGGTATATCCGTCACTTTACCGTCACTTTTGAGACGGATTAACACCTCCTCCAAAGTTGTAATAAGGCCCTTAATTTCTTCATTTAGTTTCCTAAATCTGTACTCAAGAATATATCAGAGTTTATATCTGGTACACTCTGACAATTTAGGGATTTTAAGAAGCACAGGTAGCTGAGTATCGGTTTCTTGCAGCATATGCTGCAGATAAAAATAATGTGAGTGGTTATTCACTGTCACTGTCCAAAAAATTCAATCGAAGAAGGTGGCTTGATAGTACTTTCTAATATGTGGAAGTACCAGCCCTCCAGTTTCTATAGTCAATTGCATTGTCTTCAAGTTGGTGCGGGCTTTCTTCCCCTGCCACAAAAAATAACATATAGCTTGGTTTATTTAATCAAAAAAATATTGCTAAACTTTGATTATGACATTAAAGAAAATGAAAATAAATAACAGAAGCATGGCCATTTTGATTAAGGCTACTTGTCCATTGATGGTTAAGAGCAGGGACTGCAATTTGAGTAATAGTTTGTGAAGAACTTGATCTTTGGTGCTCATGGAAGGGGGCTCTAGTCCTCAGACCTTGCCTTAATGCAGCTGCCAAAGGATCAATGAAAACAGCAAAGAGAACAGGAGGCATATGGCAGCCTTGCCTTGTACCTCTAATGATTGTAACGTACCCTACAGCTTGTGGGTTGGCTAAGATTTTTGCTTCAGCCTTTTCGTAAAAAAATTTCAACAAATGAATTAGCTCCAAGGAAAATCCATACCAGAGGAGAATGACAAATAATACCTTAAAAAAGCCTTTTTGACATCATGCATAATGATGGCTGCTTTCATTTTGTAGTTCGAGTAGTAGTCAATTGCTTGTACCAAAAACTGGTATTTGATGAGGTTTCTCTTGTAGGAAGAAAACCACTTTGGCCACAGTGGACTACAGTTTGGTCTGAGTAAGCTAGCCTGGAGGCTAGGATCTTAGGAAGGAGATTATAATTGCCATTTAATAGGCTGATTGGGCAAAATGAGCTAGGGTTTTCATGTGATTTGTCCTTTTTAAGAAAACAGACGACAGCCTTCTTGAAGGAGCTAGGTACCTCACATCTTTCCAAGATTTTGTTGAATAGAATAACTAAGAAATTAGCCAACTGCCCCTTAAATACCTTACACATTTAGGGGGTCATTCCGAGTTTGGCGGGCGGCGGTTGCCGCCCGCCAAACTTCCCCCTTCGAAAGACCGCTCCGTGGTCAAAAGACCACGGGGGCCATTTAGACTTTCCCGCTGGGCTGGTGGGCGACTGCCAAAAGAGCACCCGCCGGCCCAGCGGGAAAGGCCCTGCAACATTGAAGCCGGCTCCGAATGGAGCCGGCGGTGTTGCAGGGGTGCGAGGGGTGCAGTTGCACCCGTCGCGATTTTCACTGTCTGCAAAGCAGACAGTGAAAATCCTGCTGGGGCCCTGTTAGGGGGCCCCTGCACTGCCCATGCCAGTGGCCAGTGGCATGGGCAGTGCAGGGGCCCCCAGGGGCCCCACGACACCCGTTCCAGCCATCCTGTTTCTGGCGGTGAAAACCGCCAGAAACAGGCTGGCGGGAAGGGGCTCGGAATCCCCATGGTGGAGGATTCTCCCAGCCGGGGGAAATCCGGCGGGAAACCGCCAGACCCGGCTGGGCGACTGCAGCTTTACAGCCGCGGTCGGAATAGCAAAGGAAGCACCGCCAGCCTGTTGGCGGTGCTTCCGTGGTCGTCGACCCTGGCGGTCGATGACCGCCAGGGTCAGAATGACCCCCTTAGTCTGTGAGGCCGTCACTCCTGCGTCACTCCGTCACTCCTGCATGCGTTAGTGTTGGGCAATAATTTAATGGCTGCTTTCACTTCCACTAATGAAATGAGAGAGGCAGCTGAGGATTGGTGGTCCCTGTTCAGTACGGGTATCTCAATTGGCTGTAAAAATTCCTCTATCTTTTCAAATGAGGTACTATATGTGGAAGCGTAAAGCCTTGCATAGTGCTCAAGCAACACTTTGCCAAGTTGGTTAGGTTGCATGCCCCTTAAATTCTTCACTCTATAAACAATAATTTTAATGGTCTCATTATTCCTTTTTTCCTTTATGGACCAGGCCAGCAACCACCCCTCGTGCTCGCTTTCCTGAAACAAGTGTTATGGTTTACTATTTTCCAGTACATATAATAATCCCTTAGGTTTTGGCTAGCTTGTATGACTTTAGGTTTAATCACTGAAGTACTTAGTATGGAGTGGTTGCTATATGCCTAATCAAGATTGTGTTGTAGGGATGCAGACTCTTATCATCTTAGCTTAGTAGCCTGGGCCCTAAAGGAGATCGCCTCACCCCTAATAAGGGCTTTGCAGGCTCCCCATGCTGTAAAGGTTGAAGCTGTGCCTATATATCACTTAGAAAAAAAATCTTCTATATCTGAGCGCAAAGTCGAGACCCAGCTGTCCTCCATTAGGAGAGAGTTATCGAGTAGCTATCGAGGTCGATCTGTTTGAGGACCTTGCAAAGCTACATTGAGGAAAGGGATTGAATGATCTGAAAAAGGGTTCAAGAATATGTTTGAACTGTCTCTATCCCATATACAAGATATTAGGAAACAATCAATCCATGAAGCAGAATTGAAAAGCTTGGAGAAACAGGTATACTCTCTTCCTTGGGAGTGATCAATCTGACAGGGGTCAACTAAAGCAAAGTCTCTAATCAAATTCACTAGAAGGCATGCTGCCCTTGGTTTATGTTGCTGTTTGTTCCTATAAGAACAATCCAAACTATTATCCTGGACATTATTAAAGTCCCCCTGATGATCAGTAAGCCATTTACACGGAGTAGGATGTTTTGAAATTTTTAAAGGGAAGAGACACATTCCTCAATTAGACCATCAAAACTATTGAGATGGATGAACTGGTTATGAGCCACTAGACTAGCTAATATCCACTGGGCCAAAGTAGCACATCATTACAGGGGCCAGGAGAGCAACTGAAGTGTTCCTTTATCATACAAAATGGATCCATGGTGCAAAACATGGCACATGGTAGCATCCCAAGACTTTTTTAATGTAGTAAGGAATGCCAGCAACTATCGAAGGCTAAAGTGAATGAGTGAAGTGGTAAGAGGGGAGCGAACAGGGAGCAGGCCAGGCAGCAGGCACGCAGTGAGACACAGCTCCCAAATAGCATAAGAACTGCACATAAGACAAAACCACATCAGAATGAACTGTGTGGCAACATATAAAGCTACTCCAGATATATGTTAGGTCAGTGACTATCATCAGTGCAGACTGCACAGGCATTTTGACTGCCTGTGTGGGCACAGTAGGTGCTCCCTCAGGCAGAGTGAACACAGGAGTGTTGTGGAAGCAGTCCATGTAGTGATGGATGCAGCTTGTGCACCCTTGGGAAATCTCTGGTAACCCTCTTAGTCTGCTTGCAAGCTCAATGCGGAGCTTTGTTGCCAATACCCAACGTGTATTTACTCCACAAGCTGCCATTATTTGTTTTTACCTGTCATGAGGCAATACCCATGGGACTCCTCAGGAAAAGCACGCCCACTTGGAAAGACTATATGGGGCACTAAGCACTGCAGCCACTTCACTGCCACACTGACGCAAGGATCTAAGGCCCCGAAAGAGGCACAGCAGATCAACAACCCAAGGAAGTTACTATCCAAGTGCTTGTGGCACCTTACTGTCTGGCTGTCTCTTGGGAAAAACCCAACAAAGCTGGCCTTACTGACCCCATAATGCCAGATTAGATACTTGACAGATCCACCATATGGGGAGATAAACAAAGCAAGACCTTGGACAACTATCCTGCAGTGAGCCTTAACTCTGCAAATGCCTTATACTGATCCCTTCTCTCTGATGCTGCAATATCCAAGAGATGGGCACCCTATCCCATGTTGTCTGTTACTCGTTCTAAACAAGGCCAGCACAGATGGCACAGCCAGCAAAAACTCAGGGATACAGCATATTCCAGCATCTCTATTAATTCCCCGCCCATTACAGTTGCACAGGAGATGTTGCAGGGGATCCAAGGGTCTAGTAATGTTGTTGAAGCTCTTCAGCTTTCACAACTACATGCAACTGCAGCATCACAAACTCCCGGGATGTGGCCCATATGCATCCAGTAGATGAAATATTGCATCAAATATTAGGTAACCTGAGGGCACTGACGATTTCCAAAGAGGAAGCCTATAAAAAGACAAAAGATCAACTTAACCAGATCAATGCCAATATTCAATTGCTTACTTCAAGGGTTTCCCAAGTGGAACAAAGAGTCTCTGACATAGAGTACTTCAAGCTCAAACAGGAGTCCACAACCCTCAAACTTCATTCTGAATTGGCTGAGTTACAAACAAAACTAGATGAGGTAGAAAATAGATGCCGTCACTCCAATATGTGGATCACTGGGATACCTGAAGACCGCAAAAACTGCCAGAAAGTCATTAAAGTAATTATGGATCTCACCAACTAGTATGTGTACTTATATGCTGCTGCCAAAAAAGCACAGCTTACTATTACCCAGGCACAACCTGTCCATGAACTCCAATTCCAAGTACCCACGGACAATCCTGGTGAACTTTGGTGACTTACTGGTAAAAGAATGTATTTTGTCTAAAGCCATTTGGGATAAAACGTATCTCACTGTAGTAAAGTACTCCTGTAAAAAAACTTCAGATATGTCAATACGCACCACCCTGTGGTATAAGAGTTTATAGGCTTGATCAACAATTTCAAGAATAAAGGGGCCCTGGCAGTGATTGTCAAACAATCCAAGTTGAAGTCCTGTATAAGGGACAATCCAGAGTTTTTCACTCTGTGGACCAGACAAAGGACTTTCTACACCCCAGCCAAAAGAATTGAGTGAAGGGGTAGATTGGGGTGGTGTCATGCAGTGCATGATGCACAATGGAATGTTTTGTGTAAGCCATGGACTTATGCCGAGACTCAATGGTTGCAGTCTATGACGCCCCTTGGTCACCATTGTTGGCAGTCTAATGAGTGCCTTGCCAGGGCACTCATCTAAGAGTAATGGGAGGGGGTGGGGTGAGGCAAAGGTGGGGGATGCTGACCTGTTGTGTGGGTGGAAAGTCACGTCTGAGTGAGTCCAGGATGGGAGGGGCTCCAGGAGTAGAGGCAGTGAGGGGATAGAGTACACATCAATTCTTATAGCAAAATAGGCAGAGTGAAAAATGGGTATCAAGGAAACTTATGCACTTCTGAAATGGGCACAAGATATGGAGTGTAGGAGCAGTGGTTATTTCTACATCTCTGTATTTGTGGATAGCTGTACTAGCGCATGATTTGGAGGGTACTTTTCAAATTGTGATCTTTGTTATACACAGGCACAAATGCAGCAAAATCCTGTTGGAAATAACAAATGTTACACTATGATATGCTCCCACAAGTCTTCCAATAAAAATGGTACCTCACTTGTGTAGGTAGGTCTACTGACCGGGACAAGAAATGGCCAAAAACACAACATGGACGCATCACATTTTTCCCATAAACAATTACTCTTTTTATCAATATGAGTACCTCCGGTTTTGGACCCTTGCCCAACCGGCACAAAGGAAAACCTTGCCAATCAGTACATTTTTGAAAATTAGATACCTAGTGGTATTCAGGGTGGGCTGACTTGCATGGGTCTCACCACATTTTTTTTTTACCCAAAACTCCTAGCAAACATTACACTTTGACTAAAAAACACAAAGTTCTGGAATCAGCAGGGAGCGACAAACTGACTTCCATTTGACATGCCCAGAGTCTTCCAATACAAATGGTACCTCGCTTGTGTGGGTAGACCTAGTGCCCACAACAGGAAATGCCCCAAAACGTAACATGGACGCAGCACATTTTTCCACAGAAAAATTACCCATTTTTTTCCAGGTCATCTCTAGATCAGTCTGTACATTTTTTTAAACTAGATACCAGGGGGTATCCAGAGTGGGCTGACTTGCGATGCTCTCACCACATTTTTTGTTACCCAGAACACTTGCAAGCCACAAAAAAAAAAAACATTTTCCTCACATTTCAGTGATGGAAAGTTCTGGAATCTATGGGGAACCACAAACTTCCTTCCGCATAGCACTCTACCAAGTCTCCCCATAAAAATGGCACTGTGTGGCTACATCTAGTGCCAACAAAAGGAAATGGCCCAAAATGCAACAGGGACGTAGCACATTTTTCCACTAAAAACAAACCTTTTTGTCCAATGTGGGTAGGTTTATATTTTGGACCCTAGCTTAGCCGGCACTTTGTGAAACCTAGGAGACCTGTACATTAATGAATACTAAGCACTTAAGGGTATCCAGAGTGGGCTGACTTGTGTGGCTCTCACCACGTTTTGTGACCTAGAATCCCTTGCAAAACTCAAACTTTGATTTAAAAATATTTTCTTCACATTTTTGTGATGGAAAGTTCTGGAATCTGTGGGAAGCCCAAACTGCCTTTTACATGGCATTTCCCCATGTCTCCTAATAAAAATGGTACCTCAGTTGTGCGGGTAGGTCTAGTGTCTGTTACAAGAAATGGCCCAAAACGCAACAAGGAAGCAGCACATTTTTCCACCGAAAACTGACCCTCTTGTCACACTGTAACTTTCAAATGTGTGTAGCACTAGATTTTTGACCCAAGCTCAGCTGCTACCTAGGGAAACCTAGGTGTACCTGTACATCTTTGAAAACTAGACACCAAGCGGAATCCAGGATGGCTTTAGGTTTGTTTTTACACACAATTCCCTGCGAACCTCAAACATTGCCTGAAATCACATATTTTCCTTACATTTTTGTGATGGAAACTTCCGGAATCCAAAAAATTCCTACCACCCAGCATTGTCCCACCAGTGCTGATATACAAATGTCCCCACTTATGTGGCTAGGTCTAGTACCTGTGACAGGAACAGATTAATCCAAGAAAAATGGGAGCCCTTGCATGGGGACTCCTATTGACCTCGGTCTGATCCGTTCCTGATGCTGCCACTAATCCCAGTGTCACAAGAAAAGCAGCATGTTTATCAGCAGAGGTGGGGCAATTCTGCACGGTAGGAACTTTGTGGATTCCCAGGGGTGGCAGAGAGACTGAATGTAAAAATAAATAGCCAGAGGGAGCAAAAGCCCTTGCTCAAGGGGCAGCTCCCACATCCCAGGTGGCTTGTGGGTGGATCCTTGCTTGGGGATCAACCTCCTGCGGTGATCCCCAAACAGACATCCACTGGGCATGGGTAATTTTAGAAAGGGGTGATTCTCCCCTTTCCAATGGTATCTCTACCATTAGAACCAGTACACGGGGGCTGAGATAGCCAACAAGCACTGATTCAGTGATAGTAAAATGAGCTGATCGGCTCGATCTACTTTCACTTTTACTACGATGACAGCATACTCTCAGCACAGTTGTCATTGGAGTAAACAAAAAACAGCAATCAGACTGCTCAGGAAGTTCTTCCTGGGCAGCCTGATCAAAAAAACCTAAATAAATAAAGGACTCCCTCCATTGCCGAGCATCAGAGATGCCTTTAAAGCCCTCCAGTGTGCGTCTGTCAGCGATTGACTGACACACACACACACCCACACACACACACTTAACAGGTTCATTTTTCACCTCCAATTTTCATAATGTTTTCAAATGCTCCACTTTACATTTTGTTTTATTTTTTATATATTCTTTATTAAATGTTTTATGTAATTTCTTTTTGTAAGCAGTATTGGACCCCCTGAGTAGGCTTCATGGACCCCCAGGGGTCCTCGGACAACAGGGTAAGAACCACAGCTCCATAGGCATCTTTCTAACTCATACCTTACTAGCGGGGACTTGGGGCTTGATTTAGATGTCAGTGGAGTGGTTACTCTGTCGCAACGGTGATAGATATCCCATCCGCTGGAATCTAAATCCCAATAATTTCTATGGTATTTAGATTTTGGCTGACAAGATATCCATCACAGTTGTGACAGAATAACCCTTGTGCTGAGATCTGAATCAGACCCTTAGTCTTGTTTTTACCTCTCAGTGGTTTTCCTCTTGTTCACCATGGCTTCCTTTACAACAATCAGCACTACCTGTCTACAACTACCAAATCTTTTTTTCTCCTACCTCTTTTCAGATATTAAAAAATATGTAATTATTGGGGCAGCATAGTTTATTGCCCACCCCTTTTACATGCAGCTTATATATGTGTGTGTTTGATTATATCAATGTGTGTACATTTTATAAATTAACAGTAGTACGTGGTTATGCCTCCATTTTATTGAGAGCCATTTGTTGAACTATGTATCCACACTAAACAGAATAATGTATATAATTCTTAAATACAGTCACTGTATTTGCTATGCCTAACGTGTAACTAGGCCTGAGTAACATGAATTTCATTTTATTAGATGCTTTGCCAGTGTCATGTTTTTCTTTCATCCACATGTGGCTTGTCAAGGTCCTCATTAAGCTGGAAAACACGTATGGTTCAGTTTGTTAGACTACAGGGTAGACTGATTTTTTTTATTAACTTTTGGCCTGGATGTTGAGACTTAGATGGTGGAAGAAACCATCCTGTACCAGGCGGAATGGAATGATGTTACATTCAAAGTCGTCCAGATGATAGCTCCTTTGTTGGGACCTGGGAAACTAGGAAGTCTACCTGCTACCTGCGAAAACTGTCTTTTGATTGGTTTGTTCGGTGGAAGATGATAAGGATAAGCCTTCTAAAATCTTTCTTAATGCTTTAATTATGGGTTATTTGGAATAAAAGACCAGACCCTATCCTGATTTTGCTGAAAGAACACCTCTTTTAAACTCTGTTGATTTCCCTGCCCAGAGTGTTAAGCTTGATGCTTGAATACTTAAACTTTTTTCATTGAACCTTAAATCTGGTTCATCTGATGCTGACACCTTCCTCATAGAACTTCCCTTGCCACCTTCAATAATTTATTTAGAATAAAGAGGTTCCTTTATGAACCATGCTTGCTTCATATTTTGCTTGCTATATGTTATCCTATTTTACATATTCTTTGAGATCTTACACAAATTCAGACTACATGAACATTTAAATATGAATATCCTTACCATAATTTTCTATTCATTTCGTTGACTGATTTAATTTGAAACTAGACTAAATGTGCCAATAAACCCTTAAGATTGAACACCATCAACTGTGTTGTTTTTGTGGAGCCACATTGGTTTCGCTGTAATTGCAATGTATTGCTGATGCTAGCTCCTTTATTATACTTCATGTCTACAATCAAAGGTCTATATGATCAGTGGGGGATTATGACTGATGCCTTCACTAAGAGATTGAGATTCAAGAAATCCGTCACATTAGTGTGTGCGAAAAATTAAAAATAAACGAAAGGGGCCTGACACCCCATAAAGAGTCAAGAAACAGAGTTACATAGATCTTTAATTAATGGAGAAAAATATCATGGAACAAATGTAGTAAAATCGTTCACTCTTTATTTCTTGACTATATGACGGTAAGTGTTCAGGGGATAATCTTTTGTATGTGTGTAATGTCTACTACTATTGGTTTCTTGTCTACGGTAATGCACCTAGCTGTCCTTAAAACTTGGACTGCCTTTTGTGGCTCTATTTCCAATTTGATTGGTAATGTAGGCTGTAATAGAGTATGTGACTTGGGTTGCATATTGTTGAATATTTGGGCTTGGCTCATACTATATGCTGTTGCTTGGCTTGCAGAGTTAGTCCTTTTGAAAGGCACTGTATGCGTGGTATTGGAAGTTTAGTGAGACACTCACACAGTGGCACAGCATGCTTGCTATTATTTGCTGACATTCATACCTCTCGTGGAGAGATGGTATGTATGTTATTCCTCGCTTGCATTTTCAATAACACCCTCAGCTTGGAGTGTGGCTTAGGTATCATTCTGTGGGCTCTTACGCTGGATTTCAATTGTGATGTGGACAGAAAGTGAGCAAGTGTTTGGGGAATGCTGCATTGGTGAATGCGTGTGTGCAGTTCACGCTACGTGCTATTGCTTGTTTAAAGAGATATTCTCTATAGGGACGCTATATGCATTCTGTTGGCTGCCCATTTCTACAGTAATGCGAACATTAGTTATTCTATGAGCTAAATTCTGTGACATTGCTCCAAACTGGAAAATAGTATGGGCTGATTGTCAGCCAATGTTTGAGATGAGTTTTGTGGATGGATGCCTGCGTACATTGGGTGGGTTTCAAACATAACGTTGGGCTTCTGTGCATTCCAAAACATTGTTCCAGATTGAATAGTTGCATGGATTGGTTGTGAGCGGATGTTCGAGGAGAGTTTTGTTGATGGATGCCCCCGTATAAGGGACGGGCTTTAAATTTAATTTGGGCTACACATTTGTGCTTGACTAGGTGTAGTGATGCACTCAGCTGTTACTTGGGCTTGGGCTGATACGAACATTAATATTTGAAACTGTAAGGTTGGACTGGGCTGCTTCCCTGTTTATGCTTGATGTACAGACAACATGAAATATATACGTATCTCCCATCTGTTACATTTCTAGGGACTCAAGAAGTAATAAACTGAACTATTATGAAAAACAGTTATGCTTATGGAAATTCATGACTGAAATTTTAGGCCATGATTATGTGATTTCCTAAATTGATACTCAAAGGAACTTTTACTGGATTTTTCTACACTGGCTACCTATAACATACCGTTATTAGTTGTGATAAGTAGGATCGGTCTACATTGGGATAGGTTTTGGTTGTTGAGTGACTACACTTTAGGTACAGGGACAGGTACTTTCTTTACTGCAGAGGGACCCTTGTATGAAATTAAGGAAATAAAACTTGTAATCAATTGTGTAGAGTGCCTGAATTTTGAATTTTTAATCACGGACAATTGTTTCTTGTTGTACTGAAAATGTTGTGTATTATGCAGCTTAATGTTTTCTTGTTCTAGGTTAGAGAAATATAGGGGATATCATAAAGGCCAATTGTGTGTGCTAAAGGCTTTTTGTGTTTGTGTTTTACCCAAATTAGTGATTGTTTTTATTGGATATATATTTTATATAGTATTTGTTTCATGTTTGTTTTGTATGTCCCGTTATTGTGCACATAATGTTTATAATTTGCCATTTGTTTTTGTATTGTATGTGGCTTACGCTGTGTCTTGTATGTTTTTTAACAGCCATGAACAAGGCCCCTGTTCTGTGATAAACTGGCAAACTGGTAAAACTTAGCCAGTATAAGAATGCAATCTCAATACCTTCTTTAATATACAGAAATCCAGAAACAAATTACCTTCACTTGAATACCATAATTATTGAGAGGTATCAGAGGTGCTAACTGTTCTTAAGTGTAGACAAGAGAAGCAATATTCACATGCTTCAGGATTTGATGACTAACTTAAATGCACAACTCATGTTGGGAAACAACTGTTGCCTTTCTGATCAGTGCACCTCAGAGGAAAGAATCAGCCTCACCAAGGTTCGATGAAAGAAATTAAACTCTTGCCCCCGTAATGAAAGAAACCAATGCTGAGCTTAGACAGACTCTCAAGCGGGTGAACAAAACCAACCAGTTAACCTTCACAGCCCCTTTTACCATGTCCAGTTCTTGGGATGGGGTGTCCCAGATTGGGTATTAGTTAATACCAGGGGCATGACTATCTGGTCGCAAATACTGGTCCCAAATTACAACCAGCATTTTTAGACCATTAAAGGGTTTTTAGGAACTAACCAATGTGCTTTTAGGTCGGTTCTAAAAAAATCCAAATCTCAGTGGGTTAAAATCTGACCTACCTTATGAACATTAATGAGGTAGGTAGCAAAATGCAACTAACTACAATTGAGGACCATCAAGGAGTTGGTGGCCTACTGGGGCAGAAGACCACCACGTCAATGGTTGACCTATAATAAAGCAAAAACATTTTTATAAATGCAGTGCAAATCAACAGAGTGGATCAGTTTGTGAAATATCAAAGCATATTTATAGGCTTGTCTACCTATAACAGGAAGCAAGATCATGGTGTGGAGTTTGAGGTAAAGTGATCAGCAGCTCCAGCCCCACAGATAAAGGACATATTTATACCCTTTTAGTGCTGCATTTGCGTCATTTTTTTACGCGTTTTGCGTCAAAAAAAGATGCAAACTCAGAGCAAAAAAAGTTTAAATCGGGGCCAAGTGTGCTGATGTATGCAGAGAAGCTTTGAGGCTTGTCAGAGGAACTACATTCCCATGAGGTAATCTGGATAGAAATTGAGCAGGATTTATTTTTCTTTGAGTTTTTGTTTGTGTAGGAAAGGCCTGCTCCTCATCAAAAGTATGAGTTGGTGAATTATATTAATACCCATGTTATTGTTAAGTTTCTTACAGTTTAGAGTTGGTACGTGTCAGTTCCATAGGGATTTTCTCTAAACTTAGATGAGCTATCTGGTGTTTTTCTGTCAAAATCCAAGTAAGGAGGATTTAGTTGAAGTCCAGGGATAATCTTTTTGACCTTAACATCAAAGAGGTTTACAAAGTCTTCTCATTTATTGGCAGTATCAGAGAAATTGGGAGTGGATGGTGGCTTTTGACTACCTCAAAAAGCTTTATGGTTTGTTTTTAGCCAGATTAGTGTGAGATTTGATTGACTGTGATTTGGCTTTAAATGTAACCATGCATGCTTGCACTTTCTGAAAAGGTTTTTTTCATGTTAATGTCCTTGGTATACTTATGCTTTTCCTTCTAATATTCTTGAGGTGGATGAAGTTTTTCTTAATTTCAGTCAGGCTGTTATTGAACTTATTTGTAGTGGTTTTGATATCTTAATCTTTCAGATTTGTGTGCAATGTAAAAATATCTTTAGAATCACTGATTCCATAAAGCTCTGTAGTAAAATAACACTTACATGACTACATATGAATTTGTAATGTAAAGTTTAAAGAAGGTAGAGTTAAAGAATTGCAAATTCTCAGCTACTGATGTGCGGCAGGTTCAGGACTATTTGATTTCAGGAATATTTGATTTCACTTCAGATCTGCCAAAATATTGCTGGTATTAGTATTCACTCTTTAGGATAGATCCAATGTATGATGAGAGATACAAAGCTGATAGAAGTGAAGAATCTAGCAAAGTCTCTGGCATTATTCAATCTGTTCATGTTTACATGAAACTGTACCTCTAGACCTTAGTCTTCAACAAATATCATATAGTCTGCTCTTGAAATTGGCAACAGTTTTAGCACTGTAATTGTATGCCCCATCTAAAGTTAAATAAATTAAGTCTGATTTACATTTGCATGGCGTTCTAGCCTGGTGTGGGTGGTGACAGCCTGTCCACAAGGTCACAATTCTAGATCCAGTACTTGCCATTAGTGTTAGAGGGAATACAGCATGAAAGTGAAGCGCTTCATATCAATGTTGCTATCAGAAAAAGTAAAAGCTTAATCGTAGGGTGTAAGAATAGCAGTATAGTAATTACCTTTCTCTATCAGGTTAAGGTGACAACTGGAGGTCTATTGTCCTGATTTGGGTGCTCTGGTTGTGTTAGCTGTACCACTGGTCCTACATCTGGTACTATAAATGGGACACCAACATTTTTTATCATGGTGAAGAACATCTGTAGCAGTGTTTCCACTGTGCACAGGCTTCATCCAGTGAAAAACTTAACCTCAGCTTCTTATATTGCATCCCCCATATTACCATTAAGTGACAGAGTCAAAACTATGTAACATAAATTAAGACGTCTGTCTGTTATTCATACTCTGCACACATTTTTTTACAATGTTTCGAAGGATGGTCTACTCATTGAAATAATTTAGCACTTGATGCCAACTAGTAGAGTCCCAATGGTGGACACGAGAGCTAGGACCAGGTGACAAATCTAATCCATTACAACTCTTGAATAGTTAACTCAGTAAGGAAAACACAAGGAATGATACACTGACTTTTTTTCTTTAGCAAAATTGTTTATACATTTGACCAACTGTCATTTTAATTCAACTGGTTTTATGTAATTGTAAACCAACAATTATTACATGTTCAGGGCTAGCAAACAACACCTATCCAAGAGTCAGGTGGACCCAGGGGAGGTGACCTTACTACCCCAATCCTATTGCGAGAGGAGTCTGACAGGGGTGCATCTTGGCCCCTACTTTGTTCAGCCTTTACATCAATGGTGCAGTGGACCAGATGGCTCAGTGCAACCATGATACTCCCAAGCTAAAGGGAATGCCTGTACCAATTCCCATGTTCGCTGATGACACTTTGCTCATATCAAGAACCCCAATGGGACTACAAAGTGAATTAGATTAATTTGCTGTGTTCTGTGAAAAGAGATCGCTAAACTTAATCCAGGGAAATCAAAGTTCATGGCCCTAAATCCACATAAATCCTTTCGTGCGAAAATGGCCATTGGGGTTGTTTCTGTCAAATACGTCAGGCAATTTGAATACTGGGCATAAGATTAACAGAGAATCTATCTTTGGTTCCGCAAATAGAAAAAGTTCCATCATCCTTCAGCAGCTGTCAGTGGTAATTGGAAGGACAAATAAGAACTCAACGGGAGGGTCTCTCTCCCTAGCCCTTATGGTATACAATACCACAGCAGTGACAGCTGCAACCTATGGTGCGGAGCTTTGGGGTCACTATAACTCACATAGGTTAACTCTGATTGAAAATAAGTTCTTGCACTCATTGTTACATTTACCTGCTAGTACACCCCTCATTCCACTCAGATTTGATTTGGCTTTAAACGAAATACATCGCGTAATCGCTCTGAAACCGCTCTTATACTGGGTGCGACTTTTGTCTTCTGAGCACTTGGGTCCTTATAGAGCAGACAGGTTAGAGCTACTATCCATCAATAAAATGGTATCAGCTCCCTGGCTTAAACATATCAAGTATTTGTGAAATTGGATCAAAATAGAGGAGGTGCCCACAGAGTATAACAAGAAGCATGGCACTGCGTATAACGCAACTTTACTGGAAGGCGGTACTAACTCAGATTTGGCGAGCCCAGACAAAAGGCAGTAGAACGGAGCAATTTTTATATCATAAGTGCTTACTAAAGTTTGAACATTACATGGATAGCATACACCTGGCCCAGGCTAAAAACCTGTTTATTAAATTTAGACTAGGAATCTTGCCGCTGAACTCTGTTACCCCTAGATGGAAAAAGGGTAACTGTGCGATTAGTTCCTGCCCTCGCTGCCTGATGGAAATAGAGTCCCTGGTCCATTTTTTTTTTTTTTTTGTCCAAGGTACTTAAAGCCTTAGAGGAAATGGATTATTTCCATATGTAGGTGCCTCAGCACTCTGAATTACAGGGAGACACTTCGTATATTAACAAGTGACACTAGCGAAAAGGTAGTGTTTGCAGTTACCAGATATCTACGATATGCTTGGACTATGGGAGCTAAGGAGACTTCTCACTTTGTAGATTATAATTCCTGTACTGTGGCTACTGACTGAAAATTGAGACTGTAAAAGTGTTTACGCCCTATTTATTTTAGCAAAGCAGTAGCCCTCAGACCTACAGCAAGAGCACAATTACCGTGGTTGGTATCTAGTAGAGGGACTCTAGCTATGATAGAATGGTTACAGTTGCCATGAAACTAAACGTATAAAATGAATCGCCAGTGATCACCCCAAGGGGTATTTTAAAATTTTACCAGTGATCCTTATGAATTGCGATTTGTTTATTTGTGATTTTATATGTTGTAAATATGTTTTTAGGATAATATGTCTTTCTGTCATTTTATTGTATGTATGTCGCTTTTATGGCTCACAGCTGAAATAAAGCTTACATTATTATTATTATAGTCAAACGAATTAAATGTCCATGTATGACACTACAAAGAAGATGTAGCACCAACTCTATAATGGCAAAATATATGACACAACAGTGAGTGCATACACTGAAAATAAACAGGAAAATATAAAGGAAATATATGTATCTCCATTCTCATCCCAATGCTTCAAGGAAGAGGCACTTAAATGCAACTCTGGACCTTGTCACACCATGTACATTTATCTCCTTTCTTTTATTTCTATTGTGTGTGGCACAATAAATAGTACATATTCTTTTTTGCACATACATCCCATTCTGTTTAGGAGGAATTGAGCCAACACAAAAGGGATATCTGGTATACTAACAAATGCTCATCAAAATTCACATTTCCTGGTATCATAAATTGGCATAGTTAGAAACCCTTAGATGACTCACACCTAGTTATTCATAGAATACAATTGAAAAATCCATGTATCATGGCTGTTGGTCACAAAAGAAAAAATTATTGAGTTGAATTTTAAGCAGTTGCTCAATTTGATTTAACAGCAACATGAAGATTATTTACACATTACTTACTGCAATGGCACTAGTGACGGATTCCCAGTTAGTTTCAGATGCTGCTGGCTGAAAGTCATTCTAAAAAGAAACAAAGGCCAACAGTAAAATACACCACACCATGTTCAGCATCCAAAAACAATAAGAAAGAGATAGTAGCAAAAATGTATCTAGCAATTTGCATTAACTCCTAAAATCATCAAGACCAACAATACATAAACTGGAACAGTGATTACTAAATCACAGAGTTCAGTTCAATTTTTTTCACTGAATTAAAAGACAAAATATGATATATGTTACACAGTTTGCCCGATGCTAGTATCCCTAACTCTCATATTCTTTCTCTCATGCTCCCTCTCTCTCTACCCTCTCACTGTCAATCATGTTTTTGTTTTTATATCTGACAGCTTCTCTAATGCCCTGTGAAATTGTTATAAAAGTATCCACAGCATACTTTCAAAGGAATTGATGAAATACCATAAAGGGGTGGGTGGGAGAATGAATGTAAGAGAGTGGATTAATATTTGGGCTGAGCAATTGCTTCCCTCAAGGGATATTAACAAGCCTTGTTAGGTAGAACCCTCAAAGTCACTAAACTAACCTAAGCTCCACCCACTGGTATCTACGTGATTTAGCAGACACACTTAACCTAGGTTAATGTGTAAGGTATTGGTGCTGAACGAAAACAGTAATAAAGTGAAAGCACCATGCAAGTAAACCCCAAACTTTAATAAGGGGAACCAGAGATATGTATTTTAAAAGTTTGAATTAATTATAGCACCAAAAATTACTACAAGCAGCCCGTTGTATTTTGTTGAATTAGTAGACTTGGACATAGGTGCAATTTTAGGCTAACCAAAATGGAGCTCAGCTCAGAAACATCAAGGGGCATATTTATACTTTGTTTGCGTTGGACTTGCATCATTTGTTTTTTAATGCAAATCTGGCACAAACTTGACTCCATATTTATATTTTGACGTTAGACCCATCTAGCGTCAAAATATTGGAGTTAACGTCATTTTTTGCCTGCCGAAAACTACCTTGCATTAATGAGATGCAAGGTAGGCGTTCCCGGGCAAAAAATGACTCTAAGGCCTTAGTGCCTTATGTATCCTCCTGTGCAAAAATCACGCATGGGAGGAGGAGGGCCTTAAATAAAGGCGATAAGCCTGGTTAGCGCTATTATTTAACGCCTGGGTCAGGGCAGGCGTTAGGGGACCTGTGGGCCATTTTCCATGGTCAGAGGCCATGGAAACAGCCCACAGGTGCCCTTCGCTGCACCCAGGGACACCCCCACCCACACCTGGAGGACACCTAAGGATGGGGGGACCCATCCCAGGTAAGTCCAGGTAAGTTTGTATTTTTTTAATTTATTTTTTAAGTGCCATGGGGGGGGGCTAACTTGGGCCCCCCTACATGGCACTCTGCCCAATGGCCATGCCCAGGGGACATATGTCCCCTGGGCATGGCCATTGGGCAGGGGGGCATGACTACTGTCTTTACTAAAACAGGAGTCATGTCCATGGGGATTGTGTATTAAAAAATTAAGCTAGTCAGGTTACAGTCATTTTTCTGACTCAAACCTGACAAGCGCCATTCTTTGACGCACAACCTCCTGTTTCCCCTACACCTCGCCCACCCGGTTAGAGTCATTTAATTTGATGCTAATCTGGCCTTACCGTGGGCTAGCGTCATTCCTTAAATATTACGCCCGTCAGGCGTCCAAGAATGGCGCTAGCTGACGGTAAACATTTTGATGCAAACCTGCACTAACGCAGGTTTGCGTCAAAAAGTATAAATCAGGACCCAAGTGTATTGGTTCGGCGAAAGTCAGGAAAGTCAAAATGTTCAAAAAGTTTCTAAGTTATCCCCAAGTGAGATACCACTGAAACTGTAGCTGTCACTTTAACCTGAAACAGGTTGGTCCTACTGGTGCTCTGGAGCATCGGAGATTCATGATGGAAAATTGTCTGAGTCCAAAGAGGTGCAGTGATATCTGAGCCGGACAAAGCTGAAATTCCATTCAATGTTGTGGTACTGCCGGTCATATACTTTCCTTGGAGGGTCCAGCTGAAGCTCTTGCAGAAACAACCATAGGGGTACACTTCTAAGGCCCCCAAGATCTTAGACAACTTGAAACTCCAAGGGTGTCAGGGGAATGCCAGCAGCAAAGTCTAATCCAAATATAGTTGTCACTGCTCAGCTGGGCACTTCAGGAAAAAAAGCTTCCTGCAGTTGTTTTGTCCTCCTCGCCACACAGGACATCAGCTAACTGATCCTTGGAGTCCACTTCTTTATTCAGAGGGTGCAGATCCAGTCCTTTAGCACTTCTCCCAGGTCAAACACAGCAGGTGCAATACTCTTATGATCTGCTGACAGTCCAGTAAGTGTTCAGAGGAAAGTGGGTTGGGATGCCATATTTATGACAGGCACCAGCTGGTAGGTGGGGGATGACTCCTACCTTTCCCCTAAACAACAGGGTAAACCTTCCCGTAAGGACCCTACCCACTTTTGCAGCAGATCCTGTTTGCCCTGCTGCAAACAATCCCACAGTCCACTTTATATTTAAAATCCCATCTGGGTAAACCTTTCTCCTCTTCTGCATAGCCTGTGTCCCCCTTTCTACTGTCACTCAAACTGGTTCTGAGGATAGATTCTCTATCATTGGGTTTGCTTACCCCTTACATTTACTTGTGAAAGGGCAGATCCACTTTCAAGTTACTGAAGTTACTGGGTCCACCTTAATTGGTCTTCCTGCCACAGGAAGAAACACACTCACCAACACCCAGGCCATTATCTCTTCTCAGAGTAGTTGTCACAACTCTTTCACATCTCATTGTGAGCAGCTGCAAAGGAACTAATGCAAATTAACCTCCAGCAGCTTGTGGCAGAGTAAAGGTAAATTTCTAAATGTTACATTTCCAATATATTTAATAAAAATCGGACATGTTTTGTGTATTGTAAACTATTAATACATTACAATATCTGAAGCATTCAAACCTTGATAATGTTTCCACCTATTGGAAATATTTATGAAATAATTTAGAAAACAGTTTATGAAGTGATTGCCAAAATAAGAATTGCCACAACAGAAAAGAAATATCAAGCAAAAAGGATCCAGACTAATATCACTATGGTTTATGACAGAAACATTTGAAAAACAAAAAAGTGATGAGCAAACTGCTTGAATTAATCTCCACCATTGGTATGTACTTAGATCACTTTCCAGTCTATTCTTCTTTATCAATTATGCCACTATGGACAAAGGCCTGTGTGTCAGAATATTGTTGACATAAATACTGTTTGACATAAATGTAGTGCTTTAAATATAGTTTACTGAAATGTTGTCCCATTGGGTGGGAAAAAACTTTTTTTTTATTCAGGACACATTGCTTTTGCCAGATGATATGTGCTCCATGAGATTTTGGAACATTACCAGGAAAAGAGCAACCATTTGCAAGTTACATTTTGGCCTTCATTAGGAGTTTGGTGGGTGGAAAAGGCCGCCCACCAAAGTACTGCAGGTCACGTGACCACCAGTGCGGTCTCCTTCACACTGGCCCTATTATGTGTTTCTGTCTGATGGCCCAGCAGGAAATGCACAACAACATTGATGCTGGCTCATAATAGTGCATCGAGTGCACGAGCACCTGTTGCGCAAATCACTGTCTGCAAAGCTAATTTTTTATTCATGTAATTCAAGGAAGATGCTTGAATTGACACAATGGCTCTAGATTTAATTATGAGGAACAAAAATCAATAAGCTTCTTGATGCTCTTCCCAACTCTCAATTTTCAGGTAGTGAGTTTATGCCCACCAGCTTTTTCATTCAGGTTTAGATTTTTTTTTGTTTTCTTTTTTAACAAAATTTTGATTTTGCTGTTTAAATGTTTGATAACATTATCTTCATAGTTTTCAGCAACTTGGATTTTTTTTTGTTCTTCTCCACCACTTGTGTTGCTCATTTGTCAAGTTAGCCAGACCCTCACCTCTAACAGATACCTGTCCATGCATTACTTTTATGTGTCTGCAACACCTTCTATCAGTGACAGCATTTAACAGAACATTGTTGCTGTTACTTGTATGAAATTGAGTTATTACACACAGTAAAAATCCTAAACCCCTTTAGAAAAACAGAGTGAAGTCTAATAGAATGACACTAAAATGACAAAAATCCAATAAAGAGAACTGGAAATATGACTGTTTAGGTTTTAAATGAAAATAGCGCCAAAACTTGTTAAGCCACTTAAAGCCAGGGTTGTTTTTATGTGTTGGGGGCTCACCCCCTAAAGTGGGCCAAGCACAGTTGGGCAGTTCTGCCCGAGCCTATTATTTTTAGGCCCATGTGCCCCCAACGGGGCAGAATCCACAGAGCGCCAGGGATCTTGTGTTTGTCTTTTGTGTGGGGGCGGCCCCTTGGGCAAGGGTCACCCCCCAAAGAGGGCACTGTACTGATAGCTATTTCTGCCCCCCTTGGGGGCAGATCGGCCTAGTTTTTTTAGGCCCATCTGCCCCCGGGGCAGAGAACACTAGGCACTAGGGAACATTTCTAAATGTTGGTATCAGGGTGTCTGTCAACTGGTGAAGTATTTGCATTTGTGATTATAGCAGTTTATTTCTCCTTTTTGTTCTAATTCAAAGCTTTTGCTTCTTTCGCTGTGACTCCCTGTGGTTTTGGCAATGGTTGACCTGCAGTTTGCGTTGTTGCACCGAGCGACCACTGACCCTCGGGTAGGTCGCTCCCCTGCTCACGCAGCGCCTCCAGTCCCTGACTGCCTTCCTCTCCTGTGAGTGTGCTCCCCCCTTCTTGCCCGTGTACCCCGAGTGCTGAGCTTGTGCTGGTGCTGACTGAAATCCCTTTTCTCTCCTTGTATCCCATGCGTGTGCCCCCGAGTGACTGAAATTCCCCTTTTCTCTCCTTGTATCCCGTGCGTGTGCCCCCGAGTGCCATGCGCCGTCCTCCCCTCTCAGCCCCTCCTTTTTAGTAGATTGTAGTAGGCTCTTGTTCCCTTTTCGCCGTCTTGCCGCATTCCCCGCCGCTCCTACCGCGCTTTTCCCGCCGTTTTTTGCCGCTCTTTTTTGCCGCTCTTTTTTGCCGCTCTTTTTTGCCGCTTCCAGCTCCCCTGCCCGCCCACCTCCCGCCTCCCAGCTGACCCCGCCTCCCCACCTACCCCTTAAATGGCGGCCGCTGCGAGGCAGAGGTAGCTACCACTGACCCTCGGGTAGGTCGCTCCCCTGCTCACGCAGCGCCTCCAGTCCCTGACTGCCTTCCTCTCCTGTGAGTGTGCTCCCCCCTTCTTGCCCGTGTACCCCGAGTGCTGAGCTTGTGCTGGTGCTGACTGAAATCCCTTTTCTCTCCTTGTATCCCATGCGTGTGCCCCCGAGTGACTGAAATTCCCCTTTTCTCTCCTTGTATCCCGTGCGTGTGCCCCCGAGTGCCATGCGCCGTCCTCCCCTCTCAGCCCCTCCTTTTTAGTAGATTGTAGTAGGCTCTTGTTCCCTTTTCGCCGTCTTGCCGCATTCCCCGCCGCTCCTACCGCGCTTTTCCCGCCGTTTTTTGCCGCTCTTTTTTGCCGCTCTTTTTTGCCGCTCTTTTTTGCCGCTTCCAGCTCCCCTGCCCGCCCGCCTCCCAGCTGACCCCGCCTCCCCACCTACCCCTTAAATGGCGGCCGCTGCGAGGCAGAGGTAGCGACCACTGACCCTCGGGTAGGTCGCTCCCCTGCTCACGCAGCGCCTCCAGTCCCTGACTGCCTTCCTCTCCTGTGAGTGTGCTCCCCCCTTCTTGCCCGTGTACCCCGAGTGCTGAGCTTGTGCTGGTGCTGACTGAAATCCCTTTTCTCTCCTTGTATCCCATGCGTGTGCCCCCGAGTGACTGAAATTCCCCTTTTCTCTCCTTGTATCCCGTGCGTGTGCCCCCGAGTGCCGTGCGCCGTCCTCCCCTCTCAGCCCCTCCTTTTTAGTAGATTGTAGTAGGCTCTTGTTCCCTTTTCGCCGTCTTGCCGCATTCCCCGCCGCTCCTACCGCGCTTTTCCCGCCGTTTTTTGCCGCTCTTTTTTGCCGCTCTTTTTTGCCGCTTCCAGCTCCCCTGCCCGCCCACCTCCCGCCTCCCAGCTGACCCCGCCTCCCCACCTACCCCTTAAATGGCGGCCGCGCCGCTGGCGCGCCGAAGGCGCGCCTAAGGCAAGCCCGTCTGCGCCCGTCCGCGCCTGGACCGCGCCCAGCGCCCGAACCCCTGGCCCCCGCGCCCCCCGCTTGACCTATGACTCCGCCACCCTCGCCAACCTCAACCCCGGCCGCGCGCCAGGCTGCTACCGCGCCACCCCCAAACGAACCCACGGACCCTTCACCTGCAGCAACTGCCGCTTCACCTGCCTACGGACCCACACCGCCACCACCAAGAACGTCGCCCCCGGAAGCAACCTCGAATGCATCCTGGTCAACACCCGCTCCGTCCACAGGCACGCCATCGAACTGTGGAACCTCATCAACTCAACGAACCCAGACATCGCCTTCCTCACCGAGACCTGGATGAGCCCCTCCTCGGCACCCGACATCGCCATAGCCATCCCCGACGGCTACAAAATCATCCGGAGAGACCGCTTCAACCGCACCGGAGGAGGCATCGCCATCGCACACAAAAGCTCCATCAGCATCTCGACCCACACCGACAACTCACTGCCCGACGCCGAACACCTCCACTTCGCGATCCACATCGACCCCAAGACAACCCTAAGAGGCACCCTCATGTACAGACCACCAGGACCCCGCACCAAGTTCAGCGAAGACATCGCAGACTTCGTCAACCCCCACGCACTCTCATCCACCGACTACATCCTCCTACGAGACCTCAACTTTCACCTGGAGAACCACACCGACAACAACACCACCGCCGTTCTAGACAACCTCGCCAACCTGGGACTGAAACAACTGGTCAACACCCCCACCCACTACGCCGGACACACGCTCGACCCCATCTTCTCCTCAAGCAAACACATCACCTTCAGCCACACCACCGAACTCACATGGTCGGACCACAGCTGCGTCCACTTCAGCTTCAAGAAAACCACCGTGCATCACCACACCCGGCAACCACCAAAAAGATACTGGAACCGAATCACCACAGAACAACTCGCAGCAACGCTCTCCCTGAACCAACCCACCAGCACCAGCAACCCCAACGAGGCCGCCAACAACCTCACCAACTGGATCTCCGACTGCGCCAACCTCCTGGCCCCTCTGAAGACCCAAACCAACACCAACAACCACAAGAAAAACTCCTGGTTCACCACCGAACTCAAAAACTCCAAGAAAGAATGCCGCCTCCGCGAGAAGACTTGGCGCCTCAACCCGACAGAGGAGGCATCTGACAGCTCTCAAGGACACCACCCGCCAACACCACCAACGCCTCCGCACCGCACGAAAAACAGCCTACCAGAACAGACTTGACAACAACACCCACAACAGCAAGGAACTATTTGGCATCGTCAAAGAGCTCTCCAACCCGGACGCAGAAACCAACCCCATCCCTCCCTCACAGGACCTCTGCGACTCCCTCGCGACCTTCTTCCACCGTAAGATTGCCGACATCTACAACAGCTTCACGACCACCAACATGAACCCGCCCCCGGAAGCCGCAAACGACATCTCCACCATCCTCGCCTGGAACCCTACCACCACCGAGGAAACCACCCGCGTCATGAACTCGATCCACTCGGGATCACCCTCCGACCCCTGTCCTCACCACATTTACAACAAGGCCGACAACATCATCGCACCCCACCTCCGAGACGTCATCAACGCCTCCCTCACCACTGCTACCTTCCCTGAAAGCTGGAAACACGCAGAACTCAACGCCCTCTTAAAGAAACCTACAGCAGACCCCACCGAACTCAAAAATTTCCGGCCTATCTCCCTCCTACCGTTCCCCGCCAAAGTGATTGAGAAAATCGTCAACGCTCAACTCACCGCCGCCCTGGAAACCTCCGACTCCCTCGACTCCACTCAGTTCGGATTCAGGGCCAACCACAGCACCGAAACCGCCCTCATCGCAGCCACGGACGACATCCGAGCCCTGACCGACAAGGGTGAAACCGTGGCCCTCATTCTCCTGGATCTCTCTGCAGCCTTCGACACGGTCTGCCACCGCACCCTGATAGACCGCCTTTGCAGCGCCGGCATCAGAGGCAAGGCCCTGGAATGGGTCATCTCCTTCCTCTCCGGAAGGACCCAGAGAGTCCGCCTCCCCCCCTTCAGATCCGCAGCCACGGAGATCATCTGCGGCGTACCCCAAGGATCCTCCCTCAGCCCCACCCTATTCAACGTCTACATGGCCCCCCTGGCAAACATTGCACGCAAACACGGACTCGACATCATATCCTACGCCGACGACACCCAGCTCATCTTATCCCTCACCAACAACCCCACATCAGCAAGGACCAGACTGCACGACGGCATGAAGGAAGTAGCGACCTGGATGACAGACAGCCGACTGAAACTGAACACAGATAAAACGGAGGTCCTCATCCTCGGCCCTACCCCCTCCGCATGGGACGACTCCTGGTGGCCCCCCGCCCTAGGCAGCACTCCCCAACCGACCAACCACGCACGCAACCTCGGCTTCATCCTGGACTCCTCCCTCTCGATGACCAGATAGGTCAACTCGGTGACCTCAGCGTGCTTCAACACCCTCCGAATGCTCCGCAAGATCTTCCGCTGGATCCCCATCGACACCAGGAAGACCGTCACCCACGCCCTCGTCTCCAGCCGCCTGGACTACGGGAACACTCTGTACGCCGGCATCACCACCAAGCTGCAGAGGAAACTTCAACGGATCCAGAACACCGCAGCACGACTCATCCTGGACATACCTCGCCACCACCACATCTCCGGACACCTGAGAAAACTCCATTGGCTCCCGGTCAACAAGAGGATCACCTTCAGACTCCTCACCCACGCACACAAAGCCCTCTACAACCTCGGACCCAAACTCATCAACTCCCGCGTCTCCTTCTACACCCCTCCGCGCACTCTGCGCTCCACCGGTCAGGCCTTGGCAGCCGTTCCCCGCATCCGCAAAACCACCGCCGGAGGAAAATCCTTCTCTTTTCTGGCAGCGAAGACCTGGAACTCCCTGCCCAGTCACCTTCGCGCCATACCCGAACACCTCCCCTTCAGAAGGCAGCTCAAGACCTGGCTCTTCGAGCACTGACCCCCTCCCCCCCAGCGCCTTGAGACCCTTATGGGTGAGTAGCGCGCTTTATAAATGTGATTGATTGATTGATTGATGCTCTTCCCAACTCTCAATTTTCAGGTAGTGAGTTTATGCCCACCAGCTTTTTCATTCAGGTTTAGATTTTTTTTTGTTTTCTTTTTTAACAAAATTTTGATTTTGCTGTTTAAATGTTTGATAACATTATCTTCATAGTTTTCAGCAACTTGGATTTTTTTTTGTTCTTCTCCACCACTTGTGTTGCTCATTTGTCAAGTTAGCCAGACCCTCACCTCTAACAGATACCTGTCCATGCATTACTTTTATGTGTCTGCAACACCTTCTATCAGTGACAGCATTTAACAGAACATTGTTGCTGTTACTTGTATGAAATTGAGTTATTACACACAGTAAAAATCCTAAACCCCTTTAGAAAAACAGAGTGAAGTCTAATAGAATGACACTAAAATGACAAAAATCCAATAAAGAGAACTGGAAATATGACTGTTTAGGTTTTAAATGAAAATAGCGCCAAAACTTGTTAAGCCACTTAAAGCCAGGGTTGTTTTTATGTGTTGGGGGCTCACCCCCTAAAGTGGGCCAAGCACAGTTGGGCAGTTCTGCCCGAGCCTATTATTTTTAGGCCCATGTGCCCCCAACGGGGCAGAATCCACAGAGCGCCAGGGATCTTGTGTTTGTCTTTTGTGTGGGGGCGGCCCCTTGGGCAAGGGTCACCCCCCAAAGAGGGCACTGTACTGATAGCTATTTCTGCCCCCCTTGGGGGCAGATCGGCCTAGTTTTTTTAGGCCCATCTGCCCCCGGGGCAGAGAACACTAGGCACTAGGGAACATTTCTAAATGTTGGTATCAGGGTGTCTGTCAACTGGTGAAGTATTTGCATTTGTGATTATAGCAGTTTATTTCTCCTTTTTGTTCTAATTCAAAGCTTTTGCTTCTTTCGCTGTGACTCCCTGTGGTTTTGGCAATGGTTGACCTGCAGTTTGCGTTGATGCATGTTTTAAGTAAGAAAAAACAATTGACCTCAAAGGAATATTGTTGCCATGCATGAGGAGTCTGGGTAAGAAAATATTGGGGGATCCACGCAAGCCACACCTCCCTGGACTCCTCCAGGTGTCTCGTTTTCAAAAATGTCTGGGTTTGGAAGGTTTCCCTAGATAACTGCTGTACCTGTGACCAAAAATGCAGGTGCGCCCCCCCCGCAAAAACCAGTAGTTTTGTAATAGATCATTTTGATGTGTCCACGTTGTCTTTGGGGGCATTTCCTGTTGCTGGAACTAGGCCTCCCCTACAAAAGTGAGGTACCATTTTTATTGAGAGACTTGTGGGAATGCTGGGTGGAAGGACATTTGTGGTTCCTCTCAGATTCCAGAACTTTCATCACTGAAATGTGAGGAAAAGGGTTTTTTTTGCAAATTTTGAGGTTTGCAAAGGATTCTGGGTAACAAAACCTGCTGAGAGCCCCATAAGTCACCCCATTGTGAATTTCCCTAGGTGTCCAGTTTTCAGAAATGTCTAGATTTGCTAGGTTTTCCTAGGTGCTGGCTAAGCTAGAGGCCAAAATACACAGCTAGGCACTTTGCAAAAAACAGGTCAGTTTTCTTTGGGAAATTGTGACGTGTCCATGTTGTGTTTTGAGGTATTTCCTGTTGTGGGCACTAGGCCTACCCACACAAGTGAGGTATTATTTTTTTGGGAAGATTTGGGGAATTGCTGGGTGGAAGGACATTTGTGACTCCTCTCAGATTCCAGAACTTTCCATCACCTGAATGTGGGGAAAAGGTGTTTTTTTGCCACATTTTGAGGTTTGAAAAGGATTTTGTGTTACTGAGCCTGGTGAGAACCCCACCAGTCACCCCATTCTGAATTCCCTTAGGTGTCTAGTTTTCAGAAATGTCCAGGTTTGCTAGGTTTTCAGAAATGTCCAGGTTTGCTAGGTTTTCCTAGGTGCTGGCTGAGCTAGAGGCCAAAATCCGCAGAAAGGCATTTTGCAAAAAACAGGTTGGTTTTCTTTGGGAAAATGTGATGTGTCCATGTTGTGATCTGGGTCATTTCCTGTCATAGGCACTAGGTCTACCCACACCAGTTAGGTACCATTTTTATCGGAAGAATTGGGGGAACACTGGGTAGAAGGAAGTTTGTGACTCACCTCAGATTCCAAAACTTTGCAGCACCGAAATGTGAGGAAAAAGTGTTTTTTTTTGCCAAATGTTGAGGTTTGCAAAGGATTGTGGGTCACAGAACCTGATGAGAGCCCCACAAGTCACCCCATTCTGGATTCCGCTACGTGTCTAGTTTTTAAAAATGCACCGGTTTGGTAATTTTCCCTATGTGCGGGCTGAGCTAGAGGCCAAAATCCATAGCTAGACACTTTGCAAAAAACAGGTCAGTTTTCTTTGGGAAAATGTGATGTGTCCACGTTGTGTTTTGGGGCATTTCCTGTCCTGGACAATGGGCCTACCCACACAAGTGAGGTACGATTTGTATTGGGAGACTTGGGGAAACACTGGGTAGAAGGAAATGTGTGGTTCCTCTCAGATTCCTGAACTCTCTATCACCGAAATATGACGAAAAAGTATTTTTTGCCAAATGTTGGGGTTTGCAAAGGATTCTGGGTAACAGAACCTAGTGAGAGCGCTACAAGTCACCCCATCCTCGATTCCCCTAGGTGTCCAGTTTTAATAAATGCACAGGTTTGGTAGGTTTCCCTAGGTGCCGGCTGAGCTAGAGGCCAAAATCCACAGCTAGGCACTTTCCAAAAAACACGTCTGATTTCAATGTAAAAAGGTTATGTGTCCATGTTGCGTTTCCTCTTTGTGGGCTTTAGGGCTACCCACACAAGTTAGGTACTATCTTTATTGGGAGACTTGGAGAAAGACAGAATAGAAAAACAAGTGTTATTGCCCCTTGTCTTTCTCTACATTTTTTCCTTCAAAATGTAAGACAGTGTGTAAAAAGACGTCTGTTTGAGAAATACCCTGTAATTCACATGCTAGTATGGTGACCCTGAAATACAGAGATGTGCAAAGAACCATTGATTCTCAACACCTTATCTAGTGCCCATTGTGGAAATACAAAGGTTTCCTTGATACCTATTTTTGACTCTCTATATATTTTACCAAATAAATTGCTGTATACCCAGTATGTAATGAAAACCCATTGCAAGGTGCAGGTCATGTATTGGCTCTGCGTACCTAGGGTTCTTGATGAACCTACAAGCCCTATATATCCCCACAAACAGAAGAGTTCGGCAGATGTAACAGTATATTGCTTTTGAAACTCTGACATGGCAGGAAAAAGTTACAGAGTAAAACGTGGAGAGAAATTGCTGTTTTGTTCCACCTCAATGTCAATATTTTATTTATTTCAGCTGTTATTTTCTGTAAGAAAGTATTGTAGGATATACACAAATAACGCCTAGCTGAATTTAGAATTGTGTCTACTTTTCAGAAATGTTTAGCTGTCCAGGATCCATTATTGGCTTCTCACCGATTTCTGTCACTAACTGGAGGGAGGCTAAAAGCACAAACAAATCATAAAAATAGGGTATGTCCCATTAAAATGCCAAGTAAAATGCCAAAAGTGTGTTGAAAAATTTGGTTTTCTGATTCAAGTCTGAAATTTCCCACTCAATGATTTTTAAACCCTATCTTCAGAATTCATTAAGACTCAACTGACATCCTGGATCCCGGAGTCTTGTTCCAAAACATTCTCTGGATGGTTCACTCTTTATATATATATATATATATATATATATATATATATGTACACATATATATATATATATTTTTTTTTTTTCTTCCACTGCATCATTTTAAGAAAAACGTACTGCTGAAACACGCTTACATTTATGTAAAAAATTCATTACATTTAGACCAAGCAATATGACATGTATCACTGTATGATATTTTCAAGGGGATGCACTTGATATAAACATACAATGTGCATTTGAGGTAGGCTCTGTAAGCATCTCTGTGGAGCACTGGACTAGCCTTCAAAAGTTAAATCCAGTTGTTTACAAATTGACGCAAGTTCTAGAAATCAAACCAGCAAAATGCATGCACTGCAATCAATGCTCAAAGATTTGGATGTACACATCTTTACAGATTTATTATGGCAGCATGTCACACAGGGAACCAGAACCAGGGCATGCTCAGTCCCACCATTTGCTCTGATGCAGCACCGATGTCTGGAATCTGGGATTTATTAGGGTTGAGCACACAAGCCCTCCATCCCTGTTGTAATCTCTCTTTGGACTTTTAACCAGGCCCATGTCATGCCTGTCACTTTCATTGGTTCGTGGGCTTGCCTTTTAAAATCCGCTTGATTTCATTAGTGAAAGGCATGCATACATAATGCTTTTTCCAGCGTTTAGCCCTCCTCACGCACACTGGCCAACTACAGAAAACATACGAGGCTCCATGTTTTCAGCATGGTTTCTGGACTACTTTATCTTTTTATTTTCCATGCAGCGCGATTGAGCTGGGTTTTACATAGCGCAATCACACTCGGATTTTTAGTTTTCAATTTCAGCGCGGTTGCGCTCGATTTTTTTCTTTTAATTTGTGTGGCAAGAAAAGTCCAGTTAGGAGTTTACAAAGCTAATAGCTCTAACTCGAGCAAATGCGAGACCGGTTGCATTGCAAATGCTTGTGCTAACCCTGTCAGCTTCTAACAACAGCACATGTTCTGAGGCTAAAGAGGGTCGACTCGACACCCACACTGAGCATGCGCCAGTCACTGCAGGCATATAACAAAGTAGCTTTTGCTAAAGGTACGCTTGAAAAGCACTTAAACACATAACTATGAGTTACAGAAGATATGTTCCCTCTCCTACAAGCTCAGTTATCAAAGGAGCAGACTGTAGGGAATGTAGTAATGTTGTCTGAGCGGTGCCAAGCCAATAAATCAGCAGCAACACAGAAGGTGTTTATGATAAATTCGAGGAAACTATAAACATGCACTCTCATTCCAAAGCACAAAGATTGTGAGCGTGGCAGCGAAACACTCAAGTGTATTACTTAATAGTTAGCCGAATACAGTTTCTTGCTTCCAGGTTCCTACCACTGATTTGCTTTCCTTGCAATTTAGATTGTTTCCCTTCAAGCTTGGATCCCCGTGTCGACCGGTGCTGTTTGTAATCCACTTGTACAAGAGCTGCCTCGTGTTCAGCTAAATTTTACAATTTTCTGGCACTCGACACACATTTTCCCCAACTGTTTTTGTACGGTTAGCCCCCGTTAGAAAGTAATTAGCCGAGTTTCCCCAACATCTGACAAAAATGTTTCTGCTTCTAGAGGTTAATGTACGGCGATGACACTGAAAGGCTTCCCCTTGGACGCTTTGCCCAATTAGAGTTTTTCATTTTGCATTTGCCACAATTTAATGCATGTTAAAATAGAAAGATTAAGTATTATCAAAAGTAACTCCTCCTCCATAAAAATGTTTTTTTATTATTATTATTATTTATCACTCCTTATATTGTGTTAGGGTAAGTTGCGTCATTGCGTGAAAGCGAGAGCGCTGTTTTTCTCTTCCCCAGGGTTGGCATGTTTTAGGCTGGCATACACCAACCAAAACAAACCTTGCACCATAGTGCAAGGCTATCTGCGCTCTGTCAATCATGGTGGACCCTTCCAGTATGCAAAATAATTTCTAATACTTTGCCCACTCTGTATATGCACTATTGTAATACTTTTCCCACTTTATATATGTGTGCAGTACAATGCAATACACATGAAAAGTTTGAAAATGTGGCCAGTTTTTAAACTTTTAAACTTGCTCCACAGATACGCCTGCCTCTCGAAGCAATATGTTTTGGAGCACATCTCTGCCTACCGATGTTAGCAGATAGGATTTGCATCTCAGTCCATGGATGGAAGCATAGGAATGCCAATATAACACCAATAGAACATGTCCTTGATACAACGTAGCACACCGTTGTCTACTTCCAATGCAGATCCCGGCTATATTGCAAACACAATATTATATCACTTAATTGTCACTAGGGCAGAGTTTATGTGTCTGTAGGAGCAATTATGAACACACACTAGACACTTGACTGTTTCACTGAATGTGTGTGTTTAAATTAGTGACAGTGTAGCTGGTTTCTCCCATGGAGTGAGGTGATGCGCGGGTCTGGTTGTTTGTTCATTCCAAGTGTACACTGATCTGCCGTAATGCCTGCAAGATGCAAGGTCTGCATACTGGTGGCCCACTATTCATGTTAGAAGATGTCACACACTGCTAGAAGCTACATGCCGTAGTCATCCCATGACAGTATGAGATTCACCAAGAAAATCCAAATGTCCAAGCTGTTGTGCCTCCATTACGCAGGGAAACAATTTGGGAACATTAGTTCGTTTAGTGTGGAATAAAAATAAAACCGCAGCTCTTAAGTCTGGAAGTTGGTTTCACAAAACTATTTCATTTATTGAATTGACTTTTTGGTCAAAGTGCATTCTAAATCGAAGTCGAAATTCTAATCTAAATTGAAAAGAAACCAATGCCAAAGAAAGGTCATAATTAAATTAAATCAATCCCAGTAGGCACTGAGATAAACTCTTTGAAACAACTTTATTAAACCACTTTCCATTAAACAGCGACCACGGTCTATGTGCTCGTACTTTTGAGCTTTGCAATTACCCAACCTGACACTTGAAATTGCCAGTGCAAGCACTGTACATACTGGTATGAGCCATGAAATGGCCTCATGTGAGTCTTCAAAAGGATTTGTGAGTTATAAAGGAAGAACACATATTTGAAATCGCAATAGAACACATTTGTGACATTTTTAATACTATCATTGTGATGCACAATACCTGTGTTAATATCTACCTTTATAAGTAAAATAAAATTTGGAATGTATATGGCTGAATGAATATGCAAGATAAAGGTCACAAACATTTTAAAAGAGCCATTTCCAGGTTGAAAATACATCAGTGCCCTCCTAAATTGAAACAACTGCAATGTGTGACTTCTTAATTTTTTTGCTGTTGCTTTAAGGCAGTGGTTCCCAACCTTTTGACTTCCGTGGACCCCCACTTTGTCATTAATGGAGCCTGGGGACCCACACTGAATCTTTAATGGAATCCAGGGACCACCGCGCTGGGTCATTACTGAAAGTTGGGGACCTACTCTGTTAATATTATTTAATTTTCTTAGCAGTCGCGGACCCCCTGAAGAGACTTCGCTGACCCTCAGGGGTCCCTGGACCACAGGTTGGGAGCCACTGCTTTAAGGAGTATATATGGAATAAAGTGATGCTGTACCATATTTTCATTGTTAAATACTTTACATACATTGTGCTTGCTTGTCTTGTTTAGGCACTGGGTCCATTTATTCTCTGGCTGCTTTCAGTTTGATTGGTAACCGTGGGCAAAGCTCAGCTCTCCCAGCACATAGCTGAATGGGATAGGTTCCATTGGAAAGGAGAGATCCTCTTCTTTCTGTCAGTACTTCTCGATGGTAGAGATCTGCTCAGTGATTTCAGCAAAAGGGTGACCTGAGAGCAAGAACCACCCCCCTAGCCCACCAGGGTCACTTTCTTGAGGAGAGTGGCCCATCTGGCATAGCATGGACATATGATCTGCCGTGATCCAAGCACTACACAATTATTTTGCACCCCTGTGGTGCTGATAAAAACAAATCATCCCTTCCAGTATTCAGAATGTTTTTTTTATTTTTGAGAAATGTATAGCTTTTCAGGATATTCCATGTGTTTCACATCTATTTCACCCTTCAAACTGCAAGTAGGTAGAAATTGCAGAAAAAGGAACTATTGCCTATGTTAATGCTGAATTTTTACTAATGAATACTCATGTATCCCGAGTGTTGAATTTGCATAGAAAATGAGTTAACATAGAAAAATAATAGACGCATTTGAAATTGTGCCTACTTGAGTGATGGTAAATAATCACGAAGTGTACTTATTAATAGCTTATTAATGTAAAATGTTGAGCTCATGTTTGGATTAATGTAGTAGTTATATGTCATAATGAAGGTTATGCATTGTGTATTTGCTTTATTAATCATAGGTTGTGCCTAGTTGGGCCTCATGTTAAGCTGCATTTCTTAAGCGACCTGTAAAATGGCCTCTTAGAGAATTAAATTGTGATTTTCAACTGCATTGCCAAATGCTGGTAGTTGAAATTCTTTCCCATGAGAACTGTTTGCTAGAATATACTGTACTAGATAGGGATACATTGTATAACTTAGTGTCTGTGTGTAAAGGCTACCTTCCCAGAAGCAGACAATGGATGCACTGTCTGGAGTATAGGCTGATACAATATTGATACCTGGGAAGCCCAACGACGAGAACAGGAGATGAGGAGCCAATCATCGACATGTGAATGTGTACTAGTAAATTCTTAGATTTGGGGTTCTACTTTCATTGGACTAAACTTAAGCGTACAATTCTTTGACCAATAGCAATGTAGGAAGTAGTTTTAGGAAATCTAGCATAGCCAGACTGCACCGAGAGAAGATACACCATTAGCTCTACTCTTTCGAACTGCCCAGAGAGGCCACTTTCTGATTATACTTTTCCGAACTGCATGAAGAGACTATTGCTTTTCCTGAACTTTAATGCTGAATTCCGATGCCTTGCTGACCGAACTGATGTCCTATTGACAAAGCCTGTCACAGCTTGCTGAACCATACTAAGGCAAGGTATAAGACAATATTACTGATTGTTGTGTCTATTTGCTTTTGTCCCTTGGTACCAACCGCTAATTTTAATGGAGCCATAGCTAGATGTTTTCCAAATTTGTGTTGACTAAATTGTTTTGCATGAAGCCCAAACATGCCATTCTAATGAGAAGGGGAGTTAGGATACTCACTGATGGTGCTTGCTAAATAATAACAGTTGATGTATTTTCTTTGCTGAATCTAAATGTATGCCATTTCGTTTGCGCAGTTGTTCTTGCTATTGATTTGTACTGTTACCTTAGAATGTGTAGTGATCCAAGCTTTGATTAAATTGCGATTCTTTAGGAGATTTGGTCAGCCAGTATTGTTTCTGTATGCTTACCATTTTATTTTGAGACTAAGGGGGTTATTCTAACTTTGGAGGAGGTGTTAATCCGTCCCAAAAGTGACGGAAAAGTGACGGATTTACCACCAGCCGTATTACGAGTCCATTATATCCTATGGAACTCGTAATACGGCTGGTGGTATATCCATCACTTTACCGTCACTTTTGGGACGGATTAACACTCCTCCAAAGTTAGAATAACCCCCTAAGTTGCATGATATTAGCAGTGTTAATATAGGGAAATAAACTTTGTAACTTTTACATAAAGGTGTGGTTATTCATGACTGAAAGGTCATGGTATGTGGAAATTATTGACTCCTATGATTATTGATGTTACTGATTGTTACTGCTATTGATTTGTATTGGTACTGGGTCTCATAGTGGGAACTACTCTAAGTGCAGACAAAAGATTAATCGACATACAGATTCGTTTCTTATATATTAACCAAATAAGGTCTGACGCGCTAACAGAGATGGTAGCAATGTTTGATGGTTTGTCTCCATAAGAGCCCATCAGAAAAGTATCTGGCCCTAGAGATAGTAAGTGAGGAATAACAGGTTGTCCTAGAGATGGTAGTGGGGTAAGGGTTAGTCTCCTACAAAGAGCATGGTAATTCATAGGTTTGGTAGGAGAAATTGGTGAATGTTTGGATTTTTCAGATTTGATGATACACAGTGGAGAGAAAATGTGCCCCTAAGTACTTAGAATGACTTTCCAAGAAGCTTGCCAATTATTGTTTGATGATGTTCCCGGCGTACTGGTGACAGTGTGAATGAAGTAGGTTTTACGCTTGCACAGCTTATGCAACTCACAGGTGAATTGTAATGTTTGTGAGGGTTTAGGTTGCATATTCCAAATGAAATTGTAAGAAGGAGTGTGCATACTCCAAAGTGTGAGAGTAGGAAAGTCGTCGAACTTCACATTGTCCACATGGTTGTTGGCATACAGACCTTCCGTGGTCTAAGACTCCGGTGTATATTGAAAAGTGTATGAGACACTTGTTTTCTGTTGTAATTTGTCTGGTTTAATAGGTCGATCGGGCGTGGGTTGACAAGTCAGAGTGTGTGTCAAAGTGAGCAAAATTATTTTTCGACTGAGATCTGGTGAGTCCTATGTGCACCAGGACACACCCACTGACCAGTTGAGAGTAAAATTTGCAAGTCAAATTTTGCTTGCGAATCAGGGAAACTGAGAAAGAAGGACTAGCTGCTAGAATGAAACGTCGTCAGTGAAAAATCTGTAAGGTTTCTGAATGACTCTGTTGTCCTACCTTCAGTAAACTGGCAAATTGGCTTTTGATTTTGTTTAGTGCTCGCAATCATTTTGCATTTGTTTCATGTGAATCTGAGTTTAGGAGGACAAGCCACAAGACTTTGTCAGCAGCAGTACGTGTGAGTGTGACGTTATTGGGGCCGCGCTGAGATAGGTTGGTTAGTGAGAAGGGTCGCACACGGATTGGCGAACAACTGTGAAGCGCAATTGGTTGAGAAGGTCGGTGAAAAGGATTCTGGGATTAAAAGTCACTTCCTGGTTTGATTTAGAATAACATAAAGGTTGCAGAAATGACATTTCTCAAAGCTTTAAAGAGTGCCTTAATGGGAGATTACAACGAGTATAGGGGATATTGCACCACCAGAAGGTACATTAGCTTACATTGAGATCGAAGAAAACGGTGCTGCGCCATGTCATAATTTGAGGAGCTTAGAGAATCTGAGGAGGATGCTGTATGCCTGAAACTTCCTCCAAGACCAGCACAATTCGAGGCATTAGCAATTTGGGAATTAGTAGCCTGACAGCAACAGCAACAGAAGTTTGAGAAGAGAATGAGAAAGGTAGGGAAAAAACTAGAGGAGGCTAGATGGGATAGTGAGAGGTTTTGGAGAACGGAGACTTTACAGGGGATTAAGTTGTTTTCTGCAATTACTCAGGATAACAAGAGAGAAGGAAGGAAGGCCACCAGAAAGATAAACAGAAGCCCATCTGAGAGTAGTGAGCAGAAATGAAAGGAGTCTAGGAGATCTTTTAAACTTGAGGAAGAGTCATACTATGATGAGTTTATTTTACAGGTATTGAGAAATCGTCCCCCACCATATGCAGCACAAGAGAGCATTTCAAACACTAGTGTAAACCCTTCAGCACTGACACAGGTTAACATGACAACGAGTCCAGTACAGATCAATTCTAGCATGACACTGAGCCCAATGCAAAGCAGTCTTAATCTGCCTGCTTCACCAGTAGCACAAAATCAGATGCCACAGCCAAATGTCCCGAGAATTTACCCTGATGTACCCATTGTGGAAACTGCCACAAACCTAATAGAGCCAACAGGACTGGTTTTCTCCAAACCGACACTGTTTCAGACAGAACTGAGTCCACTCTTACTGCCTCAAGTGCAGCCACAAGCAATGCCAAAGTACACTCCGAAAACAGGGACTCAGACAGACATGTTTGTATTGATGAGTCAGAATACGAGAATTTCACACCCACAGAACTTGAATGTTATACTAAGCCCAGACGCTGTATCTGTACCTGTCACCAGTGGCCCAATTGTACCTTTGTTTGCACAGGAAAATAACAGTGCAAGTGGACAGGGAGTTCTGAGTCAGAATTCAATGAGGGGAGGACTCAATGAGAATACTCGAATAGTCTCTCCTATGGGACAGATCTTTGATGGAATCAGATCATTGCTAGACCTTAGTCCATTTGGAGCTCCTCCAGATACTGTAGTGGGGTCATAGCATAAACTTATTGACACCACAGTCTTTAAGTGTAGTTGTGCAACAGTTGCCAAATACCAAGCCTAACAACATTTTGTTGAAAGGCTTGACTGCCCAACAATTGACTGACTGGTTGGACAAGCTGAATACCCTGCAAAGTGCTCCTAGGGGAGAGGAGTACTTGAACTATACAAGACTAGGGATGGAAGCGGGTGAACTTATATAAAGAACTATGAGTGTGAACAGGCTTGAATCCTACACTGAAGCAGAATTGAGGTATCTGTGCCTGAAAATTATGAGGGAAGTGAGCAATGTGCATCAAAAGTTAGCAGATTTGGCATAGAAGTACAGCATAGAAATAGAGAAGACAAAACATTTGAAAATGAGTCACAGGTTATATTTTGACACAAAAGATTTTGAACACATGAGATCTGCAGGAATGAAGGAACACCTTAGGGAACTCTCCAAAGTGTCCATACATGGGGAGCATTAGACAAGTGGGAAGGCAGATGGATAAAGAGAGATAAAAGAAAAAGAAATTTCACGGATCCTACTGCAAATGTGCAGCAGGGTAAGGATCCAGTGAAAATTTTACCAATGAGAGATATTCCAGGAGGGAATTTTGTCCATGTCCCTTGGAGCAGAAGTGACATTCTACCCTTTACAAATGACTATCCCAGGTTGAGAGAGAAACTAGTAGAATGGTACCAGCAGACAGACTGGTTCTTGAAACTTGTTAAATGCCTCTGGGAGAATTTGAACACTCTATTAGAAGTAGTAGTTCCTGCTGATTTATGGATCGATTGCAAGAGGAGTATAGATTGTCCGACATAGAAACCAAAGAGCGATCCTACTACAGGTGCACCATCTCCCGAGGTAATGAAATACTACTACAAAGTGACTGAATTTTAGAAAATGAGAATTTCACTCAAAAACAGTGACTGGCAGAGAATAGACAGGACAGCTCAGGAAGAGAACGAGTCGATACATGTGTGTTATGAGAGATTGTTGCAGGCGTTTAAGCATTAGAGTGGTACAGAGAGAATCGAGACGAAAGACATGATTCATTTCATGTTTAGATTTGTGGAAGTACTGAGACCTGAAATTAGTCAGATGATTAAGAGTCATATGATTTGCTGGCAAGCGAAGCCAATTGATGAGGTATTGCAGTATGAAAAGTGGTGTAGTGACGATATTGAGTTGAAGCAGAGGAAGCTGAAAGAAAAGGCAGTGGTGATGCAGATTAAAGCGGCATACAAGGATGCAGGGACATTTTCCACAACAGCAGTAGCAGCAGGGAAATGCGGTATTTAAAATCAGATGAGAGGTAGAGGTCACAGAGGAATTGGAAATGGAAACCGCAGTCCCGATTTGGGTACTGTAGTGGTTCAGAATGATGTACAGAGAGTGAATAAATTGTTGCCTTGTCACACTTGTGGAGCGGGTCGGGCATTGGAAGCGGGAGTGTCTGATGATGGTACAGGAAGGTGTTGTTCAGCAAACAAGTGATATCAATTTGTTCCAAAATGTGAGAGGAAGCAGAACGTGAGGTCATAATCCCAATTTCCATAACAGTGTGAATCAAATGCAAAATGTTCAATCCTTGCAGCAGGTGCAAATGCCACGTGTACAGATGACACAGTTGCAGCCAGTGCAAAAGAAGGTTCAAGTGGTAACTAGACAGCAAATCCAAATACCTCAAGCCCCAACGGAACAGCAGCAGGTCACAGGTCTAGCCAGAGTAACAACACAGTACACCAGTTCTCGTTACACACTGATAATGGAATAAACAGTGATTGGGCGAGCGAGAGTTCAGATGAAGAGGAATGTGTGCTTGCAGCTTTCTTGGAGGTGAATCAGAAAGGACCATATGTGAAGGGAAAAGTAATGGGTGACAATGTTTCCTTCTTGGTTGACGCATGTGCCACACGCTCTACAGTCAGAACTGCAGAAGTTCCAAACCTGCCACTTTCAGGGAAGACAGTTCTGATTGTAGGAGTAGCGAATCAGTATTTGACCAACCCAATTACAGAACCAGTTCAGGTTAAAGTTGGCAATTTTAAAGGATTACACAAATTTGTAGTCTGTGATTTAAGTCCAATATCCCTAATGGGAAGAGGCTTGCTGTGTAAAACAAAATGCTCAATTACTTGCTCAAATGATGGAATCAAGCTACAGATGAATAGTGATGATGAGGATGACCCAGCTCCACAGACAGAGTGTGAAGTAATAAATGAGGAGTACCCCCTGATTAGTTTCTTTCCAGGATTCACAGTAAAGGATCTTCCTCCTGACTTACAGGAAACAGTTAAAGAGAGAGTGTGGGATTTGACAGGGAAAGAGATTGGCCTGATAATGTGGAGTTGAGCCAGTTAAAGTCCCGATAAAGATGAACACAATTTTTCCTCAGATTCTCCAATATCACATGCCACAGGATATCACTGAGAAAGTTGCTCGCATAATTGCAGAATTTGTAAACCAAGGGGTCTTGAAAGAAATGTTGAGCAGTCCAAGTAATTCACTGATAATGGGATTGAAAAAGCCCTGTGGGAAGGTTCGGATTGTCCAGGACTTGAGAAAATAGATGACGTTGTGATCAAATGTTGTCCCGTAGTACCAAATCCAGCCGTGATTTTGTTTCAGATTCCATGTGATGCTGAATGGTTCACCGTCATAAACTTGTCACAAGCCTTGTTTTCTGTGCTTCTTCATGAGGATAGTCAATTTCTCTTTTGCTTCAAACTTTTAGATCAAGTTTACTGTTGGTGTAGAATTCCTCAAGGGTTTTCGGAGTCATCTTCCATATTCAACCAGATCTTGAAAAAGAAATGCCTTTCCAATCGACATTGGTACAGTACATTGATGATTTGTTGATTGCATCCAAGATGGAGGAAGAGTGCAAGTATGACACAATTGCCTTACTGAACAATTGGGGAAAGAATCGTCATAAAGTGTCTCCACTTAAATTACAGTACTGTAAAAAAAAAGCGAAGTACTTGGGTCACCAGATTGAGAAGGGAATAAGGAAAATAACCAGAGAAAGCGTCACAGCCATATTGCAGATGAGTTCCCCCAGCCACACAGTGAGATGTCATGATGTTTTTGGAGGTGGTAGGCTATTGACGCCAATGGATTCCCAACTTTTCAGTCATTTCAAAGCCACTGCAAAAGCTGACTCACACAGAAGTCACTGATCCCATAGTGTTAGATCAGGCTTGTATGAAACCATTTTCTGAGTTGAGAAAGAGTTTGTTCAAAGCTCCGGTTTTGGGAATGTCTGACTACCCTAAGTCCTTCACGTTGTTTTGCCATGAGCGTGATGCATGTTGTTTGTCTGTATTGACTCAAGTCCATGGAAGTGTAAATCTCCCAGTAGCATATTTTTCAGCTACTTTGGACCCAGCTGCAGCAGCTTTACCAGGCTATTTGCGTGCAGTTGGACAGAGTCTCGCACAGTGTGACGGCATTGTGATGGGACATCCCCTGACTATTATGGTACCGCACTCCATTTAATTTTACTTACAAGGACCAAAATGCAGTACTTGACAGGTGTCAGATTTACTCGCTATGAAACAAGCACCTTAGGGTCACCTATTGTGTCACTGAAAAGATGTACAGTGCTTAACCCGGCAACCTTACTCCTAAATGAAAATGTTGAAATTGAAAAATTTTAAGACATTGAGAATGATTGTCTTGAAGTAAATTATCTGGGCACAAATCCGAGACCTGATATTAGCGATACCCGATTGGAAGAAAATGACCGAATTATCTTTGTTGATGGTTCCTGTCTAAGGGACAATATGGGAATACTGAGAGCAGGATATGCTGTGTGCACAATTTCTGGTATACTTGAAATGTCCTGTCTTCAAGGAGTATATTCTGCACAAGTAGCAGAACAGGTAGCCCTTACCAGAGCGTGCCATGTTTCTACACAGCTTAAAGTTACCATCTATACGGATAGCCAATATGGATTTGGAATAGTGCATGATTTTGGCCAGTTGTGGTCACAGAGAGGTTTCCTGACCTCTTCAGGTTGACCAGTAAAAAATAGTGAGAATTCAAGAATTGTTGCAAGCTATCCAATTCCCTGAAAAGATTGCCATGGCGAAATGCAGTGCAAATCTGAAATCGCAAGATTTTTTGTCAATTGGAAATGGATATGTGGATCAAGTCACAAGATTTGCACATTGAACTGGATATTGTTCAAGGATTAGAGGGAAGTGTTACCTGAAGATGATGAGACATGTCCAAGTTATGCATTGCATGTTATAGATACGTTGGAAGAACTGAGATCACCGCAAAATAATATTGACAGAGAGGAAAAATGATCATGGGTCAAAATGAAACGTGTACAGAAACAGGATTAACTGTGGGTTTCAGAAGACTGTAAAAATGTGGGATTTTTTCAATCTCTTTGTTTATGAAGGCTGGGGAAAAGACATGTTTAACACAGCAAATTTATAATGAATTTTCAGAAAACATTCACAAACCTTTTTGCACATCATTTATTCAAATTTTTTTTAAATAAAGAAACAGTTTGACACATATTGGCTATTTTTTTGGTTTACTTCAGGGGAACCAACAAGCCATGCATACCTCAAACCCCAATATGCAAAAAAAAAGAACCAAATCTCACCTAGATAACTTTTATGGAAAAAAAGTTCTGGAGGAATAAGCGTACCCCTTTACTTTTGGTTAACATGAGAGGTATACCAAATTGTTAAAATGAGTCCTGTTTCATTTCGGAAACTGGCTGCTTTGAAAAAAAACATGGGTTCGTGGTCTGCTGTCTCCTTCAGGCCACATACTCTTGAAGGTAGACAATTATATAAGGTAGTCGGGTCATTCTGTGACCCCCTCAAATTTGGTATTTTCCCATTAGTAAATATGACAGGTTGGAAAGATTGGATATTGGTGGCAACAAGTCAGGCTTCAAATTGTGACCGCATTTTGAACCAGTATCTTGGTACACCAAATCATATAAATTTGCAAATTCTACTTTAGAAGTGAGCAGTTATGTTTATATTTACGGGAGTGGAAAATTGTTTTGTGTGTGATTTATTTTGTGTGCTGATTGATTGCTGTGAAGTGCCTCATTTCACTTAATTGTTCATAGTTCTCTCACGTGTTTGTATGCGTGAGGTTTATTCAAATAGTTCATTAAACACCTAGTATATATTTCCTCCTTTGGTACGTCTAGGGAACTTCACATTTTTACTACATTTATCACTGTTAATTTTAGCAGTTAAACATTCCAAGGATGTTATTTTGGTAGTGTATTGTTGTTACTACACAGTAATGAAAATCCTAATTGGAAATGTAGATGCACAATTACTGCAGCTTATATAGCCTTCCACTTGGGCATCTTTTGTGAACAGCTTGGATAACGTGCAGCAGCTGAAACACTCCTACAGTTATGCATTACTGAAGGTTTGGTTGCAGAAAGGCTGATGTCATTGACTAGAAATATAGGGCATATGGAGACTGAATACATAGTGAGCTACCCAAGTCTAAAAATTATATACACAGTACTCCTGGTCAGCATCTGTTCGCCCTCCTCTATGCAACTCCACCCATTTGCTTCTGCTGCTGCCTCAGCTAGGAGGAACAGAGAGCCTGGAAGGCTCTCAGGTTGAGTCCCATCTTTGGTGGCTTAGTGGCATCTGCATGTACGTATCTTGCTGTCTCTCTTTACTCCTGCTTTTTACTTCAGCTTTTACTTCTGCTTTTTACTTCTGCTTATTTTTCTGTCATTTTTATTTTATCTTGCTTTTCTTTCTTTCTTGTCTCTTTCTCTCTCCTTTCACTCTCCCCGCATTTCCCATGCCCCTGCTGCCCCTGCAGCCCGCTTACCTTCCTGCGAAGCGCTTTCCCACCTTCCTGCCTCCCAGCTGACCGGACTCATGGCATCCCTCCCCTTCTTAATGATGGCCGCTGCTCAATGAAAGGGCGACTCCTCTTACCTCCTGGTCAGCGCCTGCTTGCGCTCCTCTGTGCAGTTCTACCTGTTTGCTGCTGCTGCCTCTGCTGGGAGCGAACAGAGAGCCTGCCTGACTCTCAGTTGAGGCCCATCCCTGGTGGCCTAGTGGCCATGTACATGTAAGTATCTTGCTGTCTCTCTTTACTCCTGCTTTTTACTTCTGCTTATTTGTCTGTCATTTTTCTGTCATTTTGTTTTTCTTTCTTTCTTGTCTCTTTCTCTCTTCTTTCACTATCCCTGGTTAACAGCAGACTCAACTATGGCAATGCCCTCTAAGCCGGTACCACCCAGAAGAACCTCAAGAAATTACAGCACATCCAAACCACATCTGCCAGACTCATCCTGGACATTCCTCGCTGCAAACATATTTCCAATTACCTAAGAGACCGCCACTGGTTCCCTATCGAGAAGAGAATGAACTTCAAGCTCCTCGTCCATGCTTATAAGGCCCTCCTTGACCTAGGACCCACCTACCTCAACCACTGCATCACCTTCTACTCACCCACCAGACCACTCTGCTCTGCTGAACAAGCACTAGCCACAGTACCCCGCATATGGAAGGCCTCGGCTGGTGGGAGATCATTTGCCTACCTTGCAGCTAAGAGCAGGAAAACCCTGGCCCTGCAACTCAGGCAGCCATCATCACTCCCCCAAGTCAGGAAGGACCTTAAAACCTGCCTCTTCGACTGAAGCTCAGAGGACAAACCCCCTTAGTGCCTTTAGACACTTACGGGTGAGTAGTTGCGCTTTACAAACTCTGACTGATTGATTGACAGTATGTGTTTCACTCTTAAATATCATTTGCCTGAGGACTTCCATCAATAAATTGTGTTACTCTTGTTTTTTTCAACTGGATTTTTTACCTCTTCTGTGGTATGTGGCTTATCAAAATTTGCTCCAAGAAATGGTGTACCTTTCCACTTCCGGCATACCCGCTACTATAAGTTTGCCAGGACGACATATCAGTCCACAAGGATTAGACTGGGTCAGTCAATATGTTAAAAAAAACACAAATTAAGCTAACTTAAGAATATAGACCAGCTAGTTATGTTACCTGTGTGGCAGCAGCTGCTGCAGGCCAATGAGCAGCATTTTAATATTGAATCATTGTCTTGGGCCTGGTGGGAGTGACCATTATGAAAACAACAGTGTTAGACCTGTCAGCTATTGCCATGGTTTACCCTGTCTTTTTGCTTCTGACCTCCTGTTTTTGATCATGTGCTGAATTTCGTTTTTGTTGGCTTTAGGACTCTCTACTCTCTACCACTGCTGACCAGTGCTAGAGTTCAAGTACTCTGTGTCTAAACTGTATTGGTAATTGTCTTATCTATTATTGCAATTTTTAATTTACTAGTAAGTCCCTAGTGTACTACACCATGCGTGTCCAGGACTTGTAAATCAAATGTTACTTGTGGGCCTGCAGCACTGATTGTGTCACCCACATGAGTAGCCCCTTACATATGTCTCTAATCTGCCACTGCAGCATCCGTGTGGGCATTTTTAAACTGCCAGTTCAACCAGGCAAGGGCATCCACTTGCCAGGCCCAAACCTTCCCTTTTACAACATGTACGCCACCTCTTAAGTAGGCCCAAGGCAGCCCCATGGGCAGAGTGCAGTGTATTTAAAATATAGGACATGTACTGGTGTGTATTACATGTCCTGATAGTTAAATAATACTAGATTTGTTGTTCATTATTGCAAGGACTATCTCTCCCATAGGGTGACATGTGGATTGCCTTCACCTATCTTTGAAGTGTAATTTCCCACTGGGAGAAAATAGAGATGTGGAATTGGGGTCTCTGAAATCACAATTTAAAAATACATTTTCTGTTGAAGTTGGTTTTCAAATTGTGAGTATGAAAATGCCACTTTTAGAAAGTGGGCATTTTCTGGCTTAAACCTTCTGTGCCTCTGCCTGTCTGCTGAATACACGTCTGGGCTGTTTGTGCATTCACTCTAGACCATCACACAAAGAGAGATGAGGTGTGCCCTGCGTATTCTGATGGCCCATCACTAGGCTGATGGGACTTCCTGAGCTAGAGTGGTGGGAGGAGCTGACACTTGCACCTGAATAGGACTTTACCTGTCCTCATACAAAGCAGTCTCCAACCCCATGGAGTGTGTCTGGGGCCAGGGCAGGGTTGTGTGCACTACAAAGGCTTCTCTTAGAAGTTTGCCTACTTCAAAGACAGAAATGAGCATAAGTACTGGACCTTCAATGCCACGTAGTTAGAATCCTTCTGGACTGAGGAAATTCTGCCAGGAAGAAGAGCTGGATGCTGTTGGAGGGTCTGCCACTCTGCCTGTTGATTCTTGTTCTGGCTTGCTGCTTGCTGCTTCTTTTCGGGGGATGCTGTTGGAGGGTCTGCCACTCTGCCTGTTGATTCTTGTTCTGGCTTGCTGCTTGCTGCTTCTTTTCTGGGAGTGAAAGGACTGGACTTGGCTTTCAACATACTACTTCCAAAGGTTCTCTTTGAGCTTGCGTCCTATTAAGAAGTCTCAGGGACATCAAAGTCTTCACCTACCAGTGCCTGGGCTCTCTTGCTGAGAGTCCTGACTTCCCAAGTGGTGCCAAATCCAGTTCTTGGGCCCTTGGAAGTGAGCTCTGGTACACCCAATAAGAAACTAAGAACATTTACTGCAAAGCGACTTCAGAACCGGTGCCGTTCTCTGAGCCCCAAGCCACTGCCTGCACTGGAGCCCTGATACCCACTGAGTGCAACAACTGAGACTGCAAGACAGGCCCGACGCCACTGCAGGGCCTCTGAAGTCCAGCCACAGTGTGAATCCCGACTGCCTTGTCATGACATCCGTCACACCCAACTCTGTTGCAGCACCTGTGGCCCTGTGATGTGATCACGACACTGCAAAGCCGATGACTCACATCTTGACCTGCTGGATTCATCAACCCCACCTTGCTGAAGGAACTGACACCACTCCACCGACACCACATCGCCTCCCTTGCAACCGTAAGTAAACAATGCCTCACCTCCCGTGCCTAGCAGTAACGAACCAATGCCTCACCTTCCCGGTAGCAGTAAGGATCCAACTGCGCACTGGCTCCAGCGACCCTCATCTCCCCAATTCCATGCAACATCTTTGTTTCCTCATTGTTGTCCAAGGTACTGTACCTGGGGTCCATGCAACTCCATGACCGGGCCGCACTCCCTCATGAGTGGTGTTGAACTGTTGAAAGCTACTCTGTCAAGACGCTGTGACAGCCCTTGTTGGAACTACTGTGTTTCTAAGCGTTATACTAAGATTTAGGGCCTGATTACAACTTTGGAGGAGGGTGTTAATCTGTCCCAAACGTGATGGATATACCACCCGCCGGATTACGAGTCCATTATATCCTATGGAACTCGTAATACAGTGGGTAGGATATCCGTCACATTTGGGGTGGATTAACACCCTCCTCCAAAGTTGTAATCAGGCCATTAATCTTTGAAAATTTGTATCTGTACTTTTGTATGTTGGATTTTAGTCATTTTGGTAATCTTTTACTCAGATAAATATTGGTTATTCTTCTAAACTGGTGTGGAGTACTTTTGTGGTGTTTTCACTGTGTTACTGTGTGTGTGTGTGTGTGTACAAATAGTTTACACATTGCTTCTGAGATAAGCCTGACTGCTTGAGCCAAGGCGGTGAGCAGGGGTAATCTCAGGCGTGTGACTCCCTTGCCCTGACTAGAGTGAGGGTTCCTACAGGGTACAAACCATTGCCAATTAGAGACCCCATTTCTAACACACAGCATATATGGAAATTGCTGTTAGGCGATCACGTTAGAAGGTTGATGTTGATTCTACTGTTAAAATTCAGAGACATGGTTTAATGTGTACCATTTTTAGTAACATAATGCAATAACAATTATAGGGCTAGTTTATACCCGTTCCCATCTACTAATGGAACTTTCTAGGCTTTAAGGGATTCTACCCAGTACTTGAAAAAATGGTTATGAGGTGTTTGCCTTTCTTGAGACCCCACAATTTAATTTGAAAAGCTCTGCTACACACTAGCTCTTTCAATATGGGATTCAACCCAGACTTCTTCTTAACATTGTTCTTTATGACATCATGCTGGGCAGATACCCGCAAGTGCGACAGTGCTTTTCAAAAAGACTTCACCAAACTGGTTAGTGGTTAGTGTAACCAGACGGTAAGAAATATACCGATTACTACGTGCTGAATACTTGGTGCCACTCTCCTCCTTCCTACAGGTTCTTGACCACAGACTTATCAGGGTCTACTACTACTGCCCTCGCCTTACGTGCTCATTACCTCACCCAGGTACACCACTGACAGGTCCACTCCTAGTAGTCTCAATTGACCTTCTGGAGCCCAGCCAACTGACCACAGGGCTCCCCCGCCACCTACCTTTGTCACGTACCATTCTGGCCGGACGGCCCAGCCTTGATGAAGTCACTTGTGTGACGAAACACGTGTTGGCTGTATCTCGTTGATGACGCAATGATCTCTGGCATCTACAATTAAAGGCAACATCTGCAAAACAAAGAACTTGGACTCCAGTCTACTTTTCACTTCAACATTACACTTTCAGGGATATTCTCCCTGTTACACCATTGGACTATATATTCTGTGTGCAGTGGCCATCTTGTTCAAATTTGTCTATGGGTATTTTGTTACCCGTCTTTGTGCCTACCGGGTAGTAAGGCACTGGGCCAGGCTGCACCAGACCCTGCTTTCACTTTGTTACGTGTCTTAAAACAACTGTTTTACTGCTCAGATGTGCGGCTCCTTTCACCCTTACTACCCTTGTGTGTTTTCTCTATGATTATGTTCTCTTTGAAAGTGCACTTGAAATTGGTCTGTGAGGTTTCTACTGCCACACACTATGAGGAGGATTGAACCAACTTATCCTAAAGTGGTTGCAAGAGACTGATTACTATTGGAATATTTACCTAATTCAAAATATCAGGTGGTAAATGGTAGGTTGACTGGGAACATCAACAATCACTGATTTGTAACACCTTTATTAAAGGTTTATTCATTTATTTTATGGCATTTGATTGCCATGGTAGTCACTACTTTCCTGGAAAAAAGAATTATAAATGTGGACCACATGGTTACTAAGAATTGTATTCACTGCTTTAAATGGAAAGACTATAATTTTATGAAATTGGATTAAGTATTGTGTTCAACTGAAATTCATAATAGTATTGATGGAAATGGCAATAATGTTAACCTAATAACCCACTTTAGCTCCTTACCTACTGGAATAATTTCGAAGTAGGTCCTTCTGTTAGCCATAACAGAAGGTGACAGAGAGGAAAAGGGAATGTTAGTAGATTATGGTTTGATAGGAAGTTTCAATATTGTCTTAAACTCAGGCGATAAGAAGATAGTGGTAAGATGATCAGACTAATACAGTAATCAGGACAAATGCTCTACTGTCCACCAATTAAAGCAGGGCAAGAGAATCACTTATAAACATAAGAAATGCTCCACTGTAGCTCTTATTGGGATCATATGAAACTGAAGGTAGAACAAAGAGGCAATAAAGGTTTCTAAAAATAGTGGATGGAGGTACAGATTTTGTGAGACAGGTAACATGGCTACAAATATATCTACCGAAAAGTGACCAAGCACAGTCCAGGAATATTTGGGGGGAATTGTTTGGGGATGACAATAACTCCAGGCTCTTTGAGTCTGAACTTAAGACTGAATTTTACTATTGTGTAGTGGTCTGCGCATATAATAATGGAATTAATCCTCTAAAACTACCGTTTTTAATTGGTTAGGAAGAATGTTCTTACGTACACCTCTTAATTAGTGGGCCACTGTAGGAAATTGGATTATTTGTTGAGGGGAAGACACACATAGGCAACAACCACAATACTTGCAAGGCTGACCCACAAAAGTCACTCGATTAATTTGTATTGCTGGTAGCTTGCCACAAAAGCAGTCAGGCTTAACTTAGAGGCAATGTGTAAAGCATTTATGCAGCACACAAACAGTAATAATATGAATCACAACAGAAGAAAAATCCCAAACCAATGTGGGAAAACTGAGTAGTTTTTAACAATTTTTGTTGTTTTACATACATTACAATATAAACAAGCAGTCAGAGAATGTGACGCAGCTGACAAACCAGCAATGTGCCTAACTGCCATCAAGTACCTGAGCTTCCTAGAGTGCACTGCACCCCAATTCATTCCTCCATGTTCTCCCCCTTCCCCAGTTGCGTGGGGCTCCAACATACGTACGTCCATGTCCAGTGTGCAGGGCCTTCCCCTACATGGCTCAAGGTGATTTCCCCTGTACTAAGCCCTGTCTTTTCATTTTCCCCGTATTTTTCAGGACAGAACAGGGCTGAAAATGAGCCAGGCTGCAACTCTATCTAACCCCCTTTCTACTCCTCCAGTGAGGGTGCAGCAGGGCCCAAGCCTTGGCAATGTTCCTTTTGGCGATAACCAAGCCCAGCTTTAATTAAGCTCTCTTGCGCCTATTCCCATCAATATCATCCGAAATATGGAGCAGTACAGGCCTGGGTTTTTTGGGAAGGCTCTAACCAAGGCCCTTACCCTGCCCAAGGGTTGCCAATACTGCCCCCAGTTAGGCCCAAGGACTACGCAGCCTAAACAGTGTGAGGGAAGTTGCCTACGGGTGCTGAGCCATGTAGGCAGGTTTGGGAACCTATAGCTCTCATTTTCCACCGTGTCATCCTCGTGAGATAAGCCTGGTGCTGATACTTTGGTTAAATGTCACAGAATTAAGAATTGATAGCGGCTTTCCTAGGGGAGCTCAGAGCTTATCTCCTTGTCTATACATGAGCTAAAGACAATGTAGAACACATTATAAATATCCTGGGTTTGTGCTTCTATTCGTTGAATCTTCGAATGTGACTAAGACATTGCACTTATACTATCTCAGCCGAACACAAGAAGCGAGTCTTCTTTAACTTTCCTGTGCACTGGCGTTTATTGAAAGGCCTCGAATCTGCTCTTTTTGCAGGCACATTTGTATATTTAATTGCACTTGGTACCAGCTCTCATTCAATGTAGTTTTTGTTCCCATTGGCGCCAGCTTTAATGGGATTATCGTGAAATTCTTTCCAGTGTGAAAAGCTGACCTTATAAGCGAAATCCAATTGTAAGGGAACGTTTTTATAACAAGATACGATTGTACTTGGGTTTCAAAATAAATATATGCCGCAGGAAATTGAAATGAACCAAAGAAAAGAGTTCTCACTTGCCAAGCCTCATTTGTTCTGTTTCGATAATGAGGAACCACACATTCCCAGACCATTCAATTTATTCCACTTCAAAATGCATTACTCGTGGCACATTAAGAGTGTAGCTCATTGGTTCTCCTCAGCATGGAGAATCAGTCTGTGCACTGTGATGAAAACAGTATTTTGTGCCAATTACTTGAAAACGGAATTGGAGACTCTGTTTTGTGGGATTTGCATGTTCAAAAGTATACTATTTTTGAAGAGCCTTGTAAGAATAGTTCCACGAATAGATCAGGGCCCTGATGTTACAGGGCGTGTGAGAGCCAGAACAAAAGCAGCTATTAAACAAAGCCTTCATAATGCAATAGGTCTCTCATTTTATTGGGTTAAAGCTATTTGCATTGTAAATGCATACCTGTACTTTTCTTGCCACACAAATTGGTCCACCCTGCCTCATAATGTCGTCCTTTACTGCCATATAATTCCAGTGGCACAGCATTTTAACTAAAGCACTTCCACTAAAACAAATACAATTATCATATAAACCTTTGTCAGAAATAAACTTTTGGCATTAGAGTGTAATGCTCAAAACACCATAACAAAAATATAATTTGGGACTGATTGAACGGTGAAAAGAAAGAGGGAGACGGGAGTAAAGAGCAAGAGGACAAGTGGCTTAGTAATGCTGTCATGGGCCCTGGAGTAAGAAAGGAAAATGGTTGACTGCAACTTTGGTGGGAAAATACAGCAGTAATTAGAATTGAGTGAGGTTAATAGGGCTCTGGGCCCTGGTGCCACTGCACCTGTTGCTCCATTGATAACTAAGCCTCAGGAGAGAAAGTGGATGGGGCAGAAAAAGAGAAGCGAAAGGAATAAAACAGACAAAAGCAAGAAAGAGAAGGGGTCTCAAAGAAAAAAAAGAAGGGAAAGAACAAGAAAATGAAAACATGACTTAGAGAAGAAATAGAGCAAACGTGAGAAAAGAAATAAGGGAAGAAAGCTAACGAATGAAAGATAAAGAGGAAAAAATAATTAAAGAAGCGTGAATAGAAAGAGAAAAATTAACACTAATGGAAAAAGAGAGATGGTGAGAGAAACAAGCAGAGAAAGAACCAGGGCATGTATGTACTGACACATTTTCCACAGACACAGAATGGGAAAAACACTTTGACACTTTGGGTCCGACAAGTAACTTGTGGCTTCCACATACAGATGGGAAAAAGAGGGATATATAGTAAAATGTGAATTGACAGATAAAAATAAGAAGAACACGACAGAAAGGAAGGTAGAAAGATGTAAAAAAAGTGAAAGGACATATACTGAGTCAAATGAAAGACCAAGTAAAAAAAAGACAAAGAAAGAATGAAGGGAAGAGAAGAAAGAATAGTGAAAGAATGAACATCTGATGAAGAAAAAAGAGAGTAATGAAACAAGGAAAGAAATAAAGTTTTTGCAAGCTTGAAAGAGGAGGTAGTAAGAGGAAGAGGGAAGTAAGAAAAGGAGGAGGAGGAAAAATAAATAGTTGAAAGAAAGAGCAAAACTGTTAGCATGTGAATTGTAAGAGCTGGAAAGAGAAAAGTGGGGGAGAAAGAAAATATTGAGAGTAAACCAAGTAATAGGTGAAACAGACCCTCCCAAATAAAGATGGCAGCTCAGAATAGATTTACTTGGCTCCCCCACTTCTTCAAAGAAGCAGAGTGTAGAATGGCAGGGGGCACTGCAGAACAGCAGGAGGCGCATTAGGAGAGTTGTATGTGAATCCCAATACAGCAATACTGGGGCGCTTGAGATCAGGATTGGGGGTATAGACAGACCTGTGTCCTGAACCATTTCTGGAATAAAAGAAAGGCAGCAGGTGAGGAATGAGAAACAGAGCGCTGTGTAATTCCTAGTATTGGAATAATGGGGCACTGCAGATTAGGGCGGAGGTGCACTGACACAGTTATATGTGGGCTGCAGTACTGAAATAGTAATAGGCACACAAGGTCAGAAGTGAGGCATGTTAATGGAGCTATGTGTGGAACCTAGTATGGGCATGTCAGTGTTGCAGAGTGTTAGACTGGAGGTGCCCTGGTGAGTTTGCAAGTGGGGCCCAATATGGGAGAGGCATTGCTTCTGAACCACAGAAACGAAGAGTCCTGAACGGCGTGTGTGGGAGCCTTAGTACTGAGAAGAAACATGCACTGAATGTTAGAATTGATGGATTCTGGCGGAGCTGTGGTGGTTCCCATCAACCGTGGCGTTAGATGTTATACTTGAGGTGCATTGGCTGAGCTTTGTTTTGCTCTTTTGGGTCCAGTATTGGCTAGGCAGTGGGACTAAATATTAGAACTGAGCTGTTATAGTGGAACTGTAAGTGAGTGGAGTGTCAGTATAGAAAAGAAAGTAACCTCGCAGGGGTAGAACTTGATGGAGCTGCATCCGCGGTCCTAGTACTGGAACAGCAGAGTGCACTGACAGTAAGAACTGAGGAGCTTTGGCAGACAGCATATGTGTTGTTCTGGCGCAGATGAGGGCCAGGAGTGTGTACGGCGATGCGCCGATGGAGCTGCACTCAAGGTCCCAGGACTGAAGCAGCAGAGTGCATTGACTGCAAGAACTGTGGTGCTCTGGTAGACAGCGTGTCTGTGGTTCCAGGCACTGGCACGGCTGAGGGCTCTGAGTGTGTGAAGGGCGGTGCACTGATGGAGCTTCACCCGGAGGTCCCAGTGCTGGAGCAGCAGAGTGTACTGGCTGCTAGAACTGAGGAGCTCTGGTAGACACTGTGTGTGGGGTTCCTGGTACTGGCACAGCCTAGGGCTTGGAGTGCGCGAACTGCGGTGAACTGAGGGAGGTGCGCCCAAGGTTCCAGTACTGGAGAAGCAAAGTGTACTGGCTGCAAGAACTGAGGTGCTCTGGCAGACAGCGTGTGTGGGGTTCCAGGCACAGGCACAGCTGAGGGATTGGAGTGTGCGAACGACGGTGCACGGATGGAGGTGCGCCTGAGGTCCCAGTACTGGTGCAGCAGAGTGTACTGGCTGCAAGAACTGACGTGCTCTGGCAGACAGCGTGTGTGGGGTTCCAGGCACTGGCACAGCTGAGGGCTTGGAGTGTGCGAACGACGGTGCACTGATGGAGGTGCGCCTGAGGTCCCAGCACTGGTGCAGCAGAGTGTACTGGCTGTAAGAACTGAGGTGCTCTAGTAGACTTTGTTGGGTTCCTGGCATTGGCACGGCTGAGGGCTTGGAGTATGTGAACTGCAATGGACTGATGGAGCTGTGCCCGAGGTCATAGTACTGGAGCAGCAGAGTAGTCTGGCTGTGAGAAGTGAGGTGCTCCGGCAGACAGCATGTGTGGGGCTCCTGGCACGGCTAAGGAATTGGAGTGTGTGAACTTCAGTGCACTGAGAGCTGCACCCGACATCCCAGTACTGGAGCAGCAGACTGTACAGGCTGCGAGAACTGAGGTGCCCTGGCAGATAGAGTGCATGGGGTTCCTCACACTGGCACGGCTGAGGGCTTGGAGTGTGTGAACTGAGGTGCACTGATGGAGCTGCGCCCGAGGTTACAGTACTGGAGCAGCAGAGTGTATGGACTCTGAGAACTGAGGTGCCCTGGCAGACAGAGTGCATGGGGTTCCTGACACTGGCACGGCTGAGGGCTTGGAGTGTGTGAACTGAGGTGCACTGATGGAGCTGCGCACGAGGTTACAGTACTGGAGCAGCAGAGTGTACGGACTCTGAGAACTGAGGTGCTCTGGCAGACAACGTGTGTGGGGTTCCTGGCACTGGCACGGCTGAGGGCTTGGAGTGTGTAAACTGAGGTGCACTGATGGAGCAGCGCCCGAGTTACCAGTACTACAGCAGCAGAGTATACTGACTGTATGAAATGAGGTGCTCTGATGAACAGGGTGTGTGGGGTTCCTTGCACTGGCACAGCTGCGGGCTTGAAGTGTGTGAACTGTAGTGCACTGATGGAGCTGCACGTGAGGTCCCAGTACTGGAGCAGCATAGTGTACTGGCTGCAAGAACTGAGGTGCTCTGGCAAATAGCATATGTGGGGTTCCTGGCATGGCTGAGGGCTAGGAGTGTGTGAACTGAGGTGCACTGATGGAGCTGTGCCCAAGGTCCCAGTACAGTACTGGAGCAGCAGAGTGCACTGCCTGCAAGAACTGAGGTGCTCTAGCAGACAACATGTGTGGGGTTCCTGTCACTGGTACAGCTGAATGCTTGAAGTGTGTGAACGTAGGTGCACTGAAGGAGCTGCAAGTGGGGTCCCAGTATGGAGCATAAGTGGGTAGTGTCTTTAAAGATTGCAGAACTCTGGCAGAGCTGGGTGCCCAGGCTATAAGCAATTACAAGTGATCCTCCGACCTTGCTCTTAGCACACAGGCAGGCACACTTGGTAATGAAAATCCAAGCCAAGGAAGGGCGGGAGCCAGGCAGCTGAGAGAAGGTGCAGAGAGCCCACAAAAACCAAATGTGACCAAGAAAGACAATGGCGCAGACTCTGGGAGTGATTTTTCAGTCAGAGGAGTCCCATTCGAAAACTCCTCTTCCAGTACATTATGAGGGAGGTGATGAGGACAGTCCTGCTGTCCCTTCGCAAGCTGTTCGTGCAACTGGGTAATAGTGGGTTAGGCCAACCCAGAGAGCAGGTGAATGCGGCGGCAAGCAGAGAGAGAGTGCTCTCTTGGGAGCTCACCAATTTAGTTCAGCCCCAAATTCCACCACCCAAATCATATTGTGGAGACATCAAAATTGTCTATGGCAAAACAAACTGGTTTTGTAAGGCAGGCACCTGTGTTTTTGGTCCTGGATTCGGCGGCCATATAGAGGAACACACTAAACCCAAACATTTCTGGAAACTAGACATTCGGGGGAGTCCACAGAGGTGTGACTTGTGTGGATTCCCCAAAGTTTGCTTACCCAGAATACCCTGCAAAGCTGAAATGTTGAAAAAAAACTCTATTTTTCTCGCATTTCTGTCACACAAACTACAGGAATATGCTGGGATCCACAACATTCCTACCACCCAGTGACTCCTCACCTGTCCTGATAAAAACACTACCCCACTTGAGTGCCTACACCTAGTGCCTGTGTCAGGAATGGATCACCCCAGGGTCAACAGCTGCCTCACGTAAGGACCAACATTGACCGTTGTGTGATCTATTCCTGTCGCAGGCACCAGGCCTAACCACACAAGTGAGGTATCATATTTATCGGGAGACTTGGGGGAACGCTGGGTGGAAGGAAATTTGTGGCTCCTCTCAGATTCCAGAACTTTCTGTCACCGAAATGTGAGGAAAACGTGGTATTTTAGCCACATTTTGAGGTTTGCAAAGGATTCTGGGTAACAGAACCTGGTCCGAGCCCCACAAGTCACCTCATCTTGGATTCCCCTGGGTTTCTAGTTTTCAAAAATGTGCTGGTTTGCTAGGTTTCCCCAGGTGCCGGCTGAGCTAGAGGCCAAAATCCACAGGTAGGCACTGTTTTCTATGAAAAAATGTGATGTGTCCACGTTCTGTTTTGAGGCATTTCCTGTTGCGGGCGCTAGGCCTACCCACACAAGTGAGGTATCATTTTTATCGGGAGACTTAGGGGAACGCCGGGTGGAAGGAAATTTGTGGCTCCTCTCAGATTCCAGAACTTTCTGTCACCGAAATGTGAGGAAAACTTGTTTTTTTAGCCACTTTTTGAGGTTTGCAAAGGATTCTGGGTAACAGAACCTGGTCCGAGCCCCGCAAGTCACCCCTCCTTGGATTCCCCTAGGTCTCTAGTTTTCAGAAATGCACAGGTTTGGTAGGTTTCCCTATGTGCCGGCTGAGATAGAGGCCAAAATCTACAGGTAGGCACTTCTCAAAAAACATCTCTGTTTTCTTCCAAAAATTTGGATGTGTCCACGTTGCGCTTTGGGGCGTTTCCTGTCGCGGGCGCTAGGCCTACCCACACAAGTGAGGTATCATTTTTATCGGGAGACTTGGGGGAACGCCGGGTGGGAGGAAATTTGTGGCTCCTCTCAGATTCCAGAACTTTCTGTCACCGAAATGTGAGGAAAACTTGTTTTTTTATCCACTTTTTGAGGTTTGCAAAGGATTCTGGGTAACAGAACCTGGTCCGAGCCCCGCGAGTCACCCCTCCTTGGATTGCCCTAGGTCTCTATTTTTTAGAAATGCACAGGTTTGGTAGGTTTCCCTAGGTGCCGGCTGAGCTAGAGGTCAAAATCTACAGGTAGGCACTTCTCAAAAAACACCTCTGTTTTCTTCCAAAAATTTGGATGTGTCCACGTTGCGCTTTGGGGCGTTTCCTGTCGCGGGCGCTAGGCCTACCCACACAAGTGAGGTATCATTTTTATCGGGAGACTTGGGGGAACGCCGGGTGGAAGGAAATTTGTGGCTCCTCTCAGATTCCAGAACTTTCTGTCACCGAAATGTGAGGAAAACTTGTTTTTTTAGCCACTTTTTGAGGTTTGCAAAGGATTCTCGGTAACAGAACCTGGTCCGAGCCCCGCGAGTCACCCCTCCTTGGATTGCCCTAGGTCTCTAGTTTTCAGAAATGCACAGGTTTGGTAGGTTTCCCTAGGTGCCGGCTGAGCTAGAGGCCAAAATCTACAGGTAGGCACTTCTCAAAAAACACCTCTGTTTTCTTCCAAAAATTTGGATGTGTCCACGTTGCGCTTTGGGGCGTTTCCTGTCGCGGGCGCTAGGCCTACCCACACAAGTGAGGTATCATTTTTATCGGGAGACTTGGGGGAACGCCAGGTGGAAGGAAATTTGTGGCTCCTCTCAGATTCCAGAACTTTCTGTCACCGAAATGTGAGGAAAACTTGTTTTTTTAGCCACTTTTTGAGGTTTGCAAAGGATTCTGGGTAACAGAACCTGGTCCGAGCCCCACAAGTCACCCCTCCTTGGATTCCCCTAGGTCTCTAGTTTTCAGAAATGCACAGGTTTGGTAGGTTTCCCTATGTGCCGGCTGAGCTAGAGGCCAAAATCTACAGGTAGGCACTTTGGAAAAAACAGCTGTGTTTTCTATAAAAAAAATAGGATGTGTCCATGTTGTGTTTTGGGGCATTTCCTGTCGCGGGCACTAGGCCTACCCACACAAGTGAGGTATCATTTTTATCGGGAGACTTGGGGGAACACAGAATAGCAAAACAAGTGTTATTGCCCCTTATCTTTCTCTACATTTTTTCCTTCCAAATATAAGAGAGTGTGTAAAAAAGACGTCTATTTGAGAAATGCCCTGTAATTCACATGCTAGTATGGGCACCTCAGAATTCAGCGATGTGCAAATAACCACTGCTCCTCAAAACCTTATCTTGATCCCATTTTGGAAATGCAAAGGTTTTCTTGATACCTCTTTTTCACTCTTCATATTTCAGCAAATGAATTGCTGTATACCCAGTATAGAATGAAAACCAACTGCAGGGTGCAGCTCATTTATTGGCTCTGGGTACCTAGGGTTCTTGATGAACCTACAAGCCCTTTATATCCCCGCAACCAGAAGAGTCCAGCAGACAAAACGGTATATTGCTTTCAGAAATCTGACATCGCAGGAAAAAGTTACAGAGTAAAACATAAAGAAAAATGGCTGTTGTTTTCAGCTCAATTTCAATATTTTTTTATTTCAGCTGTTATTTTCTGTAGGAAAACCTTGTAGGATCTACACAAATGACCCCTTGCTGAATTCAGAATTGTGTCTAGTTTTCAGAAATGTTTAGCATTCCGGGATCCAGCATTGGTTTCACACCCATTCCTGTCACTAACTGGAAGGAGGCTGAAAGCACCAAATATAGTAGAAATGGGGAATGTCCCAGTAAAATGCCAAATTTGTGTTGAAAAATTTGGTTTTCTGATTCAAGTCTGCCCGTTCCTGAAAAGGGGGAAGATAGTGATTTCAGCACCAGAAACCCTTTGTTGATGGCATTTTCAGGGAAAAAACCACAAGCCTTCTTCGGCAGCCCTTTTTTCCCATTTTTTTGGAAAAAACTAAATTTTCACTGTATTTTGGCTATTTTCTTGGTCTCCTCCAGGGGAAACCACCAACTCTGGGTACCATTAGAATCCCTAGGATGTTGGGAAAAAAGGACGCAAATTTGGCGTGGTTAGCTTATGTGGACAAAAAGTTATGAAGCCCTAAGCGCGAACTACCCCAAATAGCCAAAAAAGGGCTCAGCACTGGGGGGGGGGAAAGGCCCAGCAGCTAAGGGGTTAAGGCTTGTTTACAGCTAAGTTCAGAGGAAGAATGTTCTGCAAAAGCAAAGGGAGGCTTCCCTGGGCAGGAGCAGTAAATAAAGTTAAAAGAAATTCCCAGACAGACCAGATAAACATGACAAAGCGTAATTGTACAGTAGATGGCCCCTGCTCCCACACAGAAGAAGGTACAAAGAGGCATGACTGACTAGCAAGCAAGGATTTTTAATTGACACCGAAACTAACAAATGAAAAAGCTGGAAGCATACAGAAGTATACTTAAAAGTATACAAGAGGTTGTACTCTTACTCTCGACCTAAAAAGAAAGTTTAAAGTTTGAACAGCAACAAAGGTGCATTAAATTATGAATGCAGTAGGGTGTCGAAGTCAAACCTCACTAAATCCTGCCACAACCTTACATTTTATATGGATGTGGAAGGACATAACACAGGTTTAAACCAGGTACTACTAAGGCGAGCTTAATTAAAATATGCAAATGCACACTTACAATAAGAAATTCAGTTGTATTTCTAAGTTGGAATCCCTAGCCCATCTGTTCTCTAAAGCGATCTCACATTTGCCCCCAGATGTAAAACATTTCCTAAGCAGCACCAGAAAGCTCTATTTCATACAATTTACCGACAGTATTGGTTTTATCATTTATACAGACATTGTAGTAAAAGGTGTTCTGTTGCTCCATCAGAGTTTCAGAGATTGTTTGAACACTCAATATGCATATTTCATTTCATCTTCTTTTATCATCAGAGGACATACCTGTTTGTTTGGAGCTGGACACTATTCCTGTTGTATCCAATAACCCACATGTTGCAAACTGAGAAAGTGGGTAAGTCAAACTAGAGATAAGTGGTCAAGTTCAAAACATGTGTTGTGAAACACAGCACTATTTAGGGGCAGATTTAAGAAACGTGGTGCTGTACCCAGTGCAGTGCCACTTTCCTTACGCCCCATAGCACCCCCCCACCTCCACCATATGTGCACCATATCTAAAATATGGTGCACCATGGTACAGGGTAGTGGGCAATACCATCAGAATTTTTGACGCTATTGATGGAGTGTTCAGGGTTGAGCAGGCGTTAAAAATGCAGAAAAAAAGTGGCGCAAAGAAATATTTTAGATTTCTTTGCATCATTTTTTTTGGCCCTCCTAACGGAGTAATGCCCCCCTTGCATACATTTTGCCTGGAGCAGGCATAATGTGGCACAGGGGGTTACAAAGCGGCACAATGCATGCATTGCACCACTTTGTAAATCTGGCGCCGCAATTTTGCCGTTGTATGGCCACATTAGCATAAAAAACAATAACGCTAATGTGGCTAGGCCCTCTTAAATATGGGCAAAAATCTTTGCGCTCCCATTTCCAAAGATACCACAATGGGAAAGCAAGTGACAGCCCTGCTGCATGATGAGTGCAGCATCAAATGTTGTTTGATTCACTATCTGAGATGTAATCTGCTACTTATAAATTATTATGATGATGATTCTGTCAGAATTCTTGTAAGAAAAGTTCATGAACCTTATGCAAGTGTACTTGTGAGAGTGATGCAGAACTGACAACACTTCTCTTTTCCCCTGATGGTGACTTGTGGATGCCAGCCCAAGGGCCGAAACATCGAAAACATTTGCAATGAAAATATTGATCTAAATACATAACTCACTGAAGAATCTGATCTCTAAGCTTCAAAGCATATGTGTATTCTTCTATCTTTGTATTTTTTTTCCTTGCAATGAGATCTAGGTTTAATTGTTTCCACAATACACTGCCATTGTTTCACAGGTGCACATAAAGTAAATGTTAATAATGGTGTATTATTGACATAGAAATACTATTGTCTTAACAGTGACATAGGTCCAAGTGATGTGTCTTTATGTTAAAAAAAAATATATATATATATATATATATATATATTTAATACCAGTTTAACATTGAAGTTAAAGATGCCGCACTCACAGGATTCCAGTAATCTTCTTTCATTTAGTACACGAAAACTCCACCAACTAACACCAATGCGTTTCGACCTTCCCGGTCTTGATCACGGTAAATCATTAATCCATTACATGCACTACTTATACTCTTCCTCTAAGCCATGCCCTTATGTGGCATTCTGGGATATGTAGTTTTTCACAGAATATATGATACTATACAACACACCACTAAATTAAATTCTACCCATAAGTGTTACTAATATAAGAAAAAATGCTCAAAATACATGTGCATCAATCTGCCACATCAGTGCAACCAAACAGAAAAAAAGAGAAACACAAATTCATAACTCCTACAACAAATGCTATACTCATCATAATTATAAGGCATAATATCCAACTGTCTTTGCTATTATTCAATTACAATTCCAAGATCTACATTTCATCTTTGTCAGTATTTCAGCCTATACCTCCTCATTTTACCATAGGGAGACATCTCCCTGTTTTTACAGTACTGAAATTATTCCAAATTTATTTTAGTTGTTAAATTCACCAAAGCCAGTAAAACCTTTTTTCTACTTTGCATTCAAAATTAGAGATGGCAATATAACTCCTCATCATAGTTAATCCCATATGGCATCTTTGTTTTTAGTCTGATGATGTATCTAGACTCCAACCTTCTCAATCTTTGAATCCTATCGCCCCCACGTTCGTGTTTTTGTATTGTTGCAATACCGTAGTATTTCATGGACAACCAATTCAAATCTGAATGAGTTTTCAAATGTTTAGTTATTGCATATGTGGTATCCTCGTTTTGTACTGCCCTTATTTGTTCTAAGATACGTTTTTTAAGGGGACATATGGTACTACCCACGTATCTGAGGCCACATCGACATTCCAAAACATATACAACAAAAGATGTTTCACATGTAATTCTCTCTTTGATCAATACTTGTCTACCTTTAAAGTCTATTATAGACTTTTTATAACATCCAATTTTGCAGGCTTTACATTTTTTTACAACAAAATAAACCGTTATTCTGCACTGATAGCCAATTAGGAGTTTTAGGCATCTCAAAATGACTTTTTACTAACATATCTTTCAAAGATGGTACTTTTCGATATGTGATTGAAGGGCAGGTTCCCACCTGTTGCCCAATGTCCCTGTCTTTCTGAATCAGGTGCCAGTATTTCTTCAAAATTCTCACAATTTGTTGATTCTCTTTACTATAGTCTAAGATTAATCAAATATCATCCTTTTCCCATTCTGACTGTTCAAATACATTCCTTTTCTTTCCCAACACCTGATCACAGGTTTTTGCCCTTGCCTTCATCTCTCCCTGCTTGATTGATTTCAAAGTGTATCCCCTGTTTATAAACCTCTGTCTAGTCTCGCTGAATTTTTCGTTCATATCCTGTTCATCTGAACAATTCCTTTTAATACGAATGAACTCACCATAAGGCATACTTTTAATCGAAGATCTAGGGTGAAAACTAGTGCCATGTAATACTGTTAGTTGCTGTGGGTTTTCTGTGTAGTGAGGTTCGTAATTCTCCTGCTACAATATACACTTGTACATCTAGGAATTCAATTGAGCTGTTGCTTGTTTTGTATGTAAACTGTAATCCTACATCATTATTATTCAATACACAGAAGAATTCCTCAAATTCGTGCACATGATCACTTAGTCCATATATATATCATTCCTTTGACCCCAAGCTATGTTTCTCTCCCACCACCCCATCGTGAGATTCGCATATCTATATAGCTAAATGACGAAAAACGACAAAATTGCTTATCAATCCTAAGGTTGAACAAGTAAACGCTATGCCCTTTTAAAAAATTAAATGTTTCAAAGTAAATTCTAGAGAATTATTGTTATTTCAATGACTTTCCATATCCAAACCCACTAGCATAACGCGAGACGTCACTCTTGGATAGCCGCTGTGACTTGACAATGGATATCACTGTAAAAAAATCCTCCTTTAACTCCTTCCGGGTCACGGATGTAATGGTTAAGTCCCGTGGTGCAGCAGCGTAACCATTACAACTTGGACATGGCATTTCTGCAGCCCAATCGTAAAACGACTGGGCTGCAGAAATGCCCACTAGACACCGGGGAGTTAAAAAAATATATATAAACAATGAAGGAGAGCGACCCCTTGGGCAAGGGTCGCTCCCCTGGGGGCATTTTTTTAAGGCCTTTTCTGCACCCCCCCTGTCCACGGGGGCAGATCGGCCTAGCCACTAGACACCAGGGATAATTTATTTTTATTTTTTTAAACATGGGGACTGACCTTTAAGCAAGGGTCGCTCCCCTGGGGGGCAATTTGCTTTAGGCCATTTTTGTCCCCCCTTGGGGGCGGATCTGCCTATTTTTATTAGGTTAGTCTGCCCCCAAGGGGGGGGGCAGAAACCACTAGACACTGGGGATTTTTTTTTGCATCAGTTTCATGCAAGGTGTGCGACCCCTTAGGCAAGGGTCGCTCCCCTGGGTGCAAATTTATTTTAGGCCATCAGCCTATTTTAATTAGGCCGATCTGCCGAGCAGAAACCACTAGGCACCAGGAATTTTTAGTTTTTTAAAGATGGGGAGTGACCCCTTAGGCAAGGGTCATTCCCCTGGGGGACAAATTTACTTTAGGCCATTTTTGCCCCCCTTGGGGGCATATCGGCCTATTTCTAATTAGGCCGACCTGCCCCAAGGGGGGGGGCAGAATCCACTTAGGCACCAGGGATAGGTGTGTGTGTGTGTTTTGTTTTGAGGTGGCAAGGCCTTGGGCAAGGGTCGCTCCCCATGGGGGACCATTACTGTTGGCCATTTCAGCCCCCTTGGGCAGATTGCCTATATTTGTAAGGCACACCAGGGAAGACATTTGTTTTAAAAAAAGAGGGTGGGGTATTGCTATACGCCCATCCCAAATAAATGGGGCCAAAGTTGTTCTGTCCACCAGTGGGAAGATGGGGCAATTACCCCCAATCCACTCCCAGGGGGGCAGAAAGCCTACTAGATGCCAGGGAATTTAAAAAATAATAGCGGGGTGGGGGCTATGCCCCCCCCCAACTAAAGGCGGTAACAGTCTGTCAGCTCTCTCCCAGGACACTAAAAGATCTTATCCCAATGGCAAACAACAGGACATTTGAATATTTTTGGTTTTGGTTTTACAGTTGGGCCATGAGAGCTTGGTTAACTCTCACAATCGTCCCACTTGGAATGGTGAGGGCTGCACTTTTTGACCTTTTGGACATCTAGAAAAATCTATGAGACCTCGACACATCTGAAAACTAAACATCTGGGTGAGTCCAGGGTGGTGTGCTTCACATGCACCCGACACCATTTTCTTACCCACAATGCCCTGCAAACTTCCAATTTTGCTTGAAATCACACATTTTCCACACATTTTTGTGATGGAATCTTCCGAAATCCACATAATTCCTACCGCCCAGAATTGTCGCCTCTATACCGATAACAATTCTGCCCCACTTGTCAGCCTAAAAACCTTTTTTTCCTAAACTGCCCTTTTGGACCCGCTTTGGTTCCCCTCAATTTTGACATGTTTTTGGCTCTTCCCTGTCACAGGCACTTTGCCCACCTACACAAGTGAGGTATAATTTTTATCGAGAGACTGAGGGGAACGTTAGGTGGTAGAAATGTTTTGCCGGTAGATGATCTCACACACAAATGTGGGGAAAATGTGATTTTTTAGCTAATTTTGAGGTTTGCTGAGGATTCTGGGTAAGAAAACACTGGGGGATCCATGCAAGTCTCACCTCCCTGGACTTCCTCGGGTGTCTAGTTTTCAGAAATTTCTGGGTTTGGTAGGTTTCCCTAGATGGCTGCTGAGCCCAGTACCAAAAAAACGCAGTGTTTTCAGGCATTTCCTGTCGCAGACACTATGCCTACCCACACAAGTGAGGTACCATTTTGAGGTTTGCTATGGATTCTGGGTAACAGAACATAGTAAGAGCACCACAAGTTACCGCATTCTGGGTTCCCCTAGGTGTCTAGTTTAAAAAAATGCACAGGCTTGGTAGGTTTCCCTAGGTGTCGGCCGAGCTAGAGACCAAAATCCACAGCTAGGCACTTTCCAAAAAACACATCAGTTGTCAATGTAAAAATCTGATGTGTCCATGTTGCATTTTTGGCGTGTCCTGTCGCGGGCACCAGACCTACCAACATAAATGAGGTATCATTTTTATCAGGAGACTTGGGAGAATGCTGGGTGGAATAAAATTTGTGGCTCCTCTCAGATTCCAGAAACTTCTATTACCGAAATGTGAGGAAAAAGTGTTTTTTTGCCAAATTTTGAGGTTTGCAAAGGATTCTCAGTAACAGAACCTGTGAGAGCCCCACAAGTCACCCCATCTTGGATTCCCCTAGGGGTCTACTTTTAAAAAAATCACAGGATTGATAGGTTTCCCTAGGTGCTGGCTGAGCTAGAGGCCAAAATCCACAGGTAGACACTTTCCAAAAAACACATCAGTTGTCAATGCAAAAATGTAATGTGTCTATGTTGAGTTTCCTGTCGCGGGCCCACCCACACAAGTGAGGAACCATTTTTATCGGGAGGCTTGGGGGAACACAGAATTGAAGAACAAGTGTTATTGCCCCTTGCCTTTCTCTACATTTTGTCCTTCCAAATGTAAGACAGTGTGTAAAAAAGATGTCTATTTGAAAAATGCCCTATAGTTCACATGCTAGCATGGGGACCCCAGAATTCAGAGATGTGCAAATAATCACTGCTTCTCAACACCTTATCTTGTTCTCATTTTGGAAATACAAAGGCTTCCTTGATACCTATATTCACTCTTTATATTTCACCAAATGAATTGCTGTATACCCGGTGTACAATGAAAACCCATTACAAGGTGCAGCTCCTTTATTGGCTCTGGGTACCAAGGATTCTTGATGAACATACAAGCCCTATATATCCCTGTAAGCAGAAGAGTCCAGCAGATGTAATGGTATATTGCTTTGAAAAATCTGCCATAGCTGGAAAAAGTCTTAGAAGAAAGCATGGACAGAAATGGCTCTTTTTTCACCTCAATTTCATTATTTATTTATTTTAGCTGTTACTTTCTGTAGGAAAACCTTGAAGGATCTACACAAATCACCCCTTGCTGAATTCAGAATTTTGGCTACTTTTCAGAAATGTTTAGCAATCCAGGATCCAGCATTGCTTTCACACCTATTCCTATTTATGTCACTAACTTGAAGGAGGCTAAAAGCACACAAAATAGTAAAAATGGGATATGTCCCAGTAAAATGCCAAAATTGTGTTGAAAAATGTGGTTTTATGATTCAAGTCTGCCCGTTCCAGAAAGCTGGGAAGATGGTGATTTCAGCACACTAACCCTTTGTTGATGCCATTTACAGGGAAAAAAAATCACAAGCTTTCTTCTGCAGCCCTTTTTCCCCATTTAAAAAAATAAACATCAAAAATAATCTTAGGTGTATTTTGGCAAATGTCATGGTTTCCTCCAGGGGTACCCACGAATTGTGGGTACCTCTAGAATCCCTAGGATGTTGGAAAAATAGGACATAATTTGGCATATATAGCTTATGTGGACAAAATGTTATGAGGACCTAAGCACAAACTACCACAAATAGCCAAAAAAAGGCTTGGCACAGGAGGGGGAAAAGGCCTGGCAGTGAAGAGGTTAAAAGGAACAAACCTTAGGTCAGATTTGGTTCAAGACATATTCATGGGTTTTATGATAACAATAAAAACGCCAAAGCTACGTCTCCGGTTGGTTGGTTGGCTGCTGTGATATAGAATGCACTTTGCATATATTGTCAGGGTCGGGCTGGGCAGCTTTGGTTAACCCTGCTCCCTTCGTCTTCGCTCTCTCACCTCTCTTCCTCTCTCTCTGTCTCTCTCAATCTCTCTTTCTCTCTCTGCTCTCTCCTGAAATCCACCGTGCCTGCTGTAATTGCCTGTATAGGCTGAGAGAGAGACAGATACGCAAGCAGCTGTCCCCGCCCTAAAAACCGGTCCTAAAAGACTCCAACCCACCAGAGAAAGCCTGGTGGATAAAACCGGTATTCCCTATCTGTATGCTGTTCAATGTCCACAAATAAAGATATATTGGACTGAGATGGGCAAGTAATTTAACTGTAATTTCAATTGTTGTTCGGCATGATTCTGATTGAATTTAATGTGACAATTTAGAACTTTATTTTCATCTACGAGTGGTAGCAATTCTTGAGAAATGAATCTGCAAAAAAAGTCCAGCATCGGAAAAGACAAGTTTAAAAGATAGACTATGTTTGATTGGCAAGGAAAAAAAAAAGACAGTTGCTTTGTCGAATCTGTCAATTGTTTCCTGAGTATGTGCACAGTCTGATTATAATACTCATTAATAGTCAATATAACTTTCCGTAGCAGTGAAACATTTTCTGCTTATGTACATGCCAGCAAGGAAAGAATAAAAAGCAGCTGCCAGATACTCTATTCGAGCTTTAGTATGGATCAGAACGTTATAAGGACCATTTTCTTTATAGAAACAGAGATGAGCTTTCTTATATAAATAAAAAGTACCCTTGAATCAACACATAAGAGAGAAAACCATTCTTCACATCTCATCAACAATGAATTCCTTGAAAACCTGCGGAAGTTAGGAATCAATATACGAAAAAAACATACACAAACATCTTTATTGATTGTTAAAGAATGTGCTAATTCAGTGATTGCAAGGGTATGCCACACGTGCTAGTTTGTCATATTAAAGTGGAAGTGATAAAATGCAAAAGTTATCTATAGATATATGTTGTTGCTCTTACTTGTGCAAAATCTTTATTATATGCACCTTACTGACTACTGCGGTGTTTTTGAAGTCTGAATTAGCTTTTGGATGTATCTGTATGCACGGGTTTGTAAAGAGAGTGTGGATGCCTTCAGTGCTGGGGTATCCATGTTGCAAATATGCCTTTGCTTCAAGCACTAGTGATGGGTTACCATGGTCTGATTATTTGCTTTTGAGGGACTCTATCCTTGCTTCTGAAGGAATGTATTTGAAGGTCACACACAGATCATTCAAGGCAAAGCAACACTTAGAAAGCTGAGCTCTTCTCAAGAATAGAAACAACCGCAAATACATATAAGAATATTGCTTATAAGCAATCTGCTACTGATGATGAATTGACAAAATAATATGAAAACTTGTTATCTGAAATACTTCAAGTACCACAGTCCAAGGCCCTCATTACGAGTTTGGCACCATATTAAGAGGCCACAATGAAGATCACCAAAAAACAGCCACAAATCCGACCCCGCCAGGACACTGGCGGATGGGAAAGAAGCGGTTCCAACAGCATCGCCGTGCTGACAACTTTCCACCCACAAAATTATGATCCACAAATCAGCAATGATGGAAAAACATTGGCGGTCCAAGCCGTCGTGGACAGAACACACTCCTGTCAGGACACAACACACTCCTGTCAGGACACAACACCACATTGGACAGTTTGAAGATCCAACACCTGACACACATATACACACACACCAGAGGCACCCACTCACAGCACCATATAACACATCCCCACACAACCCACAAGCCTTTGCGATTAAAACCACAAACCGAGAGACGAGAGCAGCCACAATCACAAATCTAGCACCTACACACTAGAGGCACATATACACTTCACACTCACCACACACCACACAACTGCACCAACAACACTATACACACATCACAACTACACCAAAACACCACAACCTACCAGCACTCTCAACTAAACACTCCCACCCCACCAAGCACCCTACACTGCACCCTATACACACAAAACCCACCCCTACCCACAACACAACCACCATGTCACATCAAAAGCACCTACGCTTTAGTGACAATGAGTTGAGGGGCATGGTCGATGAACTCCTCAGGGTTGAGCCACAACTCTTAGGAGCACAGGTACAGCAAACCTCTATAGCCAGGAAAATGGAGTTATGGCAGAGAATAGTTGACAGGGTCATCTCAGTGGGCTTCCATCCACGCACAATGGAGGACATCAGGAAGAGGTGGAACGACCTGCGGGGAATGTGCGTTCCATGGTGTCCAGGCACCAGCTGGAGGTACTGAAGACTGGCGGTGGGTCACCACCTCCACCCCCCAGAGTTCACATCATGGTAAGGGAAGGTCTTGGACATCCTGCATCCTGAGGGTCTGTCTGGAATACCCGGAGGACTGGACTCTGATGAGTAACTAACACTCCCCTGGTACTAATTTGTCCCATCGAGCATGCTTCCTCACCACCCAAACACTCTCCATTGCACTCCATCTCCCACAACACCTCCCATCCAGTCACCTATTGCCCCTCTCCTGCATGCCAAACCACCACCCACCCCCAATGCCCACACACCATGCCAAGAAGTCAACCCCTCCCAAGCCCAGGCCCAAGGAACCTCCTCCCAAGGACCTTCCTCCCAAGCCCAAGTCCAAGAACCCCCTCCCAAGCCTTAGCCCAAGCCTAATCCCCCTCTCCCCTAATCACTGAGGTGCCTGCATGCCCCCTTGATGCCCTTACCCTGTGGAGGTCACTTTGCAGTCAGTAGTCAGGTAAGGGCACTGGTAGGTGCCATTTGTGTCTTGGGAACCTGTGACTTTGGACTGGCCAATGGCCTTATGTATTTATGTACATAGTTATTTATTTATTTGATTGCATTTTAATACATCTGGGCCAACCTGCTGTTGGCTGCAATGATGACATACTTGTCCTGACTTTCTACATGGGTGTTCAGTGATTGTGGGCTTTGGTTAGAATGTGTGTGACTTGTGTATGTGTGTCGGTTGTGCTAGCTGTTGTGCCTGGCCTGCTTGTGTGTGTGTGTGGGCCTGCCATCTGACCAGCTGTCATTGCTGTGTTTTCACTGTTGGATGAGTTTTTGTTTGTTCCATGCATGTGTGTAGCCAAGTTGTGTATGTTTGTGTTGGCTAATGTTGGTGTTTTGTGCCCTTGTGTGATTGTTGTGTGTGCATGTGTACGGTGTTGGCCATGTCCTATACGTTGTGTGAGGTGTGGGTGTGGTTTGACAAATGGATCGTTGTATGGCTGTGTGACAGTGTTGATTGGTTGTGTGGTGTTGTTACGTGTGTGGTTGTGTGGTGTTGTTACGTGTTTTGGTGTGTATGTGTTGTCATGTGGAAGTGTGCAGTGAGAGTGGTTGGCAAAGTGTATGTCGAGTAGCGGTTGTGTGAGTGAGTGGTGTTGTGTATGATTGTGTTAGACAGTGGTGGTTCTGGGTGTGTGGAGTGGTGTGTGTATGGCACATGTGTGTTGGCCATGGTGTGTATGGTTTGTATATTCATGTGAGTAGTATGTGTGTGTATATGAAAGTGCGTGTTCATATGGGTGTGTGGTTACATATGTGTGTGTGTGTGTCCGTAGCAAGGCGTCCCAGCTGTGAGTGCTGTGTACTAATGCCGCTGGTTTCAGAGTTGTTGTACAAGCAGGAGCAGTGGGAGGATTTTGAGTTAAGGTTCCATGGTGGCTCGGGCCAGCTCTGTGTTCCAGAAGGTGAGTGTTTCCTCTTATAAAGTTGATTTCCGCCAGGGTTTCGGTGGCGGTAAGACCGCAGCAGAAATCCTAGTGGTGTGGAGCCCTTTAAATATGTCTGCCGGAAACATGATCCCCGCTGTTCTGAATGTGCCTACTGCCATCCACGGAGGCCTGACCGTCTTGGTGGTGTACTGGCTGTAAACTGTTTGGAAGACCGCCATGGTCATAATTTGGTGGTCTTCACCGCCGGCCGTTGGCAGTATGACCACCAGCGTGGTGGTCTGGGTACTGCCAAGCTCGTAAAGAGGGCCCAAATGTCTTATTGGCTGATCACTTAGCTATTTATTTTGTTGCAATGGGAAAAATTACAAGGACCACAACACACAGATTTTTCACTGTAGACCATCTGCTGAATATTAAAGATGCATTGTCTGAGCACAGTCACAGCTTATCTTCAAATGTCCCTGCAGAATGTCTAACTTAATGGTTTTCTGCCAAGGTGGTACACCCTTGCTCCTGAATATGTGCTACTGTTTGACCATGAGTTGTAGGTAAGGAGATGATTTGCCCACAATGTGGTAAAGTTTGCAACTGACAACATACAATATGGTCTGACACACACCTGAATACTAAAACTGTTGTGATCATCTCAAAAGGTTACACAATACAAGGGGTATAACTGATGACCACCATCTGAGTATTATCAAAGCTAAAGCCAACTTCCTTGAGCACAACCACATTGTGTAGGATATTCCTGCTATACAAATCTTTTCAAACTATTGGCAGCTCATATCTTTGATCTAAAAGCACATACGTAGTCATTTTTGCAACTAGTTTTAGGCCAACATTATGCAGCAGCTGCTGTTCACATAAATGGCATTCATATCTCTACACCTCTGTCACCTTAGTTTCTCTATCTCCTGTGGGTGACTCACTGAGTAGTGCTACAACCAAGCAATATGTTGAAATAATTTGATTCATATATATATCTGTAACTTCTTCCAAAGATTTATTATGGCTCTAATTGAGATACAACACACCCTTGCTGCACCTTATATTTCCCCCTGTGAACAAGTACATACACAAATGTTGCAGTATTAGCTTGCTCCAGATTTAACCAGACATGTTGCGTGAATGCTCTTGGATGTGGAACAAGTGAGGTGAAATAAGGATAGCTGTAAACTGTGCATAATAATACTTTCACCCTCTCAAATAAATTCTTCAATCTGTGCAAGCAAGAATGTTTATTTTTGTAGGAGCTGTTCTTTCAGTTTGCATTTAACCACAGGTACCTCGCTTCAAATGTCCAGCAAATAAATCGTATTTTTCAAGCCCCATGGTCAAAAAGAACCCCTGTTTGATGACATTAAGTTATCTTCAATTAGATCGTTCAAGTAATGGGCTCACCTCTCTGAAAGTATCCCGAGCGGCACTGCTGCACATTAGGTGCCAAATCGGATAAGAAAAAATTTGACAAGACACAAGTAAAAGTTCTGAAACAGCAAGAAGCATATCAGCACTGACAATTGAAATATGACCCTTTGTCAATAATCTATGCATTGGTGTCTTTGTTCCCAAATGGGAAAACATGCAAACACATTGCATTGAAAATATTGTTGGAGAAATTTCAGAAGAAATTAAAGTGTTGATTTCAACTGTAAGTAAGGGCATTCACTAGACAGAATATAAACGTCATGTCTGCGATTACCGACTGGAAAACTAGGCCTTTATCATCCAAGCAATAACGGACTGCAAAAATGACGTTAAAACGTGCTCGGAATATAAAAAGTGTAGTGAATTAATAGCCACCTTATTAATGACAGCATTATATCACAAATGGAGAGGCAATTTTTGATGAAAATGTGGCTTTGTCATTGGGCATCTCTTGAGAATAAATGCTCTTTTATGTCCTATTTGGTTCAAAAGGAGGACAGGCAGGCCTCTGGCTCTGTTCAACGCAGGGTCTTTTTAGGGTTGAGTGCAAAGCACTTTGTCCCTGGTGTCATCTCTCTCTGTGGGCTTTTATCCATGCCCATGCCACTCCCATCAGTTTGATTGGTTTGTGTGCTTGCTTTTAAAATTCGCTTGATTTGATTAGTGAAAGGCATGCATAGGTCATGCCTTTTCCAGTGTTTAGGCCTCCTCGGGCGCACCAGCAGCTCTGGTGCATCGCCTTGTATCATGGATATTTGCACTTTTGCGGGATACATGGATAATAGCACTTTTGCCGATACGTTTCACTGTAAGCGAACTCGAACTTCTGTTCTCTTTTGTGTGTCTGCTTTGTGCTCATGGCGGCTGTTGGCTCGCTTATGTGAAACTGTTTTACTTTTCATTTTAAGTTTATGTGGCAAGAAAAGTCAGGTTAGGACTTAACAACGCTAATAGCTTTAACTCGATCAAACGCGAGCCCCATGGCATTGCAAATGCTTGTTTGAAGCTTGGAGTAAAGAAACAAGCCTAGAATGAGCAGCCCTTGGCTCACAGAAGCAATGTGTTCTATCTGCATTTGCAGGTGGCTACCATTTCTCTAGTCTCCTGAGTGCTCTACAAGGAGTTAGACAACCAATGAACTGATTCCTGGAAGTATTTACTATAAGGGGTATGGAAGATAGGTTCTATGTTTAGAGGTAACCATGGTATATTTCGTGGCAGGTTTGAGTGGTTAGTATATTGTTGGGTATAGACAAATACATTGTCATCCAGTAACCGTCCATATTGGTGTGAGTAATCACATTGATGAGACTTCGGAAATTATAAATGCGTAAGGAGTGGTTAAAATGTTAATACTGTTATTCGTAACCTCTTGTTGCTAACATTAGTTGCTAACGGTGTGTCAGTATGTTTCTGCTTACTTCAAGCTCTACATATGCCATGGCATGGGTATTACTCACGACTGAACCCTACCATACTATTGCCCCAATCTGTCCTATTGCAAGATTGTCAGTAGCGTAAGTGAACGAAAAGTAAAAAAGTAAACCTGTAATTGATGGTGAAAGACTTGGTTGTTTGAATTATATCAAGGTAAAAAGAAGGTCATGACAGTTATTTGTCATTTCCACTGTTTCGGGCATAATGTCAACCAGTCATGGTGGCATTTAAATAAATTAAATTTATTAGAGGCTGAACTTACTGGAAAATTCTTAGTAATCAGCCTTAGTACAATTTATATTCACAGAGACAAAGTAAAGCACGAAATACACCACCAAAAAGGTACCACTGCACAAAAATGCCAAACGTGTTTGAGCCTTCTCACTACAGGGAGTGCAGAATTATTAGGCAAATGAGTATTTTGACCACATCATCCTCTTTATGCATGTTGTCTTACTCCAAGCTGTATAGGCTCGAAAGCCTACTACCAATTAAGCATATTAGGTGATGTGCATCTCTGTAATGAGAAGGGGTGTGGTCTAATGACATCAACACCCTATATCAGGTGTGCATAATTATTAGGCAACTTCATTTCCTTTGGCAAAATGGGTCAAAAGAAGGACTTGACAGGCTCAGAAAAGTCAAAAATAGTGAGATATCTTGCAGAGGGATGCAGCACTCTTAAAATTGCAAAGCTTCTGAAGCGTGATCATCGAACAATCAAGCGTTTCATTCAAAATAGTCAACAGGGTCGCAAGAAGCATGTGGAAAAACCAAGGAGCAAAATAACTGCCCATGAACTGAGAAAAGTCAAGCGTGCAGCTGCCACGATGCCACTTGCCACCAGTTTGGCCATATTTCAGAGCTGCAACATCACTGGAGTGCCCAAAAGCACAAGGTGTGCAATACTCAGAGACATGGCCAAGGTAAGAAAGGCTGAAAGACGACCACCACTGAACAAGACACACAAGCTGAAACGTCAAGACTGGGCCAAGAAATATCTCAAGACTGATTTTTCTAAGGTTTTATGGACTGATGAAATGAGAGTGAGTCTTGATGGGCCAGATGGATGGGCCCGTGGCTGGATTGGTAAAGGGCAGAGAGCTCCAGTCCGACTCAGACGCCAGCAAGGTGGAGGTGGAGTACTGGTTTGGGCTGGTATCATCAAAGATGAGCTTGTGGGGCCTTTTCGGGTTGAGGATGGAGTCAAGCTCAACTCCCAGTCCTACTGCCAGTTCCTGGAAGACACCTTCTTCAAGCAGTGGTACAGGAAGAAGTCTGCATCCTTCAAGAAAAACATGATTTTCATGCAGGACAATGCTCCATCACACGCGTCCAAGTACTCCACAGCGTGGCTGGCAAGAAAGGGTATAAAAGAAGGAAATCTAATGACATGGCCTCCTTGTTCACCTGATCTGAACCCCATTGAGAACCTGTGGTCCATCATCAAATGTGAGATTTACAAGGAGGGAAAACAGTACACCTCTCTGAACAGTGTCTGGGAGGCTGTGGTTGCTGCTGCACGCAATGTTGATGGTGAACAGATCAAAACACTGACAGAATCCATGGATGGCAGGCTTTTGAGTGTCCTTGCAAAGAAAGGTGGCTATATTGGTCACTGATTTGTTTTTGTTTTGTTTTTGAATGTCAGAAATGTATATTTGTGAATGTTGAGATGTTATATTGGTTTCACTGGTAATAATAAATAATTGAAATGGGTATATATTTGTTTTTTGTTAAGTTGCCTAATAATTATGCACAGTAATAGTCACCTGCACACACAGATATCCCCCTAACATAGCTAAAACTAAAAACAAACTAAAAACTACTTCCAAAAATATACAGCTTTGATATTAATGAGTTTTTTGGGTTCATTGAGAACATGGTTGTTGTTCAATAATAAAATTAATCCTCAAAAATACAACTTGCCTAATAATTCTGCACTCCCTGTAGTTGTAACTTATCACTGATCTATCGAGTGTACCCTTGACCTCTGCTGAATTTGTATCTGGACAATTGCATATTGCAATTAGATTACAACTGAGATATGACTTTAAGATATGTATTGTGCTGGAGGAAAAGCCCCCAAAATTGCCACATGTGGTTACATGATTAGAGCATGATCTAATAAACACAACAAGACCAAAATGACAAAAATCCAATAGGTAGAAGCCGATATAAGAATTTGTACATAATAAATTGAAATGCAGTGTTTGAAAGCCTAAAGTGGGGCTATCTGCGGCTATCCAGTCGCACTGGATTGGGTCAAATTTTAAAAGTCGGATACAGGTACCAGCCCTGGTCCACTCAATGAAACATTACCTTGGTTTGGAGTTGCATCAACATTTGGAACAGGATGCGAGGAGCAAAGGAAGTGATGCTCTGGCATTGATCCTGAGGATGTAGGTGATGCATTGGGAATAGAGGCAGTGAGCTGCACAGTCGGCAATACAATGTTCCCAATCCTCACAGCAGCGGTGATGTGCCAGCATCGATGGCGATGCAGTGTCCTTGATCCTCGCAGCAGTGGCGATGCATCGGCATCGATGGAGATGTGCTGATTCCGAGCAGCTCAACAGCGTTGATGCATGGGTTTTGGCAGTTGCAGCACTTTATACCCACTTGAAAGTGCCCAGGACCGGATTGGCACCACTTGGCAGGGCCAGACACTCAAATGGCAGAGTCCAGGTACTTTAAGTGATGAGTTAGAAGTCTTTTGTGTCCCTGATACTTCAGAAGAACAGGAGGCGAGCCAGAAAGTCCTTGGAGTCAATCTGGCTCGGAGTTCAAGTGTTGTGTGTCCAGTCCTTCTCACCCAGGCAAGGAGAGCATCAGGTAGCAGGTCTGCACTGCAAGAAAGCATTTCTTCAAGAGCAGCAGTCCATCAGAGTAACAGTCCTTGTAGCAGCACAGCAGTCCTTCTTCCTGGCAGAGTATCCACAAGTCTAGAAGTGTACTGAGTTTGTAGACTCAAAAGTCCAGTTCTTCGACCCAGCAGTGCCTTTGAAGTGGGGGAGAAGTCAAAGAAGGGCTTTGTAGTGCACATATGTCCTCTCTTCCTGCCCTGGCTACAGACTCACTACAAGGAGTATGCAGTCCTTTTTGTGGGGTCGGACACAGCCTATTCAGGTGTAATGGTGAGGCTGTGGCCAGATCGTCCCTCCTATCCTACCCAGGATGGCCCCTCAGGATGTTGATGACCCATCGGTTGCACCTACGTTCCCTTTCTGTGTGGCTGTCTAGAGGGAATGCACAAGCCATGCTGCCACCCCATCAGAGACTTAAGTTGGAGAAAGGCTTCAGGCACAAAGGGCTTAGAGCAGGACAATGCCAACTTTCTAAAAGTGGCATTTTCAAAATTGTAACAATAAATACAACTTTACCATTAAAGATGATTTATCATTACAATTTCATAGGTGCTAAACATGCCATATCGACTCTTTCTCAATCAGGAATCACACCTTATTAACTGTAATAAGGAATCCCCAATGTTACCCTATGAGACAGGTAGGCTTCACAGTAGTAAAAAACAAATTTGAGAGTTTTTTACCAGGACAAGTAAAAGTTAAAATTATATTGGGTCTCTAGTTGGCAGAGGTATGCACCATGTCCAAGTCTAATCAAGATAAGTCAGATACACACCATAAACTAACCTGTGCCCTCCTTCTGGTAGATCGGCACAGAGAAGTCAGGCATAACTTAACAGACAATGGGGGTCATTCTGACCGGGTCGGCGGTAGCACCGCCAACAGGCTGGCGGTGCTCCGCCGGGCATTCTGACCGCGGCGGTACAGCCGCGGTCAGAAACGGAAAGTCAGCGGTGTACTGCCGACTTTCCGCTGCCCATGGGAATCCGCCATGGCGGCGCAGCTTGCTGCGCCGCCATGGGGATTCCGACCCCCTCACCGCCATCCTGTTCCTGGCGGTTCCGCCCGCCAGGAACAGGATGGCGGTGAGGGGTGTCGTGGGGCCCCTGGGGGCCCCTGCAGTGCCCATGCCAATGGCATGGGCACTGCAGTGGCCCCCGTAAGAGGGCCCCACTTTGAATTTCAGTGTCTGCTCAGCAGACACTGAAATTCGCGACGGGTGCTACTGCACCCGTCGCACATCCTCCACTCCGCCAGCTCCATTCGGAGCCGGCATCCTCATAGAGGGGTGTTTCCTACTGGGCTGGCGGGCGGCCTTTTGGCGGTCGCCCGCCAGCCCAGTGGGAAACCCAGAATACCCGCGGCGGTCTTTTGACCGCGCAGCGGTATTCTGGCGGTTCCCTCCAGGCGGGCGGCTCCCGCCGCCCGCCGGGGTCAGAATGACCCCCAATGTGTAAAGTATATGTGAAACACTTAAATTACAGTAACACAGAGAAAACACCACAAAATGACTCCACACTAGGTCATAATAACATAGAATATTTATCTGAGCACAACAAGACCAAAATGACAAAAATCCAGTAAATAGAACTCAAGATATGAATAAAAAAAAAAAAAAAGGCAATTCAGCACTTATAAATCAGTAGCGGTAAAAGGGTTACTTGAGGTTGTACTAGACCGTGGTAACTCCAAAGTTCAGGCTGACCATGATGAGGCACGGCAGCTATAGGATCCACGCAGGGCCTACTGAAAAGAACCTTGGATGGAGGGCTGTGTTGATGTCTAGGAGGCGATGTGTCAGTTGCAAACCGCACAGTCCATGAGTTGAGTCATCATTGAGACGCTTAAATATTGAAGCAGTGACTTTGAAGTATGGCATCAAACACTCTGTGATAGAGCTGGTGCATCATCATCAAGCAGCACAGCGAAGGCGATGCACCAGAGCTGCTGGTGACGCATCAATCCTGAGCCGTGCAGTCAGCAATGCAAAGTCCTCGAGATAAGCGGCAGTAGTGATGCTTCGGCACTGAGGGAAGATGCGGCGGCTCCAATCAGCGCAGCGGTATTGATGCATCAATTTTTGTAAAAGAGCAGCTGCAGAGTCCCCTTTCACGACCCAGGGCTGGATTGCACCTCTTGCCAGGACAAGACTCACAATTGGCAGAGTCCAGCAGCCAAAGCAGAGTTGGAGGAAGTCTTTGATGGCCCTGAGATTTCAGAACAGGAGGCAAGAAAGCAAGCTCTTGGAGCCACTGGGTTCTTGTGAGGATGTAGAAAGTTAAGTCCAGTACTTTTTACTCTGAGGCAAGAGGCGGAAGGCATCTGGAAAACACCGCAAATCTGTTCAACCGAGTGGCGGTCCCTCCTGGCAGCACAGCTGTAATCTTCCTGCAGAATGTCCTCAGATCCAGAAGGGTACTGATGAGGTTTGGGGTCCAGTACTTATACTCATTTGAGCCTTTGAAGTGGGGAAAACTTCAAAGAGAGGCCTTTGAAGTGTACAAGGTCCCTATCCTTCCTTCCCTGGCTCCAGACGCCCGGCACAGGGTTATGCAGCTCTTTGTGTGGGGACAGGCACAGCCCTATTTAGGTGTGTCAGCTCCTCTCTCCCATCTAGGAAGGCCGATCAACCTGGCGATGGTCAATCAGAATGTAAATTTCACACCCCAGCTCCCTTTGTGTGTGTCTGTCTAGAGGTAATGCTTATAACCCAGCTGTCACCCACCCCAGATGTGTATTCAGAGACACACAGAGGCACAGAATGGTTAAAGTATGAAATGCCAACTTTCTAAAAGAAGCATTTTCAGCCTTACAATTTAAAATCTGACTTCACCATAAGTTGTGATTCCAAATTGTGAGTCAAGAGACACCAAACTCCAAATTTCTAGCTAGTTCTAATTGGAAATTACACTTAAAGGCTGTTTCAAGACAATCCTAATTTTAACCTATGGGAGAGATACACCTTGCAATAGTGAGAAACAATACTTTTTCACTACCAGGACGTGTTAAACTTAAAAGTATGTACAAACTTTTAAATATACTGCACCCTGACTTTGGGGCTAGCTAGGAGCTACCTTAGGGTTAACTCACATGCAATAAAAAGGAAGGTTTAGGCATGGCAAGTGAGTGAACTTGCAAGGTCGAAATGCCAATCTAAAACTACACACAGTATTTGCAGTGGCAGGCCTGAGGCATGTTTAAAGAGCTAATATCGTAGATAGCACAATCAGTGCTTCAAGTCCACTAGTAGCATTTAATTTACAGGCCCTGGGCATATATAGTGCACTTTACTAGGGACGTGAAAGTAAATTAAATATACCAATTCTGGATAAGCCAAGATCACTGTGTTTTGGAGTACAGAGTACCTGCACTTTAGTACTGGTAAGCAGAGCTAAAGTACACAGAATCCTAAATTCAGCATGAAATAAAGTCCAAAAAACAGGAGGTCAGAAGGTAGAAAGTCAGGGGAAATCAGACCAAAGGATGCCAGGTCTAACAATGTACATTTCAATTTTAAGAGAAGCAGTGCTTAATGGACTTTGATTTATTGAGTGTTATTTGATTCATTGCATAGTTTTGCATTTCTAGACTGCAGTCACTTCCCTCAGTTAGACTTCGAATGCTCTGCCTCCCTGTGCAGAGAGTTCCACGCTAAGAGGTCCTTCGTCACCAGTATGAGAGTCCCATAAGCGCTACAGGCCAAAGACCCAGTATATACATCTAGGACATTTTGACCCAGGTTCCTCACATAATCATTCAATTATGTTTTTTAAAATTAATGTGTAGGTGAAATTTAAATAATGTCTTTTTTAATAATAATTTCACCTTTTCAGTGCTGCTGTGCATACATCACACATTGGCCCTCATTATGACATTGGTGGCAAACGGCGTCTACCGCCACCACGACGGCAGCCAACATGCTGTCGCCGTGGCTACCAGCTGCTAACCGCATTATCACTGTAGGCGGAATCCCATCAGAAGGCTGGCGGAATTCCATCGCCAGTCATGGCGGCGGACGGCGGTAAGGTGGCGCTGCTGCCAGCTGGCAAAACACCGCCGACCGTATCATGTTCCATGATATGGCCTGGTGGTGTTTTGCTGGTGGACACGGCTGCTGGCAGCAGCACCGCATCCCGTCTCCTGCAGGAGAACCCCCTACAAACAGGTAAGTCCAGTAGTCCGACAGGAGAGGGGGTTAAGGGTGGCGTGTGTGGGGGTGTTGTGTGTGGGGGGTGTGTGTCTGTTTTTGTATGCGTGCATGTGAGTGTGAGCCGCATGGAATGTGTGTGTGTATGACTGAATGTGAGTGTACATGTCTGTTGTGTGTTGTGAATGCGTGTGCGACAATGTATGTTAGTGTGTGTTGCGGTGTGTGGGTATGTATGTGTGCATGTGTGGGTCGATGTGGGTATGCTTGTGTGTATGAGTGCGTGTGTGGGTGTGTGGATGTCGGGGGGGTTGGAAGAGGGAGGGGAAGGAGGGGGGCGGGGGAGACCCCATCAGTGCCAGGGAAGGAATTCCCATAGTGCCTACCGCTATGGTTTTCGTGGCAGTAAGATTACCATGAAAACCATGGCGGAGACCGAAGTATAGCAGACGGAGCAGTACATATGTCATAATTTGGGAAGAGGTACCGCCAGCCTGTTGGCAGTACCTTTCCCCAAATTACCACCGTCCACCAGTGTTGTAATGACCACCATAGTTTCCTAACGCAAACATGTGGATTCCTCACAGAAGCCTATTTAAGTTCTAGGCACTAGATTGCTTTGATGATGTGGTGTGGTTAGCATTTATACCGACACATTATTTTAGCTCTGGGCTTGCACCCTTTCACCAAGATACAGTTCTATTCCTCTTATTATTTTAGCAAAGCTTCATTTTAGTGGAGATGCTTGTTGGAAAAATATATATCCATATGTATGTACCACATAGATTTCATATTAAAATTCCAATTCTCACCTGCATTATTTGAAACCCACTAAGCTATCTATTCCTGTCCCTGACCAAGATGCTTGCTCATGTGCCCCCCCCCCCATCACAGAGCGGTTCCCTCTCCTTCACATTACTATTTCAGCTCTGCACCAAGGCTTCCCTGCTGAGCTCTCTGACACCTACGCCAGCTGCGCAAACAAACCTCTCCAAGCCATGTTAAGTTTATCTCTATCTCACACATTAAGGGACATATTTACAAGAATGTGGCGTATCATAGATGAAGTACCCCTTTTCTTGGCCTTCCCCCACCTACTGACAGCACAGTAGTGCCGTATTTATGATACAGTGCACCACTGTGGTTATTAGGCCATTAGCATCAGAATTTTTGATGCTATTGTGGTGCTTTGCTGTACTAGCATCATAAATGTTGACACTAGTGTAGCAAAGTGCAAAGAGGACCATAGGTTACAGTGGGTGCATTATTTTAAGGCCTACTTTGAGCAGGCATTAAAATGATGCCAAAATGGCGCAGTGAAACTTGTAAATTTTACTGTGCCATTTTTGCAGGCCTCCTAGCGCCGGAATGCCCCCTTGCATACATTATGCTCACAAAGTGGCAAAATGCATGCATTGAGCCACTCTGTAAAAATGGCATGGCAAAAATGCCTCCTTAGCCCACATTAGTGTAAAAAAATGACACTAAAGTGCAACAAGTAGGAGCTAGGAACCTGCAAATATGCCCCTAAGTTCAGCCAGTCAGGCCAACCCACAAGCAAAGTCATAGCTTCCTTTTGCCTATAAACAGTCCATCAGTTTTCTGTTCTCTTATTTTTGCCCACACTGCATTATGTATAATTTTACACTGTGGTTTTGTAGTTGGTGTGTATGCAGAATTTCTATTTTTTATGCGCTTGCCCATGTTTGAACTATGTCCCCTTTCAGGGTTTTGCTGTGACAGCATTTTCTAACATATATAAAGGCCCAACAAGAATGACTTGGGGCAGAAGAAACTTGTGTCAAAGGCATACACACTGATGTGTGTCTGCCTTCTGTCTTGGCCTGCCAACAAACATTACTATCTCAACAAACATTTCATCTGTTCTGGAGCCTTGCCTGGTACTTGTGTTTTCTTAGCGTCACTCTAAGGAGGGTTGGAAAAGTTGTTTCCCTAACAAATGGTGTCAGAAGTGGGATGCGTGAAATGGCACCAATGGGAAGTGAACTAAATACCTTGCGGTCATAGCCTTTCAATGCTTAGAATATAACTGGTAGTAAAGAGGTGATTAAGGTGTTAAAACAAATATAGCTAGCAATTAAACAGGGGACTGAGGATAAAAATGTAAGTTTTTTTTCCATAGCAATAAGTTAGAGTGATAGTGACAGATGCCTTCGGGGCTAACATAAACCCATGCAGGAGAGCCTGAGCGAAAAGTTATTTAGTTTTAATGGAACCCCAGGGGAAAAAACCCTCCCAGAGTGTAGCATGAGAAGCATTTGATTATCAGCTGGCACCAAGATGCAGGGAAATAATTTTGAATTGTGCACAAACAAATTATCTGTCATTGATCAATGGCTGTATTTGAATATTGTGTTGATTAAGGGTAATGTGCCACAATGTCTCATTGCAATGTTTCTTTGAATTATATGTAAAGGAGTGCATTACTGGATTAGAGAAGCACAACTGTTTATGTGGTGTCTCTTAGTTGTCAATAGCTCTTGATTTTTCTCTATCTCTCTCTTCCTATCCACCACTGCATAACAATATTTTGCAGTATACAAGTGTTGTGTTTATCTTTCAGGGTGTAAAATTGTGAAAGAAGGGAACAATGAACAACAGCAAGTCTAAAGGAAACATAATGGTTGTGAGCTCTTAAATGTTGAAAAAGGCTTAAAAGTTGTTTACTCAGCTGACAGGGAAAAAAGGTTTAAATTACCACCAGATAGTCCTGCAGCTTAGGTTGTAGAAGATACAAATTGTCTGGAACATGTAACACCTTTCTGCACACTAGTTTGGACTTGGAAGGGGAATAACGGGGGTGGCCTAGATTTGATTCTCTTGACATAGATGATATTGAACACTCAACAGAGACTTTAGAATTATGGGCTGACACATCATAGGAATCACAGTGTAAAAGGTGATTGCTTGCAGCAGCACCTTTCAATTGCTAAAAAAATGAAGCTCTCTTTTGAGAAACAAAGGCTAGGCCCATAGTTCTGAACTGCACAACCCTGATTGGCCTACTAAAGGATATCAAGAGTTGTGCACGTTTCTGATGATTATGGAAAGGGATGGTATTTTCAAGGTAAAAAAACACAGCAAAAAATGAGAAAGGGATGATGTTGCAGCAAGTACAAGGACAGGAGGAGCCAGAGGAAATGTACTTTTGCGAGGTGCACAGCATAGACAGGATGAAGGACAAGGATACCAGAGAAGAGACCGGAGTAGGGATCAGTGTTATGTTTGCGGGAGGTATGGACATTAGGGCCGAAATTGTAAAAGTTATAGAGGTAGAAGAGATAGAAATGGCAAACATGACAGGTATGAGAGGAATGATAGAAACAACAGGAATGACAGGTTTGACAGGGATGAGGCCCAGCCATTAGCACTACCCATTTTTAAAGATATCAACAAGCACAGCACTCCCTGAGGAACCCTTTCCAGAAACACCATTGATCAGCATAGGACCACGCAGAGAGAGAGAGAGAGACGACCCAAACTGCAGAAAACCAAGCCCAGTGATTTATGATAAAGGTATCAGACACACCTGAGGAGATTCACATGTTCCCAATTAAGGTAGGAGGTGAGGAAATGGATTTCCTAATAGACAGAGGTGCAACCCTCTCAGAAGTAAGAAACAAGTTAGTTCCCAGTAGTGGTGAAACAGTCACTACTGTAAATGGGACTCTGATACATGAAAAGTTATCAGAACCCCTACCAGTTTCCATTGATGACTTCACAATGACCATCAGCTTCTCCTGTGACCAGCTGCACCCATCAATTTGCTCGCTTATATTTTTCACAAAATGGGATTTACTTACAAGTACCTGAGGACAGGTTAGAACTTGCTAATAGAACACTAACTGCTTCCAAATTAAATGAAGATTCTGTGTTATGTACAAACTGTGTCTTGTCTCTCTCTCTAACACATTACCAATGAACTCTGTTACAGGGAGATTTCTACAATGACATGTTTCAAGTCCTGTTTAAATACAGTCCTGACATTTAGAGTGACTTGGTAATTAGTTTAGTGCAGTTGGCATTAGTATCCGGGACCATACACTGTACTGCAGCATTTATAAGGGGCCAATGCCTGAATGGTATGCCTACATGGCAGATACATATTTGTACTGGACAATGGAGTTGCTCAAGGACACATTGTATGTAGACAAAGAAGGGTGTGCCATGACCATTGAGCTAGGACCACAGGAAGAGAGGTTATTTCAAGTGCCAGCTTCAGAACAACAGGTGCCTGTATTACCAGGATTCTGCCCTAAAGATTTGGGTACCATGGTCAAGCGCTTTCAGGACACACCAAGAATTAAGGATTTTACATTCCCTTTGGGAGTTGTGTCTGTGTTGGGAGATGGAGAAGGATGGTGTTGAAGCTTGTGTATGCTCAGAAATGACAGGGCTGCAGTTTTTGACACGCTTGAAGGGAGTATGGCTTTACAGATGACTAAAAATAAGGTTCTAGAACAAATGAACTCAGAGGTTTGGGCAAAACACAAAAATTAGGCAGGATTCATCAAACATGCCCTCTCCCTAAAGTGATGCTTAAGGAAAATGCAGAACTACCTTATGTGCATCAGTATAGACTGTCACCTCAGGCAGAGGTGGGGCAAAAACCTGTGACTGAGTCTCTCTTACAACAAGGTATCATTAAAAAGACTACTAGCCCCTGATATAGCCCAATAACTCCACTGAAGAAGGGCAATACAGGACAGTATAGATTCATACAGGATTTACGCCTGATGAACAACATTGTGGCTCCCTTTGCACCTGTTGTTCCTGTCACCAATATTATGTTATCTTCTATGCCTGTAGAGGCAGAGTACTTTTCAGTCATAGATCGCTCCTCTATGGGCTTCAGTATTAGAGTCCATCCAGAGAGTGAATACCTTCTTGCCTTCATAATAAAAGGCAAAACACTTTCGCAAGACTCGCTTCGCAGAGAGTCCCACGGGCTATGCACAGGCAGTAAAGACAGACCTTGAGAGCCTACACCTGGAAGGTAGTAATGTCATCTTGCAATATGCTAATTATATCCTAGTGGCATCTCCATCACCTGAGGCCTATGAAAAAGACACTGTAGCTCTGCTGAACCACCTCCAGGAAAGAGGAGACAAAGCACCATTGTAAAAATTTCAGTGCTGCCAAAAAGAGGTGATTTACCTGGGTTATGTGGTATCCAAAGGTACACACAGTATATCACCTGACAGAATGAAAATGATTCAATGCATGTAGCCCCCGTCCACCAAGAAGGAAATGATGCCCTTCCTGGGGATGATAAACTACTGCCGCCAGTTGGTCCCTGAGTACAGATCCTATGATGCCATCTTCAGGGAATGCATAGTACAAGATGCACCCAACAACATTATATGGACTAATGAACTTGCAGACAGTTTCGAAAAACTGAAAGGGACATTGTGTACTGCACCAGCATTGGGGTAGCCTGATTACAAACTGCCTTTTCATCTCTATGTGTCAGACCAAAATGGCATTGCGAATGGTGTGCTGACAGAGCAGCATGGCTCTGGAAAAAAGTCTTGTTTGAGAGCAGTAGCCACAACAGCTGTGATGGTAGATAGGACGCCCCCCGTTGCACTGGACTACACTTGCATTGTTTCTGTACCACATTAGGTACAGTTGTTGTCATCAGCAGCAACACAACATTTTTTGGTAGCCATGCTCACAGGTTATGAGGTCACATTGTTGTCGAACACTAATATCACTATTAAAAGATGCCCACCCATTAAATTGGCAACGCTATTACCTGCTATAGGTGATTCTGATGAGATCCCATTTGGCTACATTATTACCTGCAATAGGTGATTCTGATGAGATCCCTGACCATAGTTGTGTTGAGGTTGTAGAAACATGCACCACACCCAGACACGACTTACAACAGACACAATTAGATCTAGCAGACTATGAGTGGTACACTGATGGCTCCTCCAGCAGACTAACAGACACTGACTACAGAACAGGGTATGTTATAACAACAGTATACAGCATAATTGAAAGTGCAGCTCTGCCACCTGGCACATCTGCCCAGCAAGCTGAGCTGTATGCTGTAACAAGAGCATGCATCCTAGCTGAGGGGAAAACTGTGAAGATTTACACTGATTCACCTTATGCTTTTGGAGTTGTCCTTGATTTTGGCCTGCTGTGGCAGTGTCATGGTTTCATAAGAGCAGCAGGACAGCCTATTCAAAATGGACCTTTAGTACAGAACTTATCAAAAGCAATATTAATACCTAAGGACATAGTGGTTATAAAATGTGAGGTCCATACAGGAGTTAATACCAAGATAACCAGAGGTAACACCATGGCTGATACAGCAGCAAGGCAGAGCATGTTTCAGCCAATACAGATGGTGCCACTGATGGCAAAAAGCATTCCAAAAAATCAGCTCATTCAGATACAATTGTTGCTGGCTGATGTGAAGGAAGCACAAGGGTCTGCAACACCAGATGAGGAGGGAGTGTGGACTGATGCTGGATGTGAGCAGAATGATAAGGGACTGTGGGTCTACCAGGATGGGAGGCCTGTGGCTCCATGCAGTATGCTCCTACCCCTTACAAGGCTTGCTATTGGACCCACTCACATGGTAAAAGGGGGGGAAGAATTAATTAATTAGCCAGGAATGGTTTGCACCAGGGATAATTCTGTCCCCAGTGTCTTGTCTGTGCCCAACATGCGAAAGGTCAGTCCCCTACAACACATGATCACTTGACAGTACCACGGGGTCCCTTTACCAATGTCCAAAGAGATTTTGCCTATATCGCCCCAGTGAATGGATTTAAATATTTGCTGGAGTATGTGGATCAAATTTCAAAATGGGTGGACGCATTTCCCACAAGGAAGAATGATGCGGCAAAGTTTGTGCGACGCTTGACGAAAAATACCATACCCCGATTTGGGGTCCCCGAGGGCATAAATAGCGACAGAGGGGGTGAATTCTTGGCTGCAGTTGAGCAAAAGGTGTGTGACTGTTTGGGAATAGAGTAGAATAAGCATGCCCCTTACCACTCCCAAAGTTCAGGACAAGTGGAGAGGATGAACTCCACAATTAAATAGGATTTGCAAAGACAACTGATGCAGCAGGCCTGAAATGGCCCGATGTTCTACCTTTAGTGCTGCATGCCATAATAGCAACAACATCTAGAACAACAACTATTTTGTTCCCCCTTGAGGTATTTGATGGAGTGGCCTATATCCGTGGGGTTGCGGTTGCCTCTCCCATCATTCCAAGCAGCACTGCTGTGGCCAGATGAACATACTTCTGACTACGCTGTAGAGTTGTCAGCAGTCTTGAGGCATCAACATCTCCAGGTGAAGGAAGTTTTGCCCCATCCATCCTCAGAGCCCACACACTCTTTTAAAGCTGGAGACAGGGTCATGGTGAGAAAAATTAAAAGATGTTTCTCTTAGTTCTAGAATGGACTGGACAACACATCGTGCTTCTGGTGGGGCAGACAGCAGCGAAGGTGTCCGCCCCACCAGAATCACGGCACTAGGGGGGTCATTCTAACCCTGGCGGTCGGCGACCGCCAGGGCTAAAATGACGGAAGCACCGCCAACAGGCTGGCGGTGCTTCCTTGGCCATTCTGACAGTGGCGGTAAAACCGCGGTCAGAAAAGGGCAACCAGCGGTTTCCCGCCGGTTTACCCCTGGCCCAGGGAATCCTCCATGGCGGCGCTGCTTGCAGCGCCGCCATGGGGATTCCGACCCCCTTACCGCCATCCTGTTCCTGGCGGTGTAACGGGTGTCGTGGGGCTCCTGGGGGCCCCTGCAGTGCCCATGCCACTGGCATGGGCACTGCAGGGGCCCCCAAACAGGGCCCCGGGTGCCACTGCACCCGTCGCACCCCTTCGACTCCGCCGGCTCCATTCGGAGCCGGCATCTTCGTAGAAGGGGGTTTCCCGCTGGGCCGGCCCAGCGGGAAAGCCAGAATGGCCGCCGCGGTCTTTTGACTGCGGTGCGGTCATTCGGCGGTTCCCGCTTGGCGGGCGGCGGTCGGAATGACCCCCTAGGTGTAGATCTGCAGGAACAATGACTGAGACAGAGGTACCTGTAACTAATGAGCACCTGCCACCCGTGGAGCAGCATAACATACCAGAAAAGGGGAGACAAACCAGACCTTTCCTAAGAGCCACGCTGAGGGCCCCCCAGCAAGTGTCACAGAGACAGTGACACCAACTGATACTGTTAAGTGAAGCACATGATGTAGTGCTGAAGAAGGGTGATGGTTGCACCTTTGGAAAAATAGACTGAAGAAGACACCACAGGACAGGTCCATAAAACCAGCCCTGAACAAGATGGCTGCAAACCAGGAGAAGAAGCAGAGGACAGCGCGCAGCGTGCTGTTGACTTTTTGACACTTAGAGAAAGTGTCTTAGAACTGAGTAACAGAAGGCACTTTATAACTATATCTAAGACTTTGGGGAAAAATGCATTGCATAGTGCAAACAATATTATTTATTACCTTCATTTTGTGTGTGCTACATGTATTTTGACAACAAGCTGACCATCCCCTCATTGCAGTACATGAGAAGGTCAAGTCCTAGGTCTTGAAAATGGCTGGATTATTTTAGAGTTATTCAGAGACTCCAGCGACCCCATTAGCTTACACGAGACTCCTGTGCCTATACAGAATTACGCGCAAATAAAATGATGCCTTATATCAAATGTGGCTTGGGATTGTGGAGAAGGAAGGATTGGATGGCTCCCACATTGTACCATACTGCCAAATATTCAAACCAAATACCCAGTGTCTCCTACAATGGAAAACAATGAGAGGACAGTGCATTTCCTGCATGTATAAAGCATCATATTTCAGGATGTAACCCAACTTCCCATACTTAGGATATCTAGCAAGTAGCACGTGTCCTAACATATTAGAATTGAATGATACCACAGGTAATTGGATTATAAGGGACTGACAGTTAGTGAGTAGGATCTGGACAACTAAAGTACAAGGCAAACAAGATAACTGCACCTTACATTACTGGAACATCTTTATACATGGAGAGACAATGTTGATAGGACCTGATGATCTTCTATACTATCCATTAATTGAGTGAGAAAATGATTATACTATTGCACTAAATGTGATTTCGAAAATATTAGAATATCCTTTATGGTCAGCTCGCTGCTCTTACATGGCACCTTGGGCAAGTTCTAGGCAGACTGGATCACACATTGTGGTCCTAGTGACACAGTTAGTGAGCAGGATCTAGGATCCCTGGATTGTGGTTCTCCCTCCTTCACAGTACTATTTCAGCTCTGCACCAAGGCTTCCCTACTGACCTCATTGTGCTGTGCACCAAGGCTTCCCTACTGACCTCACTGACACCTAAGCCAGCTGTGCAAACAAATTCTCCAAGCCACATTAAGTGTAGCTCTGTCCCACACATTAAGTTCAGCCTATCAGGCTGACCCTAAAACAAGGTCATGGCTTCCTTACGCCTACAAAGAGTCCACCTGTTTTCTATTCTCCTGTTTTTGCCCACACTGCTTATGTATAGTTTTACACTGGGGTCTTGTAGTCTGTGTATATGCAGCCTTTCTATTTTTAATACGCTTGCCCATGTTTGGTCTATGTCCCCTTTAGGGGTTGTGCTGTGTCAGCACTTTCTAACATATATAAAGGCTCAATATGATTAACTCAGGGCAGAAGAAGCTTGCTTTAAAGGTGTACACTGGGATGTGCGTCTGCCTTCCACCTTGGCCTACCAATAAACATTGGTACCTCAACAAACATGTCATCTGTTCTTGAGTCTTGCATGGTGCTTGTGTTTTCTTTGCATCACTCTCAGCGAGGTTGGAAACATTGTTTCCCTAAAAATGTTTTATTATTTTTATCACTTCCCCTTTCATGCAGAATTTGTTTTTCATTTTCCTTGTATGACATGTTCAGCCTGTGCTCAACCCAAGGCTGCACACAATAGAAAAACATTTGTTGTCATATCTGGGCAGTGCTTAGAACATCAGATGTTTTATAATAAAACACCACACTGCCCCACCACCTTAGAAGGGACATTCCAGTCAGCTTGCCATCTCATGCGGAATGTTGTCATCACAGTCTCTGCTGAAACTCTGCATATTCTCTTCATCCATGCGGGGTGAATCCCAGCAGACCAACCGACCTCTTCTCTACCTATAGCACAGGTATGGGGATTGTGTTTTCTTCCGGGGACTAGATGGGCATATTGGGGATAACATTGCTATTGTTCTGATGTAGAATCTTAGTAGTGCAGGTAGTGATTTTAGAATCACTATTGTGACAGTATGGGGGATTTTCCCTCTGTTTCACTTTTCTAGTCACTGCTCTAAAAGTGTTGTGTTTTATTATCCTAATAATCACAATCAATGCTTTCTTACATAGAATGCAGTTGCTTGAATGAACGTATTGAACCAAATCCTGCTTCTGTTTGTCTTTGCATGTATGAGAGGTATGACTGAGAGAAAGGGGTTAGGTCTGTTCCACCACGACTTCCCTGAGAAGTCTTAAGAGTGTCATGCAGTAGCCTGCCACAAATCACCTTTAATCTTCGGTACTGGTGAGGTGAGCCTAGGTAGCCGAAAGGGTTAGTCCGACAACTGTTACATAGTGTGGGATCAGACTCAGTCCTGCATGCTCGGTGCTGTTGCTGTCCAATATCCAGCAATCTCATTACTACAATGAGAGTCCTACAGCAGTGGGAGCTCATCCATAGCTCACAACCAAACTGAGGTGTCGCTCCCTCATAGTCCAACAACAACAGGGTATCCTAAACCACAGTCCCATTTTCTGCACCGACCTGCACAGGTTCTTCTTGACAAAGGAACTCTATAGAAATTCAAATGACTTCTTGAAAGTTCCTTCTTTCCTTTCATTTCCTCACTCTTGCAATCTGTGTTTAATCAAAAGTGGTAAATCAATAAGTCCAGAAAAAGAAATAGTGTGCAGTGATCGAATACATTCTCACTCATGTTCTTCTCCTTTAAACCACATCGCAACAATGTCATCTAAGTTCTTTCAAACCAGGTAATTTCAGAATCTAGTTGATGAAAATGATTCACATAAGTTAATACATTCATTTATCCTTGCTGAATAAAACAGAAGGCTTCTTCAGTGGAGTACTCCAAATCAGGATGTCTAAACATAAAAGCGGATGGCTAGACATGAGAAGTATGTCAGTTGGTTTCTAATGGAGCTGCTCATGACAGTGTTGATCCAGGAAAACAATTAATTAGGTGAATTGCTTGCACATAGTGCACTTGAATGAACTACTGAGCCGTCTATAAAATATTACTTTGAGGTCAGCAACTCACATTTGTTGCACCTTTTGCATCAGGTCCTGAGGATGATTGATATTGTTACAAAACCTAAGGAGTTGGTGATGGCACAATCAATTAGGGACAGGAGATTAAAAAAGTTTGTGGAGTATCCTTCTAGATTACCTAAGGAAAAGGTGTCTCCCCTAAGTAGTCACAGTGACACCATGCACAGAACAATATATGTGAAATGTGCCACAATTCTGGTTTTGATTTTTAGTGGGTGATAACCAGGAGGAAATACCCTTGAAGCGGAAAATCCTACTTTGGCAATCTTGTAATTCCTAATTGAAGTTGAAGAAAAAATCAGCAAGGCAACAAACTCATTCTCATGCTAGGAAGGGGAAAAGAGCCAGGCTACACCAAGAGAAAGTTTTTATGGCACTTTGGAGTGATCTAAAAGTGGTGTCCGTCAATGCTGTAATAGAGAGTGCATGGAAGTCTTCTCCTGACCTCATGAACCCTCAGGTGAGTTCTTGGTACTGTCCTTTGCACAGATCCCAGTACAAATGTAACATCATGAGATTTAGTCCACTATTATCAGGCACCCAATATTAAGCTCAAAACGTGTTTACTATAAAATGATTACATTTATTGGTTTAAATTGTCCTTCTTAAGTTTGTTATTCTTCACTCGACTATGACCTGTCTCATTCACAACTAGTCTCTAATAGGACCATGCTCTGCCTTCATTAAATCAAATCTTCTTCTTTTTGCACCTCATTTGTAAACAAAAGTGAGGTCTGATTACTGTATTTGTTTATTCAGCCTTATGGGTTTCTTTTTCAGAATTATTTTTTATTTAATATATAAACTGACAATAAAAGTGCAGTACCAGTGTACGGTTCTTATGCAACAACTCATGTGACACATATTATGTTATTACTAACGAAAATCACACTTAGTATCAAATTATATTTTGACATTAAATATAATACAGTTTTATGGTGAGACATAAATAGCACACATGATTGTAGTAGGGAACATGGAATACTGAACATTGATAGGTTAGAATAATTTTGCAACAGCATCGAGGGCCAAAATATCAAAAGATAAGTGCACAGATGAGGCAAGGATTAACTATTGCTTTCATACAACCCTTTTTATTGATTTTAAATCTAATATGGACCTACAATAAAACATAGCAATAATAGTAACAAAAACAATGGTGCTTTCATTCCCAACTATTTCCCTAATATTTCCTCCTGCCGGTCACTCCCTCCAAAGCACCCACAGCAAGCTATCCAACAAGTGTTAGCATTAGTCAATCCCTGAATGCTCATATTTCTCATTCCAAGGTGGTGGTCTATGAAGTTCTGGGGCTAATGGAGATCCCACTATAAGTTGCCCACTTCCTCCAGATCTTATGTGTTTCTCAGGGCATCCCCTACTTTTGTACATAGGCAGCGCTCAACTCATAAACCAGTCAAGGCTCTTAAACCAGCCCTTCTTAGAGGAAGAGTTGATGGCTTTCCACATATGCACAATGTCTTGCTTGGTCACAGTAAGGCCTAGACACAACAATGATAAACTATATTGGTCCTCATTAAAGTCTGTGGTGATGATGTGTACTAGTACTAACCTCAGCTTTGAGGAGGTAATCCTCCCCAGACACCCCTCCTAGACAACATAGAACCCTTCTCCACCCTTCCACATAACCATGTTGTATTTAGAAGGTCCTTCTCCTGAATCCCACACCAAAGGCAAGTAGGAGAAGTTGGCATCCGCATTCGCCAAAGTTTCTGCCTAGTAAGGTACGTCCTATGAAGAAATTTCAATTGGATGAGGTGAATTATTCTTAACTCCACATCTGTGTACCTTGAAGAGAGGTGATATATATCAACAAAATATTAATATGTGGAATTAGGTACAGATGATCTTCAGAAACAAACCTTTTGTCCCTTCATATATTTGCAACGATATTCTGTCCCATTGATATTTATGATTCAATATTACCAGCGTCCACCACTACACTGTTTTGTCATTCTCTCTCTGAACACTATCTTCCAGATTATATCTATTTTTTAGAGTAGATTTATTTATAAGGCTAGATTGAAGAGTTTGCTAAGAATTCCTCATGAGTGGGTGGGGTTTGAGTCTTCCAATAATGAAGGATTCAGACTTTCACTACTGTGTTGCAATATTGCCACAATCTTTACCGTGCGGATGGAATGTCTGGGATGTTGTTGAGTACATGTAACAAGGCTACTTTCATGCAAGGCTGGAAGAGCAAGAAACTGTATGTTGAAAGTATTTCCCATGTAGCCGCCCAACAAGAGAATAGAGATGGGCAAGTCCATAATATGTGCCCTCCTTCTGATTGCCCTCTAACATTTAGAATGTTGACTTACCCCTACTTTGCACATAGTATAAGGTGTCCAGTACCAGCCTTGAAAAAAATTTCAGAAGATTAATTTAAGCCTAAACTTTCATAATCCATGGTTTAGAGTCTCAAGTAGTAGGACCCAATGCTTTTCTGTGTTTTATTTTCCAGCATGATTTTACTTGAATAGAGTGCTGTAGTACCTGTGGTTTTGAGCCTAAAATATACCTTTTTGTGAGCCTCACAAATTGCTGCATCTCAATGGGTGCATCAAAACACCTGTGAGTCATAATATGCACTGTCGTAGTTGTTGGAAATGCCAGTGTTGATCAATGCGTATCAATACGTAGATCTCAGCTCTTCAATCACAAATGTGGTTACAGTGGATAGAATCTGTGAAATCTTTATGATACCTTTGTCTATCCACTTTGTCAAATTTAAAAGACAATCTTTTATTATTATCTATGTGTTGTTCCTTATTGGTGTATCTGCATGCAGATAAAGGTCTATTTTCATGGATCTGTAGGTGACCAGTCATGCTGTAATTATGGTTTGGACACAGGTTCTACTGTATTTGGAAGAAGAGTTTTAGTAACATTTGTGTCTTCTGCATCACAGTGCCTCTCCATAGTAGAAAGCTCCATTATGGACTTGTGACTACCCTTTGCTGACTGAAGTCTCTGTCAAGAGATGAAACACATTGGCTGAGTCTGCTGTATTGGATTTAAAATAAATATTGCACCTTAAATTCAAGGACAGCCTTTTTCTTGGGAACATGATGGGAAAAAAAGCATGACAACCCTCTGCTGATTGATATATGAAATGCCTGGGAGAGTTTGAAGGGCATACTTTAATGCCAAAGGGGAGTTTTATGAAAGTGAGTTTTGTGACAGTCAAATCAGAGGGATTGAGCACCAAAAGTGGATTATTAATCTGTTCAAGTACAGACCTGCGCAGCCACTTAGCAGCACCACTGCCATTAGAGAGGTTTTGAGTTTTTCAGTAAGTTTGTAAAGATATCTACTATGACTCCTGGATGTATATATACTTTCCTATCATCATTCCTAGCTGTTTATCACCATTTGGGATTCCTATTTATTTTAGTTTGGTTGCCAGCTGCTACCCTGCCCTTTCTCTATATACATAGTGGCTGAATCTGCATTGATATAGGGCATATTCTATTTGTTCCATAAATAGTGAGTTTAAAGCAAATTTTTATTTTTCTAATTCTTTCAGCAAATCTCTTGTAGGATGGGAATTGTATCTACTTGTGAAATCTCTGGTACAGCTTTCAAGCTTTGCCTGTTTGAGTTTGGCTTTTCTCCAAGCTATGGCATTGCGTCCTACTAATGATCCTTGTCACACGGCCCTGCCTGCTGCCAATAGTATTTGTGATGAGTTGCCAGAGCCTTCATTGTTGTCTATGTATTTATGAAAAAGTGGAGTTGTACTCCAAAAGTACTACTTCAAGTATGTTTAAATGCCTTTTATGAATTGGCCCCAAAAGTCTAAAATGGGAATTTCAAAGAATATTCATAAACAATTAGTAAAAATAGAAAGTCTGTGTCCTCCTTACACTTTTAGTAACATCGAGCAATTCTGGTTAAGTCACAAACATATTTTATAATACTTGACGGTCAATGTCCTTGGCCCTTGAAAGGGATTTTACCAAGCAAGAGAGTTCTTTTTGCAACAAACTCATTCCACTACAAGCTCCAACAATGCTTAACTCTTTGAAGACCTCTTCTCTGAAAATAATCAGTGTTAGTGGGTAAAGCAGCCCAAAAGATCATCTAAATTGGAACATTAAATGTATTCATCAGAGCAAATACCAAAGTACTAGTTTATTTTATGCTCAAGAATCCCCCATAAGGACACTGGCAATGGTTGCCTTTGAAGCCTCTATGCAGCATGTAACACATCAGGTATTACAAGTGTCTTTGTACAAGTGAAATTAGTTATACTGTTTGATTGTATTGGCTCCAAAATTACCATTTTCCTGGTAATACTATTTAAAAAATCTCTATATTTTTTAAATAATTGTTTTTATAAAATTGGAGGCTCATTTTGAAAGGTAGCTGTAAGATATTTTGGGGGGTGCAAATTTCCATGTGATCTGAGAACACCACTGCAAATACTCAATTATTCACTTCAAAGATCTTACCAGTTGCCACTGGTCGACTGCACAAGGAGTCCGAAAATGAATGTGTGATAATAAAAATGTGAATTAGATTGCACCTGAGTTTATCCATGTTAATCTTTACTTTAAAAAGTCACCAATTAAATATCACATCATTTCAATGTTGAAAACAACTTTTGGTATGTCTATCTCTTAGGTGCAGGCATCAGTCAATGGGCGACGCCCACACTCCCTCCCAAGTGCATCTGACGGCCATCGCTGGAGAAGGTTTAAGTGGACCGAGGACCCTTTGGCGCTTAGACCAGAGGGCTTCCTCTTTTTAATTTTTATCTTGGACTGTCCAGAAAGAACTTCCCGAGAACCCTGAAGTTTTTTTTCTTGATGTGAAATGACAATTAGTGCAATTAAGTTCACTGTATTTGTGTTCTGGGGGAACCAGGACAATGGTAGTCCTCCTAGTTCGCTCTTACTGCCCTTGGTTATATCCATTCCTATTGCAGGCACTAGGCCGGCCACACAAGTGGGGCAGCTTTTTTATTGGGGCAGGTGGGGTATTGCTGGATAATAGGAATTTTGTGGATTCTTTCTGATTCTGGAAATTTCCATCACAGAAATGTAGGAAAAATCCTTGATTTTAGGCAAAGTTTAAGGGTTACAGGTCATTGTGAGTAAGAAAATCTTGTGGGATCTACGCAAGGGACACAACCCTGGAATCCCTTGGGTGTCTAGTTTAAAAAAATATATGTGGTTGGTATGAACGGCCTCAAATAACGCAGCTACCCCTATAGCTGATCTCTCCATGTAGAGGGTTGGGGACTTTTGTGTTACGGTCTCTTGACCCAACCATGAAAGTAGGGGACCCTTGTTATCAGGAGACATGTGGAAACTGCGGGTGATGTGAAATTTGAGGACCCCCAGTATTTCCGGGACTTTTCTGCACAGATAATTGAGCAACATGTGTCTGTTTAGTCACATTTTGAGGTTTAAAAGGGCTTCTGGGTAAGAAAACCTCATGAGAGCCACAAAAGTCTCAGACAGCTCTATTTCTATGGGTGTCTAGTTTTAAAAAATATGCAGATTTGCAAGGTTTCCCTAAGTGCCCACAGAGATAGGTTTCAAAATCCAAAATTATGTGATGTGTCCATGTTGTGTTTTCGGCCCTTTCCTGTCATGGACACTAGGCCTACCGACACAAGTGACCATTTGTACAGGGAGACATGTGGCAATACAGAATAGCAGACCATCTACCAATTGGATTTCTATGCAGCTGTGCCTTCCAAATGTAAACCAGTGTGCAAGAAAGAAGATACCCTCTGAATCACATGCTAGCATGGGTACCCACAAATTCAGAGATGTACAAATAAACACTGTTTCCACACTCATCATATAGTGTACAATTCAGAATTCGGAGGTTTCCTTCATGCCCATGTTTCACTCTTAATATCTGACCATAAGAATTGCTTTATACTCAATGAAATACCACTGTAATGTGCAGCTCAGTTGTGGGCTCTTTGAAACTCGAGTTCTTGGACAACCTACAAACCCTATATATCACCACAACCAGAAGGATCCATTTGAGGTAATATAATATTGGTTTGTAAATTGGCTATTTTGACAAGAAGCTGCAGATGACTATGTTGTCACAAATGACCATTTTCTTACTCATTTTGTTTGAGAAAGCCTTGTGGGATCTACACAAATGACCTCTTGCTAAATTCAGAATTTTGTCTACTTTTCAGAGACGTGTAGCTTTTCACATGACTTTCACACCTGTTTCCACTATAAACTCGGAAGTAGGATAAAAGCATAGAAAATTAGGAAAATATGAGTTACCTGTTAGAAAAATGCCAAAACTGTCATTATAAAAAGTAGTTTTTTGATACAATTCCATGAGTTAAAATCAGGGAAGATGGTGATTTCAGCACAACAAACCATTTGTTGAGGCCATTTTTAGGGGAAAAACACACTTTCTGCAGTCCACTTTTTCACATTTTCCGAAATAAAACCAAAATGTAGCTATATTTTGCCTATTTTATCATCCCCTCAAGGGGAATCCATAAACCCTGTAAACTTTTAGATGTTGGAAATAAAAGGACGCAAACTTGGCATGGATACCTTATGTGGTAAAACCGTTATGGAGGCCTAAGTGCAAACTATTCCAAAAAACTAAAAAAGGGCCAAGCAAATAGGTGAGAAAGCCTTAGCAGTTAAGAGGTTAAAATCACAATGTTTAATTCATTTCAGATATTATATTACTCAATTCCACAAAATCTCAGGTTAATCAAAATATTAGATACAATGATATCCAATAAATGTCTGAGTAGCTGACTTACCACAAGAGAGTAATAGATCTTGAATCCAGGTTTAGCAACAAAATAGTCATCAGACTTAAATGTCACTTTTATATGATTTGTTTTAGATGTTAGTCTTGGAGGAACTTCCTTGTGACCACACCATCGTCCTCGGATCACAGTACTGGTCTCCGATACATCTTCCACTTCTACAAAGTCATACCTAGAGAAATAGATATTTTATTCATTAATTTACAAAATAATATACTATGGGGACTAGGGTTAGGAAAAGTGCATTTAGGTTTAAATAAGTGCATTTAGAATTGTGCTGGAGGAGAACATATGCCTATGCAGTGTATACTTCCTATCCTAAAAACACAAGCATTTATTTATTAACTTGAAGCGTCACACATGAAGTGGGTTGATTATGGTTAGATCTAATGTTAGGTAAAAGCAAACATTTTTTAATGTTACTTAAGTACTAGTATGATTGTATTGTGGAAAGACCATGTACTGTGCATGATTTCACTACTATCTACTGAACTGTGAATCATGTGTTGTAAAACTGCATTGAATTAAACATTCAATCTTATTTCCCAAATGTAATTTGGGATTCAAGCCTTTGTAAGATTATGTTAACAAGCAAGATAAGCAAGCCAACCATGGTGGGTGAGTAAACATCTAAAATTAATTATTCCTTTGTAAATCACTGAGCAATAGGTAGGGATTCAGATATTCAGTAGATTTTACTGGCCAAGTATCAATACCTCTATATATAGAACCTCATCCCTATTACATAATTATGTGCTACATTTCTGTACTGCTTCAAAGGTAGTTTACCCAACAGTACAGTGAAATGCCAGGCAATGCAATGTCATGTCAGACATATATTATGCTATGGTACACATTACTTTTTTACACATGGTTGAAATAATTGAGCAGTAACTTCTACTGCAGTAGGGCACTTCCATGTAGACATGCAATGAAGACATCGTCAATGGCTGTCATGGCAGGGCGGGGCATGGGTTCTGTTTTTTCCCTTGCCAGAAATTACTTCAAAGACAAAAAAACATCCATGTGAGAGAAAAACGTTACTGGGATTCTGACCTATTTTGAATTCAGATATTTTTATTGAAATGTTACAGATAAATCCACAGATAAATCCACAGTAAGGCATGCAAAAATATAAACTTCACAATATGCGCTGAAGCCTAGTACTAGCTAACAGAAAAATGAAATGAAATGACGTGATATAAGGAAATTAATAACAGCCAAATATGGGAGAATAAAAATGTGTTGATTAGAAATAATTATACAGGTACTTGGAAAAGAAGATCTAGAATTAGAACAATATTATTAAATAAAATTAATTCTTTTTTTTTTAAATATAACGTTTTCAGAACAATACATGAGAACTAGGAGGCTGCATAAGATATGGAGCCCGATCTCAGAAGTGATTTTCTGCATATTCCATCAACCAAAAATAGGATGCTTGAAAATACAGCCATACAGTCGTGGCTCACGGGTGTCAAAAGGGATGGGGTGTCGCTCACAGGGAGGGGGAGAAAATATTAATAAAAGTTTTTCAAAAAAAAGTAAACTTACCTTTATGCCACGTAGCGCTGCACCCCGCTCCTCTGCTGGCTGGAGGCAGGCACAAGCTGTGCAGGCTCTCTCCAGCTTAGCAACTATGTTGCTAGGCTGGAGAGCGCCCACTGGGCATGTGTATTTGGCCGTCCCAAGACGGCCAGCCAGCACTCCCCCTCACGCTCAACACCCCCGTGGCCCCACCCCTTTATAAGGAAATAACAACAAACACTGCTGCTGCTGGCGTGGGGCAACGCTCCTCCACCCTCGTGGAGGAGCCGCCCCTGCAACCATAACAATAACTTTCTCCTTGTTTTGTTGGTATATAATTAAGAATCGTAGCTAGTAGAATTGATTATGCTAACCATGTTCATAATCTACTATAAGTTTTTTGAATTCTGTAGAATTATATATGATGTGTCATGAATGTACTTGCATTAGTATCTTTAGAGGAAGTGTGCGCAACACAGTATCATTTGAAGGTGGCCACATTGCTGCATCTGTTTCAGTCAACTTCAGAATTGCAATACTGATCTAAATTCCCAAAACACATCTAGAGTTGCATCTTTGAAGACAGCATTTAATTGATGAATAAAACGTTCCACTTTACTCCTTTCCTTGGTAGATATATTAGAGAAGTGGCACAAACACTGAAAGATGACAACAATGTTTATTACATAACTTCATACATAATCCCACAACACTTCACAGGTTTGAATGGATTTGTATGACCATTTAAACAGATGAGACCTTTAGAGATGCAAGATGGTACACATTTAGGGGCATATTTAAGAGCCCCTATTGCAATTAAGTGTCATTTTTTATGTTAATGTGGCGATAGAAGGCATTGCGTCACTTTGTAACCCTTTGTGCTACAGTATGCCTGTGCCAGGCATAATGTATGCAAAGGGGGTGTTTCCCCATTAGGGGGGGGGGTGAAAAAATGGAGCAAAGAACTCTAAGAGATTTCTTTGCGTAATTTTTTCCGGCACTTTAAATGCTTGCTAAGAGCAGACGTTAAAAGGAGGCTTCCATTGGTTACAATGGGCCTAATGGTGCTTTGCCGGATTAGCGTCAAAATGTTTCATGCTCATCCCGCAAAGTGCCCACTAGCATAAAAAATTCTGATGCTAGTACCCTAAATACTGCCAAGGAGCACCGTATTTTAAATATGGTGCACACATGGTGACGTTAGGGGATGCTAAGGGGCGCAAGAAAGTGGTGCTGGACACAGTGCAGCGCCACGTTTCTTAAATATGCTCCTTAATTTCTCACTACTTAAAGAGCGCTTTGAGGTGGACTACAGAATTTGCAAGTGCAACTCCAGGCATTCTCTTGCGGATAGTCCAAAGCCCGCTTCCAAGTGCAGACTAGGTGAACATGGTCATCACTGACAAAGTGGCTTTTGCTGCTGCGTCAGTATCTGCAAATCCTGCAACTAAAAAATTATTAGGAGTTGTTAGTACTCCCAGGCAGGGGGAGACTACCCGCATACATACATGGAGCAGAGGGATCCACCCATTTCCATACCTGATTTCTGCCAATCTCGTGTTTATGACTTGGGGTCTGATTTAGAGTTTGGCGGATGGGTTACTCCGTCACAAACATGACGAATATCCCATCCGTTGTATTATGATCTCCAGAGCCTAATACGGGATCATAATAACTTAGACAGGATATCTGTCACATTTGTGATGAATTAAACACCTCCGCCAAACTCTAAATATGGCCCTAAGTCTGCACATGATACAAACTTTGTGCGCAGACATATCCAAATCTGAGTATTGTACTCCATTTTCAAGTATACCCCATCAAATATGGTACCAAACTCTTCCATTCCGACAAAAGCATTGTGTACTCACAAGAGCTGCCAAATACTTAGGGCCAGAGTTTGATTATGATCCTTAAACCTCTGTCCATCAGGGTGGTAGAGGGAATTACATTCACCCTCCTCATGGACAGAAGACTGCCATACCTAGAGACCATGGCTGGCCCAGTGGTGAACTCTTAGCTTTCACAGGAGCCACCATAATGATGGCCTTGTCAAGACACTTCAAGTTTGGTGCATGGGCAACATCCCTGGCTGCGCAGCAAACTTCTTTGTTTTTTACAAAGCAGGTGTTTGCTTCAGAAGGAAATGGTCCCCATACCCAGGGAGTTTGTTTCGTATGTTGTGGAGCCACTGGAGTAAGCTTTCTGACAGTGGAGTCAGCCGATGCACCTCTGTCTGAGAACTGACAGCCTGCTAGATATAGGGTTTGGCAAACAGGATAGTCTATCGCCTTTGTGAAGTGTGCAACACTAGGAATCTCCATCCGCTATTGCAAGACTAGGAAAATGTTCCCATTATAGTAATCTGATTTTGTGAGGCTTTCTGGTTCATGGTCAAGCTACGTCTCAACACTTCCTTCTCCTGGCTGAACATTTTGATTGTTGCTGCTACTTTATGCTTGTGATCATTAATTTTTAATGATTAATTATTAATATCTAGGCATATCTTGTATGGTGTGATCAATCATCCAGGTTTTTTAACAATGTAACTAGATTAAAGGTGCTCTTAAATGAGACCACCCCGGCTAACACTATCTATGCTCACACAAGGCAGGAGTTAGAGAGCAATTTTTATGTGGCAAAATGGACTGCAGCCACTCAAAGGACAAAAGCAATGTTGTTTCAAATACGCAAGAATGGCAGATCAAGTTTGAGTATATTCAAAGAATAACACTGGACAAAGTTCAGTGTTTTAAGATAGCAAACATGTATTAGTATTTAATGTGAGCAAGAATGTTTATTTGTCACTTTTGCAAACTGTTCATTTCTTCCACACATGGATACAAAAACAGGCCTTAAATAACAACATTGAATCTTTTGCCATTTCATTATGAAAGTCTTTAAGGCAATTCTTTAAAAAAAAAAAAGTTGTTGTTTATTAAGAAATCTTATTTTAAGCAAGAGTGTAATGTGCCAATCAATGATTCAAATGATTCTCTTATCAGCCCCATCTCCTTCCTGAGATGTGCTAAGGGCTTTTCCATGGGGTTGAACCAATATTTTTTTTTATAATAAACAAATACTTGTATCTAGTGAGCTACTCTCCAGGGAGGGTAGATTAGGAATAAACTCCACAATCTGTCCCCAAGGGGGAAGAGGGATTGCTGGTGCCTATATGGTTGAGGGTATTGTCAATGGTATGATTGGGATCCCCATCCCATTCTTTTTTTTTAATTGCTGCTCCAGGAGTCTATAGAGGACTGTTGATTAAACTAAGTGTTTTTAAGTCATCAGCTGGGATTAGTGGTTTGATGCCTTTGAGAAGCTTGAGTTTGAATTTGGTGCTCTTTGCTATAGCAACCTAGCGTTTAGCCTTCTCTGTAAGTAGACGAGTGAAGTCAAGAAGATTAGATCTTTCAATCACATTATATCATTTTTAGTATGTGCTAAGAGGGTTCAATATAAACATATGAGAACATATTTACTTTCACATTTCAGCCTTTAGGATAAACCCCCCATTCAGCCATCCAGGGGGCATGAAGACTGTTGGGGCTCTTTGGAGCGGGGTTGCTGATCGATGACAGGGTGGTCCCCCAACCACATTCTTTTTATAACCATAAACATCCCTGGTATCTAGTGTGCTTTCTGGCTCCCTTGAGAAAGCAGATTAGAAGTGAATCCCCCAATCTTCCCACAAGAGTGCTGGGACCTTTACGTTTGGGTTACAGTCTGATGCATATATGAGCTGCCCCTATTCTTGTTTACAAAATAAAAAACCCTGTTGCCTAGTGGGCTTTTTGCCCTGCAGGGTATCAGACAGATTGCTGGGATCTTAGGGTTATGTTGCAGCCCCAGCCTGGGTGCACCGTCACCCACCTCAATTCTTTAACATAAATGTAAAAACACTAGTATCTAATGAGTTCCTGTCTCTCTATGCTGGACAGATTTGGGCTAAACCTACCAGTCTGTCCCTTAGAGATGCAGACTGGCTGTTGATGCCTTTAGGTGTTGGAGGTTGGGCTCCATGCCAGAGTGGATCTGCAGTCACTCAATTATTTTCATATCTATAAAAATCCTTGGTATCTAGTGTGCTCTCTGCCCCTCAAGGAATAAGACTTGGGTAAACCCACAAACTTGCTCCCCAGGGTAGTCAGAAATACTTTTTTTGCCACCTGTTTTTTTCAGTGGAACCACTTGGCAATTCCTAGGGGGCCGATCCCAACCCGCCCAAAAAAACTCTGGGGTCTAGTAGGTGGATCTCTATTAGAGAATCACCCTCCAGTGGTGAAACCCTAATAGGTATCCACTACAGAAAAGTTATGTTGAAAAGGGTATGTTCTCCCCTTTCTAACTTTCCAGCAGTAGCTCTCCTCATGATTGATGCTGGGGGAGGGGGCTGAGATATGATCTGAGTAATGTTCAAAATGAAATCAGTTGGAGCTTAAAGAATCTGGCCCTCATTATGACATTGGTGGTCAGCTGACCACCACGCCGGCAATGGCAGTAGTACCGTTGCCAGGTTGGTGGTGAAGACTGCCAAATTATGACAATGGCCAAAGTACCAACCGATCTGCCAGTGTGGTCCATCCACTAACCACAGCGGTTTCCACCTTCAGGCTGGCGGAATACAACAGCCCACTCGCCATATAATGACATAGCAGACCAGCAGGATTTCCGGGATGGGACCACCAACACTAAAAGCCTGGCTGAAATGATTCATATAAAAGGAGACACTCACCTCCAGGGCCATCAAGGAGTCCGCAGCCGCCGTGAAACTCGAACTGGTAGTCCTGCTGATCCTGTACCAAGCGATGGCAGTCCAGGAGCAGCCACGCCAACGAAGTGGACAACGGTGTGTACAGCTGCCTAGCACACAAGGGAGGGAGGGGAGAGTGACACACACTCACATACAAAACACACACCATACACACATACCACACAACAAGAACTATCTGCATAGAATTCCTACACCAACGTAAGCCATGCATAAAGAAAGCCAGGACAAATGCCTTTTGTCCAACGTCTTTAATTCGGTGGATCTGCGCCCACAACTGAAGAGGCAACTATATACAAATGGCCATTGACAAGTCCATGTTAGGCAAAAGCCATAGGGCATTGTCCAAGTGCCAACTTGACTACTGACAACCCAAGTCACTCCACTGAGCAAGGGCATCATGGTGATGGTAGGCAGGCACCTCAGGGGGTGGGGCGGTTTCCTATTGGGAGGGGGCCCTTGGACTTGGGTTTGTGAGGGGGTGGGGGCCAGAGTGCCTCTCTTGTTCCCCTCAGTGGCAGGTGTAGATGCAGGGGAAGGAACAGGAGTGGACTGGGAGCTAGAAGTACTGGGCTGGGGGAGAGAGATCTTCCTCTTATGGGCAGGAGGTGGGGAGAGGAAGAGGTCAAGGCAGGAAAGAAAAGGTTTTTTAGGTACAATGGGGTAGGCTGTGGGAGGAGGTTTGGGAATGTAGGTAGACGGAGTGGTTGTAGGAGGAGTAGGTGTGCTGGACTTGGTTGCATGTGAATGGACAGTGTGTGTGTGTGAGGTGGATGGCTGTTGAGTGTCTGAGTGAGAGCGTTTATGTGTTTTTGGAGGGGGGCAGACAGGGAGGGAGAGGACAAACAGGACGTGTGCATGTATGTTGTTGTTGAGTCTGCAAGTGAAGAGGGTGTGCTGTATGAGGTTGTGATGATGGAGGTAGTAACTGCACATGTGGTGAATGAGGTGCTAGTCTACGTGTCTGCTGTTGTGGTGACTTTGGGCAAGGCTGTACAGGTGGCAGTATCTGGGACTGATGATGCAGTGCATGCAGGTGTGGGTGTGTTGATGTGACTGTGAGGGTGAATGAGGGTGGGTGACAGTGGAGGCAGTGGCTGTTGTTGTATGTGCTTCTGTGTGTTGACTGTGTGTGATTGTGGAGTACAGTGTGGCGCCTTTGCTTGTCTGCGCGAGTCCTGTCTGTTGTCTTGGGTGCAGGCTTATCTGATTGTGTGTGTAGGATGGGTTGGGGAGAGGGCTTTGGGACTGGGAACAGGTACTTGCAGGGGAGAGGAAGAACCAGGGACACTGGCTGCCATCAAAGAGGAGGCCAGAGCCTGAAACGATCTCTGTAGGGCAGCCAAGCCACAGTGAATGCCCTCCAGGTAGGCATTTCATTGCAGTATCTGGGATGCCAGCCCCTGGATAGCATTCACTATGGTTGACTGCCCTACAGAGATGGATCTCAGGAGGTCAATAGCCTCCTTAGTGAGGGCAGCAGGGCTGGCTGGGGCAGCGCCTGAGGTGCCTGGAGCAAAGGAAACACCCTCCCTCCTGGGAGAACAGGCACGGGCAACTAGGTGCAGGGCTACTGAGAAGGCGGTGCTGGTACGGGGGTGGCGGAAGATGCTGTAGCTTGGGTGGTCCCGGAGGGGTCCGCCACCACCAGGGAGCTTCCGTTGGAGGAGGAATCTGAGTCAGATGTCGTTGCTCCAGTCTCCCCTGTGGTGCTCTCCTCACCCCTCCAACACAATGGTCCCCTCGGTATCGGTGGACTCTGCCTCCTGGGTCCCGTGGGCTGCAGCTCCCCCACTCGCTGGTGTCCTTGCTCCTTCACCAGATGATGCTAAGACACACAAGGACAGGATGAGAAAAGGAGAGAGGTTGGGGGAGAAAGAAAGGGAGCAGAGAGTCAATCACAATAACAATAGCACGTACGGCATGCACATCACAATCACTCACTGGGACTAACACTGTGCAGTAACAACCACAATGACAAACCTTTACCTGGGAACCACAGCGGAAAAGAACCCAAACAGTACAGTCTGCACAACTATTGGGACTCACTAAGCCATGTCTGCCATGGAATGCCAGCTACTTACCAATACCAAATATACATACCACCCTACATTGCTAAACAGGACTCCACATGAATAGCTGAACCAGGATATTGGGCCATCCACTGACTAGAACTTTACACCCAAACACCATGGCAGGCAACAAAAAAAGAATACCACACAGATTATACTCACCCCCTTGTGGCTGCTGTACTGCCCTCAAGCGCCCATCCAACTCAGCATTTGCCACCACCAGTATGTGGGCCTTTAGGGGGGGTCAGAGTCCGATGGGCACTCCTCACTCGTTGGGAGGCCATCCCCAGCTGGGCCTCTGAGGTCTTCTGGGAGCAGTGTCTCAGTTCCTCACACCATTTCCAGCAGTGGGTGCTCCGCAGGCTATGGACCCCCAGGGTCCGCACGTCCTTGGTGATGGCACGTCACAACCCTTTCTTCTGATGGGTGCTGACCTACATATGGAACACAGATGAATGGACACCATGAACTCAACACTCCATTCTGTAACAGATATGGCTTACATACTGCATAGATCCCACCTTAAGCACACACATGACTCGTACCTCTGCATACACATTGCATGCAGCCAGCCGCCCCTGCAAATGACACACTGCTAGCACACATATACATCTTCATGCAGACATGTTGCATCCAACGTACCCATGATGTACTCAACTGTTGGTCTGGAGGCCCATACAACTGCCCATACAAGGGCAGGAGCCCATCCACAAGCTTCTCCAACTCCTCCAATGTAAAGGCTGGGGTCCATTCCCCTGTTGCACAGGCCATCGTGGGTTCCAGCCATAGGACACAGCAGCACATGCAGTGGAGGTACTGAACAGTAGAGATTCACAAATCAAGTGAAGTGGCACATAGAAAATGGTGGTCGGCTCCGCGGTGCTGAACACTGTCACTGCCTGAGTTGACCATCATTTGTCCCTGTGCTCCATAGAGCTCCATGTTAGCCAATGAGGAGTTGCACAGTGGTGCAGACCGCCTATTGCCATGATGCCAAACGCCGATGGAGTGAGGCCACTTCCACCTGTCCCTCCACACAGGACAGGTAGTTGTCAATTCCTAATGCTGGTACTCATGGCGGAGAAGGTAATATGCATCATAGGTAAATAGGGGAAACACCAAGACAGTTCCAGCCTACTACATACATACATGCTCTGTGTGCTGTGATATTTTGTGTACATACTTTCTGTAGTCACACACATCTCATTTTTGGTTTACTTAGTTACCTACCACTGTGGAGGAGGAGGCAAGTGCCCGTGTACAAACTCCTACTGGACTTGGCTACACTGGAGGAATGGCACATCATTATCATCTATCGTCTGGACAGAACCACAATTACTGAGCTGTGTCAACAATTGGAGACAGATCTGCTTCCTGCTATCCGTAGCACTACAGCAATTACCCCTGCAGTACAGGTACCCTCAGTGCTTCACTTCTTGGCAAGTGGTTCTTTGCAGGTGACAGTGGGCTAGGCTGCAGGAATGCCAATGTTTTCCATTGTGATTGTAAGGGTTTTGGCTGCCTTGCTCAAACACATGAGCAGCTACATCTCCTTCCCCCAGGGTGAAGATTTGCACACTGTGAAGGCTGGATTGTATGCCATGGAACACATACCACATGTGATTGGGGCCACTGACTGGACCCATATTGCCTTGGTCCCTCCCAGGGGAAATGAGCAGGTCTACAGGAATAGGAAGAGTTACCACTGTCTAAATGTCCTGATGGTGTGCCTTGCTGATCAATACATCTCCCATGTCACTGCCAAGTTTCCTGGATCTGTGCATGATGCCTTTGTGTTGAGGAATACCAGTGTCCCAGAGGTGATGGCACAACTACAGAGGCAGAGAGTGTGGCTCATAGGTGAGCTTGAGTCTTCAACCAATATCTGTCAGTGTATGCCAACTGAAGTTATACTCCATGCCTCTGTACATAAGTAATGTATGTCCCTCACTACTTCCTGGTGACCCTGGCTATCGAAACCTGTCCTGGCTGTTGACCCCAGTGAGGAATCTGAGGACAGGGGCAGAAAATCGGTACAATGAAGCACATGGCCATACCAGGAGGGTTGTTAAACACACATTTTTTCTACTGAAGGCCAGGTTCCAGTGCCTTCATTTAACAGGTGGATCCCTATACTACGCCCCTAAGAAGTTCTTCCAGATAGTGGTAGCTAGCTGTAATGATGCACAATTTGGCCCTCAGATGCCATGTGCCCTACCACATCTGATACAGCAGTACTTCCAATGACACTCAGTTAAGACTGTACTTATGTTCATATCTCCATTACAGTTAAGTGCTGTGTGCCTGCTGTGTTGTGCCAAGCACTACCTTTACATTTCAATTGACTGTCACTTATGCTTTCCCTTTCTGCAGATGTTGGTATGGTCACAACTGTGTACTGATGTGATGACTACAGACTGCTTAAACACATTTGTTGGATGGATTCACACATTACAGGACATTTACACAGGATAATGCAGTTCACATTGCAAATTGTTGTATGATAAATCACTATTACTCAATTTGTGTTCAAGGGTGTTTATTGAAGTAACAAAAATGATGGGATGGTGCAATAGAGTGTAGTGATGGTGGACGAAAACTTCAGTGTAGTGGCCCAGTTGGTTTGTAGCACAGGTCCATTATCCACTGGGCCATAGGAAAAGGAGCTCTGGCAATCCAAAGTGAACAAGGTGACTCAGTAGCACACAAAGGGGACATTCTGGTGGGGCTCATTTCCTGACAATGGTTTTGGTCTTGGCAACAGATCTGGTGTCTGTCTGGGTCGCAGGGAACGTCTTCGGGGTGGTTCACCTTCTGCAGGGGGAGGGGTGCTGGTGGCCTGTGAGTGGTGTGGCAGGTCCTCCTGTCCACTAGCTGCAGGAGATGTATTTGGCTGGTGAGTGGACTAGCTAGTGCAAGTGGCCCGCTGGTGTGCTCTGTTCTCATGCATCGTGTTGGCCATGTCACCCAGCACCCCTGCAATGGAGGCCATGTTGGCATTAAGGACCTGTAACAGCTATAATACCTGCTGGTGGTGTGCCCCCTGCAGCCGCAGGATCTCCTGCAATATGGTAACCAGCTGACCCATCCTGCCCTGTGATTGTTGGTATGCTCCCAGGACATGAGTGAGGGCCTCCTGGGCAGTCGGTTCCCTGGGTCTGGCCTCCCCCTGGCACACAGCTGCCCTCCCACTGGCCCTGGCCCCCTGTTCCTGTGTCTCCTGAATGGTGTGCCTACTCCCACTTACACCAGCACCTTCATTGTCTTGCCTGCGTGGTGTCGACTCAGGTCCCTGTGCAGGTGGGCACACTATTGATCAACGTGCCCTGGAGAGAGAGGTTTGTGGACATTGGCTGGCTTGTGTGGTGTTGGAGTTGGAGGGTGTGGGTTCTGTAGTGGACTGGGTGTGAATGTGGAAGCTAACTGACCAGTGGTCCCAGAAGGGCCAGGGAGTTCATCCAGATCGGGACATCCTGAGTTGCTGTCATCACTGAGGGCTGTCATCATAGAGGACTGGGTTGCCGTGACACATGCTCGCCACTGACGTTGGCTGGGGCACCTGTGGACATGTAAGTGATTTGTTATAATCATTGTCTGTCATATTTTCTGCATTTCTGTCTTTCCCTATGAGTTTGATGTTGTCCTCCCACCTCTGGTTAGTGTATGGTGATGGATTGTGCGATTGGTAGTGCTACATGCTGCCCATGCATTGCTATTGTGTGTGCATGCAGAACTGTGAGGTGTGCTTGCAGTGGGTAGGCATGCAGGGGTTTGAGGGTGGTTATTGGGGTGGGGCACTGTATGGGATTAAGTGGGGTGTAGGGAGTCAGGCTTAGGGGGTGACACGCTCTGCAGGTATTGGTGAAGGTAGGGTAGTAATGGTGACTTACCAGTGTCCAGTCCTCCAGTGACTCCAGTGAGGCCCTCAGGATGCAGGATTGCCAAGACTAGCTCCTCCCATGCTGTGAACTGTAGGGGAGGAGGTTGGGATCCACCACCAGTCTTCATGATGGCAACCTGATGTGGTGCCTGGAGGCCACGGCATGCACCTTCCCAGATAGGTCATTCTACCTCTTGCGAATGTCATCCCTTGTGCATGGATATGTTCTCAAGGAGTTCACCCTTTCCACGATCCCCTTCCATAGCTCCATCTTCCTGCCAATATATATCTGCTGGACCTGTTCCCCGAACAGCTGTGGCTCTGCCCTGACGATTTCCTCCACCATCACCTGCAACTCCTCATCTGTGAAAAGGGGATTCTTGTGTGGGGACATGCCTATTGTGTGGTGGGTGTTGTGTGTGTGTGTTGTGCAGAGTGTGATGGGTGTTGGGGTATGGTGTGTGGTCTGTGATGCGTGAGATGTAAATAGGTGGCTGTGGTTTGTGTGTGCAGTTCTTGTTTTGTCTGTTGCTGGCTAGGTGTGATTTGTTTTTCATGTTTGCAAAGTCTTGTGGGTTTTGTGGGTGTGTGTTTTATAGTGCTGTTGGTGGGTGTGTACCGTGTGTGTATATGTGTCAGATGTGGGTTTTTCCATTTGGCCAATGTTGGCTTCTGTTGGTGCTGGGTGCCTAATTCTATTGCGGCGGTGTGCACTGCCAATGGGTGTCCACCGTGAGTGTCCGCTGTGGTGATTCGTAGTACATAATTTGGAGGGTGGTGTGTTGCTGGCGTAGCAGGGTGGGTCGTGCCATTTTTTGCCACCATTGGGTCTGGCAGAATTGCTGTTGTGGCTGGTTTCTGTTGGTTTTGTGTTTGTGTGTCATTATCTGGTGGGCGTCAAAACGGCGGTCTTCAGAAAAGATATATAGAGCCATAATGAGGGACTCTGTCTGCTTTCACTTTAAAATAAAGCAGCTCTCCCCTCACAGCTGGAGATTTCTCAAAAAATAGAAAATCCTTCTGGTGCTACAGTAAGAAGTATTTTATTAAACCAGTATGAAAGCAAGACCTTCATGTCCTCCACATTGGAGAGGTATTATAGAGAAAGTGAATATATTGTCCCCCACTTTAGAAAGATTAAGAATTAAAAGTCACTCTTCAGGGGAAGGGAGCACAAAATCCAGTAATGAAAGTATTATTTGCAATTGATGTAATCTTTTAGGCACTTGTCAAAGGACAGCAACAAATGGTCAACTATACAGTTGCTCTAAAAGCTCATGCCCAGTCCTCAAAGATTTTAGAACAGGCCTGGTCTAATAAAAACCAAAGTCTCTATTTTGGCATTCTTTGAAGAGAACCTTGTGGAATAAACAATGCAAGTGCTAGTCATGTGACTTTAATATTTCCCCAAATGACGTTCTTATGTTTGTCTAAAAACAATGGAAGGTCTGTACATCTGACAGGTATTCAATGCACTGTGACCTGCTTCCATAAACTGGGAGCGCAACGTCACTGTGCAGATACACGGAGCCACTTGGATCTGCCCTGGTACTGGGGTACTTGCTTGCTGAGACCCTGAAGTATTTCAGATTAAGGTGTGCCTGCATCAAGTAAGGTTGCTCCACCAGTTTTATAAAACCCAGTTAACTTCTGTTCTACTCATTACAATCATGTCGTCCTGTGATGCGGGGCTAGTTGGGACATTTATGCTAGGGTTGGTGTTTGCTTCCAGTCAACCACTGACCCAGTACACCCTATGAACACAGCTGTGACATATTTCTATAGCCATGCCCTTTTATTATGTTCAGAGCTTTTTAATTCCCACAAGCATGTTATACTAAGTTCTCCCACAAAGCTAAGCCAATTCGTCTATCCCATATTGGACAAAGCATTTCACTTTATTCTACTGGACTGCTCCAAACTCTAAAAACATGATAGAGTTTCAACAAAGAAATCATAAATGTAACACACCACTATTTCATATTTTGCCCCAATTTTCAGCAGTCAGTTTCAGTTGAGTCACAAATGAAGTCCACAACATGTATCCAATACCCTTAGAGCACTGCTCATGCACAGCCTCCAGGGTCATTCTGCATGTTTCCAAAATATCATGTTAAAAGCTAAATATCATGAGCAAGCCCAGCCTTCAACTTCAACTTGGCTACATGTATTTGTGGGTCAGCTACTCAGGTTGCCTCATTTCTAGTCACTCCACTACAGGACACTTGTACGCTTTTCCTTCTCATGTTACTTTTGAATCCCTTTTCTATTTTTTTCTTTTTAAACGTGACTTCTCTTTATTAAAACATACATTATTTATCTTTTGTATTGCTTAGTTACATTTGTAATACTCAAACATTCACACGCTTTTTCCATAGGAGGTCTTTGCTGCTTTGGTCATGCTGCCAAAGATAATTCAAGGATACCCTAATTGAAGCTTGCTTGCTTCAATTCATTCTTCTGTTTAGGCAATTTTGGACCATAGTCACAGCTCATATAAGGTCAATTATCTTTCATTCCTGTGGATATACAGTCTAGTTTCCTACAATGTGTATGGGTCCATGTATGTGAGTTTGTATGTACATGCATGTGCTTTATGTTTGTATATGTAACTGCACATGTGAGCATCGGTATGTGAGCAAGGGCATACTTACCATTGTGTGTTTCCTCCTTTGTGGTAGGGGTTCTCCCAACTTTCCTGGCACACATGGCATTGATTTGAAAATGAGAAGAAGGGGGGCATATCATGGCATTGGTAGGAATATGGAGTGAAGTTCCTAGGGTAAGTAAGGGTATTGGCGGGGATGCCAGTGGCAGTAAATTGGCATTGACCGGTATATGGAAACAACTATGGGATATAATAACATTGAGTGTTCATATAGGAGCAATTCAGGAAACATTGTTTCATTGGCATATGAGGGCATCAGAGGTGCATCATGTTTATGATTGATATACAGGAAGGTAAACATCACATTATTGCTTAGACTGGTATTCAGGAGATTAAATTACAAAAACCTTGGGGCACCTGATTGAATAATAAGGAAGGCGACAGGGGAATGACAAAAAATGAAAAGAAAATGCCTCCTCCACAGCTCAAAAGTCACTAAATCATTGATCAAAAAAGCTACTCTAAACATATTTTCTTCTTTTTTTTTAAAGCATATTATCTTTTTTCAGAATACAGTGATTTACCATTCTCTTAATGACACTTCAGCTAATTTCTTATTTTATTCAAATAATCCAGCTGTATCACTGCTTCATTTTATTGTACAGTCACCCCCCATAAAAACCTTATGCACTTATATCACATACAAAACCACTTACACCATCACATAAAAACACTCTTTGAGCCCATGTATATCAACAGTGCCCAACAGAAAAAATTAAATGTTCCTGATAAGTGATCCTAAACATTTAATTATTTATAACCATCTCAATTGTACAGGTGTTGCATCTGAGTATATATGGTGAAATTATTTTCTCATTGATCACCAACATTATCCTGTTTTCTTTATTTTGGCACTTAGGAGATACAAGAGGTTCATGATGGTGAAATTAGCTGGCATATGAATACAAGAAAGAAATGTAATCTTGGGGACGCCTGCAGCACATTATTGGATTGGCTGGAAAACTCTGGACACATAATTATAATGATTGTGATGAACGGATACCTGTAAACCAACATGCATTGATTGTGAGGAGGAAACCATGAAGAATAGTATAGCAGTTATTGTCATTACAAGGGACACCAAGGTCAGGTCATGGTACTGACCTTCACTGGTGATACCTTCGTCAAATAACAAAACTGGGTGGTATACGAGCTGATTCAAGGATCTCAATGGTTCGTCATTGAAATTACTGATGCATAGTGGATGCATGAGGAATAACAGTGTTTGCTAGAAAATAATACACTACTTCAGCACATCATGGCATTGACTTTAATATGGAAAATCCCTCGGACACATTATGCATTGTCAGGCATACGGGGGATAACCAAGGATTACGCATATGAGAGATACTTGGGGCACATATTTGTGTTAACTAGCATAGGTACTCAGTTTAGATTATTATTTTAGCTAGTGGCTGTTATGTTTGGGAGGGGCGCCCCACAGTTCTCGGCGCACAGGGGTGTTTTGTATGTCTAAACCCCGTGCATGCCGGAAGGTTCCAACCTCCCTGTTTATGTGAGCGAGATGGTATGGGCGCCGTGACGCAAGGGAGCTAATAAAGTGTTTGACTCGGCAGGTGGGTGGGGCTAAGACCCCCGGCCGAGGAAGCGTAACGATCTACCTGTGTGTCCCGTGTCCATGTCATTTCAACCGCGTGTTTGCGGCCCGCGCGTTACTTACCAGAATGTAAGGCCCCGATCGGCCGGTGCACTTCCATGCGCGCTGCGCACGCAAAAGACAGAACAGTGGCGAAAGTCACAGCTTTCCAAGAGTGCTCCTCGAAATGTTTTGTGAATGCAGATCAGCGTTAATAATTAGGAATCACTCTGCATTATTTTACTTGTAGCTTTAATATTTCCACACAACATTCTTGTTTTCATGGAGAAAGCCCTACTTTTAGACTCTTATCAGTTTTAGAGCTGTTCCATTCCCATCCCATTCTGAAAATGTATTTATTCTTATTCCTGACTGAATTAATTCTTCAACTGTAGCCACTGTGGAGATTGGTTAGTGAGGAGTTTGCGAGTACCACATTTTCATGCAATTGTGAGTGTACACGGGCTTCCTAGTAGGCCTGGGTAGAGTTCACGACCAAAAAACTCCGCCAACCTACGTGGAGTTCCACAAGTGGTTGAGTGTGTTAGGTCACACCATTCACACAGCTCTGAGTGTTTATCCTGCACTGAAAAATCAGCGCAAACAGCACCACACACAGCGCAAGAGGGTGCTGCTTCTTTTCTGCCACTCGGGTAGATATTCTACTCAAGTGGAACTTCCTCAAATGAACAGAAGATTTCTCAAATCAACCATCCGCAACAGCCCGTGTTGAGAAATATCGCTGGGAGGAGGTGATTCTCAGAACTCTGCGCTCTATGCGGAGCGCAGAGTGGGGAATACTCTGCAAACTCCACGAGCGTTCTAGGGCATCCCCACTTTGAAACTCCACGCACTGTCCCTGGTAAGAATGAATAAATCACTTTATGAGTCTTACTTCAAGCCAAACTTATCTGACACTTGTTGGCATTGCCTGGCATGGGGGACATCATGGCCTTATAAGCAGACCTGTGGCATATCATCACATTAGCTGGCATATGACTGAGAGCCAAGAATAACAGACGTATTATTGGTACCCAGAAGCAGTTCATCCACAGTGTGAGTAAGATACATTCCTCACCCACAATGTTCTCAGACAACGTTTTTCTCACCTGCAGACATCATTTTCTGGTTCCTCTAGTCCAAACTGACTATCAAAGGCCAACTGAATTCTGGTGTTCTCTGCTGAGTGCAGCTTCCATGTCAGTAAGAGGTTTCTGGGGTAGCTGTTTGGGAATCGTGGGCTGTGTATGCCGCCATTTCCGACCACATGGATGATTTCTTCTTTCCGGTACAAGTCTGTAAGATGATTGCTTTCTGCAAATAGACAAATGAAGTACAACAAGAAAACATTTTGATCAGTAAATATACATTTAAAAAAACAAGAGAATACAATTTAAAAAAAGTACATTTCTGAATGAATGCTTTTTTTTAAAAGGTTGAGTTAATTTGGTGGATACTATTCCCCCTCACACATTCTTTATTTTACTTTTTCACCATTCAATTTAATCACTAATAGTTGTTGTGCTTTAGTCCTTGAGAGTGTATGGGAGGCACTATATCAATACCAATAGAACACAATACAATTGTTATAATATCACTGTATGCATAATAATTATATAGACCCAGAGTTCTGCAGCAGACACCTGGGAGCATTAAAGTCAAGTTTCTGTTAAATGTTAGGCAAATTGTAATTGGGACCATATCTTATCTTACAAAGAGACCATTAGAACTGGCCTTATTGGCAAATTGGTGAATACAGAAACTGTTTGCTGAATCACCTAGAATGTGAAATTTCTTTATGCGTTATAACAGAAAGCATTAAGGTCCATATTTATACTTTTTGGCGCAAACTTGTGCTAATGCAGGTTTGCACAAAAAATTATAGCGCCGGCTAGCGCCATCCCTAGATGCCGGCCAGGTGCCATATTTATGGAATGGTGCTAGCTGGCGCTAAGGCCCTGTCAGCGTCCTTGGAAAGGACGCTAACAGGGCTGAGGAGGTGTAGGGGGAACCAGGGCTTGTGCGCCAAATTATGGCGCTACACTGTTCAGAGGCAAAACAATTGCCTCTAGGCAGTGTAGCTCCATTTTCTGCCACACGAGCCCCACGGACATGGCTCCTGTCTTAGTAAAGACAGGAGCCATGCCCACCACCCCAATGGCCATGCCCAGGGGATGTATGTCCCCTGGGCATGGCCATTGGGCCAGCGCCCTGCAGGGGGACCCAAGTTATGGTCCCGAGCGATGGTGGCAAAAACAAAAAACATACTCACGCGGTCTTACCTTGGATGGGTCCCCCATCCTTAGGTGACCTCCTGGTGTGGGTAGGGGTGGTTGGGGGTGTCCCTGTGGACAGGCAAGGGCACTGTGGGCAATTTCCATGGTCTCTGACCATGAAAATCTGCCTAAAGGTCCCCTTACACCTGACCTCACCCAGGCATTAAATAATGGTGGTAAGCAAGCATAGCGCCATGATTTAAGACCCCCATCCCCGTGCTGGATTTTAGCACAGGGGGATAAATATGGCGCAACGGCCATATCGTCCTTTTCTGGACGGGAATGCCTACCTTGCATCTCATTGACACAAGGTAGGTTTTCCCCTCCAGAAAACAACATAAACTCCATAACTTTGGCGCTAGAAGTGTCTAGCTCCAAAGTATAAATATGGAGTTCGGTTTGCGCTGAATTAGCGTAAACAAATGATGCTAATTCAGCACAAACCGAGTATAAATATGGGCCTATGAGTTTTGTTAAAACCAAAATGCTCCTGTGGAGGAAGGAAGGGGGGCAGGTTCAAACAAAGCAAGACGAGAAGGCAACAAACAGAATCAAGGGAACTTAGGCTGACTTGAAAGCCATCCAATCTTGAGAAAGAATTTGCTCTGTAATGTATGGTATACGATGTTGTCTTAAGAATGTTATTAAAAATCAACAGAGGGTTTCATATGCAATGAAAGCTGAAATTAGGTGAGCAACACTGGTCTCAGATGCAGTGAAAGCTGAAATTAGGGAAGGAACAATAAACTACTCCATATGAAGAAACCAAGCCACACTTCAGTATGGAGACAGATCACATGCACAATTAACACATTTAGACTTGGCTTCATGCTTGGTCAAGCTTCCAATTGTGCTACAAAGAAAATAATGTATACAAGCAGGTAGTGGCCAAACAATGACTACAAATTTACCAAATTAGAGATAATAAGTACTAATGTCAACCTTCTCAAATACTAGAGATATTTCATATTCACAATAATACACTAAACATGGAAGATATAACTAATAATACTGAGATATGTGAAGAATATTGGTCCACTGATATGGAAGGGCAATTAAAAGCTGAAATTTCCTCTCAACTTGAAGTAACATTTACTATACAGATAGTTCATTCAGCAATTAAAGGGCTACCTGAGTAAGACTGTATCTCTACTGAATTCCATAACATTCATTCATATATTTGGCCCTCTCTACTTAAATCTTATTAATAACTTTGGACAGTTAAGAGGTGTTAATTTGCTTATTTCTCCTAAAAAAAAGAATGACTGACAGCAATGCTCACCATAATATCAAATCATTAATGAATTTGGATGGCAAAATAAATGCCAAGATTTTGGCAAAGTGATTAGTTGTTCAAATAGTCAATAGTATGCATCAGGAAACATGGATCCATTTCCAGTAAAAAATAAAGTGCCACATACCAATGTGGCGACTTCTATAATTAACATTCTGAAGCTAGCGTGGAATGTGCAAGTATGGCTCCGGTAGATGCCAAGAAAGCATCTGGTAAGGCAACATGTCTCTAGTTTACAGTGATTAAAGTAGGATTAGACCTAAACTTTCTAAAATTGATTAAATGTTATATGATCTGACAGTTGCATGTTTGGTTTAAATGAGGATTGTTCAATCCTAATATAAAATGGTGCAGGCCAGAGCTGTCTAATATTCCCACTCTATTTGCATAGTATGTTTCACACTTTTATGGGTTTTATGCCATTTACAAATGTCTAATACTATTCACCTTAAGATGGTAAAGTAGCTACGTCTGCTGACCAGATTGCTTTCTTTTCATCGGAACTGAAAGAGAGGCATCAGTTCTTGGAAGTCTTTTGGGGTATTCTTTCAGATCAGACACAAGTACTCTGTAATAGACCATCTCTAGGCACAGACAAGGGTTCTATTGTATCTCGAGTTTACATAGGTGTACATATATTCCTAAGACAGAAAACATGGCAAAGTTAAATTATGGCATTTTATTTTTAGAATCAATTGGTACCATGAAAAGAGGGCACTGGCTGCCTAAAGAATACAATGGTTTTTATGCAATCATTAAAATAATTATCCTACAAATTACTACTTTTCTCTATTCACAAACTCCGGGCCTTATTTTCAAACTGCACTTTGTATTATGGTATGTCATTTGCAACAAAATGTACTGCAAATTACAATTCACAAACAACATGAGGTGTTTTAAGACTCCGTACTCCCTACACTTATTTGTGTAGAGTCCTGTGCCCCAGTGCAGATTCTCTGCACATTTAAGAATACACTTGAGTAGTAAATGTGGGAAGGACTGGAGCGAGTGGGTGGGAATAGGGGCAGACCTGCTACTAAAGATGATCGGTTTAGAGAGAAGTAAGAAGTGTTTAAGCAGGATTAGGGAGGGTTGTTAACCACCCACACAAAAGTACTCCAATTGTATTACTATGATCTATGGGATGGTCTATTTTACTTTCCTCTTGTCCCACAAACATAAACAACTGCCTTGGTGTTTTGTTTAAAGATTTTCATTGGCATTTTCAATAACCAACCACTAATATAAACAGGCAAGTAAACACACAGCAATATTTCCATAATAAATCACTGCATTATACTACATTTAAAGACCATGACATTGAATAATTAGCTTTAGTTTCAGTGAGTTTAACGATGTAATTATGATCTCCCTCTTTCCCCAAGGCCCCAGCATTGCTCCTAAGCCTCTGCATTTGGTGATGTATTTGGGGACACTGACTGGTTATATTTTTTGACACGTCCATTTGTCTGTATTAGTCCATGCCTAATTCCATTTGGTAGAGGCCCATGTGAGCTTTATTCTCTGCAGACAGCCCCTCTTAATTTGTGGAGGATGGGGCTGACTCTCTTTAACCAATGCAACATGGTCACTGTCTCTGATCTGTATGATATTAGTGTTTCTCCTGCCTCTCTGGCTCATATCTTCAGAGGCTCAGGTCTCCGACTGGCCAATGGCAGTGGCAAAGAGGCACTGAAGAAGGGCAGGAATGGCACCCTTGTCATGGGGTGAAGAGATGAAGTTCCCATACTCCTCTTGAGTGGAGAAGAAACATTTTTGTTCAATGCACACTAGAAGATTATGTAGCACAGCCCCTTCCCAAGGTGCTAGGATATTTAAATAGCACACTCAAAATTGTACACATTGGTCAGCCATTTCTTGAGTACACTTGATCATACTAAAAGTTTTACAAGGCTGTGGATGCACATACTGAGATTCAAAAGATCCTTATATGAAAGGCAGATTAAAATGAGGACATCTCTGATCCTATTTCTTCCAGGCAACGTCCTCTACCCATCATTGGTTGGTTGACCCTGGGCCCAGTACAAAGATAACTTATCACAGCCTAAGTAAGCCCTCCTTCTACCTCTCAGTTCCATATATCAGACGATGTTACACCCTTTATAACATCTGATACTGTTTCTCTTCCAGGCAGCACGTTTTTGTTCAATGGCTCTGCACCCACCTTTCCTTCTAGCCTGGTCTGGGACATCTCAGCTCTACCTAGGTCCCCATGCTTCACCACTGGAGGACCACACACAACACCTAGATGCTCAAGTCACATACACCTTCACTTTCCTGCCAGAAGATTATATGCAACAACACATGTCTACAGTGATGTCATCTTCCAAGTAACCACATGTGTCCACAGAACACTTCTCCTTGAAGGCATTACTGTGAGTCCATTCCACACTAGGAATGGGGAAGAATCAGAGAGTTGGGGTCATTAGCACTTAAGAAATGTCAAAGAGAATTCAGGAATACAAGCCAGGAATACCCTCCCAAGGCTCCTGAAAGGGGTTGACTGGTGTGCTAGTCTTTTATCTTTATTATTTTCCCAGCTTGTCCTGTCTATACAAGGGCTCTTAAAGGGAGGTGGAGGACATCACTCTTGGTGGGATACTATTCCAATCAAAAGTTGCCACATCATCCTCCGACCTCTAGCTGATACTTGCAGGAGCCAGCCCACTGAATGGCCCTCCCATGGGCAGCATGCTTGGAAAGAATACAAAGGTTGAACAGAGGTAGATCAAAGCGATAAAGGTCCTATATGTATGCATTTATGTATAAAGAAGCCTTTTTATAAGGCAAACATAGCTAGAAAACAACAGAGCAGTGTATAATTGGCAAGATCCCAAGAATGCAATACAGACCATTTGCAAGTGGCTAGGATTATTCAAAAGCACTAAACATGACGGCTTGCTACCTCAGTAATGAAAGATTATATAGGGGGTCATTACAACCTCGGCGGTCTGCATGGCAGACCGCCGAGGTTGCGGGTGCCAGAATTTGCTGCCGGTATGGCTGGCTCCCTATTTTGACATTTCCGCTGGACCAGCGGAAATGTCACATCAACATTGCCGCCGGCTCGTAATTGATCCGGCGGCAATGGTGATGTGCAGCGGGTGCAGTAGCACCCGTCGCACATTTCACTGTCCGAAATTCGGGCAATGAAATGCGCGACGGGGCTCTGCCTGGGGGCCCCTGCACTGTCCATGCCAAGTGCATGGGCAGTGCAGGGGCCCCCAGGGGCCTCCTTAGTCCCCTTACCGCCAGCCTCTTCCTGGTGGTATAAACCACCAGAAACAGGCTGGTGGTAGGGGAGACATAATCCCCAGGGCAGCGCTGCTTGCAGCGCTGCCCTGGCGGATTAGCACCGGCCCCGGCCCCGGCGGTGCGGTCCAAATACGCAGGGAGGCACCGCCAGCCTGTTGGCGGTGCTCCCGTCGTTTTGGCTCTGGCGGTCATAATACCGCCAGGGTCATAATGACCCCCATAGTCTTGGAAGTTAGAGATTCACAGGAAACCTATGCCCTTTGTGGATATAGGAATGGAATGAGCTGAGGTGCCTGAAAGTATATTAAAGAAGTGAGCTTCTGATCACCTTAGGTGACACAAGCCTAGAGAATGACAGATCACTGCTCTAGTAGACCTCTGTTAGGAATTAGGTTACTGTTTGGGAAAGGTATGCACCCTGTCCAAGCAGTAACACAATCCTTGTCAGGGTAAGTCAGATACACACTAAAAGGTAACCTGTTCTCACCTTCTGGTAGCTTGGCACAGAACAATCAGGCTTCACTTAAGAGGTAATATGTAAAGCATTTGTGTGACACTTCAAACAGTAAAACAGTGAATACACCACACAAAAAGATACCATAACTGGTTAGAATAATGGGAATAATGGAGCTTAATTTTATGAATAATACAAGGCCAAAATGACAAACATCCAATCAGTAGAAGTCAAGAGTTCAGGCTGACCGTGATGGAGGGCAGGTCGGACACATTAAAAGGTAAGTCCTGCTGATGTTTTACCTTTTCAGAATTGAGCCAAGAGTCCCGCTTGTGGGTGAGAAGTTCACCAGGAGCAAGGCCTCTGGGTGCAAAGAGTCAGACACGTGTTGCTGGTAGGCAGGCTGGAGCCTGTGATTGCTTGCACTGATTCTTCATGTGAACAGCACGGTTCGGGTGCAAGCGGGCCTGTTCACGGTCATGATGAGCCAAAGAGCTTGATTTCAGCAGCCACAAAACCACTGTCAAGGGCAGAGGACAGGAGGGGCACCTCCTATGGGTCAGGGAACTTCCCTTCATGTGTAAGTGTCAGTCCATTCTATTCCGCCCAGGATGGCTCATCAGGATGTTGATGGCTCATCAGGATGTTGATGGCTTATCAGCCACACCTAAACTCCCTCTGTGTCTGGTTGTCTAGAGGGATTGCACAAGCCCAGCTGTCACCTCACCCCAAATGTATATTGGAGACAGGCAGCAGGCACCAAGGGGCATATTTATACTTGTTTTGCACTAAATTTGAGTCATTTAGTTTTTTACACAAATTCGGTGCAAAACAAACTCCATATTTATACTTTGGCACTAGACCCGTCTAGCGCCAACGTTATGGAGTTAAAGTCATTTTTTGGACGTGGAATCCTACCTTGCATCTACGAGATGCAAGATAGGCGTTCTCATGCAAAAACTGACTATGACCTTAGCGCTATATTTATCCGCCAGAGCTAAAACTACGCACGGGGGGAGGGGTCAAATAATGGTAAAGCTTGCTTTGCACCAATATTTAACTCCTGGGTCAGGACAGCTGTTAGGGGACCTGTGGACCACCATGGAATAAGCCCACAGGCTCCCTCCCCAGTCCCCAGGGATACCCCCACCCACATTAGAGGGACAGCAGAGGATGGGGGACCTCATCCCAGGTAAGTATAGGTAAGTACAGGTAAGTATTATTTTTTTTAAGTGCCATTGGGTTCCCTGAAATTGCCCCCCCTACATGGCAATGGGTGCAACGGCCAGCACATTCGGGTGGTGGGCATGACTCCTGTCTTTTCCGAGACAGGAGTCGTGGTATGGATGGTTTTGCATCAGAAAATGATGCTAGGCTGGTTAGAGTCATTCTTTTTTACTCTAATCTGCCTAACGTCATTTTTTGGGGCATAACCCCCTTCTCCCATACCACCACCCCACCCGGCTAACAAAAGATTTTTAACGCTAGCCTATCCTTTGCGCCGGCTTGCACCATTCCATAAATATGGTGCCTGGGTAGCATTCAAGAATGGTGCAAGCCGGTGCAAAACTTTTTGATGCAAAACTGCGTTCGTGCAGTTTTGCACCAAAATGTATAAATATGCCCCCAAATGTCTAAAGTAAGAAAATATCAAGGCCCATATTTATACTTTTTTAGCGCTGCATATGTGTCCTTTTTTGACTCAAAAGTGGCACAAACTTACAAAATTCAATTATATTTTTTAAGTTTCTGCCACTTTTGCATCAGAAAATTGCGCAAATGCGATTCTAACAAACTATAAATATGGGCCCAAGTTTCTAAAAGTTTGGCAGTTCGGGCTGGACTGCTTCCATGTGGAAGAGGGTCAAGACTGATATGCATGTGGCTGGGTTCAAACTAAAATGGCATGGCAAGCAACGAACTGATGGATTGAGCGCAGATCTGTGACTGGGGGTGAATGTTTGGTTTGTTCTGCATTTCGTCCATCATATGTTGTTTCTTTAAGTTGCTAAAAGTGGCATTTTCAGGACTGCAATTTAAGATGCGACTTCACCATAAGTTGTGATTTTAAATTGTGAGTTCAGAGACAACAAACTTGACAACCTTATCTTTTCCAGATTGGGATTTACACTCATAAAATGTAATAAAGTAATCCTAAGCGACAGATAGGCCTTGGAGTAGTGAAAAACTAATTTGGGAGTTTTCACTGCCAGGGCATGTAAAACTTAAAGGTACATATCATGCCTTTTAAATACAGCGCACCCTCTCCTGTGGGTCATTTACTGCCAACCTTAGGAGTGAAGCACATGTATAAAAATTGAAGTTTTAGGCCTGGCAAAGAAGTTTATCTTGCTAAATCAAAATGACAGAATAAAACTGCAATGGCATGCCTGAGACATGGTTGGAGGGTTATTTAAGTGGGTGGTGGAATCAGTGCTGCAGGCCCACAAGTAGCATTTAATTTACATTCCCTGGGCACAGGTAGGCCACTATGCTAGGGACTTATAAGTAAAATAAATATGCCAACTGGGGTTAAGTCAATGCTACTATGATTTGGGGGGGAAGCGCTTTAGCACTGGTTAGCAGTGGTTAAGTTCACAAAGTCATAAAACCATCAAAAATGAGGTCAGAAAATTGAAGGGGGCAGGCAAAATGGTTGGCAGAAGACAACCCTAAGGCTGTCAGGACAAAAATTTTCTGAGCAGACGTAGACACTTCCAAGTATGTACAGAACTTTCATACGTCATACTCAAGTTTAGGGAATGCAGGGGTTTTATTACAGAGTGTGAAGTCATGTAAGTGCAATGGCTGGGCTCTATAGCTTCTGTATATTTGTCGGCAGACAAAACTGAAAAAGAACTTAGGTCAATTATTGATAACAATCTTCTCAACTAAGTCCTCAACTTGAGTTATTTGCATAATTGTGAATACTGAGTTGTAGAGTGATTTTATATGCAGTAATATGGCATGCGAAATTAGCACTGATGTATCTAGGGACACATTTGGCAGGTAAATCTTGAAGAATGTGCCCCCAAATCATGACCTGGAGCTCAGAAATGACATGTAGAAATCGTGTGCAGAATTCTATGATTAATGAAACCAGTGAATAATGATCTGCGGTAAGGTTGCACCACAAAATTAGCAATAACTACTGTATACCTGGTTTCAGGCACAAAATTATCACATCGCGAGTTCTGATGATTGGGGCCTTAGTGTGTGTTGATAAATTGCCTTGGATGTGTACACAAATCAAACTGTATCAAATCAAATCAAAAAGATCTTTATTTTGGCGCTATCAGCAGAGACCATAAAAGCACATAATGTAAACAATAAATAGCATATGAAAAAATCATTATAACACTCTCCTGGCGAGATTAACAAATTTACTATACAAGTCCAGACATTCTTTTCCTAATATGTACTTTACAGATAAAAATAGCAATACTAAAACAAATACTTGGCGACTGCAAAGCATATAAAAGGTGCATAGCAGCTGTGTGATTCCTAATATTGTGTGCAATAAAAATGTGTTTTAATAGATGAATCCTTAAATTACAATAAAACTGACAAAATAGCATAAAATGTAGCGCACTGCCTAGAAGTTCCATCAAAACAAAGTGATGTTGTGCATTTGTCACCGATGTTAAATAAGGTTGAAAACCTACAGCAAGGCTTTTAGAAATTTATGTCACCACTGTTTGCTTGGACTCATCAATAGCAGCTCTATTCCTTTCTCCCACTTCCAGCAGTGTGGCTTTCATGGCGGACTCTTTCAGCGTCAAAATCTTAGCTGGTTCTTGCACGTCAGTAAAGCCAAACACCATCCTAAGGGAGTTGTTAATGAATGACAACCATGGAATTTCAAAGGGAAAATCCAGATTTAGACAATCCTTGATAATTGTCTTTGTGAGGAAGCAAGCCTCAGACCAGGCAGCAGGTGAAGCCTCTGGCGATCACCACCTATATTGGGAGAATGATCTCCTCTACAGTGAGCCTAAGGTTCCGGCCATGGGGTCAGCGCGTGCGCTGGTGGTCCCCCAGTATTACCGAACCTTCCTACTGGGTCTGGCTCACGACATTCCCCTGCCAGGACATTTGGGGCAAGGCAAGACCTTTGACAGGCTTGTCACCCACTTTTATTGGCCCAGAATGAGGACAAACTCAGATAAGTTCTGTAGATCTTGTCCTACCTGCCAGGCCAGTGGTAAAGCAGGGAAAAGGGTTAAAACCCCCCTGATCCACTTCCTGTCATTGGCATCCCCTTTGAAAGGGTGGGCATCGACATTGTTGGTCCATTGGACCCCAAAACTGCCCTAGGCAACAGGTTCATCCTGGTTTTGGTAGACCATGCCACCCGTTACCCAGAGGCAATCCCTCTGAGGACCGTAACTGCACAGGTGGTGGCCAGAACTCTGATGGGGATATTTACCCGTGTGGGATTCCCAAAGGAGATAGTGTCTGACCGAGGCACTAACTTTATGTCTGCATACATGAAGTCTCTGTGGGGTCTTGTGGTGTAACCTACAAGTTCACCACACCCTATCACCCCCAATCTAATGGTCTTGTCTAGAGATTCAACAAGACCTTGAAAGGCATGATTGGTGGCCTCCCTGAGGCCATGAGGCATAAGTGGGACGTCCTCTTACCATGCCTTCTCTTTGTTTACAGAGAGGTCCCCCAGAGGGGGGTGGGGTTCAGTCCCTTTGAGCTTCTCTATGGGTACCCTGTCAGGGGACCCTTAAGCATTGTCAAGGAGGGGTTAGAGAGAGCTCCAAAGGTGCCCCCTCAGGATGTGGTCAGCTACATGTTGGCCCTCTGCAACCAGATGACCCGCTTCTGGAAAGAGGCCCAAAGTAACCTTGAGGCCAGAAGGCCACCCTGGTAGAGTTTCAACCTGGAAACAAAGTGTGGGTAATGGAGCCAGTAGAGCCTAGAGCTCTCCAGGAACGCTGGTCTGGCCCATTTGAAGTAAAGGAGCGGAAAGGGGAGGCCACTTACCTAGTGGACCTCCAAACCCCTAGGAACCCCCTAAGGGTGCTCCATGTCAACCGACTAAAGGCTCATTTTGAGAGGTCTGAGGTCAACATGCTTCTGGTCACAGATGAAGGAATGGAAGAGGAGAGTGATCCTCTCCCCGACCTCCTCTCTGCCCAAGAAGGTGATGGGTCAGTGAAAGGGGTCATTCTCTCTGACACCCTGACTCTAAACCAGAAGGGAGACTGCTATGAGCTGTTGGAGCTTTTCTCCCCCCTGTTCTCCCTTACTCCTGGACTGACCCACCTCTGTGTTCATAACATTGACATAGGTGACAGCCTCCCTGTGAAGAACAAGATTTACAGGTTATCGGATAAGGTGAAGGCCAGCATCAAGGAGGAGGTCTCCAAGATGTTAGCTTTAAGGGTTATCGAGAAATCCAGTAGTCCCTGGGCCAGCCCAGTGGTGTTGGTCCCTAAGGCTACTGCCCGTGGTGCAAAGCCAGAACTCCGGTTCTGCATGGACTACCGGGGTCTCAACTCAGTCACACGGACTGATGCTCACCCCATCCCCCGAGCTGATGAGCTTGTTGACAGACTGGGCGCTGCCAAGTTCCCTGAGTACGTTTGATCTTACTTCAGGGTACTGGCAGATCACCCTGACTGAGGGGGCCAAAGAGAGATCTGCATTTTCAACCCCTGATGGCCATTACCAGTTCCGGGTGATGCCATTTGGATTGAAAAATGCCCCCGCTATCTTCCAACGGTTGGTTAACGGGGTCCTAGCTGGCAAGGATGCCTTCTGTGCAGCCTACCAGGATGACATAGCTGTCTACAGTTCTAGCTGGGAGGAACACCTGCTCCACCTCAAGGAGGTGCTTCAGGCCCTGCAACAGGCAGGCCTGACCATCAAGGCTAGTAAGTGCCAGATTGGGCAGGGTTCCGTGGTGTACTTGGGACACCTAGTGGGTGGTGGCAAGGTGCAGCCACTCCAGGCCAAGATTGAAACTATCAAGGCCTGGCAACCACCTAGAACACAGACTGAGGTGAGAGCCTTTTTAGGCCTCACCGGATACTACCGCAGATTTGTCAAGGGCTATGGTACCATTGTGTCACCCTTGACAGAACTCACTTCCAAGAAACAACTTAGATTGGTGAATTGTACAGAGGCTTGTCAGAAAGCCTTTGACTCTCTAAAGGAAGCCATGTGCACGGCCCCCGTGCTCAAGGCCCCTGACTACTCCCAGGAATTTATCGTGCAGACAGACGCTTCAGAGCATGGCATAGGGGAGGTCCTAGCACAGCTAAATGAGGAGTGCCTAGACCAACCAGTAGTCTTTATTAGCAGAAGGCTATTACCATGGGAACAGAGGTGGAGTGCTATTTAGAGAGAAGCTTTTGCTGTGGCCTGGGCACTGAAGAAGCTGAGGCCATACCTGTTTGAGACTCACTTCCGGGTTCAGACAGACCACAGGCCCCTCAGATGGCTCATGCAGATGAGGGGTGAAAATCCTAAACTCTTGAGGTGGTCCATTTCCCTACAGGGGATGGACTTTACGGCGGAGCATCGCCCAGGGATTGACCACGCCAATGCTGATGGTCTCTCCAGATAATTCCGCCTTAGCGATGAGAGCTCCCAGGAGGTCGGGTAGCTCTCCCCACTTTCAGCTGGAGGGACACATGTTAGACCTGACAGCCTTAGGGTGGTCACCCCTAACTTTTTGCCTGCCTCCCTCCACTTTTTGGACACTGTTTTTGCTGGCTTTTAGACTCTGCACACTTTATCACTGCTAACCAGTGCTAAAGTGCATATGCTCTCTCCCTTTAAACATGGTAACCTTGGATCATACCTGATTGGACTATTTAATTTACTTATAAGTCCTTAGTAAGGTGCACTATATGTGCCTAGGGCCTGTAGATTAAATGCTACTAGTGGGCCTGCAGCACTGGTTGTGCCACCCAATCAAGTAGCCCCTTTACCTTGTCTCAGGCCTGCCATTGCAGGGCCTGTGTGTGCAGTTTCACTGTCACCTCGAGTTGGCATTTAAAAGTACTTGCCAAGCCTAAACCTCCCCTTTCTCCACATATAAGTCACCCCTAATGTGTGCCCTAGGTAACCCCTAGAGCAGGGTGCTGTGTGGGTGAAAGGCAGGACATGTACCTGTGTAGTTCACATGTCCTGGTAGTGTAAAATTCCTAAATTCGTTTTTGCAATACTGTGAGGCCTGCTTCCTTCATAGGCTAACATTGGGGCTGCCCTCATACGATATTGAAGTGGTAGCTGCTGATCTGAAAGGAGTAGGAAGGTCATATTTAGTATGGCCAGAATGGTAATACCAAATCCTGCTGACTGGTGAAGTTGGATTTAATATTGCTATTCTAGAAATGCCACTTTTAGAAAGTGAGCATTTCTTTGCAGTTAAATCTTTCTGTGCCTTACAATCCACGTCTGGCTGGGATTAGATGACAGCTCCTTGTGCATTCACCCAGACACACCCCAAACACCGGGTACTCAGCCTCACTTGCATACATCTGCATTTTGAATGGGTCTTCCTGGGCTGGGAGGGTGGAGGGCCTGCTCTCACATAAAGGACTGCTACACCCCCTACTGGGACCCTGGCAGACAGGATTGAACTGAAAGGGGACCTGGTGCACTTCTTAGCCACTCTTTGGAGTCTCCCCCACTTCAAAGGCACATTTGGGTATAAAACAGGGCCCCTGCCCTACCTCATCAGACACTTGCTGGAGAAGAAACCTGAACCAGAACCTGCATCCTGCCAAGAAGAACTGCCTGGCTGCCTAAAGGACTCACCTGACTGCTCTCTACAAAGGACTGCTGCCTTGCTGTTGCCCTGCTGCCTTGCTGAACTCTTGTCTGGCTGTAAAAGTGCTCTCCAAGGGCTTGGATAGAGCTTGCCTTCTGTTCCCTGAAGTCTCAGGACCAAAATGATTTCATTTGGACTCTTTGTGCACCGAAACTTTAGACGCACAGCTTGTTCCTCGGAGAGAAAAACGCCGCACACCGACGCTGATCGACGCAACGCCTTCGGGATGACCGGAACTTCGACGCACAGCCTCGCAAGGACAACGCCGCCCGACTTCCAGAGGAGAAATCGACGCGATGCCTGCTGTGAGAGAGAAACTTTGACGCACAGCCCCGCAGAACGACACGCAGCCGGAAAACAAGCAGGAGAATCCACGCACAGACCCGGGACATCTGGTAGTCCCCACGACTCACAGAAAGAGACTGTCCGCGCGCCGGAAAATGACGCACGACTTCCCCGCGTGAAAAATAACGACGCAAGTCCGTGTGTGCTGGGGAGAATTCGACACACACACCCTTTTTCCGCGTATCTCTTCCTCTGTGGCCCTTTGCGGAGATTTTCCACTCCAAACCAGGTACTTTGTGCTTGAAAGACACTTTGTTTGCTTTTTAAAGACTTAAGACACTTTATATCACTTTCCAGTGATATCTCTACAATTTCACATTGCATCTTTATTCGTTTTTGACCTACAATTATCCTGATAAATATTATGGGGGTCATTACGACCTTGTAACCGCATGCGGCCGCCAATGCGGCCACACTCCTGCGGCCCCCATTACGACATCCCCGCTGGGCCGGCGGGCGCAAACCAAGTTTGCGCCCGCCGGCCCAGCGCGGAGGAGGCCGCAACATAGGAGCCGGCTCCTAATGGAGCAGGCGGTGTTGCGGCCGTGCGACGGGTGCAGTTGCACCCGTCGCGCTTTTCACTGTCTGCTATGCAGACAGTGAAAAGCTGGCCGGGGCCCTGTTAGGGGGCCCCTGCACTGCCCATGCCCCAGGACACCCCTTACCGCCAGCCTCTTCCTGGCGGTGCAAACGGCCAGAAACAGGCTGGCGGTAGGGGTGTCATAATCCCCAGGGCAGCGCTGCCCTGGCGGATTATCTCCGCCGGGGCTAAAACGGCGGGAAACCGCCGGCCCCGGCGGTACGACCGCGGCGCTTCCGCAGCGGTCGTAATAGGGCAGGAAGCACCGCCAGCCTGTTGGCGGTGCTTCTGTCATTTTAGCCCTGGCGGTCTCGGACCGCCAGGGTCAAAATGACCCCCTATATATTTTTCTAAACACTGTGTGGTGTATTTTTGTGGTGCTCTATGGTGTTATTGTATGATTTATTGCACAAATACTTTACACATTGCCTACTAAGTTAAGCCTGACTGCTCGTGCCAAGCTACCAGAGGGTGGGCACAGGATAATCTTGGATTGTGTGTGACTTACCCTGACTAGAGGGAGGGTTCTTGCTTGGACAGAGGGTGACCTGACTGCCAACCAAAAACCCCATTTCTAACATTCCTCTATTGTAAAAACCAAAGGTGGAGTTCTCAGGGAGGTAAGGCTCTCATCTCTGTTAGTTATAGCACATGGAAGAGCACTTGGCTTGCCAATGTGTTCTGAATTCAAAATTCTCCCAAAAGGAACAACCCAGGCCTGCAATGGAACAAAAGATCAAAATGACTGGGAGCATCCTTCAGGAGGGGAGAATTAACAGTCTTCCAGAACAATGTTGAATCATTGGTATTAGCAGCCTGAACTAGACTTCCACATGCCTCCTCCCTCAGCTCCACCTTCCCGGCAAGCAACGACTCATTATAGCGCTTCCTTAATTAACTTGACAACGGATCATTTTCTAGGGATGTGATGTAAGGCTGCTTTCAGTTATTTCGTAAGATTGTGTGCATTCTGGGTTGAACCCACTTTGTCATGTAGTGGAGCCTTTTGTTGCTGGTCATACCAAAAGGAAATTAAGGGGCACCATAATCTGCTCAAAGGCTGACACCAATGCATCATTATCCACCTCAAGAGTTAGGCATATGTCAAATTCGTTCGAAGCTAGGGTTATAAAGTCCCGTAATGTGCCTGGGGGTCAATTCCTGTCCACTTGATGCGTACTCCATTCGGTCTAGTCGGCTCGATCTCTGTAATTTTAACAGGGGTTGCAATCTTGTTAACTCGTAAAAATAAAAATGGCTAGTACTAATGGGTTATGATCATTTATTATGTTTGCCTGACTCCGAAGCTGATGATGTGCTGTTCCGTAGTAGAAATCATAATGTGATCAATCGTGGAGGGGTTAACCCCTCCAACATATGTGTGTGTCAAGGGGAGCTCAAACTATTGGAATCTCCTAGCAACAGTAATTCATGTTTATAAAGCATAGTATTCAAAACATCTCCATACTCACTATGTCTAAAATGTAAAACATCTTCATCACCCCAATTGGTAAATCCACACACCCTCACATCAGAAAAGCAGCATCTTTGTGTGTTAAAATCCCCCACCAATATTATCAAACAGGCTGGCTTGGCTTGCTTTAGGGATATATCAGCTCAGCTTGTAAGGTTCCAACTACATCAGTCTGGGTTTATTTGAACATATTGTTATAATAGTTAACTATAACAAGTTCAAACCCTGCCTTGAATCTCAACTGCACAAACTGATAATATTGGGAGGGCAGAACAGATTTTTAGACGTTACAGGTAATAGATTACAAATCAAAATCTGTAGGCCTCCATTTACCCGGCCTGCAGAAGGCGGGGTAGCTGGGACAAACAAAGAAGAAAAGCACTCAACATGGAGGGTGGAGTCACCTGCAATGTTTCCTGGATACAAATAATATGTGATTTAAGGGATAATTCTAGCCATTCCTGCTCGTTTAATTATTCTTCAGTCCAGGAATGTTCCATGAAACTATTGTACACACCCCATCATAGCCTTGCTGAGACATGGTGATGTTTACATCATCCTCACTAGCACCCCTGTCAACCCCCTCCTACTATCTGGGAGGATAATAGAAGTAGCCAGATCCACCCTGGGTACTGTAGGCAGAGTGAGCCAGTCTGCATCCTGTAACTCATTCGGGGGATCAAATCTGTTGTAAGATGAGTAGCCTGCTTCTCTAAAAGATATAATGCAATATCCTCCCAGCATGCCCAGGGTCCTACAATTTTTGATAACACAATCTCCAAAAAGGAGCTTATTAGATGGTCCAATCCACCCCACCCCACCCCCTAGGTCAGTAATATTTTATCTGCAACTGAATTTGGAAATAATGACCTGGACTGAAGCCAATGCAGTACCTTATTCTTCAGCTTGATAGGTGACTCTTCTAAGCCTTTTGTTAATGGGGGGAACGCTTACCATAACCACTACATAGGGGACCACACCAGGGGTAGGTCAATTACATCTCTATTAGGGCACCCGTCCCTACCACTATGTGGCCTTCTACCTCCCTCAGTTTGCGATGGGGTCCCCCTAGATGTAGTTACATTTGCTGGCCTATTCATAGTATTGTTAATGAAAGGAGTACCTTTTAATGCAAAACGTTGCACAATCTGCCCACAATTGGCCTTCCTATTATTCTATGGCCTACACAGATCCTCAAAAGCCCTTAAATTAGATGAATTTCCATCATTTTTCATCTCGGTGTTTCTACTTGTGTATTTAGATGAGGACGAGAGGCTGGCACTGGAAATGTAAATCGCAGGCCCTGTGTCGCTATCAGGGGGCCTTAACTCACAGTGTGTAGCAGATCCCGCCTGCCATTGCTGCCCCATGACAAGCTGTGCAGCGATGAATACAGGGGCTTTTGTTTTAAGATCCTTTAATAAACACACCATTGAATCCAGCCAAAGCTCTATTGGAGCAATCAATTTAGAAATTATGTCATTAACTTTTTCTATGAAGGACCTCATTAACAGGTCTCATGTCTTGTCACATAACACATAAGAGTCTGTTACTTGTCCTGTTAGATGGTTACCCATAGATGGGAAACTTTTGTTGCCCCCGGTACATTTTCCTCTTCGCAGGAGGGCCATTATTGCTTGAGTGGATGTTATCCTGATCTGAGGGTGGGCCCGAGTTCATAGAGGGGGTGTCAATAGCTGTAGGAGAGGCCAATATAGGCTCTGACTTTTGAGCCTGAACCAGTTCAGACGCTAACATGCTCCCTTGCTCCCCAGAGGAAGTGGGGTAGGCTCCCACCCCCGTTGCCAGTGTTCCCAAGAGGCAATGTTCCACCTGCTCAATTTCATATTCAGGGCCCCCACTGCATATCAAATAAAACCATCCAGGGATGAAGATGAAGAGGGGAGCTTAGTCAAGACAGATAATTTGTGCTTTCCCATGCCTGGTCACCAGCAGTCAAAATAGCACCATCACTATGCAACCTGCAACTCGTAATATTTGTCCTTTGTCTTTGACAATAACTTGTAGCAAAGTCAACAGTACATTTTAATCACCAGAGCAAAAAAAACTGCTAGGAAGGCGGAGCGGTTAATATCCCTGCGCCAGCAAAAATGCCACTATGAAGAAAAAAACGTTTAAACTGGTATTCTCCGCCTTCTTGGGTCTACTCTTTACAAGGACTCAAATTCCCAGAAATAGTTCCTGGGCAGTGGGAAAAAGACTCCTGAGTATATGCATATTACATCATCCAACAGGGTACCCACAAATTGTCACAAATGAACAGACAGCACAGATTGTTGGAAGTGCCTTTCCAACAATCAAGGGGGATGGCCCAGCCTTGTCTTGACATGGAAGGGTGCAGATTGGCCCGTCCTAGGCCTGGGCTTTGCCCGGTTAGGGCCTAAGCGCATCCCCCGCCTCGGGATATCCCCAAGCGCATTATAGCACAAATCGCGGGTGGTGTCAGGATCCGGCCTCTCCTCCTTGGGCCTGTGCAGTCTGGGACTTTGAGTCCCCACCAGTGTCCAGCAAAAGTGCTCTGCAAGTGCGTCCTGTGCTGCGGGGTACCTCCAAGTGCTTTACAGCATGATTCGTGGGTGGCATCAGGATTGGACCCTTTCTCCTTGGGCCTGTGCAGTCTGGGACCTCGAGTGCCACTTGTGTCCAGCAAAAGTGCTCTTCAAGCATGTCCTGTGCTGCTGGATACATCCAAACCCCTTATAGGGCAACTCGCAGGAGGTTTCAGGATCCAGCCCCTCCTTCCTGAGCCTGTGCAGTCCGTGATTTCCAGTCCCCACCAGTGTACAGCAAAAGTGCTCTCCAAGGGTGTCCTGCACTACGGGATACCTCCAAGCGCTTTATAGGGCAACTCTCAGGTGGCGTCAGGATCTGGCCCCTTCTCCTTGGACCTGCGCAGTCTGGGACTTTGAGTCCCCACTGGTGTCCAGCAAAAGTGCTCTGCAAGCGCGTCTGTCTACTGTCTCCTCATCCAGTTTCTCTAAGCCAACACAGCAAATTTTAGGCTCAAGCTGCAATGTTTGTTTTCCGGTGTGGGCAGAGCCAGCCCTTTCGTAAAAGACGTATAGCCCCAGGTCAGACTTCCAGCCCCTCTGGTCACACTGCCAACTTCGGTTGCTCTGCTGGTTAGTGGGCACGTGCAATATCAGAGTATCATAGTCTCAACTCACTCAGATGCGGGCATGGCCGCCGCCTTCAAAGTTGGTCTATATGAGGCGAGGGAACGAAAGCATTATTTATGGTTACAAAGGAAGGGTTGTACTATTAGTTCGTTTCCATCTTTTATTTAGTCCAAATAATTTAGTTGAACTACTTTAATGTTTGCAATTGACCAACAAAAAGGGTAGCAAAGGGTGTAGAGGTAGGCTTACTTTAATATCCGGATGCTGACTAGGGAAAGGGCACATAGCAATTCACTTTGTCATTTTCTCTCAAATTCACCACAATATCGGGAGAAAGTCCTCTAAATGTCCATTTCATGCTAGGTTGAAAAAAGAATTCCACTTGATATCATTGTCCAAATCAATATAAGTGGCCCTGAGTTGAATGAAAATCCCCGCATTGCACGCAGCAGGCAACATTATTGAGTAGCAAACTGAGATGTAGGATTTTAGTTAAGGTCGAACTTTTAATATGGGATTTATTCACTTATTTTGAAACAAGGGCCAGAAAGAGCAACAGCTACAAAATAATATGAGAGCGCTCGTTAAAGTGGATTAAACAGTCCATAAAAAATATCTTAAAAGTGTGTAGGCCGTGCATACCTTACAGTTCTGCCAAAAAATGTTGGATTTGTTCCTTTGCCTTTTAAAATGCAAGCACTGTGCTTTAAATAGTTTTAAATGTGTCTTTCGTTGTGTGCCAGCACCCTTTATTTTCGGCTGTTTTGCCCCTTTTGGCATGAGTATGTGTGCCATTTATTTTTATTAACAATAAATACAGACCTATAGTAAAGACTGTATTCCAGGCCATGAAGAGCAAACATGTAACCATCCCATAGATATCAATTCTCTGCAGCCATACATGTGCTGCAACATTTGTACAATTACAGCATTCTGTGTATATGGAAGACACGGTCTAGTCTAATGACTGGCGATGTTTATTAAGGATGAGGATTCCCATACCAAGTAAGAAGCTCTAAGGGGTGTATTTACAAAAAACTGCTGCATCAGTGCTGATGCGCCAGTTTTCTTGCATTGCCCCTGCCACACCTAACAACACCATGGTTGCACCGTTTTTACAATACGATGCACCATGGCGCATATTAGGCCAATAGGGTCAACATTTTTAATAGTGCAGCAAAGTGCAAGGAGGACCATTGATTAAAATGGCTGCGTCATTTTAACGTCTGCTTTAAGCAGGTCTTAAAAATGACAAAAAAATGGCGCAGTAAAATCTTGTAGATTTCACTGTGCCATTTTTATGGTCTTCCTAATACCGGAATGCCCCCTTGAATACATTATGCTTGACACAGGCATAATGTTGTGCAAGGGCTCACAAAGTGGGGCACTGCAAGCATTGTGCCACTTTTGTAAATATGGTGTGGCAAAAATTGCCTCCTTGATCCACATTAGCGTAAAAAGCATTACAAAATGACACTGTTGTGGAGCAAGGAGGCACTAGGGCCTTGTAAATCCGGCCCTAGGTTTTTTAAACTACTATTAACTTTAAAAGAACGCTTTTCGTTTGCATCTTTTTAAGGGTATCTGCTTAAATGTAAGCTGCCTTCATATGCTATGAATGCTTTGATGAACGTTAGTGTTATGATCAATTAATCACAGAATTCCCGGGTGGAAATTACAGTTGGCTTGCTCCAAATGGATTTTACTGAGCACTTATACACTGGACTATGCAGCGCTGGTTCAGATCATGAGTCTGTGAATTTGGGCGAGCCACTGAACATGCAACTTCTTTTGTACAGGTCTTTAATACCTCCTTTTCCACTGTGAGAAATTGGGTGGTTGGTTGACTGGGGTATGATCCCTGGTCAAGCAACAGCCACAATCCTTTGCAGAGTGAACCACAAAAAGTCACTAATTTAAATTGTGCTTAACCCGGGGTAGATTGGCACAAAAAGCAGTCAGACTAAACTTAAAGGAAATGCGTTAAGTATTTATGCAATACATAAACAGCACTACAGTGACGACACAACACAATAGAAATCCCAAACAAATTTAGAAAAATAGAGTACATTTTAATTAATTTAATGACACCATCAAAATCCAATTAGTAATTTCAGTTTAAGGTTCAATTTAGCAAGCCCTCAATTTTGGAAAATAGACACCTGGGCACCTTTAGCACAACAACCAAAGGTCCAGGAGTGGCGGACACCTCTTGGGGGTTGAAGACTCACTCAGGTTGGGTTCAGGTGCTGGTTCAAGATTGTGGGAGCCTGTTTTGTCCCTGTGGTTCGGAACAAATGGGCAGCTAAACTAATCCTTGGAGTCACTTCTGAAGGCCTGAGTCCAGGAGAAGATGCACAGCACCACAGCAGGGCTGGCCTTTTGAAGGTTCAAGGCAGGCTCCAGGTACCAAAGCAGTCATTCAAGGTACAGCAGCAGTTTGGCAGAATGCACAGCAGGTCACAGCAGCAGGCAGTCCTCTGAGAGTGCTTTTGCAGGTTCAGTAGTGAACTGAAGAGTGGGTCTGAGAGTCCTCTTTTTATACCATTGTGCCCTACTCCTAGACATTGGGAGACATTTCCAGAAGGATTCTTTTAAGTTCCAGGAGTTTCCTGTCTCCCGGCCCTAGCTGGCTGAACTGACAATACAGGGCTGCTAAGCCTGTTCAGGCTGTGCTTAGTTCTGCCCCTCCATCAAGTCAGTTAGTGGCCCATTCAGGCTCTGCTAATCGCACTATTGTGTGACTGTCTGAATTCACAAAGTCTCAACTGTCAGTTACACCCAGTCATGTGACCTTAGGCAGGCTGCAGTCACAGAGGGCTAAGAGTAGGAAAATACCAGCTTTCTAAAAGTGCCATTTTCTAATTTTTAATGATAAATCTGACTTTACCATTAAAAAGGGTTTATTATTACAAGTTCATAGATACAAAACATTATGGCTCTCATTACAACCCTGGCGGTCGGTGATAAAGGAGCGGTAATACCGCCAACAGGCCAGTGGTAAGAAAAATGGAATTTTGACCACGGCACAAACTGCCAACACAGACAGCCACTTTAACACTGTGACCACCACGGAGGCAGCAACAACCACCGCTGCGGTAACGGCCAACAGACAGGCGGAAGACAATGTACCGCCCACTGTATTATGAGAGGCCAATCCACCACCTTTTCCGAGGTGGTACCAATGCCATCAAAAGCATGTCAAAAAAAGTACACAGAAAGGAAACGACTCACCTCTCGACACTAAAGGAAGAACCACAACGCCATGGAACCCGAACTGCACATGTTTCCAATGCTGGTCTACCTCCTCCTACACGAGGAACACAAACAGCGGTGAAGACGACCACTGTGTGTACCACACCTAGCACACAAGGGAGGGGGGAGGAAAAAGAGAGTGACACACACACGCAACAAGCAACACCCCCACCCCCACCCCAACACCATACACAGAAACAAATGCAACAACATTACATATACACCCCATAACCCTCAGGAATAATGCAAGGACAAAAATGAATTGATTAAAGTGAGTGTAATATTAAAAATGTAGCTAGATACGTCCTTAAAGCACAAAACAGTACGTACAATATATACAAATGGAGGGACAATGCCCACTCCAAAATGTCCATGGCCCACAGGGCCATAACACATAGGCCAAGGCCACACTTGACTCCTGTCTCAATACGGAGAGAACACTGCAGGGACATCAGGTTGAAAACACACAGGAACCTCAGGGGGACAGGAAATGGGGGGGCACCTCAGCGGGAAGATGGTAAAACGCCACTGCTCCTGGAGGGGGCTACATGCCCTGTGCGATGTCATGGGGAGTGATAGGCCACAGTCTCTCTAGTGGGTGGTCTGCCCACTGCTTGGTCCTGGGGAGTGGCAGCTGTACCTGTAGTTGGGGGGCGCACAGAGGTGTCCGCCACACCCAAGGAGCTTGCATCGGAGGAGTTGTCGCTGTCAGAACTGTCCCCTCCTGTCTCCGTCGTGGTGCTCCCCTCTCCCTCCATCCTACTGGTGCCTTCACCGTCAGTGGATTCATCCAGGCCCATGTGGGATGCAGCTCCCTCCATCGCCGGTGGCTCTGCTCCTCCACCAGATGATGCTAATGCACACAAGTTGGTCAATGCCAGCAACAACAACACCACCATTGGCGTACACAACTCAGAGGCAACAGCCCTATGCACTAGGCCATGCAATACCAGTTACAATGTTAGTCCCCAGGCCATGGGGTACAATGCCTAACCCCATTAGCTGCACACCTGAAACCCACAGGACCCTGCCCAGTAGTAGATGCCCACTAGCATTAAAGGGGTTGGAGTGAATCTGATCCTGCCCATGATGGAACCTACCCTGCCATGTTCGTCCTGGCCTAGGGGCACCCACAGACCCACATCCCCCACCCAGGTTACACCTCAACGCGCACAACTTCATGATTCTGAATCTGTACTCACCCCCTTGTGGCTGCTGTCATGCCTTCAAGCGCCCATCCAACTCTGGATAGGCCACCGCCAGGATGCAGAACATCAGGGGGGACAGGGTACGACGGGCACCCCTTCCTCGTTGGGAGGCCATCCCCAGCTGGGCCTCTGCTGTCTTCCTTGCCCAGTGGTGTAGGTCCTCCCACCGTTTGCAACAATGGGTGCTCCACCTGTCAAAGACCCCCTGGGTCCGCACCTCCTTGGCGATGGCATGCCAAATACCCTTTTTCTGATGGGCTCTGACCTGCAGAAAAAGATACATAAGAAAAGGTATTAGTCATACCGTCCGGACTGTTACATTCATGGCCCACCATATCCCTCCCAACTCCTTACGCACAGACACTGCCCAATAAACATGCATCACTCTGGCCAGAGCCCCTCAGCCCCCCCCCCCCTACAAGAGGCTTACACACACAGCACACAATACTTTTATGTCCCATGCATTGTGCTCACAGTGTACTCACCTGTCTGTCTGGGGGACCATAAAGTAAAGGGTACTGGGGTAGGACCCCATCCACCAGTCTCTCCAACTCCTCAGATGTGAAGGCAGGGTCCCTTTCCCCAGACACTTGAGCCATGGTTGCTTCCAGACACAGATCACAGCAGCACTTGCAGTGTAGGTCCTTTCCTGTTGAAGGTCAGGTAGCAAGTGAGTGAACAGATAGAAAATGGTGGTCACGTCCGCGGCAGTGCGTACCGTCACCGCCGGCGTACATCACCATTGGCTCCTGGAACCCTTAGGCCCCAATGATAACCAATGATGTGTTGCACGGCAGTCATCGATCGCCTCCTGCAACGGCACACAATGTCAGCGGAATTACCTCATTTCCACTTGTCCCTCCTCATAGGTCAGGCAGCCGCCATTTCAGGGGGGAACACGCCATGGCACCTAACTGCGTCACAGCAGACACTGGCACATCAATTGACCTACACGTTTACATACTGTTTCTGTAAAAAAGAATGCAAGCCATATTAATCAGAGGATATGTTTGAATATGACCATCTGCTCACCGTTTTTCACCCTAGAGTTCAACCGGTGAGGATAAATAGGAGATGGAGACATACCCCCATGTACAGACCCCTGGTGGACCTGGCGACAATGGAGGACCGGCACATTATCCTAACCTACAGACTTGATAGGGCCACAATCCATGAGCTGTGTGCCCAATTGGAGCCAGACCTGATCTCAGCTATCTGCCATCTCACTGGTATCCCCCCTCTTGTGCAGGTCCTGTCAGTGCTCCATTTCTTGGCAAGTGGGTCCTTCCAAGCGACAGTGGCCATGGCAGCAGTGTTGTCACAGCCTATGGTCTCAAATATGCTGACCAGAGTGTTGTCTGACCTGATGAAACTCATGCGCAGCTACATTGTTTTCCCCCAGGTTTAGGATTTGACCACAGTGAAGGCTGACTTCTATGCAATGGGACATTTACCCAACATCATTGCTGCTATTGATGGTACACATATAGCCTTTGTCCCCCCAGAGAAATGAACAGGTGTTCAGAAATCGAAAGAGTTTTCACTCTCTGAATGTGCAGACAGTGTACCTAGAGGACTAATACATCTCCCATGTCAATGCAAAGTATCCTGGCTCCGTGCACGATGCCTTTATTTTGAGTAATAGCAGCAGTCCATATGTGATGTCTCGACTGCAGAGGCACAGGGTGTGGCTAATAGCTGAGCCCATGGTCCCCACCCAGTGTCTGTTGGTAAATGGGTGTGGGGTTGGCCCTAATGGTGAGTGTCTGGCTAACAGGTATCCCTCAATATTTACAGGTGACTCTGGTTACCCCAACCTCTCAAGGCTACTGACCCCAGTGAGGAATGCCAGGACAAGGGCAGGGGAACGTTACAATGAGGCACATGGGCGAACAAGGAGGATCATTGAGCGCACCTTTGGCCTCCTGAAGGCCAGATTCCGGTGCCTCCATCTGACAGGTGGATCCCTGTGCTACTCACCCAAAAAGGTGTGCCAGATCATAGTTGCATGTTGCATGTTACACAACCTGGCCTTGAGACGCCAGGTGCCTTTTCGGCAGGAAGATGAGGCTGGAGATGGTCGTGTGGCAGTGGTGGAGCCTGTGGACAGTGACGAAGAGGAGGCAGAGGAAGAGGTGGTGCACAACAGAACAACCATAATTCAACAGTACTTTCAGTGACACACAGGTGAGACACTGTAACTTCACCTTCCATTGCAGTTTTGTGTTGGACATTGTACATGGCAGCCTAATTTTCCTATTTCTATGGCCACTTACTGTACCCTTTGGCATCTCTATTTTCAGATATCTGTGCCCCACTCTGGCTCCTGGTGTGTTTACTGCTACCCACTACAGGTCATACCTATGTATCTATCACTGTACATTTGAATTGCTATGTTAACATTTTGTTAAACTAATACATATTTCAATCAGTTGACAGACTCCATATTTGTATTAGTTCCAAGGGTGTTTATTTAGGTGCTAATAAGTGTAGGGGGAATTGCAGTGGACTGGGTTGATTGTGGAGGAATGTTCAGGATAGAGTCCAGTCTATTGGTATCACAGGTGCATTGTCCAAGGGGGCATAGGGAGTGGGGCAATGGCAGTTCAAGGTGGACAGGGTGACATAGTGGGACACAAGGTTGACATTCAGGGGAGTCTTATTTCCTGGTGGGGGTCTTGGCAATGTTCTCTGGATTATGCCTAGATCGCAGGGACCTTTTGCATGGTGGTTTTCCATCTGCAGGGGGTGGGGTGCTGGTGGCCTGTTGTTTCTGTGGCGGGGCCTTCTGTCCACTAGCATCAGCAGAGGTGGAGGGCTGTTCATTGGTGTGGCTATTGTCAGGGACCCGTTGGTGTGCCACCGCCTCCCTCATGGTGTTGGCCATGTCTGCCAGCACCTCTGCAATGGTGACAAGGGTGGTGTGGATGTCCCTCAGGTCCTCCCTGATCCCTAGGTACTGTCCCTCCTGCAGCTGCTGGGTCTCCTGCAACGTGGCCAGTATCTGGCCCATAGTCTCCTGGGAATGGTGGTATGCTCCCAGGATGTTGGTGAGTGCCTCATGGAGAGTCGATTCCCTGGGCCTGTCCTCCCCCTGTCACACAGCAGTCCTCCCAGGTCCCTGTTTGACCTATGTTTGTGGGGTTGCCTGGGATCCCTGTACTGGTGGACACTCTGCTGATTGACGTGTCCTGGGGACAGAGGTATGGGCCCGCTGAGTGTGTGCTGCTGTGGTGGTGTTTCCTAAGAGGGGAGACTCTGTGGTGGTATGGGACACCGACTGTCCGGAGGTCCCTGATGGGCCAGGATGGTCATCCTGATCCAGGCGTGCAGAGCTGCTGTCATCAAGTCTGTGAGTGGTGTCCATGGATTGGTGTTGCATGCAGGCCTTGGTATTGGGATTTGTGGGTTGTGATGGTGGGGTATATGTGAGGTGGTGGAGTGATGGAGGTGAGGATAGGGGTGGGAGTTTGTGATGGCATGCAGGTAGGGGGGGTGGTGAAAGTAGTAAAGATTTGACTTACCAGAGTCCAGTCCTCCTTCTTCTCCTGCCAGGCCCTCAGGATGCATGATCGCTAAGACTTGCTCCTCCCAGGTTGTAAGTTGTCGGGTAGGTGGTGGGGGTCCACCGCCAGTCCTCTGTACAGCTATCTGGTGTCTTGCTACCACGGAACGCACCTTCCCCCGTAGGTCGTTCCCCCTCTTCCTGATGTCATCCCTTGTTCTGGGGAGCTGTCCCACGGCATTGACCCTGTCCACGACTCTCCGCCATAGCTCCATCTTCCTAGCAATGAATGTCTGCTGCACCTGTGACCCAATTAGCTGTGGCTCTACCCTGCAATTTCCTTCACCATGACCCTTAGCTCCTCCTCTGAGAACCTGGGGTGTCTTTGTGGTGCCATGGGTGTAGTGTTTGTGGTGTGTGTGAGGGTGTGTATGGTGTGTGTTGGGGTGTGTGCTGTGAGGTGCGTGGATGGTGTATGGGTGATGTGTTCTGTGGCTCTGATTCAGTGGGTGCTCCTGGCGTGTCTCTCTCTCAGTTTAAAATTGTTTGTTGTGGTAAAGGGTTGTGGGTAATGTGTGTGTGTTTTATAGTGCTGTCGGTGTGTGGGTGTGGTGTATGTATGTGTGTCAGGTGTGTGTAGTTTGAATTGTCCAATGTGGTGTTGTTTTGTATGTGTGTGTGTATTTTGAGCGCAGCGGTATATACTGCCAATGGTTTACCGAGGTTGAATGTCGGCTGCAGTGATTCGTGGGTCATAATGCTGTAGGCGTCTTTCTGTTGGCGTAATGGTGTGGATTTTGGTACCGCCATTTTATCACTGACCTTTGGTGTGGCGGACTTGTGTGTGTGTCTGTATAGTGGCGGATTTTTATGTGTGGGTCATAATACGTGTAGCGGTATTCCGCCCCGGTCGCGGTATGTTGGCGGCAGTCAGCATGGCGGTAAGCACCACTTACCGCCAATGTCATAATGAGAGCCTATATATGTACCATGTCTAATTTAGGAATTACCTAAAAGTGCCGGTACAGTGATCTGAGCGCAAGGGCTATTAAGAGTTTACCGCTGGATCGGTGGGAGGAAACAGAATTTCCGCCCGCCGGCCCAGCGGGAAACAGCCCACAACATTGATGCTGGCTCATAATAGAGCTTGGGGCAATGTTGTTGTGCGTCGGGTGCGCCGAGCAGACAGTGAAAAGCACAACAGGGCTGCCCACGGGGGACCTGCACTGCCCATGCCAAATGCATGGGCAGTGCAGGGGCCCACGACACTCTGTCTCCGCCAGCTTTTACATAGTGGTGTAACCGCCATGTAAAAGATGGTGGAGAGGGGACTCGTAATCCCCAGGGCAGCACTCCTTGCAAGCGCTGCCCTTGTAGATTAAGACCGGTGGCACTGCCAGGCTGTTGGCCACGAAAAAGTGGCAGCACCGGCGATCCAGCAGTGGTGCTTTTGCCATGGTCGTAATGTGGAGGAAGGACCGGCGCATTGGCAGAGGTCCGACCGCCACCGGGAGTCTGGCGGTCCTAGGACTGCCAGACTCGTAATGAGGGGCTAAGTCTAATAAGGAATCCCCAATATTATCCTATGGGAGGGGTAAGCCTCTCAGTAGTGAAAGAATGAATTTGGGAGTTTTTTTTACTACTGGGACATGTAAAACTCAAGAGTACATGTCACACCTTTTTATTACATAGCACCAAGCCCTATGGGCTACCTAGGACCTGCGTTAGGGGTGACTTTTATGTGATAAAAAGGGGGTTTTAGGCTTGGCAATGGGTTTTAAATGCCAAGTTGACATGCAGTAGGACACTGCGTTCAGGCTGCAATGGCAGGCCTGAGACATGTTTGAAAGTGTAATTTAAGTGGGTGGCACAATACGTGCTGCAGGCACACTGGTAGCATTTCATTTACAGGCCCTAGTTATATAGTATACAACACTACAAGGGACTTACATGTAAATTAGAAATGCCAATCAGGTATATGCCAATAAAACCATGTCTAGGGGAGTGAGCACTTTAGCACTGGTTAGCAGTGGTTAAGTGCACAGAGTCCAAAGCCCAACAGAGCAAAAATCCAGACATGATAGAGGCAAGCAGGCAAAACGTTTGGGGGAAGATCACCCTAAGGCTGACAAGTCGAACACCCACCTTCAAAAAAGAATACATGTTGGTTTTTCCACTGCATTGATGCATGAATAAAGAATTTCATATCCTGAAAATCACTAAAAGTAAGCACATTTCTGCTGAAACTTAAGGCTGAACAACCAAAATGATACTATTTTAAAAATAGTGAACTATTGAGAGACTGCAATGCTGAGGCAGCTGAGTATACTGACGGGGAAAGGGGATGCTTCACCTATGCATTAATCTCTCCCTTTAACTATTTTAGTCCCTTTAAAATACATTATGCCTCAAATTACCAAAACACCACACCTCTGCTCAGATTATTAACTTGCTGATCTCATTCCTTAATTAACAGCACAGCACTCGTGTACTTTAGCTTGATCCTCGGGAAGGACTTCACATTCAACATATCATATTTGAATAAAATTGGAATCAGGAGTGCCTCACTTTTGTCTTGAATACAAAATGTTAGCACTCTAGTTGTCCAGTAGAACTATGTGGGGATACTGCAGTTGATGACTAGGGAGTTAATTGACAGACTGCTGATTGTGTTGGAAATACATATTTTACTCTGCATGTTAGACTGTTTTACTGACATGAATGAGAAAGATATTTAAGAACTTGTGGTAAATGAGTCTTCATTTATCTTCTAGAACACTATAATTTTTGTGACAAAAAGACCACCCTCGTTTTGTTGAAATCTGTTCTGTAAAAATGCTATCAGTTATACAGTTTTGAAGCCACCAAGGTGGCATTTAGTTGTGCCACACTTTTGTCAGAAATACTGCAGTAGAGGACTAGGAATCAACTGACAGACTGCTGTTGCTATAGGATTTACATGTTTTACTCAGAATGTCAGACTGAATTCACAAATGTCTAAGGAAGATAGTGTAAATTTATAAAAATTATGCTCTTATTTTAGCTTCTGGACAACCATCCATAACCACTATGAGGAAATCCTGAGAGAAACTAGTTTTCTCTCGGACATGACTCATGAGATCCCAGCAAAGGGTTAGAACTTTTTTCATAAGATAATCTAACCTGAGAACAAACCAGAGTCCCTAAAATAAGTATACCACAGCTCTTAGAAATGGGGTCTCTAGTTGCCAGAGGTATGCACCCTGTCCACAATCCTAGTCAGAGTAACTAAATTACACTCCCTAAAATAAACTGTGGTCCCTCTCTGGTAGCTTGGCATAGAGCAGTCAGGCTTAACGTAAGAGACAATGTGTAAAGTATTTATGCAACACCCTTAAAGATACAGTAACTCAATGAAAAGACCACAAAAACTCCATACCAGTTTAGAAAAATAGGAAATATTTATCTGAGTAAAACAAGGCCAAAAGGACAAAAAATCATAATAAGTAGAAGTTGCCATATGAATTTTTGAAGATTAAATATGAAAAGAGTAATTAGAAGTCCCTAGCAGTCAAAAGATTACTTGTGGTTACGATGGACCGGTGCAAATCCAAAATCCAGGCCTACCATTATAGAGATTAGGCTGTCTACAGAACCCCCGAAGTGTCAGCTAAAACAATATCTCTGATGGAGCAAAGCGGCAAGGTTGAGGGCAAGAATGCATCAGTATTTCCACGTAGTCAGGTCACTGTGTCATGGTCAGTCTCCATTGAACTGAATGAAATGTGTCATTGTCGAGCCACACAGAATGTTGTCGTCAAGCCATGCAGACTGTGAATCCGCTGTTGTTGAGCAGCTGCTGCATAGGCGTTGAGGGGGCGATGTGTCATAATTTCTCCTGCACTTGAGGTGATGCGTTGGTTTTTGCTGAAATCAGTGGCAGAACCCATTTCTGAGACCTAGGACTGGGGGTGGGGCACCTCGGGCAAGGGTAGGAGTCACAGATGGCAGTGCCCAGCAGCACCAGGAGAGTTGCAGGCAGTATTTGATGTCCCTGAGACTGCTGGAGAAAAGGGGTAAGCCAACAAGCCTTTGGAGACTCTTGGGTCAAGGTCGTAGAGAAGTTAGTCCTTCTCACTGCAAGAAAAAAGCAGCAGGCAAACACAGCAAAACAAGTAGCAAAGTGGCAGTCCCTCCTACAGTACATCTCACAGAAAGAAGTAGGCTAACACAGCAATGCAGTTGCAAAGTGGCAATCTCTCCTGGCAGCACAGCAGTCCCTTTTCCTGGCAGAATGTCCTTGGTTCCAGAAGAGTTCTAATATGGTGGGGCCTGGGGTCCAGTACTTATACCCAAATGTGCCTCTGATGTGGAGGAGACTCTAAATAGTGTTTGAAGATCTAAAGGTCCCTCCCTTCCTTCCCTGACTCCAAACACTCTACAGGGGGTATGCAGCCCTTTGTGTAAGGGGAGGGATAGCTGTGTCAGCTTCTTGCACCCATCTAGCCCACAAAGTCCCATCAGCTTGATAATGGGCCACCAGAATGTAAATGTCACAGCCAAACTCCCTTTGTGTGTGACTGTCTAGAGCAGAGGTCTTCAAACTGGGGGGCGGGCCCCCCTAGGGGGGCCTGAAGTGATCCCAGGGGGGGCCCCAGATTCTGGCCAAAATAAATATTATACAGATAACAGGCCTTTATTTTAAGCAGGAGGATGTTATTGCAGTTTTAAAAAGGTAACAGTACCTAACTGCAATGTTTAAATAGGTTTAGACATATTTAAACATTGCCATGTTTATAAAATAATTGTGAAAAATTCTGAGGGGGGCCCAATGATTTTTATTTTTCAACTGGGGGGGCGCGGCATTAAATAGTTTGGAGACCTCTGCTCTAGCGGGAACACACAAAGCCCAGCTGTCAACAACCCCAGACAGAGAAAGCAATCACAGAATGGTTGCAATAGTAAGAAACAACTGTAAGCGTTTAAGAGTTTTCAGATTCATTAAATCATGCTGCAGTTATTAGTGAAACAGAAAAGATGTTCCTATGGAAACTCTGATCTAACTATAACTAGGCAGGGACAACCATATTGTAGGTTTTAGTACTAAATATGCTAGATATTCCATAGTAGGACTACTAGCCTGTACTTTAGGAAGAATGAAAATGTTTTTTAAAACATTTCAGAAAAAGTATCAACAAAGATACTTTCCGAAATAACAGGTGTTTATATTGGATCTAGCTCTCTCGTGTTTCCACTTTGTCCTTCTACTCTCGCATACACCAAACAAACTCTGGCATTAGAAATTGTTCCCTACTTGCATTTCCTGCTTGTATTATTTTCCCTCATACATTTCACTGCTTCACGCGTTTTTACATCATTTGGTTTAAGCATTAAAGCATGAAATCCAAATTGCTTCACGCTTGGCAGGTCAATAAAATGGCTTAAACACTTGTGCTCAGATGCAAGTAAATAAAAAAAACGTGTTTGGACACGAATTGGGTTTATCATGCGCAGCACGCGGGCATGTGTTAGAATTAATGGGAAGTTGGCGAATGTTTTCATAGATTGGCTCAATTTAGAGATTCACGCAATTTGTTTTTTTCCACTTTCAATTTCTTTTCTGAAAATGAGGCAGACGGCCCGTTCTTCAGAGTGAGAAACAGAGCAGGAGAACAGCTTTCTTGCAAGAGAACCTCATCCAGCGCACTTCAAACCGTAATAAAAACACGTCAAAAACATTTCTACATTCACACTGTAAACACATAATGTGCAAGCCCGGGCAAAAAGAACGCTGCATGTTCCCAGCAGCTGGACCAGTTCCAGTTATATTATGTTTTGTTTTCCGCTCACTCTCAGCGTGATATATGCCTGACATCACACAATGTTTCTGAAGCTAGTTTAGCGTGACGTGATATTAAACAGAATGGTAGTTATTGGTTGATTGTACAGTTTCATTAGCTGGAGCTGGTACGACCGTTTTTGTAAGATATTTTACTGTATTTTAAATGAAATATTTGAACAAACCAAAGTTCAAAGAGTCAAGAAAAAGATACATCCTGCCAAAACTGTCCATGGTGGTATTTTAGGCCAGAATACCGAGAATAGATTAATGTTGTTACCAGCTAAAGCTTCTTATGCTGTTACGATATGCTCCACAGAATGTACAATTCTGCGTTGGTTTAGTGTGAGCATATTTTTAGGCTAAGAGACCCGTAATTTAGAAAAGCTGACACTTGTGGACAAATATTTACTGCTGTATTTGATTGTTGGGAGGTTCGAAAACACAATGGGGTAAGCATTTAAATATAAAACAAGAAATGTTACGTCATGGCCAGGCATACTCATTGTTCACCCATTGATCTTAGTGATAGGAGTACTGTTCTACCAATCAGGGATAGAGCTATTTTTTGTGACATGAAAGCGAAACGTTGTCTTTGTTTTTTCAGGGCGAAGCGCTGAAACAGCTGGGGGAGGATGCGTTTGCTGGTTAGATCTTTAGATACTTACAGGTCAAAGTTTTACGTTTTGGCAAAACCGAATCATGGAGTTGTAATAGAATTTATTCATTTATTTAAGTTACTCGTAGAGCGCGACTGTCACCTAAAGGGATCCTGGCTCTGAGGGGAAGAAACATAGAGGTAGGGGAGAGTGGCGAATCCCAAGTAACGTCCAATAGAAACTGCCGCTCCCTAGATGCCTCCAGGTGTTAAACATCAATGAGGAAAAAGCCAAGATTTTAACGCTTTTCGAAAATGCATCAAATTCATGAGGTGTTGCAGAGTGTCAGGGAAGTGATTCCAGAGATGATACTTAATCATAAAAGCAGGGCCTCCTTGTCTAGATTTCCTGAACTTTGTAACCCGACCCAGATCTGCAGAAAAGGAGTGAAGTCTGGTATTAGGGGCATACCAAAATATTTTCTTTTGTAAAGGGACTAGGCCACGTTTGTGTAGAGATTCAAAAACAATACACAGAGATTTGAACAGAAATCTTTGTCTTAGAGGGAGCCAGTGTGGCTCCTTCAGAGCTAGGGAGGCCGAAGATCTTCTGAGCAGGTTCAAGGCCAAATTTGGCCACTACAAATTCAACAATATGGAGCCTGTTAAGCAGGTAGTCAGGTGCGCCTAATAGCAAAGCATTGCAATAATCTAACCTGCTCAGGCTTACACTGCGCTCTACCAACATCTTTGATGCAGGGGGCAGCAGAGGCAAGATTTTACGCAGTGCCCAGATTAAGGAAAAACAGGTCTGTGCAGTTTAATTGACTTGAGCTTCAAGGCTTAACTTTTTGTCAAACAATACCCTGAAATTCCTAACATTATCAGATGGAACCGGAGTTCCGTCTGAGAGAACTGGCCAAAAGTTGGCCCAGCGTGGTCGGAGACTTGTTTGCCGAGCAACAGAGAAATTCAGTTTAGTAGGAAACGTTTTATGTTATAATGAACACTTTTGCATGAGCGGATTTTTTTTTAATGTCCTTTGCATCCATTTTTCTCCTGTAGTGATCAAAGAATGTGTCCATAGAAACAATTCTTCACCTTTGTCCTTGGGACGAAATCTCTTGTACCATGGGCTAGGAACTATCGAGCAGCTCTCAATCTTTACTTCTAGACCTCTAAATATACAGCTGCAAAGGGCGAAGCTATGCATTTGGCTTTTACATATTTATCTTATGCGTTTGTTTGAGTTAACAACTCCGAATTGTGGCACTAATTGCTGGCTTTGGTTCTGGCCCAGACAATTACTTAGCTTTTGGTGTAGCCCCATACGAAAAGAATTGTCTGTGTATGCTACAGACTGACAGGTGAATGTACCAGTTAATTTAGGCTTTGTAGAGGCGATTGCCAGGTGTATGTCCTGGCCCTTTTCTTTTCACTCTCCACATCAATGATCTTGAGGTTCACCTTAGGCCTGTGGACCAGGACATGTCCCACATAGGCTCTCACCCGGTCCAGGTGCTTCTCTATGTCGATTATGCCATTTTAACGGTTTGTACAATGAATTGGGTGTAAAATCGTCTTGATTCATTTGCAACTTAAAAGAAGAATAAGTGCTTACAAACAAAAAGTAAAAAAAACTTTTGTCATGGTTTAAGGACCTAGGTCCATGAAAATTAAATCCCTTTTGATAGTATGCCCATTTAAAAAGTCAGTACTTGCCAATATGTGGGGGTTCCATTAGATTCTGCTTTTTAAAGGAGTCACCCTAGAAGGACAAAAGGGGTTTCAACTGACAGAAAACAAATGTAACTCTCAGTCCGAAAACCTTGTGTTCACAACTAATGGTCAACATAGGTTTTGCTTAATTCAATTTAGACTTAATCGTGTGCATTTTAGTGACTTTTCATGTGAAGGCCCTATGGAGGCATTTGCCATGTTACCCTTGTGCTAACTATTCATCTCAATCAACCATTCACTTCATTTTCTTTTGCCATTTTTACAATGCGCTTAAGAAATAATTTTGTTACCTTTATTACACAATTATAATTTTAGATATTATAGGTTTGTTATTTTTCATCCTCTTTCCTCAGAGATTATGAACCTCGTTATGAGTCTGGCGGTCACTAGACCCCAGACTCGCGGATGGGGGTCAGACCGCCACCAATACGGTGGTCCGACCGCCACATTACAGCCCAGGCGGTCGGGCTGCCAGAGAACGGAGATCCCGGCAGTCTGGTGGTGATGGCAGTTGTAATCCATCTGGGCAGCGCCGCAAGCAGCACTGCCGTGTGGATTACAAGCCCCTTCTCCGCTAGTGGTTTCATGGTGGTACAACCGCCATGAAAATGCTGGCGGAGAACAGGTGAGGGATCCCCAGGGGGGCCAATGCACTTGGCATGGGCAGTGAAGGGGCCCCCCTGGCCAGCACTATTGCAATGTTTACTGTCTGCTTTGTAGACAGTAAATGTTGCGAAGGTGCTAGTGCACCTGCGCTCTACAGCATTGCCACCAGCTCGATTACGAGCTGAAGACCATGCTGTAGGCTGTTTCCCTCTAGGCCAGTTAGCAGAAACTCAAGTTTTCACCCACTGACCTAGTGGGAAACTCTTAATGGGGCCGGCGGGGAGGTAGCCACTATGGCGGCCAACTCCCCGTCGGACGTTTGGTGGATGGTGTAAACTGTCTTCCGAACTCATACTCAGCTCCTATATGTTTTGCAATTGTCAATTTCATCCAACAGTCACTCAAAATTATGAGCTTATTGTTGTGACTCTCCTGAAGAAAAAATTACAAAGTGAATCATTAGGAATAATGTTTTAATAATTGTTTTAAACAAATATGTATTTTTAATGGTAGTGTTGTATTTTTGAACCTTTAACTTATCAATAGATTTTTTATACATATATGTGTTCATTATGTTATGTTAGCAGAATAGAGATCTGTTTTGACTTTTTTGGCATTAACGAAATCTGTTGATTACATTTGCTTTTGTCCTTTAAGACAGCACAGTTGGGCAATTCACATTAGGACCACAACAATGCAAAAATGTAAAAAGCACTGCATATAAGTACAATGTATAAAAACAGACTCAGATTCACATCATTAAAGATGTACATTTGTGATGGTAGATATGCAACTGTATATTTTTAGCTCAGTTTCTATTGTTGATTGGGATCACTAATCAAGAGGGTTGTTGATCAGTGAGTGAAGAGGCTGTGCTTATATTTCTAACCTGGTCTTCCAAGCATAATAAAACCGTGGGACTGCCATTATTCTCTGACTCTTATGAGCCATGTGTAAGTGGAAATGTGGTCCTGCTCACAGCAGCATTCAGAGACCCACATTTTTACATCATCCATTGGAGCATACTAACATGTACAAATATCAAGTGACACTTACTTGTCCTTTTTAGATTTCGTCTGCACAGCGCTTGCACTGTGCTTGTGAAATCTATTGCTAATATATATCTTAAAAGGGACTTACATCATGCCCCCTTGCTTTTTATTGGTTCCTGTGCTTGCCTCTTACTTTTCCTTCATTTCTATTGGCTGTAGCATATTTCCTGCATTTGCCAATACTTGTTCCTTGTGTGTTTGCTCTTATCAGTGTCCGAGGCCCAAGAACTGTTTACATCTGCTTTTGGGGAACTTTGTTTTCTATGTTTTGGCTGCTCAGCTCTTGCGCTGTGCTTGTTTTGTTTGTCTTCTGCCCTTCACCATATTTCCCCATGGCTACAGGCATTTCATTAGCCTAAATGATATGTGATCTAATGTGTAAAATTTCTCCCTGCTGGGACAAATTATTTTGCCGCCAACACGCTGGTCTGCGTCAAACCTGCAGCAGTTGTGAAACACTCACTCTGCCATGACTTTCAGCTAGCCTTGGTTGGGTGCGGCCAGTGAGTATTGTTCTTCTGCCCTATTTATTAGCATATACTACATTAAAGAGATAGTTGTTAACCTAACGTGCGGTTGTTGAAATGTGGTCATACCGACTCTTTATTTCAGCCTTCCTAGGTCTTTAATGTGAAAACCATGATAACTGGCAAGAGTAGAATCTGACTTTTATTAACATTAAATCCAGAGAGCAGCAATGCTAATGCTTGTAAAATAACAGGTAGATTGTGAGTTTCGAATCTTACTTCAGAAGAGGGCAAAAGAGCAAAGCACGCAGGACACAAGGTCATGGAGCAAGGCAACCAGGGGACAAGGGCATGGCCCAAGGAGAAAGGGGCGAGGACAAGGAACCAGCGATCCCGCAGGCCCCTTCTGACATGGAATCCACTTTAGCAGTTGCATTCCATGTCAGAAGGGGCACTTATGCACTTGTCAGATACAAGTGCCAGACGCCTCTGGCAGGAATGAGGGCCATTCATCCATGAAGTCAGACAGCTGCCAGGTGTAATCTGGTGTCACTTTCATTTGTGGGCAAGTTATCATGGCAACCCATGATGCCCAGTGGCTAAAAAAAGACCACCCCAGGCCCTTCGACCAAGCCACCGGACAATATCCTTAGCCAAAGGATCTCAAAGGACACTTGATCTCGTAAGCCCTGGAAATATTTTAAGGAAGTGAACCCAGAACTGGTGGGCCTCTCGCATTTTCTGAAGTTCCAGACCCTGGAAACTTCAATATGAGCACCTTGCTGAATTACAATTCCCTGACAAAAGAGAAGTAAATCATGGAAAACCTGGAGAAGCACCTGATCTGCCCCATCTGCCTAGAGATGTTCATCCAACCGGTAGTGATCTTCCCGTGCCATGATAACTTATGCAGGAAGTGTGCCAGTGACATATTTCAGGTAGGCCTAAGTAAAACCAACAATGGCTACCTTCCTCTCCCATGTGGTTTGTGAGCATTTTTGTGTGTGCTAAACCATCTGCTGCCAGTCAGTCAGTGAAAATCTTTAGTATTTGTTGTGTTAAGCAGTGTGTATATGAAGTCTTTATCAAGTTTGGTTTTAGTTTACAGAATAATACACTCCATCATTTTGGGGGTCTTCTACTGCATCTTGTGTCAGAGTGATGTTAGTCATTAAGTAATTTGAGTAGTAGAGCTGCTCACCATTTTAACTATTTTTGTAAACATTCCAAATCAAAACATCATGTGAAAAGTATGTGTAATGCTGCAATGTAAAGATGTCCCATGAAATATCTATACATTGTAATGATTCTGAAGCGGCATGCAAAGTATCAATGTACAAATCAAAACAGTGCCAACAGCGTAGTGAATTGCCACAAATCCTACAAAAACCTTTCACAACCAGTTTTTGCACTTGAAGTTAATGTCAATATGTGTGTGATCCTCTCAAACGTTACTTCTTGTTGTTGACAAACACACATCCATATACAAACACTCAAAAGTATTTTCCACATGCACATGACCCTACCTTGTACAGGGTAACATCTCTCACCTTGTACATGCACACAATTCTCATTCTGCACTGAAGATCACCATGTATTAAGGCATTTTCACCCTGCACTCAGACACTTATCAACCCTCATTCATGCACCACTCACACTGCACAAAGAGCACTCCCTGCACTCATATACTGCTCCCACACCTCTTACCTTATTATTATCAATCCCGCAGGTGAAACATAATGCATTACCAATGCTTGCTTTATTTTCCGTTTACGTCCCTAAGTTAGGGTTGTCAATGTAATGCTCCTCATGACCGTTCATGTGTTTCTTGAGTGCAGAGTGCATCATCTGCAATGCAAAGCAAACATTTTTGTTGCCTTCCTGCAGAATGCATTCATCTCGTGAGGGAGGTTTACACTAGTTCAGGATAGCAACAGAGGGGAATGTGCACACAGTGATGGTTTCAGTGCAACTCTCTGAGAATTAGGGATAAACTGTGATGAATACCACCCATTCGTTGGCACATCCCCAAGCATAATATTTGCACTTGGGCAAGGTGTATGTGCACAAGGCAAAGTGTGTGCATGCATCTCATTTAGCTTGCATTTCTCTTTTTCGTGAACTTACTCATGGAAAATGCAGCCATTTCCTGTTTTTTTAACTACACAGATCAGGAAAAGGGTTTTATTAATTGGGCTCCTAGAGCACAAATACCATTCCATACAAGTTGTAATTGCACAACACACATTTCCATACCAAAGTAACCTAACAGTTTATGATTTTGGAGCTTAGATCCAAAACAAGCTGTAAGAAATGACCTAATTTTTGTTGTGGTCTTCCCATTTTGGCCTGTCCTATTTTACTGACTTTAGGACTTTGGGACTCATTCTTACTTTGGCGGGCGGCGGAGGCCGCCCGCCAAAGTAACCCCGTCAGAACACCGCACCGCGGTCGAAAGACCGCTGCGGTGATTCTGAGATTTGCCCTGGGCCGGCGGGCGGCCGCCAAAAGGCCGCCCGCCAGCCCAGGGCAAATCAACCTTCCCACGAGGACGCCGGCTCAGAATTGAGCCGGCGTAGTGGGAAGGTGCGACGGGTGCAGTGGCACCCGTCGCGTATTTCAGTGTCTGCATAGCAGACACTGAAATACTTTGCGGGGCCCTCTTACGGGGGCCCCTGCAGTGCCCATTCCATTGGCAAGGGCACTGCAGGGGCCCCCAGGGGCCCCGCGGCACCCCCTACCGCCATCCTGTTCATGGCGGGAGACCCGCCATGAACAGGATGGCGGTAGGGGGTGTCTGAATCCCCATGGCGGCGGAGCGCGCTCCACCGCCATGGAGGATTCCCCCGAGCTGCGGAAAGTCGGCGGGAGACCGCCGACTTTCCGCTTCTGACCGCGGCTGAACCGCCGCGGTCAGAATGCTCGAGGGAGCACCGCCAGCCTGTCGGCGGTGCTCCCGTGGTCGGTGACCCTGGCGGTCACCGGCCGCCAGGGTCAGAATGACCCCCTTTATGTGTTTTACCACCACTAAAGTATAGCAGTAAAGTTTCTTCAAAACATGTACTGTACATCAGAACTCCCTGTTTGACACCTGATCCACAAACTCATCAGACGATTCCTAGATCTGGAAAGACCCCACCTGAAGAAGAAGGAAATTCTGAAAGGTGATATCTGCTCGAAGAGGATGATTCATTCAAGGACTCCTGAACTATGCAAGCACACAAAGAGAACAAACTCATCAGACGATTCCTAAATCTGGAAAGACCCCACCTGTAGAAGAAGGAAATTCTGAAAGGTGCTAAGTTACTGGAAGATGATGATTCACTCAAGGACTCCTGAACTCTGCTAACACACAAAGACTGGAACTGCTCTAAAGGGGTCAAGCGAATGGTTTCAGGGACACTAAAAGCAGAAGGACTCATGACTCCAAGTGGGCCAAGCTGACCACAAATAACAGAACACTGAAGGAGATCAGGTGCCTAAAACCCTGCCAAGGGATTGCTGGAATGATCAGAAGGAACTCCTTTAGCAATAAAAAGGGGACTTAGTCATTTTTTCCCACCTCCTTAGGACTGGGTCAGAATGCTGAGGCTTGCCCATGGAGGACGCATCCAAGGTGAAAAAGAAAAACAAGTTCGTACTGCTCAGACTTTTTTTCCACACTGAAAAACTGGCTCAAAATGACCTCACTGTGAAGATATCTGGCCTTATGGAGCCTTGCCCAATTACTGTTACCAGGCTTGCCACATTAGAGGGGTTTTGACTTCCCAAAAAGTGACTATGTCCAAATGTAAAACTCTCAACAAGGACAAGGAGACAAATCTATCCGGCACATGAACCGACCTAGCTGGCTATATGATCTAGGCTGTTCCACTTTGACTTTTAGCACCAAACCAAAGGAATTGTTGTATTGCTTGAACATAACACACTCTTCCCTGGGGATTGTCTGCATTCTATGCCATTGTTAGGAGGAGCTGAACAGAGATTCTCTCAATACAGTGTTTAGACATAACCCGAGAGGATTTCTTAAATCGGTATTGGTAGCCCCTCCTAAATGAATAACCGCATTCCACAAGCCAATAAATTTAAAAAGTCAATATGCTAATGGAATGGAACCTTTCATCCCATCTATAAAATGTAAAGGTCTGATGGGTTGATAGTATGAAGAACGGTCAGTTGGGTTTAAAATCTGCACTGCCCTTTAAAGAGGCTGATAGGTGTGAGGTACCGTTATGCGTGTATTTTAGAGAAGCTAAACGACTAATATAGAAACACACATTGTTAATATGTATCTTAAAAGTTACTTATTGTACAAAAATACCAATAACTGAAATAAATATGATTGTAATTGTATAAGGTAATTGAAAGAAACAGGGTGAGGGGTTACAGTCTCTGAGCACCCACATATCCAAGCCAATCGGACACTTTTGTTAACCCATCCTCTCTCATCTTCAGTAGCTTCTTGTCTTAAGCAGAAAGCTTTTCTTCAGAGTAACAAATGCAGTCCATTTGTAACAACACACAAACATACTTAAATATTTAAGAAGAACTCTAAATGTCTCCTATTTTTGATTTGATGGGCAATCAGAAATGTGCCACAAATATAGCACTGTCTATAAATGCACAAGTAAATCTCTAACTAAATGGCTTTTACAGGTAGTAATTTCAGATGCATAATATACAAGTAGGATTTGAGAGGAAATTTCAGCCGCAAAATTAATTGCTTATAGGGCTACCACATTCCTCGAGGTCATTATTACTCTGTTTTTAATCATGGACTTTTCTGTGATAGCCAAATGCGTTCTGGGTATTGATTTGCTTCCGTAGATATAATGTGGTTTGTTAGTCAAATTGTCAGGACCAGAGGCACTGACTTAATGACTTGGACTAAGATGGTTGTAGTAATTGCATATTCAGGACAATATATGTTCTTTGAATTTCTACAGTGCACATTTTACAAACAATTATATGAGAAGATGCAATAACATTTACTCTTAAGAATATAATAAAAGTTTAGATCTGAGAAAAAAAACCTTGGTAACTTCAGGGACAGAAACCGGTTACATATATATGAGGGAAAACATGTAGCAATCCTAATGAAAAAAAGCCTTGAAATGAATAACAATAAAGTAGTCTTTGGCCTTCACGTCCTTCAACAAAGCAACGCAAGACATGTAAATCGTAGAGCGGCAGAAGTTAATGGAAAAGACTGCACTTCTGTGAACATAGTCATTTAAAAAGATTAGTGGACATGATTTGTACAACAGGACAACAACAGATGTGCATAATATGTGAGAGAACCATGGCACTCATGAATCCTTGACAAGAAGAACTGAACATATATTTGTAAAAAAATAATTTGTTATCATAGATGGTACCCACTTGTAAGTCACAAAACATATTCTGAATGTAACAAATTATATAAACAAACTATTAACTCAAACCACTATTGAGAGGAGGGTGTCAGTCTTTGTAAGGTCTGGTACTGAACTATCTTACTGTATAGACATAAAACTCTACCGAGGCAATAACGTTTAAAAATGGTAACCATACTTCACCTTTTGTAGCTTCGTCTGAGTAATAAAGAACCTCAGAGGAAATGTCTAACAATCAAACTACAGACAACACCACAAATAACTATTACCCATTAAACTGTAAAGTAAAACAAACATTTGCACAGCAACGGGTCTCGCATTTCTCTGAGTTACAGCTATTAGCAGTTGTAAACGCCCAACCGGACTTTTCTTGCCACAGTAAATGAAAAAAAAAGAGCGCGATCGCGTTGCTACAGTTCACTCGTAGTGACACCTATCGGTAAAAGTCCAATTATCTACGGAACCGGCAAAAGTACAATTAACTATGTAACAGGCTCGATGTCATGGAAAGCGCTCGACTTCTGCCAAGCGAGATCGCGCTACGAACAAAGATAAAAAGTTGTCTGCAAAGCAGACAGAAAACAGCGAGTCTCGCATGTTTTCAGTACGTGGTCACTGAGCTCAAGGAGGGCTAACCACTGGAAAAGGCATGACGTATGCATGCCCTCCACTAATGAAAGCAAGCAGATTTCAGCAGGCAAGCCCATGAACCAAAGAAAGACCACTGACATGACATGGACGGGGCTTCGAGCCCTTTTCTAACTCCTAAAGCGTCTCACAAGTGAAACGCATGCGCAAGCGCATGCGACACAGGCTCGACCGTAAAAAGAGCAAGCTAATCAAAAGTTAAAACAAAAATAAAGAACATTAAGCAACGGCCCAGATCCACTAACGCTTTGAATTACATTAGCTTTGTAAAGCACGATGACTGGAAAGTTTTGTGGTAGGATTTACAATCCAACACAAATTGTAGTTTGTGTTGGATTCTAACAAAAAGTAAGGCAAAGCTGTGCAACCGCTGCCTTGTGTTACTATGTGTCAAGTGGGAGGGTTCGACTAGTGGTGCATGGGGATTCCCAGGCATCATTGGCCATTCTTATCTTCACCAAAATAATGGCAAATGCACTTTTGACTCCATCTTGGGGATAGCATGAGGAGGTACATTTGTGTGTCCACCACATTTGGTAGTTCTTAGAAATTGGGTCTTTGGTTGACAGTCATGTTACCCCTTGTTCAAGCAAGGACCCTCACTCTAGTCATGGTAAAAGAGAATCACCCTCAGCTAACCCCTGCTTACCCCCTTGGTAGCTTGGCAGATCAGTAGGTTTAACTTCAGAGTGTTAGGTGTAGAGTATTTGTACTACATAATGACTCAACACCAGTTTAGAAAAAAAAAAATATTTATCTAAACAAAACAAGACCAAAACGACAAAAATCCACAATACACAAGTCAAGTTATCAATTAAAAATCAAAAAGAGTCTTTAAGTTGTTTCAAACACACACTAATGCTGTCAGCGTGAAAAAAGTACCTTGGGCATGTCAAAAATAACCCTGCACGGATGAGTGCACGTCAAAAAGGGCTTGCGATGCGTTGATTCCACTCATGAGCGGGACCTTGCGTTGTTTCTCCTTTCACCGGGTCGGGCGCGTCGTTTCTTCTCTCCGCAGGAGAGCGGTGCGTCGATCTGGTCAGCACTCTCGCGTCCGGGCAGGCCTTCTATTGTTATTCCACGCCCAGCAGTACTTGAGTCGGAAATCCAGCCGCACGATGATCCGAAAACCCCGCAGCGTGGGTTGTGATCACCCAGCCTCCGTCGGCAATGCTGCGCGTCGTTTCTCCTGCTCTGTGCATCGATTCTTCGGTCGCGTTTCCTGTGAGCGTAGTTTCTCAGTTGTGGAGCAGGCGGCGCATCATTTTTACAGCCGCAGATCGGAGTCACGTCCATCTTTTTCTCGCACGGCACTCTGTGCGTGGATTTCATTGCCTTTAGGCTGCCAGCTTCTCATTTCAGGGTCCCAGGAACTGGAGGGGCACCACAGAGCAGAGTAGGAGTCTCTCCAGAGACTCCAGGTGCTGGCAGTGAGAAGTCTTTGCTGTCCCACAAAGTCCAGTCTTTGCCCTCCTACTCTGGCAGAAGCAGCAAATGCAGGATAGCTCCACAAACCACAGTCACAGGCAGGGCAGCTCTTCTTCCTCAGCCCTTCAGCTCTTCTCCAGGCAGAGGTTCCTCTTCTTTCCAGAAGGGTTTCTCTAAAGTCTGTGGTTTTGGGTGCCCTTCCTATACCCAATTTCTCCTTTGAAGTAGGCCTACTTCAAAGTAAAGTCTCTTTTGAATGTGAAATCCTGCCTTGCCCAGGCCAGGCCCCAGACACTCACCAGGGGGTTGGAGACTGCATTGTGTGAGGGCAGGCACAGCCCTTTCAGGTGTGAGTGAACCCTCCGCCCCTCCCTCCTAGCACAGATGGCTCATCAGGAAATGCAGACTACACCCCAGCTCCCTTTGTGTCACTGTCTAGTGTGAGGTACAACCAGCCCAACTGTCAAACTGACCCAGACAGGGAATCCACAAACAGGCAGAGTCACAGAAATGGTATAAGCAAGAAAATGCTCACTTTCTAAAAGTGGCATTTTCAAACACACAATCTTAAAATCAACTTTACTAAAAGATGATTTTAAATTGTGAGCTCGTAGATACCCAAACTCCACATGTCCATCCGCTCCTAAAGGGAATCTACACTTTAATCAGATTTAAAGGTGACCCCCCTGTTAGAGGGACAGGACTTGCAACATTGAAAAACTAATTTAGCAATATTTCACTGTCAGGACATATAAAACACATTACTATATGTGCTACCTTAACCATACACTGCACCCTGCGCTTGGGGCTATCTAGGGCCTACTTTAGGAGTGCCTTACATGTAAGAAAAGCGAAGATTTAGGCCTGGCAAGTGGGTACACTTCCCAAGTCGAATTTACAGTTAAAACTGCACACACAGACACTGCAGTGGCAGGTCTGAGACATAATTACAGAGCTACTTATGTGGGTGTCACAACCAGTGCTGCAGGCCCACTAGTAGCATTTGATTTACAGGCCCTGGCACCTCTAGTGCACTTTACTAGGGACTCACCAGTAAACCAAATATGCCAATCATGGATAAACCAATTACATACAATTTACACAGAGAGGGACTTACTAATACATCAAATATACCAATCATGGATAAGCCAATTACATACACATTTTGTAAAGGAGCACTTGCACTTTAGCACTGGATAGCAGTGGTAAAGTGCCCAGAGTTACAAAAACAGTAAAATCAGAGTCCAGCACACATCAACAACCTGGGGAACAGAGGCAAAAAGTTAAGGGAGACCACCCCAAGGATGAAAAGTCTAACAGTAGTAAAGAAGCAGTCTGGACTGTTGAATGTGAATTACAGAGTATTAATGGGTGCAAACATATGTCTATTTACTTTAAGAGGTTTTGCGGACATTAAGGGATGATTTGGAGTTTGACAGTGCTCGAACATCCTCTAATTTCTAAAGGAAATGCTAAATCCAGAGGAGAAGCTACCATCTGATCTTCCTACATCATACACTCTATGCATAAGAACATTTCCCTGACATTTTGGTTTCCAGAATTTCATTTCTAGCATTATCTCCAGAAACGAGCGGATTTCACATTACTGTGATACCTATTCTATGCACATCCGATAAGTACCTTTTGATTTTGCTGTGTACTGAGGATGAGGTAACTTATAGCATGCTCAGGTACTCATGGCCTTCTGTATTATCCTTTCCGCAGGCCTATCTCAGTAAATAATAATTTAATTGAATACTTGTTTATGATATTGCATCACTTAAACATTTTAAAACAAAACATACCACAAGATTCTTCTGATTTACAAAGCAAAGTAGAATAAGAGGGCTAATATGTGTTATGTTTCCTTTCTTGTATCTGCATGCAATCACAGCTCCTAAAGTACAGTGATGTGGGTTTTTTTCAGAAAATGAAGAAGTGTGAAATTGCATGTGTGACATAAAATTGCAGAGAAGAGCAGCAAACGTGAGATGTCTGTGGTACAACATGGTTGTGTGTTGTAGACTAAGCCTAATAGAATTCCATATGTATATATACCCCGGTATTTGTATGATGTGACTAGCCGAGAGGCAGCAGATCACTTTACATTGAAAGGTTGACATGAAATACAGTGCGTAGCGAAACTTGAGGGGTCCCCCGTCAATGTACTTGGAGGAGTCCCGCTAGTCCCCGACCCACCACATACCAGTAATGCTGAGTGGGCCACCTGGAGCCTGGGACCTCACACAACGTGGGCTGCAGGGACTTATGCTGCAACTTAAACTGTGTTGCCTTACATTGTGTCTAAGAGTCCATGAAAAGTAATGCAAAGTAGCTTTGTGTGGCCTCATAGATATAGGCCTGCACTCTGTGTCAATGCAGCATCAAAACAAAGTGATGCAGTGGTGGCGCATGGGGCTTGCAACTATGCCCCTAAGTATACATTCCCAGACGACACCACTTCTGCCTCTACAGGGAACCAGTACCAGAAGGTCTCAGCAAACATGACAAAACATTTTTAGATGAGTGTTTCCTCATTTACACCAGGCTCCATTTTGGGGATAAAGTGTGGTAGTGTGGCAGCGCAATGGCAATTACAGTTCTCATATGTAATACCACAGAGTGTCAATGTATGTCATTCATCCCTAGCACTTGAAAATCATACATAGAGGATAAGTATTTGTTTACCTTTCATTAGTTAGGTTTTTATATTGATCTCATTATGGGTTTCTATACCACAGTTTAATTTCTGCTGACAGTTGCAGACAATGGGCAATGGCACTCATTTGATTTTTGGGGATCTCGACTTATATTTGTCATCAAATTTTGAATCAGAACAAGAAAGATCAAAAAGGGTGACGGATCAAAAAAAAGTCAGGCAAGAAGTGACAAATGGAGAAAGCAGGGACGAAAACAAAACTAATAAGAGTGCGAAAAAGAGGCAGAAAGCCGGTGCTGCAAGCAGTAATTAAAGACAGGTCTTTGCCACCGTTTGTGGCTGATTGGGGCCATATCATATAAATGTTAATGATGCAAGTGGTAATTAAAGACAGGTCTCTGCCACAATCTTTGGTTGACTGGGGCCAGATCGCAAAAGGTTTTGGACTGGTACTAATTCTTACCCTTGGGGATAAGTTAAAGCACCGCTTGGGGCAAACAACTTTTACCACCATATGCAAGACTAGTTTTCTAGAGGTGGTAATGTGGGACAAAAATGCTTTGCATTAGTTCTTGTATGGGATATTGTTGGGGTAGAGATGTGCTTTGTTACTATTGTACTGCTGTCATTTTGTGATTTGCATTATATGTTGTTTTTGTGGGGTGCAATTTTGACAAGTAGTGCTCCGTTATGTTTTCATTGTGTTTCTATGTTGTTGTTTTGGTTGTAATTTTTATGTTGCTTTCTGTTGTTTATTTGAGACGAGCCAACGAATACTGCTGCATTTCCATCCAACAGAAACAGGTCTTTAAAGATCCTGAGACAAGCAACCATTTACCACTCTTTATGGTAAAACAATAGTGCTGCCTCGGCTCTTCTTCGATTAAGACACCATTGACACCAAAACTGTAGTACAGATTGTGGGCTGTATCACATAAAGTGAGCATTGGCAGAACTAAGTTAACACACAGTCTCTGGCACAGTTTGGGCTGATTGGTGCCTTACATAGTTAAAGAGCTTGAGCAGAACTATTTTGTCACAGTAGAGTGAGGCAAATGGTTGTTTGTCACAGGAACTTTGAAGGCATCTGCTGCTTTTGGATGAAACTGTAGCAGCTTTTGTCGACCCATCTAAAGTAAACAAAAGAACATAACACAGTAACATATATAATGCAATATAAAAACAGAGTTAAAACATAAAAGGGTAAATGCTAACAAAAACGTGAAAACAGAACACAACTGTACGCTTTAACAAAATCACATTGAAGTATTGCAGCAAAAAACATGGTAGCAGAAAAAACAAGAGAACACATCACCACCACAGCAAACGGTCACCCAACAAATCTGCGTTACCTTTCTTCTCACGCATACCACCTCAAGGATCCTGTTAGCATAATATAGTGGTAAAAGGTGCTTAAAGAAAGAGCTGTCTCAACTCAATACCAAGGTCATGCATTGGTCAAAAATGTTTTGTGATCTGGCCCATAGTTTTAAGTAGTTTACCACCTGAAGCAATATCAAATGATTGCTTTTCTTTGAAATTTTAAAGGTGTGATGCTTTTGCCTATAAATGTCTCAGGATTTGTTAAAAATATCTAAAAAAACAAACCACAATAAAATACACAAACCAATATAAAAACAATAACCTGAAAAAGACAACAAGACCATCAAAACAGAACACAAAAAAATAAAAGTACAATATAACATCACATTGGAATAATTCAGCAAAAAGAACACCACAACAAAATAACACACAACAAATATGCACGCATATTTTTGTGACTCTACCACCTCCAGAAACCTGATTGTGTACAATGATGGAAAAGGGTGTTTGCATCAGGTACTGCCTTACCATCAAGAACATGAAATAGGCACAAACAAAAATGTTTTGTGATCCAGTCCTAAAAATATACTGTGGTGGTAGAAAGAATATAGCATAAGTCGAAGGAAAACTGGCACTCCTGATATAAGGCAACTACGGCAGTGGGCTCCTAAGAAAAGCTTCGGGGCTCTGCCCTTTTCTATTTAAAAAAAAATAAAAATTAAGGAGAGTCCTGTTGCTTTTTAAAAAACTTAAGACATTAAAAAAAAATAATGAAAGGCTTGATATGTGTAATTTCCAGTGAAATGTATGGATTATGTTTTAATGTTCTGCTTTAACGGTATGCACTGCACTACTTAGTATATCCCAGCATGGTGCACGGTGTTTGTCTCATTTTGTCACTCGGCAATCATATGGTGCAGTTTAAACGAGAAATCAAAGGCACAAATTACTATTTTCGGCCAGGAATCAAGCATGTTGTGACTTCAGCTACTGTAATATTGAGACGGTGCATAAGAAAATCCACAGGCTTAGCTGAGGCGTGTGAAGGTCACATGTTTGAATCTGAATGTACATTCTGAATTGCTGCACTCATCTCACAAGATTGTCTAAAGGTTTTTGAATGACAGTCGCATCAAAAACTAGCCAAAAGTTCACGTCTGCCGTGCTTGGCAGGCAGCCAATATAAAGTAGTCCACAAATAGAAAGAGTAGTGCTTCTTCTTCAAATGGGATCCATGCTTCCGGATAATTTGGGCACTGCCTGGCTCCTATTTAAGAAGAAGCAGGCCTAGTATTTGCAGACTAAAGTTGATGAGCTAAGATTACCACAAAGCTATGCTGACCTTTGGAGGAGAACCGCAAGCCGGTTACCTATGTGATGAATTATGCACTTCAGAATAACCTGTTCCATAAATGTGCCTGTATTGTGCCCTGAATAACTATGACATCTCAGCATTCTCTTTATCGACCTATTAGTTATGGCACTTAAAACGAGTGGCTGGTTAAGTTAACTGGGCATATTACGCATATCGGAATTATGAACAATTTTGCTATCGCATCAGGTACATACTGGGTGCAATAAAACACATTCACCTTAAATTTCGGTAGATCAAACTGTATAATATTCCCCGTGTTACTAAAAAAACTTATAATATGCTGTATTTATCGCACCAAATAAATAAAGTACCTCATAGTATTTTTGCTTATCAGGAGCAACAAATATCACACCAAACTACGGCTATTGCCACTGCAGTTGCGTTACTCACATGTATGCTATTAGGTTAATTGGCAAATAGATTAAGGACTGTTGCATTTGTGGATTCGAAACAATGAGAATGATTCCATGGTGTAGTTGTCAATATGTACAACCATATAAAAATGTGCAAACAATAAAATACATTCATAAAGAATCAAACAGACAGTGCAAATAATCAAATTAAGGAGTGATGTGCAAATCAGAACACAAAGAAAAAAATCTGCACATTTATTTTGTGACGAATCCTGGTTTAGTACTGTGATGCAGTAATAAGGTTATCAAATCTTTTCGGTGAAATATTGCTCCTCAGTTTTAGAGTTCAAACACAAAATGTGTGATAGATTGTGCAGGCAGTAGATACAAGCCTTTCCCTGTTTAATCTTATTTTTTAAAACTATTCGTAGTGGCACAGTACCACTGGGCAAAGTATGACTGATTTAAGGAGAGTAAGGCAGGATGTTTGCATAATTTCTAAATAAATGCTAAAGTAAAGATTTGCAGTAATCTAATTACCGCACACCTCTACCTCTTTCATTATGTCTGATTACCACACAGGATACTAAAGAAATTCTTTCTTAGGCTACAGTATCATTCATTAAAATGAAATGTACAATTTAATTTTTATTGTAGAACCAGATTTCCTGGAAAGAATACTAGGCCAGACTGGCTTTGCTCATAACTGGTACATAGATGCAGCCAGAAAATTCAGGCGCAGATTTAAGAGCCCTAGCACGACCGGAGCATCAATTTTCGTGACGCTCCAGTGGCGCTAACAACTTCTCCATATTTACAAGGAGGTGTAACGCCACATTTTGTGGCGTTTGGCCTCCTTGTAAATATGGGCCCCACTGATGCAGTTTCCTGTGTCAGAGGGGTGTGCAATTGGTTTTGCAGTGGGCGTTCCACTGCAACACCCATTGCTTTCGATGCTGCCCCTAGATTTATGAGAAATCTTAAATCTGTGGCAGCACCAAAAACTAGCGTCTCCCCAGGGGTGGTGTTAGCATAGCAAAAAGGCTTTTATTCCTCCTTGTGTTTTGATTTTTCTGTGTGTAAGGCATTCTGCAGCACACATAGAAGAAGCAAAATGCAATGGATGATTCTTTATGTACACAAAGATGTCTCTTCCTGTACATAAACAATCATTCAAAAATGACGATTTGGTACTTCTATATGTGCTGCATTTTGCAGCACACATATAGAAGTGCCAAATCAACATTATAGATTGTTTATGTTTATCCCCTCAATGCAGACACCCTTGCACTATGGTGCAAGGATGCCTGCATTGGTGCAGGCAGCTTAATTAATTGCAGTTGCAGGGGGAAACCTACGGGTGAGCCATATTTCTGTAAATACATCACATCCCTGCATTTCAAAAGTGATGCTGTGCTACTGTTTTTGATGCAGCACGTTGGCATAATTCAGGGCCTCACTGTTTTCTCATTGTATATTGTTATCATTCTGTACTGAAAAAGGACAATATCTACTGTGACGCAGGATGTTTATTCGATGCTGAATAGGGGACATTTAAATCAATAGTTTCTAAAACATGCAGCCATTTGAAATTTGCAATCACTGTTTTTCAAAATATAGAGCAAGGTGAAAATTAATCTGATTGGAAAATCTCTTCCAATTGGTAGATGTATGTTTTTTGTTCCCCGTCATTTTCGGCCCTGCTGTAGAAAGAAAGGGCATGATTTAGATCTGGACAGAGGGGAATACTGAGTCACAAATGTGACGAATATGCCGTCCACCGTATTACGATCCCATTATATCCTTTGGGGATCGTAATATGGCGGATGGGATATATGTCATGTTTGTGACAGAGTAACCCTCAGCCAAGATCTAAATCAGGTCCAGATTTAGATGTTTTACCAACCTCTTGTCATCAATCAATCATAAAGAAAAATTCATATTTATTTATAAAGGCATTGATAAACTTTGACTCAGGACTGTTTATCAATTGCTCAGTTCAACTGTTATTCACATTTTGCTTCCGCCCACCGCATGATACAGCATAGGATTGTGTCAGACCATACAAGCAATTGGATCTCTTGTGCTCTAAGCGAGATTATTACAAGATCACATGTATACACCTGTCTAAACAGCAGTCCATATCTGTGCCAGGATTGGCGGGCCAAACATTTATGCTGTCAATGCTTTTTTCCCACACTTTATCCTTTTTATGTTTTGTTTATCTTTGTGTTAAAATTATTCCTTCAGTTTGCAGTAATACAACGTGAATAGTAATTTTTCCTTTCACCAATAAAAATCATATTCGTATTTGATGTGTATAAAACTGAAAAAGAGTTTTCATAAATGTTTTGCGTACAACTACCTGTGAGGAAATACCGGACTAGCCCTATCAGAATCCTAAGCAATGACTATTTTTTTTAGCTTTAAATTTTTTCTTGCAAGCATACAACAGTAAAATGTAGGTAATGTTATATTTTCCTTTTGTTCCTATGTTTATTTTTGTAGCATATGTTTGCAGTATTTTTTTCAATTAACAATTACACCAGCTTGCCCAACCAGGCGTTGCTAATGCTTGTCAATACTCATTTTCATATTTTATATCACTGTGGCACTTCTATTATAATAATGTCGCAAACGTCGACACTTAAACCAGACTGAAAGGTACATAACTATCGGAAAACATTCTAATGTTTTCTGTAAGTATTGTGTCATATATTATTACGAGTTGCATATGAAGAATAATTGTTTTTGAGTATAGCACGTCGTCCACCCACTTGGACCAGTAAATGTAAGCTTTATTTTTATTGCAGTGTCTCCTAGCATGCATCACGTAGGTGATTAAAATCAGTTTTTTGAGGGTTGCATGTCAGAATATCAATTGCAGAAATGTAGTGTTTCAAGAATATTGCAGAAACAATATTAACGACCAAATAAGGATTTACTGTCCTTAAGTTAACATTTATGTAACTAGGAGAGGTATATATACATATACCTGTCATGGAGGCACATACATGTGGAGTAAAATGAACATGTCGTAAGGTATGAGTCGCTACATGGATTGTTGCTGAGATAGATGTCTCGTTCTAGTATTAAGAAAGAGTGCATTAGTATTGAACTTGGTTTTGTTTCTATTATAGTCATTTTTTTCCTCTCTCCCAAGTCTATATGTGTTTGATATTATTGCTCTCTAGTAAAGGCAAATTAGTAGAAGTAAATCAGAGAGCGTTTGACAGTCAATGAACAAGTTGATGGATATTTTTCTGAATCAAATGAGGATTTCATAATTAATTGTATACGTGTATATATCTTGCTTTTTTACTTATATATTTTCGATGTGATTGTCTTCTAATTTGTATTACTATTTTGCTTTAATTGTAATTAATATTTTTATGTGAATATACTTTAATTATTTATTTACTATTTATTTAATTACATTTTCAATTTACGTGATTATATTTCAGCACCTCGATACTCCTTGGGTGATAAGCGTCCTCTAGAAATCCACATAACATAACTGAAGTAAACAAAATTATTAAGGAACAATAAGCGGACATATGGATAGTATCTTTACGTGGTTTTCAGATTGAATCACTGTGTTATTCATGGTCATTTATACATAGCTTTCATGGACAGCCATACTCCCATTTTTCCTTTCATATCTTCTAAAGTGAAAAATGTGAAACGAGGAGAGTTGATAGCCCTCTAATTGTTTCTGTTATGTCCCATTGTGAAGGCTCTATTCACTAATGGCCCATACTGCTTCTGGCTCATTGACGTACCACTTTTTCAGGTTTCTCATTTATGTCCATTCATGAAAGCTTGTAGATTTGAGGGCGGGCGCTGACCTCTTTTTAGTCATGATCTTAGACGCCTCTATTCAGGTTGGCATATGTGAGGCTCTAGTTACTAGAGCTCCAAGCTTGCTCACAGATTCAACTCTGGAGAAATGAGGAACAGGAACGTATGTTTCTTTCATATTTGGCATGCACCATTTGAGCATAAAGGCACACGTAATGGTGACTTATGTAATGCCTGAAAGTATTGTCTTTTACCTGGCAGTGCAGTTTTCTATGACTTGGAGTTAGGACAATAGACAAATCAGTAATACATAATCCAAAACCATAAAACGAAATAAATTACAACATAAACCAAGTTTATCTGCCTTCTAAATGCAAGGGATATATATTCTAGCGGTCACAGACAAGTTTCCAGGGTGAGAGCAATCCAATCTGTAAGGACTACCACATCCCCCTAGACACGATGAAGTAGCTACCAGCAACACGTAATCTGGAAAATGTGAATGTATACACTAGTGTGCATGTCATAATTATGCATGGTCATTAGTGCACCAACCAGTTTTTTTGTAGTCTGCATCCAGTATGACCCTTTATCCTCCTTTTCCTTTTCCTTAGCTGTGACACACACATCTATGATGTCCAGTGGCCTCTTTTCTTAGATATGAGTGTTAGTATGTTGACTTCACATATACTGTCCTGCGTGAAGTTTACAGCCAGGATGATTTTTCTTCTCCGTAATATAGCAGATACTCACAGTTGTTGTGACAGTTGCTGGTCGTCATTTCACGAACAGATGCATCCTGTGATATTTTACACCTAGTTGTCAGTCTATCCCACTTACGTGTGATAGTGCAAAGGGTGTGTAGCATGTACAGCTCCAGGTGCCTCCTGCAGACACATCTGACATTTGCTAATCGATTTTTAACAATCATCGGAAACCTCTTATGCAATATGTGCAATACCTGGCTTCATGATTAAGGCAAATCTTTAAAATTGTGAGTCTGCTTTTGATCGCCAATATTATTTTCTGCTATCTTTTGTACTGATTGTAAAGTGACACCATTTAAGAGGCTTTCTGACTGGTCAGTTATTTCTGTTTGTGGGATATGTACGGGCATCTCAGAACAGCCATTGTAATCAAGTGTTAGAAATTGTGTTCTGTTCCACTTGCAGTATTATGTAGCACTTGGGAACTTAGTATCAATTCCAAGACAAATTTAGAAACAACACCTCGCTTTTATCTCCTTCAACATCTACTAAATTTTCATGTGTATAACGATGGGGTGTGACTAAAGTTGAATTCAGTATAATAAGCTCTTGGTCGTCCCTTGGTGCCCTATTTTGGAAGATGGAGAAGGGACATCAAGTGAATCATAAAGAAATACGTAGGTGAATGCAAGGAGCTTATATTGAACCTTGACGGATAATTTGTTATGGCTTATGCCATACGTGTTCTAATGAGATGGTATGTTTATTGAACATACATCTACATGGACAGCATGCATGTATTTTGTACACTACTGTACGTGAATCTGTGCATGGGCACCCAAATTATTTTCTCAAGTGTGGTAGGTGTGTGTATGTTTATGTGCATTAATTTATGACTGTTGGTCTGTGGACATGTGTGATTGGCTATATTTGTTTTTGCAAAAGCAAAAGCACATATATGTTTTCTGTATGCATGGGTGCCTAGTCGTCCATATATGTATGTTGGTGAACTTTCATGTGCCATGCTTGTCTGTTTGCCAAGGTCTCTACAAATGTGTTCTTCTGTGCATGCATTACTGTTCTTCCTTTATCTCTCACAACCATTCATGTGTTCCTATGTGTGTAGTTTGTATGTGTACCAATATGTTTTTCTCTCTATTTATGCTGCACCTAACTAGTTCTAATTCTCAATATAGTGCTAAATTCCAATCCCTGTGCAGATCAGCGGCAGTTCCTCCATAGGAGGGCAGGCTTCGTTGACCCCCCTACTACTGCGAGCAATACTTTCCAGGCTCATTTAGACAAATTAAATTAATTCCATTAATTTTATTTCCTTAAAGGGCAGGGCTACGGAGGTCTCAGTTGGTGGGACGAGCAGCTGAGGCTGAAACTAAGGTGCTCATGTCAGATTGGCTGGTATTGTTACTGTGGCCAACCTGACATGTGCAGTTCAGGCTTAAACATTGAAGGTTAGCATAGACCTGCATGAGCAAAGACACAGTCTCACAGGTCTTCAATGGAGCGTTTTGCTTGAATGCCACAGCCAATCCTAGCACTGCTCTTATGCTGCTTAGTATTGTATTCACATAGGAGCAATGACTGGATTGGCTGGGGAGCTTCCCTGGTCAGGACTGGAAACATCTTTATAAGCAGGAAGCATGAGGCAGGAGTAATACCCTAAGGACTGGGATGGTAACACCTTGACGGTCTCTTTAACATTATTTACAATTTATAGTTTAATATGAAGAAAAATTGTTCACCTTTATGCCTCAGCACTTTTAAAGTCAGCAGCCGCCACTGGTGAAGATGCCTGTTTGTTCAGGGATTGGAATGATACATTTTGTTGCAAACACCTAATCTCCCACTTCCAGAGCTTGCCCCATGTAAATTTAGATAGATCAAAATTGCTAAAATTTTAGATTCTGATAAATTAGGAATTTCATCTGTGAATCACCAATTCCACATGCAAGTTAAGACAGGGGGGCATTTGCTACATCAATTAAATATGTCACCCCAAGATGATGGTATTAAGCGGGTGCAGTAAATATCTTTACCAGTACATAGTGGCTCTGTTGCTCTGCCTGCTCATAGCTTCCTTTACATCATTGTCTTGTATACAAGGGCACAAGAGCCTTGCCTTTAAACACAAGTTTCCTAGTATGTTGTGTTTTGTTTATAGATAAGGCCTGCCTGTAGGTGCCTGTTGATCAGGTGGTCTGGGCAAGCTGATGCTTATATATCTAACGTGTATGCATGGGAGAATGTATGTTGTGTGTCTCTTTGTGAATCAAAACTATTTATTGACTTCGGTCATTGCTGTTTAAGACAGTCACATTGACAGTTTTGGTATTTAGCTATTGTTCAGCCTTCCAGGGTGCTTTACTGGTTTGTACAATTTTACACAGTATTTGAGAATTCAAGAATGCACCATGCAAGCTGAAGGACAAGTGTGGGAAACGTTTAATCCAAATTTGCAAGATTCTCGCATGCTAATATTTTGAGTGCACAAAGCCACCTAAAAGTGTTCTTTAAAATGTCCTTGTCAGTGACTAATTCCCAGACATTGCAAAGCCACACACGCATATTTAGTGCACTTCAAATGATAACAGATATATTTGTGCCAATAACGCATGCTCATTTAAAATAACTTGTTTACTTGTTTTCACATAGCTCTTAACTAATTTTATGGCACTAATTTTTTGTATTTATGCGGTTGCAAAGCTAGTAGGCCTGGCCAGGCTATGCCACTGTCACGTACAGGCTGCAAACAGATTTCCACAGCAAACAATATAAATTGCCTTACCACATATCTCCATGGAAAAAGCCTCAATTCTTGCCGCAGAAAACACAAAGTTCACAATGAGTTACTGCTGCCTGCATTTGTGTCCGTAGAACTACAAACTGGTAGAACGAGATTAAATGTTTGCCCAACAATAGCGACATAATACTGCCACGGAATGTGCTGCATAGATTTAATATTCGTGCTGCATAATATAGTCTACCCTGTGACATAAACAGCTGGAGTTTTAGCATTTTCAACGATCCCAGCTCTCTGTATAAAGATGGACAAGAATGAAGGAGAACACAGTTGCATGGATTGAGAGTGAAAGGCTGGCGGTAGTGAAGGTCAAATGTGACCTACTGTTCTCTAGAGGAAGAGAAAAAGAAGCTCTTTGGAATGCTGATCAGCTCGCTAGCAGAAACGTCTCAATGAGCCAAGCGTGCAACAATGCAGGGAGAACGGCTCAACAAAACAACACGTTCCATCACCTTAGATTAATCTCAGAAGTATCGCACGGTCTTGTAACAGAAATGCCACTTGAAGAACCCGGGGCTTCCCTTCAATAATAAATTACAGTGTGCGCATCATACAAACAGAGAGAGCCTGCGGAGTACTGAACCAGATGCAGGCCCCTCTCACTTTTAGGCCATAGCAATGAGTTCCCTGGAAGGAACATGCCATTTACTGTAGCCAATAAAAAAAGGCTCTCCAGGGTTTGGAATTTCTCAGGTGCAATAGAGTGCACCTGTTCTGAGTTTTTTGGGAATTACATGAGGATCCACATCACAGTAAATCCGGTTTAGCTACTGATAATAAGGGATTATTAATTGGTGAGACACAGGGTTCAATTACGCCCTGGTACTCCAGTTGTTTGAGGTTTTCCCTCATGGGTGTTTTAGCATCATGTTTTATTGGGTACTGGGGTTGTGGTGGGGGTTGATTTTTAATAGGTATATCATGATAGGGGGAATCTTTATCCCATCGTACGTGGTTGCAATATAATGCGGGTGCCTGCGCCAATGCCCAATTGATGGCGTAGGATTCTGTGAGCTCCTCGGGAATAAGGGGCGAGAAAGAAGGTTTGATAACATCTTCCCCATATGGGCAGGTGGCCAGTCCATTTTGGCCAGTAGAATATCATATATGTTTACAACGCAGTCCCAAAAGATTGCATTGATTGTGCGCTCAATGTCTCTAACTGTAACGTTACTTTGTACACCCTATCAGGCGTGGAGCCACGCATGTCCGCAGTCTCTACTTGTAGGAAGTCATCAGTTACTTTCAGCTCCAGATGCTCTAGAAGATTCCGGTGAACTATTGGACCGTTCTTTTCTTTCGGATATTGTTCCCCTAACTTGTGGAGTCCCTCAGGGTTCCTCTTTAAGTCCAACTCTTTTTAATATCTACTTATCCTCCTTGGCTAAAGTAGTTACTCCCTACAATCTTTCACTGGTCACCTACGCTGATGATACTCAACTAGTTGTTTCCCTTTCTAGTACTGGGAACTCTCCCTCCGTCAACCTAGCTGGCTGTATGAGGGATATCGGCGACTGGATGATTCAATCCAAACTCAAATTTAACGATGGCAAATCTGAAGTACTCATTTTAGGCAATGGCTCTCCTGCTTCCCCTTTAACATGTTACTCAGAGGCCTTTACCAGTCTGCCTCCTCCTAAAGGACAGGTAAAAAGCCTAGGTTTTGTACTGGACTCCCGTCTCACGATGGAACTACAAGCTAAGAAAATTTCCTCGGTTTGTTTTGGTTTTATTAGATCTCTCAGGAAGATTCTCAATCTTCTTCCCGCTTCATCCAGAAGAATCCTTGTCCAGGCACTGGTCCTTTCCCGCCTGGATTATGGGAATTCTCTTTATCTTAGTTCCCCAGAATATGTAGTAAGGAAACTGCAGATTGTACAGAACATGGCAGCTAGGCTCCTTATGAACTGTCCCAGGCATCTATCTGCCAAGCCGGCTCTTGCAGCACTCCATTGGCTGCCGATCAAACAGAGCATACATTTTAAATCCATGTGTATCACCCACAGAGCCCTACACAACAAAGGTCCATATTTCCTCAGAAAACGTATTTCCATTTACGTTCCTTCGAGACACCTGAGATCATCTTTTACCCGGCAGATTCCTATACCCCGCGTAAATAGATCATGGGGAGGAAACTCCTTTATCATCAAGGCTGCTCATCTCTGGAATGCCCTACCTCTTGAGCTCCGACATGAACCTTCTGAATCTCTTTTTAGGAAGAGGTTGAAAACCATTCTCTTCAGTCGCTAGCCTGTCCTTCCTGCTTTCTTCAAGAACCTTCCTGTACCTTCAGCGCTGGGATGCCCTAGGGTAGCTACGCGCTTTATAAATGCATAAAACTAATCTATTGTGATCTCTGCCGCGCTGTCTAATAGCACTAATGCCCACTTGTTCTTCTTTAATAGAGCTCTCTTCTTGAGCGGCATGTCGAACTGCAACTGCTGCCACTTTTTTCTTTTTGAATTGGGGTTTTTGTTGGTGAAGTTTCTCTTCTTTTTTAACAGAAACTTATGTTGAGCGTTGTGATACCTGTCTCGGTTTCATGTACTCAGTTCTGCGCTCTGACTGCCCACCTCTCTCACTGCGTTTTTCCAGTGAGTCCTGAAAGGAATGAGACTGGCGTGTATCAGTATATTGATATCTGTCAGGCGTTTTTATAGTATCTCTATTCCTGAGATTATATCTATTTTGTGGGGTCTTCATATGCCAAGATTCTACCCTTTCTTTCTTAGATGTTTGTTGTTTTTTGCCCTAGCATTTCTTAGTACCCTCAGGAGCTTGCTTTGTAGAATCTTTATTAGATTTACCTTGAAATTGTGGTTTTGTTGGTCTGACCCCAAGACTATCTTGACCAATGCTTGAGTAGGTCTCCACGATAATCTTTGGCAGCTCACATTCTTGATCTTGTGGAGGAACATCCCGGAGCCGCATGCGCACTGCTAGTGCAACCGCAACCCCTTTAAGGCTACTTAATTTAATTGAGGATACTGTGGCAAACTTGCCCATTAGTTGCATCCCCAAATCCAGGGCCGTGGCAGCCCTGTATTCATCTTGAATGTTTCAAGGCTTCCGATAAATTGGCAAGTGACGGTGTACTGTATGCAGTAGTATAGAGCATGGCAAATATCGTGCCCCATGTATTACAGTTATCTATAGTGGGAACCATCCCAAATGGCAAGCACATAGTTAATATCCTATGCTTATCTTGAAGTCCCGTATGAGGAAATATTGTTTCCAGAGTGTATATTTTTTTAGCTTACAAAAACAGAATTTCCTCTCGTTTGGCAGATACCTTACCCACGATCGAATGTAGTCTCAGGATTAATACCTGGCGTTACCGCATGTGGTTGCTCTGGTGCAGCACATGCTGGGTTTGTGTTTAATTTTTGCATTACAAACTGTACTAATCGTCTGTATCTTGCCATCATATCAGCATATAAGTGACGGACTTCAGCTACCGTTAAGTTTGCTGCAGCAGGGTGAGGAGTATAAGTGGCCAATAAAGGCCAGGTAGGACCATCATTACTTAGAGGACCTAATCTAACGTGTAAAATTGTGTGGGGTAGGGTGCCGTCAAGCCAATTATTATGTTCTTGATAAGATAGAGGTATTTCTAGATATGCACGTGCTCTGTATTGTGCAGGTACATTTGCAGGCGTATAGTGATGAAATGTATTGGTGTTCCCATCAGTTGCTGGAAATGTGACCCAAGAATAAAAAAGTTCTGTTCTATAGGCTGGGAGAACCTCCACAGCAAATGTGACTGGACCCTTCTGGGCCGTTAGGCCATGTGCCAGTAAATGTGCATTAAGGGGGGGGTCGCATATTGACTGCAATTGCTACCTGTTGTGGATTCCCCATAATGAATGGTAAGTTTTGTTCAGAGATAAGCACACCAAATGGGGATTATCCTTTTAATGGTTCAAGCTTGAGCAACCTACAGTGTTAGTTAGGTACTCCCTACTTAGCTGAGGAGGAAAATCCTCAATACCACAGACGTCTCCGTATATAGTACTGAGGTGCCTTTGTATATAATGAGACAGAGATACTTAGGAGGGCCTAAAAATTAGAGCCTGACCAAACATTGACGGCTCAATGTCGCATAGGCTCTCATTATTCTAATGAGACTACTGGATTTGAGAGGCAGAATTGCCTGTGGGGTAGGGGACTGAGTCTGAACCAACTACAGGTGACACCTGTCACCCTAACCTGGGTTTTGCTCCGGCTAACTAGCAGTGCCTCATCTCTACCCAAGAGCAGGGATGATTGGGCAACCGAGAGCATGACACAACTGACTCCTCAGGGAAATCGTGGTCACTCAGATCTCTTCCGTTTCTCTCAGATACATTAGTCTCACATCTACAAAGACAATCAGAGGCAGTATATGTTTCAATAACATTCTTAATGAAGCAACTGCATCTTAAATAATAAAGCATGTACTGCAATAACCAGGACAATAAAGCATGACAGGATTAAAATTGCGACAAGGAGAGTAAAGCATAAAAATAAGGCTACCATATTGTCACTAAAATCATTAAACAAATTCCTACCCAGGCTATATTAGAGCACAGTATGTTAAGCTCTAGTTTTGTCCTTCAGGTTCCCCTGGGAAGACATCATCCCTCATACCTGAGCAAGAGGCCTGAAGTCTGCATAGGCAGCTGCAGCGAAGCAATCAGCATACAGTCGTGGTCATCTGGCTGGAATCTCCCTCTAACGTGTATGGGACAGGGAAGCATTTTTATAATAAAACAGCTGATGTTCTGAGAAAATGTCCCTATGTAGGAATGTGTATGTTTCTAAGAATACCAGAGACAAAGTGTTACCATGTTTACCAGCAACTTATCTTACTGTAGCCTTGAGAGAAGCACAGAGTGAATGAAATGTCTTGTTTAAGAACGCAGTGCTGGCCTAGGCAAAGAACAGCTAGATAGAGAGAAATAAAAAAAGACCGCAAATGTGGAGATTTTTTAAATAATAAACGAAGCTGATTAAAATGTATCTAGGTTAAAGTGCACAGCTGTAGGCCTGGTTTTACTAAAATAACATGCATGGAGCTATAACTAAAATTGCTATACAACAATTCATTCACCATAAGCCTAAACTTTCTCACCATAATTTGTGGAAAAGTAATTGCATTTGCTAGTAATTATTATAAAAGCTGGAATGTTACATGTAATGGGGTAAATGAAAAGTTGACACTTTATGCACTCCTTTACAACCCTTTTGTCTTTTATTCTAGACTCCCCTTCAAGAATGTAGGCTTTTTCTCTTCCTTTCACCACAAGTGATTACTTGCTTCTTGCTGTTACTTCCTGAGGCTCCCAACCAGTCAGACCTAGGACAAAGCCTGATTGGATCCTGGTCACATGACAGGTGAGACTTCTCCACCTCCACTGCCGACTACTCAGCATTTTTAACCTAAGGGACTCCAATCTGGACATGCAGTATTCAATCTGCCCATGAACTGTTCTTAGGCTGCTTTAGTCACCTCAGTGTTACAGACTTATTATAAGAGATCACACTTGACACCCATTCCTTCCCTATGCTTTATCCTATCTGTGCTGCTGGGTAATCCTCATAAACCAACTTAATACAATCAGAGATGATGACTATGGTGATTCCTGTTAGCCTGGACTGCTCTTGCTCCACTCCTTGATAATTCTCACGAACAGACTAAACTGCAAAAGAAGGCCATTATTGTGGTGCTCTACCACATCAGCTTCACCACTGATGGGTAATCCCAAGCTAACTGACATACCATAATAGATCACTACAGTGGATACTCTGATGTTCACTTACCTACACTTGCACTGCTCCTTGGTAATCCTCGGAAAAAGACTGACTTACAAATGGAAACCACTAAAGTGATATTCTGCCTTTTCTGATCTGCTTTTATTTATAGGTAACTCGCACAGCTCTATAGTCTATAACCAGAAGCTCTAACTTGGAACCCACTCTTTCCTGCCTTATTTACACAAAATTGCTCCGCATGAACATACTGTATCAGAAGGCCTCTGCTATGGTATTGTACTAAACATGAAGTGTCCCTATTTCCCTTTTAGGCCATTTTCCACTAAAAGCTAGCTTACTATCAGGATGTTAAGTAAGGCTCTCACAGAGAACCTTTATAGTTTATTTCAGTTTCCAAATATCATAACTCACTGCTATGAAGTAGCAACAATTGATAACAAAACTCATTACAAACTCTTTCTACATCGTAAAGGCCATGCTAACAGGGTTCTCTGAGAGCCTGTCAGGGCACCCCTACCTGTCTGCTTTAACTGAAAGCAGAAAGCACAGCTGCAGAAGGGAGAAGAAAGGCAAGAAAGGCAAGGAAGGTGGTAGGGGTTGGACAAGGATGGCAGGTTTCTTTTTATCTTTTGGAAAGGGATACACAACAGATGGCATGTTTTATATGGCTTACCCATTACTCTTCCTCCCTCATGTGGCAGTTGAAAGCAGTGGTAGATGATTTTGGGGGTCATACATAACACAAATTATAGATGAATAAAAAGTGAATTACAAGGATGTTTTTTCATTCGAGGTTCTAAGTGACATCATATTCAACTCAAGCTTCACTCTAGTCTATTTATGTCCCTCAGAAACCCTTGGTGAAAGCATCCCCATAATTCACTGTTACCCATCTATAATTCTATATGTTTATCTTGCTCCAACCCTCCGCCTTCGCTAACTCCATGAATGGATAAGCATAAAATCAAATTGTACTAAGAGAGACGAGCACTGCATTTAGGATCTGTGGCATGCTTTTACTTCTCTACTGAAGTGGGTCCACAGATATACAAACAAACATTTGTGGACCACTTTTGTCAGATTTCGTCTTACCTCTGAACTATTCTGTATCCAATCCAACTAGGGTCAAAACCAAATTAACATTCTAACAGCATCCTAGTTACTCCAACACACTCTAAGTAAGACTCTTTGATGGTTTAATAGTCATCACATCCTCAATTCTCATACTCCACTTTTACCATTAGGACATGCACCTGGCCACACATACCATTAGAATATTGAACCTGGACACACTGCACATACTCCGACAGACCCATTTCAAGTTCATTTCTACAGTGCTGTAACAAACTTGTAGATTATGACATTTTGCAGTAGGTACATGTGCATGTAAACATGTGATTCAGTATGACACTCTACACCATATACTCAACAGATAGCATTGCAACCAACATGTTGATTTTGCAATATTAAGCATAATAAACTTATCAAATGCACGGCTAACTGACACGGCTGAGTGTTGAAAAACTGCATGTAGATATGATATTGCAGCATAACACTTTTTACCAAATACACAATAAAAGGCATTGGCTACATCATAAATATGATAATTGAGGATAAGAACTGTATGGAGTGCTTTGAAATGGTATGAAATTACAAACCGCATGATAACTCTGCGATGTTGCACAACAAAGAACTGAATGCCTGAAACATGGCACGACAAAGTGTTAACAAATGTGTTCTAACTGTGCTAATCATCATGACAAACGGTACCAAAGGCACAACAATTGGCATGATGAAATGTCTACAAACAGCATAACTGTGTGATATAACAGCATACAAAACTAAGAAATGCACAACAAATTGGAATGAGAAAGTGACCACAAACGCTAGTTTCTTATGCTTGATTGGATTTCTAATGTCATAAACCTACCTTAGAGTAGTGTGCTACTCATCCACAAAGTTCGTCAGCACATTGTTAGGGGGTAGTAAGTATTATGTAAATAGTAGTACAATGGGCCTGATTACAACTTTGGCGGAGGGGGTTAATCCGTCCCAAACGTGACAGAGATCCTGCCCACCGTATTACGAGTTCCATAGGATGTAATGGACTCGTAATACGGCAGACAGGATATCCGTCACATTTGGGATGGATTAACCCCCTCCGCCAAAGTTGTAATCAGGCCCAATATCTTTGGAAGAAATACAAAAGCAAATTTAGTGGCACAATCACTTAAGTGTGATTGGTTAATCAACAAAATAATGTAGTATGTGCCTACATGATCAAAGAGCTAACAACGTTATGAAAAGATAGCTCTGTGTCAAATAGTCTGATTCAGGTGGCTTGCTGAAAATCTAGCAGATGAATATCTATGCAACTTTGACAGGGAACTTCAAGCCTTGAGTTTTACCAAGATGATAGTCCACATGGTACTATTGCTTTTCTGGCTCCACTCAATGCCAGAATTGAGTTTGGATACATAGCACCATCATAGGAAACTAACTTATCACCACCAGGTGGGATACTCCATTTAAGAAGAAGGTAAGCAATGAGAAGAAGTACATTTTGGGTCCTCAAAGTGTTCACAAACTTACTGCAAAGTTCCAGAAGTTGCTCTTTTGAGGTTAGGACTCCAATTCCCAGAATGCACCTGGCCAAACTCTTTAAATGGCCACTGGTCAGTTGGGCTATTCTTGCAGGATCTTTCTCGGTGAAGCCCAAAGTGTGCAGCTGGTGAAGTCCTTCCGAGTGCAGGGTCCAGGTGTCGACCAGGGGTTCAGCAGAGCAGTCCATCTTCTTCTTATCTCTTCTTCCAGCAGGGATCTGAAGTGTGGGGAAGCTCTGCCATATTTATCCTTGCTCCTGGGGGTGGCAAGCATGGGTGTACTCCTGTCCAAACACATGTAGGCCACCACCCGCTTGAGTGACCACTTCCTGGTTTAGATCTGGCTGAGTTCACCCACTGGTGTGGCTAAGTTTCCCTTAACACACTCCTTTCCAGACCTCTCTTAAACTAATCAAGGGGCACCTAGCTGTCTGGAGCTATAGGAAATGGGGGAGGTACAGTTGCTGTCCTAAATGTTCTTCCCTCCTTTGAAGTCCAATCTGGCTGCACTCCCCTCATACTGTTCTTCCATCTGCTGAGGCAGTTCTCTTCCCACCAGAATCTTTGTTTGTTCCAGCCCAGGACATGTCACACATCAAGGCAGCCTGGCTCAGGCTGCCAGAGGCTAACCGATCAAAGTAGGGCACTACAGGACTTAAGTTGGTAACTTATAGCAAGAGTTGCTGGATTTATTATAAACTTTCATTTGGTACCAAACTTGCTATGTTTAGCTCCTTCCCATGAAAAATAAGGCTTTATTATTTTACAATAAAGTCTCTCCATGTTAGCCAATGGAGCCCATTCACTAAAATGGGGAAAATCGAATTAGGCTATTGTTCCCTCATCAGGGCTTAAAAAAACAACTTTTTAAGCATCCCTGTTTATGTTTACACTGCACCCAACCCTGGGGGCACCTAGGGCAGACTTTAAGGGTGACTTATATGTAAAATAACATTGTTTAGGACTTTGCAAGTACCTTTATTTTTTAAGTCGAATTTGGGGACCACAGCAATGCACCTGTTGGTGCACTATCTAGGCTGGGATCCCTAAACCTACATGCCCTACCATTCTGGGGATTTATAGGTAGGTTGGTGTTGTCAATTATAATTAGCCTAATTTGCATACACTATTTGATTTAGAGCACAGCACCATAGACTGGTCAGCAGTGCCCAGGGCACAATCAGAGTAAGGAAAACACCAGTATGAGTGACAAATGGGTTGCAAAAAGTGAGGGGGCTTCTTCAATAAGCCCAGTTTTCCCACAGACACGAGTTGCCTTGCAATGACTTGTGTCATAAAGGACAACACAACTACTCAGTAAATGTGGCTCCTAGTTTGATACATCAGAAAATACCCTGAACAAGTCACTCAATCGGACAGCACAAATTTATCTATTAACCCTTACAACAACAAAAAACTATTTTCATGGGTAAAAAATAAAAGGACACTACCTATCATGTATACATTTTTTATGCAGAACCAGAAAAACACTTCAGAAAATACAAGCATTTTTAATGTAGTATGTGTCAATAGAAGTAGGTGAAACAGCATACACCTGAAAGCAATTACCATCTGCAACATAGATGGACAAAATACAATTTAAACATCTGTGCTTTACCTACAATTCGCTCCTATGAACCAATGCATCTCTTGTACCTTTAGGATAATATACAACCACCCATTTCAAAAAGATTGTTTGCTTCAAAATCCACATAACCCAGAAATAGGTACTTTGCTCCACAGACCTTCAAGCCCTGAAATAAGCTCCCACTCCACTCCAGAAAATGTAAGTACTTTTATCACTTATAAATGCTCTTAAATATTGACCCAGCTCGATCGCTAGACTCTCCTGTATAGAGAGCCTTGAAAGTGCCACATTAGATTTCAGAATGTGGCGATCAAGTTCAAACTCTTCTGTACTGTCAAGACCCGGATACTTACAAAAATAAGCACCAGATAAAGTCGCACCCTTCAATAATCATATAAGGGTATGAAGCATGGAGAAACACAGCTAGTAGTTACAGACCCCAGGCTGTGAAAATCACTGAGTTTGAAAGTGAGGGTACATCTAAACTAACTGCATTTAGAAAGACCTGAAACTGCCCCATTCCATACTGCATTTACCTGAAATCTTTGGAAACAGAGGAAGTGACAGAAGAATATCCAAGTGATTTTGATCGGTGTCAAATGGACTCGAAGTCACCCATCAACTCAATCTTTATACTGTTGCTAACTTGAGGCACATTCCACTCTATAAAATTCTAAAAGAAATCCATAAATATGTTTTTCCACCTAGGATCGCCTTGAGGCCAAATACTTGCTTTGATTGTAACATGAACATTACAAACAACAGTAATAAATTAATGCAATGCACTAATTTAGGATGGGATCACCTTGGAAAAGTCTCTGGAATCATGTGCTAGTGTAGCATATGAGCATTTCTTTACATTTTACCAGGATTGTTTCCATCTCTCTTGGAAAGGAGTTTCAGCAAACGTAGGTCTATCCTTCTTCAGGTCTCCTCATTCATTCTGTTCTGAAAATCTTTTCATCTGATCCAGTGTTTATATCTATGCTTTAAAACAATAAATGTCACCTCAGCTCTTTTCTTTCCCAAAAATCTCCTACTCTTGAGAGGCACTGTGAATACTAGTTTTAAGACATTATACTACTGCCTTTTTGTTGGCTTCTACTGACATCACTTTGCTGTACCGTTACTCTTCGGTGATGAGTACTTAACAATGCACTTTATTAATCCATTTGCTCTTTTAAATATTTATGATTTTTTTGTATGATACATACTTGTTGCTTCTCGTGGTTGTCAGCTTTTGTACTAGTGACAACATGATGACCATGTGTCTTGAAGCTGCTTATGTTTGCTTGCAATTGTCAAAGTGCAAGGCATAAGTATATTGCAAAATTAGTGTGAAACAATTGCTAGCAAACATAGGACTATTTCTTAATTTTGTGTATTGAGCTACACTTCGATCATTTTGTGGTGTGAACAGTGAAATGTTTAATCACCTGTTGTTGATCATGCAGGCATGATATTCTTGAGGATTCTCTCTCAGAAATCATGGAAGTATCTCCCATATTTATATCTTATCTGTCAATGGAGATAATCAATAATCAGGCTAGAGACTGTTTATATGTGGGGTAAAGTATAAAGTAGAGGGTGTTCCATTCCTTATAAAAGAGGTAGGATGGTTGCAAACTTGAGCAATAGAAGTTGAACCTACAGTGTAAAATTAAACACATCAAAATGCAGTTGGTAATTTGTTGCAAAAAGATATTTGGATCAGTAGTATGTAACTCAGATTTCCAAAAATGCTTTGGATCAGAGTGTGAAGAAACATGCACATAGATTCTATCTTTCCTGTGCTGGCCTATAGCATGCAAACAATATATGTTCCTGTATATATATCCTTTCTGTTGATTGTTATTCATTTCAGAAAAAAAAAGTATAATGAAAAGACAGTTCTCGTTTTCCTTGATGGAACTGCAGCTACAATGATGCTCAGTGACCCCGCCTTTCCCCTTGGCTTCTGGCTGTGGCAGGAGATAATATGATACCACAACTCATCTGTAATAAGTTATCACAGTTGAGTAGCAGATGACAAAAGATATAACAACTCCATTGTAATGAAGAAATTGGTGATGGGTTTTCATACAGGGATTGCAGGCTCCCATTTATTATACACTAGTATTAACAATAAGAGGCTGTCAAGGGTCCCGTTGCATTGCAAATCTATATAATCACACAACATTACATTTTTGGAAGTATTAAAAAGGATGGTCATCTCAGATCTATGTGTGACTGAGCTGAAACTTCCCAGCAAGGAAGAGAAGACCTCGATTGTACATTTTGTGATGAGAAAGTATATTTTCATTTGCATTTTAGTGATTGTTTGACACATAATTTTGTCTATATGAACATAAATTGGGATTTAATTGAGCCATGCCACCATCACAATACGTAACCAATTAAATTAAACAATTCTCACTCCTAGCGACATATCGCTTATGCCTCCATCTCCAGAGAAATGAAAAAAAGAAAAAAATCACCTATCCTTCTGCAGTCAGAGGAACCATTCTTGCTCACCACATTAATAGCATGTATAACAGTGTTGTATCACTGCTTCCAAAGATGATTGAGTTTGCGAATTACACATTATACTGGACCAAATAAAAGAATAAACTAAATATCTCCTTGTCTTTCAATCTACTAATATTGTATGCCATCAACTGTTACATTATTAACTTCAATGAGCCAGAAATGCTTTTCAACTTTGCCAGTATTTTTTAGATATTTCTTGCCTGCGTTACTACAAACAAATGCATCTCTTACAAACACCATTCTGTTCCTCAGATGCCAGTAAATGGATACCATCAAAGTGGGTTATAATGGCCTCAGTTTAAAAGTTCACAATAAAGTGCAAGTGTGTGGTAAAAAACAAGCAAGAACCTCGTTCCATACAAAATCCTTCCATGTAAAATCCTAACATTATTTTTTTTTCCAGTTTCTCCAAACCAAAATATATTTAGTTGCCCTCAACCCATTTCGTCTTTGTATAAAAAATATGTTCACGTTTTTCTATGATCTCTTTACACAATATGACAAATCATTGTCATAACCATTCACACAACTACTACTTCAACTTCTTACCCTTGTGCCGTCTTCTAATAGCGAGCTGCATCACTTTCCTATCTCAAGTCACTTGAAATGAGTCCATTCACCACATCCTGTTGGTGCGAGTTCACATCTTGTACTGCTTTTTTAATATCTGGTGTTAGCCTAGACATTTTTGATTTAGGTAAAATGATATTTCTAATATACTTACATTTACTGGCTTTACGCCAGCGCTCTTCATCCATTAATGTGTTGTTATGTCAGTCGAATTTTCCTCCTGCCCACTACAGCAAACAGCAGAGACCAGCGAGTGAGCACATTTCAAATCCTGGCTGTGACTGACAGCATTATGTGTGTTCACATAGGAGCACATCAGCACACAAAGTGCCAGGGACGAATATGGCAATATGTGCTTTTAAGACAAATAAAATATTCCTGCTTTTAGACTGATGAGGATCCAAAATCTTTCCCAACATTAAAGCTTTGACAAAAACGTGATATAGCAAAACAAGCATCGACAAACCAAATGCTGGTAACCAGCGTTAGACCTATTGGCTTTGCCAAAGCTTGTTTTGAATGGCTGCATTTTATTTTTGTCTTTGTGGCCCATCTCCTTTAGTTCTACTTCTATTAATGTGTATTACTTTAATGATAGATTGTCGCTATACCCTGTATTGTTCTCATGGTTGTAAATTGCTTGGTCCTTTTCCGACCAATGGCAAGGAGAAGAAAATGAACCAATTGACTTTTTCTTGACAACATGCCTCTGCTGATATATTTGTTTCAAAGGCTCTAGCAAAAGAAACTCATGATATATCAAAGAGAAACAAATGTATTCCACAGAGCGTTGTAAAATGTGTAATATATGGTAGACTTCACAATGTCTTGACAGGCAGTAAGTATTGAGGCTGGGTAAAATAGCCGGTAAGATAATACTGTAGCTGGCATATATAAAGGTTCTACTTCACAAATGACATAGCTGTTGAACATCAATATCTATGGTGCCAGTGAACATCCATGTATGTATTGCAGCTTTCTTAAAATAGGTTCCCTTGTTTTATTCAGAAACTGAGGGGCAGATTTAAGAAAAGTGGCACTGTACCTAGTGCAGTACCACTTTTCTCGCGCCCCCCTACCGCCACCATGTGTGTACTGTATTTAAAAAAATGGGGCATCAAGGCGCAGGGTAGGGACTAATAGCATCATATTTGTGACGCTACTGATCTACTCTGCAAAATATTAGCGCTACTCCAGCAGAGTAAATAAGGGCACATTATAAATAATGGAAGCTCCCTTTTAACGCCTGCTCTGAACAGGCGTTAAAAGTGCAGAAAAAAATGGCACAAGGAAATCTTTTAGATTTCCTTGTGCCATTTTTTTGCCCACCTAACAGTGGAACGCACCTCTTGCATGCATTATGCCTGGCTCAGGCATAATGGGGCGTAAGAGTTTACAAAGTGGTGCAATGCATGCATTGCACCTCTTTGTAAATATGGTGCAGGAAAATGCCACATTAGCACCACCTTAGCATTAAAAAAATTACGCTATGGCAGCGCTAAGGTGGTGCTAGCAGCTCTTAAATCTGCCCCTGGATTTTCATGAACTCACATTTCGTAATTCAAAATAATCGCAGTATTTCAGCAGGGTAATCTTATTTAGGGTGTGTGTGTGTGATGCAACCATGTGGATACCGTAACACTGGTGTCAACACTACATTTCAATTGATCTCAGCCCTGTTCAGAAATGACTACTTTTAAAGAATTAGAGAATTACTAAATCCACAAACTTGTTTGTTGGAATACTGTAAAATGCACTGAACAGCATCTATTATTATTTAGAATCACTTTGACCCTAAATTGCTCTGTAAAAATCGGTCTAGGTATCCTCATCTAGTGGCACTCACTGCACCTTTTCCTACAACCCATGTTCGAGGTGTGCCTGTAAACAATATCTGAGCTCTTTGTAATAAATCTGACGCTTTCAGTTTGCCCTTCAACTTAGTATTCCCAGAATGAACAGGAAAACGGGTTGCACTTTGAAAAAAAAAACTGCTTTATTTAAAAGCAGTCACGGACATGGAGGTCTGCTGTTCCCAGCAGGCCTCCATCCCCGTGAGTGCCCTGAATCGCTATGGGGTCGCAAATTGCGACCCACCTCAATAATATTAATGAGGTGGGTCTTTGCGACCCCATAGCGACTCGCAGACGGTGTCGGAAGGACTCGCAAATTGCAACTCGCAATTTGCCTTCTTACTACATCTGGCCCATAGTTAGCTAATTTATCCAAGGAAAGACGCGCAGATTAAAACAGACTAGCACAGCCACTAAACTAGTTGGAGAGGAATACATGAAATAGAAGGAATACAACAAAAATACATATCAGTTCAAGGTCGATGTTAATACTCCCTACCTCTTCCCTAACTGATGTGCGACTTGGGTTACTAAGCCCAAGTCCTCAAGGAAATAGGAAAAAGCCTAGGTGGAGAGTGATAAAATGCTGGAATGCTTGAATTGCCAGGGCAGCAAATGCTGATGAATTAAATTAAATAGAAACCAATGCTGACATGCTAGGGTTTACCCCTTCCCAATTAGATACACATAAGAAAAGAGGCTCGTTGCCCTGAGGGGGGCAGACCAGCCTCCTAATAATATTAAAAATGATAAAACAAAAAAGCACACCGCTCTGTGGGGAATGAGGCTACTTCAAAACGGTTACAGAAAAGGATCCCTTCAAAACCACCCCATAAACCAGGGCCAATGGTCCGCCGTCTTGCCTAGGTAAAATTGTAGGAACCATTGAATTTCAATTAATTTTCCTCGATAGTGTATAATACCATTTGCCTGACATTGCCAGTCATATGTCGAGCACTATTGCTATGCTAGTTTTCATATTACTCTGGGCCAAAGGCAATAAATGCCACAAAAATGTCGACTTTGCCCCAGTTTTTTAAACCATATATTTCCATGGAAGTTTACAATCCCTACTTCATATCGCAAAAAAAAGTAATGCCAAATTGTTATATCCTGATACGTAGATCATTTTGACATGCCAGTTTCTAGATAGACCTCATTTTAAAAGCACCACTTTTTTTGCCAGTTTCCCTGTGGTTGCATTAAATGTAAAACCAACATTGCCATGACAATTTCTGCATTAGACACCACATATATATAGCCTGACTTCTAGTCCAGTTTCAGTTTGTTGAATTCTGAGGATGACTAATCTATCATTCACTTAAGACTTAAATACAAGTTTCAATAACAATTAAAACATGATGTGGCATTCTGTCGTCTATGTCTACTAAGATCACTTCAGAAAAGAGCCATAACTACAAACACAGAGACTGTCTACATGACTGTTCATAAAGAATCAGTTCTGTGTATGTGTCGCATATGGCCCTAGCTACAAATGAGCAGAGTTATTTTTACACACGAGAGATATATTAAAAAAGACAAATTAACAATCGGACATCGTTTTAATAGTAATTCAACACCAGCAGAAGGATGTCACAAAGGAGTCATGTTTTGTACAAAGAGATGCATATTCTTGGATGTGTAACAGCGTGCTTATTACAAGACAAGAGAATGCCTACGATCGCTCTCTAAAAATACAACTTATGTTTGAGAGAAAATCTGCCTTTTAGAGTGGTTCCTCTCATTTTTTGCTGAATTTTATGGATTTTGTTTTTACAATCTGCCACTGTCCAGTGTCCAGTGTATGTGCTCAGACTAAAACATATACACAAAAGCCTATCCCTGATTGACATATTTAACATTCCTATAAAGCTATAATATATGATGCAGAAAAATACCTATGAAAATGAAAATTAAAGTTCACCTGTGGGTCGCAGCACTTACTGTGCCATCTACTAGCATGACAGAGAAAACATGGCATTACGCTAACCATCATAGCCTGACTGCTGCAGTTTAAACCTGCAGCCTGACCTATTAAAATAACTGTTTTTGACAGGGAAGCACCACCTTTTGCTGCACAAATTCACCCCTATGTAGGCCATGTAACCCACAAGGTAGGGTGCATGGTATTTAATATGGACACGCATAAATGTAATGTTACCATATACCCACAGTAGGAAGGCCCCAAAACCTATTTTCCCTTTGGAAGGCTAAGTCCTTCCTCTGAGAAAATTAATTCTCCTTTCTCGAGTTTGGGGCCAGCTAGAAAAATGATTCAATCTCTATTTTTAATTGTAATTAAAAATCTAATCTAATGGTCAAGTTAGATTTGTAATAATTATGTAGAAATAGTGCAGTTTAGAAAGTTACTTTTTCCCAGCCTGAAGCTTTTGACGGCTTAGTCCACTAGTAGCTGCCTAGCCAGTAGTTGGCTTTAATGAGGTGTAAAAACTGCTCTCGGTGGCCTGGGTATTGGGATGTGTATTCCTTCCCCTGGCAGGAAAACCACTTTGGGTGGACACAGGATCTTTATTAACATGTAAAGGTGTTGGTCTTTCACAACTATATGTAAGGTGGCCTGGGCAAGCCAAGCTTTTCTGCCCCAGGCAGGCTGGCGTCAAACCCACTAGGAGGGAAACTATCCCACAAAGGATGGCACTGCTCATTTCCTTGATCAAATTCCTGGATAGGCACATAGGCCTTGCAGAACAGAGAAAAGGTTTACATTTCTTGGATTTTGGGATTAAGGTGCACTGCCAAAATTATTCGAATAGCTCAAAAAGGAACTGCTGAAAAAGTAGGAAGTATTTCCTCTGGGAGCCTTTACCCCACAGGTTAGGGAGGAGCTCAGAGTCACATCATCCACTAGCTGGTGCCAGCCATAAATGTGGCACCCTCTACAGAACACCTTCTGGATTTGTGAAATAACAAAACCAGGACTGCATCTTCTGTTTGAGACTTATGAGGAGACCTGAAGGACTGGTGATGCTTCCATTTGTATGAGAACAAAGAATTGAACTCCAATGGTCAGTTGGTTTGCCTCAGGTGTGGCTACATGGATACAACAAGCTGCAAGAGGCTGTTTCCCTGCAGTGCCCAGCCGACCAGTAGAAACTGGGCATTAATTGGACCCTGCTGGTGGCCTCTGCTGGAGTGAGTTTGACCCCCAAGGGCAGTCCTTGAGGTACTGGGATCACTGAGGTCCTAGGTTGGATCGAAACAGACTTCTTCTAACACCTCTGAACAAGTTGGGGACTTAGAAACATTTTGCACTTCCAGGTGCCAGAGAAATCAGGACCAACCACAGAGCCGATCCACCCGAGCCACTCTACCCAAGGTGCATGTTCTTTCCTTCCTAATCTGTTTCAGGGGACCCTCAGCAAGAAGTTACTTGTCCTTGTGGAACTCATCATTGGATACAGTCTGCAGCCTTACCGCGCTGGAGGAGTCTGAATTGCACAAAAGAGACTAATGGCCTGATTAAGCTTTTGGGCGAAGGGGTTACTCATTCACAAACATGATGGATATCCTGTCCACCGTTTTGCAGGTTCCATAATCAATAATGGAATTGTAAAATGGTGGACGGGATATCCGTTATGGTTGTGACAGAGTAACCCCCTCTGTCAAACTCTAAGTCAGGCTCTAAGTTTAGATATGGGTGAACAGCCCATTTCTCTATCAAGGAGACAAAGTAAATTACTCCTAACCCTGAAGAAGGGGCCACCTGCCTAATTTACAAATGACTGCCATGCTGATGATCATCTCTAAAGCACTGGCAGGAACTGCCATCACCACAGTTCCTGTCAATGCTTTTTGCAGTTTGTGCACAACTCCATCAACATGATGGATCCCTGCACCAAACTGTTTTCTTTTTCATTTTCAAGAAGAAAATCCCCAAGAAGGATTTTCTTTCTAAAAATTAAAAATGAAACCATCCACTCGCCATGGCGAGGGGAGCATTTAGCAGTTTAAGTGCCCCTTTCCACCAGGGTTTTCCTGGCAGTGACAGGCAGTAAAAACGGACCTTTAATTCCACCCATCTAAATTAGGTGTGTGGAATTAGAGGTCTGCCTTTGATGGCCCTTACTCCACAGAAACGTCAAAAGGGTTTAATCATGGCGAGATAGAGTAGTCTCTACCACGATTAAACCAAGGTCTGTCCACAATTAAATTTGGCAGAGGGACCACATTCTTGGCAGTAAGGATACTCTGTCATTATTGCACTGAGGTGTCCGTACATCTAAGAGTTAAATCAGGCCCTCAGTCCGAACATAGCAATCTTTGTTCTGGGCAAAGGTGCAAAAAGTATAAGGCTGACTAGAGGACTTCCCCATTTGTGGAATTTGAACTTTTACCACTTGAAGCCTTTCCCCCAAAACCAGCGGCTTTAGTAGGAACTCATCGAATGGCTATCAAGCTTCTAGAGGACTTACCCTGCCCTGCTGAAGGTTTTTAACTTCAATTTCAGAGAATGTGGGGCAAATTTATAAAATATTCATGTAACGCAACACAGCAAGCCACCTGCTGCACTGCACTGGGTGAATGGGGGAGGGCAGGAATGTGCCATATTTAACATTATGCAGCACATTTCTGCTCTCTGTCTGTGCTGGCACACAAACTACTACCTTGCACCAACACAGCACCCTTGCACCATGGTGCAACGGTGTCTGCACTGTAGGCAGGATTGTTTCCGTACAGAAAGGGACAACTTCCTGCTCAAAAACAATCCTCTTTCTATGTGTGCTATAGAATGCAGCACACGTAGAAAGGGGAAAAACAAAGAGAAATAAGCATTTTCTCCTTGTTACGCCTCCATTAGGGAGGCGTAGCATTTTGACACATTCCAGGTTTACCACTAATGGTAAATTTGGGAATGCACCAAAATACATGGGCAGATGCATTGGAACACCCACGCTCCACCCATGGAACACCACCCTAGGGCAGAGTAACAGAGGCAGCAACTTGTGCTGCCTTACGTTAATTCACATTGATTAAGCCACACAGTGCCATGCAGGGTTTCCTTGCTTGGCTTGGTAAAGATCATTCTAGGTTTTGCATCACCCTTGCGCATCTTTGTGTGGTGTAATTGATGAATATGCCCCCAAGTCCTAAGGTAATAACTTTGATCAGGACAAATCCACTTGGTGTATGTAACCAGTTCTCCATCACATTGCGCCCAAAATTGTACCTAGGTCTCAGTCACTCATTTACATTCATTCCTGATTGACTCCTTACTTTTCTTTGCGCTTTTCCTCTTTAATTTTTAAAAATCCCTGTCTCTGGTTCCCCTTTTTGGATGTATGTCATTTTGGTCTCATTTTGTTCATTACATTTTACTCTATTTCTCTAAGTTAGAGTTGGATTTGTATTGAGTTATGTTTTTGACTTTTTAACAGTTTTGGTACTTCTAAATGTTTTACACATTTTTGTTAAGTTAAGCCTGTCGGCTCTGTGCAATAGCTGCCAGTGTTTGGGCAGGTTTAAATGACTGAATCCTTTGACTGATCATATCATGTTTGTAGCTTTATTACTCGTGGTGAACTCCACACCACAAACAATAACTCAATTAAGTATAAGTTATGTTTCCAGGGTAAATGATCTTCCATTTGAATAATTAAAATAGCAAATATTGATTATTACAATTTTAGTCTGAGCACATTTTAGTTGTTGACCTGTTTTCTTCAGGCCTGAAGTTGGCTGGTCAGTTCAGTGCCTTGAGATAATGATGTATTGTAATGTGTACTATACAATTGCTATACTTGTTACCATACCTGCAAAAGGTTTTGCAAGTAAATATGGATTTTCAGCGAGGTTATATTCTTTGACCACTTTAAATGTTTTATGGGAGTGAACCGCAGTGCCTGATCATCTTAAATGTTTGTTCACCTTCATTCTATGATCTCACTCCCTGTATGATACCAGCACATATATATTTATTCCGCAAAGTGTCCAATCTCAATCAGGAGTTGATCGCTCATCTATCAACACCATCTCACATTTCTGAGTCATGCAGCAACCTATCTACCTGTGTGTCTGAACATGCACTCTACAGTGGTCCGTACAATGAATGTTCCTCTCTTGGGTAATCTGTGGGCACTACTCTCTGGATGGTGCCTGTTTCAGGGCTCCAGGCAGCTGCTAGGCCTATGGGGTCCTCATGAAAGCATCTGTGTTTCAAAGTGTTTAGGGTCTAATACTGCTAATACTATGCATTGGATTATAAGTAGGTGCTCATGGGTGCCTTTGAGTAAGTGACCTGGAAGACTCACTTCAAGGTGTTGTCCATTCCCCTCAGTGGGAGTCACCTGTAACAATACTTGTTGTTAAAGTGATTTAGATTATTTTCCTAGCTGCAAGACCTTCATTTACCCCACTCTTCTGTTCTTCCCAAAGACATTTGCCTAACACATCTCACTCTCTCCTCCCTTCTTTTTCAGTCTTTGAATGCATAGCTTTATAAACCGTGCTTGTGCCTTAAAATGGTTCTATGTTCACTTTCTTTTTATGTTTCTTTGCATACATCTTTCATAAATAAATATAATGCTTTGTTGATCGTGACAATAACATAAGCCTATACACCACAAAGCCCTTCTCAAAACTACAAGTGCCATGATACGTGCCAATCATGTAGTCATGCATTTAGTTATAAATTGCAGTCAACTAACTTCACATCCACGTCTTTCACCGCAGTTCAGTATAATCAAACTATCTAGAGTAGAAGCTCACCTTCCTCTCGTCACCTTGATTACTTTGTTCTATTCATACAATGCTTCACCCTATTACACTCACATAGTGTTCCACCGCTTCTACTCATGCAGTTCTGCATACTTAGTACATCATTTCACATGTTCTGCTTACAAACCTCTTCCCTCTCATATTACCTTCATCACATTCTTCTCCCCCAATCCACTTCCCCTTAATAGTCAACTATTCACACTTGTATCTCTTAAATGATCACTTCCTTAGCTCCACTTTGCATTTCACAATAAAGAGTTTGATACATGACACAGAAGTCTACTCTAGTTAGAAATATTTGCTCAAAGCCATGACTTTGGTTCTGTGACCCACTAATGTTAGCTATTCTTTTTCACAGTGAAGTGTGCCAGCAATCACATCTTTCTTTTCGTCTTGGACTTTTGTCACTCAGCAAAATTTCAACCATTGAGATATTTTCATTTTACGCTGTTTGAAGTGGTTCTAATGCATCGTCTTCACACGTCAAAGCAGTCGAACGCATCCACTGAAACTGTTCATCTTTTCAGGCAGAGAGAGGATAATTGTAGTGCTCCGAGGATATTATTCTTCCCATATTATGGTGCTATTGTCCAGAAATCTGTGAGCATTCAACAGGAGCAAATGGTTAAGTACACCGCATGGAAAAATGGACAGATTCTTGAACTGTCATCATTACTTGCACAGGGGACATTTTCATTGACTGCGATATATTTGAGGGACACTGAAAAATGATGCCTGATTAAGCGGCAAAACCTACCGAACATGAAAAATGATCCCGAATTTATATTTTTAAAGGCACTGCGTTAATTCGTTTCTCCTCGACTGGAAAGTTGTTATAAATGATTGTCTGTTGCATTCTATTACGAGAGTCACATTTCACAATCCTATTTAAAAGGCATTGCTGCTACCAAGAGCTTTTGCTTATTAGGAGCAGCCTTCTAGGTAAAGACAAAAATAAATTAAGCCAGTCACGCGTTCTACCTCCTATTCGTTTACTATTTCGCCATCTAAACGAATGAATAGTATTCCTAAAAAAAACATCCCTTGAAAAAGTTTGCTGCGGAATTCCTCTACCAATACATGCCGTCCTGGATCCATCATAAATATTTGTGATTACAAAGGAAGTAGCCAATTCCCAGAAAGTTTATCCAGATCTGAAAACCTGTTTTACGCATTAGGAACTAATTTTAGCTATTCACAAACAAAGTGCGGAGTTTTACGACTAAGCAATCCCTATACTTCTTTGTGTGGAGTTCTCAACACCTGGAGACGCCACAATCAGAACGGAGAACTCTGCACACACAAGTTTAGTGAGTGCAGGGTCTTAAAAGTGTACGTAGTTGTGAATTGCATTTTGTAGTACATTCTGTACTACTACAAAATGTACTAAGAAGTGCCCTTCGTGAATCAGGCCATATATGTATATGCACTTAGGGTCATGGTGGGGGTAAAACAGGGGCTCTTTCCAGCTCATACGTCATTCAAAGTTGGATGTGTTGAATGAGAGATGGGTGTACCCTCGGTTCCCCATGGATGCAGCCTACCCTCCTTCTCCTATAGGTGTATTCCCAACGTGGAGGTTCTCAAATCAAGTTCAACTGCTCATCATCCTATCTGCTATTTTTCAATCACACAGTACTGTATGATACAGCCAACATAACAGGGCCCTTTTCAAAAAGGCATTTCCGAGAATGTAGAGTAGTACTTCCATAGTACTCTTTTACTCACGCGTACATGTTTTTTGTGAATTAGACGCAAAACACTTCAAATAACATTATCCAAGTAATTCAAATAGAAGCAACCGTGTCCTCTTTGCACTTTTACTGCTAAGGAGTTGGACGTCTATGCTGACTCACAAAGGGATGTAAGAGTACTGTTGTAGCACTTAATCCGATATTCATAAAACTTTTGTGAATCTGTTGTACATTTGCCTTGCTGTAAAGCATCGTGTTTGCCATATGGTGTTGAATAACCGATCTTGATCTAAATCTAAATCAGTAACACATTTTATTGATCTTGAAGAGTGAAAGGCTGATGGGGATTGCTGAATTCAAACCTGTGTGCATGGGGTCAAACACAGACTTCTGGAGTGGATGCATTAGTCCATTGGGCATCAGATAAGGCTATACTCATTGAGGGTGATTATTCAAAATACCAGTGTTAGCAGAAGTGACTCTTTAAACCCCTCAATTATAATATAAGGTTAATATATTTTTCTTGCTTTTCCCCCAAAATAGCTTCCTATTTGATACCTAGGGCCTAGGGGTAACCAGAGAATGCTTAACTACAGGCATGCACAGTTGCAAAGTTTTTCTGCTAAAACTTTACAACTTCATAAAGTTATCAAATCAAATTCACTTTCACAGTCATGACTAGATAGAGAGGGCCTGATTCACAAAGATACTTACTACTTGAAAAATGTCTTTGTGAATTGCAAAAAATCATAAACTTAAACAGAGACAAGAATTCTGCAGCTGTGCGTGGAAAAGCCTCAAAGGATAAACTTGCAGGCAAAATGTCTATATTGATCAGAATCCAAATAAAGTTGATGCTTCACTGACAATTGGATATTGTGGGTGTTTGCAGTTTCAGACAAGTTCCATATCTTCCTCGAAGCGAAATTGTCTGACTACCCTTGGATTTGTAGTTTCCTTTTTTGTTTGTGTTTAGAATTTCCTGTGATTTTAGTTAATTCTCTTTTAATCAGAGTTTAAGTGTCTCTTTCTTAGTGTTATGTAATGACAAATATAATTTACTTTGTTAATTTCATGTAAGACTGTTAGTGAGATTATACCAAGTTCAACTTTTATGTGGTAAAGTAGTAAAGCGGTTTAGCTGATCCCAGTTTTATAACTGAATGTTTTTCAGGTGTTACTTTTTTTGGAATTTGCTTAGTATTTGTTGTTGTTCTGTAACAGTTAGTCCAATATCCTCACCTTCAAATTTCTTAAGAAATCTATAGATAGTGTTAACAGTTTCCATGGATTTATTTATGACTTGCCCTAGGTGTTGAAATTATGAGATGTTTGTATGAAACACTAGTCCATAAGTTTAGCTTGAGGTTTCTGACATTTGCACCCTCTATGGTCTAATTAAAATTGTGGCCACTTTTTTTGTATTGTTATTAATTAGCGTTTTGTGTAATTTCTGTTTATGATTACAATATAGTTGTATCATGTTCTGTGTAGTCAAAAACGATATAACACAGATTAATAAAAATTAAATTAAGTGGTGCCATCAAACAAGTCCGTTAATTGACCAGCAACGAAATCTGATCAAAATCACACTCCACAGCCACTAATGCAGACTATACTTTTGTATTACTTGACCTCATACATTCTTAAAGATGAGTTACATACGGCAATTCAAAATTGAACTGTGTAAATGTTGCATCTAATGAAGATGTAAGTAGTTTACCATTACTTTTTATCCTACAGGTTTCTGTCTCAGATTTGAAGAAGTGAATGTTTAAATCTTCTTCAAGTTGTGGACTACAAAACTCTTATTCTTGATCAATGGTTCAACAGCATGGAGCCTAGGTTTCTCAGAAATCATACTTACATTTTGCACAAAGAGGCTGCAACAAGAGGTTATGATCTGAACTGAGTGATATATCATGAGTGGCATAATTTGCTCCAGCTTGTAATTAGGACTCATTGTAGGCTTGCAATGAATAGACTCATCTATTGGCAACTACTGCCACATTGGTTTTGTTATTAAAAGCAATAGAATAACAAGATGTGTGCAGTATGGCATTTTTCAAGGATGTTGTTTTAAATATGAGGAATTATAATCATCAATTTATATGACATAATGGTGTCATAACATAACCCTCTATTTAAATGAAGACTGGGAATGTGCTCTTTGATAGTGGCAAAGCTTACATTTTATTGTTAGAAACAGGTTTTTGTGAGTACCCTTCATGAAAAGAAGAGTGGACTGATGTTAGTTGTTAATGACTGATTTTTGTCCTGAAGAAGGTGACGCAGATGAAACTGTACCACTGAACGCTGCATCACTGAATGTGCCTGGTTTATTATTAACACAATGCTAAATATTTTGATTTGAAACAAAGAATCTAAACAAAATGAAAAATGAGGAGTGATTATTTTGTGTGAGGGATTAAAACTATATTTCTTTGCTTTATTTATGTTATGAATTATATGATCTAACATGATTTAAAATATGTTTAAAAACTATATATATTTACTGCCATGTGCACTCTGAGGTAAATGCTGACATTATCACATGCCTCTTTAGGTAATTATGGGGAGTACTATTTTCTGTGTTCTTTTATTACCCTGTACCCTTTTTATATGAGACGTAGTTCTCGGGGTTATTTATGGGGCCCTTTCTAAGCCCGTTGGCTTGTTTCACTAACCTTCACAAACCCAATTAAGAACCCACTAAACAATAATTTGAAACTCACTACTAGTACCTTCTTTACACTTCATAATATCATGCAACATGGCCCAGAGTACAAATCAATAAAAATATGTGGAAGGGTTTCCATTTAATGTGAGTCTATTACCACTTTCCAACACTTGAAACGTTAGGGCTAGCTAGTTCTCATGTAAAATACTTTAGGCTTCTTTATCATTGCATTCCATTGCCTGTGGTCCTAGAGATGTTTGATATATAGCCTCTGTGTCTGAATATAGCCTTAGAACCCGCCGTAGCGGGCTCTACCGGCTATTAAAGGCCCGCTCCCCGCGTTAAATGCCCGAGCCGAAGGCGAGGGCATTTAACAAGGGAGAGGGACTTTAATAGCCGGTAGAGCCCGCTACGGCGGGTTCTAAGGCTATTAGAACATTCTGCCACACAGGGCAGAATGTTCTATTAAAAAAAAAAAATGTTCACGGAGCCCGAGGGGATTTAAATCCCCTCGGGCTCCGTGAGGCTTTGTTCACAGCTGCTGCTGTGAACAAAGCGAACATTGGAATGTTGGCGCTGCGGGCTTTTACCGGCCTGTAAAAGCCCGCAGCACTCCATTGTTTTCAATGGAGCCTCCAGCATTCCAATGTTCTAATAACCAGTAGTGAATAGAAAATTGCGCACTACCATATTTCCTCTCTGTCTAATGTAGGAATATAACTAAAACAAATCAGATTACAGAAATTGGCACCGTGTTTTACTGGGAAAAATTCACATACACATAGTAAATGGTAAGTTCTAGTTTCACCTGATTATCTCACCTTGAGTGGAAATTACCTATATTGTATAAAGATTGAATTGAAGCAACCGCAGTCATCATTTAAAACAACATGGGACTTATTCACAAAGGTAAACTTACATGTAAGTAAATCCATGAGTAAATTTACTCTTGCAATTCTGAGCAAATTCATGACTTTTGGCTATTCCCGAATTACAAGTGTAAAGTTACTTGAAAGTGTAGACTTAGATGTTACCATCCCCTGAAACGGGGGGTGGAGTCAGTAAAATGCTGTATGCAACAGTCACCTTAATACTACTAGTCATTTCACAACCATATTTGAAGTTCCACATACTTAGAGGATACCTCCACAATAGGAGCTATCCCTATGGTAAAGTATACATTATTTATTGAAAATGAATTACAAATATGTTTCAAAAAACACATTTTAAAAAATCAGCCTACAATAATCTTAATATTCATATAATATGTTGTAAAACATCTTTAAAGTTATGTACAGATTTAACTTTAATTAGTTTACATATTTTGAGCAATTATAGTTATTTTTAAATTTAAAAAGGTACTAAAAGAGTTTCAATTTAAAATATGTATTTGTAATGTGTATTTATTCTTTTAAAATTAAAATATATGTGTATATATTCCAAAACATTTAAATTAATTCATTTATTTTATGTCATTACCTCCGTTTGATTTTATAGAAGGTCTTGCAATACCTGTGGTTCGCCACGAGGGTTGCTGGGCATATAGTACTGTTTTAGAATCTGCTTGACTGCAATAATTGTACAAGTGGAGTTTGTGAAAAGCAATGGGCTTCCTCTTTTGTGGGTGGGTGCATGTCCCTCACTAAGCCCTCTACCTACCCCTCCCTCAACTCCTCCTTACTCCTCCCAAAACACCTCCCTTTTAGTTGTAATTATTCCTCATTTTCAAGCCACTCTCCTTTGTCCCTCTTGCATTTTATACTAAAATGTACACCTAGGTGCACAGAGATTTCACAGTCAGGGCAGAGATTTCCACACATTAAAGATAGGAGAGGTGGAGACATAGACCTTTGCATGTAGGTTAGTAAATAGCATTTTGTAGTACATTAGTAGTACTATTCTGATACTTTTAAACATGCTACAAAATGCAGGACAGTCACAATATCTTTATTCAGCTTAAGCAACAGCCATAGTTGTAGGAACATTTACAACAAAGTGCAATATTGTCATTAATTAAAAACATACTGTTTGCTAAAACAATCAATCTAGTAAAGTTCAGTACATTCTATTTACATTTCACATACTTCTAATGAACAGAATTGATTCCTTATTTTCAAGGTACATTGAATACAACTAATTACAGCCATACAGCTAATTTCTGATGAAGTTGTTCTAAATCCAGCAGTGCCTGAGTAGAATTCTATCTTTAAAGCGCACAACAATAGCAAGAAATATAATTTCCTGGGAAAAGAATAACATTTACAAAAACTCATAAGTGCACTGTGCTGTGCAGTATAAATATTACATGGATATACACCAAGATTCTCAAACCAACTGCCACAGTTTGGAAACATGCACAGTATTCACACTAAAAACCCTTTAAATTAAATCTATGCTGATGGTTATTCACCATCAAAAAGTAGGGCACCTTCCCCTACACAGTCAATACATTTAGATGGGATTTCACTGTGGATTTACTTTTCACTCGTGCTAGACTAGCATATTTAAGGTATGTAGTATACAGTTGTTTTACCTTGCCCTTGCCTGGTGCCCTAATCATTTCTGGGTCCTTATGGAACCGCAGAACTCCTAGTAAATGAAATGTATTTTTTCAAAAACAAGCCAAACAACACAGCTTTATCCAGGTGCAAATAGTTTCCTATTGTCTTTTACTAGGGGCCAGATGTAGCAAACACTTTGCGACTCGCAAACGGCGAAAATCGCAGTTTGCGAGTCGCAAATGCGTGTTTGCTATGTAGAAATGCATTTTGCGAGTCGGAACCGACTCGCAAAATGCATTTCCGAGTCGCAAATAGGAAGTGGTGTTCCCTTCCTATTTGCGAGTCGCAGTGGTATGCAATTCCATTTGCGACCGCGGAGTCGCAGTTACCATCCACTTGAAGTGGATGGTAACCCACTCGCAAACGGGAAGGGGTCCCCATGGGACCCCTTCCCCTTTGTGACTGGACCCAAAATTATTTTTTCAGAGCAGGCAGTGGTCCAAGGGACCACTACCTGCCCTGAAAAAGTACAAAACAAAAGGTTTCGTTTTTTTTTTCTAAGTGCAGCTCGTTTTCCTTTAAGGAAAACGGGCTACACTTGGAAAAAAAAAAACTGCTTTATTGAAAAGCAGTCACGGACATGGAGGTCTACTGTTCCCAGCAGGCCTCCATCCCCGTGAGTGCCCTGAGTCGCTATGGGGTCGCAAATTGTGACCCACCTCTTTAATATTAATGAGGTGGGTCTTTGCGACCCCATAGCGACACGCAGAAGGTGTCTGAGACACCTTTCTGCATAGCAAATTGCGACTTGCAATTTGCGAGTCGCACAGACTCGCAAATTGCAAGTCGCAATTTGCTTCTTTCCTACATCTGGCCCTAAGACTCATTTCCTGTTTGGTCTATGTGGAGACCCACAAAAACAGGTGTAGAAATGGTCCAAAACAAAGGGCAAAAGCAACTCGTAGTGGCATATACGGGTGGAACACCCCTGTAGGGCCACCAAAACTCTTGTCTACCTTCTGCAATGAATTTCCCTCTTCATAGCACCATATCCTGTTTCATTTGTGGCTCTAGACAAACACCTACTCTTAAACAGTGTCAGTATTTATTTAATAGGTTTATGGCCAAGTTTAAATCTAAAAATAGCTTCTAAAGATCTGGGAAATTGATGTTGTCTAATATTTACCAAGTGACTCAAAGCAAATAAAGAATGAAAGGGGAATCCTAAATATGTTAGAACGCCCCCACAGTAGAATCATCTTTAAAATATGATCACTTTTTTATATTTTTTGACCCACATGTCATGGCAAATGTCAATATCAAATTAGTATTGAGATTTAAATGTCTCATAAAAACAGTGAAATGCAGTTTTCTGAATAAGCCCCAGTGTTTACATTTGATCCATTCCAACATTTCTGTAAAGAAAGTCAGCCTAGAATAGCAATGCAATCTCCTCTAGGATTATTGTTTCTTGTTTCTTGTTTCTTAAAGAACGAGCCTCTGACTTAGGGCTGCTTCTCATAATCAGCCACAGTATTGGAATCCTGCTGCCTCGAGGCTTGAGATAACCTAATGGTGTGTGACAAGGAAGCATTTAAGCGGGCACAGGTGGTCTGATAAGTACTTGTCTTTCTACATGGTACTGTTAATATTGTCCAGCTTTTCCTCGGTCTTAGTGAACAACATAACGTGGCAGGCAACATCATGTAAAGCCCAGAGTTTGGGACATGGGCCACAACAATCAGGACTCATTCAGAGGCGGGGGCAGTTACAAAAAAATAAACTGAAAGCAAAAGAATGTAAAGTTATAGCATTCCAAGCATGATGGATGTACCTCTCTTTAGATCCCATCCTTCCTTATTGGTCATCGGCTGTCATTTAGTTTACATCTAGTCTTTCCTCCTTTCAGATTGGTCATTGAACATGGGAGTGTAAGGAAATGGGAAGGGGTCTCTGGCCAAAGTTTTATGGCATAGCAAAAGGCACTTGGTCTGCAGCCCCGTTCCTCAACATGGTCATGGGACTCCATGTTGGTTTGATGTATCACTGTAGCATAAATCTGAGGATACACTACCTAAATATATCTGTATTTACTAGTACATTTGCAGAGCCTTGTAATAAAGATAATGGTGACCAGAACTGGGCAAAGACAAACCACTCTGAAAATTCCAAACTAAGGGCTAGCGAAGAGTTGTGAAATTCTACAAGACTACACATAACCATCTGGATCAAATATAAAGTCAACAATTGTCCTTTTTTCAAATTATTCATAAATTAATATCTGTGCTAACCACATTCCAGAATTTAACACATTCTGCATTTGTACCTGACAATGTTGAAACTGTCAGGTATCAAATTGCTATCTAGCAGACCATTCAGAAGTATTCCAGGCGGGGTCAAAAGGAAACTCGCCGTTTCCAGCATCTGGGTCAAATAGCAGTAAGGCAGTGTTTGGCTCCCTCATCAATAATAAAAGGGCTTGCTTTAAACAGAGTAAAAAAGTTTGTAGCAGGAGCACAAGTCCTTAAACAAACTGAGCTTAGTGTCCTCCCCTTAAGACAGCCTTGTTTGCCAATCACCTATGGCATCCTTCAATGCAACACCATCACCTGTTATTGTATCTCTTACCAGCCTTCTCTTCAAAGACAAAGAAAACCATAAAAGTACAATGTCTGATTTGTCCTGCAGAGCACTGCCAGTTGCACCAAATAGAAGATAAAGATTATTGGCCAATGTTGGACCAGGGTCCTTTTTACAGGGTCATCCCCAAACTTTTTGCCTTCTTCCTTCTACTTTTCTGACACCCTTTTTTGTGTCTCTAGGACTCTGGGCACTTTATCACTGCTAATCAGTGCTAAAGTGCATGTGCTATCCCTTCTAAATTTGATATGATTAGCTTACACCTAATTCGCTTATTTTATTTACCTTTTACATTGATATCCCTTATATGCAGGGCCTGTAAATTAAATGCTACTAGCCTGCAGCTTGCACCACCTACAGAAGAATCCTTGCAAAACCTGTCTCGGGCCTGCCACTTAAGGGCATGCATGAGCAGTTTACTGCCACAGAGACCAGGCATATAAATGTACTTGCCAGGCCTGCAACTCCCCTTTCACTACATTTAAATCACCCCTAAGGTAGGTCATAGCTAGCCCTATGTGCAGGGTGCTGTGTAGGTAAGAGGTAGGACATGTACCTGGTTGTGTGGCCTGTCCTACTAGTGACAAACAGCCTATTTGGTTTCCCACTGCTGTGAGTGCTACCTCTCTCATAGGATTGCATTGGAAATTCCCTTTCATATATGGTATTTTCTGATCTATGAGGGGTGCTGTGGGCATGTTTGGTATGGATGGAATGGTGGTGAGAAATGCTGCTTACTGGTGTAGGTGGATTTTTTATTACCATGGTAGAAATACCACTTTTAGAAAGCGGGCATTTCTCTGTGCTTAGAACTCTGGTGCTTTTGCAGCTTGACTCCAATCCACATCTGGGGGAGAGTGACAGCTGGGCTTTGTGCATACTTTCCAGACAACCAGTACACAGGGAGGTTGGAGGTGTCACAGGACTGCATCTGAATACTGAGCATTTTCCCTGAGCTGGGAGAGGTAGAGGAGGGGCACACTTGCATCTGTAAAGGCTGTGCCCGGGTGTCACACAAAGGGATCGTTTACCCCCTTCTGATGTCTGGAGCCAGTGTTGGAGGAGAACCAGTTAGTGCTGGTTAGATCCCTGCCCCACCTTTCTAGAAGCTGGGCAAAAGGAGTATAAATATAGGCATTGTTCCAAAGGTTAGGACACACAGAACAGAGACACGGATGGACCAGGAACCATATACTGCTGGAGGGACTTGCTAGGAAACCACTATTGGGACTGCCATGCTGCTGTGCTGACCTGTGGCCTGCTAGGTCACAATAAGGACTGCCACTGTGCTCCATAGGCCCTGATGTGCTGGCCTGCTGCTTTCCCCTGCCTTGTGTTCTACTGTGACCCCAGCGGCTGTTTCCCCCTGTTTTGTTACTGCAGCACATGAAGAGTGCTTTGTTTATTTCTACTGTAGATCCTGAAGAGCGATTTTTTCTTTCTACTGCAGCATGTGAAGAGCGTTCCATGTATTTCTCCTGTTGCTCGTGAAGAGTGTTCCATGTATTCCTGTTTTGGGCATGTGGACGAGCCGCACACTGTCTGGTGTCCCTGGGGCACAAGCAGGCACTTATTCCTGTTGCCACAATACGATGGTAGTGGTGCTCCGATCAGCCGTTGGGACGGGGGAGGCTAGGGAAGGTTCCCCCTCTCCATCCTTTACTGTTGGTGAGTCCCTCTGGTTGTCCTGGCAGGGTCGCTTCGGGGCAGAACATTACGACTGGCAGGGTGGGGAAAAAAACCTCGGCGAAGGTCCTGTACCTGCCAAACCCCTTTTGTTCAGTTCACTGCCTCGATCATATACAAAGCACGTGAGGTTAATGCTGGGAGGTGACTTCCCAATGACCGTATACTCTCTGATAGGAAGCGTAGATGGGCTGTAACCTTCATGCAGAAGGTACTGCTGGTGATCCTGGCAGATGGTGTATTTTCCTACATTCTTTTTGGCCCTCATGGCTTCTGCATTTTGATTCACGACCTGATTATGTCATATGCTGTCTTGCCTTGTTGGGGAGACGTACATACGGTCAGGGCCTGCCTGGTATGCAGGGGGAGAGTGTGTTTTTTATGGTCTATGCCTTATAGGAATATGTCAGCGATGTTTTCCCGGTAATGTATGTGTATGATATATGCCCTTAGGAAATGTTTTCATGAGATGTGCATTTTTCTTGGTGACTATGCTGATCTGCCATTAGGGGAAAGTTTCATGCTACGTGCCTTTTTTTTAGTGATAATGACCTGACTACTGCTTGTGTTGCAGAGTGCTAGTAACCTGTGTGATGTTCTGACAACTGCTTGTGTAGCAGGGTGTCACTGATATATGTTGTTTTTGATCTAATGATGTTTTATGCAATACAGCATATTTTTATATAACTGGTTGTGGAGTTTTCTTTGTGGTGTATTTATTGTGTCACTGGTGTTGTGTGTGTTGTGCAAATGCTTTACACATTGCCTCTGGTATTACCTTGTGCCAAGCTACCAAGGGGGCAAGCAGGGGTTATCTTGGGTGTGTATTTCTCTTGCCCTGTCTGGAGGGGTGGCACCTTCCTGGCTGAGGTGCCTACCCTAGCCTACTAGGAACCCCATTTCTAACAACCAAGCAATACCAGAAATTATTTACAGCCCCCCTAGACCACTTGAGGGAATCATAGCATCCAAAGACATTGAAAGCAGATGTCAGTGACTTGTTCAGCTACCATTTAATCTCTAGTTTTTACTCAGAATGCGGATATCAATGATATTCTAACACTGCCCTCAGCCGGGGTGCATGCATTTGAGCCACAGTGGACCTACCTTTCTTGGCTGTGGGATCTTCTTTTTGTATTGTTTACTTTTATAGTAATTATTTAAACATTTGCAACTTGGCTTTTATTCTTTTTTTATGGTGTATGATTTTTTTATTGTTGCAACTCTTATGATCCAGACTTATGTGATCGAATGAATTATGGTATTTGGATATTAGTATGTTTTAGTGCATTGATGTATACTGTATTTTATAACTCATGGATTTAAAAAAAAATCTGAATAAAGATCGTTATTAGTAAATAATTATTACTGAGGCTTAAATCTTGGAAAAGGATGAAACTTGCCGACTTGTGCAGGAGAGTTAGTTGTAAAATAATCCTCCTTGAAATCTGGGTTTATGTTCACCTGAGGTGCAGAGACTGCTTTGATGGCTATCGAGAGCTTTAGATGATGAATAATTAACAGCCCAATCTTATCTGATCTTATCTGATCTCCCAGGACCATAAACTATTTTTGGTCCTTTCCACTTTATTTCATGGCAACAATGTCCTCTTTTCCCCACCTCTAAGACTTAAAATGTCTTTTGGAGGTCTCAAGGGTTCGCATCCTTCATGTTGACTTTTAACACTTTCTTTCACTAAGTAGACATGCATTGAATCAAAATAAAGAAGAATGTTTATGGATCATATTCCTTCTTGGTAGCAATCCAGGAAATCGCCCTAAAATTCAGCCTACTTCATTTATGTTTAGCAGATATCAAACAATTACTCTTGAGCAGGGTAACCCAAAGACGTTTACCATTCTAAACACCAGTCAATCCCACAGCTCTGTAGCAACATTCAAATACCTGGGGTTATTTTTAACCTATCTCTCTCTTTATTCACAAAGGTTAACACCATTGTAGAAACACAAACTTGAACTACTAATGTTCATCAGTTTCATACTCATGTTCAACATATACAATAAGATTGATCGATATTGTGTCTTGGAGCTATCAAACATAGACTACTGCTAATATGTGTAGAGAGGTATTTCGAAAAGATCCCTGAATTAATTTACTTCAACATGTATTATACAGCAGATAGAGTCCCAGGGCTTTAAAGGGCTGATTACTTCACATTGCTGCATACAACACTTTGCACTAGATGGAAACTGTACAAAGTGCAGCCTTCAATATGCTATGCATAAACCACAAAACACAGAGATCTAGGATTTTCAAATAGCTAAACAAGCTGTTCTGCCTCTACAAGCCTACTTCCAGCATGAGATTAGTCACTTAGGCCCTCATTATGAGTGTGGCGGTCTTACCACGGCGGGCCCAGAGGTGAAGACCGCCGTATTATGAGACTGGCTGCCACAAAGTCAAATCGCCACAATGCCGCCAGTACTGCCAGGGCGGTCGGACCGTCAGGCCAGAGGTGAAAATCTCTGGCCCGGCAGCAGCCGTAAGACCACATGACCCATAAATTCCCTACAAAACACTGCCTTTTATTATCTCTGGTCTTAGAAGAAGTAAAAGAAACCAGGCACATTTGGGAAATGTTAAAATTATATATTGTCCGTTTAGAGTCACGTCTTCCAATCCCAGTAAATATAGACGAGAATAAAAACTATGTGAGCAACTGCCTAACAGGGCTTCATTATTCAAATCACTTGACGCTGCTTCTTAGCAAAGACATTGATCACACACCCCAACAAATAACAGGAACTTGAAAGTGACCAAGGCAGATATTAATTAGTTGTCTATTATTTTATAGCATTATATATTCTGTTGCGCTATATAGGTCATTAAAGGCTCTGAACCTAATTTATGGGCCCAAACGACAGGCAAGGGCTTTCAATAAGAGAAAATAACTTTCAATGAGGGTATAATGTTCTAAAATAAAACCGGAGAAATAGAAAAACAAACATTGGAAAGCAAACGGTCACACCAGCCATTATTTGCCCTGATACCCCGAGTGGTTCCATTGATGTTCTAAACATTCCAATGCTCTACTCTACGCCAATACATCCTTTCTTTGTAGGCTTCTGTACCCTTCTCTACCAATCAGAGGTGCCTTTAGCAGTCCCATCCAGTGCTGGATGAAATCTCGAATGGTTAAACAAACAGTACAAGGGAAGATGGTTCATCTCACTTACAGTGTGCTTACCAGAACTGAGGCTGTATATTACATTTTTAATTTCAGGATTGACATTTTTCACATAATAATTTATGTGAATACTGGCTCAGTTTAACTCCTTATCTAACGAACATGAGGCAGGCTGTAATTTACACTTAATCCTAATGTAAATGTCCTTACGAAATAGAAATGTAATTCCTCATTAAAAGACATACACAGATAAGATGCGTTGGTAGACTGTGATATACATTTTGCAACTATGCCAGCACGATAATTAAATGGGAAACAAATATCCAGAGACTTTACTCACTCAAGATAATTTCACTGAATAATGCCCATTAAAATCTACAGCAATGATTTTGTACTGTGCTAACCTGAGGTTAACCTCACATAAAACAAGCATTGGTGAAGCTAAATGGTCTGGTTTGAATGTGCTAACACATAACAACTGCATTGGAGCATGATTGCATTGTCTTGTGCGAGGTCATGAATGGGAGCCGTACTGATTTTTGCATAGGTTTTTTATGTGAAAAGTTAGAGAAAGGGGCAATGTGTAAGGGGCAAGTGAAGAAGACAATAGGAAAATCCATAGGGGAAACCTAACATAAAGATAGATGGAAAGTCAGTGGGAAAGAAACAGGAAAAGACAACGGGTACGATTGACATAGAAACAAACACAATATGCCTGTCTAAAGCATTTAAATAAGACAGCTGAAGTGAAAAAACAAAACGAAATAGGATTTTTTTTATCTACACAATGCCTGTAGGAGCGCAATAATGTAATGCATGATGATACTTTTGAAATGTAAACTGCTTCTTCGTGCATTGCACAGCAAGCACTGTGGAGAAATGATACACGAAATAGCCAACAGCAAGAAATGAAAAGGAAATATTGCACAGAATGGAGCCAAAATGTTCTCTAGGACCCTGATTACAAGTTAGGTGGAGGAGAATTCCTTTGTAAACATTTTCTTCACTAACTATGAAGGGGCTGTTTTTGAAGCAACCAGTTTTATTGAGTGAAGAACCAACAGACCCAATTTTACCAACCCCTAACAGCTACATTATCTTGGGATGGCCGGCAATGCAGCCCAGTCTCATTCCCTGGCCTCTAATGAGTCCCTGCCAAGCACTGCCCTATCCTTCCTTCCCTACCCCCTCGTTAACCACCAGCCCCGCATCCTGCTCACAATTATCACCGGCTCAGAGCAAGAGCTGAATGTGAGTGTTAATCCCCCCCAGAAAAGGCGAGGATGTTACTGCATGATACTGATGTTTGTGGATGGAGTGTTACCATGCCACAGCTACCGTGGTACTTGTAGTTAGTGTATTTTAATGAAGTGGCATACATAGGTAAGTAGAAAGCTGCATTCTCAAGCCAGACCTAAACACTTAGGCTAAGACGCAGTGCAGCATATACTCCGAATCAATTTTTAACTCCTAATTTCTGTTCACAACAAAAGCAACATTACACACCCTGAAAGTAATGGTGCTCTTACTGTAACGAACATTAGGGTATGTGACGTAAATAGACTTCCTTTGCTTCAAACAAACAAGAATGCAATGAATAAGTATCTAAATATGTTGGACTATTGAGATTTTCATTTTTTTCTACCTACTTTGCACCTAGTCATGTTGGTCTACCCCAGCAATAACCCAGATATCAGGGGTGAGCAAGGATGGCCCAGGGTTGGATCCATGACACATTTTCTGGCTATCCACATGAAGTATTTAATAGTTAACATTTTCTATTCATTCTATAAGTAAACCATATAAAATTATATAAGTACAGTTACATGATATCTATAATACATAAACATAATTTTATACAATTATACAGCTAACCTACAGATCACATTCTAGAAGACAAACCATTTAAAGCTTTCCTCCAAAATTCACTAATTGCTTTTATGAGTATTATGTTTCCTTATTATTCCCGTAGAGTCTCTTAACGTTTTAGGCTAAAGTAAATAATCACATAATAGAAATCTCCCCCACCTATTAAAGAAAGTACAACACAGTGAAATTTGGATTTTTGAATTGCCAGTGATATATTTATGAAATCTACTTGTAGACATGAGATATGTCTTCTATCTAACACATGCACATATAACACATTTACATGGTGAGTGGTTATCCAGTACCTGTGACCTTCTGATTGTACTACTTCCTAATCAGTTCAAGACACTTTTCACATATTGGGCTATCTTGGGTCTAAATCTCTCCTCATAGTCAACTACACCTTGTGTGGGTTTCTATGGAGTGTTTTCTTAAATCATTCCACAAATAGTCAATTGACCTCTTACATAGCGCCCAAATATAAGCTGAAGGTGCTGAAACCTACATCTTTCTGTCACACATATCTGTTGGCAAAGCACAGGCATGGAAATAGATTTTTCAGTTTCCCTTGAGAGTTTTATGTTTCGATTCCCTAATCATGTCTTTTAACGTCTAGATACATCTTTCTGTAAGTCTGTTGAATTATGGGTGGTTTCAGTAAAAAGAGGTATATGTTATTCTACACTCATCCCATTGCATGTTTGCAGATATGAAGTTAGTTGCTTGATCTGACCAAGGAAGTCGTAGGGACGAGGCATCTGACTAAGTCCACCCCCACCCCTCTCAAAAGGAGCCCAGTCACTGGCAGTGTAATCAGGGAAAGATTACAAGGAACTATTTGAGGAAACACGTACAGTTGAAATACATATAACAATCCAAAATATAATTGGCCAGAAAACAGGACTTGCCACTGCAATCAATTGCTCAGACTTTAAGCATTATATCATATACGACATCATGGATACCATAACTGACGTATTTATGATATTGTGTATCTATCCTCCATGGTATCTGTGATGCCCTAAATTATGAGATGAATATATGAAATGAAATCACTAAGAGACCGATTACAACTTGGGAGGTAATCTTGCTTTGGATGCAAACCTATGTGTCTGAAATGGGATTGTGAGAGGGGCACAAATTGCACCTATCATGCATGTTTGCTTTCCCAATTATCTGCAAGTGTACCCTCGTGAGTTTTTGAGGAGGTATATTATGCAAAATGCCGATTTGTGCTGCAGAAATGTAGGATAATACATGTACAATTTGCACTCCATTCCTCATTCTGAGGTGATAAATGAATTCTGCATAATTGGAAAAGAGCAGGTGTTTAATTTGCACCTGAGTTATAACTGCGCCCTAAAGCTCTGCCTGAAATGGGATTGCAAATTGGGATCTAATTGTACCTGAAGCAGGTCATTGTCCTCCAAGCCTTTGCCAAGTAAAACTTGATCAAGATCCGGGAAATGGGGAAATTGCGCAAAATGCTTTTTTTACCCCTAGAACAGGTCAATTTACTTGCAGTCTACTAGCATTTCCTCTTTCACTGGCTAATTATAGGGCTCTGCCATAATCATATCGAAAGGGGACACAATTTGAACTTCCATTTGCCAATGATTTACAATTGGGCTCTAAGAGTTCATGCCAAAGTCACAATGCATGCTATACAAAAGTCATTATTATAGCCTTAGAACCCGCCGTAGCGGGCTCTACCGGCTATTAAAGGGCCACTCCCGCGTTAAATGCCCGAGCCGAAGGCGAGGGCATTTAACAAGGGAAAGGGCCTTTAATAGCCGGTAGAGCCCGCCACGGCGGGTTCTAAGGCTATTAGAACATTCTGCCACTCAGGGCAGAATGTTCTATTAAAAAAAACAAATTGCTCATGGAGCCCGAGGGGATTAAAATCCCCTTGGGCTCCGTGAGGCTTTGTTCACAGCTGCTACTGTGAACAAAGCGAACATTGGAATGTTGGCGCTGCGGGCTTTTACTGGCCAGTAAAAGCCCGCAGCACTCCATTGTTTTCAATGGAGCTGCCAACGTTCGAATGTTCTAATAGTAGATAAAATATGCAGAGGCAAAGTGATGTTATCAATGTTAGCATGCTCTGGGACATCCTGGAATATTAAATCATAATAGGGATTTCAGAATGAATGGTAGTTAGTATTCAAAATAAAAAAAAATGTAGTATTTAGGTGTCATTCATCTCATAGGAAGTACAGGGACATTAAATTAGAAGATCTTTTGGGACAGAGTACATAAGAATTTGGATCCAACTCCATATTACAATAAGGACACATACTTTTGTTAAGGAATATACGCTGGTATATAATATGGGTAGACATTATACAGCTGCATATGTCATAAGACAAAACCAACACACGTACAAAGTACACAAATGGTAAAACTCGGGGGAGCCTGAATCCAAATATTTATGCAGAAATATTAGTCCTGAATATTGCCTTAAGGAAATGACATGTAAGGAAAAGAGCAGGTCCTATCTACTGGAGCCTAATGGTGCACGAAAAAAGAATATTTTAAGAAAGTCTTATTTTCAAAGATTCATAGGCTTTTAAAGAAATAAGCAGACATATGGCATGTACAGAAAAAGAAGGCCAGGTCCCATATAATTGGAATACAATGATGTATTTCAGCTCTCACTCTGTAAGTATGTGTTTAGAACAGTGGAATGATGAGGAAGGAATTTAACAAGAATACATCTGATGAGCTGAAAGTCTTTATTAAAATAAATAATAAACTAGGGCTTGGTTGCAGAAGGAATTAAGTATTCAAAATTAGTCAGGAACATGTATTCTTGCATGTTTTTTGCTCTCTCAGGAGCATGTATTCTTGCATGCCTTTCGCTCTATCAGGAACATGTATTCTTGCATGTTTTTCGCTCTCTCTCGAGCATGTATTCTTGCATGTTTCTCACTCTCTCAGCAGCATGTATTCTTGCATGTTTTTCGCTCTTTAAAAACACAGTTGAGCTTTCTAAGGAACTAACACTCTTACATGTTTGTCCAAAGTATTTGCGGAAAGCGAGGAAATGAACGAGGCCAATGTTGCTTTAATCTGGAGCATGAAATGTAGGCGGGAAATGATTTGCCTGATAAGGCGGATAACATAAAAAGAGTAATTATAGCGTATGATGCTACTAATTAAGTGAAGGAAGCTAATTTTTTTAGGAGAATTATAGAGATCTTTTAGGAAAACGTACCAGTTGAAGATTGTGGATGGTCATTGGTAAAATGTGTGTGAATGAAATTCTTATAGTTTTAGCCAATGTTTTTTGTACTTCTGTAGGACGTGTAGTCTACATAGCACCAAGGGGTCTGCAGCTGCAGACGTCTCCGCATTCTTCACACTTATGAGCTTCCATCCATGCAAAAAGAAACAGGAAACTAACTGCTGAAATGTAGCCACAAAGCAATAAGGTTTGTCTTTGTAGGGCCAGATTGCAAAACCATTTTGGCAAATATGGTATCCGAGGTATTTTCTATTGAAGGACCATACCCTGGCTGTGCCATTATGCTTCCTAAAATTTTCAAGATGAAGGGGTGGTTGTTTTTCCTTTTGTAAGGTGTAAAACGAACTGTTAAACATAGTGCACTGAAATATACTAGTAAAAGTGCACAGTGAGAAGATGACATTTATATAAGCTACATTCATGCTCATTTGCAATAATGTCAATGTATAGTATTTTAGAAATGTTATACCTATAATTATTTTATATTCAACAAGTTAGAAATTGAAATTATATTTGAACTGAAAGTATATTTGTGTTCATTTTAGTAGGTTGAAGTGAAGGCCGCATTCCTTTTGTATGTTTTAATCTTCAACATGAAAGCTTGTATTCACAAAGGATAAGAGGGTCTGAGAGAACGTTAGGCTACAGAGGAAAGGAGTATCCTGGCACTGCCAGCTATAGCTTTTGAGATTCCTGAATGTGAGGGTGTATCAAGGCCAGGAAGGAAGACTTTGGAACACTGAATTGTTAATTAATTATAATTGCCTTACACTTTTGTTTTTCCCCTGAGAGTTTGTTATGAAATCATCATACATGGAAGAAACAAGATTTAAGAGTAGTTTAGCTGGAGAGGGATTCAGACTCTCTCTGCCTCTGGCTCAAACCGGACCTTTTTGAGGTACAGACCTCATACTTTCTGTGTGGTTTTATCCCACCACACCTCCCTTGAACATAATCTTCTACCGAAATTCTGTTTGCTAACCTTTCTCAGATATTCATTTTATTTGAGAATAGTTTAGGAGTTAGATCCAATGATAAGGCAAGTTAACTTAATTTTAGAATCCATTGTGAAACGCCTTAACTCTCTATTGGTGATTTTGTACCTCTTTACTATGTAGCTTTGACTTGAGTCTATAATAAAGCCTGTTGAAACTTTAATTGGACTCTGAAATTGAATGTGGGACTATTGAGTTGCACTGGTATTAAGTTTGAATGAATGGGTAAAATGATCTCTTCACCCCTCGGAACAGAGAAGAAAAGATTCAGATGAGAAGATAGGGCCCCAGGCTCCATCAGATGGTAGTGAACGAGTACAGTTCTCGCTGAATTAAGGAAAACTGGAAGTAGGCTCTAGAACAGTTAGTCCGCATAGCCCAAACCCTAGTGTCCATGCACAGAGTTGGAGATTCAGCGAAGTCACAGAGGATCAGAAGAGAGATGTACTGGCAGCGGAAGAGTGAGTATAGATAGGGTTGAGGAGTGCAGTTGTTTGTATGTAGTTTGTGGTGATTGTGAAATTGGATAATGTTATGTGAGATGTTTGCATGTTGTGTGAGTGTGGTGATTTATAAAGAAGTTCAAATGGTTGTCAAGTCCAACGTGGCCTAAGATTGCAGGATAGTTTAAAAGGTGCAGAAGACACCGTTTACATTGCCGGATGAGTGGTTGTGTTAGTTGTGAGACATCATCAATGGCATGTTTAAAATTAGGGACTTACTTTATGTGAGTGTGAGACAAATTGGTATAGTGGATCTTAATGCGCAGAGAGAAACTGTACTGACTTCAATGTTACCCTATAGGCCGAGGTCTCATCGGAAGTGATTGTAACCTTTCTTGTGTGATTGAAACTGTTCATTCTTTCGACAAAGATTATTGTAATGTATTTTGTATGCCTGTGATGTTTCGGAGCAAGTGTGTGGGAAGATTGTAAAGGAGCAGGAACTGCTGCGAGGAGTGAGATTTACATCAGAGTATGCTGCACTGGTATAAGTCGGTTGGTGTGGTACTGGGCTGCTATTGGAAATCGAAAGAGAGGAAACAAGAAGAGCCTGATGATATGAATATGGACAGCCATTAAGTCTCTGGAGACTTTCTAAATGTCTACCTCCATATAACTAAGTTAGGGATGGAAGTGGAAATCAGACTATTGGTCCCACTAACATCGCAATTGCTCCAACTAGGATGACTCCTAGTTCAGTAGGAGTTAATGCCACTAGCATAACCTGTGAGTTAAGAAGTGAAGGTTTGAGGGAATGTGCCCCAGTTGATCCCAGGAGTGGGTGCTATTGATGCCCTTACAGTCCCAGTTGCTTTGGGCACCAGTAGTTACTCTGTATAAAACAAAGGGTTCTGGGAAAAATACATACAATTTGATGGTACCCAATAATGCTGGTAGGCAGAGCAGTGTTCAAAATAATTCAGGCCCTAGGGAGTTTGTTCCTTTAGTTCCAACCCACAATAGCACTCCATGTGGAATGAGTGCAGATATGACTTTAAATATGTCAGGATGCACTTCAATAGGTACATATCAGAAGATACCCACACATAATCCTTTTGCATGGGAACCACCTTTGAATGTCGGAAATGGTGCTCAGGGAAGTGAATCCATATGTAGAATTGGATGCAATGATTGTTGGAATTCTTGGCTTGCAAGAGTTAGACACTTATCAAGAAGATGAGCTTGCATTTATGTGTAGAGATATTACCAAGCGAGCGGGCTAAATTCATGATAAATTGGCAAAATTGGCTCAAAAATACGAGGTAGACTTAAATAAAACCAACGCTTTGCAAAGAAGTTAACAAGTGTGCTTCGGTGAAAAAGATATCGCTGGAGAACTCCAGGATTAAAAATTCAGATTAAAGAATTGATCCAGAACACTAGGAGATGGATTTAATTAGATAAGTGGGAGACCGAATGAGCAAAAACAAAAAAAAGAGGTATAGGAACCTTTGGGTGAACCATCGTCCATGGAGCAGATGGAGGTGTTACAACCTTTTCTTAAGAGAAGTGCCTGATGGAGGCTATGTTCATGTACCGTGGAGTCGAAGTGATCTTGCATCATTTACCAATGATTTCCCAAAATTGTGAGAGAAGCCAGTGGAATGGAATTGACAGGTTGAAAGGTTTATGAAAATTTCACAGGTGTTGTGGATTGATTTGAATACATTGTTTGACATTGTCATTCCGAGTGACTTATGGACTGAGTGCAAAATAGTCATTTGAGGGCCTGAGACAGTTCCTAGTTGGTTCTAAGAGTCAGTCTCCATTGGTGATGAAGAACTATCAGGATGTCATGACATTCCTGAAAGGGAAGGTGCTTCCTCAAGATGTTGATTGGGTCAAGATCGATAGAACAACTCAAGAGCCAAAGGAGTCAATCGATGCTTACTATGAAAGGCTCTTATAAGCATTTAAACAATGTAGTGGTGTAGAGACTTTAGAGGCAAAGAATACAGGACATTTTGTGTTGAGGTTTGTGATAGGGTTGAGGCACGAGATAAATCATATGATTCAGCAGTATTTAATCTGTTGGCAGCATAAGTCCATTGACGAGATGTTGTGTTATGCTAAATATTGCCACAAATACATAGAAATGAAGCAGCAAAACTTGAAGGAAAAGCTGATGCTTGCCCAAATGAAAGCTGATCAAAGAACTAGCCAGATGCCCATGGCTGTAAACAATGCTGGTGCAATGCAAGGTGTATATCAACAGTCACAGAATCCAACATAAGGAGAGGTCAAGGAGTCCTAGTAGATCTTAGCAATACCAATGGATGTCAATAGTCTAAAAAGGCCAACTTCTTGTCACCTCTGCAATAACCTTGAACATTGGATACAGGAATGTTGTTTGAATCTGGCTAATCATGTATAAAATACAGGATTTGTGCCTTCTCAGAATAACACTTTTAAACAGATGCAGGGTGTCCAAAGACCCAGGAGTCAAAATTCTAGTGTGCCCCAAGCTCCAGTAATGCAAGTACACCAACCCCGATACCACAGCAGAATGATGTTGGATCACGTCAGAATATAAATCAGGGCATGAGAATTAATGCAAATGGGGTACAGGATAATAATCCATTTCAACTGTTCCCTTTGTTTCACACAGGTGAAAGAAATGGCTCTGATCAGTCAGGATGATGGTGCCTGAGAGGGGAGGAAGACTGCATATGTAGCACAGCCTTAGAGGTAGATCAGAGCGGACCATTCGTAGATAGTGAAGTGGATGGCCATCCTGTGTCATTTTTGGTTGAAACTGATGCTACCAATTCTCGTCTGTGAAAAATAGAAGTGCCAAACCTACCCCTCTCATGAAAAACAGTCCAAGTTGTTGGTGTGGAGTATAAGCGAATGCCAACTCAAGAAACTGCCCAAGTTACTGTAAAAATAGGATCTTTTGACGACAAGCACACATTTATGATGTGAGCCAAACAGTCCAGTGAATCTCTTGGGAAGAGATTTACAGAACTGTGTCACATATTGTACTCCAGCAGGAATAGAACTTCATATCCAAGATGAGGATGTTGTTTTTAAGTTGATGAAAAGTGAAACACATTGCACCTTCTTGAGTTTGTTAACAGTTGACAATTTGCCTCCAGATTTGAGAGAAACAGTGAGACTTGAAGTGTGTGATTTTTCAGGAAAAGATATCAGACTGATAAAAGATATAGAACCTAACTGGATAACCATCGGACCAAATACTGTATTTTCCAAAACCCCACTGTATAGTTTACCTCCGAAACAATTGCTGGAATAACTCCTGTACTTGAGTCAATAATGCAGCAGGGAATTCTGAAGGAGATCATGGGAGGCCCTTGTAACTCTCCCATTATGGGTCTTCAGAAAAACAAAGTGGGAAATACAGAATTGTACAGGACTTTAGGAAAATAAACAATATTGTTGTCCCTTGTTGCCCTGTGGTACCGAATCCAGCTGTAACATTGTTTCAGATTCCGTGTGAAGCTGAGTGGTTTACTGTCATTGATTTGTGTCAAGCCTTCTTTTCGATACTGTTCCATGAGGATAGTCAATTCTTCCCAGCATTCCGGCTTGGAAACAGGGTTTTGGCAAGGTGCCAAGTTCCACAGGGGTATAGTGAGTCACCATTGATTTTCAATCAGATCCTAAAGAAAAATTTGAAATTGCTGGTCATGCCATGCAATTCGGTCCTGATTCAGTATATCGATGACCTTATGATGGCGTGGAATACTCAAGAAGCTTGTAAACAGGATACTATTGCATTACTGAACCACCTGCCTGAGAATGGACATAAAGTATCCCCAGGAAAGTTTCAATATTGTCAAAAACAAGCCCAATACCTTAGACACTTCATTGACAAAGGAGAAAGGTATCACAAGAGAGGATTTCAACAATACTGAAAATGGGTCCGCCAACTTCACAGAGAGACATCAGGAGGTTTTTGTGAATTTTGGGGCTTCTGTCGACAGTGGACACCCAACTTTTCCCTGGTGGCTAAGCCTTTACAGAGGCTGACATAATAGGATGTGTCTGATCTCCTACCCAGGGACAATGATTGTCTTGTTTCTAACTGACAGAATAGCTGCGTCATGCCCCGGCTCTAGGGATGCCCAAATATAACAAATCATTTGCACTTTTGTGCAGTGAGAGTGAGGGATGTGCTCTCTCAGTGCAGACTCAAACGCATGGGAATTCTAAGTGACCTGTCGCATATTTTTCCGCACACATTAGATCCTGTTGCTTCTGCATTGCCTGGATGTTTAAAATTAGTAGCTGTGGTTAGCACTAGCATAGAGAGGTGTGAAAATATTGTTATGATCATTAACTGTCTATGTCCCTCATCCAGTAGAGCTTTTATTGACTAGAAGCAGGACACAGCACATGACAAGTAGTTAATTTACCAAGTATGAGCAGATTATATTGGCTGCAGAAAATGTGACAATCACGTGTTTTGGGCTTTTGAATCCTGCTACTTTGCTGCTAATAGTAAATCTTCAGGGTGAACCATTTCCTGAATCTGATTATGTCCTTTATGTTGATGGTTCATGCTTGAGAGATAACGGCAGACGTTTGAGTGCAGCTTATGCTGTTTGTACTGAGCTGTTGAAGCTCCTATTATGTGCCCAAGTAGCTGAATTGATTGCTCTCACTAGAGCATGCTGTCTCTCTGATCAATTGGGAATGACAATCTTTACCTATAGACAATACTGCTTTGGTGTCGTTCATGACTTCGGACTACTGTGGTCTCAGCCAGGTTTTATGACATCCTCTGGATCTCTGACCCAGAATGGCAATCAAATGAAAAACCTCCTTGACGCACTACAATTACCTTATCAAGTTGCAGTGATCAAGTGCCCAGCACATCGTTCTGGAGTTTATCATGTGACTTTGGGCAATACATATGCCAGCGAGGTTGCTAGATACTGTGCTCACAATGTCTGTACCTTTAATGGTGAATTCACAAATGAGGGAATGGACACGACTAACTTTAACCTTTTGTTGACAATAGCTGATACTTGGGATGAGGTGAAGAGGCTCCAAGAGAAAGTGTCTCAAGAGGAACAGCAAGGTTGGGTGAGGGCAGTTTGCATCAAAAGAGATGATGACACTTGTGTTTTAATGGATGGTTCAGTGTTGCCAAATAGCCTGCTACATCCTATGGCTAGGCGTCTTCTTGGCCCTAATCATATTGATAGGGATGCTATGGTGAGATTGTTCAGACAGACTTGGTTCAAGCCTAAATTCAGATTGATGGCTGAAGTGTTGTGTCACTGATGTGTTGTGTGTCAGCAGGACAATGTTGTCAAGAGAACTGCAGTTACATTGAGTCACATTGGAAGGTCAGGAGGACCTTTTAACAGGATACAGATGGATTTCATGGCGATGCATGTGTGCAACAGACTGAGGTTTGTTTTGGTTATTGTGTGGTTTTTTTTTCAAGTTGGGTTGAGGCGTACCCAACTAGGCAAAATTATAGTCTTACTGTAGCCAAACTGCTGTTGACCAAGCAGAGCCAGAAGTAGCACTTGATCAAGTTGGAGAGAGCCTTGAGCAAGTCACGACTGTCTCTGAAGGTGAAACAGTAGAGTCTTGTTCTATGGCGAGTGAATCAGATTCAGAATCAGACCCCGGAGAAAGAACGAGTGCCGGAAGAAAGTGGATGGAAGCTGGAGACCATTGGCCCGGAAGAGGAGAACGAGTAAAAGTGAGTCTGTCTAAACAGTGTGTGCCACCAGCGATTGCTGAGGAAACTGAGAACTCTGATCTGAATGTGAGTGTAGATGAAGATGTGGCAACGAGAAAGTCAATAAGAACAAGAGTGCCAAATCGTACGTATTCTTCACCTGAGTGGATCTACTTTGCAAATAATGCAGATCAAGAAATCTGGAAGTATTGGAGTCAACATACAGGTTGGACTGAACCTCCATTGGCCCAACATCTTGATTGAACTATACCTTGAACTTTCATTGTCATCTATGAGTTTGGTTTGCATGCACATTAGAGCCATTTACATTAATTGGGATCGAGAGCCGGAATGATTAGCCTGTGCCCCGGAGAAGAAAGAGGGTTGTCACTTAGAAGAACGTGGAGTAGGGCTAGGGAAGTCTCACAAAAATGTTATATTGTTGATAAATGAACTTTTGAACTTTCTTTTGCTGCTTGCATTTGGTGTAATCAATGAAGACATATTTTGCTGCTGCCATATTTGCTTAGTAATAGATCTGATTCTAAAGACATAATAGTGCTAAATAAGAGTAATAGATGTAAATACATAGTAGGTGTTTTATTGCTCATGTCCTTTATGATCATAATCATTTTTGTAGTAGGAGTGTTTTACCCTACCAGTCCTGTACAGGAAGAGATATCTTCTAGTGATTCCCCCCAAATTCTGAATCCTAAGAAAAGTAGTAACTTAGATGAGAAAGCATCACACTTAGATGCATCTAGGGTCGATTATTTTGCAAATGTATATTTCCGCCTATTATATGAATATGTAAAGACTACGGAAGCGAGGGATTGTTATGTATGTACTCAATTGCCTGTTTCTGTTTCAGAATGCTTGACCTATCATCATATTCAAATGACTTATGGAATTTCATGGAGCTTTTTGTTGAGTTTGTTTCATGGGACAGGACATTATCAGTATTATTTTCAAACTAAGATTTAGCTCTTTCAGAGATCCCTATTACTGATCATTTGAACAGGTGTCCAGCTCCCTTTGAAATAAAAATAATTCCAAGATTTTTCAAACCTGTTTCCACTCTAGACACAGTTTGCACACAGACACAATTTAACTTGTATATTATCAGATGTTGAGAAGAAATTCCTGAATTTAGTTGAGGGCAGAAAAAGAGGGTTGGGAGCTAGTTCACAGTTACATGAGCATTTCCAGAGTCAAAATACGTGGACAAGGGAAGAAATAGAACTTCAGTTAACTGGAAACTTAGCTGCCTTAGCTCGAGATTCAGAGCATAAAGGAAGATTGTGCATTTGGATGGAAAGATCCTAGATTGACAATGTGTTTGCGGGAAAGAGTGTATGTGAACACACTTTTGAAGTTTGAGGGAACTATAAATTGTATTTGGATGGAGAGGACACTGCTTTCCCTGGAGTTTATTTTGTTTGTGGAAAACATTATTATTTTAGATTGCCAAAAGGATGTATGGAATGTGTTACTTGGGGATTGTTTTTCCAAAAACGTATCATGTGGAGCATTTTGACGTTCCTGTTTGGACTCAAGATTCTAGGTCTAAGTGTGGTGTGAGTGCAGGAAAGTGGCAGGAGACATTTTTGGTTCTACTTGTGGGCGTGGTTTTGAATGATTCAAAGATCCAAAGGCTCTCTACTATTGTGGATAAACTAGCTACTAGTACCGCTGGAGCGTTACTGGTCATAAATTCTGAGATCACAGCGATCAGATCAATGGTTTTATAAAATCGTCTTGTGTTAGTCATGTTGCTTGCAAAAGAGGGTGGAGTCTTAAGGTCAAACAATGTTGGACCTTTATTCCAGATAAAAGGAAGGATTTACCGAAATGTATCTAGAATATTTCAGTGTTGAAAAAGGATTTAAAAGAGTTGGAAGCGACTGGTGCATGGGATTTGATTGGAAATTGATTTTCTGCTATAGGTAGATGGTTAGGAAATTTAGGAAGTGGAATTGTAGGGTTTGTGTTGAGACCATTGTTGTCTATTTCCATAGTGGAGATAGTTCTGTTTGTTGGATACAACATTTTCCAAGGAATGAGAGTTCTGAAGAGCGGAAAGAGAAAGAGAGCAGAGGTTGAGTTGGAAGATAGCCAGTGTAAATATTACGATGACATGAAGCGTTTGGAAGAGTCTAGATGAGAGGTGTTCAAAACGACTAGGTTTTAGAGAGTCTTTTTCAAGAATAAAGTAGGTTTGTGATGACGTTATACATCATCAGAGGGAGGGTTGAAGGAGGATAACCTGACTGTGCCATTATGCTTCCTGAAATGTGAAGAAAAAGGGGTGGTTGTTTTTCCTTTTGTAACCTGTAAAATGAAATGTTAAACGTGGTGAACAGAAATATATTACTAAAAGTGCACAATGAGAAGATGACATTTATGTCAGCTACATTCATACTCGTTTGCAAGAATGTCAATGTTATAGTATTTTAGAAATGTTATTTCTTATAACAAGTTAGACCAGGGACCTCCCAACTTTTCTCTAGTGAGAGCTATTTCTGATCAGTGAAAATCATCACGAGCTACTGAAAGCTAAGCAACTTGCACATTGTTACCAGACACCCCCCATGCCCAGCTTCACTGGCTTCAAGTCCAATAGCCATAGAGTAATATACTATGGTTTGAAAAAAAAAAACTACTTTGACTAGGGGCAGTCTTACACTGCTGCCATTTGTGTCAGTGAAAGTGTGTGTGTGAATGAGATATATGTGTATGGATGACTGAGAGCCTGTGTTGTAGGTTCTTGTGTCACAGGATATACCTTTTGCCATTCATGTGGCATCATTACATGAATAACTCAAATATACATAGTAATGCAAAGTGCAGAAGAATGTTTTGCTAAACTTTTCATAATATTGAACTTTTTTAGCACTTTAAAATTATCTCACTCAAAATAATAGCTGTATTTTTCAATTATGAATATGGCATTATATCTACCAGCCACTGGGAGCAAGATGCCTGTTGTGTGTAAAAATTGAAATGGGAAAAAAAATAATTTTGGAGTTTACTTTATGTTTATATAGATTCCATAAAGCTCATCATCTAAATGTTATCACATTTCCAACTGTTAAATTTACAAACTGCAGACATCTTGCTCTCAGTGGCATGTAGACACTCTGCCATATTTACAAAAGAAAAATACAATCATTTGTTTAAATAGGAGGAATTTAAAGTAAAGAACCATTCAGACGTAATTAGTTTAATTGAAAGTGGAGAAAAACTTTATGAAAATGTTTCATAAAAATATTTTTCTTCACTTTAAAAATCTCCCATTTTAAAAAGAGTGACTGTATTTTTCGTTTTTATAAATATAGCACAGTATCTACTGGCCAGTGGGAGCAAGAGCCCTGCTGTTTGTAAATGCAACATTCTGAAATGGGAGAAAATTAATATAAAAAGTTAACTTAATCATCAAAGTAATTTTTCATGTTATTTTTTTACTCCCATTTGTTTTTCTTCCATTTAAACATAATTGTGTTTTCACGCTCCAATACTGAATTGTCAAGGACTTTTATTTAAGAGTTAAATCCCTCTGTGCTTCACTTCTTCCTCTCTGTGCCCCAGCCTGGGTCATAAATCTGACAAAGCACTAATCATTATCATGTGCTGCCATCTGCACCATGATGATATAATGTAAAATAAACAGAGCCTTCGCTTAGCTTCAAAAGGAAAAGATCATGCTCTGTTTATTTAAAAATGAACACAAGCTACTCTGAAGGTTGTCTGCAAGCTACTGGTAGCTCACAATCAAGTGCTTGGAGACACCTGAGTAAGACATTTGGAATATATTTGAACAGAAAGTAGATTCATGTTCATTTTGGTTGGTCGGAGTGAAGGCCACATTCTTTTTGTATGTTCTAACCTTCAACGTGAAAGCTTGTTTTTACAAAGCTGCAGGCGCTGAAGTTAACAAAGAGCTTACTGTGCATCAGAGATAAGAGGGTCTGAGAGAACCCTACCAGATGAAAGGAGTATCCTGGCACTGGCAGATATAGCTTTTGAGATTCCTGAATGTGAAGGTATATCAAGGTCAGCAGATAAAGACTTTGGAAGGCTAAATTGTTGTTAGCAATGGGGTATCTGGTTCACTAGGGTAGGTGCCTCAGTCAGGCAAAACAACCACTCTAGTCAGGGTGAGTAAGCTACACACCAAAGATAACCTGTGCTCACCCCCTGTAGTTTGCCGCGGAGCAGTCAAGCTTACCTCCAGAGGTAATGTGTAAAGCATTTGCACAACACACTCACACCAGTGACACAATAAAGACACCACAAAAGATACTCTACAACAAGTTATATAAAAATAAAGTGTATTGTATAAACCTCATAGACCAAAAAAACCTGAGTCAGTAATATTGTGCCAACCAGGCACTTGTCAAACCATTAGCATCATGAGGATACCCACCAAGAAACATTTCCCTCTGGCACCGGTCATATGAAACATCATCATGAACATGAAGGCCAATAAAAGGAAAAAGCACAAGTCATAAGCATTCTAGGCAGAGCAAAGGAATATTCACATCCCAGCATATATTATTGCATCAGGCAGAAAAATTCAGCAGAAACGCTGAGGGTGAGAGACCATGGTGATGTACTGTCGATTATCCAGTAATTACCCACAATGCCTTCTAAACGAGAGCTATAGCACATCTGCACTTTTTTCTACAGAGTATACAGTGAATGCAAACCCCACAGGTCAAACGCAGAAGCTCCTGCGCTTCTACTACCACAAATAAGGTCTAAAGGGGCTCAGCAGAGACAGGACATCTGTTGAGAGTTCCTTCTCGTCCTTTGAGACACTGGGGAGTGCCTCCCAAAATTGGATGCCTCCGTGACAAAAAAAGAAGAAGGGGGAGACCCCACACACCTCCCAATATGCAAGGAAATCGCAATATGTTTCCCACTTGCCGAATGACCGGAGGCGGCTGAGTTCACCTGCGCTGCCACTACAATAATTACGGTAGGTCTGATGAGCCTCTGGGAATGACTGAAACTTGCAACAAGGTGTTGTCCCCTGGGCACCTGTGCATCTACTCATCATATTACAGTACAGTGCAGGAATGGTGGTGTCCTTCTGGCAGCGCTCCTGGAGGTGGTCAGGAGCCTCCATCAGAACAAGGGAGCGATACAATGCTTCTATCTTACTGTAGCCTGTCATCCCTCTCTTATAGGAGGGGGCCGGAGTGGGAAGGAATGCAGCAGGGAGGCACCGTATATTTGCAGGTAGGGGTGGCCACGGTTCAGTCTGGTGCTGCTCACTGAACAGAATTCTGGGTTTTCTCAGCCATCGGTAGCTCATGTGGGTGGCATGCACCAACTCTAGTCCATTTTCCCGTTCCTAGAGGCTGCCCTTTAGAGGTACTGCAGCTAACCCACTGCGATGCGCCCCTTGCCAATGTGGGAGGAGCTGGCAATGTCCTCGTTGCACTAGCAATGACACTGAAGACGAACGCAACGTCTCTCCCCGGCCGCTCCGGAAAGGCTCCATCGGAGTAGGGAGAGTTGGCTGGCTGATCCAATTTATGAGCCCCAGAAAGGGGGGCTCCTGTGACACAGCACTCTTGGGTCTGGTCCTACCTGCTGCAAGGCAGCAGCCTCAGGAAGAGTGTCATCTCCACCCCCCGCAAACGGAGGAATCCCTAAAACATAAAGATTATGAGGTGCTTTAGAAGCACTGAACCGTAATTAGGAAAGCGCCCCTTACACGCTGACCTACACTGAAGTATAGCATTCCACAGGTCATATATATGCAGGTCCATCAAATGCTCCTCAAACACAGTGTATAGATAATACCAAGGAGACGGAAACAGAGCCCTCCCTGAGCTGGGATCCTAGTGAGGCACTCAAGCGAGGCACCAAAAGGAGCAGGCAGGCCAGCAGAACTAGGCAGGTGGTGGTTCCTCCTGGCACCACAGCAGTGTCCTAACTGGGACCGAGTCAGGGAGCAGGCTGGCAAAAGCGCAACAAATAAATAAGCTTTCTTTATGAGTCCTTCGGTCCTTACAACAAACCTCATGCAGTAGGACAACAAAAGAAGAGCAGCTCAGATGAGTCCTATATGAAGTCCAAGTCCCAAAAGGTGCTCTCCCCATCAGGAGCAAGAGCCCTCTACTTATTTTCAAAAATGCCTTTGTTCACAGGGTAACTTCAAAGGAGTCCTTTCAAGTCAAGCACAACACCCTTTCAACCCAGCCCTGTTTCCAGACATAAGTAGGAGGTAATTGGTCCAGTGTGTGAAGGCAGGACACAGCCTATTGACATGTAAGGTGTGAATGACCATGCCTCTCTCCAACCCAGAAAGACTATCAATATGCAGATGTCTCCTCTGTCACACCCAGTCCCTCCTGTGTGATGGCTGTCTGGTAAGTATGCATCAAGTGGAGCTGTCTCTCTGCCCCAGATGCGGACTGGAGTCAGGCTGCAAAAGCACAAAAATTATAAGCACAGAGAAATGCCCACTTTCTAAAAGCTGCATTTTACTATGGTAATAAAATTTCCACCAACACCAATAAGCAGGAATTCTCACTACCATCCCAAACATACTAAACATGCCCATGCTATTCCTCATAGATCAGAAGATACCACATAGACATATTTCAGGGCATTTTCAATGCAATCCTATTAAAGGAGCAGCACTCAAAGTAGTGAGCAACTAAATAGGCTGTTTGTCACTACTAGGACATGTAGTACATAAAGACATATGTCCTACCTTTTACATACGCAGCACCCTGCCCATAGGGCTATCGTGGGTCTACCTTAATCAATCAATCAGATACATTTATAAAGCGCGCTACTCACCCGTAAGGGTCTCAAGGCGCTGGGGGGGAGGGGGGCGGTCAGTGCTCGTAGAGCCAGGTCTTGAGCTGCCTTCTGAAGGGGAGGTGGTCCTGTATGGCGCGAAGGTGGCTGGGAAGGGAGTTCCAGGTCTTCGCTGCCAGAAAAGAGAAGGATCTTCCTCCGGCGGTGGCTTTGCGGATGCAGGGTACGGCTGCCAGGGCTTGTCCGGTCGAGCGTAGGGTGCGTGGAGGAGTGTAGAATGAGACGCGGTGGTTGATGAGTTTTGGTCCAAGGTTGTGCAGGGCTTTGTGTGCGTGGGTGAGGAGTCTGAAGGTGATCCTCTTGTTGACTGGGAGCCAGTGAAGTTTCTTCAGGTGTCCGGAGATGTGGTGGTGGCGGGGTGTGTTCAGGATGAGTCGTGCGGCAGCGTTCTGGATTCGTTGCAGTTTCCTCTGCAGCTTGATGGTGATGCCGGCGTACAGAGTGTTCCCATAGTCCAAGCAACTGGTGACGAGGGCGTGGGTGTCGGTGGGGATCCAGCGGAAGATCTTGCGGAGCATGCGGAGGGTGTTGAAGCATGCCGAGGTCACCGAGTTGACCTGTCTGGTCATGGAGAGGGATGAGTCCAGGATGAAGCCGAGGTTGCGTGCGTGGTTGGTGGGTTGGGGAGTGCTGCCCAGGGCGGGAGGCCACCAGGAGTCGTCCCAGGCGGTGGGTGTAGGGCCGAGGATGAGGACCTCCATCTTTTCTGTGTTCAGTTTAAGCCGGCTGTCTGTCATCCAGTTCGCTACTTCCTTCATGCCTTCGTGTAGTCTGGTTCTTGCTGAGGTGGGGTTGTTGGTGAGGGATAAGATGAGCTGGGTGTCGTCGGCGTAGGATATGAGGTCGAGTCCGTGTTTTCGTGCGATGTTCGCCAGGGAATGTCATGTAGATGTTGAAGAGGGTGGGGCTGAGGGAGGATCCTTGGGGGACGCCGCAGATGATCTCTGTGGCTGTGGATCTGAAGGGGGGGAGGCGGACTCTCTGAGTTCTTCCGGAGAGGAAGGAGATGATCCATTGCAGGGCCTTTCCTCTGATGCCGGTGTTGCTGAGGCGACGTATCAGGGTACGGTGGCATACCGTGTCGAAGGCTGCAGAGAGGTCCAGGAGTATGAGGGCCACGGTTTCTCCTTTGTCGGTCAGGGATCTGATGTCGTCCGTGGCTGCGATGAGGGCGGTCTCGGTGCTGTGGTTAGCTCTGAAGCCGAACTGTGAGGGGTCGAGTGAGCCGTTGGTTTCCAGGGCGGTGGTGAGTTGAGCGTTGACGATTTTCTCAATCACTTTGGCGGGGAACGGTAGGAGCGAGATGGGCCGGAAGTTTTTGAGTTCGGTGGGGTCTGCTGTTGGTTTCTTTAGGAGGGCGTTGAGTTCGGCGTGTTTCCAGTTCTCCGGGAAGGTGGCGGTGGTGAAAGACACATTGATGATGTCTCGGAGGTGGGGTGCGATGATGTTGTCGGCTTTGTTGAAGATGTGGTGCGGGCAGGGGTCGGATGGTGATCCTGAGTGGATGGAGTTCATGATGCGGGTGGTTTCCTCGGTGGTGGTTGGGTTCCAGGTGAGGATGGTGGTGTTGTCGGTGGCGGGTTCCAGTGGTGGGTTCGTGTTGGTTGTGGTGAAGCTGTTGTAGATGTCGGTGATCTTGTGGTGGAAGAAGGCTGCGAGGGAGTCGCAGAGGTCCTGTGAGGGAGGGATGGAGTTGTTTTCTGCGTCGGGGTTGGAGAGTTCTTTGACGATGCCAAATAGTTCCTTGCTGTTGTGGGCGTTGTTGTCTAGTCTGTTCTGGAAGGCTGATTTTCGTGCGGCGCGGAGGCATTGGTGGTGTTGGCGGGTGGCGTTCTTGAGAGCAGACATGTTCTCCTCGGTCTGGTTGAGGCGCCAAGTCTTTTCGAGGGTGCGGCATTCTTTTTTGGAGTCCTTGAGGTCGGGGGTGAACCAGGAGTTTTTCTTGTGGTTGTTGGTGTTTGCTTGGGTCTTCAGGGGGGCCAGGAGGTTGGCGCAGTCGGAGATCCAGCTCGTGAGGTTGTTGGCGGCTTCGTTGGGGTCTGTGGTGCTGGTTGGTTGGTTCTGAGAGAGGGTCGATGTGAGTTGTTCCGTGGTGATTCGATTCCACTGTCTTCTTGGTGGTTGCTGGGTGTGGTGGTGCACGGTAGTCTTCTTGAAGCTGAAGTGGACACAGCTGTGGTCCGACCAGGCGAGTTCGGTGGTGTGGCTGAAAGAGATGTGTTTGCTGGAGGAGAAGATGGGGTCGAGCGTGTGTCCGGTGTGGTGGGTGGGGGTGTTGACTAGCTGTTTCAGTCCCAGGTTGGCGAGGTTGTCCAGTAAGGCGGTGGTGTTGTTGTCGGTGTGGTTCTCCAGGTGGAAGTTGAGGTCCCCTAGGAGGATGTAGTCGGTGGACGGGAGTGCGTGTGGGCTAACGAAGTCTGCGATGTCTTCGCTGAACTTAGTGCGTGGTCCTGGTGGTCTGTACATGAGGGTGCCTCTGAGGGTGGTCTTGGGGTCCCTGTGGATCGCGAAGTGGAGGTGTTCGGTGTCGGGGAGTGAGTCGTCGACGTGGGTCGAGATGCGGATGGAGCTTTTGTGTGCGATGGCGATGCCTCCTCCGGTGCGGTTGGTGCGGTCTTTCCGGATGATTTTGTAGCCGTCGGGGATGGCTATGGCGATGTCGGGTGTCGAGGAGGGGTTCATCCAGGTCTCGGTGAGGAAGGCGATGTCCGGTGTTGTTGAGTCAATGAGGTTCCATAGTTCGATGGCATGCCTGTGGACGGATCGGGTGTTGATCAGGATGCAGTCGAGGTTGTTTCCGGGGGAGTCGTTCTTGTCGGGTGCGATGTGTGTTCGTAGGCAGGTAAAGCGGCAGTTGAGGCAGGTGAAGGATCCGTGGGTCCGCTTCGGGGTAGCGCGGTAGCAGCCCGGCGTGCGGCCGGGGTTGAGGGCGGTGAGGGTGGTGGTGTCGTAGGTCAGGCGGGGGTGGCGGATGGGGTGGGGTTCGCGGGGACCAGGGGTTCGGGCTCTGGGCCCATCCATGCGCGGACGGGCGCAGACGGGCTTGCCTTAGGCGCGCCTTCGCGCGCCAGTGGCGCGCCCGCTGCGCGGCCTCACAGCGGCCGCCATATATGGGGTAGCCGGGGAGGAGAGGTCAGCTGGGAGGCGGGAGGCGGGAGGGTAGGTGAGCCAATGGGATTGCGCTTGAGGAGCGCAGAAACGGCGGGAAAAGCGGGAGGCGGGCGGCGGGAAAAAACGAGGGAAAAACGGCTTTGGGAGGGTGGCGAGAAAACAGGGGAAGAGCGATGCAGACGACGAGAAAGGCGGAAAAAGGACGAAAAAAGGCGGAGAAAAACAAGCACAACGAGCAGGGGCACCAGGCGCAAGGGGGGGGGGCACGCACTCGGGGATACAGAAAAAAAGGTGGAATTACATTCAACCAGGCAGTCTCTGAGGCAGGCACTCGGGGGTACAAAATAAAAGAGGGGAACCGGGCACTCTGGGGCCACGCACTCGGGAAACAAGGAGAGAAGTGGAAGCGGCAGTCACGGGGGCACACAGGCAGAAATAGGCAACACTGAGGCAGGCAAGCACTGGTGGCGCTGCGGAGGCGGGGGAGCGACCTACCCTAAGGGGTGACCTAGAAGTAGTGAAAAGGGAGTTTAGGCCTTGGCAAGTAGTTTGACTTGCCAAGTCAGTGTGGCAGAAAACTGCGCAAGCAGGCCCTGCAGTGGCAGGCCTGAGAAAAGGTTTGGAAGGCTACTTCTGTGGGTGGCACAATCTCAACTGCAGGTCCACTAGTAGCATTTAATTTATAGGCCCTGGTTATATGTTATATCCCTTTAGATAAGCCAAACAGGTGTAAGCCAAATATACCAAGTTGGAGTGGGAGAGAGAGCACATCTTTTAGCACTGATTATCAGTGGTAAAGTGCCCAGAGTACTAAAGCCAACGAAAAGAGGGTCAGAAAAATAGGAGGAGAAAGGCAAAAAGTTTGGGGCTAACCCTGCTGAAAGGGTCATTTCTAACAATTGTTAAATAATTATAACTGCCTTACAGTTGTGTTTCTCAAATGAGATTTTTATCATGATGTTATCACACCTGGAAGAACCAAGATTTAAGAGTACTTTAGCTGGCAAGGGATTCAGACTCTCTCTGGCTCAGAGCGACCATTTTGAGGTATAGACCTCGTGTGGCTTAATGCCACTGCACCTCTCTTGAACAGAATCTTGCACTGAAATTCTGTTTGCTAACCTTTTTCAGATATTCTTTTTAGTATTAGAATAAGTTAGGATCTAGATTCAGTGGTTAGACAGGAGAAACTTAATTTTAGAATCCAGACATCAAGTACTTTTCCTGATTTTCTGCATTGATGCTATTGAAGTGTTGGTCTTTTATTTGACTTTATTAGTTTTGAGACTCACTTATGTAATTTTGGCTTCAGGCATTGAAACTTTAATTGGACTCTGAGGTTTAATGTGTGACTACTGAGTTGCACTGTAATTAAATTTGAATGATAGGGTAAAATGATCTCTTAACCTCTCAGAACAGGGGAGAAAAGATTACTGGGCCCCAGACAAAAAGATAGGGCACCAGGCTCCATCACTATGGTACAGACACAGAAACATTATTTTTAGTTATAGCATTTTATGAAACCACGTTTTACTGCAGATATCTAAAGAACATTTTGGATTTGTGATTTTAAGTTTAACCAGTGCTTATCAATAAAAAAGTGTTTATCTGTGCAAGAAATAAAATAAACATCATAAGAATATAAGCGCTCACGCGTTATTGCTAAATCGCATAGATAATTTCTAGTAGAAGCTTAGTTACTTGGAAAAAAAAATGTGAAAGTTAATTTCGGTGTTTAGGAGAAAGTATTCTACCATATCTGTACACAACTCCGATATTGAACGAAATCATACCATCGTTTAGGTTGTAAGAGGTTCGCTAATTCAGGCTGAATGCAGACTGCTGTTAAATATCCTGTCAATTTAATACCTGTGGTTGCATTATGATTATAGCTTGCATCTGTTTAGTGCCCGGGTAATAAAACAATGACACTCTTACACTTATTATGGATTATTTAATGCAGCCAAATTGAAGATTACATATAATTAGAAAAGAGATTGTCATCTATTTGTGGACTTTCGCTGTCAAGCGTTTGTCATGCAATATAAATAGGAAAATGTCTTAAACAACCGTGTTTAAACAGCGACTTTCTCATTCAAAGATGCACACACTGGCGTTCATCACAAAAAGTGGAAAAACACTATCAATACATTTGCATCCGAGTGACTCTATTTCCTCGGAGACCAAGACTGATAAAATTCTTCATGAATCCAGAAATAAATGAGACAAACACAAAGTTCTTTCTGGGTATGCATGGAGGATTCACATTCTGGGAATCAAAATATTTGTCAAGGCAGATGTAATTTAGGCAGTGACATAATGTAAACTGACTTCCCCCCACACACCCCGCGAAGTCACTGAGGGGCTCCTATACCTCAGGGTATACATATACCTTGGGTTGAAAGGGGGCCAGCTGAAGGAAGTATTCCCCCAACCACAACACGATCTGCAGGGTCTCGTTTACTCAGGGACTGGTAGAGAAACAGTCAGCACCCACAACGATGGTGAATTCACACTCACTTCCAGCCCATTTCAGAAAAGTAAATTTATACATGTATATTTACGTCATGTGTTTATTGACTCCCACCCATAGGCATAACTCTCCCCGTTCTTGCTACTCTGCATTTTTTTGTGGAAATTTACACTTAGGTTTAGACTTGTATGTCTCCACTCCCTCAAATGAGAGGGTGAAGTCTCCCACAGGCCTTTTCAAGTATTTACAAGTTTATTACTAGCATATATGCACCTGTAGATGGAGATATCTGCTTCTGGGGTGGAGAACTCCCTAAGGGAAATGTAATAAAGTATATTTAAAAAAGATAACTCACATATTTGAACATATACTGTAAATGTAAAATCTGTATCAATAAGAGATTTATATGTTAAATATTAAACTAATTTAATTTGTTTAACATTAGTTACTAAGCGATGTTATTTCAATTTCCTGCATCCTGTGCCTCCACTGTTTTTTTATGGGAGCAGCTCCATTAGTTGCATTGGTCAATATGTTTCAGCCAATTCCTGCTAACTACTAACTACTTAAGGGTCAATATGGTTTTCTTCAGGACCTTTTTTGCATGCTCCCGAAGGCATGCGCAACTTCGCAAAACTTAACAAACGGTTTTGTCTGCACTCTCACTCTATTTGAGTATCTGTAGGGAGAAAAACATAGAGGAATGTGGTCTCTGTGGTGAAAAGAGGTTTTGTTAGTAATCACAAAAACTGAAATATGTGCACATCATGTGCTTTTTAGTCTCCGCATCATGGAGCCCAAAGTGCAGGGGCAGCTGTTAATGCAAATTCAGGAAGAACGCCTAAACAAACCTTTCCATGGCTTCTATTTTTGCCCTCCTCATGGGCCCACCAAAACAATAATATGTGGCTCAGAATTTTTGGTGGTGTACCCTTCTCTCCATACTTGGAATCAGGTCTTCTGTGTCCGTCATGCCTTTATGTAGACTGATAAGAGAGCCAGAGTTAATGCCAAAATCACAAAAGCCACCTGGGGTAAAAGAGGCCTGGCCTTCCTTGGTATTATTGCTTACTATAAGGCACCCACTTAAGAGTGATTATTACATGAACACAAGGGAAATAGAAGCGAAAAGGATTCCTATGACTAAGGCAGTTGTTGGTAGATCACTCTGGGATTTTCTATAGTTGTCAAAATCAAAAAAGACCTAAAAATGCTTACCTATCCCTGCCAGTCAAGGCGTTATTAGAAATCTTGGATAAAACAATGAGGAAGGATAGAATATTAGCTTTTATATTCCCAATATGGCGATATATGATAACCCCCACTTCATTCCAGTAACACAGTGTGACATTTTCAGACAATGGATAGACTAGCAGTTACCAAAGAGCTGACCCCATAGAAAAATTGGTAAGACCCCATTTGAGATGGATGACCACTGTTATTTATAATCTCTTAAAAGACAATCTAAATGGAACGAATAGTAAAGTTCAGGAAAAGTAGCCATTAACCTTAAATAAGAGTTTTCTGAAGAGGAATGGGTGAATATGCAGTTAATCATACCCAACACATAATCTGCTTTTAAAATCCTACATTAATGGTATTTAAGTTCAGAGAGGCTATGCCAAATATATCCAAATACATTTGACAATCGCTGGCGATGTTCAGTGAAAAAGCACTAGTTTCGTATATGGTGGGAGTTTCCTAACATAACATGCTCCTAAAAGGAGTTACTTGGTGACATAAAAGTAACATTGAGCTAAGATTTGCCTCTAGAATCAATCAGGTCTAATCCTACTAGCCCTACTAAATGAAAACCTTGAACTAATCAACAGTTGCAGAAGATCACTACTATTGCTCATGGTGGGAGTGGCCAGAATGTCAATAGAGTTATTCTGGATAAAGATTCATCTAGCATTACACAATGGTTGGTAAAATGTAGCAAATATTAGAAAATGAAATATTAACACACAACCTCAACCCAACAAATACATTCTTTAAAACCATTGTTAACATACATGTCTAATATGAAACACCAGTGCTTTACGACTCCTAGACTTAGGGTTTTTAATTATTTACCTAATCTTTAAACACCATATCAACAAGAAGACACTGATAGATGATTAAAATGTAGAGTTCAGTATAATAATTGTGTGTGCATTGCCATTGTAATGGATGCATAATAGTAGAACTCACAGCACTGAGGACCTAGGAGATAAGGAGGAGAGAGAGGGAGAGGGAAATTAACAAGTTGTTATTATAACAACATACTCTGTATCATAATCTCAATACAATGATTAAAGTAAACAGATGCTTCGGTTGGACATGAAAAGTTTACATTTTAGAGATATCTGGACAGTTAATTTGTGGAGAACTGCAGCACAAACTTTGCAGACTTCTGTGGATCCAAGGATTAAAAATATGTTAAAATCTGACTGGCCAGGGGGCTTCTTTTCCTGTAGGGCATTTCATGTTTGCGGACCAGGAGATGGATCAGCGAAACCAAAGTTCTCTGATGGCATGTCACAACAGCAGGAAAATATGTTGTGGCAGCCACTGCAAGACTCTAGGACTTGCTCCCCATTTCCTGAAAAAAGTTTGAAAATGCACATAAGGGGACAGGGTGAGTACACCCTAGCACCCATGCCTGTGTGGAGGATCTCAAAGGTAACCACACGTGTTTGGATGGAAAAAGTGGTATAATTTTTCAAACAGGCTCACAGATCCAGCATCTGGATTTGCCATCAATTGATACCCAATATAGCACAAACACAGTCTTCTAGGTACCCCAGATCCTGAACAACCTTCAGTCTTGTGCCCTGAATCAAGGGAAACTTGCATGGCCACTTATTTATGGATGTGTTGTACTGTTTACTGAATTATGTTTCTGGCTGTGAATTTTGTCCCTGGGTGGGGGCACCAGGTTAGGCCAGCAAATCCAAAAAAGAAAAACAAAAAACAGAAGCAGGGCCTGCAAAAAAATTGGGTTTTGCTGTACTTATTTTTGGGTTTGTGGCACTTGGGAAGGAAGTATGACTCTCCAAACGTGTGAGAGATGCAACCCAGAAAAAATGTTGCAGTATAGTAGTATTCTTTCTATGGGCCCTGCGGAGGATCATTGAATGCAGTATCATCAACAAAAAAGTGGCTTATCATTGGGTAAACACTTCAAACTCTAACAAACAAGTTAGCAACGTTTTGGAAAAAAGGTGCTTGGCTCCTGGAGGACACCATTTTCACTTTCTTCTTAGAACTAAAAGAGCCAAGCTTGTGCTGTTTCTAAAATGTCTAGACCACAACAGATACAGAGTTTTCAAACAAGATTATTAAACCAATGGCAATCATCTACTGTCTTACGTCAGAAAGATATTGTTGGAAAATGGGTTATTGGTAAGGGCAGGTAGGTACCTACACCTAGCAACAAGCCACTAACCTCCACTTAGATCCAGTTAGGTCTCAGTAAATTAACGCCAGCTCAACCCTTGGTAGCTTGGCAACGAGCGTCAAGGCTTAACTTAGGAGACAGAGTGTAAAGCATTCAAATATCACAAAACAGTAATTAAATAAAACACAGGAAACAGTTTAAAAATCCAAAACCAATTTATACAAATAGTTTATATTTTTATCTTTAAAATGACACCAAAACGAATAAAATCGGATAAGGGGAACCGGAGATATGAATTTTTAAAGAATTATTATTTTTCTAGCGCTTAGAAACAAAAAGCGCCAATCGGGTCATCTGGTTGCACCTCGACCGGGGCAAAGTCAAAGTTTCAGGCCGACCGCGATGGAGCCCTGCTCGGCTACAGGTCGCGGGAGGCCTCGGTTAAAAAGTTACCTTCTGACTTAGTCTTTATTTTGAAGATTTTCTTCACCGGGACGAACCTGCCAGTCCAATCTGACCTCCTGGAGCCCTTCTCCGGATACGCGATGCTGGATTCCTCGGTGGAGATTTTTACCTTCGGACTTAGTCGTTTTTTCGAGGTGAAAATCCTTCGACCGGGGTAAACCTGGATCTTGATCCGACGTCCATGGAGCCCTTCTCGGATACGATGGCTGGAAGGTCCCGGTCAACTTTTTACCTTCGGACATAGTCTCTTTTTCGGAGATTTTTCTTTACCGGGACGAACCACCAAATCAGGCCGGGTCGCGGTTGAGGCAAGCCGGCTAGAATTGCCGCGGCGGGTCGGTCCCTCTATGGAGCTTTTTTACAAAAATTCTCAAATCTTCTCCAAACTTCTGGGGCTTCACCCAGATGTCCCTTTAAGGTTTTTTTTGGGGTCCACAGCTCACCCCAAGGGTCCAGAAGTTCTGAGATGGTCCTTGGGGGGGTGCGGACTACAACTCCCAGAATGCACCTGGCGCAAACTCCTTTTTGGCCACTGGGCAGTGGTCAGCTGGTCGCTTTCTTCAGGAGTTGGTGCAGGGGACTCTGGTTAGCAATTTTTCACCTGTAGCAAACAGGGAGTCCCTCCTTGAACCAGTTGAAGCCAGGCAAAGTCCTTCTTGTGGTGAAGCCCAAATGTGCAGCTGGTGCAGTCCTTCTGAGTGCAGGTTCCAGGTGCAGGCCAGGGGTCCAGCAGGGCAGTCCTTCTTCTCCTTTAGTTCTTTCTTGTTGAAATCTTGTGGGGATCTGAGGTGTGGGTGCAGGTCTGCCAGTTTTATCCTTGCTCCTGGGTGAAAAGCAGGGGGGTCCTGGTTCTCCAATCAGGTACAGGGTCGTCCCCCTGTGATGACCACTTCCTGGGAAGTGTGGCAAAAATCCATCCCAGAAGGCAACATTCTCTAAAAATCCATCATGGCTGAATCTGATTTTTGGAGGTTACATCTGGCTGAGCCCACCCACTGGTGTGGCTAAAAATCATAAACACACCCCTCTCCTGCCCTCTCCTAATCTAATCAAGGGGGCACCTAGTTGTCTGGGGTTGCAGGATGTGGGGGAGTTGCTGGGTGCTCCAAATGTCCTTCTCTGCCTTTGAAGAACAGTTTGGCAGCCCTCCCCCTTCCTGCCTCACCATCTGCTGAGGGGAGATTCTCTCCCACAGGCACATTCCTTTGTGTGAAGCCAGGCCACTTCACACCTCATCAAGGCAGCTTGGCTAAGCTGCTGCAGGCTGGCCAATCAGAGCACAGCAGCAAAAACAATGCAGGGCTGAAATTGGCAACTTTTTAGGTAAAGTCTAAAACTTTTTACCTGAACAAGTTATATTAAATCCAACAACTGGGAGTTGTGGGATTTATTACAACAATTAATTTGATACCAAATTATTGGTATGCAACATTTAAGGAGACTTTAAAATTTAAAATAAAGTCTCCCCATTCTAGCCTATGAAGGCCATTTACTTCAATGAGGGAAAAACGAATTTGGCTGTTTTTACCTCACCAGGGCTTCTAAATCTATTTTTATAAAGTCCCTGCTTATAGTTACATGGCACCCAGCCCTAGGGGCACATAGGGCACACCTTAGGGGTGACTTATATGTAAAAATAAGGTAGTTTAAGACTTTGGAACTACTTTTAATTCCAAAGTCGAATTTGCATATAACTTTAAAAGCAGCCAGCAAGGTAGGCCCGCCTTTAAAATGACCCTGGGCACCTCAGCAGTGCACCTATGTGTGCACCACCTATGCTGTGGTCCCTAAACCTACATGCCCTACCATATACTAGGGACTTATAGGTAGGTTAACTTAGCCAATTATAATTAGCCTAATTTGCATATCCATTTTACACAGAGCACAGGCCCTGGGACTGGTTAACAGTACCCAGGGCACCATCAGAGTCAGGAAAACACCAGCAAAAAGTGGAAAATGGGGGCAAAAAGTTAGGGGGCCTCTGCAATCAGCCCTGTTTACTCACACAAGCCCCCCCCAGCCCACACGCCCAAGGGACTCAGCCCAACCCTGGGAGAGTCTTCCTGGCTTGTTAGGTGAGGAAGACAGTGAAGAAAACTGGCTGTCCCTTTGCAGGGCCTACTCTGCCTTACATCCTCCTGTCATGGTCACTCCCTCTGGGTAGTGAAGCCATCCCAACAGTGAAAGGACCCATCTCAAACTGAAACTTCCCTCTAGGGGGGTCTTCCTCCTCTCTCTCTGCCAACTTGGGTAGTGAGGTGCCCACCTCCCCTACTCCTAACTTTGCTAGGGCAACACCTACTTTACCCAAAGAGGTCACCCAACACTTGAGCAACCCCACCATGACCAACAGGGTCAGGGGGCCTACTTTGCTATTGGCCCTGGGGTCTGCCTCCCAGGCCAAGTACAGTGCTGCCAGGAAGGCTAGCACCCAGCAGAGGCTACTGACAGCTGTCAGAACCCAGAACCAGACCCTAAGCTCTCCACTGACAGGTGGCTGAGCTGCTTTAGGGGCAACTATGGGGCCCTGACACCTCTCTTGCTGTCTAGAGTGGGGGGCCACCACCTCCTGTGGCAGACACCCTCCTTCCACTCTCCCTTCTGTCAGTGCAGGGGCAACACCTTGCATCTGGACAGCTGCCTGACTACTCAGGACTTCCTTGGGTTCAGGTGAGGCCTCACCAGTGCCAACTCTGGGCTCTCCCCCTACAGGGGCAGAAGGCCTTTGGCTCCCTGGAACTCTCTTTAAGAGTGGCCTACCCTTCCTTTTCTTCTTTCCTTTTCTTGGGGACCCCTGTCTCCTAACTGTAGGGACTGACTCCCCAGGACTTTGGTTTGGGGGGGCGCCCTGGGCGACCGCCCCATCTGGGACCAGACTCACCTCTGGGAGGTCATTGCCCAGGATACAATTTAGGGGGAGGTCAGCACTGACTACCACCCTAGACCAGTCAAGGATACCCTCCCTCTCTAGGGGCACTATGGCTACAGGTTTGGAGGTGACCTCCCCTGTGGCTATCCTGACTTTCCTTGTCTCTCCTGGGACATACATGTCTAGGGTCACTAACCGGTCACTCACTATAGTGTGACTGGCACAGGTGTCTCTCAGGCCAGTGATAGGGATCCCATTCACCTGAATGGGGTGGAAGTGCCTACTTCCACCCTCAGGGATCACCAGCTTACCATCTGGTCCTGTCTCCCAGCTCAATGCTAGGAGGGCTTCATCATCTGAGGAGTCCTCCTCCATGGCTACACTGGACAGCCCAGTGCTAACCACCTTCTTTGGACAGGCTGCAGCTCCTCTGAAGTGACCTGTCTGCTGACAGTCAAAGCAAGCCCTACTGTCCAAGAGCTTTTTTAACCCTGGGTCTCCCTGTCTCTGCTTGTCAGAGTGGGAGTGGGATTTACTCTCCTCCTTCTTAGGGTTCTGGGGTACAGAGGGAGTCTCTGTGGTGGGCTTACCACCTCCCTCCTTAGGTTTTTGGGGACCTGCCCCCCTCTTCTTGGAGTCTCCCCCCTGGGACTTGACAACCACCCTGGTTCTCAACCACTCATCAGCTGCCTCCCCTAGCTCTCTAGGGTTGGTCTGCATAGAGTCCACTAGATGCTGGCGTAACCTTTCTTGGGTACAATTGGTCAAGATGTGCACTCTCATGATCAGATAGTATAACCCCTCATAAGTATTTACTTTGTTACCAATAATCCAGCCCTCTAGTGCCTTAAGTGAGGTGTCTACAAAGTCAACCCAAGACTGGGTACTGACCTTCTGGGTGTCCCTGAACTTCATTCTATACTGCTCTGGGGTCAGACCAAACTTCTTGGTTAAGCACCTCTTCATACTAGGGTACGAATCTGCCTCCTCCCCCCTTAAGGTCAGAAGCCTATCCCTCCCTGAGTTGGGGACCAACTCCCACAAAAGGGAACCCCAGTATTGAGGCCTAACCCTTCTCATTTGGAGTGCCCTCTCAAAGGCCTCCAACCATTTGTCTATATCATCCCCCTCTACATAAGCAGGAACCACCCCCTTGGGTAATCTGGGGTAAACTCCCCCACCCATGGACACCTCAACTTCTCTGTCGCTGTCACCATCTCTTTTCTCTTTGTTTGCCCACTTTTTCTTTTCTAGGGCCAGCTTCTCTGCTTCCAAAGCTATATATGCAAGCTGGGCCTCCAGCTCTCTTTCTCTGATGGACGGGTTCTCTCCTCCTGAAGGGACCCCCTTCCCATCAATAGCTTTGGGTCTGCCCCTAGTGACTGTATGTACTGAGGACCGGTCTTCCCCATCCTCACTTAGGCTCAGATGCCCTCCTTCCCCTGAGTGGTTAGAGCTAGCATCCTCCCCTCCTTCTTCCTCTTCTGGAGCTTCCTCTAGGCCTACCTCTTGGGCCTCAGCCCATGCTGTTAGGGATTTGATCAGGACTTGCTTCCTGAGGTCAGTGGTTGCAGGCAACCCTCTTTCAGTACACAACCCCCTAAGCTGGGCTACTGTCAGTGTGGGTAGGCTAGCCAGATCAAGCTCCATGGTTCCCTAGTTTTGTGTCAACAAAAACATTTTGCAAAAATTGGAAACAATAATTTAGAAAAATTAAAAAAATTCAATAATAGAAATTAATCCAAATTAAAAATTTAAATTAAAAAATATATATATATATATTTTGCACTAAGACAACTTAAAGGATTTTTAATTTGTTTTACTTAAAACTGTAACGTGATACTGAACACAAGTACAGGATCCCACCGCTGCCACCAAAAATGTTGGAAAATGGGTTACTGGTAAGGGCAGGTAGGTACCTACACCTAGCAACAAGCCACTAACCTCCACTTAGGTCCAGTTAGGTCTCAGTAAATTAACCCCAGCTCAACCCTTGGTAGCTTGGCAACGAGAGTCAAGGCTTAACTTAGGAGACAGAGTGTAAAGCATTCAAATATCACAAAACAGTAATTAAATAAGACACAGGAAACAGTTTAAAAATCCAAAACCAATTTATACAAATAGTTTATATGTTTATCTTTAAAATGACACCAAAACGAATAAAATCAGATAAGGGGAACCGGAGATATGAATTTTTAAAGAATTATTATTTTTCTAGCGCTTAGAAACAAAAAGCGCCAATCGGGTCATCTGGTTGCACCTCGACCGGGGCAAAGTCAAAGTTTCAGGCCGATCGCGATGGAGCCCTGCTCGGCTACAGGTCGCGGGAGGCCTCGGTTAAAAAGTTACCTTCTGACTTAGTCTTTATTTTGAAGATTTTCTTCACCGGGACGAACCTGCCAGTCCAATCCGTCCTCCTGGAGCCCTTCTCCGGATACGCGATGCTGGATTCCTCGGTGGAGATTTTTACCTTCGGACTTAGTCGTTTTTTCGAGGTGAAAATCCTTCGACCGGGGTAAACCTGGATCTTGATCCGACGTCCATGGAGCCCTTCTGGGATACGATGGCTGGAAGGTCCCGGTCAACTTTTTACCTTCGGACTTAGTCTCTTTTTCGGAGATTTTTCTTTACCGGGACGAACCACCAAATCAGGCCGGGTCGCGGTTGAAGCAAGCCGGCTAGAATTGGCGCGGCGGGTCGGTCCCTCTATGGAGCTTTTTTACAAAAATTCTCAAATCTTCTCCAAACGTCTGGGGCTTCACCCAGATGTCCTTTTAAGGTTTTGTTTGGGGTCAACAGCTCACCCCAAGGGTCCAGAAGTTCTGAGATGGTCCTTGGGGGGTGCGGACTACAACTCCCAGAATGCACCTGGCGCAAACTCCTTTTTGGCCACTGGGCAGTGGTCAGCTGGTCGCTTTCTTCAGGAGTTGGTGCAGGGGACTCTGGTTAGCAATTTTTCACCTGTAGCAAACAGGGAGTCCCTCCTTGAACCAGTTGAAGCCAGGCAAAGTCCTTCTTGTGGTGAAGCCCAAGTGTGCAGCTGGTGCAGTCCTTCTGAGTGCAGGTTCCAGGTGCAGGCCAGGGGTCCAGCAGGGCAGTCCTTCTTCTCCTTTAGTTCTTTCTCGTTGAAATCTTGTGGGGATCTGAGGTGTGGGTGCAGGTCTGCCAGTTTTATCCTTGCTCCTGGGTGAAAAGCAGGGGGGTCCTGGTTCTCCAATCAGGTACAGGGTCGTCCCCCTGTGATAACCACTTCCTGGGAAGTGTGGCAAAAATCCATCCCAGAAGGCAACATTCTCTAAAAATCCATCATGGCTGAATCTGATTTTTGGAGGTTACATCTGGCTGAGCCCACCCACTGGTGTGGCTAAAAATCATAAACACACCCCTCTCCTGCCCTCTCCTAATCTAATCAAGGGGGCAGCTAGTTGTCTGGTGTTGCAGGATGTGGGGGTGTTGCTGGGTGCTCCAAATGTCCTTCTCTGCCTTTGAAGACCAGTTTGGCAGCCCTCCCCCTTCCTGCCTCACCATCTGCTGAGGGGAGATTCTCTCCCACAGGCACATTCCTTTGTGTGAAGCCAGGCCACTTCACACCTCATCAAGGCAGCTTGGCTAAGCTGCTGCAGGCTGGCCAATCAGAGCACAGCAGCAAAAACAATGCAGGGCTGAAATTGGCAACTTTTTAGGTAAAGTCTAAAACTTTTTACCTGAACAAGTTATATTAAATCCAACAACTGGGAGTTGTGGGATTTATTACAACAATTAATTTGATACCAAATTATTGGTATGCAACATTTAAGGAGACTTTAAAATTTAAAATAAAGTCTCCCCATTCTAGCCTATGAAGGCCATTTACTTCAATGAGGGAAAAACGAATTTGGCTGTTTTTACCTCACCAGGGCTTCTAAATCTATTTTTATAAAGTCCCTGCTTATAGTTACATGGCACCCAGCCCTAGGGGCACATAGGGCACACCTTAGGGGTGACTTATATGTAAAAATAAGGTAGTTTAAGACTTTGGAACTACTTTTAATTCCAAAGTCGAATTTGCATATAACTTTAATTTAAAAGCAGCCAGCAAGGCAGGCCTGCCTTTAAAATGACCCTGGGCACCTCAGCAGTGCACCTATGTGTGCACCACCTATTCTGTGGTCCCTAAACCTACATGCCCTACCATATACTAGGGACTTATAGGTAGGTTAACTTAGCCAATTATAATTAGCCTAATTTGCATATCCATTTTACACAGAGCACAGGCCCTGGGACTGGTTAACAGTACGCAGGGCACCATCAGAGTCAGGAAAACACCAGCAAAAAGTGGAAAATGGGGGCAAAAAGTTAGGGGGCCTCTGCAATCAGCCCTGTTTTCTCACAATATTGTTGATGAAGTGGCAAAAACTCTACACATTCTCCACACTCAAACAAACACAATAGAGTGAGAAATGAGCTTGCTTACCTTTCCAATTCTATATATGTACTAACAAAGGAAGTGAGTATGTCACCACATACCCAAGTAATGTTACTAACGGCCCGATTACAATGTTGGTGGATGGGATATTCTGCCACAAATATGACGCATATCCCATCTACCTTATTACAAGTTCCAGAGGACATTAGTGACGGAGTATCCCATCCGCCAAAATCGTAATCAAGCCCTATGTGACCTAACTATCCCTATGTTTGGCTTAACCAAACTGACCCACCCTATTTTGAATCAGGTGAACTGCCACGTTTACAAGGGAGTTCACCCGCTAATTCTGCCATCAGAAACCCTACAAGAACAGCCTGACAGAGTTGGGGCTATCAGTGTAGTTAGTCAGACCATCCACTCTATTTTGAGTGGACAGTCTGATGTACTTTATTTTTCTATTTCAGACCACCAGGGAAATCCTTGGGGGCCCAAAAAGAAAATATAGAAACACAGCATTCATGCCACAGGAGAAAACTCACAGGATGTCAGCATTGTTTATATTTTGCTTTTCAAAAACAAACTCCAAGTTTGGCAGTTTAATTTTTGAAATCCAAAGAGTTTGGTGAGTTTCTGCCTGAAATATGCTGGTCTTGCACCAAACTTTTAACACCATGATGGCAGCTCTTTTGAAGGCACAGAGAAGGCACAGAGGGTAGGAGGGTCAGTCCATGTTCCTACCCTGTCTTCCGATAGGGCTGTCGGCAAACCCATGTGCAGAGACACAGACACTCTGGGCCCAATTCACAAAGGTAAACTTAGACGTTTGGTCTAAACTTAGACCAAACGTCTGAGTTTATGGCTTTGGGAATTCACAAAGGGCATTTACAAGGACTGTCTTTATGCCCGCACTCGGGACAGGTCTCGGTCCCCGGGTGCAGACATAGAGATAGTACATGTAAATGCTCTTTATGAATTTCCAAAGTTGTAACCTTAGACTTTTGGTCTAAGTTTAGACCAAACATCTAAGTTTACCTTTGTGAATCAGGCCCAAGGAATGAGTGTACTTAGACACCTGTCTCAATTCAAGTCAGTAAGTTGGACTGTTTCCACTGCTCGTGGTTTCTCCAGTCTTCTGCTCATCATTGGCCAGGTTTGTTTTCACACTAAGGTCTTGGCATGCTGTACAGGTAATCATACAGTGTGTCAGCTTTCTTAACCTACGATCACAGTACATGAAAAACTTTGAGCCGAGAATAATCTAGGGTCATACGCTGTCACATTTCAGAGAAGACTGCCACAACATGTTGGTTTTTTGAGTGTTCAATAACATAGCCTCATTGCAAGTGTAAATAAAGATTTAAGACCTTATTTAGAGTTTGGTGGAGGGGATACTCTGTCACAAATGTGCAGATTTCCTGCCCGCCGTATTATCAGTTCAATATGCTACAATGAAATTGTAATACTGCGAACAGGGTATCTGTCACATTTGTGACAAAGTAATCACCTCTGTCAGACTCTAGATCAGGCCTCTATTCTCTAACTAGTAACCATGATTGTACATTGAGTTTATTTTATAAGCTGGACAAAGTATCAGTGTGGTGTGACAGGGCTTCTACTATGGAGACCGATAGTTCAGCCAGGGTGGTTAAGGAAAGACCTCCACCACCCTAACAGATGGTGGAACAATTTCAGTGCACCTCCTAAAAGCAGCCCTGTGAAGGGGAGAAAGGGGGTCCCAAGGCCCCCCAGACACCCCTTGTAGTTGGGTGCAGTCACTGACTGGACCTGCCTGCAAGGGAATCTCTCTCTCCACTTTAACGTGCAAGCAGGTTGCCACCTGTACAGTGAAATATGGAGCAGTTTTGAAGCAGCCATTCCATTTCACTTTAATGTGCTTCCCCCAGGGCAGCATGAGTTGGCAGCTACTTGGGGGTAGCAATTCACTGCAATACAGCGCACATTCCCTATTTGAAAATGGCGCACCTATTTAAAGGTGAGCTGTGCTGCAAACAGGGAAAGTGCACTCTATATGTAATATGACACAGATGTCCAGTTTTCACGTACATGATTTGATTTTTACATCAGCCTTGTACCTTTTTTTCCTGGTCTGTCCCCTTTAAATCCACCTCTCACCTTTCACCTCCATCCTCTTATCTTGCTCTTTCTGAATCTTTTATATTCATCTCCCTCTTCCATGTCCCTCACTTCACCTCACCCCTCCCTCCCACTGCCTCTTATTTTTCTCATTGATTCTGCTTCTATTTCAGTCCCCCTCTTCTCCTGGTGGCACACTTCATCTCTCCTCTCTCCGCAGCATCTTATATTTTCTCAGTGGCTCTGGCCCTGTAACAGCTACTTCTCCCTTGCCTCCCTACCCAGCCTCTTATCTGCTCTTGGTGATCATTCCCTCTTATATCCATCTCTCACCCTCCCCTCTAAGTTATCCTGATGATTCTGCTTCTTTTATATCTACTGCTCCCATTCATACAATATCTTGCACATTTTATCTTTCACTCCAGCCTCAACGTATTGTGCTGGTTCTGCACCCATTAGATATACTTGTTCCCTCCATGTTCTACTCTTCAAGTTTCATCTCTCCCACACCTCTACTCTCCTTTTGCTGGTTCTGTCCCTATAACATTTACCTCTCCTCTCCATGTGCTGATCTTCACCACTCTTCTCCTCAGACTTTTACCTTGTTTTGCTTGTTCTCCTCGTTTACATCCACCTTCACCCTTCCACCGTCCCACTCTTCCCAATCCTTTTACCAGTGATGGCTGTTGCCCGAGGATGCTAGAGCACCATTGCCCATTACCAGTAGGCATGAAAAGAAGCTGCTTTAAACAGCTCTGAAAAGGAAAACAAAATCACCCAAACTAACAGTCAGTTGGGCTGTTTACTTTCATCAATGCTTTGGTCCCTCCGGCACCCTTCACAAGTTCACAAGTTGTTCATGCCCTCTGAAACACACAAATGTGAAACATAGGAGCATGCTTGGGGGTGATGCATTTGTATCAGTGTTGCCCCATACCCTATCAAAAGCCATGATAGACTAGGGCTGTAGAAGGGTCAGTCCCTGTTCCTACCCTGTCTTCCGATAGGGCTGTCGGCAAACCCATGTGCAGAGACACAGACACTCTGGGCCCAATTTATTGACAGTCAATTAAAACTTATGACCTGCTGAACATTGCAGCTTAAATTTAAATATGTTTTATTCCCTACACAAACCCACATTCTGATGTAAGTTGAAATCTTGAATTCCTGGATAATTCCCCTGTCTAATATAGACAATATGCTTTGAGTCCAGATGGAGGTAACTGTTAGCATTCTCTTTGGGTAGGGTAATTTTAATCCAGGTATGGCAGAAATAGTTGCAAAAATAATTTTCACCTGATTTAGCAGTAATGTTTACATTAGGATCCACATGCAAGTGGTGCTTGCTTCTGTTTTGCCAACTAGATGGAGAGGAGACATCACAACTACTGTACAAACAGTGTTATAACGGTGAACCACAGAGAAAGGAGCTTAGAGAGCAGAACTGTGTGCACTACAGAATAGTACGTTCTAAAGAGAGGTGATTGCTGGCGGACAATGTTGCAGACAAGAAGATGTGGTTATCGAAAGGTTAAAATAGAGCACATCGAAAGTAGAGACTTACATGAAAATGAGGCATAGGAAAGAGGTACAAACTGGTTAGAATGGATCCAACATGTGGTTTCTTGAGCAATGGAAACTGGGCCAAAAATACTATGTTCTGACATTTTTCAAAGTATTTTTGGAGGAGGTGAACCCCCAAACCAATGGGAAGGGTGAGGCTTGCCTGGCACACCACAAATTACTGTATGCTTCATTAGGAACCTCTGTATTTCAAAGTTCACCAGTCTCCCGGCCTCTTACCTTTTTTGCTTGGATTCTACCCTTCTTACATTGATGTATTTTGCATGCAATGCCCTTCACCTAATTTTCTCATCTCTCTACCAGCCTCTTCTCATTGATTCTGCCCATTACATCAATTTCTCCTCTTCCCCATCTCCCTTTCCACCAGCCCAGGCCTTTAAGAGGGCTGGGTCTCTAAAAGGGATGTGGTATATGTGATTAAGAGAGTAGCTTAAATGTGTGATTGAAATTTCTGTGGTTGCCAGTATTCCATCTGACTGGTACTATGGTTCCTCTCTTCTGTGCATTCTGTGATTGAATCGAGAAATGTAACACCTAAAAAGAGCCAGGAGTAGTGATGTTGTCAATGGTTGTTAGCTGTTTAAGAAGAATGGGTAACAACAATAAATTCTTTTACTTTCACCTTGTGAATATTTTGACCAATGAGTACCTCTTTCACACATATTTGCACAGAACCACAACTGCAACTAGATATGTGACAGTTGCTCTGTATATTCTGCAGAGAGGCCATATATTGAATGATCATGTATTCTGAACACCTTTTTTGACCCACAAACTAGCACAGTGAGAAAGTCGTACGGCCTTCATCCTCAACTCCAAAGCGCTCAATGGTAGTCTGTTATAAACACCTGGAAGAGACTCAGCACAAAGTGTGCATCATACAAGAGTGTTATGCTTTGAAACGAAATACAGAAACACACATCCTGCAAATAGCTAACATTCTTAAGGAATGCAAAATTATGTGAAGCATATGGAATTTAAACAGGAACTCATTCACTGCCAATAATTTCCCTAAACATGTAGCGTCAGACTGGAACAGAAATTAGTTGCTGACACCAAAATAGAAGTGCCCACCATTAGTGAATTAGGTAGGTAGAAAAGTGTCCCTTGTTTACAAATTAAGGCAGTTTTTAACTCGTAAAGATATGTTGTATACGTTTTTGTAAGGTATGGAAGACTGCATAGATTTGAGTTAGCTGTGGACAATGCTTGTTAATATCATGAAAATCAAGAAAAAGTATGTCGCATGACTATAAAGCAGGCAAACAAACAGCCAAAAAAGGGCCTACATACTGACCTGACAGATTAGCCTGTCTCACACTACCTGACTGCTCTATAGGCCAGCCCAACTCTAGAAACGTGTCATACATTCATTGTCCAGACACTGGATCAATGTTTTGCAAGGTAAAAGTTAAGGGTCCATTTCAGTGTCAGTTTCTACGGGGTCTAATACTCGAGGGACCCAGCCCCCGTAAGGCTCTGCTCCAGCCATGCTGCTTCTGCTCCTCTGTGTGCCCCTTTTGTTTCACTGCTGTTCTCACACCTATCTGCTCTCCCCCCCTCACTTTATTCCGTTTGTTTTCCCCTTTTATCCACTTCTCAGCTTCCTTCCCTCTAGTCCTAGTTGAGCAGTTTCCATTCTAATGCGATTTCATTCTACCTTTTCTTGTGCACCCTGCAGGATATCCTGCTTTTCACTCATGCAGGGGCAGGGCACAAGTCACACATATGTGCACTTTAAGTACCTGGCTATTTTCTGTCATCATCATGCAGATGCAGCCATTAGGCCAAGAGACAGGGACCAGCAGGGGAAATTATAAACTCTGGGGAGCCCCATCACCACCTCCACCTCCAATACGGAGCCTCGAAACTCCAGTCTTTAAAGGTGCGAGGTCCCGTGGCTGTGAGCAGGTGCTGTGTGAGCCTAGCACCGGCCCTGATTTGTTACACTTAAAAGTCTACATGCGGATACGTGACGCACCCGATGATTTTTTCTTGTCGACGTAATTGTCACCAGGTTATTGATTCGCGGGCATCGGTTCAGTACCACCGTGTAGTGCCACCGAGATTACCACCTGATGGGGTAGCAATTGCGGCGGAGCAGTCATTCACCATTGAGAGTGTTGTATTGAGAATTAATCCCATAAACTAGTCGGTGTAGAGAGTACATAACTAATTTCCATATATTGATTCGAAACATGTTCCAGCCCCTCTTTAACGCCTCTTACTGCATTTTATTTATGAATTCTGCAGTGGAGTGGCAAGAGTTTATTTCATAGGTCTACATGTCCTGTCCTTTCAATGCGAACAAGGCTTTTCTCTTAGGATGAACGAACCGCCTCGAGCTCCTCTGTGTTGCTGTTCCGCTGCTAAGCCGAGTGCAGCTAAATATAGTCAGCATTTGTTTATAAACATTGAGAGTTGTATGACAAAAGAGAGATTCATGAAGGAAATCCGGAGGGTTAGATAAACTAGTTTAGCTAGAAAATAGAAACACACTTAACAAAAAGGTTACAAGGAAATGCAGCGTAAAGGAGGAAAATAAACACAGTAAGCGATGAAAATATCACCAGAGCCGAAAGGTATTGCTCCATATATTATGCCCCAGAGCCATACCTGCATTATTGGTTGTCAATGGCTCCAAGTTCCATTCAATGTTCCTATGCACCCATAGCACAATCATGGCTAAGAGGTCAAGGCAAGAGTGAATCAATGTGTCAATATGTTTTCATGTTTGCCTTTCAGGATTCACCGAATGTTGTAGAATTTACTACTAAGGCATTTTCCACTGTAGGCAGCCGGTACTATTGTCTTAGGAGATGTACCTGTAAAGCCCAGGGTTTCTAAAATCAGTAATAGAGAACTGGAAGCAAAGGTGAGGTAATAATGCCATCGAAGATGTACCTGTAAAATCCCGTGGTTCTGCAGCTGGTACTGGAGCACTGAAAGCGGTGGTCTGGTACTGTTGCCATAGGAGATGTACCTGTAAAGCCCAGGGTGCCTGCAGGCAGTCCTGGAGCACTGGAGGTGGGGGTCCTGTACTGTTACTCTAGGAGATGTACCTGTAAAGCCCAGGGTGCCTGCAGGCAGTCCTGGAGCACTGGAGGTGGTGGTCCTGTACTGTTACTCTAGGAGATCTACCTGTAAAACACAGGCTTTCTGCAGCCAGTCCTAGAGCACTGGAGGCCAGCCTGATACTATTTCCAGAGGCGATGCACCTGTAAATCCGAGGGTTTCTGCACGCAGCCTTACAACACTAGAAGCAGTGGTCTGGTACTATTGCCATAGGAGATACACCTGTAAAACTCAGGGTTTCTGCAGGCAGTCCTAGAGCACAAGAGGCAGTGGTCTGGTACGATTGCTACAGGAAATGCACCTGTAAATCACAGGGTTTCTGCAGGCAGCGCCAGAGCACTGGAGGCAGTGGTCTGGTACTATTGTCACAGGCAATGCACCTGTAAAGCCCATCATGTCTACAGGCTGTCCTAGAGCACTGGAGGCAGTCATCTGGTACCATTGCAACAGGAGAGGCACCTGAAAAACACTCAGGGTGTCTGCAGGCAGTCCTATAGTACTGGAGTCAGTGTGCTTGTACTATTGCCACAGTAGATACACCTGTAAAACCCAGGGTGTCTGCAGGCAGTCTTAGAGCACTGGAGGTGGCGTTCTGGTACTATTGCCACAGGAAATGCACCTGTAAAACCCAGGGTGTCTGCAGGTAGTCCTAGAGCACCGAAGGTGGTGATCTGGTACTAGTGCCACAGAATGCACCAGTAAATCCAAGGGTTTCTGCTGGCAGTCCTAGAGCACTGGAGGCAGTGGTTGGTAAGATTGTCACAGGAGATGCACCTGTAAAACTCAGGGTGTCTACAGGCAGTACTGGAGCAACAGAGGCAACGGTCTGGAACTATTTCCACAGCATATTCACCTGTAAAACATAGGGTTTGTGAAAGCAGTCCTAGAGCACAATTAGGAGGCCCATTAAACATCAGGTAGTTTTCTGTCTTGTTTCTAACTTTCCTGGGATACCAATATCAGAGATTGTTGCATGGCCGAGGCTTTCACATAATTACCTACTAACATGGAAATGTGCTGTTCACATATGTATTTCTGGGAGGCATTGTCACCCTGTAGTCTGCACATTCAGTCCAGGGATGAACAATTAGTACACAATGCCCTTTTTTACTTTTTCTGTGCTTGTTAGGAGACAGCCCCTTTTTGCTAGACAAACCAAAGTGGCAGTTCTGCAGTTCTGTCACAGTGCAGTAGGGAGAGGGTTTTATTAAATAAACAGTGTCCGTGCTACATTCTTTGAGAGAAGCACTTCATGCCAGATGATCATGTAACCGCTATGAACTGTGACTGAAATGCAGCCCTGCTGACTCTGATAAGTGTGGCATGTTCAAGGTTACCAATAACATCTATTACCATGGTTAGTTTAGGGTTTGGATGTGGTACTGTGAGCTAGCCAAAACAAACCAACAATTACTGATTATTTATGTAGACTAAGGGCATCATTACAAGGCTGGGAGTCACAAGACCGCCAGCCTCACAGTGGTGGTCGGATGGCAGCAGCTGTGGCGGTCTGACTGCCACATTACAAGTTTGGCAGTTGGACCACCAACCAACCGTCTCTGCCAGGATCCAGGATCTTGACGGGGTGACGGCAGTATTGGTTGTAATCAGCCAGGGCAGCGATGAACTCAGTGCCGCCCTGCTGAATACAACCTTGTTCTCCACCATGAAAAGGCTGGCAGAGAACAAGTGAAGGGGCCCCCCTGCCAGGCACTATCAGAATGTGCACTGTCTGCTTTACAGACAGTACACATTCTGAGGGTGCTGGTCGGCCCTCTCTGTGCTACGAGATAGCACTTGGCTCCTTTAAGGGAGCGGAGTGCAATCTCCTAGCACTGTTCCCACCGGTCAGTCTGGCAGGAACACTCTATTTCAAGGTTTCTTCTCGTCAGCCAGGTCTACTAATTATGCCACAAATGCTCAGGACACTTCTTCTGAAGATGACATGGGCAAAAACACTGCTCAACAGTGCAGCAGAGGTCACAATAGTTTACCAGACTCTTCAAGAGTTTCTGGCAGCATGACTGACTAATGATTTCATATAAATTAAAATTCCAGATCAGCTTTTAGGTCCTCCAGATAGACTTTATGATTTGGACATCCAAATCGAAGGTGACATTCTGTGTATTTTTTAAGTAATATTCTGTCAGAATTTGTCTAATTCTTGTGATATACTCTTGGCTGAGGTAGATTAGCTATCGGAATTTGTTAAAAAAAAAAAAGTCCTAAAGGGGGAGGATGTAATACTGTCATCCTTTTCGGTTCTTGTTCCTGAAGAAGTTAAGGAAACATATGCTGCTGAATGGCAGGGTGGGATACCTATAAGGTCCAGCCCGCAACTGCAACCACATTACCCTATTAAATATGAAGCTAAATGCCCTGTTAGTGAAATTCTATTGCAATTAGAATATCATTGCATCAATGAACCTTGTTTCTCTCCTATGAATAATTCTTTATTTCCAGCATGTTGGAAATGGCCCTTTTTATGGGCGAGCACAAAGTACTCTGTCCATTCTGTAATCTCTCTTTGGGCTTCAAACCACGCCCATGCCACGTCAGTCACTTTACATTGATTCGTGGGCTTGGCTTTTAAAATCCGCTTGCTTTCATTTGTGAAAGGCATGTATACGTCATGCCTTTTCCGGTGTTTAGCCCACCTACACAGCACCGGTAAAGTACCAAAAACATACGAGGCTCGATGTTTTCAGCCTGGAGTCCAGACTACTTTATCTGTTTATTTTCCACGCAGCGCGATCATGTTGCATTTTACATAGTGTGATCGCACTGCGTTGTTTTTTGCTTTACAACGCTAATAGCTCTAACTCGAACAAATGCAAGACCTGTTACATTGAAAATGCTTGTTTCCCTTCCTTCTCCTCTTTTTCTGACCTTGTTTTTGTTGGCTTAATGACTCTGAACACTTTACCACTGCGGACAAGTGCTAAAATGCAAGTGCCCTCTTCTCTAAAACATGGTAACCTTGGTTTATACCTGTTTGGCATATTTAATTTACTTTTAAGTCCCTTGTAAAGTAGTATACCATATACCCACGGCCTGTAAATTAAATGCTACTAGTGGGCCTGTGGTGGTGATTGGGCCACCCAATTCAGTAGCCCTTAAACATGTCCCAGGCCTGCCATTGTCCAGTTTGCTGTAACGTCAATTTGTCATTTAAGACCCCTTGCCAAGCCTTATACTCCCCTTTCATTACAGGGTGCTATGCAAGTAAAAGGAGGGGTGTGTACTTTTAAGTTGTACATGTCCTGGTAGTGAAAAGCTCCCAAGGCCGTTTTTCACTATTGTGAGGCCTACTCCTCTCATAAACCAGCATTGGGAATTCCTTAATATACTTTTAAGTTATATTTCCTGGTTAGAAAGTAGTCGTTACATCAGGTTCATTTTAGTTTGAATGGTAATGGTAAAGCCTCTTTACTGGCAAAGTTGGATTTAACTTTACTATTTTAGATACGCCACTGCCTGTCTCCTATACACGTCTGACCTAGGTGACAGCTACACTTTGTGCATTCCCTGTAGACTGCCGCAATTGCAGAAATAGTGGGTATGACAAAGGACTCATCTGCATTCATCTGAATTCTGATGGGTCTTCGTGGAATGGAGCTAACACTTACACTTCAATAGGAAAGTGCCTGTCCCCACACAAAGAGCTGATTACCCCATATGATAGCCTGGAGCTAGGACTGGATTGAAAGGGGGTCCTGTGTACTTCAAAGAGATGCTTAGAAGTCACCCCCACTTCAAAGGCACATTTGGGAGTAAGTACTGGGGCTCTGACCCTAGCAAATCAGTACACTTCTGGACTTGGGAAGAACTCTGACGAAGGAAAGACTGCTGTTATGTAAGGATTGCCACTTTGCCTGGACTGACTGTTCCAAGGAACTGCTTCTCTGCTTTGCTGAGCTGCTCTGCTGCCTCCTGATCTCTGCCCTGCTGGGGACAAGGACTGGACCCATCCTGCTGAACCAGAGTGACTCCAAGGGCTTGCTGGCTTGCCCCTGTTCGCCTGCAGTGTCAGAGACATCAAAGACTGTCTGCAACTCTCCTAGCGCTGCTGGACTCTGCCATATCTGAGTCTTCCCCTTACCTGAGGTGCCCCCTTCAGCCCTGGGCCTCAGAAGTGGGTTCGGCAGCTAAACCCTGCAAAAACTGGTGCATCACCTCAAGTGTGTGTAAAATTTCACTGCATCACCCTTCGACGCCGATGCAGAGGCTGCTTGATGACATTGGATCCACAGCCTGCGCAACTCGATGACAACATCTTACAGTGACTTCAACAGATCTCGGCAATGACACAGGACCCTCTTTGCGTGTCTCGACGGCGATGCAGTGGATTCTCAACATCAGCCAAAGCTCCTTCCAAGGTACTTTGTTAGCAGAACCTGTTTGGATCCTATAGCCAGCCTACCCTTCATTGCTGTCGGCCTGAACTTTTGATTTTCATGTCACAATTTCTTTTCATCGCAAGAAGTCTGAGCATTATTTCACATTTAGGGTGTCATTATGACCCCGGCGGTGAGTGGTAGTGTGGTGGCAGTACCGCCAACAGGCTGGCATTACATACTGCCACATTATGAGAATGGCAAGTTGCCTGCAGCCAACCCGCCACTCTTCTACTCAGACCGCCATGGCGGTATCAGCCGCTGGGACGGAGATGTCAATCTTCAGCCTGGCGGCCAACATAGTACCACCGACAGCATTTTGAGCCTGCCTACCACCATGGTTTTCGTGGCGTTAGCAATGCCACCAAAACTCTTGCGGTAGGCCCTACCGGTGACAGGGAATTCTTTCCCTGTCACCGGTAGGCAGCTCACCCACCCCCCTCCACACCGACCTGATTCCCCACACCCCCTCCATCTGAACTTCCCCCTTCCAATCCTCTCACTCCCCCTTCCGATTCTCTCACTCCCCCCTTCCGATCCTCTCACCCCCCATACATGCACACACCCACAGACATGCACCACGCATACACCCACTCACTCTCACTGGCATACATGCATACATCCAGTCATGCTCGCACACATCTTTACACACATTCAAACTGACATGCAGACATGCACTCACTTTACCATTCTTACACGCATTCACACACATGCATACACCTACGCAAACAACACTACACACACAGATGAATTCACGCACACACTCACACACTCATGCACACAACCAGACACACACACACACAACAGCCCGACCCCCCCTCCCATGTCAGAAGCCCAACTTACCTTCTTGTAGGTGGTCTTCCGACAGAAGCCCTACTTTCCTTCTTCTGGGTGGTCTTCCGGCAGGGAATGGGAAGTGGTGCTGGTACCGCCAGCAGCGCCCACCAACAGAACACCGCCAGGCCGTATCACAGCTCATGAAACGGCTGGCAGCGTTCAACTGGCGTGGCGGTGCTGGTGGTAGCAGCACCAGCTTACCACCATCTGCCAATATGAGCATTGCTGGATTTCCACCCTTCTTGTGGCGGAAGTCCAACATTGATCATAGTATGGCAGATGGATGGTAGCCATGGTGATGGTATTTTGGTAGCCGTCACCACGGTCGTAGGCATTTTTTACCGCCAATGACATAATGAGGGACTTAATCTTTAAAAATTAATATCTCAACTTCTACTGATTGGATCTTCATCATTTTAGCCTTGTTTTACTCAGAAAATTATCTATTGTTTCTAAACCTTTTGTGATGTTTTCATTGAGTTACTGTATTTTAGGTGTTGCACAAATACTTTACACATTGCCTCTAAAGTTAAGTCTGACATCTCTGTGCGAAGCTACCAGAGGATGAGCACAGGTTAATTTAGGGAGTGTAACTGACTCACCCTGGCTAGGACTTTGGTCTTTACTTGGACAGGGTGCATATCTCTGCCAACTAGAGACACAATTTCTAACACTGTAGGTAAGCCACATCATTCTTAGTGCAGGGTTTTATACTATAGATACTTTCCTTACGTTTATGACATTTACCTCAGAGATTATGTAAGTACACATTTGGGCAGGGTAGATTGCATAGTCGTAGGATTTGCAGACAACAGCAAGAAATTCAATTTTGCAAAATCTAAAATTGCCTATCTTAGCATCCTGTTTCTCAGATATAAACTATCAAATGAAGGCAGAAGCCTAGCATAAGTCTTCTTAAAGAAGTGTTCCCTCTTAAAACCCCCAAATATATTAAAACAGCTACAATCACTTTTAGGCTTTCAAAACATTGGTAGAACCTATATACCAGATAATGCACAACAGGTTAAACCATTGTACAATTTGTCCTGAATTTACAGAACAAAATGGACCACAGAACCTACTACTATTCTCATAACATTGGAAAAAGACATGCTTGCTTCCAAGCCCTTACACACTCAAGTTAACACCATTAACTTAGTTATCCACATAATTGTAGGTTCTATTGGTTACACGTTACCTTCAATCAAGGTAAAACTGTGCTTATAAAACACAGTTATATTCTAATGCAGTAATGCTTTTTGCATAGACAGAAATAACTCTGACTGCAGTTCAGACAGCTGTCCGAAAGGTACGTCCATTGGCTCTGGGAAAATACATAATTGTGGTCTCCAGTATCTGCGACTCACTATTTGGGTTGATCATTGTTTTTATATGGCTCTGTATGGAAGGTATAACAGATCTTTCACTAAGTGGATGAATTCTTTTATCATATCTGATACTAACAATCTCTGTATGTCTGTTTTCTCAGTTCCCTTTCAGGAATTATATCCTATATTAAAAGATATTGTAGGGGCTGACAAATGTTTATGTGTATAGGTGAATGGTGTGCTATCTTAATTACCATTGGTTTAAAATTCTGTTTTCTTTTCAGATATTAGGATATATTACAGGTTTGTCAACAAAAGGAATTCCAGTGATTCTGAAGGATGGCAACACTCAGGGCCGTATTTATAGGCCCATAGTGCCACTTTTTGAGATGTTCAGCAGTGCGCCATGTTTACAAGGTGGTGTTAAGCCACTTTCTGTGGCTTAATGCCACCTTGTAAATACGGCCCCTTCCCATGCAGCACTGTGCGTGGAAGGGGCGTGCAATGGGTGTTGCTGTGGGCGTGCCACAGCAACACCTATTGCATTTTGACGCTGCCTCAGATTTATGAAATTTCGTAAACCTGAGGCAAAATCTAACACCACCCTAAGGGATGGCGTTAGCAGGGCGCAACGAGGAGGAATACTTTTATTCCTCCTCGTTTTTAGCTTTTTCTATACATGCTGCATTCTGCAGCATGCATAGAAAGAGCAAAATGCCAGACATGATTGTTTATGTGCGGGAAGGTGTCCCTTCCGGCACATAAACAATTATTTGAAAATTACGCTTTGGCACTTCTGTGTGTGCTGCATTGTGCAGCACACATAGAAGTGCCAAAGCACCATCAGTGATTGTTTATGAGTGGGAAGGGACACCTTCCCACACATAACCAATCACACTCCTCAACGCAGACATCCTTGCACGATGGTGCAAGGATGCCTGAGTTGGCGCAGGCAACTAAATTTAGTGCCAGCGCAGGGGGAAACACAGGGCCGTATTCACCTAAATACAGTGAACCCCTGCGTTCCAAAGTGGCGCGGCGCTGCTGTTTTTGGGGCAGAACTGCGCTGCACCACTTTTCTTTTAATCTGGCCCTAATTATCTGGTGGCATGATTATTTTTTTAGACTTTACACATACCATTATTGTATGTTGCTATGGACGGACATTCACATTTGGATGAAGGTGGGCTCTTTTGGTGTTCAAGCCATGTTTTCTCATTAGGACATCTGAATCAGTTTATTAATAATTAAATACCAGTCTCTCTCTTTTTTCAGATTTTCATATATGTTGGATTGGGTTTTTGCACTTGTAATTGTTTCTGGGATATTTATATAGTATACTCCTAGGTAATTTAATATCTCCTGCCTACCTGGATAGACCTTTTGGTCCATCACTTGGCTCTTAGTATATGGATCTTTCCATGCTATCATTATTTTTCTTGTGCACAGTTTATGATTTATGTTAATTGGTGATATTAGTTTGGATTTATCATTTACTTGGGTTCTTTCCATATTCTATGCACTTCTTGGGTTGTGTTGTGCGTGTTTTTCACAGTATTAGATCTTAACATTTGGCGGTTTGACTTCTTACTTTTGTCTTTTTCTTTTGTTGTTTTTAATTTATGCAATCTGGTTATTATCTATTGGCATCATGTCTTATTATGTCCTTACAGCCCTGAGGAAGCCTAGCAAGACGAAACACATGTTGGCTGTGCTGTTTGATCAGACAGATTGTCTGATATTTTTCTATCTGCATGCAAATTATAGTTTATTGCATCTATCAGACTGATTAAGAGGTGTATGTTGAATGATGGTATTATTATATGAAGAAATATGCACTTAATGATAATTGTATTTATGTTATACCTGTTGTAATAAATGTAAACAAAAATATAAATACCTACTATACTAATTTGATTGAAGTATATTAGGGCCATATGTACGAACACTTTTTCCCATAGACACAGAATGGGTAAAAACCTTTGCTACATCTGGCTCTAAGAGTGCTCCAGACTATTACACAACGTTAGGTTGGGCACTGTCTTTTGACAATTCCCACGTTTACTCTTCTTTGCAACAGAAATGTTTTCTGATGAAGCACCTTCCTCGGTTTTGACTGACCAGATGTCTGGCTGGTTTGTGCAGGCTTTGTATTCCACCACTGCATATTGTAATTGTCAATATACCCTTATCTGTTGAGTGGCCAAAATATTCCTTTTGCCCGTGTTCCTGGTGTGATCCAGTAATACCCAACCAGAACCACACTGACACTGAGATAGACAGGGTCAGGACATAACATATCCTCACTTTTCCATCATGATGGGTTCTATGTTCAATTCTAATATCATTAGAAATGTTGCTGTTGTCCAGGAGTTTACAAATTCTCTTAAGATCTCCCATAGAACCTGCCAACAAAAACTGCTGAAATCGCCCATCCAGTAGACAATACCTGTTTAATGTGTATTATCTACCTCTTAATAAAGCACCATTTAAAGTACCATTCTACGTGTCCTTTAAATGGTCTTATGTTATTACATTATCTGGAGGAGGGGAAAGCTACCCTCCACCCTGGAAGGCAGATCGCAAATTTGTCCATACAGATATTTCAACAATGGCAAAGGATTCTCATTTAACATCTGTTTAACAACTATTATGTATGTGTATGTTTGATTATAGGATCAAGCTGGAAATAGTAAAACAAAAGTATAAAAAACGTGACATGGAACTAGACATTGTCAGCTTACAACATGACACTCAAAGAGAATGTGATAGATGTGCAATGATACCAACCACATGAGGCATTATGTATTATGAGGAATACAGTATTTCCAGATGTAGATAATGAGGACAAAGCTAGTCATATGGAGATCGCAAACCTTATAAAACATCTCTGTTTGAAACATCATTCCTTTACATGGTTATGGAAATGAGCAATGTCTTGTAATATCCTGAGTATAAACAGCTCAGGCTACATTAGCTAGGAAATCTTCTATGTCTTATCCTGTATGACATATTCAGTCGAGTTCATAAGATTCTATCTATAAATGTTCACATGCTTATGAATAACTGTAATGCTGTTTTAGTGAACTTCATTCCAAATCTTTTAAAGATGCAACAAAAAATTATCTGTTTATGATATGGGTAATTGTAGACTTTTTGATTTGTGCAGCAAGAGCGGTATACGATTATATGACATGTAGAAATGTGGCATCATTTATTTGCATTTACGATCAGCATAAATTGGGATGAAGATATTCATTAAAGTATGTACTTGTAAAGCTAGTCATACTGTATGTAGACTGCAGTTTTATACCTGGGGTCATATTCTCTTCCTTTTTTAGCAGAGGAAAATTATCAGGAATGGCATAATGGGTCAACAATGGTGGACTGAAATATGGTTCATAATTACCAGTGGCTGAGATTACGTCAAGCATTCCACCCATCACCTGCTTGCTTTTCTGAGAATTTAATAAATACACAATATACTTTTTGTAATAGAGTTATAACATAAATGTTAGCTGTGTATGTGTAATTTGTTTTACTGACTGCGAGTTATCAGACCACCTCTTTATTTGTAATGGGTAAACAGCTTCACCTCTCACCATTATTGTTAAATTGAAGTTATACCATAAGATAAGAGCCCGTTTTTTAGGTAGATCATATCAGCGAGCAACCACTGCTTTTCTGCTGTGTTGGTATGTATCTGGGCTTTTAACAACGTCCACCCCAAGCTCATCACTACCACTCACTCGTGGGCTTGCCCTTCAAAAATCCTTTGATGACTTGGCAAATGGTTTACGTTTTTCCATCCTTGGGGAGGTTTTGTTACCGCCCTGGCCATCTCCCCTGTTATATGGCTAATTGCACTTTTGCAAATAAGTTTGACTGTGAGCTAACTTCTTTTTCCTTTTGCTTCTCTCTTCACTCTGATTCTCATGGCAGCCGTGGCGCAGTGAATTGGCTCGCTTATGTGAAACTGTTTTACTTTTAATTTTCAGTTTATGTGGCAAGAAAAGTCAGGTTAGGAGTTTACAACACTAATAGCTCTAACTCAAGCAAATCCGAGACCCATTGCATTGCAAATGCTTGTTTTTTGGGGGGAGGAGACATTTTTTTTGTTTACTGACTTCTTTGTGTTGCACAAAACCATAATAAACATTATACTTTTGTGGAAAACATTTACCTTTTCTTTTTCTTTTGCTTGCATGTGGTGGTGATTGCCTGCTAAACTAGTTTCTTAAAATGGAAGATGCCAACCTCAATTTCTGCTGCTTTGCTCCTTCAAGTGATAAGCGGTTTAACGCGTTAAGTACCAATATATTTTGACAAGGGATTCGAGAAGTTTCATCCCTTTGGGCCACCAAATGTTTCCAAAAGCAAGACGTTTCCATCATTTCCTGGTAGGGGCCACATTTGCATGGAGAATGGGAATAAGGTATAATTGCAGATGTATTTGGATACAAAGGGGAGATTACCCTAGTTGTTGTGAAGCTCTGAATGTACATTTTGGGGATAGACAAGTGGCATTTCCATTTATTCAAAGTAATGACCCAGACAACGTTTTCAGTGTTATTAGGACTAACGCCCTTTAACCTCATTATGTCCCCATTGTTATGATACAGCAACTAACGACTTGCTGTGTTTCAGGAAAGAAACCCTATCCACCTTTACACAGGGGTGGTAAAGAATGTGAGTTATGTACAAAACAAGTTACACAGTTTGTGAGAAACAAATGCAGGCATATTCGAAAGTCTCCAAGGTCTAGTGAGAAAGACTATAATCTCTCTTTCAAGTATTTAAGACATAAATGGGAGTCAGTGCTATACAGATGCTATGGACCTTGGAAGAAACATTCAGCAGTACCAAGCCTAATAAGTTGATTCTTATCATTATATCATCTATTATATTACCACAAACAGCACACAAATAAGGACTTATCTGAAAATGTTTAAAATGGAATTCTCATTCAATCTACCCACAGCAAATAGGGAACTGAATGAGCTGATCTTGGCAGCATGTGGGTTAAACACATTCTATGAGAGTCAGAACATTGCAAAATACTTATGTTATAACATAATCTGGAGGGGGGAAGCTACCTTCCACCCTGGATGGAAGATTGCAAATGTGTCCCAAGCATGAGTTGTAGATCATGAGGACTGACTGGTCTGGAGGGGCACAAATATGCTTTAGATAATAGTCATCTCTGAAAACAAACAGATGTAAATTTATGTCTTCCAGCTGTTGCCAGAAATTAGTTCAGCAATGGGTAGGAATGTGGCGGAAACGTCTCAAACTGAAATAGATACATTTGTCACTATTCCAGGGGTCAGAAACCCTAGGGCCATTGGAAATTCCAACATACACCTCTCCTTAGGAAGGAGAGTTTACAATTATGCAAGGCAGGAGAAGCTAAGCATTCCCTTTTCTAATGTTCGAATGCACCAATGTTGCAATATAAAGAAAACGGTGTTGTAATGGACTATGAATCCTCAGTGAAAGGAAATGTCAGACTTTAGCATTAAAGACTCTTTCCAAAGGGACCCATTAGTACGTATGCAGTGCCCCTACCTCCCTCCCTCCATTTAAGTGAGTATTGCTATGCTGCATATAGTGCACCCACTAAGGCAGCCATGAAGGAGATGCAGAGACACAAGTCTTCCACCACTGTAGGAATAAGAATAATGTACAAAATAAGCATGGGACTTTTGCCAGAAAATGATTGTGGAAACAGGTGAGTTGCAATGGAAGTGAAGACGGTTGAAGGACCCATCTTGGAAACTAATGTCTGGAGTGGCAGTGTGCTGACATAAATAAAAGCATATGTGAGTATACAATAGTATAATGAATCAAAAGCCTGGTGATGGAAACAAGGACCCACTATAGAGGACAGTAGAGTCGACTGTGCCGACACCCTAGCTCCCCTTCGGAGACCACATGGAAACACTCCTCCAAGAAAGCCAGCTGGTTAAACCCCTCACTCCAGGAATCAAGGCGCTCATGTAGGAGGCTGAAGAGGAAGTGGAGGAACAGCAAACCCCCAAAAGACTTGCGACGTTCAGATCCGCCATAAGTTCCCACCATGGCCTCATCAGGTCCACCAGGAAAACTTCCTTGCAGGTGCGCTTCACCACAACCACACATAACACTAAAGAACTCTTTAACGTCATCAAAGAATTCACCAAACCACAAGCCAAGACCACCAACATCCCTCCATATCAGGATCTCTGCGACAGACTTGCAACCTTCTTCCATCAGCAGATCAAAGACATCAGCAACAGCTCCGGACCCCAAGACTCACTGAACTCACCAACGACACCCATGCCAGGACCCTCCGAAACCCCAAGACTCCTGCACACCTAGTCCTCCGTGCCAATGGACGAGACCAATCAATCATGAGCAGAATCCTCTCCGGAACCCTTACCAACCCCTGCCCCCACTACATCTTCAACAAGGCCAGTGTCTCGATTGTGCCCAAACTCTGCAAGACCATCAACTGCTCCCTAGAGTCAGCAACCTACCCAGAAGACTGGAAGCATGCTGAGATCTGACCACTTCTGAGGAAACCTACAGGCGACCCAATGGATCTCAAGAGCTACTGCCCTATCTCGATGCTGCCTTTCCAGCTAAGGTTGCCGAGAAAGCAATCAACACTCAACTACGCCAACACTTTGAGACCAACAACATCCTGGACGTCTCCCAATCAGGATTCAGAACTAACCACAGCACCGAAACCTCCCTGCTCGACGCCACAGACAACATCGGCTCCCTCCTCGACTGTGGTCATGCAGCAGCCCTCGTCCTACTTGATCTTTCAGCCGCCTTCAACACAGAATCCCACCGCACCCTATGCACCAGACTCTACGCAGCAGGCATACGTGGCAAGGCCCTTTGATGGACACACTCCTTTCTGACAGGCAGAATGCAGAAGGTCACCCTCCCGCCACACCTGTCTGAACCTACAGACATCAGCTGTGGAGTACCCCAAGGATCATCGTTGAGCTGCTATCAGAAACTACAGTATGAACATAGTCTCATACACAGGTGACACACAGCTGATCATCTCCCTGACCATGACTCCTCAACAGCCAAGAAGAATTTCAGGGACGGGATGGAAGCAGTAGCCACCTGGATGAGGGAGAGCTGCCTTAAGCTGAACTCCAACAAAACTGAGATCCTCATCATGGGACCTTCCTCCTCAGCCTGGGACAACTCCTGGTGGCCCTCAACACTGGGCAGGCCCCCTAACCCCACAGACCATGCACATAACTTCGGTGTCATCCTTGACTCACCGCTCACCATGACCAAACAGGTCAACTCCGTCACCTCAACCAGCTTCCATACCCTCCAACTCCTACAAAAGATCTTCAGATGGATACCAATCGACTGCCGGAAATCCGTGACACATGCATTAATCACGAGCAGACTAGACTAAGGCAATGCTCTCTATGCTGGAACTGCCAAGAAGAACCTGAGCAAGCTGCGACAAATTCAGAATGCTGCCGCCAGACTCATCCTAAATATTGCCGTTAAGAGCAAATCACAGAACACCTGAATAACCTGAATAACACTGGCCTACCGTTGAGAAGAGGATCAATTTCAAACTCCTCATGCATGCCTACAGAGCCCTCCATGACAGTGGACCCAGTTATCTCAACCACTCCATCACCTGGTACTACCCTTCCAGACCTCTCCGTTTGTCTCAGAAGTTACTCACCAACATACCCCGCATAAAGAAGTCCTCGGCTGGAGGAAGATCTTTCACATACCTGGCAGCGAAAGGGTGGAACACCTTACCCCTTCATCTCAGACAGTCGCCATCGCTGCTTCAGTTCAGGAAGGACCTCAAGACCTGGCTCTTCAACTGATCTCTGAGGACACACCCCTCAGCGCCTAGAGGGTAGTGTGCTTTAAAACATATGATTGATTGATTGATTGACCCAGTGGCCTGTGTTAAAAAATGACTCTCAATTCACTTAAGAAATCTTCACCACATATAATGAATTGTCCATGTTATTTGTGTGGAGTGCTACGATTCTCAAAAAGATTTAACTCCCCAAAGAAAAGAGTAGTTGATCAGCAGACACCAAAATGCAATAGCAGATTTTTAATCCAACAATTCGACTTTCAGAAATCATCACTAAAGTACCAGTCTTTGTGCAACCCAATGACCTTTGAGCCATTTGAAATTAATTAAGGCATCAGCAATTATGAACGTTCAGGGCATTATCAGTGCTTAGAGAGTAAGACAATCCTTGCACTGCCTTAAGTAGTATGAGTGCCTACCTGTAGTAACACCATAATGTCAAAGAGATCAAGAAGTACTAAACATTCTAGAACTCCTTTGTCTAAGAGCAAACACTGTTGAAAAACTCAGTATCATAGTGGAAGCATTGCAAGCTGGTTTTGTTCCCGAGTTGAACTCTTTATTTCTCTCGTGGGAGTCGATGCTATATAACCGAAAATCCACAATTACCTTTTTGAAGCCTAGACATCAGAAGGAAGCTCATTTGGAAACACTAGTTCCATGAATGTGAAGCACCATCATGTTTCTGAGATTAGATCATTCAAAGTTTAAGTAGGGAGGTATCACGAGTATCTCGTACACCAGTTATGCTGAGAAACGTATGCCAGAAAATTGTTCTTAAAGATGTTTCAGTGCCTGGCAATTACCAGGATGGTCCCAGCCAAGGGCTCCTTATCACTGGATCCAGCAGGTCTGCAGAGGATACATTATTTCCCATGTCAGTTTTTTCCTAAATCATGATTCCTTACCTTGAGGTACCTTGTTTTAAAAGCATGAAAGTTGTTTTTGCTGGCTACGAATAACACATTATTTAAACAATGTCTGTAAGAATGCTTTATATATGTCTACTGTTACATAAGAGAATTTTATGCGGCGTTTGTTCTATAAGCCTCGTTAGTTAGTATTTGGTTTGTGATTAACTTACTTTACTAGATCTCTTCTCTACTGTTGAATATTACTTTTGTCTTCAGCTTCGTAATTCTGCTTTTCATGAATTGCTATTTTTATGTGTCGCGTTCCTGATCTCGATGTAGAAGGAGAAAGAGGCGGAAATGCCATTTACATTCCTTTAAATGTAAAGCCACGCAGTAACAGGAAACAGGTCCACCGCGCTCCTCTTAAACCGCAACTGACATCGTCCACTCAATCCGAGCAACTGTAACTACTCCAGTGGAACGCAGAACACTTCTGTATCACATGCAAAATATAGAATCAAATTACATAGCACAACAAAGTCATTTGTTTTTTCTGTCTTTCTTTCCTATTATGGAAACGTTTTATTAAAAAAAAGCTTTATTGTGTTTGCTTCTCCATCATTTGTTATACATTCTCTTCAAATTTGGATTTTTTCGGATTAGCTAATATTTTATTTATATTGCATATTATGCATCCCAACGATTCAGTGCACGATTACATTTCTGTATGATTCGTTTTCTTTCTTGCAAATGGTGTAATGTGTTATACTGCTAATAAAGCTTTTTTAAACTGATTTTTTTTTGCTGATTCACCGATGGCAGGTTGGGAAAACATATCGTAAGGCAAAAGGTGGTTGTTGTCGGAAAGACAACCCACTATTTCCAGCCACGTCCCGATGAATTGCCATAGCATAAAATATAAATATCAGATGTCATTCTGAATACGTTTTATATTGATCGAGCAATCATTTATGCTTTCCCCCATAGTGGTGTTCCAACTCAGGATGCCCTCAAACATATCACCGAAGGTAGAAGACTTTGGAGAGCTTTTGCGATTGCTTTGCAAATATCAGAAACTGCCAATTTCTTGGGAGATTTGCACCTCTCATTGTGCTGCGTCGGAAGTTGCCCTGGATCCACCAACTGCTGTATCCCTGGATGTTTCCCTCTGGAGGTATCCAGACATACTTACTGACTTGCCCCCTAGTAGTCTCTATGCCACCATAACAAAATAGGCCAACAGGGTGTCCAGCTACTTTGTCCCAATGGAAAACAGGAGCTTGAGCTAGGACTATAACACTGGCATAACAATAGCCCTGACCAAAGAACTGATACTACAAGTGGTCAGGAAACTGGACTTGAAAATGTTTCAAGAAGCTACCTGTTCCCTCTTTCAAGCCCTTGCTACCTTGGCACAACACTTGCAATTTATAACAGTGACCAATAAATTGCATACAGAACACATCCGACATCTCTGAACATACTCCTTCGGCATAGTCTTCATATTCCAGAATAAACAGCGTAATTTCACTGATCTTGTGGAAGCAACCTCCCTATTGCGGCTGACGTTACAGCATCAACGCAATTGCAGTAGCAAGGGGAGTACCTCAACAGGCCTGGTGATGACACACATTAAAGATGCATGGATAACCCCATGCAAAGGAAGACACACCAGCAAATAAGGGTCGCATTGAAGACTGGATTGTAACCCTCAGAGGTCTTCGATGACTGGGCACTTGGATGAGGCCTTGATGAGAGGTGGCTAAACGTAATTTCCATCTGGGGGCTGTAAATAGGTGGCTGGGGACTATCGCAGTTTAGACACAACTTCATAACCAGCCCCTATTTGAGAGAGTCCAAACCTGGTCTGCCACCCTGTTCCCTACTGTACTACAGACCTGATGTCGACCACTTATATCATCTAACTGAACCAACTGGTCATTTGGCAGGCTTGGACACCTGCCAAGATTAGGTTTCACTACTGTTTTGAGAATACTAGGGGGCTCAGACTCCCAAGTTTGTTTTGTTTATCAGTTTTGTTATTTCACACATGCCTAGAATCGAAGCTATAGAGGGTGGGGATGAGGAGGCAGGCAGGTGATGGTGGTGAGGGACAGAGGGAGGGAAGGGGACTCTACAATTACCTAGCTTATTGGAATGCGAGGCACACAGAGCACGACTCAAGAAACGGTTTTAAACACTGTCTCATGGAATGTTAAGAGGCTCAACTTCCTGCTTAAACACCACAAACTATGGAAATACTTCCAAGACCGCAGACTTGACCTAATAGCATTACAAGAAACTCACCTTAAATGCAGTAAGGACCATAGGCTACGACATAGGACATATCCACTTTTCTGCTACCACCAAACATAATGGCATGGCTCTCCTATTTCACTCCTCAGTGAAGTTTCAGATCACAGGCTCTGAACCCAATAAAGAGGGAGTATTAGTGATGACCAAGGACAACATTATAGGGTGCAAGTACACAACAGGCATGTTGTATTCCCCAAACTCTGGCCAGGTGAAATTTGTGGTCTTCACCCTCTCACAACAGGGCAGCTTCTCAGAGGGGAATATACTACTGATGGGGGACTTCAACATTGTGTGGGACCCGACATGGATAGTACTTTGGAGACACAACCCTACTGGGTGGAACTCCTAGCACAGACGATAGGAATAGTGGTATATCCCATTTCATACATCCCGGAAGCTATCCTCCTGAGACTCAAAGACAAAACCCTTGAACGTCAAACATAGAGGGATCGTTCCATCCTATGATTATGCATGTGGGAAGCCAAATTGGGTTGGCAGCAGATTGGAACAGATCAGAGGCTCCATCCATCTCGCAGTGGCATACCTGTCTCTGGCAATGCCTCACAATGGAACTGATGTCTGATACTTTTACAGACAATCAAGAAGGGCTTGGCTATATCTGGGGACACAAAGTGCACTTCCTTTCTGTGGAACTCTTTTCTTGTCCTACTCGTATGAGAGCACTACACCTCTTTCAAATTTGAAGATTAGATCATGGGGCTTAACCCGTCTCTATGTTTACTCGATTAGCGACAGACCTCCCGTACGCTCAGCTGCGACTCACCACATGCCATGATACACTAAGGCACCTCCACCCAGGGATGTAGTTCAGTTGGTAAGTTAGTTGAGCATACAAAGGGAGGGGATTAACGGGTATGACACTATTGTTTACTCACAATATGACTTGCTTTATGACAATACATATAAAGATTCCTTTTATAATACTTATGTACATGTATTTTGGACGTTTATGAAGAATACTGTTTCTCCTGTTGGCAATAGTTTGCAAAATATGGTCTGGAACGTGCTATACTTGAGCGAGTTGTTATCATGCCCAAAAATGCCAAAAAAGTATTAAACACCATACAGTTTCACTCAGTTAAAACAACAAATAATATTGTGGTTAATAAAACAATTAGAGCTCAATACAAAAAATCTTGACTTAACCACAAAAAGTTAATACGAGAAAAAATTGCATGAAACTGCTTTTTAATGATTTAGGTGGCACCTTTTCCCTTAATCTAAAGAACAACTGAAAGCCAACATCATAGGTGTACATTTCATATCGAGTGTCCAACAGAAGCTTCAAGGAAGCATTACAAAATCTCCACAAATGTTGTGGTTGTACTCCACTGTAGTTTCATGGCAAGTATTTATTCTAAGGCTCCTGAATCAAGTCGTTATACGACATCTACATTCTATCACCAAAAGCAGACAACAAACACAAGCTGCACGAGTCGGAGTTCATGTGAAAACCAGATCAGGAGGATCTAAACATTGCAAGCAATTTGAAGCAAATGTGAATGATCTTTTGGCTACCATGAGAAGAAATTGGGTTTCTGGTTGTCAGAGGAATGTGCCCTGTCCAAGCAGGAACCACAGTCCTGGTCAGTGCAAGCCAGATACACGACCTAAATTAACTTGTGCCCGCTGGTATCTTGGTACAGAGCAGTCAGGCTTAACTTATGAGGCAATGTGTTGAGTATTAAGTTAAGAGGCAACGCGTTAAGTATTTGTGCAACACTTCAAACAGTAAAACAGTGAAAACACCACACAATAACATACCACAACACGTTAGGAAATTAGATCTTATTTTAATGAACAAAACACAACCAAAACAACATAAATCCAATAGTAGAAGTATTGATATGATTTTTTAAAGATTAAAATGCAATACAGGGCTTAGAAGAATAAAGCTCTTACTGGGAAATCTGGTTGTGCTAGATCAGTTTAAATCCAAAAGTTGAGGCTGACTGTGATGGAACATGGGTCAGATATAGTCCCAGGTAAGTCCACTGATGTTTTACCTTCTTAAAGGTTGACCCAGGAGCCCTGTTCATGGGGAAGAAGTTCACTGGGTGCACGGAGACCATCTCTGGCTGTGGTCCGTGGGTGCAAAGAGTCAGCCAGGCATCGCAGACTGGTGGGCTGGAGCCTCATGGTCGTGAGCGATGGTACTTGCTGTGTAAAGAGATGAACTGCGGTGGCTCATGCTGATTCTTCATCTGAGTATCTTGGTTCCAGTCAGAGTAGGCCCATTTTCAGTCACAAAGAGTGCAAAAGCTTAATTCCAGGAGCCAAAGCACACTTCCAAGGGCAGAGGACTACAGAGGCACCTGTTTGGAGTCAGTAGCTGGTTGAAGACAGCTCCATGATGTAGCAGGTGAGTTGAGTCGTTTGTGTCTCTGAGACTTCAGAAAACAGGAGGAAAACCCTTGGAGTCACTTTGGCTCTGGGATGTAGAGATTCACGCCCAGCCCTTCTCACTCCCAGGCATGAGGGCATCCGGCAGCAGGTCAGCCCAGAAAAGCAGGAGTCCAGCAAAGTAACAGCTCAGCAGAGAGGCAGTTTTTATAGCAGCACAGCAATCCTTCTTCCTGGCAGAGTATCTACAGGTCCAAAAGTGTATTGAGTTGGTGGTGTCAGAGGTCTAGTACTTATACCCAGTTGTGCTTTTGAAGTGAGGGGGACTTCAAAGACATGTCTTTGAAGTGCAGAGAGGTCCTCCCTTCCTGCCTTGGCTCAAGACTCACTATGTTGAGTTGTGCAGTTTCTTATGTCTGGCAGGACACTGCCCATTCAGGTGTGTCAATCCCTCCATGCCATCCCGCTCAGGAGGGCCCATCAGGCTGTGGATGGCCTATCAGTCACACCTAAGATCCCATTGTGTGTGGCTGTCTAGAAGGAATGCACAGAAATATGGGAACCCGCTTACAGAAAGAGTAAGAATGGCCGTGCTAAGGGAGGGTTGGCCACCTATGTCACTGTTAAACTAAAAGGGTATATTTTGCCATTGGCTTTGGATGACAATTGGATTCAGGGGAATGTGATTAGGAATGGGTGCTCACAGCAAACTCTCATGGTAATTAATGTTTACATTGGTCCGGGAACAAAGGAAAAAAGGGAGAGGCTGGCCCGACTGATGCAGATTTTGGCTGATCTAGCTGGGGAATATCCATGTGCTGATTACCTTATAACTGGTGATTTAAAAAAAAATATGTTTCAGGACACTGTATAAGCTTTTGAAGGCCCTAATCTTTGTAATCGCCAGTTAGTCCCTGTACAACTGAGACCCCAGGGTTGCCCGCACTGTCCGCTGGGAGAGTACGTAGTAATGCATTTAAATAGCATGGGCTTTAAGGTTCTGAATGGCCGTTCACAAGATGATGCTCCTCCCTGTTGGACAAGATAGGACGGACGATCCCACTCATACTTGGACTATACCATTTGTAACATTGAATTGTTTTCCCGTATTGAAAAGTTCTTGATCTCTTCCTGAGGCGAGAGTGATCACCGTCCCCAAATTGTAACTATAAAATCTAGCTTCCCTTTTCATGGTGTCATGCTGGCTGTGGGTGGCAGCATTTGTTCTGAGTCATTAAAGCGTATAAAATGAAACTCTTCTATTAACAGCAATGTATTGGTTGAATGTGTTCATTTTTTCGACTATGAAGGATTTGGTTATACATCCCCAATTGAGTTATGGGATACATTCTCTTCCTTCCTTCCTATGGTCAAGGTTTCATCAACCCGCTCGCAATTGCACTTCATTCCAGCCCTTTGCCATTTCTAGGGAAACTAGGAGTTTAAAGAAAGCGCGTAATAGACTGGCAAGGGCACTTAGGAAGAGCCCTGATTCTGAGTGTCTATTAATTAAATATAAGGAACTGAGGAAAGACTACAGGAAGGCTATTTATGATTACCATCAGAACCATCTCAATCAGTTTTGGGCTAAACTTTTAAGTGCGAGTAAAGATCCAAATTTAAAAAAATGTTGGTCTCTCATTAATAACCTACAAAGCACTCAAAGGAGCATTGGCACTGTTAATATTCCTGAAGGGGTTTCATCATCTTACTTGATTAGTCATTTCTCTGCAAGTGATCAGGACGGGAAATTGTTGACTGAGGGGGTTCATTGCTTCACCGCTGCTCTGGTCAAGTCCTGGGCCCAGTCTGCTGTGTTTGCATTTCCCCCTCATGGAGAGAAGACTCCTTTTCAATCATGTCTCCTTCGTATCATCTCTAGGGGAAAGCGAGATAGAGCCCCAGGTCCCAATGCCCTCCCACAGATGCTGTTCAAACAGGATTTTTCCGTTTGGGCAGTTCATCTTGCGTATCTGTTTGAGTACTGTGTTTTTACCTAAAGAATTCCTGAATCCTGCCACGGTGCCATTCTTCTTCCCCTATGTAAAAGCGGTTTGAGGTTGGATCCTTCTAATTTTAGGATGATACCCCTGCTTGACAATGAGGCCAAGTTTTAGGCCAGTCTTCTGCTGCAAGATCTTTGTGCCTGGGCTGAATCGAAGGGACTAATTCCTATTGTTCAAACAGGGTTTCCCGCAGCTTCCGCACAACGACGAACCTATTAGCCTTTTCTATTTTGATCGACAGGGCGAGTCTATCAGATTCTATGCTGCATTGCTGGTTTTACTACAAACCAGCATTTGATCAGATCCCCAGGGGTGCCCTCTGGGCCAAACTACAAAACTGGGGTATCCCTTCAGTGCTCCTGGGTGCCATTAAGGAACTACATACAAATACCTGTGTCTGTATTAAATTAGGTGATGGGTGCTTTCTTTACAGAACATTTTTCACTGTTCGTGGTGTGAAACAGGGATGCGTGCTTGCACCCCTATCTTTTAATCTGTTTATTGCAGATTTGTCATCATCTCTTGACGCTGCTAATTCTCATCCCCCAAGATTGGTGGTCTCAGGCTTAGCCATTTGCTCTATACCAAGATTAGTCTTCAACGACACCTCAACCAATTTGCATCTTATACTCCTGTGAATCAATTAGAAGTCAACTTGCTCAAAACCAAAAAGGTATCTTTCGAAAGAAAAAAGCATTTCAGACCCAGCTGTTATAACAAGAGTAGCAAACTCGTCATAGATCAGTCCTATTAATATTTAGGGGTGCATTTTGATTCTAGAGGTAGCTTTGTCAAGCATAAGAAGGAGATTGAACTTAAAGCTGTGGCATTGCAGGTAGCCTTCTATAAATTATTCTAAGTTTTAAAGGGGCCGAATCTTCTCCATTTAATGAAAGTCATGAGACTAATGATCATCTCCTCATTTTCTTATGGTCAGGAAATCCTGCTGGGTAAAGACTCTTGCTTATTAAACAGGCTGGTCAATAAGATCTATAAGAGAGTTTTCCACGTATCGCATCTCGCTTCCCCCGCACAGGTGCGGTTGGAATCATGGGCATTTGGATCAGCAGGCAGTTGCCACCGGCGCCTTCCTGAAGCTATGTCATAAGCTGAGGCGAGCCAAGGAAAGAAGCCTGGAGGCAGTTTTGTGGCAGAAAATCAGTGCGTCGAAAACAAAAGGGTCTCATTTTTAATTTTTGGTTGAATGTAATGATGATTGGAAGCAGATTACTTCTTGGTAAGTGTTGGAAATGGCCCTTCTGCAGGGTTATTGTGAGAAGGTAGCCTCTTTCTAGCCTTGTTACCCCCACTTTTGGCCTGTTTGTGAGTGTATGTCAGGGTGTTTGTCACTGTTTTCACTGTCTCACTGGGATCCTGATAGCCAGGCCACAGTGCTCATAGTGAAAACACTATGTTTTCAGTATGGTTGTTATGTGTCACTGGGATCCTGCTGGTCAGGACCCCAGTGCTCCTAGGTTTGTGGCCTATATGTATGTGTCACTGGGACCCTGTCACACAGGGCCCCAGTGCTCATAGGTGTGCATGTATATGTTCCCTGAGTGGTGCCTAACTGTCTCACTGAGGCTCTGCTAACCAGAACCTCAGTGGTTATGCTCTCTCATTACTTTCAAATTGTCACTAACAGGCTAGTGACCAATTTTACCAATTTACATTGGCTTACTGAACACCCTTATAATTCCCTAGTATATGGTACTGAGGTACCCAGGGTATTGGGGTTCCAGGAGATCCCTATGGGCTGCAGCATTTCTTTTGCCACCCATAGGGAGCTCTGACAATTCTTACACAGGCCTGCCACTGCAGCCTGAGTGAAATAACGTCCACGTTATTTCACAGCCATTTTACACTGCACTTAAGTAACTTATAAGTCACCTATATGTCTAACCTTTACCTGGTAAAGGTTAGGTGCAAAGTTACTTAGTGTGAGGGCACCCTGGCACTAGCCAAGGTGCCCCCACATTGTTCAGAGCCAATTCCCTGAACTTTGTGAGTGCGGGGACACCATTACACGCGTGCACTACATATAGGTCACTACCTATATGTAGCTTCACAATGGTAACTCCGAATATGGCCATGTAACATGTCTAAGATCATGGAATTGCCCCCTCTATGCCATCCTGGCATTGTTGGTACAATTCCATGATCCCAGTGGTCTGTAGCACAGACCCTGGTACTACCAAACTGCCCTTCCTGGGGTTTCACTGCAGCTGCTGCTGCTGCCAACCCCTCAGACAGGCATCTGCCCTCCTGGGGTCCAGCCAGGCCTGGCCCAGGATGGCAGAACAAAGAACTTCCTCTGAGAGAGGGTGTGACACCCTCTCCCTTTGGAAAATGGTGTGAAGGCAGGGGAGGAGTAGCCTCCCCCAGCCTCTGGAAAAGCTTTCTTGGGCACAGATGTGCCCAATTCTGCATAAGCCAGTCTACACCGGTTCAGGGACCCCTTAGCCCCTGCTCTGGCGCGAAACTGGACAAAGGAAAGGGGAGTGACCACTCCCCTGACCTACACCTCCCCTGGGAGGTGTCCAGAGCTCCTCCAGTGTGCTCCAGACCTCTGCCATCTTGGAAACAGAGGTGCTGCTGGCACACTGGACTGCTCTGAGTGGCCAGTGCCACCAGGTGACGTCAGAGACTCCTGCTGATAGGCTCCTTCAGGTGTTGGTAGCCTATCCTCTCTCCTAGGTAGCCAAACCCTCTTTTCTGGCTATTTAGGGTCTCTGTCTCTGGGGAAACTTTAGATAACGAATGCAAGAGCTCATCCGAGTTCCTCTGCATCTCCCTTTTCACCTTCTGATAAGGAATCGACTGCTGACCGCGCTGGAAGCCTGCAAACCTGCAACATAGTAGCAAAGACGACTACTGCAACTCTGTAACGCTGATCCTGCCGCCTTCTCGACTGATTTCCTGCTTGTGCATGCTGTGGGGGTAGTCTGCCTCCTCTCTGCACCAGAAGCTCCGAAGAAATCTCCCGTGGGTCGACGGAATCTTCCCCCTGCAACCGCAGGCACCAAAAAGCTGCATTACCGGTCCCTTGGGTCTCCTCTCAGCACGACGAGCGAGGTCCCTCGAATCCAGCGACTCTGTCCTAGTGACCCCCACAGTCCAGTGACTCTTCAGCCCAAGTTTGGTGGAGGTAAGTCCTTGCCTGACCTCGCTGGGCTGCATTGCTGGGAACCGTGACTTTGCAGCTACTCCGGCCCCTGTGCACTTCCGGCGGAAATCCTTTGTGCACAGCCAAGCCTGGGTCCACGGCACTCTAACCTGCATTGCACGACTTTCTAAGTTGGTCTCCGGCGACGTGGGACTCCTTTGTGCAACTTCGGCGAGCACCGTTTCACGCATCCTCGTAGTGCCTGTTTCTGGCACTTCTCCGGGTGCTACCTGATTCAGTGAGGGCTCTTTGTCTTGCTCGACGTCCCCTCTCTCTGCAGGTCCAATTTGCGACCTCCTGGTCCCTCCTGGGCCCCAGCAGCGTCCAAAAACGCCAAACGCACGATTTGCGCCTAGCAAGGCTTGTTGGCGTCCTTTCGGCGGGAAAACACTTCTGCACGACTTTCCAAGGCGAGAGGGATCCGTCCACCAAAGGGGAAGTGTTGGACCTGGCTTTTTGACAGGGTCATCCCCAAACTTTTTGCCTTCCTCCTTCTCTTTTTCTGACCTCATTTTTGCTGGTTTTTAGACTCTGCGCACTTTACCACTGCTAACCAGGGCTAAAGTGCATATGCTCTCTCCCTTAAAACATGGTAACCTTGAATCATACCTGATTGGACTATTAATGTACTTATAAGTCCCTAGTAATGTGCACTTTATGTGCATAGGGCTGGTAAATTAAATGCTACTAGTGGGCCGGCAGCACTGGTTGTGCCACCCACTTAAGTAGCCCCTTTTTCCTTGTCTCAGGCCTGCCATTGCAAGGCCTGTGTGTGCAGTTTCACTGCCACCCCGACTTGGCATTTAAAAGTACTTGCCAAGCCTAGAACTCCCCTTTTTCTACATATAAGTCACCCTTAATGTGTGCCCTAGGTAACCCCTAGAGCAGGGTGCTGTGTAGATAAAAGGCAGGACATATACCTGTGTAGTTATATGTCCTGGTAGTGTAAAACTCCTAAATTCGTTTTTACACTACTGTGGGGCCTGCTTCCTTCATAGGCTAACATTGGGGCTGCCCTCATATACTGTTGAAGTGGCAGCTGCTGATCTGAAAGGAGCAGGAAGGTCATATTTAGTATGGCCAGAATGGTAATACAAAATCCTGCTGACTGGTGAAGTCGGATTTAATATTACTATTCTAGAAATGCCACTTTTAGAAAGTGAGCATTTCTTTGCACTTAAATCTTTCTGTGCCTTACAATCCACGTCTGGCTGGGCTTGGTTGACAGCTCCTTGTGCATTCACTCAGACACACCCCAAACACAGGGTACTCAGCCTCACTTGCATACATCTGCATTTTGAATGGGTCTTCCTGGGCTGGGAGGGTGGAGGGCCTGCTCTCACACAAAGGACTGCCACACCCCCTACTGGGACCCTGGTAGACAGGATTGAACTAAAAGGGGACCTGGTGCACTTCTTAGCCACTCTTTGAAGTCTCCCCCACTTCAAAGGCACATTTGGGTATAAAACAGGGCCTCTGCCCTACCTCATCAGACACTTGCTGGAGAAGAAACCGGAACCAGAAACTACATCCTGCCAAGAAGAACTGCCTGGCTGCTCAAAGGACTCACCTGTCTGCTTTCTACAAAGGACTGCTGTCTTGCTGTTGCCCTGCTGCCTTGCTGAACTCTTGTCTGGCTGTGAAAGTGCTCTCCAAGGGCTTGGATAGAGCTTGCCTCCTGTTCCTTGAAGTCTCAGGACCAAAAAGACTTCTTCCTTTCACTTGGACACTCCGTGCGCCGAAAATTTCGACGCACAGCTTGTTTCGCGGCGAGAAAAAAACGCCGCACACCGACGCTGATCGACGCGACGCCCTCGGGACGATCGAGACTTCGACGCACAACCTCGCAAGGACAAAGCCGCCCGACTTTCCAGGAGAAATCGACGCGACGCCTACCGTGAGTGCGAAACTTTGACGCACGGCCTCGCAAGGACAACGCCGCCCGACTTCCAAGGAGAAATCGACGCGACGCCTGCCGTGAGACCAAACTTTCGACGCACGGCCTCGCAAGGACAACGCCGCCCGACTTCCAAGGAGAAATCGACGCGACGCCTACCGTGAGATCGAAACTTCGACGCGCAGCCCCGCAGAACGACGCGCAGCCGGAAAACAAGCAGGAGAACCCACGCACAGACCCGGGACATCTGGTAATCCCCGCGATCCACAAAAAGAGACTGTCTGCGCGCCGGAAAACGACGCCCGACTTCCCCGCGTGGAAAAGAACGACGCAAGTCTTTGTGTGCTGAGGAGAAATCGACGCACACACCCTTTTTCCACGCATCCCTTTTCCTGTGGCCCTCTGAGGAGATTTTCCACCAGAAACCAGGTACTTTGTGCTTGAAAGACACTGTATTGCATTCTAAAGACTTAAGACACTTTATATCACTTTCCTGTGATAGTTCTACAATTTTCCATTGCATCTTTATTCTTTTTGACCTACAATTATCCTGATAAATATTATATATTTTTCTAAACACTGTGTGGTGTATTTTTGTGGTGTTATATGGTGGTATTGTATGACTTATTGCACAAATACTTTACACATTGCCTTCTAAGTTAAGCCTGACTGCTCGTGCCAAGCTACCAGAGGGTGGGCACAGGATAATCTTGGATAGTGTGTGACTTACCCTGACTAGAGTGAGGGCTTTTGCTTGGACAGAGGGTAACCTGACTGCCAACCAAAAACCCCATTTCTAACATTGGTGATCAGCGGTGAGGATAGGACTTGTATTTGTGCAGTGACATACAGTAGCTAAGTATTTCACTACCTACCCACAGTTGAAGGTCAACTTGGTTTTTATCTCTTTTTGAAAATCCGTTTTTTCCTGACAATTTTCAAAAACTAAATCCTCACTCAACATGTCTCTGACTGGGTCTCAGACAGGGGACTTTGACCTAGTCCAGTTGGATACATACACGGTCAAACAACTAAGAGGATTCTGCAGGGCATTAAGGGTACCCACCCAAGGGGCCTCCAGAAAGGAGGACTTTCAAGTGGCGCTGAGGGCCTGGGCAGAAGCCCATTTAGAGGATGATGAGGAAGAGGAGCCAGAAAATGGCCCCTCAGAAGGATTTTCACTATCTATGGATGGTGTTACCACTGCAATTGTGCACCCTTCCAGACCAGGGAGCAGTGTCTCCATGCAAAGCCTGACCGCAGAGGAAAGGAGAGAGGAAAGGGAGTTCCAATTGCAAATGGCAAAACTGAAAATTGAGGCACAACAGGAGGAGAGGAGGGCAGAAAGAGAAGCCAAACAAGCTGAGGCTGAAAGAGCAGCCAAACAGATTGAAGCTGAAAGAACAGCCAAACAGATTCAAGCAGAAGCTGAAAGGGCAGCCAAACAAGCAGAAGCTGAAAGAGCAGCCAAACAAGTGGAAGCTGAAAGAGCTTTGGCTGAAAAGAAACTATTGTTGGCTCATGAACTGAGTCTCAAGGAGCTGGAGATCAAGGCAAGACAGTCTGAATCCAGCAATAATGGTGGCAGCATACTTACAGGACCTGCTGGAGAAAAGAAGGTTCGTATACCCAAAAATGTGGTGCCCAGTTTTGTGGTGGGAGATGACATCGATAAATGGTTAGCTGCTTATGAAGTTGCACTAAGGGCTCATGAGGTTCCTGAAGGGCAATGGGGGGTAGCTATGTGGGGTTATGTACCGCCATTGGGGAGGGATACACTCCTCACATTGGATCAACCTGATCAAAACACATACCCACTTCAGAAAGCCACTTTACTTGCCAAGTTTGGGCTGACCCCTGAGGGATACCGTCAGAGGTTCAGGGACAGCACCAAACAAACCACACAAACATGGGTAGATTTCTTTGACTTCTCCAGTAAGGCACTGAATGGATGGGTGCGGGGCAACAAAGTAACTGATTATAAAGGTTTATATGACTTGATTCTGAGAGAGCATATGCTTAATACTACTTTTACAGAGTTGCGCCAGCACTTAGTGGATAGTAAGCTGACTGATCCCAGGAAGCTTGCTGAGGAGGCGGACCTCTGGGCAAGCACCAGAGTGTCCAAAAAGGTACCTGGGAGTGACCCCGAGAAGGGTAGTTCTGGTTCCCCCCAACAAAGTGAGGGGGAGGTTAGAGATGACCCAGACGAGTTCCAGAGTAAGGGGGGAAGAAAGGGTTCCCATACCCCCTCTGAGAAACAGGGTGGGGGTTCTGGTGGGCAGTGGCCCAAAGCATCCCATTCCCAACCCCGCTGCTTTGAGTGTTCCCAGATAGGACACAGGAAGGGGGACTCTGTCTGTCCAAAGAACTCACCCAATATTGGGACCTCTACAGGGGTGGCCAATGTGGCCTTAGGGGAATGTCGTCCCCAGGGGCAGGTCGTAGACCATGCCTTCATCTCCTTCAGTTGGGAGGTGGACTCAGAGGGTAAACTGGTGATCCCTGAGGGTGGGAGTCATCACTTCCACCAGGTGGGAGTGAATGGGATCCCAGTCACCGCTCTGAGAGACACGGGGGCTAGTCTTACCATGATTGTGGAGAGACTAGTGTCACCAGAGCAGTACACCGGACAGGTGTGTAGAGTGACTCCAGCCATTGGGGAAGATTTCTTCCGCCCCATGGCCCGGGTGTCCCTAGAGTGGGGTGGGGAGGTGACCCAGAGGCGGGTCATAGTTAGTCCCCAGCTGCCCATTGACTGCATTCTGGGGAATGAGTTTCCCTTAGTGTCAGGAGAGCTGAGAGGGCCGACCCCCAAGGGTGCCCTAACAGTTCAGATATCTGGCGGTACCACTCCCCAGAGGAGGGTATGGAAGCCCAGATGGGGAGGCACGGGGAAAAAGGACTCACCCCTGTCCTCTGTTCAGCCTCAGAGTACAGACCCTGGGCTGAGGGACCAGTATCAGGGACCCACCCCTGACCTGGTGAGAGTGGAGAAGGGGTGCCAGACCCCTGGGGTTACTACCCCCCCTTCTGGGATGCTACAGGAATCCCTTGGGAGCTCCCTACCAGCCCCCCAGCTGGAGGAGAAGCTCAGCCAACGGCCCCCCTCCGGGTCTCCACCTAGCAGTGGATGGTCAGGGGCCTGGCTCATAACACTGACAGCTGTCAGTGGCATCTATTGGTTTCTGTCCTTGTGGGCAGAGTTTTCCCTGGGTTGGGGACAGAAGTCAGACCCAAGGAATGGAATGGGCCACATCACGTTGTTGGCCATGGTGATACTGTCTGCATACTGGGATACATCTGTAAGCAAATTAAAGTTAGGAGCTGTACAGATGGGGTCCTCAGGTGATGAGAAGGGTTCCCCATGGGCCAGATCAGTGGCCCCAGAGAGTATAGACAAAGAAGCCTCACTGAGTTCGGAAAGGCGTAGAACTGGCGAGTGCCCCTGCAGTAGTGGGCCATTGTCCATGTTCTATCGCCTTAAGCAGGGAAGTCCATCAGAGTGTTGATTAGTCTACCCTGGCTTTAGGCTGGGAGGGGGTCATGTTGGACCTGGCTTTTTGACAGGGTCATCCCCAAACTTTTTGCCTTCCTCCTTCTCTTTTTCTGACCTCATTTTTGCTGGTTTTTAGACTCTGCGCACTTTACCACTGCTAACCAGTGCTAAAGTGCATATGCTCTCTCCCTTAAAACATGGTAACCTTGAATCATACCTGATTGGACTATTAATGTACTTATAAGTCCCTAGTAATGTGCACTTTATGTGCATAGGGCTGGTAAATTAAATGCTACTAGTGGGCCGGCAGCACTGGTTGTGCCACCCACTTAAGTAGCCCCTTTTTCCTTGTCTCAGGCCTGCCATTGCAAGGCCTGTGTGTGCAGTTTCACTGCCACCCCGACTTGGCATTTAAAAGTACTTGCCAAGCCTAGAACTCCCCTTTTTCTACATATAAGTCACCCTTAATGTGTGCCCTAGGTAACCCCTAGAGCAGGGTGCTGTGTAGATAAAAGGCAGGACATATACCTGTGTAGTTATATGTCCTGGTAGTGTAAAACTCCTAAATTCGTTTTTACACTACTGTGGGGCCTGCTTCCTTCATAGGCTAACATTGGGGCTGCCCTCATACACTGTTGAAGTGGCAGCTGCTGATCTGAAAGGAGCAGGAAGGTCATATTTAGTATGGCCAGAATGGTAATACAAAATCCTGCTGACTGGTGAAGTCGGATTTAATATTACTATTCTAGAAATGCCACTTTTAGAAAGTGAGCATTTCTTTGCACTTAAATCTTTCTGTGCCTTACAATCCACGTCTGGCTGGGCTTGGTTGACAGCTCCTTGTGCATTCACTCAGACACACCCCAAACACAGGGTACTCAGCCTCACTTGCATACATCTGCATTTTGAATGGGTCTTCCTGGGCTGGGAGGGTGGAGGGCCTGCTCTCACACAAAGGACTGCCACACCCCCTACTGGGACCCTGGCAGACAGGATTGAACTAAAAGGGGACCTGGTGCACTTCTTAGCCACTCTTTGAAGTCTCCCCCACTTCAAAGGCACATTTGGGTATAAAACAGGGCCTCTGCCCTACCTCATCAGACACTTGCTGGAGAAGAAACCGGAACCAGAAACTACATCCTGCCAAGAAGAACTGCCTGGCTGCTCAAAGGACTCACCTGTCTGCTTTCTACAAAGGACTGCTGTCTTGCTGTTGCCCTGCTGCCTTGCTGAACTCTTGTCTGGCTGTGAAAGTGCTCTCCAAGGGCTTGGATAGAGCTTGCCTCCTGTTCCTTGAAGTCTCAGGACCAAAAAGACTTCTTCCTTTCACTTGGACACTCCGTGCGCCGAAAATTTCGACGCACAGCTTGTTTCGCGGCGAGAAAAAACGCCGCACACCGACGCTGATCGACGCGACGCCCTCGGGACGATCGAGACTTCGACGCACAACCTCGCAAGGACAAAGCCGCCCGACTTTCCAGGAGAAATCGACGCGACGCCTACCGTGAGTGCGAAACTTTGACGCACGGCCTCGCAAGGACAACGCCGCCCGACTTCCAAGGAGAAATCGACGCGACGCCTGCCGTGAGACCAAACTTTCGACGCACGGCCTCGCAAGGACAACGCCGCCCGACTTCCAAGGAGAAATCGACGCGACGCCTACCGTGAGATCGAAACTTCGACGCGCAGCCCCGCAGAACGACGCGCAGCCGGAAAACAAGCAGGAGAACCCACGCACAGACCCGGGACATCTGGTAATCCCCGCGATCCACAAAAAGAGACTGTCTGCGTGCCGGAAAACGACGCCCGACTTCCCCGCGTGGAAAAGAACGACGCAAGTCTTTGTGTGCTGAGGAGAAATCGACGCACACACCCTTTTTCCACGCATCCCTTTTCCTGTGGCCCTCTGAGGAGATTTTCCACCAGAAACCAGGTACTTTGTGCTTGAAAGACACTGTATTGCATTCTAAAGACTTAAGACACTTTATATCACTTTCCTGTGATAGTTCTTGTATGACTTATTGCACAAATACTTTACACATTGCCTTCTAAGTTAAGCCTGACTGCTCGTGCCAAGCTACCAGAGGGTGGGCACAGGATAATCTTGGATAGTGTGTGACTTACCCTGACTAGAGTGAGGGCTTTTGCTTGGACAGAGGGTAACCTGACTGCCAACCAAAAACCCCATTTCTAACAGGAAGTCTCTAGCCCTTTTCGTTCCTGCAGAAACCTCAGCTTCTTCTGTCCAGTCGAAGCTTCTTTTCACCCGCAGCTGGCATTTCCTGGGCATCTGCCCATCTCCGACTTGCTTGTGACTTTTGGACTTGGTCCCCTTGTTCCACAGGTACCCTAGATTGGAAATCCACAGTTGTTGCATTGCTGGTTTGTGTCTTTCCTGCATTATTCCTCTAACACGACTATTTTGTCCTTAGGGGAACTTTAGTGCACTTTGCACTCACTTTTCAGGGTCTTGGGGAGGGTTATTTTGCTAACTCTCACTATTTTCTAATAGTCCCAGCGACCCTCTACAAGGTCACATAGGTTTGGGGTCCATTCGTGGTTCGCATTCCACTTTTGGAGTATATGGTTTGTGTTGCCCCTATCCCTATGTTTCCCCATTGCATCCTATTGTAACTATACATTGTTTGCACTGTTTTCTAAGACTATACTGCATATTTTTGCTATTGTGTATATATATCTTGTGTATATTTCCTATCCTCTCACTGAGGGTACACTCTAAGATACTTTGGCATATTGTCATAAAAATAAAGTACCTTTATTTTTAGTATAACTGTGTATTGTGTTTTCTTATGATATTGTGCATATGACACTAAGTGGTACTGTAGTAGCTTCACACGTCTCCTAGTTCAGCCTAAGCTGCTCTGCTAAGCTACCATTATCTATCAGCCTAAGCTGCTAGACACCCTATACACTAATAAGGGATAACTGGGCCTGGTGCAAGGTGCAAGTACCCCTTGGTACTCACTACAAGCCAGTCCAGCCTCCTACATTGGTTGTGCAGTGGTGGGATAAGTGCTTGAGACTACTTACCACTCTTGTCATTGTACTTTTCATAAGAGAAAAATATACAAAACAAGGTCAGTGTATATACACATAGCCAAAAGGTTTTGCATTTTCTCTTTTCACTCTTTTCTAAGTGCTGAAAAGTACTTCTAAACTTTCAAAAAGTTCTTAAAAGTTTAAAAAGTTTTTTTCTGTCTTTCCAAAAAGTTCTGAAAACTTTTTTTCTCTTTTTCTATCACTTTAACTCTCTCTAAAAATGTCTGGCACAGGCCAAAGTGTTGATCTGTCCAAACTTGCATATGACAACCTTAGCTGGAAAAGAGCAAGGAGTCTCTGTATAGAGAGAGGTTTGAGTGTAGGGAAGAATCCTGCCTTGGAACTGTTAATTAACATGCTTAGAGAACAGGATAAGGCCATAGGTGCCCCATCTGTTGAAAAAGTACCTAATAGTTCCCAATCTGATTCAGGGACTCCCCCAGGAAAAGATTCAGGAAAGAAACTTCCTAGCCTGCCCATTACTAGACAATCTAGCATAGATGGTAATGATGATGAGCCACACCAAATAAATAGTGTTGTCTCACATCATAGCAAAAGCATTTATTCTCACCATACTGGTAGTAATGTTTCTGTAAACCAAGCTGTTAAGTTGGCTTCTGTAAGGGACAGGTCTCCTTCTGTTCATTCCCATCATAGCTCTGTTTCTAGAAATGTCCCTCCCACCAACCCTGATGACAGAATGTTAGAGAGGGAACTCAATAAGTTGAGGGTGGAACAAACCAGACTGAAGCTTAAAAAGCAACAGCTGGATTTGGATAGACAGTCTTTTGAATTAGAGAAGGAAAGACAGAAGTTGGGTTTAGATACCCATGGTGGCAGCAGCAGTATTCCCCATAGTCATCCTGCAAAAGAGCATGATTCCAGGAATCTGCACAAGATAGTTCCCCCTTATAAGGAGTGGGAAGACATTAACAAGTGGTTTGCTGCACTTGAGAGGGCCTGTGTTGTACAGGATGTCCCTCAAAGGCAGTGGGCTGCTATCCTATGGCTATCATTTAGTGGAAAAGGTAGGGATAGGCTCCTTACTGTAAAAGAAAATGATGCTAATAATTTCCAAGTTCTTAAGAATGCACTCCTAGATGGTTATGGCTTAACCACTGAACAGTACAGGATAAAGTTCAGAGAGACCAAAAAGGAGTCTTCACAAGACTGGGTTGATTTCATTGACCATTCAGTGAAGGCCTTGGAGGGGTGGTTACATGGCAGTAAAGTTACTGATTATGAAAGCCTGTATAACACAATCCTGAGAGAGCATATACTTAATAATTGTGTGTCTGATTTGTTGCACCAGTACCTGGTAGACTCTGATCTGACCTCTCCCCAAGAATTGGGAAAGAAGGCAGACAAATGGGTCAGAACAAGGGTGAACAGAAAAGTTCATACAGGGGGTGACAAAGATGGCAATAAGAAGAAAGATGGTGAAAAATCTCAAGATAAGCATGGGGATAAGGGTAAAACCAAAGATCCCACTTCAAATCTTAAACACTCTTCAGAGGGTGGGGATAAAACAAATTCTTCCTCTTCTTCCCAACTTGCACACATTAAAAAGCCTTGGTGCTTTGTGTGTAAAAATAGAGGCCATAGGCCAGGGGATAAGTCCTGCCCAGGTAAACCCCCTGAGCCTACCACCACTAATACATCAAGCTCTAGTGCCCCTAGCAGTAGTGGTACTAGTGGTGGGACTGCTGGCAACAGTCAAGCAAAGGGTGTAGTTGGGTTCACTTATGGGTCCATAGTGGAAACTGATGTCATCAGTCCCAAGACAGTTTCTGTCACACCTAGTGGCATTGGCCTTGCCACACTGGCTGCTTGTCCCCTTACAATGGATAAGTAGAGGCAGACAGTTTCAATAAATGGTGTTGAGGCCTTGGCCTACAGGGACACAGGTGCCAGTTTCACTTTGGTGACTGAAAACCTAGTGCACCCTGATCAACACATCATTGGACAACAGTATAAGATTATTGATGTCCATAACTCCACTAAGTTTCTTCCCTTAGCTATAATTCAGTTTAGTTGGGGTGGAGTTACTGGCCCTAAGCAGGTGGTGGTATCACCTAGCTTACCTGTAGACTGTCTCTTAGGTAATGACCTAGAGGCCTCAGGTTGGGCTGATGTAGAGTTTTATGCCCATGCAGCCATGCTGGGCATCCCTGAGGAATTGTTCCCTCTCATTTCAAGTGAAATGAAAAAGCAAAGGAGAGAAGGCCTGAAAACTCAGGATCCCTCTCCATCAACAGGTAAAAAGGGTATCACAGTATCCCCTAACCACCCTACCATTCAGGATACTATTCCTGTGGTGGGAGAAACCTCTCCTGGGGTGGCACCTGTTCCAAGGGAATCATCAGCTGGCAAAGCTGTATTCCCTGAGGTGGAAGTACCTCTCTGTGGGATAACTAACATTGGTGAGAAAAACAGCACCATTTTAGTTAACATGGAGCATCCCTCCAACCCTCCCAGAGAAACTTTAGTGCAGAAACCCTGCACTACCTCACAACACTTAGGACAGCATCCCTGCCCTAGTGTGGAGCTCATAGGACAGCATCCCTGCCCTGCTCCAACTCAAAAGAAACAGCATCCCTGTTCTCTCTTCCAGCCAGATGGACAAAGTTTTTGCCCAGCTATGGCTTTTCTGAGACAGCATCCCTGTCTGGCATTTCCATCACTACAAATAGGTTCAGTGGACAATTCCCACTGCTCTAAACTAAAACTTACTGATAGAAACTCTGAAAATACATCTTCACATTGTTGCTTAGCTAAAAAACTTCAAACAGGGTGGTTTACATCCCCACAGGGAAGTAACCATATAGTGGATGATAAAGGGAGTAACCAGTTTATTGCAGAGCTACTCTCTACTTATCACCACTTAGACAATAAAGTCTCAACTGGCCAAGGTTAGCCTTATTGTCCTTCGTTTGGGGGGGGGGGGTTGTGTGAGAAGGTAGCCTCTTTCTAGCCTTGTTACCCCCACTTTTGGCCTGTTTGTGAGTGTATGTCAGGGTGTTTGTCACTGTTTTCACTGTCTCACTGGGATCCTGATAGCCAGGCCTCAGTGCTCATAGTAAAAACACTATGTTTTCAGTATGGTTGTTATGTGTCACTGGGATCCTGCTGGTCAGGACCCCAGTGCTCATAGGTTTGTGGCCTATATGTATGTGTCACTGGGACCCTGTCACACAGGGCCCCAGTGCTCATAGGTGTGCATGTATATGTTCCCTGAGTGGTGCCTAACTGTCTCACTGAGGCTCTGCTAACCAGAACCTCAGTGGTTATGCTCTCTCATTACTTTCAAATTGTCACTAACAGGCTAGTGACCAATTTACATTGGCTTACTGGAACACCCTTATAATTCCCTAGTATATGGTACTGAGGTACCCAGGGTATTGGGGTTCCAGGAGATCCCTATGGGCTGCAGCATTTCTTTTGCCACCCATAGGGAGCTCTGACAATTCTTACACAGGCCTGCCACTGCAGCCTGAGTGAAATAACGTCCACGTTATTTCACAGCCATTTTACACTGCACTTAAGTAACTTATAAGTCACCTATATGTCTAACCTTTACCTGGTAAAGGTTAGGTGCAAAGTTACTTAGTGTGAGGGCACCCTGGCACTAGCCAAGGTGCCCCCACATTGTTCAGAGCCAATTCCCTGAACTTTGTGAGTGCGGGGACACCATTACACGCGTGCACTACATATAGGTCACTACCTATATGTAGCTTCACAATGGTAACTCCGAATATGGCCATGTAACATGTCTAAGATCATGGAATTGCCCCCTCTATGCCATCCTGGCATTGTTGGTACAATTCCATGATCCCAGTGGTCTGTAGCACAGACCCTGGTACTACCAAACTGCCCTTCCTGGGGTTTCACTGCAGCTGCTGCTGCTGCCAACCCCTCAGACAGGCATCTGCCCTCCTGGGGTCCAGCCAGGCCTGGCCCAGGATGGCAGAACAAAGAACTTCCTCTGAGAGAGGGTGTGACACCCTCTCCCTTTGGAAAATGGTGTGAAGGCAGGGGAGGAGTAGCCTCCCCCAGCCTCTGGAAATGCTTTCTTGGGCACAGATGTGCCCAATTCTGCATAAGCCAGTCTACACCGGTTCAGGGACCCCTTAGCCCCTGCTCTGGCGCAAAACTGGACAAAGGAAAGGGGAGTGACCACTCCCCTGACCTGCACCTCCCCTGGGAGGTGTCCAGAGCTCCTCCAGTGTGCTCCAGACCTCTGCCATCTTGGAAACAGAGGTGCTGCTGGCACACTGGACTGCTCTGAGTGGCCAGTGCCACCAGGTGACGTCAGAGACTCCTGCTGATAGGCTCCTTCAGGTGTTGGTAGCCTATCCTATATTGTGCATATGACACTAAGTGGTACTGTAGTAGCTTCACACGTCTCCTAGTTCAGCCTAAGCTGCTCTGCTAAGCTACCATTATCTATCAGCCTAAGCTGCTAGACACCCTATACACTAATAAGGGATAACTGGGCCTGGTGCAAGGTGCAAGTACCCCTTGGTACTCACTACAAGCCAGTCCAGCCTCCTACAGTTATCCCCAGACTTTTTGCCTTCCTCCTTCTCTTTTTCTGACCTCATTTTTGCTGGTTTCTAGACTCTGCGCACTTTACCTCTGCTAACCAGTGCTAAAGTGCATATGCTCTCTCCCTTTAAACATGGTAACATTGGATCATACCCAATTGGACTATTTAATTTACCTAAAAGTCCCTAGTAATGTGCACTGTATGTGCCTAGGGCCTGTAGATTAAATGCTACTAGTGGGCCTGCAGCACTGGTTGGGCCACCCACTTAAGTAGCCACTTCCCCTTGTCTCAGGCCTGCCATTGCAAGGTCTGTGTGTGCAGTTTCACTGCCACTTCGACTTGGCATTTAAAAGTACATGCCAAGCCTAAAACTCCCCTTTTTCTACATATAAGTCACCCCTAATGTGTGCCCTAGGTAACCCCTAGAGCATGGTGCTGTGTGGGTAAAAGGCAGGACATGTACCTGTGTAGCTTATATGTCCTGGTAGTGTAAAACTGCTAAATTCGTTTTTATACTACTGGGAGGCCTGCTCCCTTCATAGGCTAACATTGGGGCTGCCCTCATACATTGCTGAGAAGGCAGCTGCTGATCTGAAAGGAGCATGAAGGTCAAATTTAGTATGGCCAGAATGGTAATACAAAATCCTGCTGACTGGTGAAGTCGGATTTAATATCACTATTCTAGAAATGCCACTTTTAGAAAGTGAGCATTTCTTTGCACTTAAATCTTTCTGTGCCTTACAATCCACGTCTGGCTAGGTTTAGGTGACAGCTCCTTGTGCATTCACTCAGACACACCCCAAACACAGGGTACTCAGCCTCACTTGCACACATATGCATTTTGAATGGGTCTTCCTGGAATGGGAGGTTGGAGGGCCTGCCCTCACACAAAGGACTGCCACACCCCCTACTGGGACCCTGGCAGACAGGATTGAACTGAAAGGGGACCTGGTGCACTTCTTAGCCACTCTTTGAAGTCTCCCTAACTTCAAAGGCACATTTGGGTATAAAACAGGGCCTCTGCCCTACCACCTCAGACACTTGCTGGAGAAGAAACCTGAACTCGAACCTGCATCCTGCCAAGAAGAACTGCCTGGCTGCCTAAAGGACTCACCTGACTGCTTTCTACAAAGGACTGCTGCCTTGCGGTTGCCCTGCTGCCTTGCTGAACTCTTGTCCTGCTGCTGAAGTGCTCTCCAAGGGCTTGGATAGAGCTTGCCTCCTGTTCCCTGAAGTCATAAGACCAAAAAGACTTCTCTTTTTCATTTGGACGCCTTGTGCGCTGAAAAATTAGATGCACAGCTTGCTCCGCGGTGAAATATTCACTGCACGCCGATCAGGAAAGACGCCGCTCGACGCCTGCCGTGCGACCGGAACTTCGGCGCACGGCCTCGCCTGGACAACGCCGCCCGACTCCAGAAAGGAAATCGACGCAACGCCTGCTGGGAGGGAGAAGATTCCACACACAGCCTACCGGAACGACGCGCAGCCGGAAAACAAGCCTAGTATTCCACGCACAGACCCCAGGACATCTGGTAATCCCGCGAACCACAGAGAGAGACTGTCCGCGTGCCGGAAAACGACGCCCGACTTCCCCGTGTGAAAAATAACGACGCAAGTCTGTGTGTGCAGGGGAGAAATCGACGCACACACCATTTTTCCACGTATCTCTTCTTCTGCGGCCCTTTGCGGAGATTTTCCACTTTAAACCAGGTACTTTGTGCTTGAAAGAGACTTTGTTTGCTTTTTAAAGAATTAAGACACTATGGCCCTCATTCTGACCTTGGCGGGCGGCGGAGGCCGACCGCCAAAGTCCCGCCGTCAAGTTACCGTTCCGCGGTCGAAAGACCGCGGCGGTAATTCTGACTTTCCCGCTGGGCTGGCTGGCGGTCGCCTTCAGACCGCCAGCCAGCCCAGCGGGAAAGAGGCTTCCACGATGAAGCCGGCTCGGAATCGAGCCGGCGGAGTGGAAGCTGTGCGACGGGTGCAGTTGCACCCGTCGCGTATTTCACTGTCTGCGCAGCAGACAGTGAAATACATTTAGGGGCCCTCTTACGGGGGCCCCTGCAATGCCCATGCCAGTGGCATGGGCACTGCAGGGGCCCCCAGGGGCCCCGCGACCCCCCCTACCGCCATCCGGATCTCGGCGGTCCGACCGCCGGGATCTGGATGGCGGTAGGGGGGGTCAGAATCCCCGCGGCGGTGCAGCAAGCTGCGCCGCCGCGGAGGATTCAATGGGGCCGCGGTACACTGGCGGGACCCCGCCAGTGGTGCCGGTCCGACCGCGGCTTTACCGCCGCGGTCGGAATCCCCATTGAAGCACCGCCGGCTTGTCGGCGGTGCTCCCGCGGTCCTCCGCCCTGGCGGTCAAAGACCGCCAGGGTCAGAATGAGGGCCTATATATCACTTTTCAGTGATATCTCTACAATTTCACATTGCATCTTTATTCGTTTTGACCTGCAATTATCCAGATAAATATTATATATTTTTCTAAACACTGTGTGGTGTATTTTTGTGGTCTATATGGTGTTATTGTATGATTTATTGCACAAATACTTTACACATTGCCTTCTAAGTTAAGCCTGACTGCTCGTGCCAAGCTACCAGAGGGTGGGCGCAGGATAATTTTGGATTGTGTGTGACTTACCCTGACTAGAGTGAGGGTTCTTGCTTGGACAGGGGGTAACCTGACTGCCAACCAAAAACCCAATTTCTAACAGTAAGCAACCCCCGCATTCCTTGTTCAAACTGGGGGTCAAAAGGATCATACAGTTATACTCATATCACTGGGATCGCTCCCTTCTTGCTAAACATAAGCATGCCTGATCGGTACTTAACTCTTTTAAGCCAGGTTCTCCATCTAGTTATTTCTCTTGCTCCTAAGGGTTTCATTTGAAAGAGGCCTTTATGGCCCTAAGGATGGGAGATTGTTTTTTTTTTAAACATTTACCCCTACGGCTGTTAAATCCAGGAGAGGGGGTGATGTGCAGGTGCAGTGGTAACGGGGAAGAAACAATTGAACATGTGGTTTGTTTGTGTCCGGCGTTACTCAAAGAAAGTAGATCTGTGCTTCTGCCCACAACACACCACCACCCACAACAGATCTCCCACCGCAGTTGGAACAAGGTCACCGAAGACCAATTTATTGCGACCCTCTCCCAGAACCCACCCACCAACACCACCGACACTGATGCAGCTGCCCGCAACTTCAGGCAATGGGTCAACACCTGTGCCAATACCCTTGCCCCAGTCAAGAATCCCTCCAACAGACGCACCGACAGAAAGGCCTTCTGGTTTACCGCCGACCTCCACGAATCTAAGCAAAGCTTCCGAAGACTCAAAAGAAAGTAGCATCAAGCTCAGACTCTGGACAACATCACAGCCTTCAAAAATGCCATCCGCAGAAACCACCAACTCATCCGAGCCACCAAGAGAGCTGCCTTCAAAGACCGAATCAACAACAATGCACCCATCCACAAGGAGCTCTTCAACGTCATGAAGGAACTCTCCAACGCCATCCCGCCATCCCAAGACCTCTGCGACTCCCTAGCCTCCTACTTCCACTGCAAGATTGCAGACATCCACGACAGCTACAGCCCCCTGACCCCTCTGGCAACCATCAACACCACAGATTCACCTCCGACCAACCTCCTGCTCTCCTGGACCCCCGTCAACAACAACAACACCATCGAAATCATGAACACCATCCACTTCGGCTCTCCATCTGACCCCTGCTCTCACCACATCCTCAACAAAGCAAGCTCCGTCATCTCACCCCAACTACGGAAGATCATCAACAGCTCTTTCGGGTCCGCCACCTTCCCGGAGATTTGGAAACACGCCGACATCAACGCCCTCCTCAAAAAACTCAAGGCAGAGCCCTGGACTGGGTCACCTCCTTTGTCACCAGAAGAACCCAGAGAGTCCGCCTCTCCCCATTCTACTCGGAGGTCATCGAAATCATCTGCGGCATACCCCACGGTTCGTCCCTCAGCCCGACCCTCTTCAACGTCTACATGGCCCCACTCGCTATCATCGCTGATCCCACAACCTCAACATTATCTTATACATCGACGACACCCAGCTTATCCTCTCCCTCACCAAGGACTCCGCCAAGACCAACCTCCACAAAAGAATGAAGGCCATCGCCGAATGGATGAAAAGCAGCTGCCTCAAACTCAATTCCGACAAGACGGAAGCCCTTATCTTCGGCACCACCCCCTCCGCAAGGGATGACTCCTGGTGGCCTGCCACTCTCGGAACCGCTCCGACTCCCACCGACCACGCACGCAACCTAGGATTCATCTTGGACCCCTCACTATCCATGACCCAGCAAGTCAACACCATCTCCTCCTCCTGCTTCAACACCCTCCGCATGCTCCGAAAGATCTACAAGTGGATACCCACCAAAACCAGAAGAACAGTCACCCAAGCCCTCATAAGCAGCAAACTGGACTACGGAAATGCCCTCTACGCAGGAGCCACGGCCATACTCCAGAAGAGGCTGCAACGTATGCAGAACACCTCGGCACACCTCATCATGGACACCCCCCACCACTGCCACATCACAGACCACCTGAAAAACCTGCACTGACTCCCAGTCAACAAGAGAATCACCTTCAAACTCCTCACCCATGCTCACAAAGCACTGCACAACACCGGACCAGAATACCTCAACAGACGACTCTCCGTCTTCACCCATCCCCGTCATCTCCGCTCCGCCGACCTCGCCCTTGCAACCATCCCACGTGTCTGTAGAACTACAACCGGCGGTAGATCATTCTTGCATGTCGCGGCCAAAACGTGGACACTCTTCCCACCCACCTGCGCCAGACCAAAGACCTCCTTACCTCCAGTAAACTTCTCAAGACCTGGCTGTTCGAGCAGCACATCCCCCCCCATTTTTCCCCTCTCCTCCTCAGCGCCTTGACACCCTAATGGGTGAATAGTGCGCTTTACAAATTCCTGATTGATTGATTGATTGATTAAGTAGAAGGAATCGGGGTTTCGCTCCTGTCGACAGGCCATTATTAAGTCTTGGATCCTACGAATTTAATGTTGAATTTGTTACTGACCACATTTAGTAAAATCGCTCAAACCAGATTCAGGGGCACTGCGAGCAGTGGATAATTATGTTTGGAATTTTCACACGCTCTTGCCTCTCTGGTTTGCATTAATTTGTTAGAGTGCTGATCTTCAATGTTGCACCTTAGGCTGGGATCCTTATTGGAATTTGACTTAATGACTGTTTAATGCACTACGCACTTTAGAGCTTTGAGCACTGAGACCCTTCTGTTTATTATGCATCATGTGGGGTCCTGGGCTGTGGTGGCCCAGCCTTATTTTTAGTTGAAGGTTTTATAATATTAGGTATGAATGTTTTTTACTGTGGTATGTCTATTTACATCATGGAGTGTTTTTAGAATGTTTTTAATATTTGATTGTAAATGTATTATTGATTGTTCTCTTTTTTGTTTTAAATGGTATTGGATTTTATTATCTGTACAATAAACTACTACTTACTTACTTAGAAGGAATGCACAAGCCTAGCTGTCACCCCACCCCAAATGTGTGTTTGAGACAGGATGTAGCCAACAAATGGCTAAAGTAAGAACATGCCAGCTTTCTAAAAATGGCATTATCAGAATTGCAATTTAAAATCCAACTTGACCATAAGTTGTGATTTTAAATTGGGAGTCCAGAGACACCAAACTTGACAAGCTTATATCTTCCAGGTTGTGAATTACACTAATAAAATGTAATACAATAATCCCAATGTTATCATAAGGGAGTGATAGGCCTTGCCATAGTGAAAAATGAATTTGGGAGTTGTTCACTATTGGGGCTCGTAAAACTTAAAAGTACCTGTCCTGCCTTTTACATACACTGCACACTGCCCTGGCTGCCACATATGGCCTACCTTAGGAGTAATTTATATGTTTAAAAAGGAAAGGCTTAGGCCTGGCAAGAGGTTTACCTTGCCAGGTTGAAGTGGCAGTGTAAACAACATAGTCACGGTTTTGACAGACCTGAAGCACTGTCAAGGGGCTACTTAAGTGGGTGACAAAAATATATGCCATTTGGGTATGAGCCAATGTTACCTTGTTTTAAGGGAGAGAGCACAAGCACTTTAGCACTGGTCAGCAGTGGTATAGTGCATGGAGTTCTAAAGCCAGCGAAAACAAGGTCAGAAAATGGAGGGGGAGGGGCGGCAAAATGTCGGAGTAAAGACCACCTTAAGGCTGTCGGGGCTCACGTTCTCACTAAGATATTTTTGAGGTATACCAATCAGGTATGACAGCTTCCTTTCCAATAGAACAACCACATTGACTTAGAAAGACATTTTTTTAACTCTTGCACACAGTGATTTTTTTTTAGGTGCAATTGGGAAGGCTGATCATTCTAAATAGCGTACAAATTTACTTCACCCAAGAGGGAATCTGAGAAGGGAGACAAGTCTGTCAAAGGGGCTAATCCATATAGTTCCAAATTTGAGCTTTTAGATAGCCTTGGAAGGCAGATCAAAGTCTAGTTCATCTTTATAAATGAGGCCGCATGGACATAGGAGTTAAAATTCTAAGCTAACCTTTGCCTGGACCATAGACAATCGTAGAAGAAAAAAGTGAGCATTGCACAAGATCCCACCAATGTATGAACTTCAAAAGATAGCTATCAATGTATAACCCAAGGTGGGTAAAGATTTGTTTTTTGAAATATGGATTATCAGGATAGCTTGAAGCTGGGTAATGTGAATTTTCCTCTGTGTTCAAATGATATGATATAGTGATACCTGGCCTAATGCTGGTAACTTGTACACAATTCCATCCGCCATTGTTATATTTCCAGACTGAATATTATTTAGGATTGTGTAGCAGTACAAGTTTGGGATTCAAACCTTCAATTTCAGAAGTGACCCACAAATCTAAACAGGCATCGAGCAGAGGTGCCTGTGCTAATTACTTTCTGTGGGAAATACCCAGTTAGCATTAGAACACCTACATTTACTGCTTGTGTGTGACTGGATACAAAGGTTCCACTTTATAAAGCACTTCCGGTCAAAAGGGGTGAAGGAACATGACATTCAACAAAGAAAGGAATGTTGTCCTAAGGCTCGATGTTTTAAACAGAGTTCAAAAAATTCATCACACTTTTTCTCAGACAGTGCCTGTGTTAAACAGGCCTCCATAAGCCATTTGTAAGAACACGAGAATGCTGGGACAGTGTCTGCAGGTTTTTACTTTTTTACATTGCATTACTTTGGCCTAAAGGCTTTAGAACGTTTTGTATGAACACCAGTTTACATTACACAAGGTCAGATTTTTTCTTAGTCACAGGGAGATTAGGTGATTTGCCCAGACTCAGAGGATTGTGAGCCTATGCTGGCACTCAAACTGTGGGCCAGATTTATCATTGGATTGCATTGCCCTTGTATGACACATGGTATGCAAGGGCAAGACAATCCTTAATTCTGATTTATCAAACAATCCAGGGCCACGTTGCATGGCCCTGCGTTGATTGTTAAACCTAGAGCAACGCAAGGAAGCGCAAGTCACTGCCATGAGTTACTCTGCCATGGGAAGACATTCCATGGGTGGAGCATGTGTGTTCCCAAGAATCCACCCAGGAACACTGGCACAGTCCCGGGATTTACCAAGACTGCTAAACCTGGGAATGTACCAAAATGCTACACCTTCCTGTTAGACATGCAAATGTGAAGAAATATCTTTATTTCTCCTCATTGTTTCCTCTTTCTAAGTGTACAGCCTCAGAGGACTGTTTTGTGTAGAGAAGTGTACTTTCTTGCACAAAAACACTCCTGTCTGCAATGCAGGCACCCTTGTATCATGACGCCAGGGTGTCTGTATTGGTGCTAGGCTGTGCTGAGTGTGGCAGCCCCACAAACCCGCCATAAAATGTTAGGAAACCTGCCCAATAGTGCAGTGTGAAAGTGAAGATGGCACAGGGAGCTATATTGAATGGTAATAATATATATACATTTTAAAAAATCGATAAATTATGTTGACGGTGCCTGCAGTATATATTGATTCCCCAGAAGGTGTCACTAACCTCTGGAGCACACTTCCTCTAACCCATTCTTTGTGCGTTCAGTCTTTTCAGCTGCTACACCCATCATCGGGCGCATGCGCCTCTGTGGTAGCCACTACTCTGTCACAGTGCTGGCCTTCTATAAGGACAGCACGGTCATCCTGGTGCTGAAGGGTCTGACTGAGTGCCGAGATAATGACTTAGTATAAGAATGCCAAGCCTGCTCTAAGCCTTTTCCATCAGTTCCTAGCTGCTTCTTTGAATTTTCTCCCCTTGCCTTCCTGTAGGAGCATTATACATTCAACTTGCTGGTTCTCTATTGACATTTTTCTTTCCTGGATACAACTTTGTCAAAATATATTGGGGGTCATTACGACCCTGGCGGACGGCGGAGAAGCGGTGGTAAGACTCATTCATACCCAACATGCATGCAGGCACCACCAACACACATACACGCACACACACTGGCATTCATGCCAACAGCCACACACACAGTCAGACACGCACATCCACATTCACACATACACGCACACATCCATACAGACATACCTACAGACATACACGCACTCATTCCCAAACACACAACAACCCCGCAAGCATACACGCACTCACACACCCCCTCTACATACACACATGCACACCCCCATGCACGCACACAACACCCCCTGACCCCCCTCCCCTAATGGACGATCAACTTACCTGGTCTGTTGATCCTCCGGGAGGAGACGGGATCCATGGGGGCTGCTCCGCCAACACCACACCGTCAACAGAACACCGCCACGCCGAATCACAGGACGTGATTGGGTGGGCGGTGTTCTGTTGACGTGGCGGTTGAGGTGGAGCAATCTCCACTTCCCCGCCGACCGCCAGTATGGCTGTTGGCGGCTCTCCGTCCGAAAAAGGACGGAGGGCTGCCAACAGTTATAATACGCCGAGCGGAAAACCGCCACCACTGGCGGTCTTCAGCACGGCGGTCCCTCGGCGGTCTTGACAAAAGACCGCCGAGGTCAAAATGACCCCCATTGTCTTTTTTTATACATTTCAGACACATTAAAAAAAAAACTGATCTAAATAAATGGCCTAAAGAAATGTAACGGGTAGAGAATATAGAGAATTCAATTGTGGTCACTGTCCTTGTTTCAAGATCACATATCATATTTGTTTTACCAGAAATGTCAGATAGCCAATGCCTCAAAATTATTTGAGGACGCATCACTGTGTAGTCTCTCACATGGTAAACAACCTGTTAAAGTGTTCACATCCTATTATCATTTCCACTACTTGTTGGCTTTGCAGAATACAAGCAGTGTTATTATGTAGTGCAGTTTTTCCAAAAGGTACTTATTATATTAAGATGTAAGTGTGGGGGAAAGATAGGTCTGGCTCTTTTTTATAAATGAGAGTGCCTTCTGGGTTGCGAATTAGTGCGTGTTGTGATGTGAATAGGGCAATCAATAAGTCAAATGTATGGACTAACGAATGCACATATGGATGAACTGGTGGGAGCCTGAGTGAGGGTTGAAGAATCTCTCATCCATCTTTTCATCTATTCATGCATTAATGCATTTGCACATTCATTCATCTATCTACTCACACATCCATTTATTCATCTGCACATTCACTCACCTGCTCACCGATCCCCAATGTGCTTACTCATGCAACAAGATATCCATCTTTGCCTTAGTTACACACTTAGGGGTATATTTACAATTCCCTAGCGCTGCTTTAGCGTCATTATTTTTTACACTAAGGCGACACTACCCAGTCCCCCATCCGGCACCATATTTACAAAGTGGCACAATGCAAGTATTGCACCACTTTGTAACCCTTTGCACCACATTATACCTGCAACAGGTATATTGTATGCAAGGGGGACGTTCCCCCACAGGGAGGCACAAAAACTAGCGGAGTGAAGCTTACAAGATTTCACTGCCCCATTCTAGCATCATTTTTGTAATGCCTGCACAGGGCAGTGACGCTAGCGCATTAGCCTGGGAGCCTCCCTGTGCTTTGCTGGATTAGTGCCAACATTTTGGGCGCTAGTCCAGCAAAGCACCACAATAGCATCAAATATTTTGACACTATTGTCATGAAGTGCGCCATGGTGCACTGTATTGTAAATATAGTGCCACCATGGTGTTGTTAGGGGGCACAGGGTGACGCAAGGAAACTGGCGCATTAGAACTGATGCACCAGTTCCTTGTCACTATGCCCCTAATTACTCAAACGTCTATTCATTAATTTATGCATTTACTGATTGTTCTGTCCAACTACCCAAGCTTTAAGTCATACTTGCCTTCAGCCATGCACCCTGTGACACAGCACACATGCAAACTTGTCACTCAGTGAAGAAGCACTTTCTCTTACTATGAAAACAGACCTGCTGGCTTTGTCACGGCGTGCTATGTATGGTGCTAAAAATTAAAGTAACCTATATATATGACATGGCTCATCCAGCAGAAATTGACATGTATATCTTCGCATCAATTGCATGGCCTTTAAGAGTGTAGAAAGGACATTTTCTATGATACGGGATGCTTAGATTGATGTCTACGTACATTTTAAGAGTCTTTTCCTGAGTGTCTCGAATTGCTTCATTGAGTGTGTAGACAAAATGGCCATCGATGTGACCTCAGAAGCACGGTTATGCAGACGAGCTGAGAAGATGCTTTGATTAAGATTAAGTAAGGCAACCTCCTTACTGCTACCAGCTAGGAGTAGCAAAGTGACCTGGCCTGTAGTTGGGACCTGCAAACCAGTGCTTAATTTGAGGCGGTGGTTTCCGGTACTCAGCACTGGCACTTGTCAAAGCTGGCACTTAAGACAGTCTGTCATATGGTGACAGTGTCTGTTCAGATTAAAGATGGGCACAAGAAGGGTTGTTTATTAACTAATATACATTAAAATGACTACAACCTTCTGCCAAAGCCATTCTTACAGCTTTGGGGGCAAGGAACAGCTTGAACTGTCATATTTGTAAACGTAACGTAAACTTTGCATTTGTATAGTGCACTACTGACGCGTTAGGGTCTCAAGGCGCTGTACGCATTCTGCTGTGGAACCCCTCCTAGCTTATCCCTGTGAGGTGCCCACTCCTGGACAGCCCCAGGGTGAAGCCAGGCATTCAAGCGCTGTCAGGGCCGTCGGAGGCTTGTAGGAAAGTTATGGTCAGTAGTTGTGTTGCATGACATTGATAGCGCTGGCCAGTGCAGTGGGTGGTGCAGGCTGCAGTGGCCTTCTATTAAGGGTCCTGGCTCATATGTTTGCTTCAAATTAAGCGCTGCTGCAAACATGCTGCTTTTGCAATGGACAGAAATACATTTTTGTCTGTGGCCTCAATTAGCCCCGCACTGTTCCTGCTCATGGTGCTCTACTAACTCCTATATAATTCTCCCTAGCCCCAACTGTCTGCGAAATATATTTAAGATCCTCTCTTTTGCCTTCCGTACGTGTCCAAAATTTCGATCACGTATTTTATTTTAAATAAGGCGGGTAAGATGCCACTGGAAATACCGTGGCAGGCTCATGCATATAACCAGGACCCTCTGCGTGTCCAGGAGTAAAAGCAAAAACAATAAAGGCCATTTGGTTTCACATAAATATCCTCTTGCCAGTTTCACCTTACCAGAATTAGAAGTAATGATACTTTGTGTCAGTGCTTTAAATGGGCCGGTACTGAGTACCGACACTTTTTTATTTTGGGAGGGAGAGTACCTGCACTTCTCAAGTTAAACGCAATACTTTTAATTGGAGAGTACCGGCACTTCTCAGAAATAAGCAGGTACTCTGGTACAGAGTACCTGCAGTTCTATTTTTCCATTTCAAGCACTGCTTTGAGTTTGTTTTATGGTGATTAACGGTGGAAGGGAGACTGAAGTCTCACAGTTCTGCACGCGGCAACCCATGTTACACCTGCATTGGCAACGGGACGAATGAATTAGCTTGAAATCAGCAAGTCTCCGCGCGAGTGCGCGAGGCGTGTTGGCTGCTGCTGCTCTGTACCTAAAGCAGATGGCGGGTTAAGTAAAACACACTCTGCCATTCTCACCCGGATTTATGTATCTCGCACGGCCATTTGTTCCCAACTGGTATTTACAGTTAAATTTGACAGGTGGCCTTTCTAGGAGTCTATCGTGCGCTGTAGGACAATAAGCAGGGCCTTCTGACAATGCATTGCTTTTGTATTCCAAGAGCCGGAATATGAATGTCCCACCAATCTGAGCTGCACAGCGAAAGGAAGTGAGATAGGCATCTAACTCTTAGCTGTAATGACGCCTTGGGGAAGTCACAGTGTCTGCTTCAGCATCGCGAGAGCAGCTTTGTGGAAGAACACTAAAGAAGGCTGGGGACCAGAGGCAGTGTGAGATGCCTCGGGAGACTCGGGATTCAGATTTACTGCGATATTACTGTCTGGCAGAGATAATAACAATGAACATAAGAACTTTCAGAATGTTTTACCTATTGTTAGTGAGATGCGGCCTAACATGAATAATGCTGATTCTCTCTAAGAGACTGTAACCAAATGCAACCTTCTGGCGATGCTAAATGTGCAGCGATTCTGATGCTGTTCTCAGATGAACTCACACAAATGAGCACAGTTGAAGAGAAAATGGTGTGCAGCATTTAAACTTCACCCTATTTGTGTGTAGCCCTTACGAGTAATAAATAACAGGTGATAGATACATCATATATCAAAGTCTGCTAAACCTGCATCAGCGTGAACTGTAAAAGTGTAATTGTCTTCAATAGCAAGGCTAGCTAGTGTAGCCTCCTCCCCAGCCTGGGTACCAGCCAATGACTACCCACAACGGGAGGTGAATAAGAATATTACACGTTTATTCTTTTGAGTGTAACTGAGAACTCAAGGGAGCGTGGCCTAGCAATCATCCGATCCTGTGCCCTAACACCTACCAGCATCCACATTTCCAACGGAAGGGCACCTTCACTCGAAGATCTGACCCATGGCCTAGGTGTACCCCCTCTGGGGTGCTCTGTGCTGCTGCCGCCTACCTGCGGCACTGTTGTGGCCTGGTGTGGGCCTCAGAGGCCCCACAGCGTCTGGGGCTGCAGGTGAGTCAGAGTAGGGCCCCAGTGGATGTAATCGGGTGCTGCTCGCCTCCTGCTATCGCTCCTCTCATACCGGATCGCGGGGCACTGCTTAGAGGCATGTCCTCCCGGTACCGGCTGCTCTGCCATCGAGAGGCAGAGCTCCTCTCCTCTCCTCTTCGGCAGGACCAGTCCAGGCTGCCGCGTCACACCTGCAGGCCTGCCTGCGACCGGACCAGCCTTAGAGAACGCCCTCTAGAGCTCTGGCAGAAGCTGCAGGTTGGAGCCTGCATTTCTGGGTTTGTGCTTCACGCGGGGTCCCTCTCCCCAGCCTCTCTCGCTGGACTGGCCATTGATGTGGCCCTCTCCTCACATCTGCTGGAGATTCCTTGCATTGCCACGTGGTTTAGGTACCAGAGGTTGGGGGATGTGAGTGATTTACCTGCTTAACGACCTCTCCTCTTCCATGCTCTGTAAATATCCTCTCAGGCGTCACCTGGCTCCATCATTGCTACATGAACCGATCATCTTGGAAAGCAGAGACGCCATTCCCTATGGCCCTCAGAATAGAAAGGGCCTACTTCAAATATTTGGGTCCATAGATTTCCGTGACCCCAGTCATGCACTTTGAGGGAACATTGAACAGCTAGTCCAGAGCTTGAGAGAGGACATTAGACACTGGGGGGGCTACCACTGTCACTACTGGGCAAAGCACAGTCTTTAAAATGGTGATGCTACCGAAGTTCATCTATATAATGCAGAACACACCATACAGGCTACCTAATAGCCTTTTTAAAGAGATAGATGCGCTCCTTCAGACGCTTCTTTGGTAGGATGGAGAGCCGAGAAAAGCGCTCTCCCACCTCCAAAGATCGGTTTATGGGGGAGGGATAGTGCTACCCAACATGCGTAGATACTAGAAGGCAGTACATCTCTCCATAATAAATGAATGGGCCTTTGCACCACAGAAAAATCGTATAATCTGAATGGACAGAGAGACGATGGGGGCTAAAGGCTATCTTCATATACTAAACTGGGTTAAGATGCCCCCCAGCTACGAGACTGATGGTAAAGAGCTGTGGCATAAACTACAAAACAAAATGGATTGGAAGGTTAGACTGACTCCTAACACGCCCTTATGGATTGGAAACAGACTGCCAGGACTGGTGACACTGGAGTACTTTAGACAGTGGGATGTCATAGGGATCAGCACACTACCGGACATGTGAGATGCCAGTGGCATGGCCCCATTCACACACTTTCAAACAGAATATAACATGCACCCCTCACAACAATACAGATACCAGCAATTTAGCCATGCATCAAAAGCCAACATTTCAGCGGGGGAAGAAACAATAGAGTCTACTCCCCTGGAAAATAGGTTGCTGGACATCCCACTTACATCGAAAATGATATCACTAACGTACCAGACACTCATGAGGAACGCTCAAACTGAATTAGTAGCGTTGAAGCATAAATAGCTGAATGATGTGGGTCAATTGGAGGACGATGAATGGGTGATGTGCTTAAATTCCCCAAGCAAGTAGCAATGAAAGCCAGGGATAAGCTAATACAGATTAAAATATTATACAGAGTGTATTACACCGGAACACAATTACATTTTATTGGAAAGATTCCAGACTCACTTTGTCTGCAACAGTGTGGACAAGACAGAACATTACATAACACCCTGTGGGACTGCCCAAAATGGACCAGACACTGGGAGAAAATAGATCAGCACTTAGAGGAGATCACAGGCATCAGATTAGAGAGGTCAGTGAGAATAGCAAAATTGAGGATATGGCCAGAAATAGACCACCGAATATTGTTAGACTTAGGACTTCTACTGGTGAAAAGAGAGATAGCGCACAGATGGGGAGCAGCTGGTTCCCCAAAGATAACAGGCAGGGAATGGGAAATGGACATGTTGTATGCATGAGAAGGCAAGCGAAGGCGATATATGAGGGCAGAGGATGCCTCAAGAAATCTGATGAAGTATGGGCCGGGTGGACTGGTGTCTTAGAGAGTTGAGCATGGCACCCTGGGGAAGAGAGGGAAGATGGGGAGGCAGGGAAATATGTCTGCATTATATTCTGTATGTAACAATAAAATACTATTTCAAAAAAAGAAAAGGTGGAATGTCTTTTGAAATCCACTATGAGTAAGAACAAGGACTTGGAGGTGCGATCGCATCAAAATAATATATAAATAATCAGCATACCTCAGTCCACAAACATGGGCCGCCTAGATGGTTTTGTATAATATCTATTAACTGACATGTTTGGCAGGCAGGCTTTCATGGCCACTTTCATTGTGGAAAGAGCCCACAGATCGCTTGAACCACGACTTGTATCTGGTGCCCCCCTCGTCTGATGGTGGTTCATCTCCTGTATTGTCGTGACAGGGACACTGTGTTGCGATTGGCTCAAGAAAAGACCCCTCTCCAGTTCCAAGGGTCCACACTAGCAATCTATCTGGACTTTACACAAGCGGTGCAGGAGGTGCGCAAGAAATACGCCAATGTTAAATGAACCCTCCAGAACGTGAGCCTCAAATATAGCATGCTTTATCAGTGGTTGTTATCATATTTTCCGAAACCCCTCGGATGCTGCCCAGTTTTGCAAACCGTACAAGGGGAACCCTGCACTGCCTGCTCAATCATCTCCTAGACGATCACCTACTGGCTCCACTGTCTGCACCCAAATTGAAGATCACTGATGCAAATGTGTCTTTGCTTTGTAGGATGCCCTCTTTAAGGAAGCACTTCTAGGGCCATTTATACACTTGCTATACTATCACTAAACAGAAGGACGTTGTTCTAGTGAACATTGCCACCACCTCACAGTGTACACCATCATGATATTTGCTTTTTTTTTTTTTGGGTTTAAAGGAAATTCAGCAAGGACGTTCCTCCAGTGTAGGTGGGGGGACTGAAGTTACTTTATGTTATTTAGTATTGTTGTTGTTAATTGCACACCTGCTATACTTCACAATACACTTCTACACAAGGCCCCAAAGATCATTTTCATTTTCCTCATAATACATAATATCAAAGCATGGGGACTCAATTTCTCATGTGTTTCATGAAACATTTGTGGCTTGAACAATCCAATAAAAGGTAAACAGGTCCTTTCCTATTCAAACACCAAGCTAGCATTCCTTCAAGACACCCACCTCTCTCCTCATCCTACCTGCACATATGGCAATGAATGGGGATCGAACCAATACTTTGCCAACTACAGCTCTTACTCCTGTGGTGTCTGCATCTTGCTGCATAAAAGAGTTCCTTTCAAATGCCATGACTACATTCCGGACACATAGGGCAGGTATCACCTAGTCACTGGCACTTTGGCTGACCGATTGGTGTTGCTGGTGAATTTTTATGCACCCAAACTTGACATCCCAGAATTCTATCATAACCTGTCATATTCATGGGCCGCTTTTGGGTAGATTTCTTACTCGTGGGTGGGGATTACAATATTGTATGTAATTCCTCTTTAGACACCACTAGCTTAATTGGTACCACCAAGCCTAAGTCACTGCAAGCCCTTAACGATCTCCTTGATACCTTTCAGTTTTTAGATGTATGGCGTTCTCGTCACCCCTGCTCAAAAGACTTTACCTTTTACTCGACCCCACATAATGTGTCGACACCAATTGACCACTGGTGCATGTCACAAGGGGCCCTGCTGTGAGTCACTGACATCAATCATCAACCCCACACACTGTGAGACCACTCATCTCTCTATGTTCCATTGGGGACAGCCTGCTTAGGCAATGTCGGTTCCCTGAGAATGCCCTGCTGGATAAAGTACTTAGCACAGAGGTTCAATACTCCATTAAAGAGTACTTCACCATTAATATTAGGTCAGTGGGCAAACACTCCACACTCTACATAAGAGGAGTGTGCATAACCAAACATGTGGGAGTCTTCCGTAGCATTAGAAACGATTTGACCAGGGTAGAAAACGACCTTCATAGGTTGGACCCTTCAGAAATGACTGGGTCCACCCTCCACTGGCTGTCAGACCGTGCCAAACTCTTACAGGAATTTCATGTGCTGGCCAAAAGAGAGGTTAAATATTTAGGAAAATATTCTGGGGCCCACCGCTATGATGAGGGCGAAAGGACAGGACAAACTCTTGCACAGTTGCTCTGGCCAAATTATCAATCCACATACATTACAAGCCTCTCACTTGACGGCGACACTACCATCACTGACAATGTAGCTATTGTTCAGACATTTACTGATTATTACCAAAAACTCTACACTATGAGCTACAGTGGGGACGACTCTGCACTGGCAGAGTACCTGGCTGAAATCGCTATGGTATGGCTCAGTCCAGGCCAAAAGCAGTTCCTAGTCAATTCAATCACGAGGGACAAAATCATACAGCCAACGGAGGCCTTGAATGACATTAAATCCCCAGTTAGATGGCTTTACCAGGAATTTCTCTAAAGCCTATAAGCATATCCTTGCCCCAAATCTTGAGGTGTACGGAGAATCACTGAAGGAGCATGGCACCCTGGGGAAGAGAGGGAAGATGGGGAGGCAGGGAAATATGTCTGCATTATATTCTGTATGTAACAATAAAATACTATTTCAAAAAAAGAAAAGGTGGAATGTCTTTTGAAATCCACTATGAGTAAGAACAAGGACTTGGAGGTGCGATCGCATCAAAATAATATATAAATAATCAGCATACCTCAGTCCACAAACATGGGCCGCCTAGATGGTTTTGTATAATATCTATTAACTGACATGTTTGGCAGGCAGGCTTTCATGGCCACTTTCATCGTGGAAAGAGCCCACAGATCGCTTGAACCACGACTTGTATCTGGTGCCCCCCTCGTCTGATGGTGGTTCATCTCCTGTATTGTCGTGACAGGGACACTGTGTTGCGATTGGCTCAAGAAAAGACCCCTCTCCAGTTCCAAGGGTCCACACTAGCAATCTATCTGGACTTTACACAAGCGGTGCAGGAGGTGCGCAAGAAATACGCCAATGTTAAATGAACCCTCCAGAACGTGAGCCTCAAATATAGCATGCTTTATCAGTGGTTGTTATCATATTTTCCGAAACCCCTCGGATGCTGCCCAGTTTTGCAAACCGTACAAGGGGAACCCTGCACTGCCTGCTCAATCATCTCCTAGACGATCACCTACTGGCTCCACTGTCTGCACCCAAATTGAAGATCACTGATGCAAATGTGTCTTTGCTTTGTAGGATGCCCTCTTTAAGGAAGCACTTCTAGGGCCATTTATACACTTGCTATACTATCACTAAACAGAAGGACGTTGTTCTAGTGAACATTGCCACCACCTCACAGTGTACACCATCATGATATTTGCTTTTTTTTTTTTTGGGTTTAAAGGAAATTCAGCAAGGACGTTCCTCCAGTGTAGGTGGGGGGACTGAAGTTACTTTATGTTATTTAGTATTGTTGTTGTTAATTGCACACCTGCTATACTTCACAATACACTTCTACACAAGGCCCCAAAGATCATTTTCATTTTCCTCATAATACATAATATCAAAGCATGGGGACTCAATTTCTCATGTGTTTCATGAAACATTTGTGGCTTGAACAATCCAACAAAAGGTAAACAGGTCCTTTCCTATTCAAACACCAAGCTAGCATTCCTTCAAGACACCCACCTCTCTCCTCATCCTACCTGCACATATGGCAATGAATGGGGATCGAACCAATACTTTGCCAACTACAGCTCTTACTCCTGTGGTGTCTGCATCTTGCTGCATAAAAGAGTTCCTTTCAAATGCCATGACTACATTCCGGACACATAGGGCAGGTATCACCTAGTCACTGGCACTTTGGCTGACCGATTGGTGTTGCTGGTGAATTTTTATGCACCCAAACTTGACATCCCAGAATTCTATCATAACCTGTCATATTCATGGGCCGCTTTTGGGTAGATTTCTTACTCGTGGGTGGGGATTACAATATTGTATGTAATTCCTCTTTAGACACCACTAGCTTAATTGGTACCACCAAGCCTAAGTCACTGCAAGCCCTTAACGATCTCCTTGATACCTTTCAGTTTTTAGATGTATGGCGTTCTCGTCACCCCTGCTCAAAAGACTTTACCTTTTACTCGACCCCACATAATGTGTCGACACCAATTGACCACTGGTGCATGTCACAAGGGGCCCTGCTGTGAGTCACTGACATCAATCATCAACCCCACACACTGTGAGACCACTCATCTCTCTATGTTCCATTGGGGACAGCCTGCTTAGGCAATGTCGGTTCCCTGAGAATGCCCTGCTGGATAAAGTACTTAGCACAGAGGTTCAATACTCCATTAAAGAGTACTTCACCATTAATATTAGGTCAGTGGGCAAACACTCCACACTCTACATAAGAGGAGTGTGCATAACCAAACATGTGGGAGTCTTCCGTAGCATTAGAAACGATTTGACCAGGGTAGAAAACGACCTTCATAGGTTGGACCCTTCAGAAATGACTGGGTCCACCCTCCACTGGCTGTCAGACCGTGCCAAACTCTTACAGGAATTTCATGTGCTGGCCAAAAGAGAGGTTAAATATTTAGGAAAATATTCTGGGGCCCACCGCTATGATGAGGGCGAAAGGACAGGACAAACTCTTGCACAGTTGCTCTGGCCAAATTATCAATCCACATACATTACAAGCCTCTCACTTGACGGCGACACTACCATCACTGACAATGTAGCTATTGTTCAGACATTTACTGATTATTACCAAAAACTCTACACTATGAGCTACAGTGGGGACGACTCTGCACTGGCAGAGTACCTGGCTGAAATCGCTATGGTATGGCTCAGTCCAGGCCAAAAGCAGTTCCTAGTCAATTCAATCACGAGCGACAAAATCATACAGCCAACGGAGGCCTTGAATGACATTAAATCCCCAGTTAGATGGCTTTACCAGGAATTTCTCTAAAGCCTATAAGCATATCCTTGCCCCAAATCTTGAGGTGTACGAAGAATCACTGAAGGAAGGCATCCTCCCACCTACATCATGAGAAACTGTCATCACTCTACTGGTGAAACCTGGCAAATCTGCTCAGCTATGCACTGTATACCAGCCGCTCTCTCTTCTGAGTGATGGTAAGATTCTCGCTAAGGTGACAGCAATGCATCTCTGGCTGCTCAAGAAGAGCATAATATCCGCTATGCAATCTGGCTTTGTGTCATATCGCTCAACTTCGATTAACCTGTGAATTCTCTTTGCAGTTTTGAATCAGGTATCTCCAACTCTCCCCGCAGTTGCTGCACTGCTGGATGCAGAGAAGGCCTTTGATTCTTTTGAGTGACCACTCCAGCATGCAAAATTGTCCAAACTGGGTATACCCAAGGGCTTTCAGGACGTCATCATCAGCTTATTTACCAAGGACCCACCGTCTGTCTGCGAGTGAACAGAATGGCTTCCCCCCACGTCAGATAACGGCAGGCTGATATTTCACCTCTACCACGCCTCTTTACCACTATGTCACACTGGCCCGGAAATATCCAGGAAGGTGTGGGAGAGACACCTTGGATGAGTAATCCCAGACAAAACCTGGTACTATTGCTGTTCATAAATAAAACTAATTTCTAATAATAATCGGCACAAGCTACTGCACTTCAAATGTCTCCATCACGCATACGCTACACCTAAAGTACTTACCAAGTTAGACCTCTCTAGGTATCACCACTGTCTGAAATTCAGCTCGGATCATGCTGACATTATACACTTAACATGGAACGGTCATCTCATAGCAGCGTATCGGAGGGACATTTCCTCAAAATTGTCCCTCATGCTGGCTCACACCATAGACCTGGACTCCATGATGGCCCTCATGGGATATGTTAAACCCTTGTGTCCTCCTCAGCAATGCTTTGCAGCCATTGCTTTGCTCCTGGCCAAGCCCCAACTTGCACTCCACTAGGGAAGCTCCCTTTGCGATTACCTTCTGTCCCTGGCTTCAGATGAGGACCAATCTGATACTGATTAACTTTTCATTGTCATTTGTATTTTATTAGTGTATGTGGGGCAAGTTATACGGTCATGATATTTTTTGTAATGCAATGGTTCTGCATCGTTTATGTCATCATCAACTTGCTTTATGAGGCCTATGTTGTTGATATCTGAATGTGGACCTCCTGCTCTTATGTCTGGAATGTAGTCTCTTTATTTTATAATGATAAAAATACAGAGAAATGCTGTGTACTCAGTTGTTGTTTAAGAATGGAAATACATTAAAAAAAACTGTGAACTAAACATTTTAAACCAAGCTTTCATTGCAGTCCTCTCAAACAACTATGTCACAGTTCTATGAAGTCAGTTCGGAGCCAAAAGGGTTCTATTATAAAAATTGCAAGACACTACATCTCCCCCTCTATTAAGCAAAAAGTACTTTTTTCCTACAAAATATGTGTGTATACATATATATATACATATATATATATATGTATAAATATATATATATGTTTTTATTTTTAATTTTATGTATTTATTTATTACCTAGTGGCGGTCACCTATATCTTTGGTGCTGTTTGACGAACCTTCACAACATTTTCCCCAAAAATGTGTTCCCAAGAATCTTGTTGTACATGGTAAGTTTTGGGGTGATCCGTCAAGCAGGGTCGAGAAAAAATGAGGTGAAAAAAGTTCCCATTATAATTCACATAGGCATTTTAGATACAACTACAGCCCGACCCACTGGATGGAATTACACCAAATTTGGCAAGAAAGTAGCTCTTGGTCCAGAAAGAGTACTTTCTATTATTTGGTGTAAATCAGTTCAGTAGTAAACATAAGAATAACTATAAGTATAACTGCTAAATTTCTATGGTTTTGTATGGGTAAAACGTCAACCTAATTATAACATCCCTGTAACCTTAGTTATTGTCAGTAAAAAAAAAAATATATATATATATATATATCAGAAAAGATATCGCCAAATAATTTTACCTTTGCCTTTTGGGACTCACATTTGCTTGCATTCAAAGTCAAACCTGAATCAGTGAGTAAATGACATGTGTGAGAGTTCTATAGGGCTCCTTCTGTGTAGCTCTGAAAATAAATATGTCATTGCTATAGTTGAACACATTCACAACAGGCTGGATGATACATTGAATGAGGTCTTGGAAAATTTCTGTAGCCGATGACACACCAAAACTAAGGGCCTCATTCTGACTTTGGCGGGCGGCGGAGGCCGCCCGCCAAAGTAACGCCATCAGAATACCGCTGCGCGGTCAAAAGACCGCCGCGGTAATTCTGAGTTTCCCGCTGGGCTGGCGGGCGACCGCCAGAAGGCCGCCCGCCAGCCCAGCGGGAAACCCCCTTCCATGAGGATGCCGGCTCCGAATGGAGCCGGCGGAGTGGAAGGGGTGCGACGGGTGCAGTTGCACCCGTCACGATTTTCAGTGTCTGCTTGGCAGACACTGAAAATCTTGGTGGGGCCCTGTTAGGGGACCCCTGCAGTGCCCATGCCAGTGGCAGGGGTACTGCAGGGGCCCCCAGGGGCCCCGCAACGCCCATTACCGCCAGCCAGGTTCTGGCGGTCAAAACCGCCAGAGCCAGGCTGGCGGTAAGGGGGTCGGAATCCCCATGGCGGCGCTGCCTGCAGCGCCGCCATGGAGGATTCCCCAGGGCAGCGGGAAACCGGCGGGACACCGCCAGTTTTCCATTTCTGATGCCCATGGATGCACCGCCAGCCTGTTGGCGGTGCATCCGCGGTCGTTGGCCTGGCGGTAGTCTACCGCCAGGGTCAGAATGACCCCCTAAGTCTTTTGAATCGAAACAGACTTACATGTGTTTTCTTAAAATTCCAACTGATGATAACCTTTATTTAAACCTTGGCAAGAGAAGACCTTTTCACCATTTAATTGCGTTATCATGTCAGCAATGTGTGGACCTGGATGTTGTTCTCGTTCAATTGCCATTGTTGTCTTGCCTGAAGCATGCCAACGCATATGCATACAGCTCCTTTACTGTCTTTGTTTTGGGCACTACAACTATGGGAGAAACCCAGGACCACGAGAATGCTCAATAATGTCATGCTTGAGTGATAATTCAAGTTCTTTTTCAACAGCTTCTTGTAAATGAAAAGCAATTTGTCTATGCCTCTGAGCAACTGGACGGACATCCTCATTAATATGCAGATTTACTTTCATAGTCTTAAGCTTTACTAAATGATGAACTAATGAAGGGAAGTGACGTACTATCTCGTAATGAGCATTCATGTTTTAATTCACAGACATTAGACCCAGGTCAGTGGCTGTGCTAAAATTGAGTATACAGGCTCTTGATACTGTACCATGAAGCACATGGATGGGTGCTAGCACCTTTGTTTTCTCGTGTTTCATTGTCACTACAAATTAACCTTGATTTTTTATGGATATCAATACAGCCCTTTTATACACTTTGGTTTTTGATGGCATAAGACACGGTAATGGAGATAGCTCATTGTATTTCTCATCAGGCATTCTGTTTATCAATGCACCACTGTCAATAACAAAAGTTACTGAAAAAACATGTATTGTCAATGTAATCTTTGGAAAGTATTTGTAGTATTTCAGTGCTTTGGCATGTCAAGTTCTCTTTGACTGACATTTTTCTTCACATGCGGCCAGTCCAACTTGAGCACGGTTCTCTGAGGTAAACATTGACATGGCACAACCATCTCCCTCACTTTCTCTTGATATTGAGGTAAATAAACTGTTTAACGATGATTTTGCTGACGATCTACTTCATTCAGTGTCGATTTGCCTCAAATTATGTTGCAGCTTGGCCTTGTGGGTGTGCATTGAGCATTGCTTCTGAAATGCTATGGTGGCCATTTTGTCTTCATGCCATGACACACTTACTTTTTCTTTCACTTTACAAGCTGTCACAAAATTATTCTCTTGCCAAAGCCTTTACATATCTGTCCAATGGCAGGATATCCACATCTGAAACATAACTTCTTTTTACATGCAGACACCACTTTGTGTCCTTCAGTCCTTTGATTTGGCTTACTTTTCATGACTGATTCACTCATTGCACCTCCAGCCTCCATGTCAGCAGCTTGTCTTTCAGCACACTTTTCAGCTCTGGCAGCCATTAAAACTCACTCCAGTTTCTCTCAACATTCATTGTCTGAATGAATCTGAAATGCATCCATCAATAACTCGAAGACGCACAGCCTCTTCATCATTAAATTAATTGAACTTACAGTGTTTGATGAGAGTATCAAGTGTCTCCACAAATACATCAATGGTTTCAACAGCATTTTGGCGTTCTTGACTGAAAATGTGTCTTTCATAATCAATGTGCTGGATTGAATTTGAGCTTCAACATTTCTTTAATCTGATGACATGTGACTACTTTGTAAGTTCTCAACATTTTCTTTATGACTTCTTTCAAACTATCACCAGAAAGATTTTTTGCAATACATGCAAATTTGTCTGTCATCAGTTTCTTTAAGTGCACCAATGAAATCATCAAATGTCTCTATCCAAGCAGTCTATCGCCAATATTTTGTGTTTTGGCAGTATCGAAAGATTGTGGTGGTTTCAGGAAGGCAGCACCATTGTAGACTAGTGTTGAACTTACTGACTTTGAGAGTCGCAGGCTGTCTGACACTTTTTGGTGATCATAGGTATGCAAACCTTCTCTAAGGTCCTCGGGATCGTCTTGGAACTGTGGCTTCTTTCTTAGCTGCCATCTGAAAAATGGCACTATTCCCAATGTCGCTTTCAGCTCTTAATTTTTTTACAACCTATGAAGATATTCCCGCTCATCAACTTTGGGGGCCAACCACTCGGGCATGGACAGATCTGTAAATACAACTCTGGGCAATCCACCTTGAGCCATTTCACTGAGGGCTGCATGTACAAAGCGTTTGCAGAATTGGCCCGCTTGTGACTAGAAACATGCTTGATGCTTGATGTACAAAGCCCAAACTGCGATTCAGTAACTTGTTACCAAATCACAACTTGGGTTTTGCAATTTGGTATTAGGAAGGGGCATGTTCAGGGCATCCCTTCCTAATACTGAATCTGAATAGTATGTATGATTGTTTTGTGACCATGAATGCGGTTGCAAAGCAATCACAGTTAGCACCAGTTTTACATTGGTGCTAACCCATTCACAAAGGGGACCTCTTCCCCTTTGTGAATGCATGTGAAAACATTTTTTAAGAGCAGGTAGTAATCACAGGGACTTACTCTTAAAAAATGAAACTGAAACGTTTCATTTTTTTCTTTTTGAATGTAACCTGTTTAAGTAAAACGGCTGTGTTTAGAAAAAAAAAGACTGCTTTATTTAAAAGCAGTCAGAGACACGGTGGTCTGCTGACCCCAGGCCACAATCACAGTGATTTTTGCGATTCCCAGTGAGTCACAAATTGAGACCTGCCTCATTAATATCAATAAGGTATGTCTATTTGTGTCCCACTGGGAATCACAAAAGAAACTCAGTGGAGTTTCTTACATTCAGAATTGGGATTTTCTAATTCCAATTCGCATAGAATCGCAATTAGGAAATCACAATCACAAATGTTGATACATGTGGCCCGCAGTGCTGTGGTAGGATGACTCTCTTTAGGGGATTTGGTAAGTTATTTTTTTCTTCTTTTCTAAACATCTGTTTGCACTTTTTGACACAGGGTTGATCTCTGCCTTGTAGCACTTCTGTTCGCAGCATTCTTTGGAAAGTTATGAATATCTTTGGTTGCGCTTTGTAAACCTGGTTGAATCAGCCTTCAGCATTAACGCTCCAAATAATGTAAATGTTTATCTTGCATGGCTGCTCAGTACCTTTGTGTATGGCCTGACCAGTAGGTTCTCAGCTAACAATGTGTAGATTCTTAGATTCTTTGCAATGCTTTTGTTGTCTTCAGCTGCCTCACAGTGGCTAGAGCTGTGCTTTGACTCCACATACCTGAAGCGTAATTTCCGTACATCAACAGCGACACACTTGGCACCTATGAGCAGTGTGCTAGAATAACTCTCTGGGCAAGCATAATTATTCTTCGGGTTATTTATTCTCTATCTCATCGCCAGTTGTAGCGTCCTTCTCAGCCTGGGTTCCTGCCAATGAATATGCCACCCATGGAGCTGAATATTACACATCTTTATTCTTCTGCGTGTAACTGCAAACTCAACATTCTAAATCAAGCTTTCATTGTGTTCCACTCAAACAAGTATGTCACACTTCTATGGAGTCTGTTTGGAGCCAAAAGGTTCAACCATAAAACTGGCAAGACACTACATCTAGCACTAAAGGATGTGAGGGATATTGCACACAGGGGTATTTAAATGGGTTCCAGCTGAATGATGTGGAAGCACAGTGGATTTCATCATAAATATATACAGGAGGATTCAAGCCTGTTAGACCTGACAGCCTTAGGGTAGTCACCCCTAACTTTTTGCCTGCCTCCCTCCACTTTGTGGATACTGTTTTTGCTGGTTTTTAGACTCTGCGCACTTTACCACTGCTAACCAGTGCTAAAGTGCATATGCTCTCTCTCTGTAAACATGGTAACTTTGGATCATACCTGATTGAACTATTTAATCTACTTATAAGTCCCCAGTAATGTGCACTCCAGGTGCCTAGGGCCTATAGATTAAATGCTACTAGTGGACCTGCAGCACGGATTGTGCCACCCACTTAAGTAGCCCCTTTTCCTTGTCTCAGGCCTACCATTGCTAGGCCTGTGTGGGCAGTTTCACTGCCACCTCGACTTGGCATTTAAAAGTACCTGCCAAGCATAGAGCTCCCCTTTTTCTACATATAAGTCACCCTTAATGTGTGCCCTGGGTATCCCCTAGAGCAGGGTGCTGTGTAGGTAAAAGGCAGGACATGTACCTGTGTAGTTATATGTCCTGGTAGTGTAAAAAACCCTCAATTCGTTTTTGCACTGCTGTGAGACCTGCTCCCTTCATAGGCTAACATTGGGGCTGCCCTCATACACTATTGAAGTGGCAGCTGCTGATCTGAAAGGAGCAGGGAGGTCATATTTAGTATGGCCAGAATGGTAATACAAAATCCTACTGACTGGTGAAGTCGGATTTAATATTACTATTCTAGAAATGCCACTTTTAGAAAGTGAGCATTTCTTTGCACTTAAATCCTTCTGTGCCTTACAATCCACGTCTGACTAGGTTTAGTTGACAGCTCCTTGTGCATTCACTCAGACACACCCCAAACACAGGGTACTCAGCCTCACTTGCATACATCTGCATTTTGAATGGGTCTTCCTGGGCTGGGAGGGTGGAGGGCCTACCCTCACACAAAGGACTGCCACACCCCCTACTGGGACCCTGGCAGACAGGATTGAACTGAAAGGGGACCTGGTGCACTTCTTAGCCACTCTTTGAAGTCTCCCCCACTTCAAAGGCACATTTGGGTATAAAACAGGGCCTCTGCCCTACCTCATCAGACACTTGCTGGAGAAGAAACCGGAACCAGAAACTACATCCTGCCAAGAAGAACTGCCTGGCTGCTCAAAGGACTCACCTGTCTGCTTTCTACAAAGGACTGCTGTCTTGCTGTTGCCCTGCTGCCTTGCTGAACTCTTGTCTGGCTGTGAAAGTGCTCTCCAAGGGCTTGGATAGAGCTTGCCTCCTGTTCCTTGAAGTCTCAGGACCAAAAAGACTTCTTCCTTTCACTTGGACGCTCCGTGCGCCGAAAATTTCGACGCACAGCTTATTTCGCGGCGAGAAAAACGCCGCACACCGACGCTGATCGACGCGACGCCCTCGGGACGATCGAGACTTCGACGCACAACCTCGCAAGGACAAAGCCGCCCGACTTTCCCGGAGAAATCGACGCGACGCCTACCGTGAGTGCGAAACTTTGACGCACGGCCTCGCAAGGACAACGCCGCCCGACTTCCAAGGAGAAATCGACGCGACGCCTGCCGTGAGACCAAACTTTCGACGCACGGCCTCGCAAGGACAACGCCGCCCGACTTCCAAGGAGAAATCGACGCGACGCCTACCGTGAGATCGAAACTTCGACACGCAGCCCCGCAGAACGACGCGCAGCCGGAAAACAAGCAGGAGAATCCACGCACAGACCCGGGACATCTGGTAATCCCCGCGATCCACAAAAAGAGACTGTCTGCACGCCGGAAAACGACGCCCGACTTCCCCGCGTGGAAAAGAACGACGCAAGTCTTTGTGTGCCTAGGAGAAATCGACGCACACACCCTTTTTCCACGCATCCCTTTTCCTGTGGCCCTCTGAGGAGATTTTCCACCAGAAACCAGGTACTTTGTGCTTGAAAGACACTGTATTGCATTCTAAAGACTTAAGACACTTTATATCACTTTCCTGTGATAGTTCTACAATTTTCCATTGCATCTTTATTCTTTTTGACCTACAATTATCCTGATAAATATTATATATTTTTCTAAACACTGTGTGGTGTATTTTTGTGGTGTTATATGGTGGTATTGTATGACTTATTGCACAAATACTTTACACATTGCCTTCTAAGTTAAGCCTGACTGCTCGTGCCAAGCTACCAGAGGGTGGGCACAGGATAATCTTGGATAGTGTGTGACTTACCCTGACTAGAGTGAGGGCTTTTGCTTGGACAGAGGGTAACCTGACTGCCAACCAAAAACCCCATTTCTAACATTGGTGATCAGCGGTGAGGATAGGACTTGTATTTGTGCAGTGACATACAGTAGCTAAGTATTTCACTACCTACCCACAGTTGAAGGTCAACTTGGTTTTTATCTCTTTTTGAAAATCCGTTTTTTCCTGACAATTTTCAAAAACTAAATCCTCACTCAACATGTCTCTGACTGGGTCTCAGACAGGGGACTTTGACCTAGTCCAGTTGGATACATACACGGTCAAACAACTAAGAGGATTCTGCAGGGCATTAAGGGTACCCACCCAAGGGGCCTCCAGAAAGGAGGACTTTCAAGTGGCGCTGAGGGCCTGGGCAGAAGCCCATTTAGAGGATGATGAGGAAGAGGAGCCAGAAAATGGCCCCTCAGAAGGATTTTCACTATCTATGGATGGTGTTACCACTGCAATTGTGCACCCTTCCAGACCAGGGAGCAGTGTCTCCATGCAAAGCCTGACCGCAGAGGAAAGGAGAGAGGAAAGGGAGTTCCAATTGCAAATGGCAAAACTGAAAATTGAGGCACAACAGGAGGAGAGGAGGGCAGAAAGAGAAGCCAAACAAGCTGAGGCTGAAAGAGCAGCCAAACAGATTGAAGCTGAAAGGACAGCCAAACAGATTCAAGCAGAAGCTGAAAGGGCAGCCAAACAAGCAGAAGCTGAAAGAGCAGCCAAACAAGTGGAAGCTGAAAGAGCTTTGGCTGAAAAGAAACTATTGTTAGCTCATGAACTGAGTCTCAAGGAGCTGGAGATCAAGGCAAGACAGTCTGAATCCAGCAATAATGGTGGCAGCATTCAGACAGGACCTGCTGGAGAAAAGAAGGTTCGTATACCCAAAAATGTGGTGCCCAGTTTTGTGGTGGGAGATGACATAGATAAATGGTTAGCTGCTTATGAAGTTGCACTAAGGGCTCATGAGGTTCCTGAAGGGCAATGGGGGGTAGCTATGTGGGGTTATGTGCCGCCATTGGGGAGGGACACACTTCTCACATTGGATCCACCGGATCAAAACACATACCCACTCCAGAAAGCCACTTTACTTGCCAAGTTTGGGCTGACCCCTGAGGGATACCGTCAGAGGTTCAGGCACAGCACCAAACAAACCACACAAACATGGGTAGATTTCTTTGATTTCTCTAGTAAGGCACTGAATGGATGGGTGCGGGGCAACAAAGTAGCAGATTATAAAGGTTTATATGACTTGATCCTGAGAGAGCATATGCTTAATGTTACTTATACAGATTTGCGCCAGCACCTAGTGGATAGTAAGCTGACTGATCCCAGGAAGCTTGCTGAGGAGGCGGACCTCTGGGTTAGCACCAGAGTGTCCAAAAAGGTACCTGGGGGGGACTCCCACAAAGGTGGTCAGGGTTCCCAACAGAAGAAAGAGGGGGGAGATAAACTTACAGATAAGGAACTCTCTAAAGGCCCCCCAAAGAATTCCCAGGGAGGGGGTGGCAACCCTTCCTTTTCCAAATTTGGGAAAAAGCCAGGGACATTTGACAGGTCAGGAAAGTCTAGCCCCAAATGCATGGAGTGTTACCAATATGGTCACTACAAAAGCGATCCACAGTGCCCCAAGAGGGCACCGTCCACTACCGGACAGGCACCTGGGTTGACTAGTGTAGCACTCGGGGGGGAGATGGACCCAACTAGCTTTGGGGAGCAGGTAGAGATTTCCCTAGTGTCCCTGGGAGAAGGAGAAATGGTGCCCAAGGCCCACATGCCCAGAAATACTTCCAAGTACCGGCAGTGGGTCACCATTGATGGGCAGAGGGTGGAGGCTCTGCGTGACACAGGAGCCAGTATGACTACTATCAAGAGTCAGCTGGTGTCAGCAGAGCAGATAGTACCTAATGCATTCCACCAGGTCAGAGTCGCTGACAATCGCGAGAGTCACCTACCGGTGGCTCTGGTTCCCTTTGAGTGGGGGGGGGTCTCTGGTACTCTGAAAGTAGCTGTGAGTCCTGCCATGCCTGTAGATTGTCTGTTAGGCAATGACCTTGAGCACACTGCCTGGAAAGAAGTAGAGCTCAGGTCTCACCTGGAGATGTTAGGGTTACCTGAGTGGGTCTGCATGACCACACGGTCCATGGCTGACCGAGAGGGCAGTCAAGGGCATCTGGAGCCTGGAACGATGGCCCAGAGAGCTGCCAGGAGGAGGGACCAGGGGTGCGGGAAACCGGCCCCCGCTGTTCCCACAGTGGCTGACGGGGCTCCTGAGGAGGAGGCTTCCGAGCCAACTGGGGAAGACATCGCCGCCCTAGGTGACTTACCTGAGCTTGCTGGCTGGCAAGTTGAGGGTGGACCCACCAGGGAGGAATTCTGCAAGGCGCAGAAAGAATGTCCCACTCTAGAAGGTTTGAGGAAACAAGCCTCAAACCAGGCAGCCGGCGACGCCTCTGGCGATCACCACCTATATTGGGAGAATGACCTCCTCTACAGTGAGCCTAAGGTTCCGGGCTTTGGGGCAGCACGTATGCTGGTGGTCCCCCAATGTTACCGAACCTTCCTACTGGGTCTGGCTCACGACATTCCCCTGGCAGGACATTTGGGGCAGGGCAAGACCTTTAACAGGCTTGTCACCCACTTTTATTGGCCCAAAATGAGGACACACTCAGACAAATTCTGCAGATCCTGTCCTACCTGCCAGGCCAGTGGTAAAGCAGGAAAAAGGGTTAAAACCCCCCTGATTCCACTTCCTGTCGTTGGCACCCCCTTTGAAAGGGTGGGCATCGACATTGTTGGTCCCTTGGACCCCAAAACTGCCTTAGGCAACAGGTTCATCCTGGTTTTGGTGGACCATGCCACCCGTTACCCAGAGGCAATCCCTCTAAGGACAGTAACTGCACCGGTGGTGGCCAGAACCCTGATGGGGATATTTACCCGTGTGGGATTCCCCAAGGAAATAGTGTCTGATAGAGGCACTAACTTCATGTCTGCATACATGAAGTCCCTGTGGGATGCGTGTGGGGTAACTTACAAGTTCACCACACCCTATCACCCCCAGACGAACGGTCTTGTGGAGAGATTCAACAAGACCCTGAAAGGCATGATTGGCGGCCTTCCTGAGGCCATGAGGCGTAAGTGGGACGTCCTCTTACCATGCCTTCTCTTTGCTTACAGAGAGGTCCCCCAGAGAGGGGTAGGGTTCAGTCCCTTTGAACTTCTCTATGGGTACCCTGTCAGGGGACCTTTAAGCATTGTCCAGGAGGGGTTGGAGAAAGCTCCAAAGACACCCCCTCAGGATGTGGTCAGCTATATGTTGGCCCTCCGCAACCAGATGACCCGCTTCTGGAAAGAAGCCCAAGATAACCTTGAGGCCAGTCAAGAGGTGATGAAACAATGGTATGACCAGAAGGCCACCCTGGTAGAGTTTCAACCTGGAGACAAAGTGTGGGTAATGGAGCCAGTAGAGCCCAGAGCTCTCCAGGACCGCTGGTCTGGCCCATTTGAAATAAAGGAGCGGAAAGGGGAGGCCACTTACCTAGTGGACCTCAAAACCCCTAGGAATCCCCTAAGGGTGCTCCATGTGAACCGACTAAAAGCTCATTGTGAGAGGTCGGAGATCAACATGCTTCTGGTCACAGATGAAGGAACGGAAGAGGAGAGTGAACCTCTCCCCGACCTCCTCTCTGCCCAAGAAGGTGATGGGTCAGTAAGCGGGGTCATTCTGTCTGACTCCCTGACTCTAAATCAGAAAGGAGACTGTTATGAGCTGTTGGAGCAGTTCTCCCCCCTGTTCTCCCTTACTCCTGGGCTGACCCACCTCTGTGTTCATGATATTGACACCGGTGACAGTCTCCCTCTGAAAAACAAAATTTACAGGTTGTCGGATAAGGTGAAGGCCAGCATCAAGGAGGAGGTCTCCAAGATGTTGACTCTAGGGGTCATTGAGAAATCCAGTAGTCCCTGGGCCAGCCCAGTGGTATTGGTCCCTAAGGCTACTACCCCAGGTGCGAAGCCAGAACTCCGGTTCTGTGTGGACTACCGGGGTCTCAACTCAGTCACACGGACTGATGCTCACCCCATCCCCCGAGCTGATGAGCTCGTGGACAGGCTAGGCGCTGCCAAGTTCCTGAGTACGTTTGATCTTACTTCAGGGTACTGGCAGATCGGCCTAACTGAGGGGGCCAAGGAAAGATCCGCATTTTCAACCCCGGATGGCCATTACCAGTTCCGGGTGATGCCGTTTGGGTTGAAAAATGCCCCCGCTACCTTCCAACGGTTGGTTAACGGGGTCCTAGCTGGCAAGGATGCCTTCTGTGCAGCCTACCTGGATGACATAGCTGTCTACAGTTCCAGCTGGGAGGAACACCTGCTTCACCTCAAGGAGGTGCTTCAGGCCCTGCAACAGGCAGGCCTGACCATCAAGGCCAGTAAGTGCCAGATTGGGCAGGGTTCCGTGGTGTACTTAGGACACCTAGTGGGTGGTGGCAAGGTGCAGCCACTCCAGGCCAAGATTGAAACTATCAAGGCCTGGCAACCACCCCGAACACAGACGGAGGTGAGAGCCTTTCTAGGCCTCACAGGATACTACCGCCGATTTGTCAAGGGCTATGGTACCATTGCAACACCCTTGACAGAACTCACTTCCAAGAAGCAACCTAGGTTGGTGAATTGGACAGAGGCTTGTCAGAAAGCCTTTGACGCCCTGAAGGAAGCCATGTGCACGGCCCCCGTGCTCAAGGCCCCTGACTACTCCCAGGAATTTATCGTGCAGACAGACGCTTCAGAGCATGGCATAGGGGCAGTTCTAGCACAGCTAAATGAGGAGGGCAGAGATCAACCGGTAGTCTTTATTAGCAGAAGACTATTACCACGGGAACAGAGGTGGAGTGCTATTGAAAGAGAAGCTTTTGCTGTGGTCTGGGCACTGAAGAAGCTGAGACCCTACCTGTTTGGGACTCACTTCCTAGTTCAGACAGACCACAGGCCCCTCAGATGGCTCATGCAGATGAGGGGTGAGAATCCAAAACTCTTGAGGTGGTCCATTTCCCTACAGGGGATGGACTTTACGGTGGAACATCGCCCAGGGGTTGACCACGCCAATGCTGATGGTCTCTCCAGGTACTTCCGCCTTAGCGATGAGAGCTCCCAAGCGGTCGGGTAGCTCTCCCCACTTTCAGCTGGGGGGGACACATGTTAGACCTGACAGCCTTAGGGTAGTCACCCCTAACTTTTTGCCTGCCTCCCTCCACTTTGTGGATACTGTTTTTGCTGGTTTTTAGACTCTGCGCACTTTACCACTGCTAACCAGTGCTAAAGTGCATATGCTCTCTCTCTGTAAACATGGTAACTTTGGATCATACCTGATTGAACTATTTAATCTACTTATAAGTCCCCAGTAATGTGCACTCCAGGTGCCTAGGGCCTATAGATTAAATGCTACTAGTGGACCTGCAGCACGGATTGTGCCACCCACTTAAGTAGCCCCTTTTCCTTGTCTCAGGCCTACCATTGCTAGGCCTGTGTGGGCAGTTTCACTGCCACCTCGACTTGGCATTTAAAAGTACCTGCCAAGCATAGAGCTCCCCTTTTTCTACATATAAGTCACCCTTAATGTGTGCCCTGGGTATCCCCTAGAGCAGGGTGCTGTGTAGGTAAAAGGCAGGACATGTACCTGTGTAGTTATATGTCCTGGTAGTGTAAAAAACCCTCAATTCGTTTTTGCACTGCTGTGAGACCTGCTCCCTTCATAGGCTAACATTGGGGCTGCCCTCATACACTATTGAAGTGGCAGCTGCTTATCTGAAAGGAGCAGGGAGGTCATATTTAGTATGGCCAGAATGGTAATACAAAATCCTACTGACTGGTGAAGTCGGATTTAATATTACTATTCTAGAAATGCCACTTTTAGAAAGTGAGCATTTCTTTGCACTTAAATCCTTCTGTGCCTTACAATCCACGTCTGACTAGGTTTAGTTGACAGCTCCTTGTGCATTCACTCAGACACACCCCAAACACAGGGTACTCAGCCTCACTTGCATACATCTGCATTTTGAATGGGTCTTCCTGGGCTGGGAGGGTGGAGGGCCTACCCTCACACAAAGGACTGCCACACCCCCTACTGGGACCCTGGCAGACAGGATTGAACTGAAAGGGGACCTGGTGCACTTCTTAGCCACTCTTTGAAGTCTCCCCCACTTCAAAGGCACATTTGGGTATAAAACAGGGCCTCTGCCCTACCTCATCAGACACTTGCTGGAGAAGAAACCGGAACCAGAAACTACATCCTGCCAAGAAGAACTGCCTGGCTGCTCAAAGGACTCACCTGTCTGCTTTCTACAAAGGACTGCTGTCTTGCTGTTGCCCTGCTGCCTTGCTGAACTCTTGTCTGGCTGTGAAAGTGCTCTCCAAGGGCTTGGATAGAGCTTGCCTCCTGTTCCTTGAAGTCTCAGGACCAAAAAGACTTCTTCCTTTCACTTGGACGCTCCGTGCGCCGAAAATTTCGACGCACAGCTTGTTTCGCGGCGAGAAAAACGCCGCACACCGACGCTGATCGACGCGACGCCCTCAGGACGATCGAGACTTCGACGCACAACCTCGCAAGGACAAAGCCGCCCGACTTTCCCGGAGAAATCGACGCGACGCCTACCGTGAGTGCGAAACTTTGACGCACGGCCTCGCAAGGACAACGCCGCCCGACTTCCAAGGAGAAATCGACGCGACGCCTGCCGTGAGACCAAACTTTCGACGCACGGCCTCGCAAGGACAACGCCGCCCGACTTCCAAGGAGAAATCGACGCGACGCCTACCGTGAGATCGAAACTTCGACGCGCAGCCCCGCAGAACGACGCGCAGCCGGAAAACAAGCAGGAGAATCCACGCACAGACCCGGGACATCTGGTAATCCCCGCGATCCACAAAAAGAGACTGTCTGCGCGCCGGAAAACGACGCCCGACTTCCCCGCGTGGAAAAGAACGACGCAAGTCTTTGTGTGCTGAGGAGAAATCGACGCACACACCCTTTTTCCACGCATCCCTTTTCCTGTGGCCCTCTGAGGAGATTTTCCACCAGAAACCAGGTACTTTGTGCTTGAAAGACACTGTATTGCATTCTAAACACTTAAGACACTTTATATCACTTTCCTGTGATAGTTCTACAATTTTCCATTGCATCTTTATTCTTTTTGACCTACAATTATCCTGATAAATATTATATATTTTTCTAAACACTGTGTGGTGTATTTTTGTGGTGTTATATGGTGGTATTGTATGACTTATTGCACAAATACTTTACACATTGCCTTCTAAGTTAAGCCTGACTGCTCGTGCCAAGCTACCAGAGGGTGGGCACAGGATAATCTTGGATAGTGTGTGACTTACCCTGACTAGAGTGAGGGCTTTTGCTTGGACAGAGGGTAACCTGACTGCCAACCAAAAACCCCATTTCTAACAAAGCCCAAAAAATGTCACCACAGATCCTTGATTACAAGGTAGGTATATCAAAAATATACCATAGTGGGCAATGGAATGATGACTTTGATCAACACAGAGTAGAGATCTGCTGATTGAAAAGAATGCCCATTTTTTAGTTAAGGACGAAATTTACAAGTTTTTTTTCTATGATTAAGGGTCTCCTATTCATTTAAATTCCAAAAATAAGCTTGCTCATATAGTTGTAAATTACATTGTATACTTTAACATCTACGTTTGTTTCAGTGTAGAATGAATATGTCCATAATATTGGTCATACTCATACTTAGATTGATGTCTGCACACATTCCAAGATTCTTTTTCCTGACTGTCCTGAATCACTGGATTGAGTGTGTAGAAAAAAGGCCCTATTCACAAAGACCTTCTCAGGAATATGCATGGAACCCTGAGTATTTCTGGAAAATAAATTCTGCACTTACAGATTTACATATGCAAACAAGTTAAGGTTTACTACTTTCTAGAATTCAAAGACATTCCAAAGAATACCCATGGAAAGCTGCAAATGATGCATATATATGCTTGGAAAGATCATCTAAAATTCTCTGCGGGATCCTATTCCTCTGTTTGGAGACCTTCATAGTGGAGCATGTGCAAATGCTCCAGAGGGAAAATGTTTTTTTTACATTGAGAAAATCTTTCTCCTGTGGCCTCGCCAAATCTGGGGGTGATCTACACATCTTCGCAACATTGGCTTGAATCCCAGCATTCAGCTGAATTAATAATCCGTCCCTTTGCGGGGAGGAAAGAGGAAAGATAGGAATTTATCAATTCCAACAAACATCTATTTTTGTGGATATTTACAAACTTCAAGAGATACCCACTCCCTGAAACGCTTACTTTCCCACTCCTTGTGTGAGATTTATGGCTGAGCAGAAATCCACGCTTGGCACAGATCTCTGCACTTGTAAATAGGATTATACTTGCCAGTAATCCTTTTGTGAATTTTTGGCATGCATATTAAGTTGAATTTTATCATAAACGTACATTCATAACCAAATTCACCCTTATGAATAGGTTGGTGAATTATATTCTGCATTGGGTTCCCCGTCTTTAACCTTCTTGATTATAAAAAGGTCTAAGGGTTCCTACACACAGAAAAGGATTGGTGAACTTCTCACGGGGGATGTGCAAGTACAACTAATTATGCCTCTTAAAAAAAGATTTTTGCAGCGTTTTTAAATCTCTACCCAGCATCGTTATTTCCCTACACGTGTCGTGGCTGGGTTATGTGTTATAAAGTGACCACATTCTTTCTGCTGTCGGTGAAAAGGAATTGCTGTTGCAGAAGGGCATTAATTGATGAAATAAGGGAATTATGAACTAATTTCTAAGTCTTTGTGGGGAGAGCTGTACAAGGGGTACTTCAAACATGTCTAGTGGGACTTGAGAACATGTATTTTGCATGCGAATCATTTAGTTTCAAATTTTACAAAGTTCATAATGGTCATTTTCTGTCCACAGGGCTATTAGTGCCTTAACTGATTTGATTAAATGAGCGGAATGTTAATTTAAAAACAGCAGTATTTGGACCCAGGGGGGATACAATTCTCTGGTATTTACAGCACAAGTGTTATGTTGTATAGTTTCGTATTTTGCATTGTCAAAAGTATACTTCACTCCATATAGTAACCATATGGCACGTTTAAATATTGCGGACTCAGAGACTTCTTAAACACTCAGTCAGAGTAAATTACTCCTAAAAAGGATACATGTGCAGGCATCAATACCCAGAGTGGGACTCATTTATCCACGGTGTGTTGGAGATGGAGAACCTTTTTAAACATGCATTGGTATCAGCAATAGAATCAAATACTATTCCACCCTGTCGGCATCCCATGTGTGCGATGCGACCTGCACGTCCAAATTCTAGATACATTCAAAACTAATGCATACAGGCTTGGGGATAACAGCAGGCACTCCAACATGCTGTGGGATTCTCAAAGGCAGTGATGCCGTCCGCATTTACATGAGACCCTGGCATAGAGCTCTCGAGTCCATTCAAGCCGGACACATAATGAATAAGCAATCAACGAGCAGGCTTTGCCACTTTAGATAGTCAGCCAACATTTCGTCAGCACAGTGCTCTATGAATGTGTAATTGGAGAGGAGCTGAGGCAAGTCTCAAGGGTCCGAACACTATCAGAGCTCCTGCTTTTATACGGGCCCTTATTCAGAGATAACTTCGAGTGGTCTAAATATGCAAATATTAAGAAGAGAGTTCATTTCGGTGAAACGTGATACAAATATCAACAAATTAAATGATAACTATTGCCTCTATTCACAGTGCTGTATTTTGGCGAAAATCGTTATTTGTAGTACCACACCTTTTTGCGCGACTGCAGAGTACGTTACTTCATGGAAATGCCATGAATAAGTGCCACCAGAAAATCTTTGTGATACCCGAAGGCACATCATTTTCTCGAAATGAGTAGTAATTTTTGTAGAAGAAAAGTTCTCATTTTGTATCCCTAACAGGCTAAATCTGAAGCTAATGGGAAGCAATTTTTGATTAAAAAAAATAGCACTATCTGGATTTTTCAAAGTGATCTAAGTTAAGTAAAATTGTTTGTGCCTGAAAATCTTACTTGCATGTATATACTTCAAAGTCCTGTGAAACTACAGCATGGTGAGGAAGGCAGCTACTTGAAACTGCTGTTAGTTTAGACAAAGTCACACTGACCCATGAAAAAAGCAATGCAGATCCTGCAATGACAAATCTTGGACTTCAAAGTTAAGTCCGTTAAAATTTCCACAAAGGTACGTTGACATTAAGCAAACATATGAGGTGATATAATTTACAGGAGTACAAGACAAGCTGCTTCTTATGGGATCAGACCCACCCAAGCAATCCATTATTCCACGAGAGAGAAGGAATTGGCAAAAATGCATTAACAATTAAATTACACAAATAAACATTAAGACAACACTAGCACAGTCTATGTTTCGCCAAACCTACATTTAACACACCCACATACCTAAAAGGATCAACCTACCACAACATAAACTCTCATATCCACTGCTCAAATTAACTCATAATAATAATACTTAAACTGTACTTATATTTCCCTATACTAATCCACCACTAATTCTTGTTCGGTTCCGGAGTAGCGTGCTACTCGCCGAAAAGCGATTCAACACCTCTTCAGGGGTAGTAAGCGCTATATAAATACTATTACAATACAATACAATACAATAAACCAGAACAGATAAGCATTTGCAATACAATCGATCTCTTATTTGTTCCAGTTAGAGCAATTGGCGGTAACAAAACTCCTCAAGGAGGAACAAAACGTAAAGCATTTATCAGTGATAACAAAGGATTTTTGAAACGCAAGCCCACAAACATGTGAAAGTGATGGGTGTGAGGTAGGCGTGGTTAAAAGCCCACAATATTTCTAACAGGTCAAATTGCTTGACCTAAAAATGGAAAAAGGCTTGAGCAACAAGGGTGTGAGGGATAGAAAAGGACAGACTGAGAAAGGAGCAGAAAGAAGTTGGCAGAGAGACAGAAAGAGAAGGCTAATTATGGGGAAGAGAAAAAGAGCAACACAAGAGACACACTGGGAAAACAGGTGAGGTGCAGCAGAGAAAGAAAGACAACTGTTTAAGCAGGGAAGGGGGTGGAGAAAGGCTGGAGAGGTGATCCAGAAGGGAAACATATGAGAGAAAAAGATGGAGAACTATTGATAGTAGAAATTCGGTATGAGAGAGGAGAATGATAGAGCTGAGGGTGGCAAGGAAGAGTGGTGTGGAGACTAAGAAAACAGAGTTGGTTCAGTCTAGGGCCTTCAAAGCAGGTACTCCATCTAACCAGGACCTAAGAGTGTGTTCCAAGTCTCTGCTTGATGCATAACATTCAGCACTTTTCCAAAATGTAAGTACAGTGAGAGATGCCTGTCACATGCTGTGCATGAGAGTATACCCACATGTTACAAACTCTGCAACCTCTTCTGTCTGCCTACAGTATGCACAAGGTAAAAAATCAGTCTCTTATAGATGCCACTCAAAAGCACTCAGTTAGCACAGTGCACTATCTTCTCCTAGTGTGCCTGTCTGACTTAGTCCATGGTGCAACCTGTGCACTGCCTCCTTCGGTCCATTATATCTGCAGATAAAAGCTCTTTGCTCGCAATGCAGTGTCTCCTCCCTGTGTGTCTGTCTAACTAAGCCTATGATGTAACCTGTGCACTGAATCATTTGGTCCATTTTACCTGCCAATATAAACATATTACACATAGTGCAGTGTTTCCTCCGTGTGCCTGTCCACACTAAGCAATAAGGTGCAAGCTGTGCAGCCTATGCTGCTTTTCATTGCACCTGCCCACGTTAAGGACATGGTGCAAACAGTGCAGTACCTCCTCAGACTCTGGGTGTATGCCTGTACTAAGCACATAACACAAGCAGTGAAAAGCTTGTGGTCAGTGCCCCACGGACTACAGTGTGTGCCCCTAATCTGTGGGCCTGAATTTCCTGACCTCATTAGTAATTACTTAATCCGGCATGAAGGGAGCTGATTTTGTCTGCTTCTGTGTCACTAGCACTAAAAAGTGGCTCCATGTCACGTTACCACTCTTCATTTCAAATACATAAATACACATATGAATAAATAAATATATGAAAGTTGCAACATAGAAAGGCTACCTACCAGCACATTGGAAAAACATGCAACATCAATATCAATTAATAAGAGGTGTACAGATCAATGCCATGCACTGGGGTTGCACACATATACACCCCATAAAGTCACTAACAGGATCATCAACACAACAACCCATCTAACAATTTTTACAGAAAGACAATGCTGCAAGTCATAGGAGACAGTGATGCAGACAACTTCAGAAAAGACCTGCATCTCTTGATTTTGCTGCTTTACTTGGTAAGCATACTGGGGCAGCAGTGTAATACCAGAGTATCATTGTTGTAATAAAGTGGATTATAAATTGGGTCAGATGTGAGCTCACCACAAGGAATAACACCACAAAAATGTTAGACAAAACACAGTTTAAATATTTTAAACCTGGGGTCAACCACACTGTAGTTATGGCTCTAAGCAAGAATTAAAAGCACAGCAATTGCTCAGGAAAGCTAGTCATGGTGCTGGCAGACCCAACATTCAAACTACAACACTGAGAGAACCAAAACTAAGAACACAGAAGGACTACTTTTCTAAAAGGGACAAGGATTACAAATCATTTGTTCAATGCAGAGATTTCATCTGCTGAAGCTAAAAGACATGATTAGAAGAGCCCCACAGAAACAAAGGTAAATTGTTCCAAGGTTTAGCGCCAAAAACTGCTGCTGAAGAGCCACGGCAACTTAAGTCGAAACCTAGGAGTTCATAAAACAAAAATAGGTGGCTGATCACAAGCATCTTCTGGGAGCATAGAAAGAAAAGATGCTCTGTAGACTAATGTGGCCATTATTAAAGACTGCTCTGTGAATATTAGAGAATTTTACATTGAATTCTCTTTTCTACAGACAACCAGTGAATATCGTTTAAAACGTTCAATACTGAACTGTGTCTAGGAGCATTCAGTATTAGCCCAGCAGCTGTGTTCTGTATGAGCTGCAGTCTCCCCTCATATACCAAGGTATAAAACACTGGAGTAATACATTCTGGATGTAATCAGCACATGTATTAGTCTTCCTAGCTGTAAATGGCAGGAAAAGGAGAATCTTATGGAACATTTGTATAGCACAAAGCACCCACCCGCAAAATATTGAATTTGTGGTTTAAAGAAAAGTTGGCACTCAAACCTCACACCTAAGTTGCGTACAGTCTAACTGGAGAAGGAAAGGGACAATCATCTTTGGCCACCACTCGCTATTCCAATTCTTGTGGAGTAGGTCCCTAGATGAGCAACTCGGTTTTGTCTGAGCTAAGCTTCAAATGGTTTTGATTCATTCAAGAGGCTCCGGCTATTAGGCACTGTCTAAAATTAAGTCTGGTGAGACCATCATTGTCTACCAGAGAGACAAATAATTTAGTGTAATCTGCGTAAAATAATACCTCAAAACCAAAGCCACAGATATGTTTCACTAACAGGGCTAAATAAATATTGAATACAGTGGGGCTCAGGGCAGAGTCCTGAGGCACTCCAAAATTCAAACTGATTTGTTAAGACATATAGGGGGGCGGTGAATTGAATAAGATCTATTCTTAAAAGTTAAGAAAGCGTTGTAAGGCTGGCCCTTCAACACCAATCTCCCTCACAGGATGTATAAAGATATTGTGAGAGATGGTGTCAAAGGTCGTTGAATGATGAGGCAAAAGAAGGGCTGCACTGCCAATATTGTCTAGTATACTCCTTAAATTTCCAGAAACAGTAGGAAGAAGAGATTCCCTGCTATGAGCAGGTCAGAAGCCAAATTGAAAGAGATCTAGATTATATTGTTCTATAAATTTAGTTAGTAGTGAGTGTATGTGAGACGCTAACATTTTACCGGAGCAAGTAGAAGAGAAATATGCCCGAAGTTGACAGTGATGGAAGGATCAGCGTAGGCTTTCTTTAGGATGATTATCACAGTTGCTGACTTCCAGAAGTCAGGTAGTCCAGCTGAGGCAAAAGATGAGTTCAGCAAAGTGCATAGCACAGGGGCTATTTTGGGAGAACCTAATCCTAGGAAAGAAGGGGATATAGATCATTTGGCGATCCAGATGAATAGTTATTTAATAGGGACGCCATATGCAGATTGGAAATATGAGGCTTGGGACCCTCATAAATACAGCCAGGAAGGCGGGGGAGGATGGTGATTGGAACTTGTGACATCTAAAAAGTTGTTTGAATCAATAAGATTGTTTTAAAAAATAGTGTGCCATTGTATCCCAACTAGATTGAGAAGGATTCGCTGATGGTGTTGCCACTTCAGGAGAGGTCATAGATTTAACAATTTTTAAAAATGACATTTGATAAATGCTTTGTCTTCTCTATTTCATTGATATAGAAATATGTTTTGGTTAGTCTCATATATTTATGATAGATTTTTAAACTCTCTGAGTACTTCAAATCATCGGATGTAGTTAAAGATTAGCACCACTTCTTTCTAGTTGCCACCATCATCTTTTCAAGGTTAGGAGACATGAAATGAACTAAGGTGAGTGCCTAGCCCTATCAGAGTTTTTTGTAGATTTGCAGGGAGCCAAAATGTCACTCGGGCGTAAAACCTGGTCCAATCTTATGCAGGAATGTACACTTTTGAGTTGCATCAATACACAGAATAACTTACATATTTCATCCTTTACGGCTCTTTGGCGGGTCCTTTATTTTCTTTGAGAATGGCAGTACATTTTCATGTGAGATTATATATTGTGTGCGAGGATGAGCATTTACATTTTGGCAAAGTAATTCATTAACATGGCTCCCACCTGCATGGTGTTTGCGACCTTCATACTCAATCGATATATGTTGTTGCTTATGAAGCTGGTGACACTGTAATTGTCTTCCCTGTTTGTGGCACTTTGCAGCTTTGTCTAGGTGGGCTCTGTAGCAGGAGGTAATGGATGATCTATGTGGTTCTAAATCCCTCAAGGTGCCTTATGGGTGTTTTTGAGGACTTGGTTCTCAGGTTCATTGCTAAGGTTGTGCTACTCCCAGAGAGATCAGCATTTTTTCAGCATATGTTCAGTACCCCATCCTAATGCAAATGCATTTTGAATTATTGGTGGGATTATCTCCATCATAGCCGATGCTAGTGGAGAATCAGGTGTTCTGCATGACGCAAAGTTAGTGGGCTGTGGCTGTGGGGTATCCAGGATATGACAGGCTAATGCAATGTTAATGAGGCAGATTGAGCAGCCAGCAGTGCCATTCATTTAAAATGATGAGGTTTCAGTTAGAATCTGTAGGAACGCAATGGCTACTGTTGGAACTGGCAGTGTTTGCATGAAAATGATGTGGGATTCATATAGGGAATTGGGTAAGATGTGTGTTATTTTATTTTAGCTGCCCAGAACCTCCATTGCCTATGCTTGGTGCCATCTCCTGCATGGAGCGAACATGCTTTCAGCATAGTGTGGTGTGTTAAGTGCTGGTGCTCTGTTCACTGGCTGCAGTTTTTGATCTACAGTTTTGTGGCGTTGCTTGCAGGAGTGCAGGACTGCACTTTGCCTGATCAGTGGTTGTGTTGCGGTATATTCAGGAAGTTGACCATTGTTATTGTTAGGCATTGCAGTTATGTCCATTTGATTAGCTTTTGTGGCATTTATACAATAATTGACAGGATCGATGCAAGAGATGCTTGTTGCCTAGTACTTTGGTTCAGAACCAGTCATCTACTGCAGTATGTGTATATGGTTATGTTTTGTGGTGTGGATGGAAGGCAATGTAACCTCTGGCACTGAGTGTCATGATAATTTGGTTTAATGTGCCAGGTCCTTATTTGGCCCGTAACCGTTGTCATGTCTGTAATGTCTGTAAATAAACACTTTTTTTCAACTAATACTTGGGCGTAACTTGTGTCACAAGTCTTCAATAGTGACTGCACAAGCATAATTGCTGATCATTCACCAACCATGGAAACAAAAGAATTTGACTGTTAAACCTTGAAAAAGCCCAGTATATACCGATGAGTGACATACGAGCAATATTGTGAATTCTAATTTCCTACTTCTCCACACAAACTCACACGAATACAACACATGCCTGGTTTTCTATATCATGTAATAATCACCAAGGAGTGGTAAACGTTTGTCTGTCATCAAAAGGACACAATATGCATAGATCACAAATGATACAAAAGACTCTAATTCATTGAACCTATTCTTCATTCTGCGTAGGAGAGTAGTTCTCAGTGGGGTTGTCATCAGTTGCAAATGATTTGTAAGGCTTATACGTTCAAATGATTCACAACTGATCCAGGAATAGATGCCTGTCATTGGTAGTCGCATATTTCCTGTAAGGGTTGGCTATTATTGTCTGTAGGTATTACCGCTATATCTGCAAGATCGATTGTAAGAGCATTCGCAAGGTGTCCGCCAAATATATTCATGAGCAACAGTCCATAGTACCTGTAGCATCCTTCCCAGCCTGGGAACCCGTCAATGACCACGCCACAAACAAAGCTGTAAATCATGTCTTTATTCCTCTGTGTGTTCCAGTGAACTCCAACATTCTAAACCAAGCTTTCATTGCATTCTATTCTAGCGATACAGAGTCCGTTAGAAGCCAGAAAGCTTCAATCCTAAAACATGCTACCAGTCTGACATGTGCATATTTTTGTGTGGTAAACATCGACATGGCTCAGTCACTTTCACTTATTATTGAGGGGAAAGAACTGTTTGTAAATGATGTAGATGATGATCAACTTTGTTTAGTATCTATTTGACTCAACTGATTTCACCGCTTGGCCTTGTGGGCATGCATCAAATGTTGTGTCTGGAATGTTCTGGTGGCCATTTTGGCTTAGTGGTTTGCACACAATTTTTCCTTCACTTTACACACCACCACAAAATGAATTCCTGACTGAAAATGTATTGTTTATAATCAGCATTTGGAACTGGATTGAATTTGAGATTTAACACATCTTCAATGTGACAGCACGTGACTTCGTTAGTTCTCTGCATTTTCTCGATGACGTCTTTCACACGATCACTAGCAATATTTTTGATATACTTGATAATCTTTCTGTTATCAGTCTCTTCAAGGTCACCAATTAAATCATCAAATGTCTCAATCCAAACAGTCCATCTATCACCAATATTTAGCTTTTTGTCAGTATCGAAAGATGGTGGTGGTTTCCGGAGGGTGGCAGCATTGTAACTGTTCCTGGGAGGATGGAGCTCTGTCAAATGCTGTCACCTGTCCCTGTGAATCTGCCTCATCACTGAGGCCCAACAGCAGTTCAGCTTCTGAGTAATCCAGGATGGTCTTTGAAGTTATGACCTTTGTCTTGGTCTCCATCAGAGCCTCTTCACTCGCGTTGTTCTGAGCCACCACCTGGCAGCTTTGTTGGTGTGCCACTTCAGGTATTGGAAAGCTCAGTAAGTACAACCTCAGTTCTTCTTCTTGGGTCTCCCCGCCTGGTTCTGAGGTCATAATGCTTCACTTATCAGGACTCTGGTGAGTGTAATAACAGTATGCTTTCTTTATACGTGTTCTGTCAGTCAGCAATATTATTCACACATACATTACGACAGGGAGACATTTTCTTCTACAGTTCTCCAACCAAAGGGCACAGATGTTTTTCTAATGAAATTGGCAAGACAAAATATATATCCAACAAGCCAGTAAATTTCTGGTGAACTTTTGCCGTACGTGAACCTCAATTCCCCTTGCATCAAAAACAACACCCACATATTGGAAGTCTTGTGCAAGGGCACGGGGGTGACCTTGAAGTGAGACACCCTGCATCTTGGTTTGCTTTAGATTACATGCTATTATGAAGGTTTTGGAACGATAAGTAGCTAATAAAAGCGAGCCCACAAAAGAGACAAATTCCTGAAACAGGATGTTGAGGCCTTTGGGGATTCCTAATAACCAAACAGTGTCCTCTGCATATAATAGGACAGGGACTTTTTTTCCTGCCAATGCAGAGAGCATCAGGGACCTTAACAGTCTGATTGCATAGGGGCTAAGGAAATCCGTCTCTCAACAAAGAGGACTTCTATATCTAAGGAGCCCATGGCCTTTTCAATATACTCATCAAGTGTACTTGATTTCTTAGGAGCAGCCCCTTCCAGGTTAGAGCCAGGCTTACGTTTGGCCATCTGTAATAGTTCACAAATGCCACCAATAAACAAAAAAACAGAAAATTCAATTGATCAACAAAAAAGGAATTCACTTAAGCAATTAATATAAAGACTCAGGGAGGTGTTACCATTTGTCACATTAAGATAGTACAATAGCTCAATAGTTCAAGGCCAAAGAAAATATTATTGCTAATAACAACCTCTGGGCACAATGCAAACACTCCCCTAAACCTGAGACTAATGCACAGTAGATGTGCAGTGCCCATTTCGCTGAGATCAGGAATTCTTGAAGGGGGCCTGTCATCTTGATGGGTAAGTTAGTAGGTTATCCGAGCTAGCACCCACAAATAATACTTCCAAGTGGGAAAGAGTCTCAATGCCCTTAGACAATTCTTAACAGTTCCTCCTCTTTCACTCTCAAAGCAGAATTTATGGACAGCAAACAAACCAGAAAATGTACAAGAAAACATTACAAGGAAAGCCTGAAAATATTTGAGTCTTACCTTTGATGACAGAGCAAGCCGGACCAAAAAACCAAGTGGGGTTGGCCATGCCCTGCTTCTTCCTACCACTTCCAGGTGCACAATGGGCCTGTCCTGTCCTTGGCTCGTGCACGTTCCACACAGCGGGAAGAACAGGCATGCTATATAGCACTAGATGCTGCTGCATGTGATGATGTTCCAGGGGACACCTCCTGGGGCCCTGGGCAGGCTGGGACATGTAGGCCCCACAAGGAGTAATGCTGCTGAAAGTCCCACACAGCAGAAAGAATAGGCGTGCTGTATAGCGCTAGATGCTGAGGCAGGTGATGATGGTTCCAGGGGCCGCCTACTATGGCTGCTAAAAGTCCCTTGACCTTTTTAAGTCCTTCAACTGTATTTTTTCACTATTTTGTATACAACAATATATTTATGGTGCATGATCAGTTTCATGTAAGCATGTAATTATCCTCAGGAGGGTGTTTTTGGATATGTAGTTTGAATCATTAGGTGTGTTACATATGTACATATGTATATATATTTGCTTTTGTTAAAAAAAAAACCTTTGAAATTCACCGACAACACTCATGACACATGTTATGACATACCAAATAAGAGCCCAAAAAGGAACTGCTGTCATTGCCTTATATTTGTTAACCATATAACAATTGAAAATGCAGAATAAAGTGATCTGCCATGGTCAACCTTATTGGTTTTGCCAATGCTTTTATAATACGTGCCTCAAAACATTTGTGAAAAGGCTGCAGAATGTAAATGTAAATTAAAAATGTAAATGTAAATTAGCACTTGTATAGCGCACTACTCACCCGTTAGGGTCTCAAGGCGCTGTACTCATACCACTACGGAACCCCTCCTGGCTTTTCCCTGTGAGGCGCCCACTCCTGAGCACCCCCAGGGTGAATCCAAGCGCTGTTGGGGCCGTTGTGGAGATTAAGCAAGCTATTGCCCAGAGTTGCAGAGTGGGACCCATGAATTAGATTAGGCACCGAGGTGAGAACTATCTGGTCAAGGGGAATTGAGCCCAAGACCTGCCGAAGCGGGACTTGAACCCTGGTCTTGAGCCAGATCTCTGCTTCAGGGTCTGCCGCTCTAACCATTGAGCCACACTTCTCCACTGTGTGTGCATGACTGTTGGAAATGGCCCTGCCTGCAGGTTCAACTCAGATTGTTTTGCCTTTATCCTCCTACTTTTTCTGAATTCCAATTTTTTGGCTTTTGTACTGTATGTACTTTATCTACTAACCACTACTAACTAGTAATAAAGTGCTGTGCTCTTTCTTTTAAACATGGTTTGGTTGGCATATATCTAATTGACATATGTAATTTACTTTTAAGTCCCTAGGAAAGTGCTCTACAATTTCCCAGGGTTTGTAAATTAAATGATATTGGTGGACCTGCAGCACTAATTGTGCCACCCACATAAGTAGCTCTTTAAACATGTCCCAGGGCTGCCATTGCAGCTTGAATGTGGTGTCACACTGCCATGTCATCTGGCATTTAAAACCCCCTGCCTAGCTTAAACTCTAAATTATTACATATAAATCAGGCCCTAGGTAGCCCAGAGGGCAAGGTGCTGTGTAATTAAAAGGTAGGCCATGATCTTTTAAGTTTTAAATGTCCTGGTAGGGAAAAACTCTCAAATTCATTTTTCACTACTGTGAGGCTTACCCCTCTCCTAGGTGGGGATTCCTTATTATATTTAATAAGCTGTAATTCCTGATCAGGAGGAGGTAGATCTGTCATGTTTAATACCTATGGATTTGGAATGATAAATCCTCTTTAATGGTAGAGTCGGATTTAATGTTACAATTTTGAGAATTCCACTTTTAGAAAGTTGGCATTTTCCTCTTCTTAGCTTTGTGTGCCTGCAGCTTGTCTCTGATCTCTTTTCTGGGGTGGGTGACAGCTGGGCTTTGTGTATTCCCTCTAGACAGCCACACTCAATGGAAGATTAGAGGTGACTTGATGGTCTCTGATGGGTCAACAGTACAGGATGGGACAAAGGAGCTGGCCACAACTGGCCATAGCCTCATACTTACACCTGAATAGGCTGTGTCCTGCCCCCACACAAAGGGATGCAGACCCCCCTGTAGTGAGCCCAGAGCTAGGGCAGGAACATCGGACCTCTGTGCACTTCAAAGGCATCTCTGAAGTGTCCTCCACTTGAAAGGCACCACTAGGTATAAGAAGTGGACCTCGGACCTGACCACTTCAGTACACTTCTGGACGTGTGGATACATTGCCCAGAAGAAGGACTGCTGTGTTGCTATAAGAGCTGTCACTCTGCACGACTGCTGCTGTGGAAGCACTGCTGCCTAGCTGTACTGACCTGCTGCCTGCTATCCTCCTTGCCTGGGAAAGAAGAACCTGCACCTCTATCTTGTGCTCAGACCACAGAGTGATTCAAAGGGCTTATCTGTCAGCCTCTGGATCAAACCTCTGGGACATAACAGCTCCCCACAGATCCTGGGCCCGTTTTCAATGACCTTGTGAAACCGAAGAGGTGCCTCTCAGGTCCTGGGCCCTAGGAAGAGGTTTCTTAGGGCCATATGTACGAACACATTTTCCCATAGGCACAGAAAGGGTAAAACCCTTTGCTACATCTGGCCCTTAGTTCTTTAAGGCAATCTTTTGGGCTCTTCGCAAATATAAATGGGCCCGTTGGCTCCGGAAGCTCCATGCTCGCGTGGAAATGCAATGCAAGCAGCCACAAGTTTGTCTTTTTGCACAGCCAGTATCCAGCCTACCTGCCTGTAAGGCCTGCCCAGCTATTCACGCCGCACCAACCATCGACAATAATGCTCTCCCTGCTCCTGGTGAACTTCTTCCCCATGAACGGGACTCTTGGCACTGTACTTAAGAAGGTGAAACTTGAGCTGGACCAATCTGGGACTATATCTGACCCATGCCCCATCACGGGTGGCTTGAACATTAGACTGTGACCTGATTGAGCACGATCAGAAGGCCTTGGTTAGCACTTTTAATTTATGCTTTTAGGTGCTATATTACAGTTTATTCTTTAAAGAAATTCATAACTCAACTTCTAATTATTGGATTTTTGTTATTTTGTTTTTGCTTTATTTATTAAATCAAGTTCTATTTGTATGGTATTTTTTGTGTGGTGTTGTACAAATACTTTACACATTGCCCCTTAAGTAAATCATAACAGTTCTGTAGCAAGCTACCAGAGGGTGAGCACAGGATAATTTAGGGTGTATTTGTGACTTACCATGACTAGGATTGTGGTTCCTGCTTGGACAGGGTGCATACCTCTGCCAACCAAAAACCCAGTTTCTAACAATCAATTACAATGCACAGCCATCTCACAGCAATACATATTTTAAACATTTTATCAGCGATATAATGTATGTATAGAACTACACTTTCTTCCTTTCATAGCAACAACAACAGGGGAATTAGATGGTGGGCAGTGTCCTGGGGATAGCAGGGCTGTGCTATTAATAATAGGTATCAACCTAGGCCTGCAGCATTGAGAAAATTACCTGGCCCTGGTATTATTCTGATGGTTGGACAATTTCTAAATACCCATGTCTCAATATTAACATCTGTTGTTAACCTTTTAAACCTCTGGGTATGGGTGTATACTGTTGATGTATCACTGGGTTCAGAACATTTTGCTATTTTGCTATTATTAATAATGCTCAAGCTATCTGTAATATATTCTGCAAAACTAAGTTTCATTTTTGAAAAAAAATGGCTCTTTAATTTCACTAGTTGAATGTTTCATGGAGACTCTTCACAATGGAAAGGATTGCAAATTATCCTAATTAACACAATTTTTCTACTCACCTAATTTGAAATTCTATCACTTAGGTAATAAACTGTGAATGGAGAGATGCCTCTTTGGGAGAATTCTACTTCATCACATCAGCAATGTGTTCTACAGCGGACATTTAGAGGCTTTTTATTCGGTCCAGTGCAATAAGGAATGGAAGTGTTCAATATTTCAGAGAAACAGGTAGGGAGCATAGAAATAGAAATATCTTCATTTTCAGTTGGAAACTACCACATACCTCTGTTGTATACAAATGTTTCAAAATTATAGTTGTTTTTGTCAAGAATTTTTAAAATATGTTTGGAAACATGTATTTTAAGCAATGTAAACATTCATATTTTCAAAATTTTCGGTTTCAAAAATATATTGGCTAGTCAAACAAGCATAAGATTTTATAGGTATTTTTTACATCACAGACCTAGCTCTAATCATCAGTGGTTCACCTTTAAGGGAACATTTCTATGGTACCAGAGGAACACCTCAAACATGAGATGGGGTGCTATCCATTTAATAGTATTGAATGCATTGGCTATGGTTGATAACAACATGTGGCAGCCAGAGGCTCAAGGGGCACATGGCTAGGACATTAATAGACAGTACAATATGAACCATGGCATTTTAAGGCATAGGGATATAATTTGCAAGAAATTGGGTTTTTGATTGGGAGGTGAAAACCCTTTTAAAGCAGCAACCACAACCCTTCTCAGGGTGAACCGCCAAAGTCACTAAACTAACCTGTGCCTAACCCTTTGGTAGATTGGCACAAAATCATCCAGGCTTAACTTAGAGGCACTGTGTAAAGTATTTATGCAGCACACAAACAGTAGTAAAGTGAGGACAGAGCACAAAGGATATCCCACACCAATTTAGAAAACTAGTTTAACCATTAATAAAGTAAGACCACAATGACAAAAAAGTCAGTCAGTAGAACTGGAGATATGAATTTAAATATTTAAGTAAAATAGTGCCAAGAAGCAGAAAGCGCTAACTGTGGCTATCTGGTCATACTAGACTGTAAAAGTACATACAAGTTCTCAAAGACACAAGTTCTAGCCAACCACAATGGAGTGCAGGCGGGATACAGGGAACAAAGCCTGGCACACAGATTTCAAAACTTCAGGATTTCACAGGAGGATTTCAGGTGATGCCAGTAAAGAGACTAAGACCTGGGGAGACACCCCCTGGGAGATCGGAAACTCACTCTTGAAGAGGCCAGTAGGGCTCTCTTAGGTCTAGTTGATGGTCCAGGTAGGGCCAGTTGCAACCGGTCAGCCAGGCAGCTGCAGAGAGGCCTCTGGAGCTTGTTGTATCCCTGTAGTTCAGAACAGGAGGTGAGCCAGCTGACCTTTGGAGTAACTCAGGTTAACCGGGAATGAAAGGGATAAAAGGAGCACATTCAGTCTTTCTTCTGGGAGAGCAGGGAAGGCCTCTTACAGCAGGGAAGTCCTCTGAAGACAAGACAGGCCTCAGGTAGCAGGGAATTCCTCTGGGGAACAGGGCAGGGCTCAAACTGAAGTTCAGTTCTCTGGTAGCAGCAGAACAGCCCTTTGAAGAACAAGACAGGCAACAAACAGCAAGGCAGTCCACTGGGAAACACCCCCATCCTTCTTCTGTAATGTCCACAGATCCAAGAGTGTACTGATTAGTGGCTTTGAATGCCCAATATTTGTAGTTGGTGCCACCTCTTGAAGTGTGGGAAACATCTAATTCATCTAATCTGGTTCTCAAAAGTTGCTTCCTTACCCTTTCTTCCCCTGCCCAGGCTCAACGAGGTCTAGGGTGACAAAAGTTAGTGTCACATTCCTTTGTGAGTGTGCTGCACACAGCTCTTTGAAATGTAAGTGGAGCAGGGTACAGCTCTGACCCTCCCAACCTGGCAGGATGGCCCGCACCCATATATACTAAGGTCTTATTGTTCACTGTCTGGGCCCAATATGCATTCCTAATGGGGATACAACTAAAAGATCAGGCCCAGGCAGCTGGAAACTCCTACTATTAGACAGGATTTTAAATTACAGTTCATTTGACTCATTTGAGAACAATCATTACATTTTTACCTGTTCCCAATCAACAGTTAGTACTTATTAAATGTAATAATGTTATCCTATAGAAGAAGTAGGCCTTACAGTAGTGACCAACAAATTTAGGAATCTATTTACTACCAGTACATGTCAAACTTAAAACTTAAAAAAAAAAACATGTCATACTTTTAAATGTAATGCACCCTGTCCTGTGGGCTGCTTATGGCCTACAATATGAGTGGCTTACATGTATTAAATGGGAGGTTTAAGCAAAGCAAAATATTTATTTTGCCAGGTTGAACTGGCGGTTTAAAATAGTACGCAAGCTGCAACAGCAGACCCTAGACATGTTTTTAAAGGCCTACTTATTTGGGTGGCACAATAAATGCCCCAGACCCACTAGTAGCATTTAATTTTTACAGGTCCTGAGTACAAGTAGTACTGCTTTACTGGGGAGAAAATTGAATATTTCAATTTGATGGAAACTGACAAAGCCAACACAAATGGGTTCAGAAAACAGGAGAGGTGAAGGCAAAATGTTTGGGGTGGCCCTGCAGACAGGGATACATTCAACAGTCATTTAGTCTGAATATTAGTTTTCATACCCTACAATAGGGAGTGGAAGATAGTTCCTGGGCTCTAAGAATACCAAAATTATAACTCTTCTGCAACATATTCCTTCCTCTTATAAAGTATGTGTTACACCAACAATGTTGTGATTTAAGCTGAATTTAATACTTAATATGCTCTCTCAAAAACAATGTACATATTATGAAATATCAACTTTACTTTTTCTTGTGATAAAAATACATAATTATGTATTTTTGGACATACTCTGAAATGTAACAAGGTAATTAAGCTGTACAATTAAAAACAACAAAACTCTCTGAACATCGAGCAAATGTAATTGTGTATTTCATTTGTTATGCATTTATTTATTTAAAATGTCCTCACTGTGGCTCAAAACAACATCTAAGTCAGTACTGTAAGAAAACTGTTTGTCAAAAAAGCTGATTGTTCAGTGGTTTACGAAAAGTGAACACATTCCATAAGTTAGAGCCAAGCACTGGGAACCACATGCTTTCCTAAGTTTTATATTTCATATGGAGAACATCTAAAAGGGCAAACTGGAGAACCACAATACATTACCTGAGTAGTACGAGTAAAAGCTTGTTGATAAGAGAGATAGGTCCTAAATTCTGCAGCCATTTTGTTTGTATGCCAGCATCAATATTTTAAAGTTGCTCTGACATTAAAAGGAAGCCAGTGGTAAAATATCTTAATATCTGAAACACAATCCCCATTTGTCTACCCAAATTCCAGTAGTCTGGCCGTGTTTTGAATACATTGTAGCTATTTAATGTGCACCAGAGTGAGGACCCCTTTAAAGAGTACTTCCATGGTTGGAATATAAATATATCCTACTATCATCCGACACGCTATCTCATAGGAACTGGTAGGCTCTGTGTGACTGATCCAACTTGACACCACCCTGCCACTCTATGTATCTACAGGATTGTGTTCAAAGTGAATCCTATCAAACAAAATATTTTACGCAGTTCTTAAATTTGAGAAAACTCTCAATATAGTTGCCAATTGCAGACAGAAGTGGATGGAGGATGATTTACTTAGGGCCCCACAGAAAATCTTGTGTTTCGAAGGAATTTGATTTCAGCTCACAGTTTCTTACTCAATCAGAGATCTTACATAAACTTGCTACCATACCATTAGATATATTTCAGGATCCTTGATGCAGAGAGAAATTTAGACCTTCACATCTAATAGGCTTTTGCAAAGACCTGCTAAAGATATTAAATAAAAGAAGTGACAATGCCAAACCATGATGAAACCTTTGTGAAATGGTCAGAGATAATTAAATAAAAGAATAAAATCTTAATCATGGCATTCTTCTAGCTAAAAATGTCACACAACTCAACCAAAATCCCTACCTCTCATCTTAAGCATGTAAGGAAAAGGCAATCATGCAATACATCAAACACTTCAGAGAGACATAAATTGATGAGCAAAGAAAGATTATCTTGATCTGTCCCCTGTGAAATATCAAGGCCAAAATTAACCCGAGCAGTTTAAAAGCGTAATTTAGGCTTCAGAATAAGGAAATTACTCCATCACGGTGATGGGGTAAATACTCTGACACACTGTCAGGTTAGCCATACTCCAAATTTAGAGATGCGCTCTGGCCCAGCAGACATCTCTTAACATAGGCAGGAGCCACCATTGAAGCAGGTGCTGTCAAAGTATTAAAGGTTTGATGGACGGTACTGTCAAAATGATAGTACCATCGTTAAAATGTTAACATGTTTTTGTTTTTCCAAACCAAATCCCAAAATGTGCATGTACAAACATGAGAAAATAACTGTCTAATGAAGATGTATTTTGTTTATTCATATGTAATTGTACTGAAAAATGTACTAAAAGGATTAATAGTTTAAATATTATGAAATGTTTAATTCTTCATGTTTTAGCATCACTTTTAAAAGTCCTCATGTTTTAGTAATTTTCCAAAAGCAATGTTTTAAAAGTGTTAACTCTGCAAAATGGTGTTTCTCTAAGCATCCTGTGTTCCTTGCTCATTGTGGAAAAGTTATGTTCTTATGTTGTAACATTTATCTGTCTTCCTGGGATGAGATAATGTGTACCCAGGAAATAGTCTGCAGTGCCCATGTATAACCTGCAACAATTGTATTCTACTGCAGAAACTGGTGGCCGAGAGCACAAAATATGAGCCAATCATAAATGGAGAAAATGAAGAAAAGATACTTCTGAAACGTGGATCAGAATTAGTTTGTTGAACACTAACACACTTCATAGACTGACCAATAGAAGCTTAGCTAGTTGTTTTCTAGGGTTTTAATATAGCAAAGTTTAGGTGATGTAAAGTCAGTTTCTTGCTATTTCCTGGCAGATCCTTGCAGTTCTCAGCTATTTAAAGTTATTCTTTTACTCTGCTAGTTTAATGATGTGTTGTGTCTTTAGCTTTCTGCTATTGACAGTTCAGATACAATACGGCCAAACATTACTGCTGTTCCCTATTATGTCATTGCCCAATGAAGAAGACCAGAAGATGCTCCACTGATGAAGACATCGCTGCTTGCTGATCCAATTAGGAGAGGTATAACCAAATGTGGATTTGTCCCTCTTGCAGATTTTTATGTTTTCTCTCATTAGAAAATCTAACCGCTATTTTGGTTAGTGCCATAGTCAGATGTTTTCTTAATACATTTTTGTCTTCTTTTCTCTTTCCATGAAGCCCAAACATGCTTATTGAATTAGAGTAATAGTTAAGGATGCCAAATTTGACTGTTTCATATAATTTGATTTTAAACAATTCATCTACAACAACTAAATGTATTCTGTGTCTATCATTCACCTGTTATTGTTGTTATTCTGCATGGTGGTTCTTGAATGTTTAATGATAAACATTTAGTCTAGGTTAAGATTTTCGAAAGATTTGGTCCGCCTGTGCTATTCTTGTACTTTTATCATTTGCTCGTATGATTTACATTATCTTTTTGTTGATCTAAGGACAATAAATGTTTGAACTTTATTAAATGGGTGTGGTGATTCATGCCCACATAGGTCATGATGCGTATAAATTACTGACTCTAAATTGAAAGTGATCTTTATTGATTTGATATTGTTAATGTCGATTGATAGAATGATATCACAGTCCTGAGTCCAAAGACTTGTGTCGACCTCGAAGGGTAACAGATGGTTACCCTATACGTGTCACCTTATAAATAAAATATCAAATGAAATATACGGCTGGACATGCCCACAGTACTAATAACAACATTTCTGAGGACAATGTTTCAATTGAGGAACATGAAGACCACAGGTGCTGGGGTGACTGCATTCATTTTATATTTAGTTTTTTAGGAGAAATCAGTCGAGTAGCACTAGCAATTTATTAGATTGTTAGATGGTTTTAAAAAAGAATGCGTGTTGATTTCAATATGAAATATGATTACTGGAATCCACAAAATGCTAAACAGTCTCATGGTCACTCAAGCAGCTTCATATTATTTTCACAACCTTCTTAGAAGGAATGTCTACATTAAAAAATCAGGTGGTCTAGCTTTGTGTTGAATAATCAAATGGGCTTTGTCAATGGAGAGTTATGATTTGTTGACATTATTTGCAAAGAACCTCATTAAAAAAAGTGTGTAGCACAATAAGAAAAGAAGTGTGTCTTCCAGTCTTATATACGCACATGTAAGCACACATGTATGTATGTTGCACTTCTTATTGCATGAACCCAACTGAAAGGCCACAGAGCACTGTGCAGTGTCAAAGGAAGGAATACAATCAGGGATGGAGTCTATGAGAGGTCCTGGGTTCACAGAGGTAAAGTGGGCTTTTCAAGCAGTAAAGATGTAGCGCTCTTTGAAAAAGCTGTATCTTTATTTCTTTCCTAAATTGCACAAGGGTAGGGGTGGTACTGATTGATATGTTGTGTCTTTCCAGATCCTGGGTGCACTGAAAGAAAAGGGCTATTGCATAGCTGTTCTTTCTTGAATGTCTTTATTTCCAGTCTGATGGAAGTCTATACTGAGAGCTACTACAGATTGTCAGCTTGTCAGCCTGTTTACTGAGGGTACTGGCTGTGGTGGAATTGTAGATGATGCAGCTCTCCCTAAATGTGGTCTTGGGCTGGCAAGAGGAGCCAGTGAAGTTCCACTAGATGGGGACCATTTCTTTGGGCCCATTATGAGGCAGGCTGTGACAAGTAGTATGGCCTAATGTGACAAATTGGGACGTCTGAAAAGCATGAAGGACGCCATTGCCACCATCCAAATACAAGAGTCAAGGGCTTGAAAGAAGATGTAAGTTCACTTTCTAGCAGAACAAACATCTGTACTTCCTTTAGTAGAAAAGACTGGTAAACAGATTATTGAAAGACTATTATTATTTGGAATGGGGCACCCCATGCCTTCTCAATCTACCCATTCTGGTTAGATCTACACACAGTTCTGACAGAATCTCTGCTAACCCTCCAGTATGTATATCACAAGCAGTGTACATGCTAAATTCATGTATTACCAGCAAAGTACAGAACAAAACACAGTGCTATTCTCAAACCAAGTTAAAAAAAAATAGAAAAATTAGATGAACAAAAAGACACAAAGAGGGTAAAAAAACAGTTTTACAGGGTCCCCAGTCCCCCGGGCTCTGAAAACATTGCAGAAGCCCACATCTGTGTTCTGGAACAGTCACTTTGGTCTGTCTCCGCTCATGCTCCTGGCTGCTGCTCCTTTTCTCTTCAACTCCAAAATGGCAATCACTTGCCTCAGGGTTGACAGTTGCCATTTAAGGTGACTCTGCAGCTAGTCAACTTGCAGTTTTCATTTTTTTTTCCTTTCCATCATGGCTGCCCCTCCCTTGATTTGTTCCTGACTTTCTCAATTCATTATGTCACTGGTCCTGTGGTGCTTGATGGCATTTCCTTTTCCTGTTATTTTATTATTTTAAGGCCTGAGTCGGGTTAAAGGGTGCATCGCAACTAACATATCTTCTTTCCCTTGTTTCCTCACTCCCTCCACTTGCTGATCCTGACATTTCACTCTTGGGAGTCCTCTTCTGAATTCCGGACCTCTGGCTTTAACCATACCTGTGAAGGCTTTATTAGCAAGGAGGTTTTTTATGTCTTTGGCTTGTTCCTCCGGAGGATATGCCAGCTTCTCGAGAGCACTTGCCTACCATATATTCCAGTGTGTGGTGAAATTGTGCCCTCAAAAACAGTCAAGATTACTTCCAACTGGGAAACACCAGGGTCTGGATTATGTCTGTCCCTTAACACTCTTTGGCCAAAGATGTACATGGAGGTGTCATCAGTGTTAGGACTGGTTTTAAGCCAGTTCTGACGTAGGCAGCGTAAAATACATTTTTACAAAGTTACATTTCTGCTTAAGTTATCAAAAAAATTGATTTCAGCATTGTCATATTTTAAAATTAACTTTGAAGCATTTGTGTACCCTTTCCCTCAGAAGGGGAGAAAATACAGATGTTATTCCATCTAGGCCTATTAATTGCATTTCTAGTTATAATTGTATTTATAAAACACTTAGTACCTCATATGAGACATTTAAGCACTTTTTGGCTAGTAGCACGCTACCCCAGAACCCAAAAAGGTTTAGTGGTGGATTAGTATAAGGAAATATGGGTTCATTTAAGTGGTGTCTGTTAGTTGGATTGAATTGGATAATGGCGGGATAGAAAAATGAAGAGTCAAAAAGTGTTATTTGGGAGATCATAGTAGTAAGATGAGCTCTAGGTGAGTAAAAGGAGAGATAGAGGAGGTAAGAGTCTTTAGAAATGGATTAGGGAGATCATGATCAAAATGAGTTTTGAGGTGATCTAAGGAGGGATAGAGGAGGGAAGAGTCTAGAAAGGATTTATTTGGAGATCATAGCAGTAGAACTTTGGGTTGAGTCAAAGAGTGGAGGAAGAGGATATATTGAGAAGGGTATAGGATGAGACAGAGTAGTGCATTAGATAGGATAAAGAGAAAGTTTTTTTTTCCTTCTACAGTAGGAGTAAAGTAATAAATATATAGATACATAAGTACATACAGAGTGAATATGTGTATAAGAAACAGAATAGATTGAGATTTAAAGTAGTATTTTATAAACTCAGACTTTCAAGTGTTGCTGTACTATAAGTTAATTTATTTGTGAATTTTTATGACTAATTTGTTTTCATATTATATTTTCTCAACATTTAAATAGTTATGATGCTATATATATATATATATATATATATATATATATATATATATATATATACTGTGGAAGATACATGAAACAGAGACTCATAAGCATCTATTAAATAAATATGTATATATTTTCGCATAGGGTCTTTTGACACAACTACAGCCCGAACCGCTAAACGGAATTACACCAAATTCTGCAGGAAGCTAGATCTTGGTGCACAGGTCGTGCTGTTTGTTATTTGGTGTAAATCTGTTCAATAGTTTTTGAGTTATTAAAGGAAAATAAATATAGATCTCTTGGTGGAGCCTTATCATAGATCTCATGGTGAGATCCGATTGACTGTCAGCACTACAACCAGGAAGTGCTGGCAGAACTCTTGGGAGCAATGTACACAAGAGCACCCCACTGAAATGCATAGTAGTGAATGACAGGTTTGGAGGGTCACAGAAATGAGAACATATAAAGGGTGATAAGAGATTTTAGTTACATTATAAATCATTTTTTATGGTACCATACTCATTTTAGGAATTGTGGTGTGTTCTAAGGCGAGTCTACCCTGTGAAAAAGCCTTCTGCTGGGATTTCATAAATTATATTGAGGCAAAACTGTTTTCCAATGATCTTCCCATACAGGGTATGAAAGGTGCTCCAGAAGCTAAAATGAGATCTTATGTTCTTTAAAATTCACACTATCTTTCTCAGTCATATAAGAATGAAGTCTGACATTCTCACGTACCTTCAACAGGAGCAGCCTGTCAGTAGTTTCCCTTGTGTCCTACTGCAACCTCCTAGAGTGTTGTAAAGAACAACAAGAGTGCTAACAGTCATAATTATGACAAAATACTGGCACACCTGAAGCCATCTTGATTAAATCAAACTGGTAAAACTTTAAAACATTTAGGTTAAAAGGGAACATAATGAGGGCATTCATTTTGTCATAGAAATTATGGTTAGTGCTGTAGAGAAAAAAATGAGGATATTTTAAGTGAGTTCTCAAATATCTTCCTCTTCTGTTTCATTAATACATTCTGACATGCAGACTGAAACATTCACTTTCAACACCAACAGCAGGCTGGCAGTTAATTCCCTGGCTCAGCAGTAAAGTTAGCAGCTTTACTGGAGTATTCTAATGAGCAGCAAGAGTGTTAACATTCTGATTTATGCCAAAAGTGTGGCACATCTGAACGTCATCTTGATGGAATCGAAAGCATTTTCTACGCTGATACTGTACTATTTGAGGAAATTAGGGAACTTGATGGCAAATAAGTCTCCCAAGATGGCCACCAGAGAAAAAGGAGCCCAAATGTAGCACAAATACCAACCAAATGCAGCCCAATTGTAGACAATGACAAAACTGTGCAAAACATTTAGTTGTTTTGTTTGTTGCAGTTTTACATGAGCATCAGTTACATTACACAAGGGCACATTCATTTTGGTTTTAAACATGGGGAGATTAAGTGATTTGCCCTGAATTACAGGATGTCCAGCTGACATCAAAACTCAAGCCTAGTTTCCCAGTTGCGCAGTCTGCTGCTCTAGCCATAACACAAAGCCCCCTCCCCTAAGTGTAACATATAATCAAGCGATCAACCGGATAAAAAAAAAATCAAATAATTTAAAAGTGCTTTGTCGCTATTCAAGATCTCAGAAAATATGTCCTCATTTGAGTTTTTTAGAGCACTAACCAACATTTCTATGGGAATAAGACCCTCTCATTTTTATAATTTCTAAAGAAAAGGCTTTAGGTATTACAGTTTTGATTATATCAAGATGACATCAGGCCTGACAACCTTTCATAACAAATATAGAATTTTGGCAATCTAGTTGCTTATTAGAATACTGTGGGGAGACAGAGGTCTAGGTCACAGACTCAGATATTTGAGAGCAGAGAGGAGGGTGCAGAGGCAATAAGTTGACCACGCTGGGAAGGTGGAAGGGGCAGTGGCAGCACAATGGACCATGGAAGACAGGGGAAGGGAGGGTGGGGCAACAAATCAACCATGCAAGACAAGCAAGAGCAGCTATGGCAGTATAATAGACAACTGAGGGCAGAAGGAAGAGGCAGTGGCAGTACAACCATACATGCCAACAGACCTGATTCAGGCAGGAGACTCCTGATATTTGTGAGCCTGAAAGGGCTTTTTTAATCTGTCTCCTGCCTAAAATCTCCTCTTTTTCAATGTAAGTCAATAGGGAAAATCAATTCCCTAGGTTTTTTTTCAAAATATCCCTCTTGCCAAGTTCAAAATGGTGGCAAGTATGGTACATTGGATCACAGAGGGCAGGAGGAATGGGCTAGGGACAAGAACTCGTAAAATAAAGTGCAGGAGGGAGATGGGCAGGAGCACCAAATGGCCTTACAGTGCAGGCATCAGGGGTTGCAGAGGCACAATACACCACAGAGGGCAAGCGGGACAGCAGTGGAGCACAACGGACCATTAAAAGCAATAGGGATGGGACAGGGCCATGCACATGGACAACAGAGAGCAGAGGGGAGAGAGGCAAAGGCAGTAAGCTGACCATACCAGACAGACAGGAGGGACAGTTGCAGCACAACAGACCATGAAGGCAAGGGCAGAGGGTCCAGGGGCACAACAACATACCAGGCAAGACTGGGGAAATGGATAGGGGCCTGCACATGGTAAACAGAGGGCATGAGGCAAGGGGGCAGGAGCAGCAAGCTGACCATGGAGGACAGACAGGATGGACACTGGAAGCACAACACACCATGGAGGCCAACAGTAAGAGTATAATGGCATAGACACAGACAACGGAGGGAAGATGGGAGGTGGGCAGGGGTGGTAAGCTGACCACACAGGGTAGGTCGGAGGGGCTGCAGAAGCACAGAAGACCATACATGGCAAGCAGGAGGGTTAGTGGCAGCACAACGGCCATGGTGGGCAAGAGAGAGGGGGTAGGGGCATGCACAAAGGACTATGGAGGTCAGAAGGGAGGGGTAGGGGTTGAACACAGACAAGAGAGAGCAGGGGAAGGGGCTTCACAATAGACCATGGAGGGCGAGTGTGGAGGAGCAGTTGCAGTACAACAGAACATGTAGGGCAGACGGGAGTGGCAGCATGAACCATGGAGGACAGAAAGGAGGGGATAGGGGCATGGAACTCAGATATATATAATATATATATAAAATCCAGCAAGCTCTACCGGTGCCCAAGAGCACAACATGGCAGTCCCAGCATTGGCCCAGCCCTCCATTCAATATGCATGCACAGTATCCAACTTCTCAAGGATACACCGGGACACAGCAAAGGTTGCTTTATGTGTTTGATAAAAGCTTCACGCTAAAGCATTTTGGCCAGCCTGGCCTTGATCATGGATAACATAGAGTAAGCCCACCAACCCTTAAATAGCAAAAAATCGTGCACATAGTCGAGGGGCAAGTTTACCAATACCATTGACAGAATAGACAGATAGAAATTGAGGTTACTACAAAAAATGCTACAATGCTGGGAGACATTTTGTGTTATCGTAATAGATCGTAAAACTCATAGCAATGTTATATATCATTCATAAAACTTAATAAACAGATGCATAACAAATATCCATGCACATCTAATGAACCCAAGGAATAGAATACATAAAACAACTTTTCCTATAGTTATGACCTAGTTTCCATATGAAAAGCATTTTTGTTTTGCCGTTTGAGGAATCTTCACAAACTTTTCAAAACAAGTTTGCCACTCACTTCAGCTGCTGTCTTTTGGGGTGATTTGTCAAGCGGGCCAAGAAAAGGGGGGTCCCAAAATGCTTGTTCCCCATGCAATTTCCCATAGAGATTTTGAACACAACTACAGCATGAACCACTGGACAGGATTACACCAAATTAGGGAGAAAGTTAGCTCTTGGTCCAGAAAGATTCCTTTTGCTACTTGGTGTAAATCCATTCAGTAGTTTTAGAGATATTTAAAAAAAAAAATCAATTGTATATCTACAGGGACGCGAAGGATCCCAAAACAAAAAGTCAAAAAAAAAAAAGGGGGCAAGGAAGGAATACCTAGACTACATAACCCTGGTGCTGGAGCTCCGCAGGGACCCCGTCAGGTCAAAAAAGCATTAAAAAAAAAAAAAATAAATCACCAGAAATCACGGAGGATCAGCAAATCTGGAGAAAAATTAAAATAAGAACCCTTCAATTTCCTGGACTTATTATTTTTTTTAAAGCCCCTGGATGGGCCAATGCGGAGGGGCATGCTTTAATTAAAGAAAATGGGAAGGGTTGGTTGCGACCCCCCTCCCCATGGACAATTTTACACTCAGGGACCACCCCCTCTCTGGAGTTAATTTGCATTGTAGGGAGGGGTCTGCAAGGCCCCCCTCCTCTGGTCTTTATTGGCCGTGGGGGCCACCACCTCTCCAGGGCTTGTGAGTTAAAAACGAGGGGACCACGCTGAGCCCCCTCCTAGTTCCTAATTTTCCCAGAAACCGCCACATCCTCAGAGCACAAAAGTTTTCGAATAGGAGGACGGGGTTGCATGACCCCTCTTCTGGTTCATATTTGGCCCTGTGGACCACTGCTTCTTTGGGGCATAGCTAAATGCAAAGTTGGAGAGGTGCAGTGTAGCTGCCCACCCAGGCCATTTATGGCCCGGGGGACCACCACCACCACCCCAGGGCCAGCCCATGTAAATTGAAAGAAGAGTGCTGTGCGGCCCCTCTCCTGGGGCCACTAATGGTACTGGAGAATGCCACCCCCCAGGGCCGGCTCCCTAACTAATGAGTTACCCATCCTAGGGAGATAGCAGTTTGCTTTCACTTGGCGGGAGCTTTGACAGCTTCCTTCATGAGAGAGCAAACTGTAAGTCTGCCCCCAGGAAAACTGCTCGCGCTCACTGGGAGCAGACTTCTCATCTGTTTTTCTGACCGCTGTGAAGCAGGCAGGAAAACAGATGAAAGGATTGCTGTTGCACACAGGGAGCAGCATTTGTAGCTACTCACTGGGTGTGGGAGAAATGCAAACTCCCTCTGGAGGTGAGGAGCCAGCAGGGACCGCAGGGCATTTAGGGTCCCTCCACGGTCCCTAGGAGAGGAAAATAGCTTAAAAGCCCACCTGTTTGGTCCCGCCACATATACGTTAGTGGCATGCAGCTTCTTCCTGCCTTATGCTAGGATGATGGACAGCTGACCAAAAAGCCCCCTCAGCATGTTTGCCGCTGATTTCAGAGAGGCGTATTTAATGCAGAGGAATATTAGTGCATGCCCACCAAACAAAGAAGCACTTACTACATATATTTAAAGGGAAGGGAAGTACCCTTATTTGTTGGAGAATCAACTCTTTTTAGTCTTGTCATCATCTGTACATGAAGATTCATAATATTGCAGATTTCTGTATAAGAACCCTTGAGGAACAATTACAATGGCAAAATTACAGACACACAAGCTCACTGGAGTCATTACCTCTAGGACCTTTACGCAGCTGTAGTGTGGAATAAGCACTATATCAATCAGTCAATCAAACAACACTTGTATAGTGCAGCACTGTCATCCTGACGGTATCAGGGCGCTTGGGATGCAGAATCTCAGTCAAAGAGCCAGGTCTTAAGCCTCTTCCTGAAGATGGGAAAGGAGGGTACTGTATGTATGTGGGGGGCAGGTCACTCCAGATCTTGAAGGTGATGTAGGTGAAGGAGCAGCCTCCACATTGGCTGTACATTGGCTGCATCAGGGATGTGTGTCAGGGCCAGAGAGGCAGAGCTCAGGTGTCTGGGGGTTTGTGGTAGTACTTGCAGTGGTTGATGTAGGACGGTCCCTGGTTATGCAAGGCTTTGTAGGCATGAGTCAGATCTTGAACTGGCATCTCTTTTGAATGGGGAGCCAGTGGAGGTTCCTGAGGTGAGGGGTGATGTGGGCTTGTTTGGGTAGGTCTAGAATGAATCTGGTGGTGGTGTTTTGTCTGACCTGGAGTATTTTGAGGAGTTACGTGGAGGTGCCCGCATAGAGTGCGTTGCATTAGCCGAGTCATCTGGTGACAAGGGGCTGGGTGACAGTCTTTCTTGTGTCAGTGGGAATCCATCTAAACATCTTACAGAGTATGCAGAGGGTGTGGAAGCAGGACGCAGAGACTGCGTTAACTTGGTGTTTCATGGTGAGTCCCGGTCAAGGATGAAGTCAAGGTTGAAGGTGTGGTCTGTCAGGATGGGTGTTGGGCCACACTCGGATGGCCACCAGCTGTGGTCCCATGTGGAAGTGTTTCTCCCGAAGATTAATACTTCAGTTTTGTATGAGTTTAGCTTGAGGCAGTTGGTTCTCTGCCAGTCTGTGGCACTGGTCATGGCATATCGGAAATTTGATCTGGTGGTGGAGGGATATGATGAGTTGAGTGTTGCCTGCATAGGATATGATGCTGAGTCCATGGGATCTGACGATGTCCCCGAGCAGGGTCATGTAGGTGATGAAAAGTGTTGGACTGAGGGAGAATCCTTGCTAGATGCCACAGATGATCTTCTTGGGTTCTGAGGTGAAGGGGGCAGGTTGACCCTTTGCATTCTTCCTGCGTGAAAGGAAGATCTCCACTTGAGGGAGTTGCCCTGGATGCCTATGCTGCTGAGTCTATTGATGAGGGTGTGGTGGGAGACTGTGTTGAATGCTGCTGACAGGCTGAGGAGGATCAAGGCTGCCGTCTCCCCATGGTTACCTTGTTGGGTAACTATCAAGTAACTATACAGTAATGCAATGATGTATCACTTACTAATTGGCCAGTCAAAAGTACTCCAGTTAAGTAGACATTTTGCACAAAACTGTGGCCTCTTCTTGTATAAATAAGCAGTTCATAACGCATTCTGGCACTGATGCACATTTCACAGAAATGAGACTTCAACCCCTGCCTAAAGTGCCCAGAGGGGTTGGCTGTGGTCAACTTCTGTCCCGCAGGGCACAGGGTTAGATGCCTTTAGAGGGTTGGCCACAGGCGTCAGGTCCAGCAGTCAACCCTTGCCATGCATGGCAGAGGCTATGCACAGAGTGGGACTAGATGCATTAAAAAAAAACATAGAAACTCACTGAAAAATCATAGGTTACAGGGATATTATAGTTAGGTTCTGAACTTAAACACACAAAAGCTTAGAAATTCAGCTGTTATAGTTAGAGTTATTTCAAGTAACTATAACTCATGCCCTAAGGTAACTATAACTCATGTCCTGGCCGTGCACAGCTAATACCCCACATATTACATCATTGATGACATCTTCTGTGGCATAATTGATATTATCACTGCAACATTTTAAACAAAAGTATGAAAGAAAAAGCTGTGCATGGCAAGGATGCTAGCTATTGTTACCTTAGGGCACGAGTTAAAGTTACTTGAAATATCCAAGTCTAACAGCTGAATGTCTATGGTTTTATGTGTGTAAATTCAGAAACTAACTATAAAATCCCTGTAACCTTTGTTTTTGTCAATGAATCTATCTATCTATCTATCTATCTATCTATCTATCTATCTATCTATCTATCTATCTATATATCCAACCATAAGTAATATTTACATTTGTTAAACTATCCTAAAGAGTATCTATATATTTAAAAAAACATAATTATTATACATATTTGTACAAATTGAGTTCCATAGACGGTGGCTTCTGTGAGCAGGGGTAGGGTAATGGTTGGGTCTGTTAATTGTAGGGAAGGGGTCAAAGCTCAGCGAGATGGGTCTAGTATCTTGGTAGATAGTGCTGAATTATCCATTATGTCCTGGAATCTGGCTGGGTTGGGTAGCAAACTAGTGGATCCTGATTGGGATACCTAGGTTAATAAGCAGGATAGATGCATATTCCAGGAGACGTGGGCCATTGGCCTAGTCTTCCTGGATGTTTTTTTATCCTACTACGTGGAGGCCCAACCTGCAGATAGGGGTAGTGGTCGGCCAAGGTGGAGTCTTTTGATACTGATTAACAAGAATCTGCAATAATCACTCAGCCCTAAAAATAGATTCCCCTGATATATTGGGTTTACAGCTCACATTTAATTGAGGTTTTAAGTCAATAGTAATTATTGTATATGCTAGGTCAGTGTCATGGGGAGTAGAGTCCCAGACTTTGGCTCAGTTAACTGAATTTATTGATACATTGCAATATTCTTAATCAATTGGTTGCAGATGATGTTAACTGCACATTTGAACCCTCTTTTATTAACTGCAACCTGGCGGCAGATGAGGATGCATATTGGGATATTCCATAATTGATGGCTAAACAACTGCACATTTGCTCTTGTGCCGCCCTTCAGCTGACATCGCTGTGTTTCAAGCGAGGGCTTAGGGTTTGTAATGGTTGTACATGCTCTGATCCAAGCAACACTCCCACCTTCGTGCACGGCCAGTCTACAAGTGTCATTGACTACTTTCTAATGGATGTTAGGATGTGGCCAATGCTGGATGACATGAGGGTTGGCTTCCGCCATGACAGTGATCACAATTCTTTGCTTCTTACTTCACACAGCGCTGTATTTAGTAGGTCTCAGAACACTCACCCTTGGTCCCGTGTTAGCTGGCCTAAAGTGATGTCTAATCCAGAATTGCTTAAGGAGATTTATAAATCGTTTGTTGATGCTATGGCCAACTATGAAGGGCATGAGGTCAGAAATATTCCAATCCTTAGCATACATGCACTCGCCTTTATTTGTATCTTTTATATATGTATGGTATTAATTATGTACACTTTGGGGCTTATTGCGCCAGTATTGTATAACAATTTTAATTGTTTTATCTATTTTCTAAATTTATATGGTGTATTATGGCTGTATGCTTTGATGGTTCATGACCGAGTAAAGCTTGTTATGTTGAGTTCCATAGTTTGGCGCATGGACAGAGACGGTGGTGTCACCTATGTGTTTGTTCTTGTGTGGTGGGATTTTGAGGCGAGGTTCTAATCCAGAGCAGAGGTTCTTTTGATAAGTGCATTTGGTAACTTTATTCCTGATGAAAAGTGTTCCTGTTCCATTTATTATTTTGTGGGTGATACAAAAAAGCTTCAAGATGGTCTCTCTGGCAACCGGGAAGCAATGTAGGGCCCTCAAGGGAGGTAGGCAAGTGAGATGTGGGCTTGTGGCTTTACATTTAGGTATAGTCTGACAGCAGAGTTCTGAATTTGTTGTAGTATTTTCATAGTTTGTAAAGATGATCCGTGTTAGAGTCCACTGGCATAATCCAGTTTAGACAGTACAAAGAGAGATCGTAGCCTGGACCTTGTGTTGAAATCCCAGGTGGGGGAAGATGCTTCACAGAATTTTCATAGTAATGAAGCTTGATCTTCCTACTTTGTCCACTTGGGCATTCATTGAGAACTTGGGCCCATTTTTATACTCAGTTTGCAAAGAATTAGCATAATTTCTTTTTGTGCTAATTCAGCACAAACCCAACTCCATATTTATGCTTTGGCGCTAGACACGTCTAGCGCCACAATTATGGAGTTTATGTTGTTTTCCGGAGCGGAAAACCTACCTTGAGTCAATGAGATGCAAGGTAGGGGTTCTTGTCCAGAAAAGGACGATATGGCCTTTGCGCCATATCTAGCACAGGGGGATGGGGCCGTAAATAATGGCGCTAAGCTTGCTTAGCGCCATTATTTAACGCCTGGGTCTGGGCAGGTGTAAGGGGACCTGTAGGCATATTTCCATGGTCAAAGACCATGGAAATTGCCCACAGGTGCCCTTCCCTGGCCCCAGGGACACCCCCACCCACACCAGGAGGACACCTAAGGTAAGTCAGTGTGAGTATTTTTTTTTACCCCAACTCTGCTTGGGGGCTCTGACTTGGGGCCCCCTACACTGCGCTGGCCCCACTGGTCATGCCCAGGGAACATTTGTCCCCTGGGCATGGTCATTGGGGTGGTGGGCATGGCTCCTGTCTTTACAAAGACAGAAGCCATGTCCATGGGGGTTGTGATGCAGAAAATGGCGTTACACTGCTTAGAGGCAATTTTTTTGCCTCTAAACAGTTTAGCACCATAATTTGGCACACACGCCCCAGTTCCCCCTACGCCTCCCCAGCCCTGTTAACGTCCTTTCCAAGAACGCTAACAGGGCATTAGCGCCGGCTAGCGCCATTCTATAAATATGGCGCCCGACCGGCATCTAGGAATGAGGGTAGGGGGTGCTATACTTTTTGACCCAAACCTGCGTTAGCGCAGGTTTGCGTAAAAAAGTATAACTATGGGCCTTGGAGCCCTAGGTAATCTCAAGGTTTTTCACTTTCTTAGATACTTTAGGTGGTGGTCCCAGATCATCATGCCATATTACAGAAAGGTCTTCCAAGGCCTACAGATGAAAATAGCTTTTGGCTTTTTATCTGGGAGGACAGGCTTTAATATGTAATGTTCCTTATCTGTATACATTAGCATCCAGTCCTGTGTGGCTTAGGAGGCTCACTTTAACAGTGATTTATATTTTTTTTAAAAATAGGCTTTTTTTACGTGTGATGGCAGTTTCCCCTACCATATTTCAGTGTATTGTTTTTAAACTTCAAGCTAGTCAGAACACAGTGGTGCTCCTGGCAGAAATATTTTTTGTTACATATGTTGGTAGTGTAAATATACACTGCTGCCCATGCATGACATTTAACTTTCCATGCAAGATGTGCACCATTAAGGAAATTAAATAGGTCAAATAGGGAGTTTTAATGTACAGTACATACTTTAGAGGGGAAAGTCAGGTACCTTACTACTGTTTAGCAGTAAAAAAACTGGAAAATTAGGGTCCAGAATAAGACCATGCAGAAAAACTGATTTTTCTACATAAGCTATCTTTGTTTTCTTGAATGATTGTCACAAGAGGTTGATGGCAGTGCCATGGGGGAATTAGATTGACTTGACATTAATCTAAAATTGGGCTTTGAATCACTCTAACGTTATGGATCAAGAACTGGATTGGTTGTTGTTGCTGAGCAAAAACATTTGGGTTAAGTTTCCGGTAAATGCTAGACATCTAAGTCTGTATGATGTGCATTCAGTGCTTGAGGTAGCGGATGGCTAAAGCAGAGGAGACTTGAAAGCAAAGTTGTTAGACTTTGATGCTGGTATTTGTCAGTAGAATTCAGATGGGTTCCATGCAAAGATTGAAAATAGTAAGGTTCAAGATAGGTTGGGGATCTGCACTTGATGCACTTGGTGCAGATTTTCTTGGAAGTGGAGGAGCCCATGTGACTGGATTAGTGTCATCTCAAGAAGTAGGAGGATAACCAATAGAGGGCATTTACACTTAGGATCTCATTAAGAGTCTGGTGGTCTTAAAACTGCCAACCTCGCGGTGGTGGTCAGACCACCTCCAAAGTGGCGATCCGACCTCCACATTTTGACCGTGGCTAAAGCGCACTGTTCGTACCGGCCAGCACCGCCACTTTTAGGCTGGACAACGGCCTGGCAGTGTCGGCAGCCTTAATCCACCAGGGCATCGCTGCCCTGGGGATTACGACTCCTGTGTCCACCAGCTTTTGCATGGCAGTGTCACTGCCATGCAAAGGCTGGCAGAGACGGTGTGCTGGGGGCCCCATGGGGGCCTCTGCACTGCCCATTCACTTGGTGTAAAGAAATGGCTCCCTGTTGCAGTTACCCCCCACTTTTTGCCTGATACTGATGCTGACTTGACTGAGAAGTGTGCTGGGACCCTGCTAACCAGGCCCCAGCACCAGTGTTCTTTCACCTAAAATGTACCATTGTTTCCACAATTGGCACAACCCTGGCACCTAGGTAAGTCCCTTGTAACTGGTACCCCTGGTACCAAGGGCCCTGATGCCAGGGAAGGTCTCTAAGGGCTGCAGCATGTCTTATGCCACCCTAGGGACCTCTCACTCAGCACAGACACACTGCTTGCCAGCTTGTGTGTGCTGATGGGAGAAAATGACTAAGTCGACATGACACTCCCCTCAGGGTGCCATGCCAAGCTCCCACTGCCTGTGGCATAGGTAAGTCACCCCTCTAGTAGGCCTTACAGCCCTAAGGCAGGGTGCACTATACCACAGGTGAGGGCATATGTGCATGAGCACTATGCCCCTACAGTGTCTAAGCAAAACCTTAGACATTGTAAGTACAGGGTAGCCATAAGAGTATATGGGCTGGGAGTCTGTCAAAAACAAACTCCACAGCTCCATAATGGCTACACTGAATACTGGGAAGTTTAGTATCAAACTTCTCAGAATAATAAACCCACACTGATGCCAGTGTTGGATTTATTAAAAAATGCACACAGAGGGCATCTTAGAGATACCCCCTGTATCTTACCCAATTGTTCAGTGCAGGACTGACTGGTCTGTGCCAGCCTGCTGCTGAGAGACGAGTGTCTGACCTCATGCGGTGAGAGCCTTTGTGCTCTCTGAGGACAGAAACAAAGCCTGCTCTGGGTGGAGGTGCTTTACACCTCCCCCCTGCAGGAACTGTAACACCTAGCAGTGAGCTTCAAAGGCTCAAGCTTCGTGTTACAATGCCCCAGGGCACTCCAGCTAGTGGAGATGCCCGCCTCCTGGACCCAGCCCCCACTTTTGGCGGCAAGTCCAGGAGAGATAATGAGAAAAACAAGGAGGAGTCACTGGCCAGTCAGGACAGCCCCTAAGGTGTCCTGAGCTGAGGTGACTCTGACTTTTAGAAATCCTCCATCTTGTAGATGGAGGATTCCCCCAATAGGATTAGGGATGTGACCCCCTCCCCTTGGGAGGAGGCACAAAGAGGGTGTACTCACCCTCAGGGCTAGTAGCCATTGGCTACTAACCCCCCAGACCTAAACACGCCCTTAAATTTAGTATTTAAGGGCTTCCCTGAACCTAAGATTGTAGATTCCTGCAACAACAAGAAGAAGGACTGCCTAGCTGAAAACCCCTGCAGAGGAAGACCAGAAGACAACCACTGCTTTGGCTCCAGAAACTCACCGGCCTGTCTCCTGCCTTCCAAAGAACTCTGCTCCAGCGACGCCTTCCAAAGGGACCAGCGACCTCTGAATCCTCTGAGGGCTGCCCTGCTTCGACGACGACAAGAAACTCCCGAGGACAGCGGACCTGCTCCAAAAAGACTGCAACTTTATCCAAAGGAGCAGCTTTAAAGAACCCTGCAATCTCCCCGCAAGAAGCGTGAGACTTGCAACACTGCACCCGGCGACCCCGACTCGGCTGGTGGAGAACCAACACCTCAGGGAGGACCCCCGGACTACTCTACGACTGTGAGTACCAAAACCTGTCCCCCCTGAGCCCCCACAGCGCCGCCTGCAGAGGGAATCCCGAGGCTTCCCCTGACCGCGACTCTCTGAAACCTAAGTCCCGACGCCTGGAAAAGACCCTGCACCCGCAGCCCCCAGGACCTGAAGGACCGGACTTTCACTGCAGAAGTGACCCCCAGGAGTCCCTCTCCCTTGCCCAAGTGGAGGTTTCCCCGAGGAAGCCCCCCCTTGCCTGCCTGCAGCGCTGAAGAGATCCCTTGATCTCTCATTGACTTCCATTGCGAACCCGACGCTTGTTCTAACACTGCACCCGGCCGCCCCCGCGCCGCTGAGGGTGAAATTTCTGTGTGGGCTTGTGTCCCTCCCTGTGCCCTACAAAACCCCCCTGGTCTGCCCTCCGAAGACGCGGGTACTTACCTGCTGGCAGACTGGAACCGGGGCACCCCCTTCTCTCCATTGAAGCCTATGCGTTTTTGGCACCACTTTGACCTCTGCACCTGACCGGCCCTGAGCTGCTGGTGTGGTAACTTTGGGGTTGCTCTGAACCCCCAACGGTGGGCTACCTTGGACCAAGAACTGAACCCTGTAAGTGTCTTACTTACCTGGTAAAACTAACCAAAAACTTACCTCCCCCAGGAACTGTGAAAATTGCAGTGTCCACTTTTGAAATAGCTATTTGTGAATAACTTAAAAAGTATACATGCAATTGAAATGATTCAAAGTTCCTAATGTACTTACCTGCAATACCTTTCAAACAAGATATTACATGTTAAATTTGAACCTGTGGTTCTTAAAATAAACTAAGAAAAGATATTTTTCTATAACAAAACCTATTGGCTGGATTTGTCTCTGAGTGTGTGTACCTCATTTATTGTCTATGTGTATGTACAACAAATGCTTAACACTACTCCTTGGATAAGCCTACTGCTCGACCACACTACCACAAAATAGAGCATTAGTATTATCTCTTTTTACCACTATTTTACCTCTAAGGGGAACCCTTGGACTCTGTGCATGCTATTCCTTACTTTGAAATAGCACATACAGAGCCAACTTCCTACACTTGGCAAGGACAGTGCAGGGGCCCCCATGAACAGCCCTGTCACGCTTTTCACTGCCTGATTTACAGGCATTGAACAGCGCGATGAGTGCCGTCGCATCTGACGTACCGCAACATTGCTGCCGGCTAGCTTATGAGCCAGCGTCAATGTTGTGGTAAGTTTCTCGCTCGACCAGCAAGAAACTCATAATGAGGCCCTGAATCTCTTTTGATATTTCAAGGTGTGTTTGTAGGTGTGATAGTCAAGAATATCAAACATGGCCCATGGCCATAACAGTATCATGAGGTGGGGCCACATATATCTCTGGTCAGGAGGGCTAGGTTTTGAATTCCTAGGGTAATTGTTTCTATGCAGCATTGACATCTGAACCAGGTTGGTTGGCCTTAATGTGATCTTAGAATTGTATAGACTGTTTTCGATGATCTTTCTAATGTTGGCAGGTCAGGCATGAGTAGATAGGTGGAAGGTTACTAGTGTCTACTGTAGTTCTCCGTGAGAGAAGGAGGCTCTTGCTGTACTGAGAGCTTTTGAGAAGACCCCTTCAGTGGTGGGGAGAAGCTGACAGTGTTGATTGGTACTTTGTCCTGAGCTGGAATGAAAGATTAGAGTAAAACATAGTCCTTGCAGGAGATGGGCTTTACAGAGTTGAAGATGTTTGTAACGATTCTGCATGGGCGGGTGTAGGAGGCTGGACTGGCTTGTAGTGGGTACCAAGGGGTACTTACACCTTGCACCAGGCCCAGGTATCCCTTATTAGTGTAGAGGGGTGTCTAGTAGCTTAGGCTGATAGAAAAGGTAGCTTAGCAGAGCAGCTTAGGCTGAACTAGGAGACGAGTGAAGCTCCTACAGTACCACTAGTGTCACTTGCACAATATCATAAGAAAACACAATACACAGATATACTAAAAATAAAAGTACTTTATTTTTATGACAATATGCCAAAGTATCTCAGTGAGTACCCTCAGTATGAGGATAGCAAATATACACAAGATATATGTACACAATACCAAAATATGCAGTAATAGCAATAGAAAACAGTGCAAACAATGTATAGTCACAATAGAATGCAATGGGGGCACATAGGGATAGGGGCAACACAAACCTTATACTCTAGAAGTGGAATGCAAACCACGAATGGACCCCAAACCTATGTGACCTTGTAGAGGGTCGCTGGGACTGTAAGAAAACAGTGAGGGTTAGAAAAATAGCCCACCCCAAGACCCTGAAAAGTGGGTGCAAAGTGAACCTAAGTTCCCCAGAGAGCACAGAAGTGGTGATAGGGGAATTCTGCAGGAAAGACCTACACCAGCAATGCAACAACGATGGATTTCCAGACGAGAGTACCTGTGGAACAAGGGGACCAAGTCCAAAAGTCACGATCAAGTCGGGAGTGGGCAGATGCCCAGGAAATGCCAGCCGTGGGTGCAAAGAAGCTGCCACTGGATGGTAGAAGCTGTGGATTCTGCAAGAACGACAAGGGCTAGAAACTTCCCCTTTGGAGGATGGATGTCCAACGTCGTGAAGAGTCGTGCAGAGGTATTTCCGTGCAGAAAGACCACCAACAAGCCTTGTTAGTTGCAAAGGTCGCGGTCAGGGTTTTTGGATGCTGCTGTGGCCCAGGAGGGACCAGGATGTCGCCAATTGCGTGAGGAGACAGAGGGGGCGTCCAGCAAGACAAAGAGCCCACTCAGAAGCAAGCAGCACCCGCAGAAGTGCTGGAACAGGCACTATGAAGTGGAGTGAACCGGAGCTCACCCGAAGTTACGAAAGAGGGTCCCATGACGCCGGAGGACAACTCAGGAGGTCGTGCACTGCAGGTTAGAGTGCCGGGGACCCAGGCTTGGCTGTGCACAAAGGAAATCCTGGAAGAGTGTACAGGAGCCGGAGTAGCTGCAAAACACGTGGTTCCCAGCAATGCAGTCTAGCGTGGGGAGGCAAGGACTTACCTCCACCAAACTTGGACTGAAGAATCACTGGACTGTGGGAGTCACTTGGACAGAGTTGCTGAGTTCAAGGGACCTCGCTCGTCATGCTGAGAGGAGACCCAGAGGACCGGTGAAGCAGTTCTTGGGTGCCTGTGGTTGCAGGGGGAAGATTCCGTCGACCCACGGGAGATTTCTTCGGAGCTTCTAGTGCAGAGAGGAGGCAGACTACTCCCACAGCATGCACCACCAGGAAAACAGTCAAGAAGGTGGCAGGATCAGCGTTACAAAGTCGCAGTAGTCGTCTTTGCTACTTTGTTGCAGTTTTTCAGGCTTCCAGCGCGGTCAGCAGTCGATTCCTTGGCAGAAGGTGAAGAGAGAGATGCAGAGGAACTCTGATGAGCTCTTGCATTCGTTATCTAAGGAATTCCCCAAAGCAGAGACCCTAAATAGCCAGAAAAGGAGGTTTGGCTACTTAGGAGAGAGGATAGGCTAGCAACACCTGAAGGAGCCTATCAGAAGGAGTCTCTGACGTCACCTGCTGGCACTGGCCACTCAGAGCAGTCCAGTGTGCCAGCAGCACCTCTGTTTCCAAGATGGCAGAGGTCTGGAGCACACTGGAGGAGCTCTGGGCACCTCCCAGGGGAGGTGCAGGTCAGGGGAGTGGTCACTCCCCTTTCCTTTGTCCAGTTTCACGCCAGAGCATGGCTGAGGGATCCCTGAACCGGTGCAGACTGGCTTATGCAGAGATGGGCACCATCTGTGCCCATCAAAGCATTTCCAGAGGCTGGGGGAGGCTACTCCTCCCCAGCCCTGACACCTTTTTCCAAAGGGAGAGGGTGTAACAACCTCTCTCTGAGGAAGTCCTTTGTTCTGCCTTCCTGGGCCAAGCCTGGCTGGACCCCAGGACGGCAGAAACCTGTCTGAGGGGTTGGCAGCAGCTGCAGTGAAACCCCGGGAAAGGTAGTTTGGCAGTACCCGGGTCTGAGCTAGAGACTCGGGGGATCATTCCATGATCCTAGACATGTTACATGGCCATGTTCGAAGTTACCATTGTGACGCTATACATATGTCGTGACATATGTATAGTGCACGCGTGTAATGGTGTCCCCGCACTCACAAAGTCCGGGGAATTTGCCCTGAACAATGTGGAGCACCTTGGCTAGTGCCAGGGTGCCCACACACTAAGTAACTTAACACCCAACCTTTACCAGGTAAAGGTTAGACATATAGGTGACTTATAAGTTACTTAAGTGCAGTGGTAAATGGCTGTGAAATAACGTGGACGTTATTTCACTCAGGCTGCACTGGCAGGCCTGTGTAAGAATTGTCAGATCTCCCTATGGGTGGCACAAATAATGCTGCAGCCCATAGGGATCTCTTGGAACCCCAATACCCTGGGTACCTCAGTACCATATGCTAGGGAATTATAAGGGTGTTCCATTATGCCAATGTAAATTAGTGAAATTGGTCACTAGCCTGTTAGTGACAATTTGGAAAGAAATGAGAGAGCATAACCACTGAGGTTCTGGATAGCAGAGCCTCAGTGAGACAGTTAGTCATAACACAGGTAACACATACAGGGCACACTTATGAGCACTGGGGCCCTGGCTGGCAGGGTCCCAGTGACACATACAACTAAAACAACATATATACAGTGAAATATGGGGGTAACATGCCAGGCAAGATGGTACTTTCCTACAGCGGGAAGGAATAAGAGGAGATTCAGGCTTGACATTATCAGTGTGCTGATGGATTATCTGTATTTTTCACTGAGGAAGATGTTGATAGCATTACAATTGAAGCTGTTGGGGGGATGGTACAATGCTTTATAGTCCTAAAGAGTGTCTTCCTTCTTTTGATTGCTTCTCTGATGGAGTTTGTATGCTGCTATGTTTTGACTGATGTGATGTATTGTCTGCACTTATAGCAATGGTGCTTTATAGTGTAAGACTATCATCAGGCGTCCTGCTTTTCCAGGCATTCCAGAGTTTTCATCATGTAGGCAGATGAAACATTTGCTGTTGGCATGCACTTTAGAGTACCAAAGTGAGAGTGGTACGGCTTGCATTTCTGTCATTCAAGTAGTGCGTTTTCACATAGTTTTTATAATGATGCTAAAGTTTTTCAAAGATTGTCTGAGCACTTACCTTATAGAAGCACATTCAGAACGGGCGCTAGCTAAAGTCTTTGTTGTAGCAAGAGGCACCAAACTGTGGAGATTACATGAGCTGGGTGCTTATTATCTGCCATCAAACTCTATCTAGCTGTGTATCAGAAAGTACATCTGCAGGTTTATAATTTATCTAACAAATGTACTCTTTCTTGCTTTTAGAGGCTTTTGAAATACAAATAATTCTTGACGCATGCACCTAACTGCAGTGCTTTTATAAAAACTTGCCTTTAAATGCCAATCGCCATGAGCACATAATTGGTATGGAAAAATTAAGTATTTTTTCAAATCCGATTGATAGTAAAATAATACATAATGAATGCATTTGGAAAAGACGTATATTCTTGTATTATTGTGTTTATTACCACAGAGCCTTTTGTATTTAGAGGTATAGCTTTTTTTCTTAGCCTAAAAAGATCAGCTGATGGTGGCTAATATAAATTAAGAACTTAAATTCATGCGATTATCATTTAATTACTCTACTGCACTTTTGACAGGAGTTAAAAACTATGATCCTAATTCAAAAGTTTTTTAATTGTCGAATTCGATAGTGAAGTAGATATCAAATAGACTGGCGAAAATACAGCAAACTGAATCACAAAAAAATGACGATTATGTCAAATAACCACGTATGCACGAAAAAGAAGTGGTGAAAAATATTTATTAAACTATCAAAATAAAGGGACCATGGGCAAAATAGTGTTTCCAAAACAAAAATTGCTACCCTTATTAGGAAAGATTTGTTTGCCCTACAAATTGATGGCCTTATTTATGTAGTAGTTCTGTCGCTTTTGCACCACTCAACGGGGTGCAAGCACGACTCAACTACTAAATGTTATTTATCAAGCCATGTATGGCCATCTTGAGTGGCCTTGAGTGACTTAATAAATCCAGAGCAATGCTCACAAATTGCTGCATTGTGTTACTCTGCACCAGGGAGGCGTTCCATGGGTGGTGCGTGAATTTCTACCTATTCAAAGATTTACCATAAGTGGTAGACTTGGAAATACTCCAAAATTGCTCCGCCTTTCAGGTAAGGCGTAACGAAGAGAAACATGTTTATTTCTTCTCCTTTTCCTTTTTATATGTGTGCTGCTTTCTGCAGCACACATTGAAAGAGGAAAATGCCTCAAGGGATTATTTTTGTGCAGGAAGGTGCCCCTTTCTGCACAAAAAGGATCCTGCTTACAACGCAGGCACTCTTGCACCATGGTCAAGGGTGCCTGCATTGGCGCTAGGAAGCACTTAGGGCCAGATGTAGCAATAAAGGATTTTGCGAATCGGAAATTGCAAGTCAGTGCGACTAGCAATTTCCGATTCGCAAAATCATATGCAGAATGGTGTCTCAGACACCTTCTGCGAATCGCAAGGGGGTCACAAAGACCCACCTCATTAAAATTAATGAGGTGGGTCGCAATTTGCGACCCCCTTGCGATTCCCTGCACTCACAGGGATGGTGGCCTGCTGGAGACAGCAGACCTCCATCTCTGTGACTCCTTTTTCAATAAAGCAGTTTTTTTTTTGTATTGCAGCCCGTTTTCCTTAAAGGAAAACGAGTTGCAATACAAAATAAGAAATGAAACCATTTGGTTTCGTTTTTTCAGAGTAGGCAGTGGTCCATTGGACCACTGCCTGCCCTGAAAAACATTTTTTGTGACATTCACAAAGGGGAAGGGGTCTTTTTGCGAATGATTTAGCACCCTCTTCATGTTTCGCTTTGTTGGATCTTGGCCAGTGAGCTGTATAGTAATTCTCACTTCAGTGTTTATCTTTTGAACAGATATCAAAATGCATAGAGAAGCCATCAATGATGCAGCAAGTGCAGTGACACCTGGGTGCCCACTGCACATTTGGTATGGGTGGGTTTTACTTCAAACAAATGCGTCAGCGGGCCTTGATCATGAGGGCCCATTTCACTCTTGCAATGCTCACCCTGCACTAGATGGTGTCAGTAACCTTAAGAAAATCAAAACGAGAACCCTTGTAACCCATTCACATGATAGGAAAGGAAGTGGGCGTGTTATAAGCACGCCTTCTGTCAAACCAAAGAACAAAGATAATGAACTATATATTTTAGTTAAATAATAATTAATATATGCACAATGCTCTGTTAAACTATCAAACATCATATCAATTTGGTTCATAAAAACACAAACAAGCCTCAGCATTCCATATGGCCAAACTCATAAACATGTTTCCGTCTCACCTATCATCCTAAAGCAAAAGCAAGATACCCACCCAATGCTACTAGGAAACAAGAATTTGCAATGCAAACGGTCTCGCATTTGCTTGAGCTCGAGCAATTAGCACTGTTAACTCCTAACCGGACTTTTCTTGCCACATAAATTGAAAATGAAAATAAAACAGTTTCACATAACTAACAGGACTTTTCTTGACATATAAACTGAAAAGTAAAAGTTTCACATAAGCAAGTTGACGGCCGCCATCAGTGCAAAGCAGACACACAAACGGAAATAACAATTCACTCGTAGTGAAACCTATCGGCAAAAGTACAATTATCTATGTAACCGGCAAAAGTGCAATTAACTATGTAACAGGGTCGATGTCATGCAAAGCGCTTGACTTCTGCCAAGCGAGATTGCGCTGCGAAAAAAGAGAAAAAGTAGTTCACAAACTAGATGGAAAACAGCGAGCCTCATATGTTTTCAGTACTTGGTCGCTGCACTCGAGGAGGGCTAACCACCAGAAAAGGCATGACGTATGCATGCCTTCCACTAATGAAAGCAAGCAGATTTCAAAAGGCAAGCCCACAAACCAATGAAAGACACTGACATGACATGGGCGTGGTTTGAAGCCCAAAGAGAGATAATAAGACGGAACTGAGCGCTTTGCGCTCACCCGTAAAAAGAGGGGATACAAAGAAGTGAAGCAGACACTCTTAACAATATGACAACATAATATAATATTAGTTGGACTACAAATGTCCTTCCCTTTCTTAGTGTTAGAAATTATAGGTAGTGTGATGTCAAGCTGCAGGATATTTAGTGTGCAAATAAAATACCCATGTTGTGTTGAAGGCTTTGGTATGGGAAGAACTAAATTGATTTACTAACATCTTATTATCTATCAGAGATCCATACAATGCACACTATTTGTGTGCCACAAGAAGACAATATGGAAGGGAGTTATAATTTAATCATTGGTTCGTGAATTCTCATCCCCACTCATATGCTCTGCTTACCTTTAGTGAAACCCTTAAGATAGCAGATATTATGGAGGTGCAGGAAAAGCTAATTAACTATAATTACTCCAGCCTTAGAATAAGTGGATTTTCAACTATAATCAAAAATTATCTAGAAGGTTTGTTTACTTTTATACCTGTAGTCCTGGAATATTCTGGGAAAAGTTAGAAACGACCACAATTGCAAAAATGATGTCAAGTTATCTTCTCAGCGCAATCCTGGCAACTGCTGCTTTGAGTGCAAACCTGAAGGCAAAATGCTGATAATGCTCCAATAGACATTCTACAAAACAAAGGTGGATTGCCACAGGCCTAATGATGACTGTCAGCAGCTGTTTCTCCGTGAGGGCAGGGGAGCGTCAACCCTCCTTCCTAGCCACTACATGCCTCGGCCGACAAACATAAAATGGAAATGAAATGATTTTGTTGCCATGTTATCTTTTCCCCCCGATGTGCGTGCTGCAGTGCCTCGGGCCCAGAAGCAAAAGACATGGGGGCATGTCCTCTGCTGCCGATTGGAGCCGTGGCTGACTGGATGCTCCAAAGTGTGCATATCACTTTGACCGGCTGTTTTTCGGCAGCCAAAGTGACATGCACACTTTGAAGTTCTCCACTCAGCTGTCTTAAGACAGCTTGGTGGAGACCAAGCATAGGCCTCCAGGTCCTGATGAGCATCTGTCCATCCAACTCCATCCAATCCAGGTGCTTCTCTCATGCTGGTTAGCAGCATGAAAGCAGTGTCTGGACTGGTCAGGGGAGCTCCACAGCAGACTGCAGTTTGCAGAACACCGAGCAAGACATGCTGTGGTTGGTAAGGACCTTTTATTTTAATTTAACATGGGGTTTTAGACGGAGGGGTTGTTTTCTTATGGGCTTTTGGAGGGAGAAGGTATTTTATCTTGGGTTTTTGAGGGAGAGGGTGCTTTATTAAGGGCTTTTGGAGGGGGGTGCTTTATTTTCTGTTTTGGGAAGAGATGGGACACTTTGCTTGCCTCAACACTTTTTAGGGTTACCAGCCGCCCCTGGTGACTGTCTACTGTCCTGTAACTGGATCTTAGAAGATACAACTTTCTTTTTGTCCCTGCTCCCAGGACTGGAGTACATCATCATGTCAAAGAGAGCTATTTGCTCGAAGACTTTGAGTGTACCCCGTCATGTTGTTGTGCACAGTCTGTCGTTGCTGATAAATTCTATGTTGGTGCTATTTATTTCTTACATGATTTCATGCATAACATCTAAAACATTGTGTGGACTCTAGAAAATCTTTAAAAAATTACTGAATCTTTTTCTAATTTGTTTATGACAAATGTGACAATATTCTCTAGTGTTTGGTTAATTTTGTAATGGGAGAATGTATGGCTATTTGTTATTAATGATGTTCTGCCTAAGTTGAGGGACAGAGTTCTAAGATTGGCACTTTTTTCTGTTAGTAGTGGCAGTCAGGCATAGTGTGCTGAGGTTTATATTTCTATTTGTTAACGCCTCACAATGCTTCTGATTAGTAAAACGGATTCTTAAGCTTTCAGCCCTGGAACCCTTTAAACTATATTATATGTGCTTGGATACCACACACGTCTATGACATTTGTACATATCTTCCATTGTCTATTTTTGCTATGCATTTGTGTATGCTGTCCCCACTCTTGAGAATGATACCTGTTTGGTGTGAGTCTCAACTGTTTCTTTGCCTGACCCTCATTGTGGACCTCCATCGAGGACATGAGACTCTAGGTGTACCTCAACCTTTATATGATTTTATTTGAAGGAGCAAACCCTTAACCCTTTTCATAACTTTCACTTGGAATAGGCGCCTTATGCTATTGTCTTTGGAACCCTACACTGTTGCAGTTCCATATGTTGAACTTATGACTATTCCGATAAACTTTTTACTGTTTATATGGTTGACCTGACTTCATGGTCTCAACGTGGTTGGATTTCACCTAATAGTACGATTGGGCTGAATTAGCATTTGGTGTACTAGTAACTTCACTGCCAGTTGTTTATCACTGTTGTTTGATTTCCTCCATTTACAGAAAAAGATTAAAATGAATAAAATAAAATTGACAATTCTGATAAAAAAAAATATATATACTTACTGTTGACTTAGCTTTTAAAATGTTTAAAACAAGTTTTAAACTTCAAAATAAAGTTGTATATCTTTTAAAGGATTCGTTCATATACAGTGCTAGAGCACGGTGGGTTTGATTAAGATCAGCCTTCACAAGATGCACAAAACGTTCATAGAAATTAATCATTGGAAATGCTAATTTATTTCAAGAAAGACAAAATGCACAAAGCACCATACATATTTGACAAAATAAAAATACAAGGAAAAATAGTCCAGTTCCTAGATTGCAAATCGTGAAACTAGGAGTGCTGGAAACCTAAGCTGCAATTTCAGTTTCCAACGTGATCAACCTGAGAATCTAGACAAATGTTCCTGCTTCTCCTCATCTGTCTAAACTTTAAATTGGTGTATTCTGTTCCTAGATTGCACAAAACAAACACACATTACTCGCATGTGGTTGAATGAACCATAACCATGCCCCCTATATAGGTTTCCTTGTCCACATCACAAACTGAATTCAGTCTTGGTTCATTAGCGCTTTTTCAGATCTGATGCAAATTGCTTGACTTAAATCTACATTCATTGCAAAAAATAGTGCATAACATAAATCAGCTCTACCCTGTTACCTCTAGTGGCAGAGTCCATTATAGTGTACTTTCCAAACATGAAAACAGGTGAGGACAAAACACGAAAAATGCACATTACCTAACTTACCAAAATACACTGAGAGGGCCAAGAGACAATTACGCACACAACTGTAATACAATTTACAAGGAGTTTACATTGTTTTTTTTAAACAAGACACATTTAGAAGAGTTTTTTTACACAGAAAGTCTAATCAATAAACACATTGTTTTGGAAAGTTAAAGTGCTTGTGCAAATCCCTCTGTGCACAAGTCTGTTGCTTGATGATCATGTAGTAACAGTAGATTTGTTGGAAAGTGGATTATTGGTAAGGGGAGGTAGGCACCTACACTTAGCAATAGGCCACAAACCCCCAGTAGGTCCAGTCAGGGTCTCAGTAATTAACCCTTGCTCAACCCTTGGTAGCTTGGCCCACGAGCAGTTAGGCTTAACTTAGGAGACAGGTGTAAATAGCATTTAATATCAACAACACAGTAACTAAGTAAATCATAACACTCAATAAAAATCTGATACTGATTTATAAAAATAGGAAATGTTTTTATCTTTAACATGACACCAGAACGACAAAAATCTAATGTAGGGAACTAGAGATATGAATTGTTAAAGATTAAAAGTAAAACTAGTGTTTAGAAACAAATAGCACTCAAAGGGTTAAAAAAGGGTGCACTGGACAGGGACAGAGTCCAGAGTTCAGGCCACCCACAAGGCAACACTGTTACACGTACTTTCAGAAGTGTTTTTGGATTCAGGAAAGTAGTCCACAACACTAGCCAAGTGTTTCAGAGGCTCTAGTTTGCCTCTTGGGGTCTGGGACTACAACTCCCACAATTCACCTTTTCCACTTATGGAGCTTTTTACAACAGTTGCTCTAAACTTCCCCAAACTTCTGGATCTTCTTACAGAGGTCCTTTTAGGCTCCTTGAAGTGTCCACAAACTTGATCAAAGGTTCCAGAAGCTCTGAGATGCTACTTGGAAGTTGGGAATACAGTTCCCAGAATGCACCTGGTCAAAATCCTCAAATAGCCATTGGACGCTGGTCAGCTGGGCTCTTCTTGCAGGACTTGATGCAGGGGACACTGGTCAGCTCCTTTATACCTGTAGCTTACAAGGAGTTCACTCCTGGAGTTGCAGAAGCAAGGCAAAGTCCTTTGCTTGGTGAAGTCCAAAGTGTGCAGCTGGTGCAGTCCTTGTGAGTGCATTTCTTCAGGTGCAGTCCAGGGGTTCAGCAGGGCAGTCTTTCTTCCCAAGTATCTTCTTCCAGCAGGGATCTGAGTTATGGGGCAGCCCTGCCATATTTATCCTTGTTCCTGGGGTGGGGAGACGGGGAAGTGATTCTGTTCAATGGGGTGCAGGCCACCACTCTCTGGGGTGACCACTTCCTGTGAAGTGAGGCAAAAATCAGTCCTAGAAAGCAACTTTCTCTAAAACTCCAAGATGGCAAAAATCCATCCTTAGAGGTTAGATCTGGCTAAGTCCACCCACTGGGGTGGCTAACTCTCTTCCTGCCCCTCTCCTAATCTATTCAGTGGGCCTCCCATCTGTCTGGGGGAGCAGGAAATGGAGGAGGTCCACTTTCTGCCCTCTTGCTGCTTGACCATCTCAAGCAGGGGAAGGCAGAACAAAGGACTTCTGGTGGGAGAGGGAGGCAACACCCTCACCCTTGGAAATACGTGTTACAAGGCTGGGGAGGAGTAGCCTCCCCAAGCCACCGAATAGCTTTGAAGGGCACATTTGGTGCTCTCCTCGCATAATACAATTTGCACTAGTCCGGGGACCCCTGGTCCCTGCTCTGGCATGCAAGCACACAAAGGAAAGGGGTGTGCCCACTGCCCTGTCCATCACCACCCAATCAGTGGTGCCAGAGCTCCGCCAGATGACCACTTGATTCTGCCATCTTGGAAACAAGATGTGCCGAGCCCCCTGGAACATCTGGTTGGTCAGGACAGGTGACTGATGTCAGTGACCCCCTATGATAGGTGGTCACCCTGCAAAGTGACCAAGCCCCCTGTTAGGACTATTAGGGGACTTCCTTGTGGGTGGGTCACCAGATTCGGCATGCAAGACTCCACCAGGACTTCTCTGCATCAACCTCTTCTGTTCCTGGCCACAGGAACCGCTGCTGAACTTCACAGTAACCAAACAAGCCTGCAACTCCTGTACCAACCTTGTCTTGCAACATTGTTTCTCCAGCTCATAACAGCAATTACAACATTTCCATGGCTGTTCATCCTCTGGGGTTGGCAAGACTTCAAATGCACCAAAGAAGCAAGAAGGAATTTCCCTTGGACTGAAGGAGTCACTCCCCTGCATCCGCAGGCACCTATGGCAACGACAACTGGCTGTTGGGATCTTCTGCCATCCAGCTCCAGGAAGAAACTCCAATACAGGTTGTGGTCCTTTTGTCCTCTCTACCTGCTGTCCAAGTTGGGAGGCAGTGAGCCCTTGCCTCTCCTTGCAGGACAGTACCCCTGTGCACCAAGATTCTTGCAGCAACCAAGGCTTGTTGACTCCTGCTCCAAGAAATCTTCTGGCTCCAAGTATCCCTAATCTCCAGCACTTCACTCTAGCAAGGACAATCTCCCCTCTGTTGCTCTGTGGTGACGTGGGACTCCTCTCCAGGTTTGCCAGCTGGGCCTCTCTGCAACTTACTGTGCCTGCTGTCAGTGTGTTGCCGATGGGGGCTGTGACTGCTTCTGCTATCTCAGCTGATTGCTTAGGGTCAGCCCGGACTCTCTTCCAAGGGTCGAGACCTCTGGACCTTATTAGTCTTCTCCTTCTCTGAAAATCTTCTCCCGAAAAGATTTGCATCTGCCACGGCTTGTTGGTGGTCTTCCTGACCACTAACCATCTGTGACCCGGTGACTGGTGTGGGACATTATCTGCAGGAGTCCAAGGACCTCTCTGCAGCTCTTGTGCTTCATCTTCCCATGTCGACCCACATTTTCATCCACAGAAGGGTGGGTAGTGGCTCATGCCCCACCTGGACAAACTTATGTGAACTGGACATGGCCCCCTTCTTTTGCAGGTTCTCTTCTTCTGGAATCCACCATTGGGTTCCACTGGACGGTCCTGGTCTTGCAATCTTCCTTCTCCAAGTCCCCTTGTTAGTCTTTAGGAAGACCAGGTAACTTATCTTTGCTTTAGTGGCCTCTAAGGGTCACCTAGGTACTCACCTCTTGGGGTTCCGAGTTCTTTCAGCTCCCTTCTAACTACTTCACATCGTTCGGGGGGGGCACACCTCACAATCCACTATTAAAGAATATGCTTTTGTCCCCCTATAGGGCCCTAGCTATTTTCTGCTATAATTTGCTAATGCTTGTCGTTTCAATATGCAAATTCCTAATAGGACCATAGAGTGTACTTACCTCCATTTGGGGGAACTGCCTATAAGTACTCTAGTTCACTGCTACTGTAATAAAGTACCTTTATTTTTGTAACACTGCGTGGCTCCTTTCATGTGTGATAGGTTACTGTGTGACTGATGTGGTACTGCAAGTGCTTTACAATTCCTCCTAGATAAGTCTTGGCTGGTCACCACAGCTACCACTAGAGAGCCCTGGCTTTCCAGACACTGACTCATTAACTAACAGGGATTGCCCATAGGTGTCCACCACACACCAGGCCAGCTTCCTATAGGCACTGCAGGGCTGAATTTGGTAACTTTCAGTAAGAGTTCTAAAACTCTTTCTCTGGGCTAGTTATATTAAATTCAACATTGGAAAGTTGTTGGGTTTATTATAACATTTATTTTGGGCCCAAACTTTCTATACTTTCTCATCTCTATTGGAAATAAGGCATTATTATTTTAAAATTAAGTCTCTCAATATTAGCCTATGGAGTCCATTGACTACAATGGGGAAAACAAATGTATCTGTTTTCCCCCAACAGGGCTTATAAAACATCTTTTATAAAGTCCCTGCTTATATCTACATTGTACTCAACCCTTGGAACACCTAGGGCAAACCTCAGGGGTGACATATAAGCAAAAGTAAGGTAATTTAAAACTTTGGAAGAATCTTTAATTCCAAAGTCGATTTTGGGGTTAATTTTAACTTAAAAGCAACCAGCAAGGCAGTCCTGCCTTTACAATAACAACAGGGACTGCAGCAGTACACCCAGGGTTGCTCTACCTACCTATGGGTCCCTAAACGTTCATGCCCTACCATACACTTGGTACTGATAGGTAGGTTGTCAGAGCCAGTTTATGCAGAACACTGGCCTTTGGACTGGTTAGCAGTGCCCAGGGCACAGCCAGAGTCAGAAAACACAGGTATCAACTAAAAATAGAGGCAAAAAGTGAGGGGATTTTGCAATCAGCCCAGTTTTCTCAGAGAATTATTTTGCTGTTTGTAACAATGAAGAGTTTCCCTGGACACCCCACCCAAACCACCCAAGCTCCACCTTCTACCCATGCCTCCACAAAGAGCATATATGCCACGCTTAACCTGAGACTCAAAGGACAAGCATAGAAGTACTTGCAAATGTTCGAGGAGAGGAACATTTACCCAGTCCTAGGGCTTTAAGTGAAGCAGTTCCCTATTCAGCTCTATTTTCAAGTCCTTCACTGAAGAAAACATTGATTTCTAAGCTACAACTGTAAAAACACTTATAGTATACCACGTCAGCGATGCAGACCCTATTTACATTTCACATTCAACATTTAACATTTCATTTTATCTTGCTTTTTTTTCTTTTATAGTGGATACTTTGAAACAAGCCCTCCCCCCACCACCCCTAGTTGTCTGAGAGAGTACAGGTTGCAAGCCTGTGCTTATTATGGTGCACAATAATGAGCTCTGAAGTTGGGGCTGAAGGCAATGCAAGTTTTTCACAAAGCCTGTTCGTGGGTAAATACCAAGTAGATCAAAGCCTTGGCCTCTCTGAAGAGTGCAGAGTGCTGGTTGCATATGTGCCATTTGTAATTATGGGAAAATGTGCAATATGCAGATGGATGATTTCAGAGATCTGTGGGTAGAAAAGTGGCATTAGTGCCTAACAGGGAGAGTGAGAGTCAAAGAAAGTGGTGTAAAGGGAAGAATGAAAGTGTCTGAGAAACTCCGAGAGCCACTATAACATCCACGTAACTTAGTAATGTGTAATTCACAGACTGATATTTTCAATTCTAACAATCCACAGCAACATCTTTGTTATTCACTTATCGTACAGCTAACAAGCATTAGCAAAGCCAGTAGGTCTGGCTTGATTTAGATATATGTGCTGTTTGGGTGTTTGTTGTGTGCCATGTCTAGCTGTATAAAAGAGATAACTCAAAGAGATGCACTCAAATACTAGTAAGGAGGCATGCTTTGTGAATCACAATATTAGATTAGAAACACGTCTTGGAGAAGAGTCCTACTTCTTTGGCCAAACCACATCATTTTCATCCCACCTTAAGAACTGTCCAGTCCTTGAATACCTGGGTAAAGTGCTTGTGAATATTGGTGTATTTTCAGCAACCTGGGAGATTAAAAATACATTATGTCAGTGCAAATGCATGGCATACATTAGCATGCAAACTGTGGGGCATTGACAAATGAGGAGACAATAAGCACTGCGCTACTTTGAAGTTTATTTTCAGGATTTTCAAAGTAATGTCAATTTTTTCTATATGGGCTTCATCATGCCACTTTACTCAGCCTTGGCAGTACACAGAAACACAGTTGCCCACACACAAATGTATCTGACATCAATTAACTATGTATTTTTATTTCAAAATTTCAAAATTCAAATGTATAGTAAATATCAAGTCACAACTCTGTCTTGTTAGAAATTGGGTTTCTGGTTTGCAGAGGTTTGCACCCTATTCAAGCAAAAACCATAATCTTACTCAGGGTAAGTCAGATACACTCCTTAAATTAACCTGTGCTCACACCCTGGTGGCTTGGCACAGATCAGCCAGAGTTAAGAGGCAATGTGTAAAGTATATGTGCAAAACTCAAACAGTAAAACAGTGACAACACCACACAGAAAGGTACCACAGAAAAATAGATCGGAATTTAATGAACAAAACAAGACCAAAACAACAAAAATCCAATTAGTAGAACTCTAGATATGAATTTCTAAAGAATAATCTTCGTTGTAGTGCTTAAAAGCATAAAGCACCAACTGGGGCAATCTGGTCGTGCTAGACCGGGCCAAATTTGAAAAGTAATGCTAACTGCAATGGAGGGTCGGTCAGATACTGGGATCAGCTTTGGCCTGCTGGTAAGTTACCTTGGTTTGGAGATGCGTTGATGTTAAGAGCAAAATGTGAGGAGAAAGGGAGGCGATGCACTGGTGTTGACCTCAAAGATACGTTGGCTGTAAGCTGCGCAAAGTTGGAGATTTGTTGGGAATGGAGGCAATGCATCACACAGCTCCCAGCGTGGTCTTCGCAATCCTCGCAGCAGCAGCGAAATGGTGGTGTTGACGATGTGGTGTCTGTGATCCTTGCAGCAGTGGCGATGCGTTGGCATCGACAGAGATGCACCAGTTTTGAGCAGCACAATAGTGCCAATGCATGGATTATAAAATGGAGCAGCACTTTATACCCATTTCCAGGGGCCCAGGACTGTATTGGCATCACTTGGCAGGGCAAGACTTGCAGCAAGCAAAGTCCAGGTGCTGGAGGTGATGAGTTAGAAGTTGTTTGAGTCCCTGAGACTTCAACAGAACAGGAGGCAAGCCAGCAAGTCTTTGGAGTCACTATGGTTCACGGTGTAAGTGTTGTGGGTCCAGTCCATCTCACCCAGGATAGGAAGGTGGTAGGCAGCAGGTCACGACAGCTAGAAAGCAGTTTGTCCAGAGCACCAGCCCTGCACTATAGCAGCACTTGTAGCAACACAGCATTCCTTCTTCATGGAAGAATATCCACAGGTCCAGAAGTGTACAGAGTTGTTGGGGTCAGAAGTCCAATTCTTATACCAGTGGTGCCTTTGAATTAGGGGGGCTGCAAATAAGTGTCTCTGAAGAGCATAGGGGTCCTCTCTTCCTGCCCTGGATCCACACTCAGTAAAGGGGTGGGGCATGCAGCTCTTTGTGTTGAAGCAGGACACTGTCTATTCAGGTGTAAGTGTCAGCTCCTCCCTCCCATCCTGCCCAGGATGGCCCATCAGTCACATCTAAGCTCCCTTTTTTGTGGATGCCTTGAGGGAATGCACAAGACCAGCTGCCTTCCCACCCCAAGGCATGTATTAGGGACAGGCTGCAGGCACACAGGGCTAAGAGCAGGAAAATGCCATCTTTCTAAAAGCAGCATTTTCTAAATTGTGATAATAAATTCAACTTTGTCATTAAAGAGGATTTCTCATTACAACATGACAGGTCTACTCCTTCTTAGTCAGGAATTACAACGTATCAAATGCAATTAGGCATCCCCAATGTTATACTAAGAGAGAGGTAGGCCTTACAGTAGTGAATAACGAATGTGAGAGTTTTTCACTATCAGGACATGTAAAACTCAAGCGTATATGTCCGGCCTTTTGATTAAATAGCACCCTGCCCAATGGACTACCAAGAGCCTACCTTAGGGGTTTTCAATGCCAAGTCAGCATGGCAGTGTGACACTGCATTTAGGCTGCAATGGCAGTCCTAGGACACGCTTTAAAGTGCTCCTTAAGTGGGTCGCACAGGCAGTGCTGCAGGCCCACTCGTAGCATTTAATTTACGGGGCCTGAGATCATGTAGTGCACTTTACTAAGGACTTTTAGTAGATCAAATATGCCAATTAGGTATACACTAATTAAACCATGTTCTAGGGGGAGAGCACATGCACTTTAGCACTGGATAGCAGACCTACAACGGTAGTGCTAAGGCCAAAGCAAAGAAATCAGCAACAATGTAAAGCAAGCAGGCA